>NC_138962.1:11650000-12937500 GCF_055761805.1 Camellia sinensis | reverse complement strand
TGGTGTGGATCTTGGTGGTAGTAGCAAATATTCAAATAAGAACTTTGAAGGCCGAAGAGGGAAAAGGTTCAATGTGAACAACACTTGCATATGGGTTAGTCAATCCTAAGAGTCGGGGGAAGCCCGACAGAGAGCGCATTCATCGCGAGCTTCGAAAGGGAATCAGGTTAACATTTCAGAACTGGGACATGGCGGCTGATGGTAACGTTAGGGAGTCTGGGGACATAGGCAGGGGCCTCGGGAAGAGTTATCTTTTCTACTTAACAGCCTGTCCACCTTGGAAATGGCTTAGTCAGAGGTACAGTCCAGGGGCTGGAAGAGCACCGCACGTCGCCTAGTGTTTGGTGTGCCCTTGGCGGCCCTCGAAAATCCGAAGACCGAGTGCCTCCCACGCCCGCTCGTACTTATAACTACATCAGGTCTCCAAGGTGAACAACCTTTGGTCGATGGAACAATGTAGGCGAGGGAAGTCGGCAAAATGGATTCGTAACTTCAGGAAAAGGATTGGCTTTGAGGATTAGACACGGGGGTCCTAGTCCCGAACACGTCGGCTGTCAGTGGACTACTCGAGCTGCTCTCGCTGTGAGAACGGGTCGTTGCGTGCCGGCCAGGGGACGGATTGGGAACGGTTCTTCATGGGGCCTTCCCTGGGCAGTGAACAGTTGACTCAGAACTGGTACGGACAAGGGGAATTTGACTGTTTAATTAAAACAAAGCATTGCGATGGTCCTTGCGGGTGCTCACGCAATGTGATTTTTGCCCAGTGCACTAAATGTCAAAGTGAAGAAATTCAACCAAGCACGGGTAAACAGCGGGAGTAACTATGACTCTCTTAAGGTAGCCAAATGCCTCGTCATCTAATTAGTGAGCGCATGAATAGATTAACGAGATTCCCACTGTCCCTGTCTACTATCAAGTGAAACCATAGCCAAGGGAACGGGCTTGGCAGAATCAGCGGGGAAAGAAGGCCCTGTTAGCTTGACTCTAGTCTGATTTTGTGAAATGACTCGAGAGGTGTAGGATAAGTGGGAGCCGGAAATTGAAAAAGTGAAATACCCCTATTTTTGGATCCAAGGCTCGCCTAGGCGGGCCGATCAGGGTAGAAGACATTGTCAGGTGGGGAGTTTGGCTGAGGCAGCACATTCGTTAAAAGATAACGCACGTGTCCTAAGATGAGCTCAACGAGAACAGAAATCTCATGTGGAACAGAAAGGTAAAAGCTCGTTTGATTTTGATTTCCAGTACGAATACAAATCGTGAAAGCGTGGCCTAACGATCCTTTAGACCTTTGGAATTTGAAGCTAGTGGTGTTAGAAAAGTTACCATAGGGATAATTGGCTTGTGGCAACGAAGCGTTCATAGCGACGTTGCTTTTTGATCCTTCGATGTCGGCTCTTCCTATCATTATGAAGCAGAACTCACCAAGTGTGGGAGTGTTCACCCACCAATAGGGAATGTGAGCTGGGTTTAGACCGTCATGAGACAGGTTAGTTTTACCCTACTAACAACAGTGTTGTAATAGTAATTCAACTTAGTACGAGAGGAACCGTTGATTCACATAATTGGTTATCGCGCTTGGTTGAAAAGCTAGTGGCGTGAAGCTACCGTGCGTTGGATTATGACTGAATGCCTCTAAGTCTGAATCCGGGTCAGAAGCGAAGCATGCGCTCGGCACCCACTTGCCGACCTATAGTAGGGGCCGTCTGGCCCCAAAGGCACATGTCGTTGGTGAAGCCCGCACGGCGGATGAGCCACGCAGGCAACCTTGAAGTACAATTCCTATCTCGAGCGGTGGGTAAAATCTTGTGTAGATGACTTAAATACGCGACGGGGTATTGTAAGTGGTAGAGTGGCCTTGCTGCGATGATCCACTGAGATTTAGCCCTGCGTTCCTCCGATTCATTCCTCCCCCCTCCATACCTCTTTCGCGACCCATTGCCCCTGAGGTTTGGAAACACGTAATATAGCCCAACTGTGTGTCTCGATACATAAAAATGATTTACGTACATGCGGAAACAAAATTGCTAAAGCCTAAAGTGATTGCTAACACGTTACGACGAGTTGTGTGTCAGTAGCACGTGGCCTGGCTTACATGCATGCGGCTAGGGTTGCGGCACTTGCAAAGGCCATAGCCATGGCCGCCGCCCAGGCTATAGCCAAGGCAGTAGCACAGGCCGCATCCAAGGCAGCAGTCCAGGTCATAGCCAAGGCAGCCATAGCAGCAGTCCAGGTCGCACCATTGGCAGCAGCATAGGCCACAACCAAGGCAGCAGCCTAGGCTGCATCCAAGGTAGCAAAGGCAGAAGCATTGGCTGCAGCACAGGCCGTAGCCAAGGCAGCAACCCGAGCCGCAGTCGAGGCAGCAGCACAGGCCACCATAGAGGCCGAAGCCAAGGCAGCACTGGCCGCAGCCAAGGTAGCAGCACTGGTCGTAGCACGGGCCGCAGCCAAGGCAACAACACAGGCTGCAACTAAGGTAGTGAAGGCAGTAGCCCAGGCCGCATCCAAGGCAGCAAAGGCAGCAGCCTAGGCCGAAGCCAAGACAACAACACATGCCACAACCAAGGTAGCCAAGACAGCAACACTGACTGCAGCCAAGGTAACCATGGCAGTAGCCCAGGCCGCAGTTTATTATTTTCATTATTTTTTTAAATATTAAAATAGAAATAAATTAAAATAAAATATTTCGGTGGCCAAATATTTTTTTTAATTTTTTTTATGGAGTCTTTATTTATTGTCTGCAAGTTATGATTGAAAATTCAAGGGAAAAAACTCTAATTTAAAAAAAAAAAACCCCTTTATGACTTTTTGAGCATAGGTGATGTTTCTCCTACAAGATGGAAAAAGGCTTAACAAGCTACTATAAAGGGGGGCACCTCTCTCAAGGTTGGCCAACAAGGCCAGGCCACAGGCTACGCCAAGGCCATGGTGCGCTCGGCATATGTTGTTGAGCGGCGGCGGGCGGTGGTGGTGGTGGCATGCCCTCCTTTGCTGGTGGCATGGCATTGCCCGCGCGCAGCTTGGGCCGTGGCTTAGCCTGCAAGCCGGCTTGGCGTGCACGCATCCAGGCAGCTGGTGAGAAACTTGTTATGCAAGTGGCTTAGGCCGTGGCCTTGGCGGCCTGGCAGCAAGGCATGCGTGTGGCCTGGGCTGCGGCCTTACCTACAGTCTTGCTGACTTGCTCGCATGGTATGCCCGTGGCCCAGGTAGCCTGGCCTGTACGTGGCTTGGACAACATGGCATGCCTACGGCCTAGGCGGCATGGCCACCTGGCTTGCACGAGACCTGGGGAGTATGGCACACCCGTGGCCTAGGTGGCATGGCAGCTTGGCTAGCACATAGCCTGGGTAGCATGGCACGCCTGCGGCCTGGACGACATGGCAGTCTGGCCTGCGCGTGGCCTGGGCAGTATGGCACACTTGTAGCCTAAGCAACGTGGCAGCCTGACCTACACATGGATGGGTGGCATGGCACACTCGTAGCCTAGGCGGCGTGGCAGCCTGGCCTGCCCGTGACCCTGGCTGCATGGAATGTGCATAGCCAAGCCAGTATGGCAGCCTGGTATACGGGGTGAAAAAATGGCATGAGCATGGCTTGGGCGGCATGGCAGCGTGGCTTGCTCACAGCCTCGGACACTCTTTGACAACGGTGCGCGAGTTGCACGCATAATGTTCGCGCACGCCTTAGCATGCCTTCGCATGCAACGGAGGTTTAATGAAAAGAATCATTTAGAGGTCAGGTAATATCAATGATTTGGCAACAGCGCAGGCTGTGTCCCAGCCGCAGCCTAGGCAGCAGCCAAGGAAGTAGCCTTAGCCGTAGCACAGACAGCAACAAAAACAATAGCTAAGGCCATAGCTAAGGCAGCAGTGCCAGGCCACTGTAGGCCGCAGCCCAGCAGTAGCCAATGCCGCAGCCTAGGTCGTAAGCAAGGCAGCAACCCAGGCCGTAGCCAAGAAAATAGCAGCCCAGGCCGCAACCAAGGCAGAAGCACATGCAGCAGCCAAGGTCGCAAGCAAGGCAGCAGCAGCCAAGGCCGCAGCTAAGGCAGCAGCCAAGGCCATAGCACAGGTAGCAGGCTAAGGTAGTAGCCAAGGCAGCAGGCCAGGCCGCAGCCAAGGCAGTAGCCAATGTAGTAGACCAGCTTGTAGCCAAGGCAGCAACCCAGGCCGTAGCCAAGGCTGCAGTACAAGCAATAGGCCAAGGTAGCAGTGCCAGGCCGCAGCCCAGTAGTAACCAAGGCCGTAGCCAAGACAACAGCACAGGCAGTAGGACAAGGCAGCATGCTAAGGTAGCAGCCAAGGCAGTAGTGCCAGGTAGTTGCCACGGCAGCAGCTCAGACAGCAGGCCAAGGCAGCAGGCCAGCCCGCAGCCAAGGCAATAGTGCCAGGCCGTAACCCAGAAGCAGCCAAGGCAGCAGTACCAAGCCACAGTAGCCCGCAATCCAGCAACATCCAAATCCGTAGCCCAGGCCGCAGCTAAGGGAGCAGCACATGCAACAGTAAAGACATCAGGCCAGCCCGCAGCCAAGGCAACATTGCCAGGCAGCAGCCTAGGCCGCGGCCTTGATGCCCACATTGGCCACAGCCCAAGCCGTCGCAAATCGAGCCACAATTCTTTTCGTGGCATCATCATCTTATCCAATTGCAAATTGTTGCATGTCGCATTGCACTGGTTGTTTTGTTATCACCTATTGCGTTTTTTATCGCTTTGTCCGACAATGTGTTGTATTTTGTATATTTTTACCGTTTGTTTTGAATATGATTCTTTTGTGTTCTTACCTTAACCATGCCAAATAATTAATAATGCAATTGTATTAATTTTCAATGTCATTTATTATTTTTTTTGCTATTTTTCTTGTATTTTTTGAATTTTTATTTATTTATAAAAATTTAAATAAAATAAATAAAAATTAAAAAAAATTTAAAAATTACTATAATTACTAGTGCCTCATCCTTTAATTTTTGGAATCATTTTCACAATCACTATTTTTAGGAATTTTTATTATTTTTTAAATATTAAAATAGAAATAAATTAAAATAAAATAATTCGGTGGCCGAATTTTTTTTAAATTTTTTTTATTGTGTCTTGATTTATTTTCTTAAAGTTATGGTTGAAAATTCATGAAAGAAAACGTTACTTTTTTAAAAAACTCCATTATTACTCATCGAGCATAGGTGATGTTTTCTCCTGCCAGATGAAAAAAGGATTAACAAGCTACTATAAGGGGGGCACCTCCCTTAAGGTTGGCCAGCATGGCCAGGCCATAGGCCACGCCCATACCAGTGCACGTGCTTGGCACATGCCGTTACTTGGCTTGTGGCATTGAAAGTCCATAGCCAAGCATGGGATGTGTCGAGTGGCGGCCCGCGATGGTGGAGGTGGCACGGCGGCCTTGGTCGGCAACGTGGAGTGGCCCATGTGCGGCCTTGGCTGCAGCCTGGTCGGCATGCCAGCTTAGCGTGCACGCATGTGGCTTGGTTGACGTTGCAGCATGACATGCTTGAGGCCTTGGTGGCCTAGCAGACTTGGCAACATGGCGCGCCCGTGACCTATGCAGCATGCTAGCCTGGCCTTCCTGCGATCTTGGTAGCATGGCATGCCCGTGGCCTAGACGGCTTGGCAGCATGGCATGCACGTGCCTTTGGCACCATGGCATGCCCGCGGCCTAGGTGGTGTGGCAGCCTGGCCTGTACGCTGCCTTGGCAGTATGGCAGCCTGGCCTCCGCGTGGCCTTAGCAGCATGTCAAGCCTGCAACCTTGGCAGCATAGCAGCTTGGCCTGTGCGCGACCTTGGCAGCATGTGAAACCTGTGACCTTGGCAGCATGGCAGCCTAGCTAGCATGCAACCCTAGCCGCGTGGCATGCCCACGGCCTAGCTAGCAAGATTGCCTGGCCTATGCACGGCGTTGGTAGCTTGGCATGCCCGCGGCTTCGGCAGCATGGTAGCTTGGAACATTTGATTTCGTTGTTTGTTTTGAAAATTGTTTCGAACATGTACCCTTGAAAAAAGTGATCGCATATGTACATTACTCAAATTATTTCAATTCAAGCAATTAACCTTCATCCACAGGCATTCAAGAAATTTATCATTTAAGCAGTTAGCCTCATGATAAGTATACTAAACATGCAACAATCACACATATGCGATATGCTAAAGAAAATAAAAGCTCACCTAGTACTCCGAGCCAAGAAAGATAACAGAGTTAGAATAATGCATGATCCTAACAATGCAATATAACTAATGCAACACATGTGATATGTAATTCCTAGGCTTGACTACTAATTATGGCATACGATCAATTTGATAGCATGCGGTCTAAGCATGTATTCAAAGAAGCGTTAAACTAACAATGCAAGTTGGCGTGATGAATTGAGCTCGATGCATGCAAAACAAGTGGATGCAAGGCATGAGAGATGCTAAACGAAACATGATGCTTTAATCTAATCATCAAAAGCAAGTAAATAAAAGGGAAAAAAACGTGGGGTTGGAAGAAGGACACATTATTACAACATTGTACCCTCGCGTAGAAGGGTTTGAATAAAATAACTAGCTAAACTAATTAACTAGCTATTACAAAATGAATTAACTAAGTATTACAAACCGAATGAAACTAACTATTCTAGCTAGTTATTACAACATCACAACTAATTAACTATTCTAGCTAATCATTACAAATTGGAACTAACCAATTAATTACACTAATTGATTAATTACAAAATTCTAATTAGCTAATTAATTAATTACAACCTAAAGTAACTAAATTAACTACTCTAATTACTCTGCCTCGGGAAACGAGGAATGCTCATGCATGCGCGTGGACTTCCACCCGAAAAGGCCACTGTTTCTGCTGCTAGATGCCTCTGTTGCATAGCAGAATACTTGCATTGTTTTCAACTCAGAACTAACTCTGTTTCATTTCAAAAAGGCACTACTTGATTTTGCAAAGGTGGCCAGTAGGCTAGAAGTGGTGGCCTGCCGGTCACAGATGATGGCCTGCTGTCCACAGGAGGTGGCTTGCCAACCACAAAAAGTGGCCTGCTGGCCATTGCTGCCTGGTTCTTTCTGCTGCAACAGAGAGCAGACATTGCACAATACAGGGTATTCTCAAGGGTTGTTTGCACAACTTACCCCTCCTTATCATTAGACAGCTTAAAGGAGTAGTAAATTTGATTCGCAAACCATCAATTGATGCAATTTCATTGCACGATGGCCTATGAACCCAAGTGTGCAAGTTCAATAAATGCAACAAATAAAGATTCTCAAACCCCTTCCCTATCACAGATTGATCAAGGGAAGTGGTAGACATTGACTCTTGAATCGTTTACATCACTAACAAGTATGAAACGATTCAAGGCTCAAGGGTTCAATTAATGTTCGATTGAACCCAAACTTGACTGTTATCTTGTATCACTTTTAACCCCAATTTTATTACTCTATTTTAATTACCTACCATTCCTTAGTAATTAAGTCCAAAGATGAGCTTTAAGTCCTCTAATGGAAAGAAGCATCAAACCAAGAGTTGTTTTAGGCATGAGAGAAGCTTCATGCCGTTGGTAATGAACCCCTAAAGGGATTAAACCATTAAACACGAGACCTCAATCTCATGCTTGATACAAGCAACTAGTTTGAACCAACTTTCAAAGCAAAGCAAAAGCCAAGAAATGAGGGAGGTTGCAGAAGTGATTAAGAGTGATCACAAGTATAAAAAGCCATAAATAAGCACTATCAACTCAAATAAGATGGAGGCTAAGACCTAAACCACCAAGCCTATGAGGACAATTACACTATAAGCATACAATACGAAGCTCAAATGTAATAAACACTTAAAAATAGTCCTAAAACAGGTTTGAAATAGCCCTAAAACATGCTGGAATTAAGTAAACAAAAGCTAGAATAATGAGCTAAAACATGGAGCATGTTAGGCTAGTGAACAAACACAAGGAGGGGAGGCTACCCCCTCCATTTTTGAGACTTCAAAACAACATTTTAGCCACTAAAATAACTCTAAAAATCAGAGTAAAAAAAGCTCAAAACAAGATAATGTAAAGATGGGAAACACAAGCGTAAATGCTAGAAGAGCATGGTGGAAAGAAGGGTGAACCACCCTTTCACCCTTTGAGGCCTTAAACCACAAGTTTCAGCCCAAAAATACAGAGTTTATATAGCCCAAAAACAATAGAAAAATAGTAGAAAAAAAAGCAATTAAAGCAAGGAAACAAACAAAACCTTATACGTCTTGAAGAGAAGACCAATTCTAGGCAACAATTCAAGGCTTACACACCCTCTAGAGCTCAAACTATGCTCAAGAGTACCTCAGCTCAAAGATGGTAAGGTTTGGTTTAGAGTGTGTAGACAAAAGCTTATAAGAGCTTAGGAAATTTCAAGAGAGAGAGAGAATTGTAGAAAGAGAGAGAGAGAGAATTTTTGCTCCAAAAATTCCAACCTTAAAAATGGAAGGGAAGGCCTCCTATATATAGAAAACCATGCAACTCCCTTAGAAACATCCATACATACACGTGTAGGTAGATACATGAACCTGTGCAAATAGCTGGCACAGCTAGTAGAAAATATCTATAACACACACCTGTGGCCGGCAGCCAATAGCAGTGGTTGGCAGCCCACAAAAAGGGTCCTGCAAGTCCCAGGGTTTTTGGGCTTGAAAAACTAGGGTTTTGGTGCAAAAATATGGCACAAGGTTTGTAGGAGTTGAAGGCTCAAAGCTGTGGCATTTTGCTGAGGACTTCGAGTACCTGACAAGCATATATTCATTATCGGGTGTGAAAGCGGTGATGTCCAAGTTATAAGGACGGTCAAAAATGGGGTGTTTACACTAGCTTGCTGGCGCGTCGCCTGGCTTGCATGCCTGTGGCCAAGGCTGGGGCACTTTGCAAGGTTGTAGCACAGGCAACAGTACAACATGCAGTAGCACAGGCCCTAGCCAAGGCAGCAGCCCAGCATTAGTGTAGGTAGCCACCCAGGCTGTAACCTAGGCCGCAACCAAGGCAGCAACTTAGGCCGCAACACAAGCCACAACCAAGGCAGTAGCCTAGGCCATAGTTAAGGCTAGCTAAGGCAGCAACTTTGGCCACAGCCCAGGCCACAGCCAAGGCAGCCGCCCAGGGCGTAACCCAGGTAGCAGCATAGACCACTACATAGGCCGCGACAAGGCAGCAGCCAAGGCTGTAGCCAAGGTAGCAGCATTGGCCGCAGCACAGACAAGGTAGCCAAGGTAGGCCGCAACCAAGGCAGCCGCATAGGCTGCAGTCAAGGCAGCAGCCCAGGTCATAGCTAAGGTAGCAGCACTAGCTGCAACATAGGCAACAGCTCAGGACGCAGCCAAGGCAGCGACCTAGGCTACAACCATAGCTGTGGCACAGGCAGCAACTCTAGCTGTAGCACAGGCCACAACCAAGGCAGCAGCCCAAGCCACAGCCAAGGTAGCCACCCAGGTCACAGTGTAGGCCGCAGCACAGGCCGAGCCAAGGCAGCCAAAGGCAATAGCATTGGCCGCAGCACTAGCCGTAGCACAACCATGGTAGCCAAGGCAACATCCAAGGCAGCAGCCAAGGAAGCCAAGGCAGCAGCACTGGCTGCAGCATAAACCGCAGCCAAGGCAGCAACCCAGGTGTAGCGTGCTATTCGTGCTTCTGTCGGATACGACTAGCCTTACAGTTTGGACTCCCGTGGTTCTGAATCTGATTTCACAAGTGCAATGTGAAACAGTGAAAACACAAAAAGAGTCCAAATTAGGCAATTCTTTTAGAAAATTGATTTGAATCAAAAATGCCAAAAATGGATTGCATTGCCAGATTTCAGAGTTGTCACCTAAATATTTTTGAAAAAATTAGGAAACCCGTGACTCATGTCGAAGGCCACTTATCCGTCATCACCAAAGTGTCTCGGCTTGCGAACTTATATATGAGAGGGGAAGGTCATGAATTGAGCACCCCATTCGCCAGATCAAATATTGGCCTCTACCAATTATGATGTGATTCTTATTTACATTACATGCTCTTGTTCCAATTATTAGACTAACATTACTATGTGTTGCACACAAGTATAGACTAATTTGCAAAAGTTAGAACACTTTTCGCTTGTTTGGTTTGTTTTTCAGAAAAATTTTTGGGAAAAATTCTCTATAAACAAATTTTCAAGAGTAATCAAACCAAACAAATTTTTTCAAAAAAAATCTCAAAATTTTTGTTTGGTTACCTACTTTCTAGAATCACTCTCTCTCTTATACACATCAAATCAATCACTTTTTTTAAAACTCTTTCTCCAAAACAATTTTTCATAACCATTTCTGAAAAAAGGCAAACCAAACAAGTTTTTGTACTTTTTATCTCAAAAACTACTCTACAAACACAAACCAAACACACCCTTTGATTCATGTTTGTTTGAAAATTGTTTTTGATACTCGTCACTTGGAAAAGGTGAGTTTGTATGTACACTAATCAATACATCCCAATTTTCACAATTAACCTTCATCCACAGGCATTGAAAGAGTTATATCACTTAAGCATTTAGCCTCAAGGAAAGCATGCTCGATATGGAAACAATCACACGCGATGCAAGATGCTAAAGCAATAAACGCTCACCTAGTACTCCATGGCAAGTCAAACAAAGCAAAATAATTAAAAAATATGCATGTTCCTAAACAATGCAATGTGACTAATGCAACGCATACATTTATGCAATTTTTATAGGCTTAGCTATGAGCATGGTATATGATCTAATTCCAAGACATATGATAAATCACGTATTCAAACAATGAAAACGAAATTGACATTGGTTAGGATGATAAACCAAACCCAAATGCATGTGAGACGAGTGTATGCAAACATGAGAATGCTAAGCAACATGATACTCTACACTACCATCATAAGCGGAGAAACAAAAGGGAGAAAGAAATGGGGGTTGGAAGACAAACACGCTTATTACATATTTTGCCCTCGTGCAAGAGGGTCCGAATGAATGTCCAAGTGTCCGAATTAAACTAATTATTACAAAACCAAATGAATGAATAAACAACTAATTAGCTAAGCTATTACAACGAGACTAATAATAAGAAATAAGCTAGCTACTTAATTTATTACAATAAGGGTACACAATCAAACTAACTATCTAAGTTACTCAACAATAAACATTTATAATCATTACAATAATGCTAATTATATTAAATTACAATGATAATGAGAGCATTAATTTACAATATTTGATAGAACTAAAAAGCATAAGGATGGCATGCATGCGACGGTTTTCAGAAGCAACTTTGTCTGCCTTCCTTGGAATTTGCCCTGTTGCACCTTCAGCCACTGTCCTCTGTTTTCTGCAAAATACTCTATTTACCAAATATTGGGGTCCAACCGGCCCCCAATGAAGCCCGGCCGGGCCCAAATAGGGCCGGCTGTGCCCTAATTTTATGTAAAGCTCTGTTTTTGTGCTCTGAGGTGAAAACAGTGCAGATAGAATTTTTTGAACTCTGTTTGTCCCTTTTACACTTCTCTGTCATGGAAAGCCTTAATAGAAGGATGGAGTCGTTTCCAAAACCATCAATGAGTAAGTTGCTTGCTTGATGATTTCAGCCACGATTTGGACAAAAAATCAATGAATGTAATGAATCAACACCAATCCCTCCCCTTTATCATGGAGTGAGCTCAAAGGGGGAAGTAAAGACGCTTCAAGGGTGGTCAAAACACCATGAATTGACGTGTGCCGACTCTTGACACAATAGACTCGACATAACATCCGGCCAAACCCAAATAATATAACTCATGTTCTTTATGTTGGTTGGTTCATTTTAAGCCAAATTCATTAGTCTGTGCCATTCTTTAATCCATTTGTCCAAGGTGATGATTACGTCCACTAAATGAGAAGTATGTCAAACGGGAAGTGATTCTCAACATGAAATAGAGACCATGCCGTTGACGATGAACCTTCGTAGAGATTAAGCCATCAAGCATAGATCTCTAGCTCATGTTTTGAATAACCATAAACCGGTTGAAATAACTCTCAAATGAAAGAAATGAATGGTAAGTTGCTTATTGAAATGAGGCTCTTAACATGGAAATCAATTAAAGAAAAGCTAGGAGCAACACACAACAAGCTTTAATGAGAACTTATGAGACAACAAACGAACTAATCAAAGCTTGAACTAATTAAACAACCTATGACAGCCCTAAAACAACCCCTAATAGCTAAAAAAATAGTGGCTCAAAGTGCATGAAAAGAGCCCAAAAAGCTAAACAACAAGTAAAGAAAATAAGGTTAGTAAGTAAGAATAAGGAGAGGTGGCTAACCCCTCCACCTTTGAAACCTCAAAGCAAGATTTTTAGCCTCTTTTAAACTTTGAAAATCAATTTGGAAAGTAAAGAAAAGGGTGTAAAACAAGGGTTTGAGCTATAGGTGAAGGTGCAAGAAAGAGTGTTAACTCTTTTTACCCATTAGTAGCTATCCAAACCTAAGCTTAGATAGTTGAAATGGATTCAAAATAGCACAAAAACACAAGAAGTAGATAGCAAGAGATAGAACAAGAAGTAAAAGAGAAGGTGGTAAGCTTACACCTCTCAAAGAAGCAAGCCCTTGTTTGTAACACAAACTTAGTTTAAGCACTCTCTCAAGCTTGAATTGTGATGCTCAAGCCTCAACCAAGGTTCAAGGTTATGATCTAAGGTGATGTATGGTGTATGGATATTGGTTAAGAGAGATAGGTTGGCTCAAAGATGACTTGTATAGGAAGAATGAGCTCTCTCTTGTGTGTATATGTTCTTTTGAAATTTTTCAGCCCTCAAAACAGAGGTATAACCTTGTTTTTATAGAATTTGAGCAAAACAAGTCGAAATATCTTTAAAAAAAGAGAGTTGGCAGGCTCTTGCCCAGAACAGTGTGTATTGCCATCGAGGCACGATCAAACCCAAATAGACACGACCGACTCCCAATGGGGCATAACCGGGCCCTAATATGCTGCCCTATTCCCCAGTTTCAAACCTAGTATAAGGTGGCACAATGGTAAAAAATGAACGTCTGAGGTAAGAATGAGACAAGTAGGAAGGTTTTGGCATTATTTTGGGGCTCGACTTTGGATTCCCTTATTGAGAACGCGAATTACACAATGAAGTTTTCATCATCGAGTGTGCTGGACCAAGTGCCTAAGTCTTACGGGTGTTCAAAAATGGGGTGTCTATAGTTGCCCCTCTTTGACAGAGCTTGAAGTCATAAAATGATGTGAGTGAATGCCAGAGCCCAGAGACAACCCATTTGATGCGGCCGTAAGACTTGGGCAAGAAAATAAACCAAAATACAAATACCAAAGGTTGAATCCGAAGGTTGCCTATGTACCCCTTTGCAAGGAATCAAACCTGTATAGTTCAGGGGCAAAATGCAAAATGACAAGTAGAAATCATACCTTATGATCATGCAATGGAATAATGCAATGAAACACTCATATATATGTTAACAAGCAATGAAACAATGTAACAAGCGATAAAAAGAATACAACACTTGAACAAAAGCATAAATTCAAGAAAAACAAACTAAGCCATGTATCACACGAAAAGAAGTAAATAAATAAACACGTCTCACGTGAAAGGGCAAAGAGAGTACAAACCGAACTATGTCTCACACAGAGAGGATGTAAGGAAAAAAATGCAAACCTAACTACAACTCATGTAGGAAGGGTGAAAAAGATACAAGCCAGACTATGTCGCATGTAGAGAGGGCGAAAAGTTCCAAGCCAAACTATGTCTCACACAGAGAGGGCGGAGGTGGTGTGAACCCTAGGCGTACCTGATGTTTTAACCGAGGAACTTGAGATCTTAACGCGTCACACGTGAAAAGAGGAAAAATGGTGTAAACAAATAGGTGCACCTACCATTCTTAACCAAGGTAAACAATCCTTATGCGTCGCACGCCAGAGGAGGAAAAGGTGGTGTGAACAAACAGGCGCACCTTCGGATTCAACCTTTGGTATTTTTCATGAGTTCGAATACCAAATACCAAAGGTTGCCTACTCGGACTCGCCTTTTTCTCGCGCCCCCGCCTTTCAGAAAGGGTTTGAAATGAAACGCCTTAAAGTTGGGACTCTCGCGGTTCTGAATCTAGTCTCACAAGTGCAATGTGACACTGATAAACACCAAAGAGTCTAATCCGACAAATCTTTTTTTGGAAAATCGATTTTAAATCAAATAATGCCAAAATTGGAGTGCTTTGCCAGGTACAGAGTTGCCACCTAAATATTTTTTTTTTTGGAAAATTTAGGAAACCCAGACTCGTGCTAAAGGCCACGTGTCCATCATCACCAAAGTTGCCTCTGCTTGGGAACTTAGGTATGAGAGGGAAAGGTCCTGAAATGAGCACCCTCGCTTGCCCAATCAAAGATCGGCCTCTACTAATCATGATATGATGTTTTATAAACATTATGTGTTCTTATTCTGAATATTAAACTAGCTTTACTGTGTGACGCGCACAAGGCAAGTATAGACTAAAATTGCAAGAATTAGAACAATTCAACTCATGTTTGTTTTCGAAAATGGTTTGAATTTGCTACCCTCAAGTGGGCTTAAAGATGCGGTTTTGCCACCAAACAAGATGGGTTAAAGACATGATTTTGCCACATCAAAATGGGCTTAAAACTCATACTCATTGAATTGTTCCAATTCAAATAACAAGCCTTCATCCACGGGCATTCATGCAGTTTAACAAGCAAGCACATAGCCTCATGGCAAGCATGCTAAACATGGCAATATGGCAATCACACTCATGCAAGTATACTAAAGCATAAAGCTCACTGAGTACTCCAAGCCAAAATAAAACTAGTTAGAAAAGATACATGATCCTAACTATACAATATGCCTAATGCAACACATGCAATATGAAATTAATAGGCTCGGCTACTAATATGGCATTTGATTTGATTCAATTTGATAACATGCTTTGAAACACGTATTCAAATAAGTATTGAAATAACAATGCAGTTTGAATGATGCGCCGAGCCTCGGTGCATGCAAGACAAATGAATGAATTCAATCATGCAAGCATAAGGTTTGCTAATTGAAAATGTCCCTAATCTAACCATCGAAAATGATTAAATAAAATGGAGAAAGATGCGGGGTTGGAAGACATACATGCACGGACACACATTTATTACAACATTATGCCCTCACGAAGGAGGGTCCGAATGAAAAGGCTAAGCTAAGCTAATTAAACTAATCTAATTAAGCTAATTAGACTAATTATTACAAATCAAATGAATAACTAGCAAACTAATTACTAATTATTACAACACTTTAACTAATTAGCAACTAATTAATTAAAACGACGCACACTAATTAAAACATGCAATGCATTAAACTATGCTGCTATTGCTCCGCCTTGGGAAGCAGAAGATGCATGCACTCGATTTTCGCCCCGAAAAGCCCTCCGTTTTGCTCTCAAAAGACTCTGTCTGCAGGGTTGAGCACATTTTAGGATCTTTCTGCTTCAACTTACCAAATCTTTGCTGAGGATTGCATCAGTGGCCTGCTGGCCATCTGCCGGCCAAAAGTGTGCCTTGCCGGCCATAAATGAGGCACTGCCGGCCATGGATGGGGCACTGCTGGTCACTGATGCTCTGAGTCATCACACTGCAATAGAGCACAAACAGAGCAAAAGAAAGGTTTTTCCAAAGCTTTATTTGTACTGTGCCCCTCCTTATCATCTCAAAACCTCAAAGGAGTGGCACACTTGGATCCAAAACCACCAACCAAGCATTTTCAATGCATGATGGCCAAGGAACCAAAGAGTACAATTTCATTGTATGCAAAAACAAGACTCAAGACCATCACCCTATCATGTGTGATCAAGGGCAATGGAGACCAAGGGGATTGGCTCATTTCATCACTTTGAGTATGAAATGCTCCAATCTTCCTTGTGTTTAATATAATGTCCGATTGAACACATGCAATGCAACACAATATGATTATCTTGCTCAAGTTTTACTTATCACTTTTGTTTACTCATTTTAATTACCAAATCATTCTTTAATTGATTAGTCCAAAAGGTGTATGTCCTCTAATTGAGAATGGGCTTAAACCACAAGTGCCTTGAGCATGAAAGAGCCCTCATGCCGTTGATAATGAACTTCTGGAGGAATTAAACCATTAAGCATGAATGTCTCCATTTCCCACTCAAACCAACAAAGGGGTTCAAAGCCACTTTCAAAATAAATGAAAGAGTGAAGAATAGAGGGAAATTGCAGATATTTCAGTGCTGAAATGGAGTGCAAAATGATACTAAAACATGCAAGCAACTCATGCAATTCATGTTTAAAAGCCTAAAACATTAAGCTAGTGAAGCCCTTTACACTACAACTATGCAAAAGACCTCTCATACAACACAAACAGCCTAAAATAGAGGCAAAGCAGCCCAAATCAGAGGTAGAAACATGCTGGAAATAGGCTAAGATAAGCTACAAAAACATGCTAACTTATGAGGCAACTAGGCATGCAAGCAAGACAACAAGGAGGGGAGGCCAACTCCTCCAATTTTGGACCTCAAAACAAGGTTTTTACCACTGAAAATCCTCTAAAATTCCATAGTTAAAAGGCCACAAAAAGTTGATTTAAAAGCTTTGAAAAGAGGCACAAAAGCTTAACAAACTAAGTAGCAAAATGGTGAACCACCCCTTAACTCCAAAAGGCCTTAAACTGCCATTTTTAAACCATAAAAACAAAGTTTTTTGGAGTTCAAAACCAGCTCAAAAACAGTGTAAAAAGCTGGCAAAAAAAGTAGGCACAATAAGCTTAAACAAGGCAAGTTAATACCTTTGAAGCAAAGAGCAATTCAGCCCCAAACTCAAGCTCAAATCCCCTTCCAAGACTCAAATAAAGCTCCAAGGGACCTCAGCTCAAAGGCGAGAGTGTTTGATCAAGGGTCTATGTGCAAACGCGTAGAGAAAACTAATTATAAGGCACAAAATAAGAAGAGAGAGAGAGAATTCTATAGAGAGAGAGAGAATTTTTGTCTAAACTGTCTAACCCTCCAAAATGGGGGAGAACATTCCCTATATATAGAAAAACAAGATTTGAGCTTGTATTCATCCCTCCATACACGTGTATAGAGATGCACTTCAGTGAGCAATAGCTGGCACAGCTGGCAAACAAATATCTGAAAAAAAAGACAAATGGCCGTCGGTCACCACTGGTAGCCGACCGGCCACCACTTATGGCCGACAGGCACAGGTCATGGCCGATAGGCTGTGGGGTTAGCTGACAGGCCACCCTCTCCTCCAGACTTGAAACAACAAGCTCTTGGTCCACAACCAGGCACAAAACAGATAGGTTTAGAGGCTCAAAGACAAGGCGTTCCATCGAGGACTTCGAGCGCTCAAAATGAACACAAAAAACGAACACAAACAAGGACAATTATCGAGTGTTCAAAAGATGATGTCTAAGTCTTGAGTATGGTAAAAAATGGGGTGTTTACAACGGGGCAGTTCGGTCAAACCACACACCCCAGTTAATTTAAACACAAATCAACCCCCATTTCACACACACAAGGCCAAAACTCTCTCTCCTCTCTCTCTAACCTCCCTCTCTCTCTAGATTTCCCCTTTCCTTGAGTTACCCAATAATCCTTGCAAATTTTTTCCTTAAAACCCTTTCAAATCTCTATGTTTTGAACCGAACAAAATTTGATTTGGTGGAGTTTGAGGGGTAGGGGAGGAGCTAACCGGGGGAGAGACAGAGTGAGGCAGCGCTCACCTCCCGAGGAGTCTTTTGAGGAGTACACAACCTCCGAGGAGGAGGGAAAGGCGGTCACATACGGTCTAGCAGTCCCAATGATGACAGTGACGCACCTCCTTCGCAGCCGAGGAGGAAGAGAGGGAGGATGGGTTACTGGTTTTTCTTTTGCTTTTGTAGTTAGGAACTATAACTTTAGATAGACCTATGTATTTTGTGTTTGAAGACTTTTCTTTTGTTTTTGGTCTTTGTAAATAATGATCAACGTTGGACCCACCAGTTTATAAAAAGACAATTTTTTGCAGTGATTTCTCGCATGATATGTGATGAATGAATGACACTTGCATGATACTTTTGTACAAGACTTTTAACAACTATGAATACTTGCTCTTGATTTGATTCTTGAATCGGATAATAACTTACAACCAGTCAAAATATAAAATACAACTCGATAACATGAAAACAAAATGAGAACAACTCGAAAAATACTAAAAAAAACACTTGGTATAAATAAAACAGGACTCAAAATACAGCCATAGTATGCCGAAACAGAAGCCAGCCTTTTCTGCAACTACATTAACCTAGGCCAGCATCTAGACCCGGCTGGGCTTCAATGACGCACGACTGGGCAAAAAAATGAGGTTGGTTAGTGTTGTCCAGCTGTCATGCACTGTTCCTTCTCAAAGTCTATAAAAGGTGCTCCCAAGTTGTTTTCCTGGCAGAACAACAAGTCCTTGGTATTTTTCTTTTAAGATGGAGACTCTTCTTAACAATAGGCTCCGAGACTAGATAGCCACTTTGGACGACTCGGAAAAGGTGAACTTTCGTGGTTTTGGCCTAAACTCTATTTTTTCTCTGAGCCATACTTTGCTTTGTTTTTCGTTCCTCCATGCTGCTGCTCGATGTTGGAACCCGATCACACATGTGTTTCGCTTTGGATCACAACAGATGTGTTCGACGATCGAAGAATTTCAAGCATTGATGGAATCCCAGCGTAACGAAGAAATTACGCCTTAGCCTCGTTTTGGCCTTGGCCATGCCCAGGCTTTGGGATGGATATGTGGGTTTTCAACACATGAGGCTTGGTCCTTGGCCCATGATGGGGAGCTAGACATCCCCGGCTTAGTTCATCGATTTTTCGCTATTGGAAATAGGGATGACCTTCTCTAGCGAGGTTATCGGCAACATGCTCTCTGTTTATGTTTGCTTGCGCAATTCCTCCTTGCCCCTAGTTTTAGCGGAGCCAGCATTCTGTTGATCAAAGTGGCCAAGTGTCTGAAAGAAAATAAGAGTTGCATGGGCCTGGCCTTGGCTGAAACCTTGATGGGTTTGGATGCCTTTCATCAGCGAGAGACTACCCGCTTTGCAGGGAGTCTGTTACTTCTTCAGGTATTGCCTTCCACCCTTATAATTCATAATTCTCATATAACTCAACACTTAATCTCTATTTCCTCTCGAAACCCTTTTCTTGGTTTTCTCTCAGCGTATATCTCTCTATTCTTTAATCTCTCTTATTGTTCATCCCTTCCAAGGTATGGTTTACGGATAAATTGCAAGGAGTGGACCCTTGTCCTGAGTACTCGGCTAGAGCTTACTTTTTTCGCCAACAGCTAGTGGATTTCTCTTCAGAAGGGTTGGGGTGTGATTGGATGCGCAACAGATTTTCAACTGACATAACTTGGCGTTGCCTCTAGCTAACTTTGACTAAGATGAGCTACAACATGTCCCGTCAACCGGGTATACAGTTGATTGGCCTCACACACTGCGTGTTCTATTTTCCCTTTCGGTTCAGATGCTCGTTTGGGCATGAGTAGACACGTCCAGATGAGGAGGTGGAATACCCGGCTTCATTTTCCATTCGTGGTTCACACTTGCCTCGATACCTTACTACTTGGAGGACGAGGGAGCTTCTGGCCCCTACCCCTAGCTTCAGTTAAGCCCTTTTTGGAGAGTGTTTAGCTTGGCTTGAGGACGAAGAACAATTTGGGCCATCTTTAGCTGTAGAAACTTCCACGAGTGCAAGCAGAAGACATAGAGCTACCTGACTTGGTTGTGCCCCTAGTTTTACTGCTTTGATCTTTCTTTTCAAGTTGTATGATGTAAAAGTAACTTTGATCTAAATCAAAGAGTTGAAGAATGTACTTGTGTTGAAATCAATAAATGAAAGTTGCGAGTACTAAAAATTTTCCTTTTGGTCCCAAAATGGTCCAAGTTGTAAAAGGGTAAAATTTTGAGAAAAAAAGCTTTTATTAAAACTTCTCAAAACCGTCTCCGCAAATAGTCATTACCTGACACACTCAAAACCCATCCTCGAGATGTACAACCCTGAATCAACAAATCACGACTGCCCATAACCGCATCCATTATACCGGCCCTTCTACCAACATAAAGATTACACAACTGCGCTAACCGATAATGGAAAAAGATGGCCTGATCAAATATGAATGAATAAGAAAGTTGAATTGGAGATAGTTACGGCCGGACTTCGGGATGAAGTTGTCTACATATCCCAAAAATGGGAATCAGGCCTTAAATAGTTCGGTTTAGGTTCACTCAAGTATTAACTCTCTCATTTTGTGCTCTAACTTTTGCCAAAGTTGCCCTTTAGGGTTTTCAACCTTGCGAGCTCAGTTTTTCTCTATTTCTAATTTTTTATGCTCTAACTTTTTCCTAGGTTGCCTTTTCGAGTTTTTGGCCTAGTGAGCCTCTTAGGGGTAATATTTCTTCAACTTGTCGATATTGATCAGTTGTGAAAACTCCAAGCCATCCAAGTCCATGAGAATAATCGTCCCTCCTGACCAGATTGACTTGATGATATAGGGACCAGTCCAATTGGGTTTGAACTTGCCCCTAGGGTCATGGATGGGAGTCTGGTTGTCTTTTAGTACCATGTCTCCCTCCTTGAGATTTCTGGACTTAACTTTCTTCTTAAAAGCCCTGGAAATTCGGCGTTGGTAGCCCTAGACATGATACAATGCTCTCAGTCTTCTCTCATCAAACAACATTAACTCTTGGAACCTACTCTGCTGCCAATCTGCCTATGCTATCTGACACTCGGCACTTCAATTTCAATTGGCAAAACAACCTCCATCTCATAGATAAGAGAATAGGGGGTTGCCCCTGTAGATGTTTGAGTTGAGGTTCTGTAGCCCCAGAGAGCAAAAGGAAGTTTATCCAGCCAGTCCTTGTAGATCTCGATCATTTTTCGGAAGATATTCTTGATATTTTTGTTCATGGCCTCAACAGCTCTATTGGTCTGCGGTCTGTATGCTGATGACTTGTGGAAAGCCACGTTATATTTCTCAAGAAGATCCAGTACGTTTTTCTTGAAGTGTGAGCCATTATCAAAAATGATCTTGTTCGGAACCCAATATCGGTAGATGATGTTGTTCTTGTAGACGCGCCCTAGGGCTTCATGCTACAGTTCGGACTCAAATGTCACGGTTCTTAATCTGATCTCACAATGTGCGATGTGAGATTGATAAATCACCAAAGAGTCCAAATCCAGCAAATCATTTCAGAAAATTGATTTTTGTAAAGAAGTGCCAAACATGGACTGCTTTGCCAGATACAGAGTCGCCACCTAAATATTTTATTTTGGGGAAATTTAGGAAACCCTGACTCGTGCCTAAGGCCACGTGTCTGTCATCACCAAAGTTGCCTCGGCTCGGGAACTTGGGTACGATTGGGGAAGGTCATCTATGAGCACCCCCGCTCGCCCGATCAAAGATCGGTCTATACTAAGCATGATATTTTGTTTTTGAAAACACATGTGTTCTTATTCTAATTATTAGCTAGAATTACTATGTGATGTGCACAACACAAAAGTATAGACTAGATCGCCTAATTTGGAACAAAACATTGCATATTCGTCTGTTTGAAAACGGTTTGAAGTTTGCTACTCGCAAGTAGGCTAAATCGAAGATTTCAATGAATTGTTCCAATTCAAGTAATCTAACCTCCACCCACAGACATTCAGGTAGTTAAATCAAATAAGCAGTTAGCCTCATGGCAAGCACGCTAACATGGCAATCAATAACACACATGCAGTATGCTAAAGCATAAACACTCACAGTGTACTCCGAGCCAAAATAAAGAACTAGTTAGTAATCAATGCATGATCCTAGTTCATTTTAAGATGGCTAATGCAACATATGCAAAATGCAACTAGAAATAGGCTCGGCTATTCTAGAATGTCATGTGAAAATGCAACTTGATACATGTATTCAAATAGGAATTGAAATACAATGCAGTTAGCATGATGCGCCGAGCCCGGTGCATGCAATACAGATGAATGAATGCAAACATGCAAAGCATAAGTATGCTAATTGAAATATGCCCTAAAACTAACCATCCAAAGCAGGTAAGTAAAAGGGAGAAAGACGTGGGGTTGGAAGACATTCACACACTCACGCACACTTATTACAAAATTTGCCCTCTCGACGGAGGATCCGAATGAATAATACAAACCGACTAATTAACTAACTAACAAGCTAATTAATTATTACATAACCGAATGAATAACTAGCTACAACTAATTATTACAAAACTATAACTAATTAACAAATTAATTAATTAAATTACAAAACCGAAATGCTAACTAGCAAGTAAGCAATTAAACAATGTTGCCTCGACAAGTTGAAGAAGGTGAACATGCATGCTCGGTTCCCATCCCGGTAAGCTCTCCGGTTGCTCTTTAGAGGTTCTGTCTGCAGGGTGTCCTTAAGAACTAGCTGCTGGATCTTACCAAAACCATGCTGAGGAGTGTATCAGTGGCCTGCCGGCCATGGGGAGCTGCTGCTGACCACCTGTCGGCCAAGGATGAGGAGGTGCCAGCCATTTGTAGGGCACTGCCAGCCACTGATGTGCTGTGACACCAAGTTGCAGCAGAGCACAACAAAGAGAAAAGGGAGGGTCTTCCAAGGGTATGTATGCACTATGCCACTCCATATCACCTCAAAACATCAAGAGGGAGGCATAGTTGAATCCATGACCATCAATTATGCATCCCAATGCATGATGGCCAAAGATCCAACTTGTGCCCATCAATATGAAATGAATGCACAAATAAACACATAAAGCCTAAAACTCTATCATGGATAATCAAGAGCGTCGGCGATCGAGAATTGAGACACATTTCATCACTTGAAGTATGAAACGTTCCTCGTTTCTCGTTTTCGGATTAACACTTAATCCAAACAACAATGCAACACAAGCATGGCAAACATGCAATGGAGCTATATGGCATACTCAATGCTCAATGCTAAGAACTAGATGGCATGCTCAAAGCATGGTGATCATAAGGTTCTAAGTATAATGTAATGCATGCATGTACAATGCGATGCAACAAGGGTAACAACATGGCATGCAACAAGTATGCAACTATGTACCAATGCATGTAACAACATGTGATCATGGCATAAAATGTACTACCCTAAACATGCAAGCTATCATGCACAACATGTTAAAAGGGCAAAGAATGCCAATGTTAGCAAAGAGGATAACACCATAAGCATGCATCACAATGCTCAAACACTCGAACCAGCCCAAGACAGAGTTGCATCATGCCTAAAACAGTGGCAAAACATGTTAAGATAGAAGCTCAAGGGACTATACAAACATGCATGCACATTAGCCCAAGCCTAAGGCACAAAACACAACTCTCTAAACATGAGCGATGAGCGACAATCATGATAATTTGGCAATGAGGTAAGCTCTGAAATCTCATGTAAATTGATGCCAAATCAACTAAATGATGCAAGTAAAGCATGTTAAGAGGCTCAAAACTCAAAGCTAACAAAGGGACTTAAGCCAAGGCCATTCAAGGCAAGCCCCGAAGGACTAAGGAGACCTAAAACAGTCCCAAGGCAGGTCCAAACAAGACCAAAAATGAGTTCGAAGCTAGCCAACACAAGCTAGAACAAAAGGCCAAAAACAATGGAGCATGCAAGGCTACAAAAGAGGCAATGCACTACACCTATTGAAACCAAACATGGCATGACTTGGACAGCATAAAACAGAGTTACATCATGGTATAACAAGACCAAAAATGCACTGATATGATGACCCAAAGGCCTAGGCTTAATGGCATGCACAATGATCCATTCATGAGGCATAAAACACAAACTCTTCAAGGCATTCAAAGCATGTCAAATGCAAGTGTATGACCACATTTCATGGACTGAAATAACATTTGAAATGATGGCAAAGCATGCAAACATCACATGTATGGCATGGTAGGGGCCTCAAAACCCAAGGCCAGCCTAAGCATTTACACTATAGCTATACAAAACACAAGTGATATGGCCATGGCAGCCCAAAATAGTCCTAGGAAAGCCCAAAACAAGAATAAAATCATGCTGGAGAAAAGCCAAAATATGCTAGGATGATGAGTCAAAACATCATGCACATAAAGCTAGTAAGCAAGATTTGTTCTACAAGTATATGGAGCATGCAAAGGATGACCAAACCAGCTATGGACATAGTCATGACATGGCAAAACATCACCAAAAACATGCTGAAATGGACTCAACATAAGCTAGGATGACATGCTAAAGCAAGAAGCATACAAGACTAGTTTATGGAATTTACACTACAAGTGTATCATACATGCATGGAGTGACAAAACTAACCCAAAACAGATCTAAGGCATGGTAAAACATCACTAAAAACCTACTGAAATGGAGCCAACACATGCAAGAAAGACATGCTACTTTGATGAGCCTCACATGGGGTTACACTACACATGTAAGATGCAAGCAAAATATGACCAAACCAGCCATGGAAAGACTTAAGGCAGGTCCTAAAAGTCACAAAAAAGGGCCTGAACCAAGCCTCGAAAATACGGAGAGGCATGCTGCTTTGGAAGGCCAAAAACTCAAGCAAACAAGAATCAAAAGAGAGGGGGCTACCCCCTCTGATTTGAGGCCTCAAAACCACATGCCTACCACTGAAAATCCACTGGATTTCAGTGGCTAGAAGGCAAAACCAAGGCTAGCTCGAAGGCCTTAAGGCATGGCTCAAAACAAGGCTAAACGAAGCAAACAAGAGAGTTGAAGACCCTCAACAGCACAAAGACCTTAAACAACTACCAAAAGCACTTAAATATAAGACTTTTTTCAGTTGAAATCATGGCCTAAAACAATATGCAAGAATGGCCAAAATGAGATACAAAAAAGTGCTAAAATGGGGAAAAAGCTCACCATTGAAGTTCAACTTCGAAAACAGCAACCTCAAGGGCCAAAAACTCACTTTCAGAACTCAAGAAACCTTCCCAAGAACCTCAGTCCAATGGTAGTGGTGTATCTCTATGTGTTGTAGTGTAAAAGTGCAAGAAAAATGGACTAAAACACAACAATATAGAGAGAGAGTAAGAAATATATAGAGAGAGAGCTATAACTCTTCTAAAATGGCTGAACCCCTTCTAAGGAGAGAGGGCCTCTCCTTATATAGAGGAAAAACAATGCAAAGCTTCTTCAAGAAGCTTCGCAAGAGCTTCATCCCTCCGTACACATGTATGGAGGGGAGATGAAAGGATTCCAGCTGACTCAAAAGATCTGGAGTGAAACCAACTGAGACAGGGGGTCTGCCGGCCATTAGTGATGGCCGACAGTGGCTCATTGATGGCCGGCAGCAACAAAGGCATGGCCGACAGTGCTAGACCATGGCCGACAGTGCACCAAGAAAATCATTCTGAAAAGACCATGTCATGGTCCAAGAATGGGGCAAAAAGGATACAGGGTTTGGAAAGCTCAAACCTGTGGCGTTCCGCCGCGAAAGTCGAATATCCGACGAGCAATCGGGCTAGAGGCTGGATGTACCTGCAAGCACAACTGAGTCTCAAGAACGGTCAAAAATGGGTTGTCTACAATTCTTAATGAACTTAGCCACATGTGATGCTTTCAGCACAGAATAGGATTGGGCCTCCACCCATTTAGTAAAGTAGTCGATTGCTACCAGAATGAACACATGCCCATTTGATCCCTTTGGCATGACTGCACCGATAACATCAATTCCCTAGACTGAGAAAGGCCAGGGTGAAGTCATATTGTAGAGCTTAGACGGTGGTATGCTCATACGATTGGCATGAATTTGACATTTATGGCATCGCCGAACAAAACCAATATAATCCTTTTCCATGGTTGACCAGTAGTAGCCTTGTCTAAGGATTTTCCAAGCCAATATCACACCGTTCATGTGTGCTCCACACTCTCCCCTGTGAATTTCCTCCATAAGACGTTTTGCTTCTTTTTCTTCAATACATAGCTTATGCATTCCTAGATGGCCTCTTTTGTATAATTTGCCCCACAAATGATAAATTGGACAGCCAGATGCCGTGTTCCCGTTTGTCCTTGGCAGTTGCCCCTGGTGGATACGTCTCTTTTTCCAGAAAGTTCCAAATATCGTAATACCAGGGGTTTTGCTTCATCTATTGCGGCGACGATCTAGTAAGCAGGTGTATACTTCTTCTTAATAATGATTGGACGCATCTTTATTCCCAGTGGGATGTCTACCATAGAAGATAGAGTTACTAATGCATCAGTGAACTGGTTGCTCTCTCTCAACAAATGTGTAAACGTCAGTTTTTCCCTAGGAATCAGAATATCCAAGGCCTGATGATACATCTTCATGTTCTCTTTTTTGACCTTCCAATCCCCATTAGCTTAAGAGACAACCAAATTCGAATATCTGATGACGTCTAACCTTTTTGCCCCTAGTTCTAGGGCAGCTTCCAAACCAGCAATGCACGCCTCATATTTTGCTTCATTGTTGGACACTCTGAATCGGAATTTGAACGCTAAGGGTATATGAGAATCATCGGGTGTTATGAGAAACACACCTATCCCATAACCGTACAGATTAGCCACCTCGTCAAAGTACATCGTCTACGTTTCCTCTTCTACATGCAGAATGCCCTCATCTGGGAACAAGTATTCTACTACTTCATTTCCTTCTACTGGATGATCTGCCAGGAATTCCGCCACAACTCTCCCTTTATCTGACTTGCGTGTAACATATTTGAGATCAAATTCGAAGAGAAGAAGCAACCAATAAGCTAGCCTACTCGTAAGTACTGGTTTCTCGAAGAGATATTTAATGGGATCTAATCTAGAAACTAGGATTACAGAATGAGCTAACAAGTAGTGTCTCAACTTGCTGGTAGCCCACACCAAGGCTAGACAAGCTTTCTCCAGGGGAGTGTAATGGGTCTCGTAGTCTTGTATCTTTTTTCTCAAGTAGTAAATGCCCTTCTCCACTTTGGCTTCAGATTCTTGAGCTAGCATGCACCCCATAGTCGAATTCGTCACTGGCAGGTACAAGATCAATGGTTTCCCCAGTTCTGCTGGTGATAACACAGGCAAATTTTGCAAATACTGCTTAACCTGCTCAAAGGCAAACTGACAGCGATCGTCCCATTGAAATTTCTTTCCTTTCTTCAGGAGACCAAATAATGGTTCACAAGTCAAGGTTAATTTAGAAATAAACTGTCTTATGAATTGCATTTTACCTAGCAAGCCGCGCACCTCCTTTTCAGTCCTCGGTGGTGGCATTTCTAAGATGTCCTTGATTTTGGAAGGATATACTTCAATTCTCCTCTGTGTGATTAGGAAACCTAGCATCTTCCCTGTCATTACCCCAAAGGTGCATTTTTGCGGGTTTAACCTCAATCTGTATTCCCTGATCCATTGAAAGAATTTTTCCAGTGCAGTGTAGTGGCCTTCTCACTCTTTGGATTTGACAATCATGTCATCCACACACAGCTCAACCTCTTTGTGGATCATGTCATGCAGAATGGTACTTGCGACCCTCTGGTAGGTAGCCCTAATGTTCTTAAACCCAAATGGCACGGCTCGGTAGTAGTAGGTGCCCCATAGAGTAGTGAAAGCGGTCTTCTCCCTATCCTTGGGTGCCATTAGAATCTGGTTATACCCGGAAAACCCATCCATGAAGGATAACAGTGCAAAGCTGGCGGTGAAGTCTACCAACTCGTTTATGTGTCGCAAAGGGAAGCCATCCTTTGGACTGGCCTTATTTAGATCCTTGAAGTTGACACAAACTCTGATTTTACCATCCTTCTTTGGAACTAAAACAATATTGGCCAACCACGTCGGATACTCAGATAAAAACAAGAACCCTGCCTCAATCTGTTTGGTAACTTCTTTCTTGATCTTCAAAACCCAATCTCGGCTGACTCTGTGCAGCTTCTGCTTAACTAGTCAGGCCTTGGGGTCAAGAGGGATCCAGTGTTGTACAATCTCAGGATCGATTCTAGGCATGTCTTCATAGAACCACGTGAAAATATCTTTGAAATTTTTTAATAAAGAGATTAAATGCTCGCGCTCCTCCGAAGACAATGTAGACCTGATTTGGACCAAGCGAGGATCCTTCTCAGTACCCACGTTAATTGATACGATTTCATCTGTACAGGGCTTAATGCCTCTCTCATCCTCATGATCAACCAAATTTTTCAAAACCTGAGGAATTTCTTCCTCTTTGTTTAAAGTCAAAATTTTGAAAACCAAGATCATTACAACAAATCGAAGGCACAGAAAAGTAGGCAAAGTTCACAACATTCTCATTCAAAAGGTCTAGATCCTCAGTTACAATGGACTTAAAAGAAAAGCTAAAAGACAACTTGGACAGGACCTTGGTATCCGGGTTACCACTCTTGGAAGTACCAGACTTAGAGGAACTCAAATTTGACTCCGATTCCACAAACTCACTGGAATCTGATCCGGACTCACTATCTGATCCAGAACTGTTGATGACGCCTTTCTTGAACCTCCAGACTCGGCGTGGAGCTTCAGATGCATCCACGATGAGACTAGTGAAATCTGTTGCCGGTATATCCCCGATCATTGAGATGGTAAAACTATCTCCCAAGTTAACTGACTCAGCTCTAGTAGTAGAACTCCTCAATAGGTCAGTTAGTGCTTTTCCTAATAGCTCTTCTTCTTCAATATCCAGGCTTGCCATCCTGCCTTGATCTGTGTTAGGGCTCAGGTCTGCTTGTTCATCCTCTTCTTTAGGTAACTGGTGCCCCGAAGAAGATCTTGAACCCTGGATACCTTGTTTTTGTCTTCTAATCATTCCAAGGCTTTGGAAAGCTACAAAACGGGAAGTCTTCACATTGGCGGACAAAACGTTTGTTCAAGGTCCTTTGTGTTGGTTTGTGAACTAACTCGTATTGCCTTCTAGTCCTCTTTGCTTTTAGTCTTCCTCGCAACTCCTCCTTATTTCTTTGCCAATCTGCAGCTGTAGGTTTGCATCCCAGCCCAAAAGCGTGGGGGTTGTGACTCATCTCCTTGACAACAGTACCTCCCTACTTGCCACTTCTGCCCAGTCTTGATCCCAAAATATGCCCCTGTTTGTTTATTATGTAGATGGACTGAGCGCTCACGTAATTCCCATCGTCCTCTGCCATGATTGTTTGGACCAGCTATGCCTCTACCAGAGAGAAGCCAGAAAGGAACACATCTTTTTCCCCATGTATGATTTCCAATAATGGCGCGGTAGTTCCCTGAGGAGGATAGATCGCAGAATTGCCATACATAGTAGCAATCCCGTCTTTAAAGGGGTACTTTACCAACTGATGGACAGTTGATGACACTGCTTTCATGTGATGCAGCCAGGGCCTTCCCAGTAACGTGGCCGGTACATCCATTACATGGAATTCCACCTTATGTTTGGATGAGCCGATGAGGATATGGCTCTTGAACGTTCCCATAACATCCCAGCTCGTACTGTCACAAGCCCGGACGGTCTGAGTCATAGGTGTAAAGTCAGCCAGCCTCAAACCGGTGGCGTAGGCAATCCTCACTGGACATACATTGATTGCCGATCTGGTATCTACTAACATCACCAGAATCCACTTTTTCTGACTTTCCAGGGTTACATATAAGGGTCAGTTGTGGTTGGCACCCTCAGGTGGTAACTCCTTATCTATAAAAGATATCACCAGCGTAACGTCCCCAAATGTAAGCAACAATACCAATTGGTCAGCAGTGGTGTTGATAAGCAGTTTGGTCCGGTTCATTACCTCTAACAGTGCTTGCCTATGATCCCAAGAAGCCATTATTAGCCCCCAGATTGATATGTCTGCTTGAATCTTCTTGAGCTATTTCATGACCAGGTTTTCTTCAGCATCCTTTTCTTTTGATCTTTTAATCTCTTTGTCAGTAGACTCCGGCAAATCTAAGGCCGTATTTTTGAAATACCGACCGCTCCGGGTCATGTGGTTAATCTCGTCAGTATACCAGGTGTCATCCGGGGTGTCAACTTTCCATCATTCGTCAGTGTACGCATGACTTAGGTCGCTGTCTTCCAACCACTCTCTTGTAGTCATGGCTGGGTTAGCATCAGGTTTTATCTGGAGCATGTTAACATCACGCGTCCCATCATCATACCATTCTTCCTCCACCACAGTCTTGGTTTCTGAATCCCGATATTTCTACTATTCTTCTTCCACCACAGTCTTGGTTTCTGAATCCCAATATTTCTTGAGCTTTCTTAACATCCTTTTCCCGTCATTGGGCTCCCATTTGACCTTTTTGGTAGTTTGCACATCACTTACCATTGTCTCAGGTTCTTCTTTCCCTTTTCCTTTTACCTGCTCCAGAGCTATCTTTGTCTGGATCTCTTCTATCATTTCCCTTTGAAATTGTTCCAGTGCCCATTCTCTCTCAGTCAGGGGTGCAACCTCAGCCTTGCCATTAGCACCATTTTCCTCTTCCTTCCTAGTCTCTCCTATTTGTTTCTCAGCATCTGACTCCTCCTCACTCAACCACCAGTTGCTTGTTTCTAGTTGGCTTGTATCCCACCATCCCAAATGTACATTGCTTGTATCCTCTTCTTTAAAGAAGTAGAGGTTGTCTAGATCCTCTTCCAGCTCGGCCAGGTCTTCTTCTCATTCAGCCAAGTCATTTTGGCCTTGTTCTGGCCAATCATTCTAATTTTGCCCTAGTTGGTCCTCCCCAATAGCGTTAATGCTGAGGAAGTCTGGCAATATGACTACTGGCTTTGGCTGACCGACGACCACGATATATAAACTGGGGTCGTACTCCTCTACGAGTGAAGCCCCTTTCTCTATGACTTGGGCATAAGGAAAACCCTTATCTAGTGCACTCTCTTTCTTTTCCGCTTCTACTGCCATGGATTCGGGTTGGGTTTGTGGTGTTAAATCTAGCATGCACATGTATGTGCCTTCTGGAATAATCACCTCTGGCTTGGGTAGATAGGATGGGGTAATGTATATGTTGTGGTTAAAGGAAGGCAGTAGTGTATGTATTTGGTTAATGTTTCTGGGTGAGGGGACTTGGTTATGTAGAGGAAGTGGGTTGGTGGTTACGTTCGATTTGGCAGGTGGAGCAATGACTTTGTTCTCAATGATATCCTAGATCTCATGACTTAAGCGATAGCACAAGTCCATAGGGTGGTTGTGTTGTTGGTGAAAGAGACAGTATTGGGTCGGGTCATGTCTAGGTGACAGTGGGTTAGGGAGGGGTCGCGGATCAAGCAGCTTGAGATGCCCCCTTTACATTAACATTTTCAGGGCGCGGGCTGGGTTCATATGGAGAGGGTAAAGATTCTTCGATTTCGGGGTGGGCCGGTGTAGCTCGACTTTTTCGCGCTCTTTTCGAAAGACGAATAAGCCCTATAGTTTAGACTCCCGTGGTTCTAAATCTGATCTCACAAGTGCAATGTGAAATAGATAAATACCAAAGAGTCCAAATCTGGCAAATCTTTTGCAAAATAGATTTTGAATTAAATTGCAAAAAATAGACTGCTTTTTCAGATACAGAGTTGCCACCTAAATATTTTTGGAAAATTTAGAAAACCCATGACTTGTTCCAAAGGCCACGTGTCCGTCATCACCAAGATTGTCTCGGCTCGTGAACTTAGGTACGAGAGGGGAAGGTCATGAATTGAGCACCCTACTTGCTCGATCAAAGATCGGCCTCTACTAGTCATGATGTGAATCTTGTTTACATTATATTCTCTTGTTCCGATTTATTAGACTAACTTACTATGTGATGCACATACACACAAGTATAGACTAATTTGCAAAAATTGGAACACTTGATTTCATGTCTGTTTTGAAAAAGAGTTTGTAAATGTGCCTCTTGAAAAAGTGGGCTTAAATGTACATGAATTAAACCATTCCAATTCAAGCAACTAGCCTTCATCCGCAGGCATTCAAACAGTTTATCAGATAAGCACTTAGCCTCATGGTGAACATACTTTGATATGGCAACAATCACACTCATGCAATTATGCTAAACCAAATAAAAGCTTATCTAGTACTCCAAGCCAAAAAAGATGACAGAGTTAGAAAAATGCTTGATCCTAACTATGCAATATGACTAATGCAACATATGCGATATGCAATTACTAAACTCAACTACTAGGTACATGAATCAATTTGATAGCATGCGGTCTGAGCACGTATTCAGAGAAGCGTTTAAACTAACAATGTAAGTTAGAATGATGAACCGAACTTAATGTATGCAATACAAGTGGATGCAAGGCATGAGAGATGCTAAACAAAACACGATGTCCTAAACTAACCATCATGAGGTAGTAAATAAAAAGGAGAAAGATGTGGGGTTGGAAGACATACACATTATTACAAACTTGTGCGCTTACACAAGAGGGTCCAAATAAACAAACTAGCTAAACTAATTAACTAGCTATTACAAAACAAATTAAACCATGCTAGCTTAATTATTAAAACAACAAATTAAATAACAAGTCTAGCTAACTAATTATTTATAAGACAAAATTAACTAGTTATAACTAATTAATTATAACAAATATCTAAGCTAAGAAGTTATATTAAATAGCCTCGAGAAGTGAGGAGTGCTCATGCATGCACGCGGATTTCTACCTGAAAAGCACACTGTTCTGCTGCCAGAATATTTCTGTTGAACAGTAGAACCTCTTTCACCTCAGCCACTGCTCTGTTTTGTTTCAAAAACATTGCTGCTTAATTTTACAAAAGTGGCCAGCAGGCCAGAAGTGGTGGCCTGCCGGCCACAAATGATAGCCTGCCGTCCAGAAATAGTGGCTTGCCGCCCACTGATGCTTGATTCCTCCTGCTGCAACAAAAAGCATACAGAGCACAAACAGGGTATTCTTCAAGGTATGTTTGTACAACTTACCCCTCCTTATTAACAATCAACTCAAAGGAGTAGTAAATTTGATTCACAAACCATCAATCGATGCAATTTCATTGCGTGATGGCCTATGAACCAAAGTGTACAAGTTCAATGAATGTAACAAATAAAGGCACTCAAACCCCCTTCCTATCATGGATTGATGAAGGGAAGTGGTCGACATTGACTCTTGAACCGTTTTCATTACTAACAAGTATGAAATGATTCAAGACTCAAGGGTTCAATTAACGTCCGATTGAACCCAAACCAAGTTATTTATCTTGCATCACTTTTAGTCCTCATTTTATTACTCCATTTTAATTACCAACGATCCTTAGTAAATTAAGTCCAAATGTGAGCTTTAAGTCTTCTAATGAAAAGAAGCATCAAACCAAGAGTTGTTTTAGGCATGAGAGAAGTGTCATGCCATTGGTAATAAACCCCCAAAGTGATTAAACCATTAAGCACAAGACCTCAATCTCAAGCTTTAAACAAGCAACTAGTTTGAACTAATTTTCAAAACAAAGCAAAAGCCAAGAAAGGAGGGAGGCTGCAGAAGTGATTAGGAGTGAAAACAAGTATGGAAAGGTATAAACAAATAGTCCTAAAACATACTGGAATTAAGGAAAAAATAGCTAGAACAATAAGCTAAAACATGGAGCAATGTAAGCTAGTAAACAAACACAAGGAGGGGAGGCTACCCCCTCCATTTTTGAAACTTCAAAACAACATTTTAGCCACTGAAAAAGTTCTGAAAATCAGTGTTTAAAAGCTCAAAAAAAAACATAGTGTAAAGGCGGGAAACACAAGGGTAAAGGCTAAAGAAGCAAGGTGGAAAGAAAGGTAAACCACCCCTTCACCATTTAAGGCCTTAAACCACAAGTTTCAGCCCAAAATTACAGAGCTTATACAGTCCAAAAATAGTAGAAAAACAAGAGGAAAAATAGCAAATAATGCAAGGAAACAAATCAAGCTTTATATCTCTTGAAGATAAGAACACTTCTACGCAACAATTCAACAAATACACATCCTCAAGAGCTCAAAGTAGGCTCAAAAGTACCTCAACTCAAAGATGGCAAGGTTTGGTTTAGAGTGTATAGGCTAAGGTTCAATAACTAGCAAGAGAAAAAGAGAGAAAGAAGTGTAGAGAGAGAAAATATTTTGCTCCAAAATTTTCTCACCGTCAAAGCAAGAGGGGAGGTCCTCTATTTATAGACAAACACCAAACTCCCTCAGAAATATCAATACATACATGTGTAGGCAAGTACATGCATCAGTGACAACAGTTGGCACAACTGGTAAAAAATATCTGCAAAACACACTTGTGGCCGGCAGACCACTAATTCTGGTCGGCCGGCCACATAAGTGGCTGGCAGCCAAAATCAGTGGCTGGCAGCCAAAGGTGGTGGCCGACAGGTCCCAAGATTTTTTAGGCTTAAAGAATTAGGGTTTTGGTGCAAAAACAAGGCACAAGGTTTTCAGGGTTTTGAGGCTTAGAGCCGTGGCATTCCGCTGAGGACATTTGAGCACTTAACAAGCATATACAACTCATCATTGGGTGTGCAAGTGGTGACGTCCAGGTCGTAAGGACGGTCACAAATGGGGTGTCTATCGTTGCCCCTCTTTGACAGAACTTGGAGTCATGAAATGACGTGACTGAATGTCAAAGCCTGAAGACGACCCATTTTGACAAGGCCGTAAGACTTGGACAAACAATCAAGACAAAATTAAATGGTTGTGCCTGTAGGCTGCCTACATATCCCTTTGCAAGGAATCAAACCAGCGTAGTTCTGGGGCAAAATGCAAATGATATGCACAAAGTACTTCGAAGCTGGACTCATATGCTTCATGAAATTGAATGTAACGACCCCAAAATGCGTATAAGAAGTCATCCTTATTTAACTAGGGGATAATGTGTTTTAATTTAATTATATCTATTGGAATTGAAGAACTATCTATTGAGTTATGACTTTAAAACTGGAATTGACGACCTTTACGAGTTCAGAAATCAAAATTGAGTACTTGGGTATGTTATTGGGAATTTTTAGAACTATTTAGGAAAATTAATTGGAAATCTAATTCGTCTGATTCATTAATGCATGTTTGGGTGGTTAACTTTGTGCTGCAAATTGAGGGCCTTAGAGACTTCAGAAACCAGAACAGGGGTTATATTTATGGTCAGTATAATTTTTCCAGTCATCTGGAAAGTTTAACTGAAATTTAATTTTGTGCGATTTGTAAGGTTGTGTTGGGCCCTCCTTATTTGTGATAAAGCTTATATAATTAAATATATAGGTGTGTATGAGTTATATAAGTGGTGAACTCATCTTTTTGGAGTCAAAAAACAAAATATCTAAAGAGAGAGAGAGGAAACCGTGAAAGGGAGAGAGGGAAGAGAGGCAACTTTCCCAACATCCATGGAGGCTTTGAAGATGATTGAAGAGAATTGAAGGAAAAGAAAGAAGATCACCCATGGAACTTGGGGGAAATTGAAGAGAGCTAAGAGATAGACAAAGATTGAGTTAGGTATGATAATCTATCTTGAAACCTTGTGTTTAAAGTATCAATTTGGTAAAATCATAAAGATCTTGGGAGATTTAAACCCATTTGGGGTTAAGGTTTATCTATGTATTTACTTGAGCTAATTTGAGGAATTAGAAATTGAGTTCTCTAATTTTGTTTATGAGTGGAGCTCAAGCTCGTGAATATCATGAAATAAACTTTAGATTATGCAAGAATCATGTGAATTTGTGGGTTGTGTTTTTAAGAACCTTGAAGATCATGAAAGATTAAGCATTAATCTTGAACTTTGAGACAAAGATTGAATTGTTTGAAATGAAATTACACTTGGTTGATGTTAGTTTATCATGTTATAGGGAAATTTTACATGTTTTGAGTGATTTATGTTAAGAACCAAGCTTAGAAATGGAAAGATCAAGTGTTAGAGCAAAAAAACCATTTTTGGATTGTTTGGTTATGCCCAGACCGCACGAGCGGCCAAGGGCACCGCACGAGCGGAGCATGAAGAAAAAAGAAGGGTTTCATTCTGCTTTTGGGCGCTCGAGCGGCTGGGTTTCTCCGCTCGAGCGGAATTGGGCCGCACGAGCGGTCTAATTGGGCGCACGTGCGGCCGATCCTGTTTCAGCTTATACCTTGTAACTTTGAACAAGCATATCTTTTGCATCCAGACTCCATTTTGAGTGATTCTTGAGCCTAAAATCAAGCCCCGGAAGTCTAGTTTCCAATGGTGGTGGTCTCACTCCCAAATTCTAAGTACAGAAGTAGTTATGCCCAAATTGGTGACGACTGTTCACTTTCTGTTTACTGGGTTTGTACCGTTTCTTTGTCTGAACCTTTCTCCTATCGATTCGTCTTATCTTATGAGGCATGGATTATAACCTATGGAGGACTAATGAGTCTAGAACCACCATAGCTATAGAGTAAGGAATAAAAAGAGATTGGTTTTATTCTCATAATCTGTTATGTGCATTGTGTTTGTAGGTCAAGACGAGGACATCGTTCCACCGCTATCAGAGACCTACCACTGTGAGTAATAGTAGTGTAACGTTACATTTCACTTACTTCTATGATTATGATTTATGTATTGTTGTTTGTGAATGGCCTATTCCATCGATATTGTGCTTTGATTAAATTAATAGATATGTTTGAGTAATGGCATTGATATGGACCAAAGGTCATTCTGTCCCTATTAATAGAAGTGGGCCCGAGGCCATTATGATGTGAATGGTTCTGTCTCTATCAATAGTACTGTAGCGATACACGTGCCTTCTGGTAATAGTTATTATTAATGTTCTGTTATTCACAAGACAAGTATGTCTATAATAAACCATAGGGAAATGTATGTGCACTATTGTGTAATGGTATTCTGATGAATCAGGAGTTATTCTATTCTGTTTATTCGTTCCGTTTATGCTATGCCATGATATGAATTGTTCGGTCTTTAAGACCTAATGATTTCTGGTATGGAACAAAGTGCTGTACGGAACTAAGTGCTGCAGTGCGAGTCACCTCTAGAATCCGTGCGAGACACCTCTTGAGTCCATACATATGTGAACTGGGCATGTGGCCAATCTGTGACATCTGGGCCTATGGCCGTTTTGTATCTGTTAGGCCTATGGTCGTTCTGTATCTGTTAGGCCAGAGGCCGTTTCAAATTATCTGTGGGCCAGAGGCCGTTCTGTAAGATCTGTGGGCTTAAAGCCTATCCGTATCATATTTGTGGGCTTAAAGCCGTTCTGTATTATATGTGAACCTGAGACCGTATTGAAATATAGTTATGGATAAGACCTGTATATGGTTTGTATCTGTCTATTTATTTTATCCAAGGTTTTGCTTATTCAATTAACCTTCTTAAGTTGCTATTATTCACTGAGCCTTGCTCATTTTGTTTTATGTATATTTCTGTAGGTGAGCCATCTGGGATTGATAGTAGAGTTGTACTGAGGTTCACTTGTCTGCCAAGTCACCTGGGGTATGTCTCCACGTGGAGACCTTAATTTATTGTTGGGAGTCATAAATTAGTAAATCTTATGTAAGTGTGTGTGAGATCTATATAAATTCTGTGATTGTATATGTATATTTGGAAATGTATTTAAATGCTTAAATCTAATTAAACCATCAAGTATGCACAAGCTCAATGGATGTTGTCTTTTAATGATTTTGCTTCTGCTTAAGGCCCCGTATGTAATTAAATATTATTCTAAAATTCTGTTTTGAGGCCGATGTACAGGCTGGTCATGGACCAAACTTTTAGGGGCGGGTTTGGGTCGTGACATTGGCTATTTTGAAAACTCATGATCATGCAAGATGATGCAATAAGCAATAACAGATGCAATAAGCAAGAACAAGATAACAACATATGAATGAGCAGCCTCAAGCTTAAAACTAACACAGGTTCCATGTAAAAAGATCTAAAACACACTCTAACCACACCAAAACGTGGGACGAGGAAAGAAAACACAGCTTAGGGTTGCATTTCATGCATCCTGAGAAACGAAAACTGCTCAGGGTTGTTTCACACGTCTTAAGATGAAAAACGCTCAAGGTTGCACTTCACGCGCCCTATGATAAGAGCAAAACTGCTTAGGCTTGCGTTTCATGCATCCCGAGATAAAACCTACCCAGGGCCGCACTTTACGCGTCCTGAGAAACAAGAAAAAATTGCTCGGGCTCGCGTTTCACGAGTCCTAAGGTAAAACCCGTCTAGGGCCGTGCATCATACGTCCTAAGATAGAAGACAAACTGCTCGGGCTCGCGTTTCATGCATCTCGAAATACAAGAAAAATCGCTCGAGCTCGCGTTTCACTGTAGACCGCTAGGAACTCTACTCCGCGCGCGAGGGTGCGAATCGTTGTTCTTAGCTACAACAGTTCAGACTCCTGTCACGGTTCTGTATCTAATCTCACAAAGTGCAATGTCAGACTAATAAATCACCAAAGAGTCCAAATCTGACAAATCATTTTGAAAAATCAATTTTAATCAAGAAGTTCCAAACATGACTGTTTTGCCAGATTATAGAGTTGCCACCTAAATATTTTATTTTGAAAAATTTAGGAAACCCTAACTCGTGCTTAAGGCCATGTGTCCGTCATCACCAAAGTTGCCTCGGTTCGGGAATTTGGGTACGAGGGGGGAAGGTCATGAAATGAGCACCCCCGCTCGCCCGATCAAAGATCGCCCTCTACTAACATGATATGTTGTTTTTGAAAACACATGCGTTCTTATTTCGGTTTATTAGCTAACTTACTATGTAATGCGCGCAACATACAAGTATAGACTCAATCACGCAGATTGGAACAAAACAACTCATGTTTGTTTCTGAAAGTGGTTTGAAAGTGCTACTCCCAAGTAGGCTAAGACGCGGATTTGCCACCCTCAAGTGGGTTTAGAAAACATGATTTTGCCACTTCAAGTGGGCTTAAAACACGCAATCATCGAGTTGTTCCAATCCAAGCAATCAAGCCTTCACCCACAGGCATTCAAGCAGTTTAAACACTTAAACAATTAGCCTCATGGCAAGTATGCTATCATGACAGTCACTTACATACATGTAAGGATGCTAAAGCATAAACACTCACAATGTACTCCGAGCCAAAACAGAAGCTAGTTAGTAATCATGCATGATCCTAGCTATGTCAACAATGCCTAATGCAACACATGCAAAAATGCAACTAAGATAGGCTCGGCTATTCTAAGATGACATATGAATGCGACAATTGATACATGTATTCAAATAGGAATTGAAATACAATGCAGTTTGAATGATGCGTCGAGCCTGGTGCATGCAAGACAGATGAATGAATGCAAACATGCGAGCATAAGGATGCTAATTGAAACATGCCCTAAAACTAACCATCGAAAGCAGTTACGTAAAAGGGAGAAAGAAGTGGGGTTGGAAGACATGCATTACACACACGCACACTTATTACAAAATTCGCCCTCTCGACGGAGGGTCCGAATAATAAGCTAAGCTAGCTACACTAAGCTAAGCTATCTAACTAATCTAATTAATCTAATTAAACTAGTTATTACACAACAAATTGAATAACTAGCTACAACTAATTATTACATCACTTTAACTAATTAACAAATTAATTAAATTACATAAACATGCTAATTATTAAGTAAGCATTAAACTACACTACTCAGCTCTGCTATGGAAAGTTGAACAATGCATGCTAGGTCGGCTTCGCTCAAAAATCCATCGCTATGCCATAACTTGCCTCTATTTGCATTTGACCTCAGAACACTGCACAAACTTCTAGATAGCTTCTACTCCAACATGGGAACCTTCAGGGAGGCTGCCGACCAGTTAATGGTGGTGTAGACCACCTGCTGACCACTTACATTTACTGTAGACCAGAAAAAGTGGTCGGCCAACCACTTTTACTGGCCGGCCGACCAGAAAATGCTGCCAAACTCCAGTTTGCTGCAACATAGAACAAGAAGGGGCACAGCAGTGTATTTGCAAGGTATGTGTGCACAACTACCCTCCCTATCATTTCTTAAGCTCAAGGGAGCGCGGTACTCGACTCTCGGGTCACCAACCGAGCATCGCAATGCACGATGGTCGAGAAGCCAAGATTGCACAATTCAATGTAAATGAATGCACAAATAACACATAAGGGCCTTAACCTTTATCATGCTTGATCAAGAGGGTCGGCGACTGAGAAATGAGGCACGTTTCATCACTTCAAGTATGAAACATCCCTCGTTTCTCGTATTTGGACTAACACCCTATCCAAACACAATGCAATGCAACATGATCAACCTATCAAAGCTAATAGCATGCAATCAATGCTAATGCAACATAATCAACCTAGCAATGCTAATGGCATGCAAACATAATGCAATGCAACATAAGCATGCAAACAACAATGCAATGTAACAACATGCAAACACAATGCAATGCGACAACATGCAAACAACATGCTATATAGACTTAAACCGAATATGGACAGACCTCAGTCATGCCCAAAACAGTGGCCATAATGCTATGAAAGGATGATATGCATTGGCTCACCAATTAAGCATTAGAGCACAATTCTCAAACATGAGTAAGGAGTGACAAATATGGAAGTATGACAACACTACAAGCTCTGAAATATCGTGAAATGATGTCATGGAAGGCAAATCTCCCAAGAATAGCATGCTATGGTGTTCAAAACTCAAGGCTAGAAAGGCCAGTTGCACTACAACTATACAAAACATGAGTCATATGACCAAGGCAACCCAAAACAGTCCTAGAGCATGTCAAAATGATGCTAAAACATGTATGGACTAGAGCTAACACATGCTAGCATGAAGGGCATGAAGGGCATGAAGCATGAAGTATGCAAGGCTAATAAGGAGGAGTACACTACACCTACCAAAACCAAGCATGAGATGGCTTTACCAACAAAAACCATAGTTGTATTATGGCAAAACAAGACCAAAAACACACTAAAATGGTGGCCCAAAAGCCTAGGCAAGATGACATACACAATGGCTCATTTTTAAGGCATAAAGGACCAACCCTCCAAAGCATTGAAACAGTGAAAGATGTGAGGGCATGACCACACTACATGCACTGAAATCATATACCAAATGATGCTAAGTCATGCAAATAGCCCAAGCAATGCATACTAATGGCTTGGAAACTCAAGGCTAGTGAGCTAGAATACACTATGGCTATACAAAGCAAGGCATGCATGACCAAAACAACATAAATCAGAGCTTAAGAATGCTAAACATGGCCAAAAGCTTGCTGGAGTTGAGCCCAAAACATTCTAGAATGATGCTCAGATGGTCAAAAGCAAGATGCATGTTAGGCTAGTGAATGGAAATGCACTACAAGTGCAAGGAGCATGCAAGATGCTATCAAACCAACCTAAACTAGAGCTAAGGCATGCTAAAACAGCACCAAAAACATGCTGAGATAGAGCCAAAATGGGCTAGCAAGACATGCTAAAACATGAGGCATACAAGGCTAGTTTGCAAGGATTACACTACAAGTGTATAAAGCATGCAAGGGGTGACTCAACCAAGCTAAAACAGAGGTATGCCATGTCAAAATAATACCAAAAACAAGTTGAGAACAAGCCAACACATGCTAGAAAACCATGCTCAAACATGAGGCTAATAAGGCAAGCATTCAAGATACAAGGAGAGGGGATGACCCCCTCCTATTTAGGACCTCAAAACACACTTTCCACCACTGAAATTTCTCTGAGTTTCAGTGGTGAGAAGGCCAAAAAGAGGTGGTCCCAATAGCTTAAAAGGATAGCACAAAAACAAGGCCAATCAAGGCACAAGAGGGGGTCGACCAACCCCAACACCAACAAGGCCTTAAACAAACATGTTAAGCACTAAAAATCAAAACTTTTTTCAGTAGAAAGTCAAGCCAAAATAAGCATGCAAATAGGTCCAAAAGCTTAATCAAAATAAAGCTTTAAAGGGCTAGTTGACTCACCCTTGAAGAACAACTTCAAAGCTGTAACTCCAGCAGCTTTTCTGAGGTCAAACCAATCCAAGAACACCAAAACCAGCTTCTAAGTGTCTCAACTCCAAGAGTATGGTGTTTCACTATGTGTTTGTGTGCAAAAGTAAGAAGAAAAGGGACTTTTAAGCACAAAACAAGAGAGAAAGAGAGAAATATAGAGATAGATGTGTATGTATCTCTCCTCAGCAAATTTTAGAACCTGAGACAAGAGGGAGGGGACTCTCTCTTATAGAAAATCAAGAATCAAGCTTCTTGAACAAGCTAAGAGCTTGAAATAATCCATCCATACACATGTATGGAGGATGCAGTCTGTGCCCTCTAGCTGGCACAGCTGGCATCCACAACATCTGTAGAAATTGAAGGAAAGTTGCCGACCAGTTGAAGTGGTCGGCCAACCACTTCAAGTGGTCTGCAAGAAGACCAAGTGGTCGGCAGGGGGGGAGAGGTGGTCTACACCAGGAAAGCAAGGTGGTGGCATGGTGGCCTACCACTTTTGGTGGTCTAAAGACGACCAAGACCAGTTGGCCGACCAGAAAACTGGCTGGCGGGGAAGAAAAGTGGTTTTCAGGGAAAGAAAGTGGTCTCCAACCCTCATTCCACCCTCAAAGCAAGGAAAATAAGGTTTGTGCCAAAAACAAACCAAAAAGGATGCAAGACAAGAGTCCGATGGTCGAGGCGCGCAGCCAGAAGCCTCAAAAACTAGTCTACGGGCACCAAAAGTGGTCTATGAGGGGAAAAGTGGTCTCCAAGACCTCTGTATCCCTTTAGACCACGGCAACAAGGCATGGTTCAAAAACCAGGCCAAAAAGAGAACGGTAAGCGGTCCCGAGACAAGGCGTGCGGCCGAAGGCTCCGGAAAACGGAAACTAGTCTACAGGAGGGAAAAGTGGTCTACAAGACCTCTCTCTCCCTCCAGGGAAGGGAAAACAAGGTTTGGTTCAAAACCAAACCAAAAATGAAGCAAGACAAGGTGCTCGGCCAAAGGCTCCAGAAATCGAAAACTAGCCTACAAGAGGGAAAAGTGGTCTATGACCACAAAAGTGGTCTACAAGACCTCTCTCTCCCTCTAGGGAAGGGAAAACAAGGTTTGATTCAAAACCAAACCAAAAAGGAAGCAAGACAAGGCGCTCGGCCGAAGGCTCTGGAAACCGGAAACTAGCCTACAAGAGGGAAAAGTGGTCTACGAGCACAAAAAGTGGTCTATAGACCTCTCTCTCCCTCCAGGCAAGGGAAAACAAGGCATGGTCTATAAACCAAGCCAAAACACAAAGAGTTCAGAGGCCCAGAGGCAAGGCACTCAGCTGAAAACTTCAGGAACTCGAAATGAGCACAAACATGCGCGATCACCAAGCGCTCAATCGATGACGTCTGAGTCTTAAGGTCGATCAAGAGAAATTGCTCGAGCTCGCGTTTCACATGTCCTCACTCGGGCACGAGTTTCACACGTCCTGAGATACAAGAGAGCCGCTCGGGCTCATGTTTCACGGGTCCCGAGATAAAAGAGAAATATCTCGGGCTCATGTTTCACGTGTCCCAAGATAAAAGAGAAACCGCTCGGCTTGCGTTTCACGCATCTTGAGATAAAAGAGAAATCGCTTGAGCTCACATTTCACGCATCCTGAGATATAAGAGAAACTGCTCAGGCTCACGTTTCACGCGTCCCGAGATATAACACGCCCAGGGCCGCGCTTCACGCGTCCTGAGATACAAGAGAAAGATGCAAAGAGGAATGAACGTGTGCGATAGATGCACAAAGTGAGCGAGTGCGATAGATGCACAAAGTGAGCGTGAGCGAGTGTGATAGATGCACAAAGTGAACGAGTACGATAGATGCACAAAGTGAACAGGTGCGATAGATGTACAAAGTGAACAGGTGCGATAGATGTACAAAGTGAAGAAGTGCGATAGATGCACAAAGTGAATAAGTGTGATAGATGCACAAAGTGAATAAGTGCGATAGATGCACAAAGTGAACAGGTGCGATAGATGCACAAAGTGAACAAGAATACAAATCAATACAGTGACAATGCATATTCCATGCAAGATAAACAACCGACGTATGATGTTAATTGAAAGCATGTTCTATGCAAGAAACAAAAGTAAATTCTATGTAACATTGAAAGCATATTCTATGCACAAATCATGAATGATGCAGGACAGGCATGCAACATAAGTGTATATGAAAATGCACATTCCATACAACAAAAGAGAACAAAGATATAATTTGACAAAATGAATAAAAATGATATTCGGTGGCAACCTCCGATTTACCTCTTGGAGACTTTGTAACATGTTCAAAAGGATACACCTCGTTCATATTGGCAAGTAGGGCACATTTGCGCGCTGAAACGCAATTTTGAGCTCCCTAAGAATCAATCTAGACCAAGCAATGAACCTTCCATACACTTCTCGAGAAACAAAGGCACAAAACAGCATCAGGACACAAGTGAGGACCAGTGGCCACCTGCCAGCCACAAGAGGAAAACGCTGGCCACCTGTCGACCACCAATTGGGCTTGCCGGCCATAAATGTGGCCTGCCGGCCACCCGTACACAGATTGGGGCAGAAAGGTCTTTTTAGCCTCGGGTCTTTAAATATACATCTCTACACTTCATTTGCACACACCCACACCTTTGAAAATACTCTCCCTCTCTCTCTAGGTGTATTCTCTCTCTAGATTTGTGCTTTATACGCGTTTTCCAACGCCCCACGCAAACTTTTTTTTGTAAAACCCTCTTGATTCTCTACACTTTGAACTGATCAGATTTTGTTTTGGTCATTTTTTTCTACATTTTCACCACTTTAGGCTTGTTCCCCTCGAGTTTCTCTTGGGTTTTGTGAACTTTCCTAGGTTTTAACTTTTTCTTCCATTTTCTCTCTCCTAGGGTTAACTTTTTCCAGGTTTACCCTATTTTCTCCATTTTGTTTCATTTTTCACCCACTTTCTAGATGGCGGATGAGATACCTCATGACGGAGCTCCTCCTGAGGTTTCACCTCCATTAGGTGCCGGTGATCGCTAGGGCTGACGGAGCGGCTGAGGACATTGAGGCTGATCTTAAGGTGGAGTTCGCTCCAGAGCTCGAGCTAGAACCATTACCACCAAGGGTACAACCCTTTGATCTAATGACATATCATCCCCGCACACATATACTACTGCTCGGAGGGATCAGGTGCTTCAGTGACTTCGCTCGTGGCACGCCAGAGGACCTCCTACTGAGAGAGCCGGACTTCCACCTTTCCTCCAGTGCTACCGAGGTATGAATTCTATTTTCATGGATTCTTGCCTTTATTTAACTGCATTTCTTGCACTGACTTTTATCTAAATGCTTTTTTATCACTGTCTTTCATCTGATTTACCTTTCTTCTACCACAGGGAGACTCCCGTGCTTATAGGGGACATAGAACGACGACGGCGAGAGACTGGTATGATGAGCTCCCTACCGGGGTCCGCGACATTGTTGATGAGGCTAGCTTTGGCCTATTCTGCTCCAGACTGTCACGACATATAGCGAGCCAACCCCTCCTCAGAGCGTTGGTGGAGAGGTGGTGGGTCACCACCAATTTCTTTCACCTCTCTACAGCTGGGGAGATGATGACGACTCCCTACGACTTTGCCACGTTCACAAGCTTAGGAGTAGGGGGTGATCCGATCCCCTTCGACATGGATATGGGCGAGTGACAGGCTGCGTAGATCCATCTGCTGGGAGCACACCCACCTTCATACTGGCTGGCTATAGGGAGGTACAGTTGGTTTGCTGAGTAGTTTCGCGGGAGCGAACCCGAGTCACTAGAGGAGGTGGAGCAGTATGCTCGGGGCTTCTTGATATTTCTCCTTGGTACCACCTTGTTTTTTAGCAGGTGGAACACCATAGGCTTATATCTGCTGAGCGCCCTGGTGACCCTCCTCCGGGTGTGATACTATGATTGGAGCAGATCTGGCCTTGCCAACCCTATGGACGCGCTCCCGGGAACTCATCGAATATCCGCGCACGGCATCTTAGCGAAAGGCGCGCGAATTCTCATTTTGTTCTCTGAGCTACCACAGTTTGGACCCAAATGTCACGGTTCTGAATCTAATCTCACAATGTGCTATATGAGACCAATAAATCACCAAAGAGTCCAAATCCAGCAAATCGTTTTGAAAAACTGATTTTTATAAAGAAGTGCCAAACATAGACTGTTTTGCCAGATACAGAGTCGCCACCTAAATATTTTATTTTGGGGAGAATTTAGGAAACCCTGACTCGTGCGTAAGGCCACGTGTCCGTCATCACCAAAGTTTGCCTCGGCTTAGGAACTTGGGTACGAGAGGGGAAGGTCATTTAATGAGCACCCCCGCTCGCCTGATCGAAGATCGGCCTGTACTAAGCATGATATTTTGTTTTTGAAAACATATGTGCTCTTATTCCGATTAATTAGCTAATCTTACTACGTGATGCGCGCAACAAACAAGTATAGACTAGATCGCCTAATTTGGAACAAAACATTGCATATTCGTTTGAAAACGGTTTGGAGTTTGCTACTCGCAAGTAGGCTAAATTGGGGATTTCAATGAATTGTCCCAACTCAAGTAATCCAACCTTCACCCACAGGCATTCAGGCAGTTAATCACATAAGCAATTAGCCTCATGGTAAGCATGCTTTTATGGCAACATTAACACACATGCAGTATGCTAAAGCATAAACACTCACAGTGTACTCTGAGCCAAAACAAAGAACTAGTTAGAAATCATGTATGACCCTAGTTCATGTTAAGATGGCTAATGCAACACGTGCGAAGATGCAACTAAAATAGGCTCGGCTATTCTAGAATGTCATGTGAAAATAGAACTTGATACATGTATTCAAATAGGAATTGAAATACAATATAGTTAGTATGATGCGCTGAGCCTGGTGCATGCAATACAGATGAATGATGCAAACATGTGAGCATAAGGTATGCTAAATGAAACATCCCTAAAACTAACCATCATAAGCGGTTAAGTAAAAGGGAGAAAGAAATGGGGGTTGGAAGACATGCATCACACATACGCATGCTTATTACAACAATACGCCCTCTCGAAGGAGGGACCGAATAAGAAGCTAACTAGCTAATCTAAGCTAATTACACTAATTATTATACAACAAATTAAGTAACTAATCCTAGTTAACTAATTATTACAAAACGAATTGAATAGTTAACGCATTAACTATTAAAGGTACAAACCAAATCAAAAGCTAGCTATCTAAGCATGGCAGCTAAGGAAAGTAATAATGCAGGAGCTTCTCAGAGGGAGAGGACTGGATGCATGCCCGGTCGCTTCGGTCGGAAATCCAATGCGATGCCCCGATTTGCCTCTGTTTTCATCTGTCCTCAGGACACTGCACCAAGCTCCAGAAAGATGAAACTCCACCTTGGGAATCCTGTGGGAGGGTGGCCGACCACTTTTGCTCCCTCCAGATGCCTGCCGACCACTTTTTGTTGTTGAAAAACCAGAAAAGTGGTCGGCCAGCTAGTTTTTCTGGCTGGCTGGCCAGTTGTTGCTGCTGAATCCCAGTTTTCTGCAATAGAGAGCAAGAAAGGGCATGGCAATATATTTGCAAGATATGTGTGCACAACCTCCCCCTATCATGTGATGAACTCAAGTGAGTGGGGTTCTCGACCCTCGGGCCACCAATCGCCCATTTCAATGCATGATGGCTGAGAGGCGAAATTGCACAATTCAATATGAAATGAATGCACAAGTAAACACATAAGGCCTAAAACTCTATCATGTATGATCAAGAGCGTCGACGATCGGGAATTAAGGCACGTTTCATCACTTGAAGTATGAAACGTCCCTCTTTTCCCGTGTTTGAACTAACACCTATTCCAAACACAAATGCAACAACTAGCACGGCAAACATGCAATGCAACTACATGGCATACACAATGCTAGGGATAAGTATGCAAACATGCAATTAACATACTAGCATACACAATGCGAATGAACTACATGGCATGCACAATGCTCATGACAACTAGCATACACAATGCAAGTGGTAACTAGCATACACAATGTAATAACTAACATGGCATACTCAATGCAATATGATCATGGCATACACAATGCGAATCAAGAGCAAGGCATGCGCAATGCAAACAACAACATAACATGCACGATGCGATGTGACATGACATACACAATGCTCAATGGGCTTAAACCCAATGTGGGTAGACCTCAGCTGTGCCAAAACAGAGGCCATAATGGTGAAACAAAGGCACCAAAAACAAATGCAAGCATGCATGCCAATTGGCTCACCAATTAAGGCACTAAGATGCAACTCTCAAGAGCACTTAGAGAGTGAAAGGCATGGAAGTGTAACAACACTAAGTGCACTGAAATAAGATAAGAAATGGTGCCAAACCACTTAAACAACATAAGTATGGCATGCAAAGGTCCTTAAGCATTAAGGCTAACAAGTAGGACTACAAAGGAGGCATGCAATACATGGCAAATATGCATGAACTAAGCATGGACAGAGCTCAAGTAGGTCTTAACAAAGACCAAAACATACTGAGACGAGGGCCCAAACACCTAGGCATGCAAGCATTCAAGCTAAGCCGTAAGTAAGGCAACAATGCATAACACTTAAAGGCACTCAAAGCATGAATGAAGTGAGAACATGGCAAGTCCATATGCTCTGAAATGTCATGTTAGATGATGCCAAATCAAGTACAGAACTCAAATGAAGCATGCAATGGTGCTCAAAGCTTGAGGCAAGCAAGAGCATTTATACTACAAGTATACAAAACATGAAGCATGTGGCTAAGGCAACCCAAAACAATCCTAGAACATGTTAAAATGAGTCTAAAACATGTATGGAAGGAAGCCAAAATGCGCTAGCATGAGGGGCAAAAGACATGGAATATGCAAGGCAAATAGGGTGGATTACACTACACCTATTAGAACCAAACATGATATGACTTAAGCTACAAAAATTAGAGTTATATCATGGCATAATAACCCCAAATAACCACTGAAATGATGGCTCACAAGCTATGGCATGAAGGCATACACAATGATTCATGTTAAGGTATAAAGGGGCAAACCCTCCAACGCATTGAATGTGTGACAAATGTGAATGTATGGCCATGAAACATGGACTGAAATCACATAACAAGTGATGCCAATCACTGAAATAGACCAAGCAATGCATGCTAGTGGACTCAATACATAAGGCTAACAAGCTAGATTGAACCAAGGCTATACAAAGCAAGTCATGGATGACCAAAACAACCAAAATCAGACCTTAAACATGGTAAAACATGAACAAAGTCTTCTCAGAGCTAAGCCAAAAGCATGCTAAAATGACATGTCAAAGCATGATGCATGTTAGGCTATTTCATGAGATTGCACTACAAGTGCATGAGGCATGCAAGGGCCAACCAAACAAAACCAAAACAGAGTCATGACATGGTAAAACATCACCAAAAACATGCTGAAATGGAAAGAAAACAAACTAGAATGACATGTTACTTCATGAAGCATACAAAGCTAGTTTGTGTGATTTACACTACAAGTGTATTAACCATGCATGGAGTGACCAAACTAAGCAAAAATAGTGGTATGCCTCAGCAAAATAACCACAAATACAAGCTAAGATATGACCAACAAAAGCTTAACAAAGGTGCTCAAACATGAGACATATGAAGCTAGTAAACAAGACACATAGGATAGGGGATGACCCTCTCCTATTTAGGACACGGTAGAAAGGTCATGCAAAGGGTTCCACAAGAGCCTAAATGGATGGCTCAAAATAAGGCCAAACAAGGCCTAAGAGGGGGTAAACCACCCCAAACGAAAAAGAGACCTAAAACAACTATTTTAAGAACTTAAAAATGGAACTTTTTTCAGTTATAAGTTAAGCTCAAAATAGCATGCAAATAGGCTCAAAAGCTTAAGCAAGAAAGGGGGATTTAAAGGTCAAATGCTCACCCGTGAAGACCACCTTTATAACTGCAACTCCAGCAGCCTCTTTAAGCTTAAACCAACCCAAGATCACCAAAAATAACCCCTTAGCACCTTAGCAACCAAAGGAAGGTGTTTAAGTGTGTGTTTGTTTGTTAAACTAAGACGAATCCACACTTTTGATGCACAAAAGGGAAGAAACAAGGAGATATAGATACAACACTATATCTATCCCTCTCAGCTGGTTTTTCTGAACCTTGAAGAGGGAGGAGGAGCCTCCCTCTTATAGAAGAGGAAAGGAAAAGCTTCTAGGAGAAGCTAAGCACCAAGGCAATCTCTCCATACACGTGTATGGAGGATGGCCCTAATGTCCTCCAGCTGTGCTAGCTGGAGGAAAATATCTCCAAAAAGGTGTCAAAAAGTAGCCGACCACTTGAAGTGGTCGGCCTGCTACTTAAAGTGGTCGGCCGACCACTTCAAGTGGTCTACAAAGACAAAAACTGGTCGGCCATGGTGGGAGAGAGTCCAGGGCATGAAAACAATGCAGTGGTGTGGTGGCCGACCAGAAAAGATGCCCCAAAGACCAAGAAAGCCAATTGTCCGACCAGAAAATTGGCTGGCAAAGAAAGAAGTGGTCGGCCAGGATAAATACTAGTCTCCCACCCTTGGACCACCTTCTAAACAAGGAAAACAAAATTTATACCAAAAACAAACCAAAGCGAATGCAAGACGAGAGATCGGAAGGTGAAGCACGCGGCCAAAAGTCCCGAAAACTAGCTGACGAGCTCCAAAAGTGGTATGTGACCACAAAAGTGGTCTCCCAGACCAAAGTGTCCCTCTAGGCAGAGGCAACAAGGTGTGGTTCGAAAATCACGCCAAACGAAGAACGTTAAACGGTCCCGAGACAAGGCGCGCGACCGAAGGCTCCAGAAGCCGGAAACTAGTCTCCAAATGGGAAAAGTGGCCTATGACCACAAAAAGTGGTCTACGACCACAAATAGATGGTCTACAAGACCTCTCCCTCCTTCCAGGAAGAGAAAACAAGATTCGACCCACAAATTGAGCCAAAGCACAAAGAGTTCAGAGGCCCGGAGGCTAGGCTCTCAGCCAAAACTCTGAAACCTCTAAACGAGCACAACATGCACCATCACCGAGCGCTCAATTGATGACGTCTAAGTATTAAGGTCGGTCAAAAATAGGGTGTCTACACACCCCCTACGGCTACATGAGCTCTACTTCCCGGATGAGGGGAGAGCGAGTTGGAGGATATTAGGAAGCCTGAGAGGTATGCACCACACCTTTCTAATTTTGTACTTTCTGTTCAATATCTGTTCAAAACTTGTGCTTTCTGCTTTGCACTTTCTGTATCTGTTCATACATTATGCTTTCTACTTTGCACTTTCTATATCTATTCATGCATTGTGCTTTTTGCTTTGCACTTTCTATTTCATATCTGTTCATGCATCGTGCCTTCTGCTTTGCACTTTCTATATCTGTTCATGCATTGACACCACTGCCCTCTCCTTGCAGTTGTGGGTTTATGCCTACTTGCTCACTCTGGCTCCAGAGCCTATGAAGGAGATCCCCTCGGTGCATGGTGGTGCTGTACTCACGATAGTACGACCACCGGTGCCGACATCAGGGTCGCGACGACACGACTTTCACCTTCTTTCGCTGCTACTTCGATACGGTGATGGCTGATGAGGTAACCCGAAGCTCAAAATCATTTTTGCTTGAATATTGCTCTGATTCATACTTTAGCAACTGACGACCACTAACAATCTATATATTCTCTATTTGCATATCACATGGCAGCCCTAGGCGATGATGCCGGCTGGTGTGAGAGACTAGTATGCGGGAGCCTGGGGCACATCTGGCTTTCGAATTTTGCTGGAGGGCCCAGTCTGCTAAGCCTGGTTTCTGAGTGAACGGTTTGTATGCCAGATCGTAGACTCGCCTGATCTGGTCATTCCCATGCCACCCCCAGCGTCTATGAGGACAACAGACAAACTACTGATTGATGCGATCATCTAGTTCATGGTGGGCCTAGACGCTGACTTCTTCAGAGCAGAGGGCGATTATGCGACATTCATCTAGACTTATCTTATGCCCCTTCTGATGGGCGTTCGCACAGGCGAAGAAGCAGGAGCTCCTATGGTAGGTGAGGCCACTCGGGGGACTTGGTCCCATACTAGAGGGGCCCCTTCTATTGGGCAGATGACCGGTTGGCCTGAGATTCCTACTGTGCTCACATGTTGGCGGCCGACCGAGACTGCTCACCAGATTTCGATCGAACCGACATCAGAGCTCGAGGCGGACCTCTGTTATGGACCACACTTTACAATTTGCACCCCATATTTCCATTTCAAATATGTTTATTCTAGATATTGATAAGTCAAATGCACTTGCAGGCTCCTACGGAGTATACAGAGAGCCTTCTTGACCTAGTTGTCTCTCTGATCGGTATGGTGCAGAGGAAAGAGACACTGCTTGGTCTCGATGGTATTTAGGTAATTTCCTCAATTTTAGCATACATTTCACTAATAAGTCTATTGTGCACCACACTATCATACTCTCATTGATACATTGGCACTTATGCTATAGTCTTCCCCAAACTACACTGATATACTGTATTGGCACACTGTACTCATACGATATACTACATTGGCACACTGTACTCATATTGTATCTGGTTTCTGCATGACACTCATTCTACATACTATGCCTGTATTTGATACATACACTGTAGTTGATATGCTGACGACTGTTTTTCCAGATTCCATCTATACCGAGGGCACCAATAGCAGTAGCAGCACCAGCACTGGTAGCACCTCCTCCAGCAACAAGGCAGAGAGAGAGGCAGGTCCTAGCTCATGGCTGAGATGTGCATTGTGGTTGAGGTAGGGATAGGGGTACCTGAACTGGAGCAGTCCCTTATAGCCCATTTTTAGCGATGATGATGTTGAGACTAGCGACTCCGAGGAGGCAGCGAGTCAACATTCTAAGTCATCTAAGAGCGGAAATAATGATGCTAGCTCAGGGTTTGGGTTTGATTCTGACAGCGGTGTTGATGGAGACAGTGCTCCCGAGTCCCCTCCAAGGAAGAGGACGAAGAGGGCCTCTCGAGCTTGAGATGACTAGCGCCAATTTTTGTATTTTTTTGGTTTAGTTTCTTTTTGTTTGGTAGCATAGCACATGTATAGCTTCAGATAGGTTTTAATTTTGCTTTTGAAACTTGTACTGCTTTTTTGTAAAAACCATGATCGGAATAAAACCTCGCAATTTTTATGAAAAGTGTTGTTATTTTTGCATCATGAGCACCATATTTGCATGAAATGGACACGAAATTGAATTTGAAAATGAAAACTTGCATTGGCAAGATGTTCTTAATCAAGTAATGAGCAGACCAAGAACCAAAATACGAAATACAACTCTATAAGCAAAGCAAAAACAACTCAAACACAAATGCACACACTTGCTGAAACCAAAATACTTAAAACAAAACCTCAAAACACAAAGATCAATACAAAAACCAGGCTGCCAACACTACCCAGCACACAAGTGGATGACATACCAGAAGAGGGAGTTGCCGGCCACAAAAGAGGGGTTGCCAGCCAAAGGAGGTGGCCTGCCGGCCAAAAGAGATTAGTGGCCTGTCGGCCACAAATGTGCAGAACCACCAGAATGCTAACAGCTGGCCTCCACTATTGCCTTATCTTCTATAAAAGGTTCTTCTTCGCGATTTCTTCTCCAGAACCCCATTTTAGCTACTGTTTCTTCTGCAAATGGAGATATTCCTTTCTGAGAAGCTCATGGATTGGATAGCTACTTTAGATGGCACAGAAAAGATAAATTTCTGGAGTTTTGGCATAAATGCACTTTTTTCGTTGAGCCATACTCCACTTTGCTTTCCGTTCCTCCATGCTACAGCTCGATGCTGGGACCCAATTATGCATGTATTTCGCTTCGGAACACAGGAAATGTGCCCAACTCTTGAAGAATTTTGGGCATTGATGGAAACCCAGCGCGATGAGGAAATCATGCCTTAACCCCGTTTTGGCCACGCCTAAGCTTTAGAACGGATGTGTGGGCTCACTCTGCACGAAGCTCGATCTTTGGCCCATGACGGAGAGCTAGACATACCCAACTTGATTCATCAATTTTCCGACATCAGTAACAGAGGAGACCTTCTCTGCTGAGGTTTTCGACAACATGCTCTCTGTTTATGTATGCTCGCACATTTCCTTCTTGTCCCTAGTTATGGCAGAACTAGCATTCAGTTGATTGAAGTGGCCCAAGTTCTAAAAGAAGGTAAGAGTTGCATCGGTTTGGCGCTGGCCGAGACTGTGATGGGCTTAAATGCTTTTCATCGGCGAGAGATCACTAGATTTGCAGGGAGTCCACTACTTCTTCAGGTATTGTTTCCTGCCCTTTCTGATATGTGTTTCTCACATCACTCGGCATCCATGGTCTATTTTTCTCTCAAAGCCCCTTTCTTACTTTTGTCTTTATGCACATCTCCCTATTCTTTAATCTCTCTTATTTTTCATCCCTTCCTAGGTACGGCTTATGGACAAGCTGAAGGTGGTGGATTCTTGCCCTGAATACATAGCTTGAGCTTATTTCTTCTGCCAACGACTAGTGGACTTTCCCAATGAGGGATGGTGGTGCAACTGGATGTGTAGCAGGTTTACGGCTGACATAGCTTGGCGTTGCCCCTAGCTTCATCTGACTGAGATGAGTTATAGCATGACTCAGTAGCCTGGCATATAGTTGATTGGCCTCACGCACTGCCTGTTCTACTTTTCCTTCCAGTTCAAATGCCAGCTCGAGCATGATCATATTTGCCCAGAGGAGGGGGTAGAATACCCGACTTCATTCCTGATTCGTGCTTCACACCTGACTAGGTACCTCACTGCTTGGAGGATGAGAGAGCTTCTAGCCCCTGCCCTTAGTTTGAGTTATGCCCTTTCTGGCGAGTGCTTAGCTTGGCTTGAGGATGAGGCACATGTTGGGCCAACTTTGGCTTTAGAAGCTTCTGCAAGCATGAGCAGAGGACGCAGGAACACCTAACTCACCTATGCCCCTAGTTTATTGCTTTGACCTTTCTTCTAAAGTTTATGATGTAAAAGTAACTTTAATTTGTATCAGAGAGTTGGAGAACTTTATGTTGAAATCAATTGAATTAAAGTTATGAGCACTAAAAATTTTCCTTTTGGTCCAAAAATGGTTTAAGTTGAAAAAGGTAAAATTTTGAACAAAATCAACTTTTATTAAAACTTTCCAAAACCATTTTCAAAAGTGATCATCGCCTAACACGCATAGAATCAATCCTCAAGATGTACAACCCCGAATCAAAAGATCATAACTGCCCCTGATTGATCACCAATACTGCTCTGCACTGTAACCAGCTCTTCTTCCTAGAATGAAGATCGTAACCGAACTAACAGATGATGAACAAAGATGACCTGATCAGATACATGGACACGATAGTTGAATTGGAGATGATAACGGCCGAACTTCAGGATGAAGTTGCCTACGTATCCTAAAGATGGGAATTAGGCCTTACGTAGTTCGGTTTAAGTTCACTCGAGTATTAACTCTCTCCTTTTGCGCTCTAACTTTTGCCAAAGCCGCCCTTTAGGGTTTTCAACCTTGCGAGCTCAGTTTTTCTTCATTTCTAATTTTTCATGCTCTAACTTTTGCCTAGGTCGCCCTTTCATGTTTTCGGCCTATCGAGCCTCTTAGAGATAGTATTTCTTCAACTTGCCCATGTTGATCAGCTATGAAAATTCCAAGCCATCTAGGTCCATGAGAATAACTGCTCCTTCTAACCTGATAGCTTTGATGATGTAAGGACCAGTCCAATTGGGTCTGAACTTGCCCTTAGGGTCATAGATGGGAGCTCGATTATCTTTCAGCACCATATCTCTTTCCTTGAGATTTCTAGACTTAACTTTCTTGTTAAAAGCCTTAGTAATTCTATAGTGGTAGCCTTGGACATGATACAATGCTTTTGGCCTCCTCTCATCAAACAACATTAACTCGTCAAATTTTCTCTGTTGCAAGTCCGCTTCCGCTATCTAACACTCAGCCATAACCCGCAGCGACGGGACTTCTATTTCAATTGGCAAAACAACTTCTATCCCGTAGATGAGAGAATAAGGGGTTGCCCTTGTAGACATCCGGATCAAAGTTTTGTAGCACCAGAGCGCGAATGGCAATTTATCTGGCCAGTCCCTGTAGGCCTCAACCATCTTCTATAAGATGTTCTTGATGTTCTTATTGGCGGCTTCAACAGCTCCATTAGTTTGTGGCCTGTATGTAGATGACTTATGAAAAGCCACATTGTATTTGTCCAACAAGTTTATCACCTCTTTCTTGAAGTGGGAGCCGTTATTTGAGATGATCTCGTTCGGGACTCTGTACCGGCAAATGATATTTTTTCTGATGAACTCAGCCACATGCGATGCCTTCAACACTGCATAGGACTGAGCTTTCACCCACTTTGTAAAATAATCAATCGCCACCAAGATATATTCATGCCCATTCGACCCTTTTGGCCTGACTGCACTGATAACGTCAATTCCCCAGATTGAGAAAGGCCATGGTGTAGACACTCCATTTTTGACCATCCTCAAGACTTGGACGTCATCGTTTGAACACTCGATGATCATCCGTGCTCGTGTTCATTTTGAGTTTCTGAAGGTCTCAACTGTACGCGTTGCCTTGGAGCGTCTCAACTTGTCTGTTTTGTGCTTGGTTATGGACCAAGAGCTTGTTGCTTTGTTTCTGAGGAAAGGGGGTGGCTTGCTAGCCAGCCCTACAACCCATCGGCCAGGCCCTGTGTCCATCGGCCGTGCCCTCCTTCCATCGGCCATCAGTGGTGGCCAGTCGACATCACTGATGGCCGGTCGGCCATATTTTTTGGCCGAGGCCTTTTCTTTGCTTCTGCAGATGTTGTGGATGCTAGCTGTGCCAACTGTTGAGCACAGATTGCATCCTCCATATGTATGGAGGGATTGCACCAAGCTTCTAGCTTGTCCAACAAGCTTGAAACTTGGATTTCTATATAAGGGAAGGATCCCCTTCCCTTTTAGAGGTTTTGAAATTTGGCTGAGAGAGATACATGTCCCTCTCTCTCTATATTTCTCCTTCTCTCTCTATATTTGTGTTGTTTGTGCCTTAAAGTGGTTTTTCTTCACACTTTTGCACACAAACACCTAGTGAAACACCTTCACTCTTGAGCTGAGGTTCTTGGAGGTTGCATTTGAGTGATTTTAGCTTGGTTTTTTCCTTTGAAGTTGTTGTTGTGAAGTTGTTCTTCAAGGGTGAGTCTTGATCCTCTTTAAAGCTTTGTTGTAGTTACTTACTTTGCCATCTTTGCATGCTTCTTTTGGCTTAGTTTTCAACTATAAAAGGTTCTATTTTCAAGTGCTTAAGGTGGTTGTTTAAGATCTCTTTGGTGTTAAGGGTAGTTTACCCCATTTGGTGGCTTGTTTGGCTTTGTTTTGTGCCATCCTTTTAGGCCTTTGAGGTCACCTTTGTTTGGCCTCTTCACCACTAAATTCCAGAGGAATTTCAGTGGTGGAAAGTGTGTTTTGAGGCCCCAAATAGGTGGGGGTTTTCCCCCCTCCTCTTCTTTTGTGTGCTTGTGTTGATAGCTCACCAAGTTAGCATGTTTTTCTACCTCCTTGAGGCTCCATTTTAGCATGTTTTTGGTGTTATTTTAGCATGCTATAGCTCTGTTTTGGATCGGTTTGATTACCTCTTGCATGCTTCATACTCTTGTAGTGTAATCCTCTCTATAGCCTTAACATGCGTCATGCTTTGGACCATCATTTTAGCATGATTGTGGCTCCACTTTAGCAAGCTTTTACTCATGTTTTTCCATGTTTAAGCTTTGTTTTAAGTTTTTTTTGGTCATGCATGCCTTGCTTTGTATAGCCATAGTGCAATCTTACTCACTAGCTTTGAGTTTCATAGTCTCTAGCATGGCTTACTTGAGTTGTTTGCATGCTTTGGCCTCATCTCGAACATGATTTCAGTATGTGTAGTGTAGTCATACTCTCCCATGCTTCACTCTTTCAATGCTTTTGGAAGGTTATGCTTTGTGCCTTAATCATGAGCCAATTGGCATGCATGCTTGCCTAAGCCTTTTGGGCTACTATCTCAGTGTGTTTTTGGTCTTATTTTGCCATGATACAACTCTGATTTTTGTTGGTGAAGTCATCTCATGCTTGGCTTTGGTATGTGTAGTGTAATCTTCCTCTTTGGCCTTACATGTGTCATGCTTTATGCCTCCCATTCTAGCATATGTTGGCGATGTTCAAGCATGTTTTTGGCCTTTTTTTGGCATGTTTTAGGACTGTTTTGGATCATCTTGGCCCTTTGGGGCTTGCTTGATATGGTCATAGTGCAAGGGCCTTTGCTAGCTTTAAGCTTTGAGCCTCCTAGCATGCCTCATTTGTCATGTATGCATGATTTGGCATCATTTCTTACATGATTTTAGAGCATATTTCATTGCCACAATCTCACATTTTCCACTCCTTCAATGAGTTTGAGAGTTGTGTATTCATGCCTTGTTTGTGAGCCAATGTGTATGCATGCTTGTATAAGCTCTTGGGCTTCATTTTCAGAGTGTTTTGGCCACTATTTTGGCATGCATGAGCTCTGCCTTGGGCTGGTTTGGTTGTTTGAGCATTGCATTACATAGTCCTTGTGTTGTGCCTTTCATTAGTTTCAATTCTTAAGGACTCTAACTTGCCATGCTCATGTTGTTTGCATGTTGATGCTTTACATTGTGTTTGGAATGTTGTTGCATTGCATTGTGTTTGGATTGGATGTTAATCCAAACATGAGAAACGAGGGGTGTTTCATACTTGAAGTGATGAAACTCACCTCATTTCTTGGTCGTCGACCCTCTTGATGAAGCATGATAGAGGTGGAGGCCCTTATGTGTTATTTGTGCATTCATTGACATTGAATTGTGCAAGCTTGGTTTCTCGGCCATCGTGCATTGCAATGCTCAATTAGTGGCCCGAGAGTCGAGTACCGCTCTTCCTTGAGCTTGAGAAATGATAGGGAGGGTGGTTGTGCACACATTCCTTGCAAATACACTGCCATGCCTCTATTTGTGCTCTGTTGCAGCAAAAGGAGAAATTGTAGGAAGCAGTGGCCGACTGGCCATCAAAGCTGCCAACCGACCACCAAGGCTACCGATCGGCTACCTTAAGTGGCCGATGGCAATCCTTCCTGGCCGACCATCCCTCAAAATGTTCCTAAGGTGGGTCAGGAACTTTTTGGAAGTTGGCATAATATTCAAAAGTACAAAAGAGTGCAAATAGAGGCATCATGAGGCACGGTAGTGGATTTTCGAGCGAAATTGACCGAGCATGCATCATTCATTATTCCGAGGCAGGGCTGTGGCAGCCTAATTTAGATGCTTTTCATACTTAGTTGGTTTTGTAACTTAATTAATTTGATTAATTAGTTGGTTTGTAATAATTAGTTTAATTAGTGTAGCTAGTTAGCTAAATTCATTCGGACCCTCCTTCGAGAGGGTGATGTTGTAATAAGTGTGCGTGCGTGTGATGCATGTCTTCCAACCCCATTTCTTTCTCCTTTTTATTTATCAGCTTTTGATGGTTAGTTTTAGGGCATGCTTCAATTAGCATCCTGTAGACACCCCATTTTTGACCACCCTTAAGACTTGGGCGCTACTGATGGTTTACTTGGTGGTGAAAGTTGTGCAGTGCAAGGGTTCGATTTCTTCGGCAAGGAGAGAGTCAAATCCCAACTTCACACACCATTTTGGACCAAAGCTATTTTGAATGGTTTTTAGACCTTAAAACCCTCTCTTTCAAAATAGTTTTGAAATAAAGTTCCTACAATGTTCTAAGGCTCGCATTTTGTTAAATGTTGCACTTTTTCGGTAAATTGAGCGGGAACAAAGTGGAAATGAATGAAAGAGAGATGGAATCTCTGAAAAATCTTTCAAAACACCTTGTTTAGGGGTTTGGATTTGAAGAAAAGAGGAGAGGGGAGAAGAAAACAAGTTTGGGAGAAGTTCAGCATGAATTCGGGTAGGATCGAAACTGAGCAGCTTCACCAAAAAAGGCATAACGTTTTTTACAGTTTGAATTTTTATGCAAGACTTCCACCATTGGAAAGCTTACTTCTGGGGCTTCAATTGGAACACAAGAATGACCTAAAAAGGAGTCCAGATGAAGGAGATATTCCTGTTTGAAGTTGGACCTAAAGAGCAGATTTTCTCTGCCGGCCACTGGTGATGGGTGCTGGCCATGGATGATGCAGTGCCGGCCACCAGTGATGGCCGGCCGGCCAACAATGTCAAAAATCAGATTTTTTTTTTTGCAGATCTTTTACCTCTAGCTGTTATGCACAAGTCCCCAGCTCAGATATTTCGACCAAGCCCTCTTTTGGCTATATAATGAAGCCTTGTATCTCACATTCAAGGGTTAGAACATTTGGAGAACTTCTTAAGCAAGTTTTGAGAGCTTCTCTCACTAAAAATCCCTCTCTCTCTACAAATTCCAGAGCTAAAGTTCAGCTTTTCACTCAAGCTTGCTCTCCCTCTTGACCTTATGTGCATGCAAGAGGTATACTTGAAGATATACGTCTCCTTTGCCTAGGCACCCTTAACCAAACTTAACCACCATTGGGCTGAGGTTCTTTGAGGATCATTTGGAGCTCCAAAAGGCTAATTTTTGCTCAGATTTTGGTTGGTTTTGCTACTGTCCTTCAAGGTGCTTCAAGGGTAAGCACTTGCTCCATTAAACCTTTGCTTTGCATGCTTGTTTTACCACCTTTGTAAACTATTTTTGGCTTGGTTTTGAACTGAGAAAATATCTGTTTTTCAATCCTAAAAATGATGGTTTAAGCCTTGTTTGGCTAGGGGGTTGTCTCTCCCTTTTGTTCCTTAGCTTGTATAGCTTTTGAGCCATCCTCCAAGGCCTTTCAAAACAACTTTTTGTGTAGTTTTAACCACTGAAATCTAGAGGATTTTCAGTGGTAAAAACCCTATTTTGAGGTCCCAAATAGGAGAGGGTGGTCCCCTCTCCTCTTGTCTTGCTTGCTAGTGTTGATGGCCAACCAAATGAGCATGTGTTTTTACTTATTTATGGCTTTGTTTAGGCTCATTTTTATGACTTGTCAGACCTTCTATAACTCTGTTTTTGGCTGTCTTGGTCACCTCTTGCATGCTTATTGCACTTGTAGTGTAAATCCTCTTTGCTAGCCTTGTTAGCCTTACAAAGTAGCATGCTTTTGTGGTTTGAATTAGCTTAGTTCAAGCTTGTATTTGGGTTATTTTGTTGTGGCATACCTCTGTTTTTACTTGGTTTTGTCACTCCATGCATGCATAATACACTTGTACTGTAAATCACACAAACTAGTCTTGTATGCTTCATGAAGTAGCATGTCATTCTAACTTGTTTTGTCTCCATTTCAATAGGTTTTTGGTGTTGTTTTAGCATACCATGACTCTGTTTTGGGTGGGTTTGATGGCCCCTTACATGCTCCATACACTTGTAGTGTAATTCCATGAATTAGCCTAGTGTGTCTCATGCTTTAACATGTCATTTTAGCATGCTTTAGGCTTAACTTCAAGAAGATTTTTTCCATGTTTTAGCATGCTTTAGCTCCAATTTGTGTTGTTTTGGTCATGCATGACTTGCCTTGCATAGTTATGGTTCATTCTAGCTTGTAGGTTTTGTGCATTGAGTCCATTAGCATGCATTACTTGAAGTATTTTCATGATTTGGCATCATGTGAAATGTGATTTCAGTCCATGTTTCATGGTCACACACTTGCATTTATCACCTATTCCATGCTTTGGATAGTTTGTGTTTTATGCCTTAACACGGGTCATTGCGTATGCCTTCATGCCTAAGCTTGCGAGCTATCATTTCAATGTGTTTTTGGGGTTATTATGCCATGATATAACTCTGATTTTTTTTTGCTTAAGTCATCCCATGCTTGGTCCTAATAGGTGTAGTGTAATCCACCATACTTGCCTTGTATGCATTGTGCCTTATGCCCTTCATGCTAGCATGTTTTGGCTTCCTTTCATACATGTTTTAGTATCACTTTAACATGTTTTAGGACTGTTTTAGGTTGCCTTTTCCATATGCTTCATGCTTTGTATAGCTGTAGTGCAATTGGCCTTGCTAGCTTTGTGTTTTGATTACTCATGCATGCTATCTTTGAGCTATTTAGATGATTTGACATCATTTAATACTTCATTTTAGAACTTATAGCATTGCCATGTTCCCATTTCTTGCACCCTTTGAGTGCCTCTAAGGGTCATGCATTGTTGCCTTTTTTGTGGCTTAGCTTGTATGCTTGCATGCCTAGGTCTTTGTTTATATGCTATGCTTGTGTTGTTTGAATGATTTGGCATCATTTCATACATTATTTCAGAGCATGTAGTGTTGTCACACTTCCATGTTTATCACTCCTTGAGCACTCTTGAGAGTTGTGCTCTTACGCCTAGTTGATTAGCCAATGCATTGTGCATGCATGCCTTGTCTTTTGGTACCTTTGTTTTGGTGTTTTGGCCACTGATTTGGGCATGATTGAGGTCTGTCCATTTTGGTTTAAGTCTATCTTTGCATGTTGTTGCATGCTTGTTCCATTTTGTCGTTGTCGCATTGCATGATTTTTACATGTTGTTGCATGTTTGGTACTTTGCATGTTTGCATGTTTAGGTTGCTTTGCAGTTTGCATGCTTATTACATTGCATTTGGCATGCTTATGTTGCATTGCATGGCATCTCCATGTTGCATGCATTGCATTGTGTTTGGCTTGGGTGTTAAGCCAAACACGAGAAACGAGGGACGTTTCATACCTGAAGTGATGGAACGTGCCTTAATTCTCGGTCGTCGACGCTCTTGACGATGCATGATAGAGTTCTAGGCATTTATGTGTTTTTGTGCATTCATTTTACATTGAATTGCACAAGTTGGATCTTTGGCCATCATGCATCGAGATGCGTGATTGATGGTCTTGGATCCGATTATGCCTCTCCCTTGATGTTTTGAGGTGATATGGAGTGGCATAGTGCGTACATACGCTTGGGAGACCCTCCGTTTTCTCTATTTTGTGCCCTGTTGCAGCTTGGTGTCACAGCACACCAATGGCCGGCACCCTCTTGTTGTTGGCTGACAGATCTTCATTTGTGGCCGGTAGTGTGCACTCTTGGCCGGCAGGGGGGTCGGCAGTAGCTCCTCATGGCTGGCGGGCCACTGGTGCACTCCTCAGCACTGTTTTGGTAAGATCCAGCAGCTAGTTCTCAAGGACACCCTGCAGACAGTGCCTCAAGAGAGCAACTGGAGAGCTTTTCGGGACGGCAACCGAGCATGCATCCTCTTCTCCTTCAAACAGAGCTGAAGCAGCTTAGTTTTTATGCTGACTTGTTGGTTAGCATTGAATTTGTAATTAATTAGTTAATTTGTTAATTAATTAAGTGTTGTAATAATTAATTAGCTTGTTAGTTAGTTAATTAGTTGGTTTGTATTATTCATTCGGACCCTCCGTCGAGAGGGCGAATTGTTGTAATAAGTGTGCGTGTGTGTGTGCATGTCTTCCAACCCCACGTCTTTCTCCCTTTTACTTACTTGCTTTTGATGGTTAGTTTTAGGGCATGTTTCAATTAGCATACTTATGCTTGCATGTTTGCATACATTCATCTGTATTGCATGCACCGGGCTCGGCGCATCATACAAACTGCATTGTATTTCAATACCGATTTGAATACATGATTATCAAGTTGTATCTCATATGCCATCTTAGAATAACCGAGCCTATTTCTAGTTGCATTTTGCATGTGTTGCATTAGCCATCTTAACATAGCCAGGATCATGCATTGATTACTAACTAGCTATTGTTTTGGCTCGGAGTACTAGGTAAGCTTTTACGCTTTAGCATACCGCATGTGTGTTAATGTTGCCATGATAACATGCTTGCCATGAGGCTAACTGCTTAAGTGTTTAACTGCCTGAATGCCTGTGGGTGAAGGTTGGATTGTTTGAATTGGAACAATTCATTGAAATCCTCGATTTAGCCTACTTGCCAGTAGCAAACTTCAAACCATTTTCAAACAAACGGATATGCAATGTTTTGTTCCAACTTAGGCGATCTAGTCTATACTTGTGTGCTGTGCGCATCACATAGTAATTCTAGGTTAATAACCGGAATAAGAACACATGTGTTTTCAAAAACAAGATATCATGTTAGTAAAGGCCAATCTTTGATCGGGCGAGCAGGGGTGCTCATTGCATGACCTTCTCCTCTTGTACCCAAGTTCCCGAGCCGAGGCAACTTTGGTGATGACGAACACGTGGCCTTAGGCACGAGTCAGGGTTTCCTAAATTCCCCCAAAACAAAATATTTAGGTGGCGACTTTGTATCTGGCAAAGCAGTCCATGTTTGGCATTTCTTTACAAAAATCAATTTTCCAAAACGATTTGCCAGATTTGGACTCTTTGGTGATTTATCGGTCTTGCATTGCACGTTGTGAGATTAGATTCAGAACAGTGACATTGAGTCCGAACTGTAGTAGTCCAATGAATGAAAACGGGATTTCGCGCAAAATTCGCGCGCGGAGCTCGGGACGTTCGGGTGCGTCTACAGTTTCTGGTCAACGTAAAACACTTCAAATTCAACTGTCATGTCTATGAGATTGAATGGGTCATCTTAGTCATTTCTATATCCAAGCATTCGGTTGTGACCTTCACCATGAGAACTGGCTACAGTGTGCTGCGGTACTATTCAAACAAAGGGTAACTTTTCGTTGCCATACAGTGTGCTGCGGTGCTATTCAAACAAGGGGCAACTTGCTGTTGCCGTGCAGTGTCCTTTAGACAAGGGGCAGTTCCATTGTTTTGGATCTGAGATTGTGCATCTCAAGAGTAAATTCTGTGTTGGTCGAGCAATGGCCATTTTTAAAAATAGTTTTTGAGAATTTTTACTGAGGTTTACTAATTCTCTCGAAAATTATTCCATTTTGCTAAAACTGAACCACTTCTTGGACCCAAAAAAGGAAAATTTTCAGTGCTCATAACCTGACTTGCATGATTTCAAATCAGAAAATTGAACAAGCATGTTAATCAAACTCTTATATTGATCAAAATTGTTTTAGTAGAAAGCCAAAACAAAAAATGGTCAAAATGATGAACTAGGGGCACAGTTAAGTCAGGTGTTTTTGTAGACAGTCCATTTTTGACCGTCCTCAAGACTTGGACGTCACCGCTTGAGCACCCGGTGATCATCCTTGTTTGTGTTTGTCTTGAGTTCCCGGAGGTCTCGGCTACGCGCCTTGCCTCAGGATCTCTCGACTCGACTGTTTTGTGTCTGGTTTTGCACCAAACACTTGTGTTTTGCCTTGGAGGGGCAGGGAATGGCTTGTGGGCCATCCCCACACATCACCGGCCATGGCTTGAGGCCACCGGCTGTGTTTTGTTTCCACCGGCCAAATGTTTGGCTGGCCGGCACAATAGATGGTCGACCGGCCATCTTTTTTTGGCCAAATTGCATTTTTGGCTGGCCGACCACTGTTCATCTACTTCTGCAGATATTTTCATGCCAGCTGTGATAGCTGGCATACACTTTGCTACGTGTATGGAGGGATCTCCCTCTTGTTAGCTTGCCTTGGAAGCTTTACAAGATTGAATCCTCTATAAGAGGAGGCCTCTTCTCCCTCTTTTAGGTTAGACAACTTTTTTTTAGAGCTTTGAGTTCTAGGGTTAGGGTTTGCATATATCCTATCTCTATATTTCTCTTTCTTTGTGTTTTTGTGTGTGTGTTTTGTCTTACTTTTGTGCACAAACACCCACCATCACACCTTCTCTTGGAACTGAGGCACAAGAGGGCTGTTCTTGGTGTTCTTGAGGGGTTTTAAGCTCAAGGAAGCTGCTGGTCCACCATTTGTGAAGAGGGTCTTCAAGGGTAACATTCTTGCTCTTTTTACCTCATTTTTGCATAGCTTTTTTGACTGCCTTGCAACTATTTTTAGACTTGGTGTATAGCATATAAAAGTTCTATTTTTGAGTCCTTTAAATAGTTGTTTAAGAGTGTTTTGAGCTTTGAGGTTGTTTGACCCCCCTTAAGGCTTGTTTGGCCTTTTTTTTGTGCTATTTTGGTGAGCTCCGGGACCATTGTGTTTGGGCCTCCTCACCACTGAAATCTTGAGGGATTTCAGTGGTGAGGATGGTGCCTTGAGGTCCTAATAAGGAGAGGTCCACCCTCTCTCCTGGTTGTCCTTGAAAAGGGCCATTTTTGTCTCATGTGTGAGCATCTAATTTAAGTGCATGTTGGCCATGTCTTAAGTGCTATTTGGTAGTATTTTGCCATGTATTACCTCTGTTTTTAGTTGGTTTAGACACACCATGCATGCCTAGCATACTTGTCCTGTAATGCCAAGTTTTGGCCTAAACATGCTTAAAGTGTTCACCCTTGTTTTAGCATGATTTTGGCCAAGCTTTGTGAAGCTTTTGTGTATGTATTAGTGTGCTTTAGCTCTGTTTTCAGTTTCTTTGGTCATGCTTAACATATTTGGTATAGTCCATTTTCATTCTAGCTTGTAGGCCTTGAATGTGTGATGTCATGAGCATGCTTTACTTGCTGTAATTAGTTGGTTTGGCACCTCTATTTTATGCAATTTCAGAGTTTGGTATGCTTGCCATATGCCCATGATCATCTCTTTTAAGTGTGTTTAAAAGTTGCCTTTTGATGCTTAGGAATTGGATCATGAATGCATGCATGCTTGTATGTGCATTCGACCCAATTTCCATAGTTTATGGCCACTGTTTTAGGCTTGTTTGAGGGCTGCCTGAATTAGTTTAAGTCCATCCTTCATGTGTTATAACATGCTTGCCTTGTGCATTGTTGCATACTTGGCCCATTATATGTTATTGCTTGCTTGAAATCATGATGCATTTGGCATGTATTTCATTGGTTAAGTTTCTTTGCATTGTTCCTATGCTTAGGTCACCTTACATGTTGTTGCATGTTTGCCACTAGCGTAGTTGTCACATGCCTTGCATGCTCATTTTGCATACTTAGCCTCCATACCTAGGATGCATTGCATTGGCATGCATGTTTCACCTCTTGAGTTGAGTATGATAGAGGTGGAGCCCCTTTGTTTGATTATGTGCATTGCATCCCATATCAAAATGCATACTTGGTTTCTTGGGCCATCACGCATTGAAATGCGCGATTGGTGGTCCGAAAACCGAGGGCCATGCCCCTTTGAGTCATAAACATGATAAGGGATGTGGTTGGTGCATACATTGCTTGAAATGCATTGCCATGCTATGTTTTGCCCTCTGCTGCTGTCAAAAATAGATTCTGTAGGAAGCTTTGGCCGGCCAGCCATATATACTGCCGACCGACCAAATATGGATGGCCGAGAGCCCAACAAATGGTCGATGATCATTCTCCATGGCCGGTGACCAATTCCCTCAGCCGGTGGTGTTCCACAGCATTCAGGGAAGCAACCCGGAGATTTGTACAGTCTTCAAAGAAGGATAACAGTCAAAGTAGAGGCAACTTGTGCATGGCAGTGGCTTTCCGAGCGGAGCCGAGCGCGCATTGCATTGGGCCCTCTTCCCGAAGCTGTTTACTGTTTTATTAGATTAATTAATTTGTTAATTAATTAAGTGGTCTGTAATATTTAATTAGCTTGTAGGTTAATTAATTTGTATTATTCTTTCGGTCCCTCCGAGCGAGGGCAAATTTGTAATAAGTGTGGGTGCGTGTGTGCATGTCTTCCAACCCCCACTTCTTTCTCCCTTTTACTTACCTGCTTTTGATGGTTAGTATTAGGACATGTTTACTTTAGCATACCTTATGCTATGCATGCGTGCATCATTCATTAGTCTTGCATGCACCAGGCTCGGCGCATCATGCTAACTGCTTAAACTATTTCAAACCTAACTTGAATACATGCTATCTGTGCATTCTCACATGTCATCCTTAGATTAGCCGAGCCTATTCTAGATTGCATTCTGTATGCGTTGCATTAGCCACTTAACATGGACTTGGATCATGCATTGATTGCTAACATGTTCTTGTCTTGGCTCGGAGTACAATGTAAGTATTTTTATGCTTTAGCATCTCGCATGAGTGTGAATGTCAACATGACAGCATGCTTACCATGTGGCTAGATGCTTATGTGATATAAACTGCTTGAATGCCTGTGGGTGAAGGTTAGATTGTTTGAGTTGGAACAACTCGTTAAAATCCGTGCTTTAGCTTACTTGCGAGTAGCAATTTTCAAACTGTTTTTCAAACAAACGGACATGCAATGTTTTGTTCCAATTTAGGCAATTTGGTCTATACTTGTTTGCTGTGCGCATAACATAGTAATTCTAGGCTAATAACCGGAATAAGAACACATGATGCTTTCAGAACAAGATATCACGGTTAGTAGAGGCCGATCTTTGATCTGGTGAGAGGGGGTGCTCATAGCTGACCTTCCCCAATCGTACCCAAGTTCCCGAGCCGAGGCAACTTTGGTGTTGACGGACACGCGGCCTTTGGCACCGAGTCAGGGTTTTCTAAATTTTCCAAAATAAAATATTTAGGTGGCGACTCTGTATCTGGCAAAGCAGTCCATGTTTGGCACTTCTTTTCTAAAAATCTATTTTTCTCAAAACGATTTTCCAGATTTGGACTCTTTGGTTCAGATTAAGAACCATGACAATTCGAGAGTCTGAACTGTAGTGAGCCCCAATACGAACAGAACGGGGCTCATCCTCCCGGGGCGTTCGGGGGACGTCTACAGTTTTTGGCGACTCCACTGGAGAGTTCAGAGAACTTGACTCGAACTCATGATATCTTGTTTTGACTACACTCATGTGTTTCTTTGTATTGCATTTGCATTGGTGCGCCTAAGACACAGTGTTTGCCATCTGCTATTCCTGAACGGTTTGCTGGAGGCTTGCTTTGTCAACGCATGCCATAAGGCTGACCGGTTATGGGCTCTGCCAGTATGGGAGCACAAACCCCGGTTTTACCGGGGCACCCTTTTGACCATTCGACCTAGTGCATATTCGGAATCCATAGTGACCATTCCAAGACTAGGACATGTTGCTTACCTGATATAGGTTGTTTGAAACCACTGCGTGCGTAATGAAACCCTAGCTCCTGACAAAATAGGACAGGGAAACCCTACCCCAACATAGGGGTGTTTTGGCTCTCGCTTATCTGCTATGTGCTTTAGAGTGTGTCTCTACAGGAATACGTGTATCAGTTTGCAAGTTTGGGAACCAGGCCTAAGGGCATCGGTATCAGTGTTTTGGGGAACCAGTTATATCTGCGGGTATTAGATTTAATTTGTTGGGATAGTGATTTTGGGGAACAGTGATCAGTAGTAGAGTACAGTTATTCAGCTATACTTGTGTTTGTTCTGATTGGGCCGAAATGCTGCGTGTTTTCTCTTTCAGTTCAGAGATTTAGTACAGAATAGCTAGTGTTTTCCATTGCTGAGGCAAGACAGATACCTGATCCATCAGTCACCGTTCAAGATTAGCGGACTTATGACGACCCAAAGCTTAGAGGAAATTATGGTTATGGCAGCCGCATTAGACCAAGGGATCATCTTGCAAGATGAGACCAATGTTGATGTATCGCATCCGCCCAGGTCGCCTGCTGCACACCTGATCTGGACTCCCTAGTTATATCAGACTCGTGAACCCACCACGTTTGAATTAATGGGAATGATCGGCGACCTCCAAAGATTCGTGGTCGATCTGGCCTATGGAATGTCGGCTTCGCCACCAACTACACCGTATGCCGGGAATTTCATACCACAGGAGCCCCCGTTACTGGGGCGGATTGTGATCGAGCTCAGCCAACTAGAGGTTGCCTCCAGCTACAGCAACGACGTGTCAGCAACAATCGGACATCGCTCTGATGTAGTAACCCAAACCCCCGATCAGGCTGAGGCTAGAGGTAAGAACAAAGTGGGAACAGATATTGATCCCGTCGAACAACTGCTGTGGGCAACCGAGGCTTTGAAAGCCAGGGGGATGAATAAGCAACAAGTATTCGCAGTCATGACTAAAGCTGTGGATGATGCTTTCCCTACTCCAACCGAATGCAGTTCAAGCCGGGCAGAAAATCGGGATGGGCCCCGTCATGCCAAGACAGTCCCTGTCATTCCTAACCCTGTACCAGGAAGAGATCAGAAAGCCAAGGCAATGCCTGCCGACCATTTCGCTAGTGCGTCTAGCAAGAACCCTCAGACTTCAAAATACCTGCCTCGAGGGTGCAGAGTCTTTCATGCCCTCTACATGCCTTTGTCTAGGGCATTTCAAATATTGGCTAAAAAGGGGCATCTTAAACCCCTCGAGCCTCGGCCCCTCCCGAAGAATCTCCCTCTCTCGCATGATGCTACCTTGTATTGCGCGTACCACCAACAGTCTGGTCACAGTACCGATGGTTGTTTCTGCCTTCGTCATAAAGTGCAAGATTTGATCGACAATGAGGTCATCCTCCCGCCTACCTCAGCAAAGTCTGTTACCACTGAGCTATTGGACTTCGAGGATACTGCAAATTTGTGATCAGGGGTTGGACCACCTACGGGCGGCGCTCTGTGCATTTTGGATGTGGCGTCTGGCACGCACTTTTGAGCATCTGCGAATGCCAATTTTTGTGGATTCTGACTTTGGTGTGGAGTCAGTTCGGTGGTCTTGTTTTGAGTCTGTCTCTTTGTTTTGAGTCAGCCTTTTTTCTTAAGGGTCTGTCTTGTCGCGTCGAGTCAGTCCCATTGTATAGAATGTCGGGTGATTCCGAGGTTGTTGCCTCGAACACCGTTTTGTTTTGTAATTACCGTTTTGCTTTCTTTTATGTCTATCTCTGCCGTGGAGCCAGTTGCAACCAGGGAATCTGAATGAAATAGCTGCGGCTATCATGTTTTCGTGCTTACTATTATTTTGAGCTGGTTGTGCCAGAGGATTTGAATGGAATAGCACTACATTCCACCTGCTCTCTTGTGCCCTGAAAATCATTGCATTGACCTAAGTTTTTCAAAACCTTTTTGAACACTGCGGTGAAAACGAAGGGGAAGGAATTCCTCGGGATTTGCAAAACTTTGATCAAATTGAGAGAAGGAGAGGCGTGCTAAGCCCTTAATGATTGAAATCATGCTTGTTAACGTGAGTACTGAGAAGGACCCTGGCTTGATCCAGATTGGTTCCACACTATCTTCAGTGCGAGCGATTTGTCGCTTTCTTAAAAACTTTCAAAAACAAAATATTTTGCGCAGCCTTGCGAAGATCTGTGTGGAATCGCTGTTGAGATTGTGCAGCTTAGGATCACTCTCAGCCTCGAGACTTGAGCCCTTGCTTTCAAACCTTGGACCTTGGGTTCAGACTGTTTAACGATCAACCTCGATGTAAGGCCTGTGTGGCCAGATTGGAAGTAGCCCTCGAACAAGAGGCACCAAAGTCAGATCAAGAAGATCAGACCTCATCAGAGGAAGCTCGCGGAGCTGAATCAGAAGCACCCCTCCAACTAGGGGCAAAAATGTCCGATGTACTCGAAGAGCCGAAGATGGGTCCTTCTGCATATCAACACAATAGCCACTCTCCTACATACGGATGGCTTCGAAACCCTAAAACCGTTTGGCATGGACTTGTTACACTTTTATCCTTTGAGAGGCTCGCTGGGCCGAAAACCCGGAAGGGCGACCCAAGCAAAAGTTAGAGTAAGAGAAAAATACAAAAAAAAAAAAATAATAAAAATAAAAAGAGAAAAAAAAAGAAAAAAGAAAGAAAAAAAAGAAAAAAGAAAAAAGAAAAAAGAAAAAAGAAAAAAGAAAAAAGAAAAAAGAAAAAAGAAAAAAAGAAAAGAAAATACAAAAGAATTGAAAAGAAAAGAAGAATAAAGCTCGCAAGGTCGAAAACCCGCAACGGGCGCCTTGGCAAAAGTTAGAGCCTAAAAAGTGAAGGTTAATACCCGAGTGTACCTTAACCCGAACTACGTAAGGCTTGATTCCCATGTTTGGGATACGTAGGCAGCTTCGTCCTGAAGTCCAGGCCCCAACGCTTTCATAGCGACTAAGTCCATGTAATGGTTTTAATCATCCTTGATTCCCATGTTTGGGATACGTAGGCAGCTTCGTCCTGAAGTCTTGTACCACGCACGTTCAAAGTGATTGTGTCCATATATTGGTTTTGACCATCTTCTTCTTCTCCGTGTCCGAGAGTTCGGTCGTGATTATCACTGATGAGGACTGTTTACAAAATGCTGCGGCGTTATCCAGACAAAGGGCAACTTTTCGTTGCCATGAGTCGCCGTTCAAACTAGGGGCAACTTTCCATTTCCATGCAGCGTCCTTCAAGCAAGGGGCAATTTTCCATTGCCTCCGATCCGAGGTTGTGCATCTCGAGAGTAAGTTCCGTGCTCTTTGAGCTTTGACTGTTTGCAAAAATAGTTTTTGAAAATTTTTACTGAGGTTGACTATTTTCTCGAAAACTATTTCATTTTTCCAAAACTGGACCATTTCTTGGACCCAAAAAGGAAAAATTTTCAGTGCTCACAGCCCAACTCGCGTGATTTTAAATTAGAAAATTAAACAAGCATGCTAATCTGACTCTCATTTTGATTAAAATTGTTTTAGTAGAAAACCAAAACAAAAAATGGTTAAAATGATGAACTAGGGGAACAGCTGAGTCAGGCTTCCTGTTCTTCCCCCATCGCCAACATACTTTCCAAGAAGGGCACAACTGAAGCTGTCATTTAAGGGCTGAAAGCTCTCTCAACCTCTGAGCAAGGAGGTATCAAACCAAGTGCGAAGCATGAACCCAAAGGGATCAAGGTACTCCGTTCCCTTACCTGGGGCATCGACCAAACACCACCAGAAGAAACAGCCGTGAGCTAACCATGTCGGGCGTGAACCCACAACTTCCTATTCATCCATTGAACACTCCGGGGAGGGATAAAAATGAGAGAATAAAGAATAGAGAGGTGTAAGTTGAGAGAAAAAGCGAGCCAAAGGGTTTTGAGAGAAAAACCGAGCCTGAGAGTCGAGTGATGTGAGGATCACACAAATGAGAAAGGGTGGGAAATAATACCCGGAGAAATTGGCTCCTCGTGATCTGAGAAGTCTCTCATTTTTATAACACGCCTGTGTGTCGTGTCCTTTTATTTTGTTTAACTTAACTCTTGCTTTGAGTCGGTTCCGAGCGTGTCTCGTTGTGTTTAGGTTGTTTGCCTTTTGTTTTTCGTTATTGAGTCTTTTTCACTGTGTTCAGTCGTAGGCTCAATACCCGGTTGAAAACCCTTTTTCTCAAATCGTTTTGTGCTCAGAGTGCTGTGCCATTCTCCACATTTCGGCAAAACAGGTTTGGTTCTTTTGTAAAACCGCAGGGGTTCAACCCGGGTCACTTGGAAACAGTGAACATGTGGGTTCCGGATTGCATCTGAGTGTGTTTCAGCTTCTGCCGATTCTACCTTTGTATTCCATCTTTTCAAATTCGGACTGTTTTCACCGCATGCAGAATGAACTAAGAATACTATGTTATGGGCTATGAAGTTCAGAATGAGCAGAGTTCAGAATGAGCAGTGTTCAGAATCAGTTGTGAGCTGTGTGGGCTGTATGCAGATTAAACCAAGCACTGTGTTACGAGCCGAGTGTTCAAAATGGGCAGTGATTTGTTTGAGTTGTTTTGCTGTTGGTCGGTCGGCCAAATATTTGGCCGGTGAGATGTTTTGATGGCCGGTGGATGGCCGGTGACCTCCCCTGATGGCCGTTGATCCCCTAACAATCTTTTTGGGTCAGATGTGTAGTTTGGGGGTATTTATTGCTTAAGATAGTGCAAGAAATGGCATTTTCGAAGCTCAACCGACCTTCGTTTTGACCTCGGACCGTGTCTTCTGTACGTGGCACTCGAATATGTGCAAGGTGTATCCTTTTTGTATCCTTTTGTCTCTTTTAAGATTCGAAGGTTGCCCCACACGCGTTGTTTTGCGAACACGTGTTGAGTTATATGTCATTATGCTTGCATTGTTATGCATTTTCAACAGTCTGGCGAGACCTTAAATACGCTTGGTCTAGGAGACCTTAAATTCTCTGAAGGTGCAAGTCCTTCGGTGTTTGTCGTGCCCAAACGACTTTTGGTAAGTTGCATTGTACATGTATTTCAAGCGACTCGCGTCGTCGCATATTCAAGTTCACATGCATTATCATGCATTTCAAGCGATGCGCGTCGTCGTGCATTTGAGTTCATAAGCATTTTGAGCGACACTTGTGGTCGCACATTCAAGATCATTTGCATTGTCATGCATATCACAAGACGTGCGTTGTCACGCGTTTACATCAGCATGCATCAACATGCATCATTTGCATTTCAAACAAAATAAAAACAAAAAAACAACATGCATGTCATGCATTTCATTGTAATATATTGCATATGTCATGTATTCCACTATATCCATTCCATTGCATATTGTAGATATTGCATTGTAGCTTGCATGCATTCATTGCATCACCTCCATCTAGCGTTTGCGCCTTTCCTTGTTGAGCTTGGTCTGGTATGTGCCCATACTTTTCACGTCTATACACTCATAGTTCTGTATGACTGTTCTATGTTAGACGTGGTTTGTTTGTGTACATGCCTTTCCTAGGCAAGATTTGGTTTAGCCCGCGTGCCTTATCCATTGTATATATTCCATTCCAGTGCATGTTGCATTATAGCCTGCATGCATCCACTACATCACTTCCATCTAGGGTTTACGCCTTTCCTTGTTGAGCTTGGTCTGGTATGTGCCCATATTTTTCACGTCTATACACTCATAGTTTTGTATGACCGTTCTATGTTAGACGTGGTTTGTTTGTGTCCATGCCTTTCCTAGGCAAGATTTGGTTTGGCCCGCGCGCCATACCCATTGTACATATTACATTGTAGTGTATTTTTTGCATCCTGCATTAGGATCATGTTCTTTCGTTAGTGGATCATTCCCCACTTATGTCATTCCACCCAATTACTTGCTCTTGCGTTCATCTACATCACTCATAGTTCTGCATGTGTACGCGCTTTGAGGGTTGCGGCACCTTTTCTATGGTGGACGGACTTGTTACCTCCATCAATCTATTTGACATTTGTGTGGTTTTGAACCGCTTATGATTGGATCATGAGTTAATTGCATTACATTTTGTTTTGCATTATTGTACATAGTTTTGTATATATTGCATATCATTTTGCATGTTATGCATGTTGCTAACGATATCATACCTGTTAAGTTCTCTTTCTCTTTTAGGCACGATATTGTATGTACGGTTCATTTGAGGCTGGTGCAACCAGACGAGCCGGATAGGTATTGTATTCTCCGAGTGAGACATATCGAGAATTGCATAATTCTCTTACATCCTTTCTGCATTGTAGTGTAGTTGGATTGTTGAATGCCAGCTTAAAACTGTTGCATGTTATGCTTCGTTACAGCTTTCTTTGCATGATCATAAGTTATGTTCGGCTTCTTGCATTATCACTTGCACCTTGCCCCTGCCTTCGGGTGCATATCTTTATTATCTTGCATGCTTTGTCTAAGTCTTCGGCCTTGTCAAAAATGGGTTGTCTCTGGGCTTTGACACTCACTCCCGTCATTCTTATGACTTTCGAGTTCTGTCAAAGAGGGCAACTGTAGACACCCCATTTTTGACCATCCTCAAGACTTGGACGTCACCGCTTGAGCACCCGGTGATCATCCTTGTTTGTGTTTGTCTTGAGTTCCTGGAGGTCTTGGCTATGCACCTTGCCTCAGGATCTCTCGACTCGACTGTTTTGTGTCTGGTTTTGCACCAAACACTTGTGTTTTGCCTTAGAGGGGCAGGGAATGGCTTGTGGGCCATCCCCACACATCACCGGCCATGGCTTGAGGCCACCGGTTGTGTTTTGTTTCCACCAGCCAAATGTTTGACCGGCCGGCACTATAGATGGTCGACCGGCCATCTTTTTTTGGCCAAATTGCATTTTTGGCTGGCCGACCACTGTTCATTTGCTTTTGCACAGCTGGCACGCACTTTGCTCCCCTCCATACACGTGTATGGAGGGATCTCACTCTTGTTGGCTTGCCTTGGAAGCTTTACAAGATTGAATCCTCTATAAGAGGAGGCCTCTTCTCCCTCTTTTAGGTTAGACAAATTTTTTTCAGAGCTTTGAGTTCTAGGGTTAGGGTTTGCATATATCCTATCTCTATATCTCTCTCTCTTTGTGTTTTTGTGTGTGTTTTCTCTTACTTTTGTGCACAAACACCCACCATCACACCTTCTCTTGGAACTGAGGCACAAGAGGGCTGTTCTTGGTGTTCTTGAGTGGTTTTGAGCTCAAGGAAGCTGCTGGTCCACCATTTGTGACTACATTGACTACATTGCAACTGTTTTTAGACTTGGTCCATAACATATAAAAATTCTATTTTTGAGTCCTTTAAATAGTTGTTTAAGAGTGTTTTGAGTTTTGAGGTTGTTTGACCCCCCTTAAGGCTTGTTTGGCCTTTGTTTTTGTGCTATTTTGGTGAGCTCCAGGACCATTGTGTTTAGGCCTCCTCACCACTGAAATCTTGAGGGATTTCAGTGGTGAGGATGGTGCCTTGAGGTCCTAAGAAGGAGAGGTCCACCCCCTCTCCTTGTTGTCCTTGAAAAGGGCCATTTTTGTCTCATTTGTGAGCATCTAATTTAGGTGCATGTTGGCCATGTCTTAAGTGCTATTTGGTAGTATTTTGCCATGTATTACCTTTTTTTTTAGTTGGTTTAGACACACCATGCATGCCTAGCATACTTGTCTTGTAATGCCATGTTTTGGCCTAAACATGCTTTAAGTGTTGACCCTTGTTTTAGCATGATTTTGGCCAAGCTTTGTGAAGCTTTTGTGTATGTTTTAGTGTGCTTTAGCTATGTTTTCAGTTGCTTTGGTCATGCTTAACATATTTTGTATAGTCCTTTTGCATTCTAGCTTGTAGGCCTTGAATGTGTGATGTCATGAGCATGCTTTACTTGCTTTAATTAGTTGGTTTGGCACCTCTATTTTATGCAATTTCAGAGTTTGGTATGCTTGCCATATGCCCATGATCATCTCTTTTAAGTGTGTTTAAAAGTTGCCTTTTGATGCTTAGGAATTGGATCATGAATGCATGCATGCTTGTATGTGCATTCGGCCCCATTTCCATAGTTTATGGCCACTGTTTTAGGCTTGTTTGAGGGCTGCCTAAATTAGTTTAAGTCCATCCTTCATGTGTTATAATATGCTTGCCTTGTGCATTGTTGCATACTTGGCCCATTATATGTTATTGCTTGCTTGAAATCATGATGCATTTGGCATGTATTTCATTGGTTAAGTTGCTTTGCATTGTTCCTATGCTTAGGTCACCTTACATGTTGTTGCATGTTTGCCACTAGCGTAGTTGTCACATGCCTTGCATGCTCATTTTGCATACTTAGCCTCCATACCTAGGATGCATTGCATTGGCATGCATGTTTCACCTCTTGAGTTGAGTATGATAGAGGTGGAGCCCCTTTGTTTGATTATGTGCATTGCATCCCATATCAAAATGCATACTTGATTTCTTGGGCCATCACGAATTGAAATGCGCGATTGGTGGTCCAAAAACCGAGGTCCATGCCCCTTTGAGTCATAAACATGATAAGGGATGTGGTTGGTGCATACATTTCTTGAAATGCATTGCCATGCTATGTTTTGCCCTCTGCTGCTGTCAAAAACAGATTCTGCTGGAAGCTTTGGCCGGCCGGCCATTTATACTGCCGACCGACCAAATATGGATGGCCGAGAGCCCAACAAATGGTCGATGACCATTCTCCATGGCCGGTGACCAATTCCCTCAGCCGGTGGTGTTCCACAGCATTCAGGGAAACAACTCGGAGATTTGTGCAGTCTTCAGAGAAGGATAACAGTCAAAGCAGAGGCAACTTGTGCATGGCAGTGGCTTTCCGAGCGAAGCCAAGCGCGCATTGCATTGGGCCCTCTTCCCGAGGCTGTTTACTGTTTTATTAGATTAATTAATTTGTTAATTAATTAAGTGGTCTATAATATTTAATTAGCTTGTAGGTTAATTAATTTGTATTATTCTTTCGGTCCCTCCGAGCGAGGGCAAATTTGTAATAAGTGTGGGTGCGTGTGTGCATGTCTTCCAACCCCCACTTTTTTCTCCCTTTTACTTACCTGCTTTTGATGGTTAGTATTAGGACATGTTTACTTTAGCATACCTTATGCTATGCATGCATGCATCATTCATTAGTCTTGCATGCACCAGGCTCGGTGCATCTTGCTAACTGCATAAAGTATTTCAAACCTAACTTGAATACATGCTATCTGTGCATTCTCACATGTCATCCTTAGATTAGCCGAGCCTATTCTAGATTGCATTCTGTATGCGTTGCATTAGCCACTTAACATGGACTTGGATCATGCATTGATTGCTAACATGTTCTTGTCTTGGCTCGGAGTACATTGTAAGTATTTTTATTCTTTAGCATCTCGCATGAGTGTGAATGTCAACATGAAAGCATGCTTACCATGTGGCTAGATGCTTTTGTGATATAAACTGCTCGAATGCCTGTGTGTGAAGGTTGGATTGTTTGAGTTGGAACAACTCGTTGAAATTCGTGCTTTAGCCTACTTGCGTGTAGCAAATTTCAAACTGTTTTTCAAACAAACGGACATGCAATGTTTTGTTCCAATTTAGGCGATTTGGTCTATACTTGTTTGCTGTGCGCATAACATAGTAATTCTAGGCTAATAACCGGAATAAGAACACATGATGTTTTCAAAACAAGATGTCACAGTTAGTAGAGGCCGATCTTTGATCGGGCGAGAGGGGGTGCTCATAGCTGACCTTCCCCAATCGTACCCAAGTTCCCGAGCCAAGGCAACTTTGGTGATGACAGACACGTGGCCTTTGGCACCGAGTCAGGGTTTCCTAAACTTCCCAAAATAAAATATTTAGGTGGCGACTCTGTATCTGGCAAAGCAGTCCATGTTTGGCACTTCTTTTCTAAAAATCTGTTTTTCTCAAAACGATTTGCCAGATTTGGACTCTTAGGTTTAGATTAAGAACCGTGACAATTCGAGAGTCCGAACTGTAGTGAGCCCCAATACGAACAGAACGAGACTCATCCTCCCGGGGCGTTCGGGGGACGTCTACAGTTCTGTCTTTTCCCCATTGTCACCACACTTGCCAAAAAGGGCACTCTACCTGCCAGAAAAGGGCACAACTGAAGCTAACAGCAAAATGCCGAAAGCTATCTCATCCTTCGAGCAACGAGGTATGAAGCCAAGTGCGAAGCACGAACTGGACTGGATCTAGATATTGAACTCCCTCGTCTGGACACATCTGATCACGTCCAAACTCTCCAGCAGAGCATCGTTAACCGATGTCAACTGCAGATTGGCTACACACCCAGTTGTAGCGTATCCCCTCTGTGGGGGAAGTTCACTATTGTGAGTAGAAGAGGAAGAATCTAGTAGAATGCTAGGGGCAAGAGCCCGCAACTTCTTGTTTATCCATCAACCACCCAGGGGAGGGATAAAAAGAAAAAATGAGAGATTGAAGAATAGAGAGATGTGCGTTGAGAGAAAAAGTGAGGAAAAAGGCTTTTTCAGAAAAACAGAGATTGAGTGCCAGAGTAATGTGGGAATCACAAATGAGAAATGGTGGGAAACAATACCCAGAGAAACAGGCTCCCTGTGCATGTCTGAGTGTCGTGTCTTTTGTTTTGTCTCGTTTCTTGTTTTGAGTCGTTTCGAGTGCTTCTCGATGTGTTTAGGTTGTTTACCTTTTGTTTTTCTTTGTTGAGTCATAGTGCGTTGTGTTCAGTCGTAGGCTCAATACCCGGTTAAGATTTCATTTCTTAATTTCAAAAATGAATCGTTTTGTGCTCAAGAGTGTTGTACCATTCTCCACATATGTGCAAAATAGGATTTGTTCTTTCATAAAACTGTAGGGTTTAACCCAGGTCATGTGAGAACAGTAGAACCAGGACCTATCCGAGGCTACATAGGTTCCAGACTGCAAAGCAAAAGAAAATAGGAAGAATTTAGAGCATCTGAGTTTGTTTCAACTTCCGCAAGTCCCATCATTATATTCTGTATGTTCAGAATGAGCTGCGCATTCAGATTGAGCGGTGTTATGAGCTGTGTGCCAAGTGAACAGAGCTGTGTGTTCAGAGTGAGCAGTGTGCTGTATGAGCTGTGTGTCGAATAAACCGAGTACTGTGTTATGAGCTGCATGTTCAGAATGAGCAGTGTGCTGTACGAGCTGTGTGTTCAAAGTAAACAAAATACTATGTCGACTGCTTCAAAGCTAGAATGGCGATCAGAAGTGCTCCCTCCGAAAACCACTCCTTGTCAGGGGCATCTTGACTGTGTTTGCAATGAGTTCCTAGGAGACCAACTGCGACGGTGGAAACTAGAGTTCGAATGGCTGATGCCTAGAACACAAAGGTTTGGAATTTCCGAGACTAAAGTCTGGTTTAAATACCCAGGGGTGTATCCCCGGCTTGAAATCTGTATGGAAGCCCCATAGTTTGAGGTAGTGGGTATGCGCCTCGATTCTGGATACCGAGCCAACCTAGTCTGTCACCCCGTTGGAGAGTAGGGAAAGTTGTGAATATGATCAGGAAGAAAAGCAGCTGTGGCTTCTATATGCAGGTGTTATACTTGTCAGCATTTCAGAACCTTTGTACTGTGAGTTGAAGGTAAGTGTTCGAAGAACATAAGGGGAGATCTCCATCAGAGTAGAGCGGTTCACTGCCACTCACCCCATGAGGTGCTTTTTAAAGCACCGCTTTGTTTGTTTCTTGCATTCCCTAAACATCATGAACTACATTGCTTGTAACATGTTGTAACATGTATCGTATCATTGCACTTATTGCATTTATTTGCATCTTGTGTTATCTTGTATCATTTATCCGTTCACGCTGCGCAGCGTTTAGGATCATTGTCCTCCGGGGCTATCTCAGAACGCGTAAAGCGCAACCCTGGGCATGTTTTATCTCAGGTTGCGTTGTGCGCACCTGGGCGGTTGTTTTCGGTCCTCTTCTCACGTTTTTAGCGTGGTTAGAGTGTTCCTTTCCTCACACGATTTTAGCGTGTTTGGAATTTATCTTAGGTTGCATTGTCATGCACCCTTCCACCTGCATTGTTATGCACTCTTTACTTGCGTTGTTATGCATATTCCACTCGCATTGTTATGCACCCTTTCAATTGCATTGTTTTTCACCCTCCCTCTTTCCGAAACACCGGGATATGTCCCTATGTTTCTCCCTCTTTCCGAAACACCGGGATATGTCCCTATGTTTCTCCTTTTTTTCTGAAACATCGGGATATGTCCCTATGTTTCTCCTTCTTTTTGAAACACCAGGATACGTCCCTATGTTTCTCCTTCTTTCCGAAACACCGGGATACGTCCCTATGTTTCTCTTTCTTTTCGAAACACCGAGATACGTCCCTATGTTTCTCCTTCTTTTCGAAACACCGGGATAGGTCCCTATGTTTCTCCCTCTTTTCGAAACACCGGGATATGTCCCTATGTTTCTCCTTCTTTCCGAAACACCGGGATACGTCCCTATGTTTCTCCCTCTTTTTGAAACACCGGGATACGTCCCTATGTTTCTCCTTCTTCCTGAAACACCGAGATATGTCCCTATGCTTCTCCTTCTTTCCGAAACACCGGGATACGTCCCTATGTTTCTTTTTCTTTCCGAAACACCGGGATATGTCCTTGTGTTTCTCCCTCTTTGGTTTAGAGCATTTGGAATATGTTCCAATGCTTATACCTTTTCGAAACATTGGGATATGTCCCTATGTTTCTCCCTCTTTGGTTAAGAGCATTTGAAATACGTTCCAATGCTTATACCTTTCCGAAACACCGGGATATGTCCCTGTGTTTCTCCCTCTTTGGTGAAGAGCATTTGGAACATATTCCAATGCTTGTGCCACTCTTTTTCCTTTCGCGTGCAATGCGTCGGAATCTTGTTTGAGACCTCGGGTGTCCCTAATGGCCGCTCTTAGTCTTTCCTGCGTGGTGCGTGGTTGAGATTGTATAATTTTCTTACATCCTTTCTGCATGAGATGTAGTTTGGTTCGTGTTTACTTGTTTGTGTAGCATTCGCTTAAACTGTTGCATTTATTGTATATAATTGCTTCGTTACAACTTTCTTTGCATGATCAAAAGTTATGTTCGGCATTGTACATGTCATTTGCTTCTTGCCCCAGCCTGCGAGTGCATCTCTTTGTTATCTTGCCAGTTTGTCTAAGTCTTTGGCCTGTCAAAAATGGGTTGTCTCTGGGCTTTGACATTCACTCCCGTCACTTCTTGACTCTCGAGTTCTGTCAAAGAGGAGCAACTGTAGACACCCCATTTTGACCGCCCTTAAGACTTGGGCGCTACTGATGGTTTACTTGGTAGTGAAAGTTGCGCAGTGCAAGGGTTCGATTTCTTCGGCAAGGAGAGAGTCAAATCCCAACTTCACACCCCATTTTGGACCAAACCTATTTTGGATGATTTTTAGACCTTAAAACCCTCTCTTTCAAAATATTTTTGAAATAAAGTTCCTACGATGTTCCAAGGCTCGCATTTTGTGAAATGTTACGCTTTTCTGTAAACCAAGCGGGAACAAAGTGGAAATGAATGAAAGAGAGATGAAATCTCTGAAAAATATTTCAAACACCTTGTTTAGGGGTTTGGAGTTGAAGAAAAGAGGAGAGGGGAGAAGAAAACAAGTTTGGGAGAAGTTCGACATGAATCTGGGTAGGATCGAAACTGAGCAGCTTCACCAAAATAGGCATAACTTTTTGTACAGTTTGAATTTTTATGCAAGGCTGCACCATTGGAAAGCTTGCTTCTGGGGCTTCAATTTGGACACAAGAATGACCTAAAAAGGAGTCCAGATGAAGGAGATATGCCCGTTTGAAGTTGGACCTAAAGAGCAGATTTTCTTTTCCGGCCACTGGTGAAGGGTGCCGGCCATGGATGATGCAGTGCCGGCCACCAGTGATGGCCGCCCGGCCAACAATGTCAAAAATCAGATTTTTTTTGCAGATCTTTTACCTCCAACTGTTATGCGCAAGCCCCCAGCTCAGATATTTCGACCAAGCCCTCTTTTGGCTATATAATGAAGCCTTGTATCTCACATTCAAGGGTTAGAACATTTGGAGAACTTCTTAAGCAAGTTGTGAGAGCTTTTCTCACTAAAAATCCCTCTCTCTCTACAAATTCCAGAGCTAAAGTTCAGATTTTCACTCAAGCTTGCTCTCCCTCTTGACCTTATGTGCATGCAAGAGGTATACTTGAAGATATACCTCCTCTTTGCCTAGGCACCCTTAACCAAACTTAACCACCATTGGGATGAGGTTCTTTGAGGATCATTTGGAGCTGCAAAAGGCTGATTTTGGCTCAGATTTTGGTTGGTTTTGCTGCTGCCCTTCAAGGTGCTTCAAGGATAAGCACTTGCTCTATTAAACCTTTGCTTTGCATGCTTGTTTTACCACCTTTGTAAACTATTTTTGGCTTGGTTTTGAACTGAGAAAATATCTATTTTTCAATCCTAAAAATGATGGTTTAAGCCTTGTTTGGCTAGGGGGTTGTCTCTCCCTTTTGTTCCTTAGCTTGTATAGCTTTTGAGCCATCTTCCAAGGCCTTTCAAAACAAATTTTTGTGCCCTTTTAACCACTAAAATCCAGAGGATTTTCAGTGGTAAAAACCCTATTTTGAGGTCCCAAATAGGAGAGGGTGGTCCCCTCTCCTTTTGTCTTGCTTGCTAGTGTTGATGGCCAACCAAATGAGCATGTGTTTTTACTTCTTTATGGCTTTGTTTAGGCTCATTTTTGTGACTTTTCAGACCTTCCATAACTCTATTTTTGGCTGTCTTGGTCACCTCTTGCATGCTTATTGCACTTGTAGTGTAAATCCTCTTTGCTAGCCTTGTTAGCCTTACAAAGTAGCATGCTTTTGTGGTTTGAATTAGCTTAGTTCAAGCTTGTATTTGGGGTTATTTTGTTGTGGCATACCTCTCTTTTTACTTGGTTTTGTCACTCCATGCATGCATAATACACTTGTAGTGTAAATCACACAAACTAGTCTTGTATTCTTCATGAAGTAGCATGTCATTCTAGCTTGTTTTGTCTCCATTTCAATAGGTTTTTGGTGTTGTTTTAGCATACCATGACTCTGTTTTGGGTGGGTTTGATGGCCCCTTGCATGCTCCATACACTTGTAGTGCAATTCCATGATTTAGCCTAGTGTGTCTCATGCTTTAACATGTCATTCTAGCAAGCTTTAGGTTTAACTTCAATAAGATTTTGTCCATGTTTTAGCATGTTGTAGCTCTAATTTGTGTTTTGTTGGTCATGCATGACTTGCCTTGTATAGCTATGGTTCATTCTAGCTTGTAGGCTTTGCGCATTGAGTCCATTAGCATGCATTACTTGAAGTATTTTCATGATTTGGCATCATGTGAAATGTGATTTCAGTCCATGTTTCATGGCCACACACTTGCATTTATCACCTCTTCCATGCTTTGGATAGTTTGTGTTTTATGCCTTAACATGGGTCATTGCGTATGCCTTCATGCCTAAGCTTGCGAGCTATCATTTCAATGTGTTTTTGGGGTTATTATGCCATGATATAACTCTGATTTTTGTTGCTTAAGTCATCTCATGCTTGGTCCTAATAGGTGTAGTGTAATCCACCATATTTGCCTTGTATGCATTGTGCCTTATGCCCTTCATGCTAGCATGTTTTGGCTTCCTTCCATACATGTTTTAGTATCACTTTAACATGTTTTAGGACTGTTTTGGGTTGCCTTTTCCATATGCTTCATGCTTTGTATAGCTGTAGTGCAATTGGCCTTGCTAGCTTTGTGTTTTGATTACTCATGCATGCTATCTTTGAGCTATTTAGATGATTTGGCATCATTTAATACTTCATTTCAGAACTTATAGCATTGCCATGTTCCCATTTCTTACACCCTTTGAGTGCCTCTAAGGGTCATGCATTGTTGCCTTTTTTGTGGCCTAGCTTGTATGCTTGCATGCCTAGGTCTTTGTTTATATGCTATGCTTGTGTTGTTTGAATGATTTGGCATCATTTCATACATTATTTCAGAGCATGTAGTGTTGTCACACTTCCATGTTTATCACTCCTTGAGCACTCTTGAGAGTTGTGCTCTTAGGCCTAGTTGATTGGCCAATGCATTGTGCATGCATGCCTTGTCTTTTGGTACCTTTGTTTTGGTGTTTTGGCCACTGATTTGGGCATGATTGAGGTCTGTCCATTTTGGTTTAAGTCTATCTTTGCATGTTGTTGCATGCTTGTTCCATTTTATCGTTGTCGCATTGCATGTTGTCGCATTGCATGATTTTTACATGTTGTTGCATGTTTGGTACTTTGCATGTTTGCATGTTTGCATGTTTAGGTTGCTTTGCAGTTTGCATGCTTATTACATTGCATTTGGCATGCTTAAGTTGCATTGCATGGCATCTCCATGTTGCATGCATTGCATTGTGTTTGGCTTGGGTGTTAAGCTAAACACGAGAAACGAGGGACGTTTCATACCTGAAGTGATGGAACGTGCCTCAATTCTCGGTCGCCGACGCACTTGACGATGCATGATAGAGTTCTAGGCATTTATGTGTCTTTGTGCATTCATTTTACATTGAATTGCACAAGTTGGATCTTTGGCCATCATGCATCGAGATGCGTGATTGATGGTCTTGGATCCGATTATGCCTCGCCCTTGATGTTTTGAGGTGATATGGAGTGGCATAGTGCGTACATACGCTTGGGAGACCCTCCGTTTTCTCTGTTTTGTGCCCTGTTACAGCTTGGTGTCACAGCACACCAGTGGCCGACACCCTCTTGTTGTTGGCCGGCAGATCTTCATTTGTGGCCGGCAGTGTGCACTCTTGGCCGGCAGGGGGGTCGGCAGAAGCTCCTTATGGCCGGCAGGCCACTGGTGCACTCCTCAGCATTGTTTTGGTAAGATCCAGCAGCTAGTTCTCAAGGACACCCTGCAGACAGAGCCTCAAGAGAGCAACTGGAGAGCTTTTCGGGACGACAACCGAGCATGCATCCTCTTCTCCTTCAAACAGAGCTGGAGCAGCTTAGTTTTTAGGCTTACTTGTTGGTTAGCATTGAATTTGTAATTAATTAGTTAATTTGTTAATTAATTAAGTGTTGTAATAATTAATTAGCTTGTTAGTTAGTTAATTAGTTGGTTTGTATTATTGATTCGGACCCTCCGTCGAGAGGGCAAATTGTTGTAATAAGTGTGCGTGCGTGTGTGCATGTCTTCCAACCCCACGTCTTTCTCCCTTTTACTTACCTACTTTTGATGGTTAGTTTTAGGGCATATTTCAATTAGCATACTTATGCTTGCTTGTTTGCATACATTCATCTGTCTTGCATGCACCGGGCTCGGCGCATCATACAAACTGCATTGTATTTCAATACCGATTTGAATACATGATTATCAAGTTGCATCTCATATGCCATCTTAGAATAGCCGAGCCTATTTCTAGTTGCATTTTGCATGTTTTGCATTAGCCATCTTAACATTGCCAGGATCATGCATTGATTACTAACTAGTTATTGTTTTGGCTTGGAGTACTAGGTAAGCTTTTACGCTTTAGCATATTGCATGTGTGTTAATGTTGCCATGATAGCATGCTCGCCATGAGGCTAACTGCTTAAGTGTTTAACTGCCTGAATGCCTGTGGGTGAAGGTTGGATTGTTTGAATTAGAACAATTCATTGAAATCCTCGATTTAGCCTACTTGCGAGTAGAAAACTTTAAACCATTTTCAAACAAACGGATATGCAATGTTTTGTTCCAACTTAGGCGATCTAGTCTATACTTGTGTGCTGTGTGCATCACATAGTAATTCTAGGTTAATAACCAGAATTAGAACACATATGTTTTCAAAAACAAGATATCATGTTAGTAAAGGCCGATCTTTGATCGGGCGAGCGAGGGTGCTCATTGCATGACCTTCTCCTCTCGTACCTAAGTTCCCGAGCCGAGGCAACTTTGGTGATGACGGACATGTGGCCTTAGGCACGAGTCAGGGTTTCCTAAATTCCCCCAAAACAAAATATTTAGGTGGCGACTCTGTATCTGGCAAAGCAGTCCATGTTTGGCATTTCTTTACAAAAATCAGTTTTCCAAAACGATTTGCCAGATTTGGACTCTTTGGTGATTTATCGGTCTTGCATTGCACTTTGCAAGATTAGATTCAGAACCATGACATTGAGTCCGAACTGTAGTAGTCCAATGAACGAAAATAGGATTTCGCGCCAAATTCGCGCATGGAGCTCGGGACGTTTGGGCGCGTCTACACATCCTTATGCTTGCATGCGTGCATCATTCATTTGTCTTGCATACATCGGGCTCGGTGCATCATTCAAACTGCATCGTATTTCAATACTTACTTGAATACGTGTTTCAAAGCATGTTATCAAGTGTTGCATTCATATGCCATTCTAGACAGCCAAGCCTATTTTAGTTGCATTTTTGCATGTGTTGCATTAGGCATTATTGACATAGCTAGGATCATGCATTGATTACTAACTAGCTTTTGTTTTGGCTCAGAGTACTCAGTGAGTGTTTATGTTTTAGCATCCTTGCATGTGTGTAAGTGACTGCTATGATAGCATGCTTGCCATGAGGCTATGTGCTTATGTGTTTAACTGTATGAGTGCCTGTGGGTGAAGGTTTGATTGCTTGAATTGGAACAACTCGATGATTGTGAGTTTTAAGCCCACTTGAAGTGGCAAAATCATGTTTTTCTAAGCCCACTTGAGGGTGGAAAATCCGCGTCTTAGCCTACTTGTGAGTAGCACTTTCAAACCACTTTCAAAAACAAACATGAGTTGTTTTGTTCCAATCCGCGTGATCGAGTCTATACTTGTATGTTGTGCGCATCACATAGTAAGGTTAGCTAATAAACCGGAATAAGAACACATGTGTTTTCAAAAACAACATATCATATTTAGTAGAGGCCGATCCTTTGATCGGGCGAGCGGGGGTGCTCATTTCATGACCTTCCCCCCTTGTACCCAAGTTCTCGAGCCGAGGCAACTTTGGTGATGACGGACATGTGGCTTAGGCACGAGTTAGGGTTTCCTAAATTTCCCAAAATAAAATATTTAAGTGACGGCTTTGAAATCTGGCAAAGCAGTCCATGTTTGGTGCTTTTTGATTAAAATAGATTTTTCAAATCCATGTTTGGCACTCTTTGGTGATTTATCAGTCTTACATTACACTTTGTGAGATTAGATTCAGAACCATGACACGAGTGCGAACTGTAGTAGCGAGAACTACAATTCGCGCCCCTCCGAAAGAGGGGCACGTGGAGAGAGTTTCAGGCGGTCTACACATGGTAAAGTCATGTTGTACAGCTTTAACGGCGGAATATTCATGCGATTGGCATGAATTTGGCATTTGTGGCGTCGCCATACAAAACCAATACAATCCTCCTCCATGGTGGATTAGTAACCTTGCTTGAGAATCCTCTAGGCTAACATCACACCATTCATATGTGCCCCGCATTCTCCCCCGTGTACAGCTTACCTCTACAGATGATAAATTGGACAGCTATTCGCTGTATTCCCTGTTTGTCCTTGGCATTTGCCCCTGGTGGATATGTTTTCTTTTCCAGGAAGTTCCAAATATCGTAGCACCAAGGTTTTTTTTATCTTGTACTTCATCTAATGCGGCAATAGTTTCATAAGTCGGTGTGTATTTCTACTCAATGATATTCGGACGCATCCGGACCCTAAGTGGGATGTCTACCACAGAAGATAGAGTTGCCAAAGAATCAGTGAACCTGTTGTTCTCTTTCAGTAGATGCGTGAAAGTTAGTTTTTCAGACCTAGGAATCAGAACATCCAGGGTCTTATGGCAAACCTTCATCTTTTCTTTTTTGACTTTCCAGTCTCCGTTTGCTTGAGAAACAACTAAGTTCGAGTCCCTGATGACATCCAATCTTATTGCCCCTAGTTCCAGGGTGGCTTTTAAACCAGCAATACATGCTTCATATTCTGCTTCATAATTGGACACCTTGAACTAGAATTTGAAGGCTAAAGGTATATGGAAGTCATTGGGTGCTATCAGCAACACACCTATCCCATAACCGTATTGATTGGACGCTCTGTCAAAGTACATCGTCCAAGTTTCCTCCTCAACTTGCAGAATGGCTTCATCTGGGAATAAATATTCCACCGCCTCATCTCCTTCTACCGGGTGGTTTGCCAGGAACTCCACTATAACTCTTCCCTAGACCGACTTGTGGGTGACATGAAGCAACAAATGGGCCAGCCTACTCGTAAGTGCTGGTTTCTCAAAGAGATATTTGATGGGATCTAATATCGAAATCAATATTACAAAGTAAGCTAACAATTAGTGCCTCAACTTCCTGGTAGCCCATACCTAGGCTAGGCAAGCTTTCTCCAATGGAGTATAGTGAGTCTTGTAATCTAGCATTTTCTTGCTCAAGTAGTAGATGGCTTTCTCCACCTTATCTTTAGATTCCTGAGCGAGCATGCATCCCAAGGTCGTGTCTGTTACTGATAGGTACAGAATCAAAAGCTTCCCCGGCTCTGGCAGCAACAACATAGGCGGATTCTGGAGGTATTGCTTAACCTGTTCAAAGGCAAATTGACATCGATCGTCCCATCGGAATTTCTTCCCTTTCTTTAGGAGATCAAATAGTGGTTCACAAATCAAGGTTAATTTGGAAATAGACCGTCTTATGAATTGCACTTTACCTAGAAAGCGTCGCACCTCCTTGTCATTCCTCAGTGGTGGCATTTCTAGGATGACCTTGATTTTGGTAGGATCTACTTCAATGCGCCTCTGTGTGATCAAAAAGCCCAACATTTTTCTTGCCGATATGTCGAAATTGCATTTCTGCAGGTTTAATCTCAATCTATATTCCTTGATCTGTTGAAAGAATTTCTTCAAGGCGGTGTGGTGGCCCTCTCACTCTTTGCACTTGACAATCATGTCGTCTACGTACACCTCGACCTCTTTGTGGATCATGTCATACAGGATGGTGGTCGTAGCCCTCCCAAATGGCATAACTCGGTAGCAGTAGGTGTCCCACAGTATAGTGAATACGGTCTTCTCTCTGTCCTCGAGTGCCATCAGAATCTGGTTGTACACGGAAAAGCCATCCATGAATGATAGCAATGTATGGCCCGCAATGAAATCCACTAACTCATCAATATGCGGTAGAGGAAAGACATCCTTCGGACTGGCTCTATTCAGATCACAGAAGTCTACACATACCCGGATTCTACCATCCTTCTTCGGCATTGGGACGATATTGGCCAACCAAGTCGGGTACTCAGATACTAACAAGAAACCTGCCTCAATCTGCTTGGTGACCTCTTCCTTGATTTTCAGCGCCCAATTCGGATAGATTCTACGCAACTTTTGCTTGACTGGTTGGGCCTTGGGGTCAAGAGAGATCCGGTGCTGTACAATCTCAGGGTCGATTCCAGGCATGTCTTCGTAGGACCACGTGAAAACATCTTTGAAATTTTTTAACAAAGCGACTAGTCGCTCATGCGCTTCCGAAGACAATGTGGACCCGATCTGGACCAGGTAGAAATCCTTCTCCATAACCACATCAATGGCAATGATTTCATCATAATAGGGTTTAGCCAACCTCTCCTCCTCTCAATTAATAAAGTTTTTCAAAACCAGGGGAATTTCTTCCTCTTCATTTTTGTTAAAATTTTGAAAATCTTGGTCAATATAATAAACCAAAGCCATAGAAAAGTACCCAGAATCTGCAGAGTTCTCATTCAAACGGTGCAGATCTTCGGTTACAGACTCAAAAGAAAAGTTGAATGAAGACCTAGATAGGACTTTGGTATCTGGGTTACTATCTCCAGAAATACCAGATGCAGACTTAGAAGAACTTGAATCTGATCCCAACCCCACAAACTCAGTGGAATCAGATTCTAGCTCATCACTTGATTCAGAACTAGACAGATAGCCTTCATCGAGATGCCAGATAAGAGATGGTGCCCCTGATGCATCCAAAATGCTGCTGGTTGGGTTCACACCCAGTTCTTCCCTAATCACGTAAACAATAAGGTTATCCCCCAAGTTCTCTAGGTCGGTCGCAGGATCTATCAAGAAACTAGCCAATGCTGCCCTACTCCAAGTACGCTGCCATCTGAGTCACTTTTCATGCTCTATTCGGCTTTGACGCTTGGTTCAGCCTTTTCTTCATTATCACTAATTTGCAACTACAGATCAAAGAAGATCTTGAACCCGGGAACATGTTGCTTTGAGGAATTCACCCAAGGCTCGGGAAAGCCACAAAGAGGGAAATCTTCTCCCTCCCAAACAAAGTGGCCATTCAGTGTCTCCCGGATTGGCCTGTGAATGAGTTCGTAATGCTTTCCAGCTCTCTTGGCCTTGGCTCGTCCCTTCATCTCTTCTCCTTTCCTGATCTAGTCCTCTTTGGTTGGCACATAGCCCAGACCAAAGACATGTGGATTATATGGCACATCTATTAGTGCAACAACATCATTTCGGCCATTTCTTTTAAGTCCCATCCTGGAACATGCTGAAGTTTGTTCATGAAATAGATAGACTGGGTGCTGACATACAAGCCTTTATCTACGGCTAGTATGGTCTGCATTACATGGGCTTCAGCCAGAGTGAACCCAAAATGAATACATCCTCCTCGTCATGGTTGATCTCCAGCACTGGCGTAACTACTTTTGGCGGCGGATGGATAGATGAATTCCTAAAAACAAATGCCACTCCTCCCCTATGAGGGTACTTCAACATCCGGTGGAGAGTGGAGGAGACAGCTTTCACATGATGCAACTAGGGCTCCCTAACAGCAAATTGAAGGTAGCCAGCACATCCAAAACATAGAACTCGACCTCCTGCACAGCTAGGCCGACCTGGACTTTGACTTGCACCGTGCCTATGACCTCTCTGCTCGTATTATCACATTCCTAAATCACTTGGGCTATGGGAACAAAGTCTGCTGGTTTGAGGCCAATTGCATAGGCGGTGCAAGAAGGACAAACATTGATGGCCAAACCAGTATCTACCAACACGACTGGCACCCATTTCTCCATGCACTCTACAGATATGTACAATGATTTGTTATGAGACGAGCCCTTTGGCGGCAGCTCTTTGTCTGAAAAGGTAAGGGTTGGCCTAGTACCACTTGGAAATACCAATCTCACGAGCTGTTTAGGTGTGGTGTCAATGGACAATTTAGCCTTGTCCATTGCCAACAACACTACCTGTCGGTGTACCCGTGAGGCCATGAGAAGACCCCAGATTGAGATGTCAGCTTGAATTTTCTTAAACTACTTCAATACTACCTCTTATTCTAGTTGTTTCTCTTTCTGTTTCTCAGCCTCTCTGTCTTTTCTAGATGCCTCCGCTTGATCCAGGTGCGGTGGTTTAAAATAACACCCACTTCTTGTTAGATGGTTAATTTCCTTGGCATACCACGTGTTGTCCAGAAGGCCCTTGCCCCAGTCTTCGTTGGTGTGAGCCAGATGCAGATCATCATCATCCCACCATTCGCCCTCAACGGCCGACAAACAGTTGTCCAACTCTGCTCGTATCACGTTCACATTGTAGGCATCCCTCATAGGGTATTGGGCCATTATAGCTTCCTGGTTGTCTTCAATCCTTTCTTGTTCAAATTGCCTCAATGCAGCTTCCTATTCTGTATCCACAGTGCTCACAGCACCCACTTCCTAGGTTGGGTTTTCCATACCAGCACTCTGTAGACACCCATTTTTGACCGTCCTCAAGACTTAGATGTCATCACTCGTGCACTCGATGATTGTGTGTTAGTGTTCATTTTGAGCGCCTGAAGTCCTCGGTGGAATGCCCTGTCTTTGAGCCTTTGAGCCTTGTTCTCTCTATGCCTTGTTTTGGACCAAAACTTGGTGTCTGGACTTCTTGGTGACCTGTCAGCCACCCCCCAAGCCTGTCAGCCAAGGGAGGCTTTTGTCGGCCATGGGTGTGGCCGGTCGGCCACCAGTGTCTTTTTCCAGATATTTCCAGATATTTGTTGCCAGCTGTGCCAGCTGTTGCTCACTGAGCTGCATCTTCATACAGGTGTATGGTAAGATGTATCCAAGCTCAAGACTTGTTTTTCTATATATAGGGGGTTCCTCCCCCATTTGTGAGGGTTAGAAGATTTAGACCAAAAATATCTCTCTCTCTAGATTTCTCTCTCTCTCTTGATATTTTATGCCTTGTAGCTTGTTTTCTCTACACTTTTACACACACTACCTTAATCAAACTTGACCACCTTTGAGCTGAGGTCCCTTGGAGCCTTGTTTGAGCTGTAGAAGGAGGTTTGGGCTTGGATTTGTGCCTATTTTGTGCCTTAGCTTCAAGAGGTATAATACTTGTTATTTAAGCTTGCTTTCAATACTTGCTTTGCCATCTTTTTCTACTATTTTGGGGCTGGTTTTGACATGTAAAAAGTTCTATTTTTGAGGCCCAAAAGTGGTGGTTTGAGCCCTTTTGAGTTAAGGGGTTGTCCATCCCTTTTCCTTTTTAGCTTGTTAAGCTTTTTGAGCTATTTTTCATCACTTTGAGGACAACTTTTTTGGGCCTTTTAACCACTGAATTTCAGAGTTTTTTCAGTGGTAAAAAATTTCTTTTGCAGTGCAAAATTGGAGGGGTTAGCCTTCCCTCCTTGTGCCTTGTTTGCATGCCTAGTTAGCTTCATGAGTTAGCATGTTTTTCTAGCTTAGCTTAGCTTTAGTCCAACATGTTTTTGCCTCTGTTTTGACCTGTTTTTGCTCTGTTTTGGGCTGATTAGTTCAGTTTAGGCTTGTATTGCATAGTTGTATTGTTATTTTTTTACTAGCTTGATGTTTTAATACTTTGATCATCATTGTTATGAGTTGAAAGCATGTTTTAGTGTTGTTTTGCACTTCATTTCAGCACTTAAAATCTTTGCAACCTCCCTCCATCCTTCACTCTTTTGTTTGCTTTGAAAGTGGTTTCAGACCACTTGTTTGCCTAAGTGTGAAATTGAGGTGTTGCACGTAATGGTTTAATCCCTTAGGGGGTTCATTACCAACAGTGTAATACCTCTTTCATGCCCAGAGAAACTCGTTGTTTGAGCCATCTTTCCGTTAGAGGACACTCACTTTCGGACTTAATCAATTAAAGAATGAATCGATAACTAAAATGAGTAAACAAAAAAAAAATAGAAAGTAAAAGAGGCAAGATAAGCATCTTTTGTATTGCATTGCATGTGTTTGAATCAGACGTTAATTCAAACACAAGGAAAATGGAACATTTCATACTCAAAGTGATGAAATGTCCCACTTTTCTTGGTCACCATTACCCATGATCATGCATGATAGGGTGATGGTCTTTTCAAGTCTTGTTTTGTACTCATTAAACTTGTACAAACTTGGTTCTTTGGCCATCATGCATGGAAATTTCTTGATTGATGGTTTGAGAGCCAAGAGTTATACTCATTTGAGCTTGTTTGATGATAAGGAGGGTAACAGTACACAAACTTGTGAGAATACACTGTTTTGCTTTGTCTGCTCTCTGTTGGAGCAAGAAGAGGAGTTCATGTCATCAGTGGCTGATCGGCAACCACAAGTAGCCGACCGGCCTCCAGCGGTAGCCGACCGGCCACCATTGGTAGTGGATTGGCCCCTTGTCGGCCACCAATGAAAATTGCACAGTGTGTTGGTAAGTTGAAGTGGAGGTGTTCTGGAAGTGGGCAGCCTTTTCAGTGATTAAATGTGCAAACAGAGGCTCGCAGCAGCAAAGTAGTGGCTTTTTCGGGTGGAGGAGCCGAGCATGCATGCATCCCTCACTTCCCGAGGCCATTTAATTGCTTTGTTTAGTTAATTAGTGGTAGCTAATTAATTAGTTTAATTGCTTTGTAAATAATTAGCTTAGTATTTAGCTAATTACTTCAATTTGTAATATTTAATTAGCTTAGAATAAGTTACTTAATTCGTTTCAATTGTTGTAATAATTAGTTAGCTTAATTAGCGTAGCTAGTTAGCTTATTCATTCGGACCCTCCTTCGTGAGGGCGAATGTTGTAATAAGTGTGCGTGCGTGTGTGTATATCTTCCAACCTCACGTCTTTCTCCCTTTTATTTAATCGCTTTCGATGGTTAGATTAAGGATCATGTTTCAATTAGCATATCGCATGCTTGCATCCATTCATTTGTCTTGTAAGCACTGAGGCTCGGCGCATCATTCAAACTGCATTGAAATTTCAAATACTTCTTTGAATACGCGTTTAATCGCATGTTGTTCAAACTGAATCATATGCCATGTTAGTAGCCGAGCCTATTAATTACATATTGCATGTGTTGCATTAGACACTTAACATAGTTAGGATCATACATTTTTCTAACTAGTTTCTGTTTTGGCTTAGAGTACTCGGTGAGTTTTTATGCTTTAGCATACTTGCATGAGTGTGATTGCCATATTGCCATGATTAACATGCTTGCCATGAGGCTATATGCTTATATGCTAAACTGTATGAATGCCTGTGGATGACGGCTTGTTGTTTGAATTGGAACAATTCAACGAATGTGCGTTTTAAGCCCACTTTGTTGAGTGACAAAATCATGTTTTAAGCCCACCATGTTTGGTGGCAAATCCGCATCTTTAAGCCCACTTGAGGGTGGCAAATTCAAACCATTTTCGCAAACAAACATGACTTGAAATGTTTCAATTCTTGTGATGTAGTCTATACTTGCTTATGTGCGTTACATAGTAAGGTTAGATTAATAACCGGAACAAGAACGCATAATGTTTATAAAACATCATATCATGGTTAGTAGAGACCGATCTTTGATCGGGTGAGTAGGGTTGCTCATTTCAGGACCTTCCCCTCTCGTATCCAAGTTCCCGAGTCGAGGCAACTTTGGTGATGACGGACATGTGACCTTTGGCATGAGTCAGGGTTTCCTAAATTTTCCCAAAAACAAAATATTTAGGTGACAACTCTGTATCTGGCAAAACAGTCTAATTTTGGCATTATTTGATTTAAAATTGATTTTCCAAAAAGGTTTGCCGGATTTAGACTCTTTGGTGATTATCGGTTTCACATTGCACCTGTGAGACTAGATTCAGAACCGTGGGAGTCTGAACTGTGAGGCCTTCTTTTCGGGCCTTTTCGAAAGGCGAGGCGTGAGAAAAAGGCGAGTGCACAGTTTCTGGCGGTTCTGCTGGGGATTTAGAGAACTTGACTCAAACTCATGATATGTTGTTTTATTTACACTTATGTGTTTCTTTGCATTTGCATCAGTGTGCCTAAGTCACAGTGTTTGCCATCTGCTATTCCTGAGCGGTTTGTCGGAGGCTTGCTTGGAAAAGCTTGCCAAAAGGTTGACCGGTTGCAAGCTCTGCCACGATGGGAACACAACCCTTGGATCTGGACTATTACTGTACCGTTTGATCCTCCTTTCACTTCTTGGTTTTTGCATAGTGAATCCCTAGTTCCTGACGAAATTAGGACAGGGTAACCCTACCCTATCATAGGGGTGTTTTGGCTTTCACTTGCTTGATATGTGCTTTTAGAGTGAAACTCTGCAGGAATGTATGTAGCAGTTGCAAGTCTGGGTATCAGTTTAAGGGTATCAGTTTTTTTGGGTGGCAGAAATTTAGTGTTTGAGTATAGTTCTCCACCTTATGATTGCAACTGCATGCCGTTTCTGTTTAAGCTAAGGTGCTGTGTGGTTTCTAATTTTTTTTGTTTCTTTTTGCTTTATTTTCTTTTTGCAAGGTAGTCTTTCACCATTGCTTCAGACGAGTCTGTTACCCCCCAAGCACTTTGGACTAGAGTAAGGCGACTTTACCGATCCGGGGATCTTGTAAGAGGACAGCCAGTGTTTTCTTTACTCTCATCGGTTACCAGGCGGAGGAGGGTTAGGCATAACACACCAGTTCAGCAGTCACTGTTTACCTTGCCTGTGCCCAATCAGGCCCAATCATCTACTTCTACTCCAGATAGAGAGTCTTCGCCGGTTCCGACAGTTCAAAGTCCTCCAGCCAATATGGAAGATATGCTTTGCCAACTCTAGCAGACTATTGAGAACATGCAGCTAGATGCTGCCTGACAAGCTGAGGTTGTAGCTTGCCAAGCTGAGGTAATAGCAAGGCACCAACGACAGCAGCCACAACCTGCAGTAGCCTCTGCATCTTATGCGCCCCCAGCAGAAATTCTGGCACCCGGGGTCACAATCAATGTTCAGGAAAATATGAGTATTCAGGCGGATCCTATCCCACCTCAGACCTTCAAGGCATCGGTTTACCCGATAGAGGCGCCGTTTGAATTCGAGGTCGACCCTACTGCACTGAAAGTGAGCAAGCTAGAAAAGCTCTTTAAATGGGCTCAAGGCGTGAATTTGATCCCAGATATTGAGGATGGCTATACGGATTCGGCATTGACGTTGCTAGATAGATTCAAAATGCTATATATAGACCGGTTTGACGATTCCGGGGATCTTATGGTCCATCTACGGCTATTCTCTAAAATCCTATGGCCCATGGGTCTCACCAGATTATAGAAGTTGTCACTCTTTGGCCAGACCCTGTTGGGTATAGCGGCCATCTGGTTTGCTAAACTTGAAGACTTTGTGAAGAGAAACTGGCAGGAAATGGCTGAGGCCTTCATAGCGCAATACTCCTATAACACTCAGATCGAGGTCACAACTCGTGATCTCGAAGCAACTCACTAGGAGCCGAAGGAGGGCTTCTCAAATTTTGTCACCCCGTGGAGGCCCAAGGCCTCCATGATGACCATCCGATCGGTTGAAAAAGACCAGAGAATGGTGGTCCATAATCTGCAACCAAGACTATTACAGAAGATGATAGTCTTCCCTCTGTCTACATTTGCTAATCTCCACGAAATAGTGGCGCAAATTGTGGATGTAATGAAGCAGGGTCTGATAGACCATAAGAAAGAGCAGCCTAAGAGGGCTTTGACGTGCAGTTCTAATGCGACTACAAGTGGTAGTGCAGTTGCAAGGCCTTCAGACGTGAGCATGGTTACCACCACACCCAAGACTGCCAACCCCTTTGCCGATACATCCAATACAACCTCACAAATCTTGAGTCATCAACCCTGAGGCCAAGGGGTCTTCACCCCACTATACATGTCCTTATCCAAAGCCTTATGAGTCCTGATCAAAAAGGGGCACCTTAGCCACTAGAGCCTCCCCCTTACCCGATCCTCTTCTCCCAAAACACAACCCGGCCAAATACTACGCTTTTCACCAATAGCATGGTCACGACACTGATCTATGTTTTAGATTACGTCATGATATTCAAGATCTCATTGAGAATAAGGTGATAGCACCTCCGGAAAAACCCAATGTCACTACAAATCCTCTCCCACCACATAACCAACCCCCTCCACCCTGGCAAATAAACCTCATCCATACACTGGCCGTCCTTTATGACCCCAGTATATATATCACCCCCTTCCACCTACCTAAGCCAGTGTTGTTCATCCCCGAGAGCACAGACTTGTGCATGATGAATGGGTCCACATCCCAACTCGAACTTGTGGTGGTGACCGTGGTAGATGAAGGCAGGGTAGCCTTGGTGGAGAACGGAAATGTCAATTAAGTGCCTGAGGGCTTCGTCGACTTATTTGAGGAGGAATACAAGCCGTGCCGCTACATTGTGCCAACCAATTAGGCCAAACCAGAGGTGGAGTTGCTAACAGGAATAGAGTTCAGTGTCATCCGGGAGGATGGCCCAAGCCAGGGGTTAGATGACTTAGCCGATCTAGAGGAAGACATCGATAATTTGCAGTTTCTCGATGAGCAAGATTCGGGAGATATTCACATTAACTGGTTCAATCTAAACGCGTCGACAGACAACTCTGGGTGGTTCAGTGATGAACCTGATGTGGATGAGGGACTTCAACCAAAGCTGGAACAGCCAGAAGCAGGAACTACTACAAGGGCTAGAATAGCTGAGGACAACAGAAAATTACCGGAGAGCACCGGTATTAAGAATTCAGCTAAGGAATTGGGCATTGTTAGTACTGCAAATATGGAACAAGAGGCCGCACTGAAGCAATTTGAACAGGAAAAGGGATGAGAATAGTCAGCAAGATGGGAAAGTCAAAGACCCTGCGGGGGATGACTGTGATGCAATTACAACAGAACCGGACAATTGCCTGTCGGTTGCTGGAGGAATATGGTGGGAAGATAATGATCTGCATCTTGTCCACACTGATGAGGATTGGGGTCAGGACTTGCTAGATGACACTTGGTACTCTGAGGAGGTGGACCATATGACTAGAAGTGGGAGGCACTGCAAGCCCCCACACTTAGACCAACCCGAGGCATCCGAAAAGGATAAGGAAGCTGAAAAATAGAAGGACAAGCAGTTGGAAGAAGAGGCTATGCTGAAATAGTTAAAGAAGATTTTGGTAGACATATCTATCTGGGGGTTGCTTATGGCTTCGCGGGTGCACTGGCAAGCTGTCCTGTTAGCGATGGATAAAGCAAAGTTGTCTGTCGACACCACCTCAGAGCAACCAGTGGGACTTGTCTTCCCAGGAGGCGCTGCGCCAGCTTTGACCTTCTCAGATAAAGAATTGCCGACCGAGGGCTCTGAACATAACAAACCGTTATATATCTCAGTAGAGTGTAGAGAGAAGTGGGTGCCGGTTGTATTGGTTGACACTCGGTCTGCAATCAATGTTTGTCCGTCGCGCACGACCTATGCTATTGGCTTGAAGCCAGTGGACTTTGTACCTACGGCCCAGGTAATCCAGGCTTATGACAACACAAGCAGAGAGGTGATGGGAATAGTTCAGATCAAAACACAGGTCGGGCCGGCCCAACAGGATATTAAGTTTCACGTCCTGGATGTTCCAGCTACTTTCAACTTGCTACTTGGGAGACCCTGGCTGCATCAAGTAAAAGCTGTTTCTTCCACTTTGCATCAAATCCTGAAGTACCCTCTTGGAAAGGGGATAGCCATTGTTTTCGGGAATTCTTCTATACGTCCTCCGCTAGAGGTTACTACGCCCATATTGAAGATTGTACATGGCGACGAGGATGTTTTCTTGTCTAGTTTTACCTTGTCTAAGGCCCGAGTGGTGCAAAACATCTTAGCTGTTGATGAGGGGTTGTATGTCAGTGCTCAATCAGTCTACCTCATGAACAAGCAACAACATATACTCGGAATGGGATTAGGAAAGAGCGGCCGGAAGGGCGTTACCGCACTGACCGAAGTGCCACATAACCCTTATGCCTTTGGCTTGGGCTACACGTCTACCAAAGAGGATTGGGTGAGAAAAGGAAAGGAAACGGCAGGAAGAGCCAAAGCAAAGCAAAGTGGGAAGCACTATGAGCTTGTGTATAGGCCAATTCAGGAAACTCTGAATGACCGCTTTGTCCGGGAGGGGGAAGACTTCCCATTTTGTGGCTTTCCTGAGCCATGGTTAAACTTTGAGAAGCGGCGCCTACACGGCTTTGAGATTTTCTTTGACTTACAACTGCAAGAGGGTGAAGCCATAGAGGAATAGACTGACTTACGTGTTGAGGCTGAACAGAGTACAGAGGGTGAATCTAACAGCAGTGAACTTGAGGTAGGAGCAGCGTTGGCATGTCTTATTTCAGATCCTTAGATCAATCTGGAGAGCTTGGGGGATGACATAACCATTTCCATGATCGGAGACCAAACAGGTGCGGACCCTTCTGGTGGTATTCTGGATGCATCCAATGCACCGTCCCTCACATGGCAGCTGAAGGAGGGTTTTCTGTCCAGTAGTTCTAAAACAGGTAGTGCGCCAGAATTTGATTCCACAGAGTCTGTGGAGTCGGAATCAGATTGCAGTTCTTTTGAGTCGGAGTCCGGTATTCCTGGGGTTGATAACACGGATGCCGTAGTTTTGTCTAGGTCGTCATTTTCCTTTTCTTTTGAGTCATTTGTAACCAAGGAATTGGATGAGCTGGATCTTTTGAATGTGAATACCACTGCAGTTTCTGAGTACTTCTCTGTGCCACTTGTATATTGCATTGATCATGACTTTCAAAATTTTGATAAAAACAACGAGGAAGGAATTCCTCTAGTTTTGAAATATTTGATTAATCGAGAGGAGGAGAGGTTTGTAAAACCCCTTGTTGATGAAATCATTTCAATTAATGTGGGTACTGAGAGGGATCTGCGTCTGGTCCAGATCGGGTCCATGTTGTCTTCGGAGGAACCCGAGCGCTTAGTCGCTTTATTAAAAGATTTCAAAGATGTTTTCGCATGGTCCTACGAAGACATGCCTAGAATCGATCCTGAGATTGTACAGCACCGGAACCCTCTTGACCCCGAGGCCCAACCCATCAAGCAAAAACTGCGGAGAATACGCTCGGATTGCGCTTTGAAGATTAAGGAGTAGGTCACCAAGCGGATAGATGAAGGGTTTTTGCTAGTAGATGAGCATCTGATTTGGTTGGCCAACATTGTTTCGGTGCCAAAGAAAGATGGCAGAATTCGGGTGTGTGTGAATTTTAGAGATCTGAACAAAGCTAGTTCGAAGGACGACTTTCCTCTACCGCACATCGATGAATTGGTGGACTTCACCATAGGCCATGCGCTACTTTCCTTTATAGATGAATTTTCCGGGTATAACCAGATTTTGATGGCACTCGAGGACAGGGAGAAGACTGCCTTCACCACGTGATGGGGAACCTACTGCTACAGGGTGATGTCGTTTGGTCTAAAAAATGCTGGGGCCACCTATCAACGGGCTGCAACCAGTATCTTACATGATATGATCCACAAAGCGGTAGAGGTGTATATGGACAACATGATTGCCAAGTCCAAGGAAAGAGAGGGCCATTACACCGCCTTGAAGAAATTCTTTCAACGGATCAGAGAATATCGATTGAGGCTGAATCAACAGAAATGCACTTTTGGCATAACAACAGGGAAAATGCTGGGTTTCTTGATCACACAGAGGGGTATCGAGGTTGATCCTGCCAAAATTAAGGCCATCCTAGAAATGCTACCACCAAGGACTAAAAAGGAGATGCGAGGCTTTCTGGGTGAAGTGCAATTCATAAGATGGTTTATTGCAAAATTAACCTTGACTTGTGAACCACTATTTTCTCTCTTGAAGAAAGGAAAGAAATTCCAATGGAATGACCGATGCCAGTTCGCTTTTAAGCAGATCAAGTAGTACTTTCAGAACCCGCATGTGTTGTCACCACCAGAGCCAGGGAAGCCGTTGATTCTGTACCTGTTAGTAACGGACATGACTATGGGCTGCATGCTTGTATAGGAATCTGAGGATAGAGTGAAGAAAGCCATCTATTAGCTGAGCAAGAAGATGTTGGAATATGAGACCCATTACACCCCGCCGGAAAAGGCTTGCTTAGCCTTCGTATGGGCTACGAGGAAGTTGAGGCACTACCTGTTAGCACACTCCGTAATTCTGGTTTCGAGATTAGATCCCATCAAATATCTCTTTGAGAAACCAGCACTTACAGGTAGGCTAGTGTAGACACCCCATATTTGACCATCCTCAAGACCTAGACGTCGTCGTTTGAACACTCGATGATCATCCATGTTCGTGTTCGTTTTGAATTCCCGGAGGTTTCGGTAGTGCGCCTTGCCTCAAGATCTCTCAACTTGTCTGTTTTGTGCTTGGTTGTGGACCAAGGACTTGTGTTTTTGCTTTTGAGGGAAGAGGGTGGCTTGTAAGCCATCCCTCAACCCATCGGCAAAGGCTTGAAGCCATCGGCCTTGTTTTCTTGCCATTGGCCAAAAGTGTTGGCCAATCGGCACTCTTTTTAGTCGATCGGCCCTTGTGTTGGTCGATGGGCCATATTTTCTGGCCGAAACCTATTCATCTGCTTTATGTAGATATTTTATGCCAGCTGGCAAAGCTGGCATCCACAATTCACACCCTCCATACACGTGTATAGAGGGATTTGCACCTTCTTTTAAGCTTCTCCAAGAAGCTTTGGAATTGGAATTCTATAAGAAGGGAGCTCCTCCTCCCTTGTTAAGGGTTCTAAAAATCTGAGATATAAGATATATATATATCTCTCTCTCTCTATATATATATATATTTGACCTCTTTCACTTGTTTAGTGCTTGTTCTTGGTCTAAAGTGTAATATTGTCTTACTATTGCACACAAACACCTACTAAAACACCATCCTTGGTTTCTGAGGTGCTAGGGAGTTGGTGTTAGAGTTTTTGAGGTGGTTTTGATCAGAGAAAGGCGCTGGAGCCTTGTTCTTGAAAGTGTTCTTCAAGGGTGAGCATTCTTGCTTTGGATACCCCATTTTCGCTTAAGCTTTTAGCCCTTCTTGCTTATTGTTTTAAGCTTAACAATAAACTGCATTAAGTTTTGTTTTTGCATGCTTTAGATCTTTGATTAAGGTCATTTTTGTGTTTGGGTTTGTTTACCTCCTCTTAGGCCTTGTTTGGCCTTGTTCTTGTGCTCTTTTTTTAAGCTTTGAGATCACCTTGTTTTGGCCTTCTCACCACTGAAATCCAGAGGGATTTCAGTGGTGGGGATGGTGTTTTAAGGTCTCAAAAAGGAGAGGGTCATCCCCTCTCCTTGTTATCTTGAATGCTAGTATAAATGGCTTATATTGGTAGCATGTTTGCTTAGCTTGTTTTAGCTCCATTTCAGCAAGTATTTGGTGTTATTTTTCCATGATATACCTTTGTTTCAAGTTGGTTTAATGGCCTCTTACATGCTTCATATACTTGCCTTGCAATCCTTTCATTAGCCTTAACATGTATCATGCTTTAAGCCATGTTTCTAGCATGATTTTGGCTGGAATCCATGAAGCTTTTAGCCTTGTTATAACATGCTTAAGCTCTAATTTGAGTTTTTTTGTCCATATACGCCATGCTTTGTATAGCCATAGGGCATTCTAGCTTGTTAGCTTTGAGTGTTCAAGTCACTAGCATGCATTACTTGGGCCATTTCAGTGATTTGGCATTACTTGTTATGTTATTTCAGTCCGTATAGTATGCTCACATACTCGCACTTATCACTCCTTTAATGTTTTAAAGAGTTGATGTTTTATGCCTCTTGAATGGATCATTGTGTATGCTTCCATGCTTAGGTCATTTGGATGCTCTCTAAGTGGGTTTTTGGTCTTGTTTTACCATGCCATAATTCTATTTTTATTGGTTTATGTCATGCCATGTTTGGTTTTGATAGGTGTAGTGTAACACCCCTTTTATAGCCTTGCATGCCTTATGCTTATGGTCCTTCGTTCTAGCTTATTTTGACTTTGGTCCTTGCATGTTTTAGGCTCATTTTGACATGATCTAGGACTGTTTTGGATTATACTTGCCATTTGCTTCATGTTTTGCATGGCTATGGTTTGAGCTCCTTGGCTAGCCTTAAGCTTTGGGCTTTCTTGCATGCTATACATGTGTAGTTTGGTTGGTTAGGCACCTTTCCATGCATGTTTTCGGAGCTTGTAGTATTGTCATACTTGCATGCTTTGTCCCCTTTTAAGTGTTCTTGAAAGTTGTCCTCTCATGCCTAGGTGATAGGCCATTATATATGTATGTTTGTATGTACTTTTGTCCATCATTTCTTAGCATTTGCCCACTGATTTGGGCATGTTTAAGAATTGCCCATTTTTGTTTAAGTCCATCTTTGCATGTTGTTGCATGCTTGCTTCATTTTGCATGATTGCTGCATGCTATGCATGTTTGCATATCTAGGTTGTATGCCTATTGCATGTTAGTTGCATTGCATAATCTTGTTGCATGCTTGAGTGCCTTGCATGCTTAGGTTACATAGCATTGTGTGTGCATTCCCTTGCCTCTTGATTAAGCATGATAGAGGTTGGGGCCCCTTATGTGTTTTGTCCATTTCATTTGATATTGAATTGCACAGTTGGCTCCTTTGGCCATCATGCATTAAAATGCGCGATTGGTGGTCTGAGGGTCGAGAACTACACACCTTTGAGTCTTAAACATGGTAAGGGGTGCAGTTATGCAGACATTGTCTTGTAAATGTTTTGCCATGCTCTATTTGTCCTCTGCTGCAGCAACAGGAGCTTTTCACAGGAAGAGATGGTCGATCGACCATTTTCAGGGCCGATTGGCAACAAATATTTGGCCGCTAGCCCTATTTTTGGTCAATGACCAGTTTACCTTGGCCGATGGCCTCATATTTTGGCCGATGGCCTCATAGCATGCGTACAAGGTGGTTCAGAAGTGTCACAGAAGTTGGCACAAATTTCAGAGGTACAGAGCAGTGCAAACAGAGGCAACGTAAAGCATGGTGATGGATTTTCGAGCGAAGCCGTCTGAGAATGCATTCACCTCTCTTCTTGAGGCCATTTCTATGTTTTAATAACTTAGAATAGTTATTTATTTTGATTTTGTTGTGTAATTAATTAATTAGCTTGTTAGTTAGTTAATTAGTTGATTTGTATTATTCTTTTGGTCCCTCCGTCGAGAGGGAACAATTTTGTAATAAGCGTGCGTGTGTGTGATGCATGTCTTCCAACCCCCATTTCTTTCTCCCTTTTACTTAACCGCTTACAATGGTTAGTTCTAGGTCATTTTCAATTGGCATCCTTATGCTATGCATGTTTGCATCATTCATTCGTATTGCATGCACCAGGCTCGGCGCATCATACTAACTGCATCGTATTTCAATTCCAACTTGAATACATGTATCGAATTGTCGCATCTCATATGCCATCTTAGAATAGCCAAGCCTATTTCTAGTTGCATCTTCGCATGTGTTGCATTAGCCATCTTAACATGAACTAGGATCACGCATGATTTCTAACTAGTTCTTTGTTTTGGCTCGGAGTACACTGCGACTGTTTGTGCTTTAGCATCTTGCATGTGTGCGAATGTTAACATGATAGCATGCTTGCCATGAGGCTAATTGCTTATATGATATAACTGCATGAATGCCTGTAGGTGAAGGTTGGATCACTTGAATTGGAACGATTCATTGAAATCCGTGTTTTAGCCTACTTGCGAGTAACAAACTTCAAACCATTTCCGAAACAAATGGATATGCGATGCTTTGTTCCAAATTAGGTGATCTAGTCTATACTTGTGTGTTGTCCGCATGACATAGTAATTCTAGCTAATTAACCGGAATAAGAATGCATGTGTGTTCAAAAACAAAATATGATGCGTAGTACAGGCTGATCTTTGATCGGGCGAGTGGGGGTGCTCATAGATGACCTTCCCCAATCGTACCCAAGTTCCTGAGCCAAGACAACTTTGGTGATGACGGACACGTGGCCTTAGACATGAGTCAGGGTTTTCTAAATTCCCCCAAAATAAAATATTTAGGTGGCGACTCTGTATCTGGAAAAGCAGTTCATGTTTGGCACTTCTTTACAAAAATTAGTTTTCCAAAACGATTTGCCGGATTTGGACTCTTTGGTGATTTATCAATCTCACATTGCACATTGTGAGATCAGATTAAGAACCGTGACATTTGAGTCCGAACTGTAGCACTGAAGCCCTCGGGGCACGTCAACAGTTTCTGGCGACTCTACTGGGGATTTAGAGAACTTGGCTCGAATTCATGATATCTTGTTTTGTCCACACTTTTGTGTCTCTTTGCGTCGCATTTGCATTGGTACGCCTAGGACACCATGTTTGCCGTATGCTATTCCTGAACAGTTTGCCAGAGGCTCACTTTTAGAAGCGTGCCATAAGGCTGACCGGTTGCGGGCTTTGCCACGACGGGCACACAAACTCCAGTTTTACAGGGGCACCCTTTTGACCATTCGACCTAGTGCATGTCGGAATCCTTAGTGACTATTCCAAACTAGGACTAGTTGCTACCCGATTATAGGTTATTTGAAATTGCTGCGTGCATAGTGAAACCTTAGCTCCTGACAAAATAGGACAAGGAAACCCTACCCCAACATAGGGGTTTTTTGGCTCTCGTTTTCTTTCTATGTGCTTTTAGGGTGTGCCTCTACAGGAATGCATATGTCAGTTTGCAAGTCTAGGTATCAGGCCTATGGGCATCAGTATTTTGAGAATCAGTTACATCTGCGGATATCAGATTCAGATTTGGGGCAGTGATTTGGGAACAGTGATCAGTGGTTGAGAACAGTTCATTCAGCTTGTGGTTGCCAACTGTGTGTTGTCTTTATTTAAGCTGTTATGCTATCCGTTTTTCTATTCATTATTTCCTTATTATGCTTTATTTTTCTTTTTGCAAGGTAGTTTAGCACAATTGCATCCGACCAGGTAGCTATCCCCCGAGCACTTTGGGTTAGAGGTCGTAGACTTAATTGATCCAAGGATTTGATAGATGGACAAGCAATGTTCCTTTATTTACCCCCAGTTACTAGACAGAGGTCAAAAAGGCGCAGTGTATCGGTGCAGCAGTCGCCAGATCAGTGGTCTATCCCATTAGTGAACAGTCAGGCTGAGGTCTCAGTTTCTATTGTAGGGACTGATATACCGGGTATTGGTATTTGGCTAGAACAACACAATATGGCAGGTATTGAGGAAATGATGCGTCAACTCCAGGAGAGTATGAAAACCATGCAGCAGGATGCTGCCCGTCAAACAGAATTTGCCAAGCAATAGGCCGAGGTGATGGCCCAATAGGCAGAGCTAATCACTAGGTTACAACAGCAAACTGGAGCGTCTGCCTCACACCAGGTCCCTCCCCCACCAAGAGTTCCCATACTCGGGGAGACAACTAACGTCCAGGATGATACGGACATTCCAATCAGGCCGGCTTTGCCCCCGATCCTACCACAGTTATCCAAAACACCCACCAACCTACCGGATTCTCCCTTTGAGTTCGAGATGGACTCTACAATGTTAAAAGTGAGCAAGCTTGAAAAGTTGTTCAAGAAGTCTCAGGGTGTGAAGTCCATTCCAAATATTGAGGATGGGTATACCGACTCGGCCGTGACTTTGCCGGACCGGTTCAAAATGCCGCACATAGATTGTTTTGATGGGTCTGGGGATCCTATGGTGCATTTGCGGCTGTTTTCGGACATACTAAGGCCTATGGGCCTCTCTAGATTGCAGAAGCTTTCTCTGTTCGGATGGACCCTGTCGGGTGTAACGGCTATTTGGTATGCAAAATTGGAGGATTCCATCAAGAGGAGTTGAGAGGAGATGGCCGAGGCCTTCATAGCTCAATACTCCTACAATACGCAGATTGAGATTACAACCCGTGATCTCGAGACAACCAGGAAAGAACCGAAGAAGAGCTTCTCTGATTTTGTGACTCGTTGGAGGGCAAAGGCCTCGATGATGACCATCAGGCCGGTTGACAAGGACCAAATATGGATGGTTGTGCGCAACCTCCAGCCCAAGCTTATGCAGAAGATGATCGTTCTCCCCCTACCCACCTTTGCGGATCTACATGAGATACGGGTGCAGATCTACATGAGATACGGGTGCAGGTCGAGGACGGTATGAAACAAGGCCTCATTGATAATGACAGAGAGCAGCCCAAGAGGGCATTTAACCGCAATACGAATGCAGGCACAAGCAGTGCTGCAGCTGGCAGAGCTTCAAATGTGAGTATGGTCACCACCACCACCACCCGAAGAACCCTTCCAGCTACACCATTCACCGGTGCGTCTGGAAGTAGCTCACAAACAACCAAGTATTCATCTTGAGGCCAAAGAACCTTCACCCCACTATACATGCCCCTGTCCAAAGCTTTGGGGGTTTTGATCAGGAAAGGGCACCTAAAGCCCCTAGAGCCGCGGCCACTACCAGATAAACTCCCTGCTTCCCATAACCCAACTAAATACTGTGCCTTTCACTAACAGCATGGTCATGATACCGACCAGTGCTTTCGATTGCGTCATGAGATTCAGGATCTCATTGACAATAGGGTGATCATGCCTCCGGAGAAACTGAATGTCACAACCAAGCCTCTCCCACCACACAACCAAGCTCCACCTCCCGAACGCATCAATCTAATCCAAACTGGGGTTGTGTCATATGACCCTAGTATATATATCACCCCTTCTCACCTGCCCAAGCCAGAGGTGTTTATTCCCGACAGCACTGATTTGTGCATGTTAGACATCTCCCAAACCCAACCTGAAACGGTGGTGGTGGCTATCGAAGATAGAGTTGAGTCATCTATGGGAACAGATGAGAATGATCAGTTAGAGCCTAAGGGGTCTGAGAGCTTTATATACAACCCGAGCGGTTATATTACATTAGCAGGCCAGGCTAGGCCAAATGTGGAATTGCCAATAGGGGCAGAGATTTGTGTAATGCGAGAGGATGGACTTGATCAGGGGCTAGACGACCTAGCGGATCTAGAGGAAGACATTGCAAATCTGCAGTTCTTTGAAGAGCAGGATTCAGGGGACGTAGCTGTCAATTGGTTTGATGGATCAGCAGAGTCTACTAGCTGGCTTGACGACCAGCCAGATGTTGTGGAACAACCTCAGTTAGAACAGGGTCCACCAGGGACAGGGACATCAACAGTGGCCGCAAGGGCCGAAAATCAAGAGCTACCGCCGGAGAGCATCGGTGATAAGAATTTTGCTTGGGATCAGAGCATTTTGAGTATAGAGAATATTGAACAGCAAGCTGCACTGAAGCAGTTTGAGCAGGAAAGGATTGAGGATTCTGAGAGAGTCAGGAAAGCCAAAGCCCCTGAGGGGATAAAACATGTTGTGAGGATAGGAACGGAAGGTGCTGTGGGCACAGGAACAGTTGTAACGGAGCCGGATAGGTGTCTGTCGGCTGCCGATGGCATGTGGTGGGAAGATGATGATCTATGCCTTGCCCACACAGATGAGGACTGGGAGAATAACCAGCCGGATAATACCTGATACATTGGTGAAGTAGACCACATGACTAGGAGTGGGTGGTATTTCAAGCCCCCATACTTAGATCAACTAGAGGTGTTCGGGAAGGACAAGGAGGCGGAGAAGCAAAAAGATAAGTTGCTCGAGGAAGAGGCTATGCTGAAACAGTTGAAAAAGATACAAGCAGATATCTCCATTTGGGGACTGCTTATGGCTTCGAGAGTTCAGGCTGTCCTTTCTGCGATGGACAAAGCCAAACTTTCAATCGACACCACGCCTGAGCAGCTGGTAGGACTGGTCTTTCCGGGAGGAGCTTCCCCAACGTTGACCTTTTCTGACAAGGAATTGCTACCCAAGGGCGCAAATCACAACAAACCACTCTACATCTCTGTAGAGTGTAGAAACAATTGGATACTGGTAGTTCTTGTCGATATAGGATCCGCCATTAACGTGTGCCCGTTGAGGACATCATATGCAATCAGGTTGAAGCCCGCAGGCTTTGTACCGACTACCCAAGTGATAAGGGCCTACGACAATACAAGCAGAGAAGTGATGGGGACTGTGCAGATTCAGACCCAGGTTGGTCCAGGACAACACGATGTGGATTTTCATGTCTTGGACATTCTCGCTACCTTTAATCTACTCCTAGGGTGGCCGTGGTTGTACCAGGTGAAGGCAGTCTCTTCCACCCTACATCAGATGTTGAAATACCCCCACGGGAAGGGATGGCTATTGTTTTTGGGAATTCATCAATCCATCCGCCGCTAGAGGTGTCTATACCAGTTTTGGAAATTGAGCATGGCACAGAGGATGTGTTCCTATCAGGATTCACCCTAGCCGAGGCCCTGGTTGTTCGGAACATCTTAGTTGTTGATGAAAAATTGTATGTTAGCGCACAGTCTGTGTACATCATGAACAAGCTCCAATACATCCCTGGGATGGGACAAGGAAAAAGTGGCCGGAAGGGCATTACCACATCGGCCGAAGTGCTGCACAACCCGCATACCTTTGGCTTAGGCTATCTACCTACCAAGGAGGACTGGGTAAGGAAAGGCAAAGAGATGGCTGGGAGAGCCAGAGCCAAGCAGATCGGAAAATGTTTTGATTTGATGCATCGACCTATCTAGGGTACCCTAAACGGACGCTTTGTCCTGGAGGGAGAAGACTTTCCATTCTGCAGCTTCCCAGAACCATGGCTAAACGCAGAGAAGAGCAGCATGCCGGGATTTGAGATCTTCTTCGACTTACAGTTATCAGGGGATGATGTTGTCGAGGAGCAGATGGGTTCATCAACTGAGGTTGAGCAGTGTAAGGAAGTGGATTCCGAGAATACTGAGTTTGGAATGGGGGTAGCATTGGCTAGTCTATTATCAGATCCTCCGATCGTACATGAGTACTTGGGGGATAATCTCTCAGTGTCTATGATTGGGAATGAAACGGCTGCGAGCCTACCTTCAAACATTTTGGATGCATCCATTGCACCCTCACTCGTCTGGCAGTACGAGTAGGGATTCTTATCAAGCAACACCGGGTCAGGTAGTGAATCGGAATCTGATTCCACCGAGTCTGTAGAGTCGGAATCAGGTTCCAGCTCGTCTGAGTCTAAGTCCGGTATTCTTGGGGGTGACAACCCGGATGCCACAGTCCTGTCTAGGCCATCTTTTTCTTTCTCTTTTGAGTCTGTTGTAACAGAAGAATCAGATGGACTGGATGAAGTGCATAATGAAAATTGTGCGACTGTGGCCTTCGATTACTTTTTTGTACCCTTGATTTATTGCATTAATTCAGACTTTCAAAACTTCGATGAAAACGACGAGGAAGAAATTCCTCCAGTTTTGAAATATTTGCTAGAACAAGAGCAGGAGAGGTTGGTAAAACCGCTGGTTGATGAAATCACCCAAATTAATGTTGGTACTGAGAAGGACTCGCGGCTGGTCCAGATCGGGTCCACGTTGTCTTCAGAGGAACGCGAGCGCTTAGTCACTTTAGTAAAAGATTTCAAAGATGTTTTCACGTGGTCCTACGAAGACATGCCTGGAATCGATCCCGAGATTGTACAGCACCGGAGATTGGAAAGTTAAAGAAGAAAAGATGAGAATTTACCACCAGACCTTGGACTTGCTGATTCCTCGGTTTGAGAAGCTGAACTTTGCTCATCTGTTAAGAGAGAACAACAGGTTCGTAGATTCACTAGTAACTCTATCTTCCATGATAGACATCCCTGTTGCAGTCCGGATGTGTCCAATCATCATTGACCAGAAATTTGTGCCGGCCTACGAGCTGATTGTTGCCATAGATGAGGTTCAAGATGAGAACCCCTGGTATTACGATGTCAGGAACTTCTTGGGAAAAGAGGCATATCCACTAGGGGCAAACGCCAAAGATAAGAGGGCAATACGAAGAATGGCTGCTTAGTTCATCATCTGCGGGGGTAAATTGTATAAGAGAGGTCATTTGGGAATGCATAAGCTGTGTGTTGATGCTGAAGAATTGAAGCGCCTGATGGAGGCCATCCATGGAGGAGAGTGCGGAGCGCACATGAACGAGGTAATGCTAGCCCGGAGGATCTTTAGACAGGGTTATTACTGGTCCACCATGGAGGAGGATTGTATTGGCTTTGTCTGGCGATGCCACAAATGTCAGATCAATGCAAACCGCATGAAGATTCTGCCATCGAAGCTGTACAACATGACTTCACCATGGCCGTTTTTAGTCTAGGGGATTGATGTGATCGGGCCTGTCACTCCGAAGGGGTCCAATGGGCATGAGCACATTTTGGTAGTGATAGACTACTTCACTAAGTGGGTTGAGGCCCAGTCTTACGCGGTGTTGAAGGCTTCACATGTTGCAAAGTTCATCAGGAACAACATCATCTGTTGCTATGGGGTCCCGAACGAGATGATTTCAGACAATGGTTCTTACTTCAAGAAGGAAGTGATCGACTTGTTGGAGAAGTACAACGTGGCTTTTCATAAGTCGTCTACATACCGGCTGCAGACCAACGGAGCAGTCGAGGCCGCCAACAAGAACATCAAAGACATTTTGCAGAAGATGGTGGAGGCCTACCGGGACTGGCTAGATAAGTTGCCACTTGCTCTGTGGGGCTACCGAACTTCAATTAGAACTTCTACTAGGGCGACTTCGTATTCATTGGTCTATGGGATGGAAGCCGTTCTACTTATTGAAGTTGAGGTTCCGTCTTTGTGAGTACTGGTTGAGTGTCAGATAGCTGAGGTAGATTGGCAGCAGAGTAGGTTCGAAGAGCCCATGCTTTTTGACGAGTGAAGGCTGAAAGCACTGTACCATGTTCAAGGTTATCAACGAAGAATTGCTAGGGCTTTCAACAAGAAGGTTAAGTTCAGGAATTTGAAGGAATGGGATCTAGTGCTCAAAGACAACCGAGCTTCTATCCACGACCCTAGGGGCAAGTTCAGACCTAATTGGACTGGTCCTTACATCATTAAATCTATTTGGTCGGGTGGAGCTGTCGTTCTGATGGACCTAGATGGCCTAGAGTTCTCCCAACCGATTAACATGGATAAGTTGAAGAAATATTTTCCTTGAGAGGCTCGCTAGGCCGAAAACCCGAAAGGATTACCTAGGCAAAAGTTAGAGCATGAAAAATTTGAAATTATAAAAACTGAGCTCGCAAGGTTGAAAACCCGCAAAGGGCGGCCTTGGCAAAAGTTAGAGCGCAAAAGGAGAGTGTAAATACTCGAGCGAACCCAAGCCGAACTACGTAAGGCTTGATTCCTACCTTTGGGATACGTAGGCAACTTCATCTTGACGTCCAGCCATAAACACTTCCCCGATCAACTTTGTCCATGTGATCATGTTTGGTCATCTTTGTCTATTCAGCATTCAAGAGCTTGGTTGTAATCTCCGGTGCAGTGCTACTTTGACTAGGGGCAACTTTCCAGTTGTTGGAATCTGCGGTTGTGCATCTCAGTGACAAATCTCAGGCGTGTCCAATTTTGATCCATATCGAAAATGGTTTTGAAAAGTTTTGATAAAAGTTTATTTTGCTTAAATTAATCTTTTTACAACTTAGACCATTTTTGGACCAAACAAAAAATTTTCAGTACCCACAATCTTCAATTTTATTGATTTCAACACAGAGTTCTCCTGCTCTTAAATATAAATTGAATTTGCTTTTATTACATTCATAAAGAAAACTTGAAAGTTCTGATTAAAGTAAATAAATCTGGGGCATAGTCAGGTGTTCCTGTGTCCCCTCCCCGAGCTGGTTGAAGCCTCTGATGCCAAGTTGGGCCCTACCTGTGCCTCTTCATTGAGCCAATCTATGCACTCATTAGAGAGGGTGCAGCTAAAAGCAGAAGCGGGGGCTAGAAGCTCTCTCGTCCTCTATGATGTGGCATACCGGGCTTGCTGTACGCTTCGGACTGGAAATGGACCAGGGTACTCAATCCCCTCTTCTGGGCAAATATGATCATGTCCGAACTGGCGTTAAAAGCGTAATGGGAAATAGAAGACACAGTGTGTCAAGCCAACCAACTGAATTTCGAGCTGGCGGGTCATGCTGTAGCTCATGGCCGGTAGATTGAGCCGAGGACAGCGCCAGGCATTGCGATTTGTAGACAAACTGCACATCCAGTCGTACCACCATCCCTTGTCCGGGGCATCCACTAGACGTCGTCGGAATGATTAGTTACGAGCTGAATATACCGGACATGAGTCCACCACTCTCAACTTGTCCATCAACCATACCTGGGGAGGGATGAAAAAATGAGATTTTAAAGAATAGAGAGGTGTAAGTTGAGAGAAAAAGTAAACAAAGGGTTTTGAGAGAAAAACCAAGCCTGAGGGCCGAGTGATGTGAGCAATATATATGTGAGATAGGGTGGGAAACATTACCTGCAATAGTAGTGGACTCCCCGCAAACCAAGCCGTCTCTCGGCAATGAAAAGTATCCAATCCCATCAACGTTTCGGCTAGCGTCATGGCGATATAGCTTTTGCCCTCTTTCAAGCCCTCGGCGACCTCAATCAAACGGGTACTAAACCCATCGGAGCTCGGGGCAAGCAAGAAATGAGACAACATGCACAAAGAAAGCGCATGTCGCCGACAGCCCTGCCAATCATGATCGCCGCGGTCACTGGGATCAGAAAACTAACAAACCAAGCTTGGAATGTCTAGCTCTGTGTCGTGAATCAATGACCAAGCATCATGCAAAGTAAGGTCACACATCCGTCCTAGGGCTTGGACGTGGCCGAACCGGATTTGAGGCAAGATTTCTTCATTACGCTCGGATTCCATTAAAGCTTGGAAATCCTCGTAAGTAGGACAGATCTCTTGACCACAAAAGCTAAAGACGTGTGTAACCGGATTCCAAAATCTTGCCGCGGAATAGAGGAACGGAAAACGCAGCGGGGTACGACCCAACGTGAATAGTGCATTTATGCCGAAGCCCCGGAAATTCAACTTTTCTGAGCCATCCAAGTTGGCAATCTAATTTGTGAGATTTTGGGCAAGGAACCCTTCCATTTGGTGCAAATCAGTGTTGAAAGGAGAAAAACTACGAAGCTGAGGCTTTTGTAGAAGATAAGGTGTTGAGTGGAAGACAGGTGTCAACATTCTGATGGTTCTTGCCATTTTTGGCCGATCGACCAAAAAGAGTGCCGACCGACCACCATTTTTGGCCGATCGGCTAGTAATGATGACTGATGGCCATTTCTTGTGGCCGATGGCTTCTCCCTTTGGCTGATGGCCTTCCCTCTTGTCCTCTGAGCTGTGTATTTGCTGAGGGTGTTGAGAACTTGTGTTTGGTTCCACTTCCAATGCCTTCCGGTGTTGATTTTGCAAAGTCGCGCCTATTTTCTTATCGAGTTGTTGTACATTTGTTTATTGAGTTGTATCTTGCATTCTTTAAGTCTTTGTTTGCTTATCGAGTTGTATTTACACTTGGTTGGCTTGTCAAGGTCTTTGTTTTGTTTATAGAGTTGTTTTGCTAATAGTTGGTTCACTACCTGATTAATTGTAATTTGAGTGTTTAGTTTTCAAAACAAAGTTCAATCTCATTTACATTGTTAGGTAATGCGATGAGATGCGATGCGATGCATAAAATGTACAAGTATAACACTTTTTGAACCAAAAAAATAGTTGTTTCATTTCATCATATGTTCTCATAGTTTTGAAGAAAATAAAACCTGCCTGAGGCAGTACAATGTGCTCAAACTACCAGTAAAAAAAAAGTAAAACAAAAAGGGAAAAGCAACAAAATGTCTGAACAAAACTAAAAAGAAGAAAAGCAGCAAAAGTCTGGATCAATATTAGTCATCTCAAGTGCGGGAATCCGTCCTGGTCCTCTTCCTGGACGAGGGTCCAGGATCGTCGCTACCAGCTCCGTCGTCAAAATCTGAGTCTGTGCTATCCCCAGCCTCGCCTTGAGACGACTCTACCACCTCATCTGACTCATCGTCGTCTGGAGTGGGCTCTCGCGAACTACTCTCAGCATGGGTGCGCCTGTGTCTGCCTTGGCTGTGGATCGTCATCCCCCGCCTAACTCCCCCAGCTCCTCGGGCAGGTATAGATGGTCCAGCTAGAGCACCTCCGGCGGTCGAAATCTGGAATGGGGCCTGAAAAGAGCAAATGGCAAATGCATCAGTCATGCTATACGAAACAGGGTATGAATACTGAATGCACTGTAAGAGTACAATGTATGAATGTCGTGAGCAATATGAGAGTCTAGTGTATGAATGCCGTGAGCAATGCTGTGGGCAGTATGTAAATTACAGTGTATTAGTGCCGTGAATGCTATGTATCAGATGCCGTGCTGACAATATGGTATATCAAATCAGTATGGAACAGATTACGCAAAGTTTGAGACTGCGGTTGAAGGAACTTATCGGGATGCCGTAGATGGTCAGCAGGTCCAAGTTCCTCTGCAACATCTCCATCACTGAGGCCGTCAGCTCGAGGGACTGTCTAGTGTACTCGATGGAAGCCTGCAAAAGTGTTGAAGGCATTAGTATTCTGTGGGATATCAAATGAAATGAAATGACTGTACAGAATGCAAAGTATAGTAGTACATACCAGGGTTGAGCCGTAGACTCTGATAAGCTCGTGATCAGCCGGAGGAGGAACGACGGGTATCTGATAACTCTCCCCACCCTGTCCTCGACATGTCATCGTCGTGGGCAGCTCTGGTCATCCAGCTCCCCGTTCCCTCCGAGACCCACTCCTACCACAGGCCTGAGCTGCCCTCGGTGCTCCTACTCTAGCTGGCGCTGCAGGCCTCTCTCTCTTGACTCGATGAGCACCGGTCAGAGATGGCATCAGATAGGTTTGAATGAACTCGGCGTAGTCTCCCTCGTCTCTGAATCGGTCAGCGTCCCAACCGATCGTATAGTCCATCATCTCCTCTAGAGTATATCCCTCGGTAGCCCTCGTGTGGGTAGGAGGTGGCCTCAGAACTACCTGCTCTGGTAGACCGAGAGTCTGACGCAGGAAACCCTCCCCGAAATACCACGCCCGACAGATTGGGCCCTCCAGCAGAACTCTAAAACGGGCAGTGTCCTGAGCACCCCTGTACCCATCTCTCACTCTATTTGGCAACAACCCCCAGGGCTGCCAGGTGATCTGCAAATGACAGGACATGCAGTTTGTTAATTTGTTTTCGAAAGTATAATGTGAAGTGAAGCTTAAATGAACTAAAAAGTTCAAAATACCTCAGCTACGTTGATGGCATCGAAATAATGACGGAAGAACAGGAAAGACTCCCTAGGCCTCCGCTCGCACCTCACATCAAATCGATGGGAAAAGGGAACCATGGGGGGCGTCTCCACATCAGGCACTGGGGTAAGCCTAGGGAAGTAGGCATACACCCACAACTACAGAATGCAATCGAGCAACAGTGGGTACGCTTATCAGATAAAGCAGAATGCAGATAAAGCAGAAATCAGAGAATATGTCCAGTGTCTTGTGCATTGTGTGTAGTGTATTATGCAGTGTGTGCAATGTACAGCCAGTGTAAAGCAGATTGCATGTGTGCAGTGTGTGCAGTGTACAGTCAGTGTAAAACAGATTACATGTTTACAGTGTGTCCAGTGTACAGCCAGTGTAAAGCAGATTACGTGTGTGCAGTGTGTGTGGTGTACAGATAGAGTAAAGCAGAACTGTAAAACAAAAAAAGGAAGGTGTACCTCTCAGGCCCGCCAGTAGCCTCTAAGTAACTGTCCGCTGCAGCGGGAAGATGAACTCATATATCCATAAAGAGTGGCCAAGCCTGCGCCACCGCAGTCATAGCACCGGATCCTGGTCACGTCCACCAGTGCGCTTAGTAAGTAAAGGGCGACAGTGTTCGCCCGGTCGGCAAAGAGTGTGGTCCCCAGCAGGAACATGATGAAGCCATGTGCATACTGCTCCACCTCCTCCAGAGTCGTACGCGCCTGAATCCTGAAGTGGTCCTCGAACCAAGAGTACCTCACGATTCCTGAACGGGAGAGAGGTGGTCAAGTGCCAAGCAAATAGCTCTGGGCAGCCTTCCACTCGCCCATGTCAGTATCAAAGGGAATCGGATCACCCCTTACTGCAACACCGGTGAGCATGGAGAAGTAGAAGGGAGTCATCGTCATCTCCCCTGTAGCAGAAAGATGGAAGGAGTCAGTGGTGTCCTACTACCTCTCCACTAATGCGCCCAGAAGAGGTCTGCTCGCAGTGAGGCGTGAGATTCCTCTACAGAAAATGCCGAAGCTGGCATGATCAACGATGTGACGAACTGCGTCTGGTAACTCCATGTACCAACCTCGGGCGACGGTGTTCCCATACCCCCGGAAGGCATGGGAATCTCCATGTGTTCAAGACAAACAGTTGCGAAGCAATGTTAGAAGTACAGTGTTTGAATGCGTTCAGAATTGATGAATATGCAGTGTGTGTGCAGGTGTTAAAGTTTACACAGATATCCGGTGTAGGTGTGCTCACAGATGAACTACAGCATATGATGTATCAGTGTGTTTGGGTTATTTAGTTGACAATGCAGTGTGTGTGCATGTGTTTAAGTTTAAACATATATTAGATGTGGGTATGCTCACGGTGAACTAAGTATGCGATGTATCAGTGTATCTGCGTTAAGCAGTTAAAGAACAGGATTGACTATCGCAGTTATATGTTCTACATTGCAGAAAATAAAACAGAGAAAGAGTGTACCTCAGTGGCGCCGTAAGATAGATGCGACTCTGACTCGCGCAACAAGAGCTCCAGTGGCGCGCCCCGTGCATAACTCTTGAAGTGGCGGATGCCATCGGGAGGCAACACGTGTATCGTCGGTCTGTAGGTCACCGGGTCGAATGGTCAGACACGGATAGGCAAGAGCTCGACCTCAGGGTCCATGTCCAGCTCCGGGGGAGTCCACCTCGCGGAATGTCGTCTGCCACCTCAAGAAGAGTGCGAAAATGGCCGAAGATGTGAAAAATGGGTGAGAATGCGAAAAGTCAACCTAAAAGTCAACCCCGAGGGGTGAAAAATGGGAGAAAAGGTCGGAGTGAGGAAAAGGCACGAAGATCGAGGTATAACTTGAGGGAAGCAAACCCCAAGTGGTGGAAACCAAGAAAGGGACACTGAAAACGATTTTCGATCGGTTCAAAGTGTGCGAAACGGGAAGGGTTTCGTGAATCGAACGATGGAAAAGGCTCGAAAACAAGAGAAAAACACGAGTCGAAGCAAAGAAAATCACCTAGAGAGAAAGAGGAAGGATTTTCGAGCTTGGTGAAGTGAGGATATAAGGTTTGGAACCCCATATTTAAAGACCCGTGGCTAAAAGACAAAATTGCCTCGAAATTGCCATTTTTTGGCCGATCGGCCAAATTGTTAGCTGATCGGCTAAATGTTTGGCCGATGAGCTTATTTTGTGGTCGATGGATGGCCGATGGACTCTCCTTGTGGTCGATGCATCTCCAGCACCCTTGTTTGGGTCAGTTATGTTGTTTGGAACCTTCATCTCTCAAGAAAGTCTAAGAAAACACACTTTTGAAGCTCAACCGGCCTTCGTGTTGACCTCGAATCATGCCTTCCGAGTGCGACACTTGATACGTACGAGGTGTATCCTTTTTCGTATCCTTTTGTCTCTTGCAAGTTTCGTAAATTTCTTTAAATACGTTGCATTACAACGTTTTGTCGTGTTTATAATGAGCGCGCGTTGGTTATGCGTCATTTCGCTGTTGCATTGTTATGCACATCTCTTATGCGTTGTAGCGCACATCGCTCTTACATTGTTATGCACATCTCTTATGTGTTGTAGCGCACATCACGCTTACATTGTTATGCACATCCCTTATGCGTTGTAGCGCACACCACGCTTGCATTGTTATGCACATCTCTTATGCGTTGTCGCGCACGCCATGCTTGCATTGTCATGCACATTCCTTAGGTCGCATTGTCTTGCGCCCCTCCATCTGCGTTGTTTCGCATATCTCATTTGCACCATCATACATCTTATTATGTTACATGCATTATCATGCATTTCAGTACATGCATTGTCATGCACGCGTCATTTGCGTTGTCATGCATTCCATTACATGCATTGCCATGCACGTTTCATTTGCATTGTCATGCATTTTCCTACTTTGCATTGTCATGCACGTTTGATTTGCATTGTCATGCATTTTCTCACCTTGCATTGTCATGCACATCATTTGCATTGTCATGCACATCATTTGCATTGTCATGCATTACCTTACATGCTTGCATTGTCATGCATTCCTAACATGCGTAGTCTTGCGCGTCATGTGCATTGTCATGCATTACCTTACATACTTGCATTGTCATGCATACTTTATTTGCATTGTCATGCACGTTTCATTTTCATTGTCATGCATTTCGATATTTGCATTGTCATGCACGTTTCATTTGCATTGTCATGCATTTTCCTACTTTGCATTATCTTGCACGTTTCATTTGCATTGTCATGCATTTCCATACTTGCATTGTCATGCATGTCATTTGCATTGTCATGCCTTCCTCACCTTGTGTCGTCTCGCATATTTCATTTGCATTGTCATGCATTTTCTAACTTTTGCATTGTCTTGCACCCCTACTAATTTGTGCATTGTCTTGCACCCCTACTAACTTTTGCATTGTCTTGCACCCCTACTAATTCGTGCATTGTCTTGCACCCCTACTAATTCGTGGATTGTCTTGCACCCCTACTAAATTGTGCATTGTCTTGCACCCCTACTAACTTGTGCATTGTTTTGCACCCCCTATAACTGGCATTGTCTTGCTCGTTATGTGCATTGTTTTGCACCCCCTATAACTGGCATTGTCTTGTTCGTTATGTGCATTGTTTTGCACCCCCTATAACTGACATTGTCTTGCTCGTTATGTGCATTGTCTTGCACTCCCACTAACATGTGCATTGTCTTGCACCCCCTCTAACTTGCATTGTTTTGCAACTTATCTAACTTGTGCATTGTCTTGCACACTTATCTAGCTTGCATTGTTTTGCAACCTATCTGACATGCATTGTTTCGCACATAGCTATAACATGCATTGTTTTGCACGTTCTACTTGCATTGTTATGCATACTTCACTTGCGTTGTTTTGCACTTCTCTTACTTACATTGTTATGTACATCTTTAACTTGCGTTGTCTCGCACGTTACTTGCATTGTTATGCACACTTCACTCGCGTTGTCACGCACTTTTAAATTGCATTGTTATGCATGTTTCTAACGATATTGTACCTGTTAAGTTTCTTTCTTTTGTAGGCACGATATTGTATGTATGGTTCATTTGAAGCTGGCGTGACCAGACGAACCGGACGGTATTGTATTCTCCGTGTGAGGCATAACGAGAATTGTATAACTCTCTTACATACTTTTTGCATGTAATGTAGTTTGATTTGTATTCACTTGCTTAAAACTGTCGCATGTTATGCTTCGTTATAACTTTCTTTGCATGATCATAAGTTATGCTCGGCGTCGTGCATGTCCTTTGCATCTTGCCCCTGCCTACGGGCACATATCTTCGTTGTTTTGTATGCTTGTCTAAGTCTTCAGCCTTGTTAAAAATGGGTCATCTCTGGGCTTTGACACTCACTCTCGTCATTTTTATGACTTTCGAGTTCTGTCAAAGAGGGGCAACTGTAGACACCCCATTTTTGACCGTCCTCAAGACCTAGACGTCATCGTTTGAACACTCGATGATCATCCATGTTCGTGTTCGTTTTGAGTTCCCGGAGGTTTCGGCCGCGCGCCTTGCCTCAAGATATCTCAACTTGTCTGTTTTGTGCTTGGTTGTGGACCAAGGACTTGTGTTTTTGCTTTTGAGGGAAGAGGGTGGCTTGTAAGCCACCCCCTCAACCCATCGGCCTAGGCTTGAAGCCATCAGCCTTGTTTTCTTGCCATCGACCTAAAGTGTTGGCCGATCGACACTCTTTTTAGTCAATCGACCCTTGTGTTGGTCGATCTGCCATATTTTCTGGCCAAACCCTGTTCATCTGCTTCATGCAGATATTTTATACAAGCTGGCATAGTTGGCATCCACAATTCACACCTTCCATACACGTGTATGGAGGGATTTGCACCTTGTTCTAAGCTTCTCCAAGAAGCTTTGGAATTGGAATTCTATAAGAAGGGAGTTCTGAAAATCTGAGATATAAGATATCTCTCTCTATATATATATATATTTGACCTCTCTCACTTGTTTAGTGCTTGTTCTTGCTCTAAAGTGTAATATTGTCTTACTATTGCACACAAACACCTACTAAAACACCATCCTTGGTTGCTGAGGTGCTAGGGAGTTGGTGTTAGAGTTCTTGAGGTGGTTTTGATTAGATAAAGGTGCCAGAGCCTTGTTCTTGAAGGTGTTCTTCAAGGGTGAGCATTCTTGCTTTGGATACCCCATTTTGGCTTAAGCTTTTAGCCCTTCTTGCTTATTGTTTTAAGATTAACTATAAACTACATTAAGTTCCGTTTTTGCATGCTTTAGATCTTTGATTAAGGTCATTTTTGTGTTTGGGTTTGTTTACTCCCTCTTAGGCCTTGTTTGGCCTTGTTCTTGTGCTCTTTTTTTAAGCTTTGAGATCACCTTGTTTTGGCCTTCTCAAGGTATTTCAGTGGTGGGGATGGTGTTTTAAGGTCTCAAAAAGGAGAGGGTCATCCCCTCTCCTTGTTATCATGAATGCTAGTATAAAGGGCTAATATTGGTAACATGTTTGCTTAGCTTGTTTTAGCTCCATTTCAGCAAGTATTTGGTGTTATTTTTCCATGATATACCTCTGTTTCAAGTTGGTTTAATGGCCTCTTACATGCTTCATGTACTTGCCTTGCAGTCCTTTCATTAGCCTTAACATGCATCATGCTTTAAGCCATGTTTCTAGCATGGTTTTGGCTCGACTCCATGAAGCTTTTAGCCTTGTTGTAACATGCTTAAGCTCTGATTTGAGTTGTTTTGACCATATATGCCATGCTTTGTATAGCCATAAGGCATTCTAGCTAGTTAGCTTTGAGTGTTCAAGTCACTAGCATGCATTACGTGGGCCATTTCAGTGATTTGGCATCACTTGTTATGTTATTTCAGTCCATATAGTATGCTCATATACTTGCACTTATCATTCCTTTAGTGTTTTAAAGAGTTGATGTTTTATGCCTCTTGAATGGATCATTGTGTATGCTTCCATGCTTAGGTCATTTGGATTTCATCTAAGTGGGTTTTTGGTTTTGTTTTACAATACCATAACTCTGTTTTTATTGGTTTATGTCATGCCATGTTTGGTTTTGATAGGTGTAGTGTAACACCCCTTTTATAGCCTTGCATGCCTCATGCTTTTGGCCCTTCATTCTAGCTTATTTTGGCTTTGGTCCTTGCATGTTTTAGGTTCATTTTGACATGACCTAGGACTATTTTGGATTATACTTGCCATTTGCTTCATGTTTTGCATGGCTATGGTTTGAGCTCCTTGGCTAGCCTTAAGCTTTGGGCTTTCTTGCATGCTATACTTGTGTAGTTTGGTTGGTTTGGCACCTTTCCATGCATATTTTCAGAGCTTGTAGTATTGTCATACTTGCATGCTTTGTCCCCTTTTAAGTGTTCTTGAAAGTTGTCCTCCCATGCCTAGGTGATAGGCCATTATATATGCATGTTTGTATGTACTTTTGTCCATCATTTCTTAGCATTTGGCCACTGATTTGGGCATGTTTAAGAATTGCCCATTTTGGTTTAAGTTCATCTTTGCATGTTGTTGCATGCTTGTCTTGCATGTTGTTGCATGGTTGCTTCATTTTGCATGATTGTTGCATGCTATGCATGTGTGCATATCTAGGTTGTATGCCTATTGCATGTTAGTTGCATTGCATAATCTTGTTACATGCTTGAGTGGCTTGCATGCTTAGGTTACATAGCATTGTGTGTGCATTCCCTTGCCTCTTGATTAAGCATGATAGAGGTTGGGGCCTCTTATGTGTTTTATGCATTTCATTTGATATTGAATTGCACACTTGGCTCATTTGGCCATCATGCATTGAAATGCGCGATTGGTGGTCCGAGGGTCGAGAACTACACACCTTTGAGTCTTAAACATGATAAGGGGTGTAGTTGTGCAGACATTGTCTTGTAAATGTATTGCCATGCTCTGTTTGTCCTCTGCTACAGCAACAGGAGCTTTTCACAAGAAGAGATGGTCAATCGACCATTTTCAGTGCCGATCGGCAACAAATATTTGGCCGATAGCCCTATTTTTGGGTGATGACCAGTTTACCTTGGTCGATGGCCTCACAACATGCCTACAAGGTGGTTCAGAAGTGCCACAGAAGTTGGCACAAATTTCAGAGGTACAGAGCAGTACAAACAGAGGCAACATAAAGCATGGTGATGGATTTCCGAGCGAAGCCGTCTGAGCATGCATTCACCACTCGTCTCGAGGTCATTTCAGTGTTTTAATAACTTATAATAGTTATTTATTTCGATTTGGTTGTGTAATTAATTAATTAGCTTGTTAGTTAGTTAATTAGTTGATTTGTATTATTTTTTCGGTCCCTCCGTCGAGAGGGCACAATTTTGTAATAAGCGTGTGTGTGTGTGATGCATGTCTTCCAACCCCCATTTTTTTCTCCCTTTTACTTAACCGTTTACGATGGTTAGTTTTAGGTCATTTTCAATTGGCATCCTTATGCTATGCATGTTTGCATCATTCATTTGTATTGCATGGACTGGGCTTGGCGCATCATACTAACTGCATCGTATTTCAATTCCAACTTGAATACATGTATCGAATTGTCACATCTCATATGCCATCTTAGAATAGCCGAGCCTATTTCCAGTTGCATCTTCGCATGTGTTGCATTAGCCATCTTAACATGAACTAGGATCACGCATGATTTCTAACTAGTTCTTTGTTTTGACTCGGAGTACACTGCGAGTGTTTGTGCTTTAGCATCTTGCATATGTGCGAATGTTAACATGACAACATGCTTGGCATGAGGCTAATTGCTTATATGATATAACTGCCTGAATGCCTATGGGTGAAGGTTGGATTGCCTGAATTGGAACGATTCATTGAAATTTGTGTATTAGCCTATTTGCGAGTAGCAAACTTCAAACCATTTCCGAAACAAACAGATATGCAATGCTTTGTTCTAAATTAGGCTGTCTAGTGTATACTTGTGTGTTGTGCACATCACATAGTAATTCTAGCTAATTAACCGAAATAAGAACACATGTGTGTTCAAAAACAAAATATCATGCTTAGTACAGGCCAATATTTGATCGGGAGAGCGGGGGTGCTCATAGATGACCTTCCTCAATCGTACCCAAGTTCCCGAGCTGAGACAACTTTGGTGATGACGGACACGTGGCCTTAGGCATGAGTCAGGGTTTCCTAAATTCCCCCAAAATAAAATATTTAGGTGGCGACTCTGTATCTGCAAAGCAGTCCATGTTTGACACTTCTTTACAAAAATCAGTTTTCCAAAACGATTTGCCAGATTTGGATTCTTTGGTGATTTATCAATCTCACATTGCACATTGTTAGATCAGATTAAGAACTATGACATTTGAGTCCGAACTGTAGCACTGAAGCCCTCGGGGCGCGTCTACAGCTAGCCCATTGGTTGCTTTTTCTCTCTAAATTTGATCTAAAATATGTGACTCGCAAGTCTATCAAGGGGAGAGCAGTAGCAGAGTTTTTGGCAGATCAACCAGTGGAAGGGGACGAAGCAGTAGAATACCTATTCCCAGATGAAGCTATTCTGCAAGTCGAAGAAGAGATTTGGACAATGTACTTTGACGGAGCGTCTAACTAGTACGGTTATGGGATAAGGGTGTTGCTGATAGCACTCGACAATTCCCATATACCTTTAGTGTTCAAACGCCGGTTCAAAGTATCTAACAACGAAGCAGAATACGAAGTGTGTATCGTTGGATTGGAAGCCACCCTGGAACTAGGTGTAAAAAGAGTAGACGTCATCGGGGACTCGAACCTGGTTGTGTCTCAAGCAAAGGAAACTGGAAGGTTAAGGAAGAAAGGATGAAAATCTATCACCAAACCCTGGATGTTCTGATTCCTAGGTTTGAGAAGCTAACCTTCACGCATCTATTAAGAGTGAACAACAGGTTCGCTGACGCCTTATCAACTCTATCTTCTATGATAGACATCCCTTTGGGAGTCCGGATGCGTCCGATCATCATTGAACAGAGATATTCACCGGCCTATGAGTTGATCGCCGCAATAGATAAAGTACAAGATCAGAACCCTTGGTATTATGATATTTTGAACTTCTTGGAAAAGGAGGTTTATCCACTATGGGTAAATGCCAAAGATAAAAGGGTAATATGGCGAATGGCTGCTCAGTTTATCATCTGCAGGGATAAGTTGTACAAACGGAGTCATCTGGGAATGCACAAGCTGTGTGTTAATATAGAATAATCGAAGTGCCTAATGGAGGCCATCCATGGAGGGGAGTGCGGATCGCACATGAGCGGAGTAATGCTAGCCCAGAAGATTCTCAGGCAGGGCTATTACTGGTCAACCATGGAGGAGGATTGTATCGGTTTTGTTCGGCAATGCCACAAATGTCAAATTCATGCAAATCGCATGAATATTCCGCCGTTGAAGCTGTACAACATGACTTCACCATGGCCTTTTTCAGTCTAGGGAATTGATGTTATTGGGGAAGTTACGCTGAAAGGCTCGAATGGGCATGAGTATATCTTGGTGGCGATAGACTATTTTACAAAGTGGATTGAAGCCCAATCCTATGCAGTGCTGAAAGCGTCGCATGTAGCCAAGTTCATCAGGAATAACATTATTTGTCGTTATGGGGTCTCGAATGAGATCATTTCAGACAATGGCTCCTATTTTAAGAAAGAAGTGATCGACTTGTTAGAGAAATACAACGTGGCTTTTCATAAGTCATCCATATATCAACCGCAAACCAACGGAGCTGTTGAGGCCGCCAACAAGAACATCAAACACATTTTGCGGAAAATGGTTGAGACTTACAGGGACTGGCCAGACAAATTGCCATTTGCACTCTAGGGCTACAGGACTTCAATTCGAATAGCTACTGGGGCAACTCCGTATTCTCTGGTTTATGGGATAGAAGTTGTTCTGCTGATTGAAATAGAGGTTCTGTCGCTGTGGGTTATGGCTGAGTGCCAGATAGCAGAAGTGGATTGGCAGTAGAGCAGGTTCGAGGAACTAATGCTGTTTGATCAACGGAGGCTGGAAGCACTGTACCATGTTCAAGGATATCAACAAAGGATTACCAGGGCTTTAACAAGAAAGTTAAGTCTCAGAATCTCAAGAAGGGGGATTTGGTGCTGAAAGACAACCGAGCTCCCATCTATGACCCTAGGGGCAAGTTTAGATCCAATTGGACTGGCCCTTATATCATCAAAACCATTTGGTCTGGTGGAGCCGTTATTCTTATGGACCTATGTGACACCCCGATTCTACACTTGGTTGCAGTCAAGGGAGAGTCACTAATGAGCCCTATGGTCAATAATCAAGTAAGATCCCAGATCGCTGGAGGAGTCAAAATAGCCTCCCTTCTAAGTCCAGCTTTCTTAGGCAACGCACTACCCTTTTGACAGATCTTAAAAGGTATTGACAAAAGGTCTCATAAGTAACGGTAAGGTTCATACATATATGTAGAATACAAATACATAACAACCATAATATACTTAATTCAAAAAAAACTTGTTACATTACATTACATCCCAAAAGAAAGCTTAAATCTTCACATGAGCCTTACAAAATATCCAAAAAGAAACTTCTAATTTTTTTTCTAAGATAGCCAAAAGTCTTTGAAGGTTTCAGGCTCGTCATCTCCAGCTATGAGTTCCTCTTCGTCACCTGGCATGATACGCCGTGAGCTTTGAATGCCCAGTAAACACACACACACCCCATCCCTTTTTCCCAGTCTAATACACAATCACAATTATAACATCAAGTAGTAAAGCATGATACTCAAATAAATAAATAAGGGGTTAAGTTAGATATTAGTAAACTAGAAATCCCCCAAAGAGATTTCGTCCTCCCAATCACAAGAATCGGACGCAGATTATTTGGTATGCCCCATCTTTTGTTGCTTTGTTGCAGAACTAACCTCGGATGCCTACCAATGGTTATGTACCATGTAGCGCCAACCGTAGGGCCTCAAAAGAGACGGTAAAATAGGGCCATGCCCGAATCCCTCCTTACACCAAACCACCTAGGGTCCGAATACAACTGCTCCGTTCAAGGGTTCCGAAAACCACTTGCGCAAGACTTTAACTTCCAAATAGGGAACGCATCCCAACAAACTGTATATCACATAATCTCATCTTTTCATTACTCAAGTGCTCGAGAACCCAATATCCTCCCAATTTGGTTTCCCGTTGTGTTAAATATTTTACATCAAGGTTAGACAACTTAACAAGATAAAAATATCCACACAAGCATGCATCAATAAGGTGAAGAAGATGAAGAACATAACATAACACATACAATACCATGCCAAGATATGATCATAAGCTAATAAACATCTTCATGAATACAAGGGCATAAAACATCCATACATAATAAAATTTCCAGATTTAACATCACATAAAGATTAAAATGAAAGGACTATTTTAGATCCTTCACTAGACTTGGCCTTTCTATGGTTCATAGAGAATTTTATCTAATTTCTAGAACATTTTTTGGAAATGGGATTGCTTTTCCAGATTCTAAGTTATTTAGTAAATATTCCAGCGCTGTCCAGACTCTGTCCAGATCCGTCGACCGTTACGAAAATTTGATTTTCTTGCAAAGCGCTTAATGTTTTTCGATGAAACCAATTTTAGTTGAAATATAACACCTTAAGGAAGGTTTTGACATAAAATAGTGGTCCAGAATAATTTTGTACATTTTTCTAGAATTTCTGGAAGTGGGCTGCAAAAACAAATTTTAAGGTGCTATGCCCCAAACAAGAAGATTTATGAGAAAAGGGTTCCACCAAGGGAAAGTTTTCGTTTCTTTTGTGAAGCAAACATGCTAACTAAAATATATTTAACTCAGAAAATTTGTTTGAAAGTGTGCCCTTGGAAAGTTGAGAGATTGGTATAAAAAAAGATGGTTTTGTGCCAAAATGGGAAAAATACAAGAGAGATGGAATCAAAACTCAACCCTTAGCATTTTTAACATAAGAACTTATTACTAACAGATCTGAAAACATCATTTAGAACCCTTAGAAACATGTATTTGAAAAAGGAAAACGAAAGAAAAGGTTGTGTTGTAGCTTACCTACTAAGCTTTGCACAAGAAGGCTCTCTTCTTCCTCCCTCTTCTTCTCTAGACTTCTCTCTCTTGCTCTCCTCCCTCTCTCTATCCAAAAGTGTGTGTGCGGGTGTGGTGTTTGTGCTTGCCAAGCTAGGGGAGGTTGGCATTTATAGACAATTTGATGTAAAAAGTCCTAAAAGCCCTTTAGTGGGGGTGGGTGGGGGGGCTTACTTAAGGATTAGGCAACACTTAGTTAAAATGGAACTAGCATTGAGATTAGCATCCTAGGTCTAGGGTACTAGGTTTGTGAGTTTCTAGATTTTCATGATGATAGACTTAGAAAATTGTATCCTCACTTCCTCCTAGAAAGGCCGGCCATAGGGAAGGGTGAAGGGGCCATTTTTTTATTAATTTAGGTCCTAGGGCACACTCCTCAAGGTGTATATATATATATATATATATATATATATATATCTTACATGATTGATGGTACTCATGGTACAAAGGTACAAGTACTAGTTTTTGGGATAAGTTTTGAATTTAAATAAAGAGTGAGGGATTGGAGTAAAATACATGTATTGGGACCTTACTCTTGTAGAATTAAATTAAATTAGGTTAGGGAACCTAATCTGGCTAGAAAAATTCTAGTTTTGATGAAAATAAAATAAAATGCTAGCCGACAAGATCTGAAATAATCAAGTAGCCGAGGGGCGTTAAGAAAATAATTCAAACATTAGGGTCCTTAAAGCGAATACATATTTCAGGGGCTTCACAACATAGATGGCCTCGAATTCTCTCAACCAATCAACATGGACAAGTTGAAGAAATACTATCTCTAAGTGGCTCGCTAGGTTGAAAACCAAGAAGGGAGACCTAGGCAAAAGTTAGAGCACAAAAAATTAGAAAAAAAAAATTGAGCTTGCAAGGTTGAAAACCCAGAAAGGGCCTTGGAAAAAGTTAGAGTGCAAAAGGAGAGCGTTAATACCCGAGCGAACCCAAACCGAAATACGTAAGGCCTGATTCCCATCTTCGAAATACGTAGGTGTAGCTCGACTTTTTCGCTCCCCCTTTCGGAGAGCTCGAATTGGTCCTATAGTTCAGACTCCTGTCACGGTTCTGAATCAAATCTCACAAAGTGCAATGTGAAACTGATAAACACCAAAGCGTCCAATCTGACAAATCATTTTGAAAAATTGATTTTAGATCAAATAATGCCAAAACTAGACTGTTTTTCCAGATTACAGAGTCGCCACCTAAATATTTTGTTTTTGGAAAATTTAGGAAACCCTGACTCTGCCAAAGGCCACGCGTCCGTCATCACCAAAGTTGCCTCGACTCAGGAACTTGGGTACGAGAGGAGAAGGTCTTGAAATGAGTACCCCCACTCGCTCGATCAAAGATCAACCTCTACTAAGCATGATATGATGTTTTATAAACCTCATGTGTTCTTATTTCAGTTATTAGCTAACTTTACTATGTGACGCAAAAGCAAGTATAGACTAAGTCACAAGAATTGAAACGAATTCAACTCATGTTTGTTTTTGAAAATTGTTTGAATTTGCCACCCTCAGGTGGGCTAAAGCGTGGATTTTCCATCAAACATGATGGGCATAAAAAAACATGATTTGCCACTTCGCAAAGTGGGCTTAAAATTCACACTCGTTGAATTGTTCCAATTCAAACAATCAAGCCTTCATCCACAGGCATTCATGCAGTTTAGCATTTAAGCACATAGCCTCATGGCAAGCATGTAAAACATGGCAACATGGCATTTACACTCATGCAATATGCTAAAGCGTAAAAGTTTACCGAGTACTCCAAGCCAAAACAAAAGCTAGTTAGAAACAATGCCTGATCCTAACTATACACGATGCCTAAGCCAACACATGTAATAATGCAATTAATAGGCTTGGCCACTAATATGGCATTTGATACAATTTGATAACATGCTTTGAAACACGTATTCAAGTAAGTATTGAATTTGCAATGCAGTTTGAATGATGCACCAAGCCTCGGTGCATGCAAGACAAATGAATAATGCAAACATGCAAGCATATGGTATGCTAATCGAAACATGATCCCTAATCTAACCATCAAAAGCAGATAAATAAAAGGGGAAAAGATGTGGGGTTGGAAGATATGCACACACGCACGCACACTTATTACAACATTACGCCCTCTTGAAGGAGGGTCTGAATGAATAAGCTAACCGGCTACGCTAATTAAGCTAACTATTACAACACAATTGAAACTAAATAACTATTCTAGTTAACTAATTATTACAAACCGAAATTGAGTAACTAGCTACACTAAGCTAATTAAGTACAACACTTGAATGGAATAATTAGCTACGCTAACTAATTAAAGCAATTAAATGGACTCTAGGGCGAGGGATGCATGAGTGCTCGGTTGATCCCCCTGAAAATGCCATTGCCTTGCCATTGGATGCCTATGTTTGCACTTGTTTTGATCACTGAAAATTGTACCAGTGCCTAGAATGCATCTGCTCCAACTCATGAGCACATTTGTGTAAAAATTGACTGGTGGCCGGTCGGCTACAAAAAGTGGCCGTCGGCCACTCCAACTGGCCGGTCGGCCACCACTTCCTGGACTTCTCCTTTTACTGCAACAGAGAGCAAACAGAGGCAAAACAATGTATTTTCAAGGAATGTATGTACTACTACCCTCCTTATCATCTCTCAAGCCCAAGGAACTGTAGCCCTTGACTCTCAAGCCACCAACCAAGCATTTTCAATGCATGATGGCTAGAGAACCAAGCTTGTACAAGGCCAATGAATACACAAACAAGACCGAAATAACCACCACCCTATCATGCGTGATCAAGGATGACGGTGACCAAGAAAGTGGCACGTTTCATCACTTTGAGTATGAAACGTCCCATTTTTCATGTGTTTGGATTAACGTCCGATCCGAACACATACAATGCAACACAAAGATGCTTAATCTTACCTCTTTTACTTTGTTCATTTTGTTTACACATTTTTACATTACTAATTAGTCCTTTAATCGATTAAGTCCAAGGTGATTGTCCTCTACTGGAAATAGGGCTTAAACCATAAGTACCTTGAGCATGAAAGAGGCCTCATGCTGTTGGTAATGAACTCCCGAAGGAATTAAACCATTAGGCATGAGGGTCTCGATTCCACACTCAAGCCAACAAGAGGTTCAAAGTCACTTTCAAAACAAATGAAAGAGTCAAGAATGGAGAGAGGTTGCAGAGATTTCGGTGCTGAAATGGAGTGCAAAAAGACACTAAAACATGCAAGCAACTCATGCAATTCATGTTTAAAAGCCTAACTCACTAAGCTAGTTAAATAGATTGCACTACAACCACCCAATACAAGCCTCAAAGGGCCAAACCAACTCAAAACAGAGTTAAAAATAGTCAAAGCAGTGACTAAATTATGCTGAGATTGAGGTACAAAATGCTAGAAAAACATGCTCACATGCTAGCTTGCAAACAAGACTCAAGACACAACCCTCAAAAGCAATGAAAGAGCTATATACACTGAAATTACATGTAAAAAAAACACTACAACATGCAATCATTCCAAGCAAAACATGTTTAGAGGCCTAAAATGCCAAGCTAGTGAAGCCATTTGAACTACAACTATGCAAAACAAAGCCCACATGACCAAAGCAGCCCAAAACAGAGTTAAACCATGCCAAATCAGAGGCAAACACATGCTGGAAATATGCTAAGTTAAGCCACAAAAACATGCTACAATGTGATGCTAACTGGGCATGGAAGTGAGACACAAGGAGGGGGGGCTACCCCTCAATTTTTGGACTTCAAAACATTCTTTCCACCACTGAAATAACTCTAAATTTTAGTGGTTTAAAGGCCCAAAAAGTTTGACTTTAATATGCTAAAAGATGGTGCAAAGGCTCACACAAATAAGCAACAAGAAGGGTAGACAACCCCTTAGCACAAAATGGCTTCAAACCAACATGTTAAAGCCCAAAAATTAGAGCTTTTTGTAGTTGAAAACTAGGCCCAAAACAGTATAAAAAGATGGCCAAGCAAGTGATTAAAAACTAAGCCTACAAGGTAAGTAATGTACCTCTTGAAGCTCAGCACAAAATAGGCCCTCGTCTGAGCTTAAACAGCCTTCCAACAACCCAAAATAGGTTCCAAGGGACCTCAGCTCCAAGGTGGTCCAATTTGGTTAAGGGCTAGTGTGCAAAGGTGTAGAAAAATCAACTATCAAGCACAAAACAAGAAGAGAGAGAGAGAGAGAGAGAGAGAGAGAGAGAGAGAGAGAATTCTAGAGAGAGAGAGAGAATTCTAGAGAGAGGGTGAATTTTGATCCAAAGTTTTTTTAACCCTCAAAAATGGGGGAGAGCATCCCCTATATATAGAAAATCAAGCTAAAGGCTTGTATTCATCCCTCCATACACGTGTATGGAGATGGCCTTTAGTGAACAACAGCTGGCACAACTGGCAAACAAATATCTGAAAAAAGGAGAAAAATGGACGGCGACCATCATCATTAGATGATCGGCCATCAATGTAGCCGACCGGCCACCACTGGTGGCCGACAGGAACAAGTCATGGCTGGCAGGCTAGGGGGATGGCCGACAGGCCACCCTCTTCTCCAGAATTGAAGCAATAAGCTCTTGGTCCACAACCAAGCACAAAACAAACAATATTGGAGGTTGCATGGCAAGGCGCTCAGCCAAGACCTTCAGGGACTCAAAATGAACACGAGCAAGTACAATCATTGGGTGTTCAAGCGATGGCGTCCAAGTCTTGAGGATGGTCAAAAATGGGGTGTCTACAGTTGCCCCTCTTTGACAGAACTCGGAAGTCATGAAATGACGAGAGTAAATGTCAAAGCCAGAGACGACCCATTTTTGACAAAGCTGAAGACACAGACAAACAACCAAATAAAACAAAGAACGGTTGCGCCCGCAGGCTGTCTACGTATCCCTTTGTAAGGATTCAAACCAGCGTAGTTCAGGGGCAAGATGCAAATGACATGCACGATACAAGAACATAACTTATGATCATGCAATGAGGGCTGTAACGAAACATCTAGATACAAATGTTATGCAAAGAAACACTACAACAAACTCATATATAAGCAAGTAAACATGATCCAAACCAAATTTCATGCAGAAAGGATGTAAGTGTAACAACCCTCATTTTGACTTAGTCATACTTGCATACATTTATGTATGACCTTGTTTTGTTATGTGCATTTGCATATCTTGTCTTGTTTTGCTCGAGTGTTACTTGCAAGCTTTGTTCTTGCCTGGTGTGTTGCCGAGGTCGTCTTAAGCCTAGGCACCTTCGAGACCTTCGTCACTTAGAACTATCTTAGAACCCCGTTGGTTGACCTCCATCTTCGCTCCGGCATATTGGCCGAGATGTCACCATCTAGGCCGAGGTGCGCGTTGCCTAGGCCGAGATGTGAACCATCTGGGCCGAGATGTTCATATCTAGGCGTTCTAGATCCTTGATCTTTGCTTGAGTGATTTTGTTCCTGGGAGGTTATGACCTAGATCGAGGTGTGGCACACCTAGGCTAGGGTGTGGCACAGTTTAGTCAAGTGTTGTCCTCCCAAGCCAATGTCCTTGCCTCTTGATTGCCAGAGTCTTGCTGTTAGCTGATGTCGTTACTTGCCGGTGTGTTCGTGCCGCCTAGCTTGCTGAGTACGCTTTGTCTTGGTCTTGTCTTGTCTAGTTAGTCACCTTTTTGAGTTGAGCGAATCAGCCGATGCCACGTGTCCCGACAGAGGGATTAAGTCAGTGTTTGTCGTGTGAGGCATTGGATTTGGTATCAATCTTGCCTTTTTAGAGAGAGAAGCTCAAGTTAGAAGGAGGAGGAGTTTGAGCTAGAGAAGGAGGCTTCCAAGCTTGATCGTTGAAACTTGAACCGTTAGATTCGAGTTCTAAGGACTTGGACTTGCCTTGACCCCGATGTTTGAAGAACTAGGTGAGTGGTATTTCTAATAAAGCTATGTTATAACGTTTTGTTAAAGCTTCGCTTTGCTTGTTTTGAAAAGTATTTGTTAAGCATGAATGATATCCCTATTTTATGTATCAAGTATAAGCTTCATTTTGAATGGCAATGTATCAAGTAAGCTTTGTTTTGACGACATTCACCAAGTACCCAAGTGTTAAAGGGCTATGGGCCCTTGTAACATAGGTCCCTTGTGCTGGAGGACTCTAAAGTTGAGCAGCACCCAAGTGTTAAAGGGCTACGGGCTCTTGTAACATAGGTCCCTTGTGCTGGAGGACTCTAAACTTGAGCAGCACCCAAGTGTTAAAGGGCTACGAGCTCTTGTAACATAGGTCCCTTGTGCTGGAGGACTCTAAACTTGAGCAGCACCCAAGTGATAAAGGGCTACGGGCCTTTGTAACATAGGTCCCTCGTGCTGGAGGACCCTAAACTTTCGCAGCACATCTTTTCTTGAAAGTCCCTTGTGCTAGAGGACTCTAAACTTTCGTAGCACCCTTGTTTGAGATGTCTATCTTGCTTTGTCTTGTTTTGCCACGGACGGTCTACCGCGTGGATATGTTTGCCGAAATGTTATTATTTGTAATATGTGATGCTAGTACGTATCCCTCGAAATTGTGAAGATTTGTTAAATGGACGAGGTCCATTCCTTGTTATATATATGTGGAGTTTTGTCTTGTATTGTTTTGAAAGGATTCCGGCTATTATTCATGCAAACCACTTTATTATTTATGCCATTCACTGAGTATCCAAGCTCACCTTCTCTATATATATATGTAGGTGATGAACAAGAAGGCGGTGATGCCTAGATGTGATTTCTGGAGCTTGTTTTTGGGTCTTATTTATGTTGGCTTAACCTGAAGCTATGCTAGCAGTCTTGAAAATCATGCTTCTCGACTTGTAATATTTGTATTTTGAACACGTCGGCTAAGAAGCCTTTTGATCAAGATGTATGTTTTTGCGTGATTGTTATGTCGGCAAAGAAGATGTCGGCAACCTGGCAAACTGTGTACTTAAATCTGTAATTTGTACAATTTGTTTATGTCGGCTTGTGGAGCCCTTTGCTAAATACGAAAAATGTAACTTGCACTTTGCTTGTTTGTTATTAAGTTATAACCCATTTGTGAATGGTTACTATCTCATGTGACTTAGCACTGCTCTTGTGGACCACTTGTATTTTAGATTATTGCTTCCGCACTTGTGAGCCCCATATATTTATACTCTGATTGTGGGTGACTTTTGAAAGTTGGCCTTCGGTAATCTTAGATTACTGGCCATCACGGCACCAAACTACTAGGGGCAGTTTGGGGTCGTGACAGAATGGTATCAGAGCACAAGTTCCTTAGAATACGTTCTTCACACACTTTGAGTCCTAAAGAGCATAGGATTTTCCCTTAGAAGGAAGTTAGAATTGTATCATATTGCTTGCTATGTGAACAAGGTGTACATTGTCTCGGCATGCTTAACTGTTATTTGCCTATGTGGTTACTTGCTCATTTTGTTTTAAAGCCACATTTTGCATACTCATAGTATCATGAGGAGAGGAAGACCTCCAGTTGGCCGAGATCAGTCGGAGGATAGAATAGACAGGCTAGAAAGGCTGGTTGAAGGTTTGGCCCGCGAATTAAGGCAGACAAGACATCAGTACGCTAGTGCTACATCGACTCAGGTCGAGCAGACGAACGGCCGGAATGCAGTTCCACCTCCACCCCCTTCAGTACTGCAAGTGCCCCCACAGCTAGCTTTATATGGGGACAGCACGATAGCTTTGATTAGAGAGTTTAAGGAAATGAAACCGCCGAGATTTCAAGGAGGCATAGAGCCGACGAAAGCCGAAGCCTGGGTCATGGAAATGGACAAGCTATTCGAGATCTTTCCCAGCACCGACACCCAGAATGTGACATTAGCAGCTTTTACATTAGATGATGACGCCTGCAAATGGTGGATGATGGTTCGAGACAGCAATCCAGACTTGACCTGGACCCGATTTTTAGAGTTGTTCTACACCAAGCATTTTCCTTTAAGTGTTCGGAATCACAAGGCTACCGAGTTTCAGACTTTGACGCAAGGCAGTAGAACCGTGGCTGAATATGACCGTGCCTTTACCGAATTGGCAAGGTACGCACCCCACATTGTTAATGATGAATATATGAAGGCCAGGAAGTTCGAAAGTGGACTCCGTTGACCGATACAAGACCGGGTTAACATGCTCAACATGCCAACTTATGCTGAAGTGCTGGACAAAGCTATTCTGGCCGAAGCTAACTTGAACAGATACCAGGGTTCAGGAGAAAGCCAGAGGAAGAGGCAGAGTTATGACAACCGCCGAGCATAGTTTGGTACCAAGAAGAAAGCGAACGTCGACAGTTCAAGCGACCCAAGGCAGGAGAGTGGTAGGAGGCTGATATGTTCTAGTTGCGGGAAGCCACATTTCGGGGTCTGTCGTCGAGCGTCTGGGGCTTGTTACGAATGTGGTGAAGTAGGCCGTTTTGTGAGGGACTGTCCAAAAATGAAGGCTGGGGAAGGTAAGAAAGATGAGAATACTTCAGGCTCTGTGCAGAAAGGTAACGCTGGAAAGGGACCGATGAGACAGGGCAGAGTTTTTGTGCTGGTACCAGGGGACACGCAAAACGCCGAGACAGTGGTGTCAGGTATGCTTTCAATTTGCTCTCAAAGTGCATATGTATTGATTGATTCGGGTTCTACGCATTCATTCATTTCTGCTAAGTTTGCCGAGAAGATTAATAGGAAACTATAACCCCTTGATTACGTATTATCTGTATCCACTCCTTCTGGGAGATCTATGAATGTTGCATCCATCTATCGAGCATGTGTTGTTGTGATTGGGAATGTTGAACTGTTAGCCGACTTAATGCTGTTGGACATAATCCATTTTGATGTTATTTTGGGAATGGATTGGTTAGTGACGAATCGCGCGTCCATAAATTGTGTTTCAAAGAGTGTCACGTTACAACCCTCGAACCTAGCCGAGGTCACGTTTCAAGGAAAAGGGGTAGTGTCCCCACCATACTTAATTTCATCCATGAAAGCCTATAGATTGATCCAAAAGGGGTGTCGGGGTTATTTGTGTAGCATAATAAGTAATTTGAATGGAAGTGTTGAGATAGCCGACGTCCCAGTAGTTAATGAATTCCCCGACGTCTTTCCAAATGATTTTCCTGGTCACCTAGTTGATAGAGAGGTAGAGTTTACGGTTGACATCATGCCGGGGACCCAGCCCATCTCTAAAACACCCTATAGGATGGCCCCCGCCGAGCTTAAGGAATTGAAACTTCAACTATAGGAGTTGCTAGATAAAGGTTTTATTAGGCCGAGCACTTCACCCTGGGGAGCACCCGTCTTGTTTGTAAAGAAGAAGGATGGCACACTTCGTCTTTGTATTGATTACCGGGAACTGAATAAGGTAACCATTAAGAATAAGTACCCGTTGCCGAGGATAGACGATTTGTTCGACCAGTTGCAAGGAGCACGAGTCTTTTCCAAAATTGACCTTAGGTCAGGTTATCATCAGCTTAAGGTCAAAGCCGAGGATGCTGAGAAGACCGCTTTTCGGACAAGGTATGGCCACTACGAGTTTTTAGTAATGCCTTTTGGAGTGACCAATGCCCCTGCAGCATTTATGGATTTGATGAATAGAGTCTTTAAGCTATATCTAGATGAGTTTGTGGTTGTCTTCATCGATGACATATTGATCTACTCTAAGAGTAAAGCCGAACACGAGGAGCATTTGAGACTTACCTTGCAGAACTTGAGGGATCGGAAACTGTATGCTAAATTTAACAAGTGTGAGTTTTGGCTTTCCACTGTTTCATTTTTAGGTCATGTAATTGATGAAGAGGGTATTTCGGTCGATCCTAGTAAAATTGAAGCCATGGTGAATTGGCCGAGGCCGACTAATGTGTCCGAGGTTCGTAGTTTTCTGGGATTGGCCGGTTATTACAGAAAATTCATAAAAGATTGCTCAAGGATTGCAATTCCGTTAACACAACTGATCAAGAAGGGAGTGGCTTACGATTGGACTAAGGATAGAGAAGCAGCCTTCCAGGAGTTGAAGACGAGGTTAATCGCAGCACCAATCCTTGTACTACCATCAGGTAATGAAGAGTTCCATGTCTACAGTGATGCCTCGCATAAAGGTCTGGGTTGTGTATTAATGCAAAAAGATAGGGTTATAGCATACGCCTCTCGCCAATTGAAGCCACATGAAAAGAATTATCCCACCCATGATTTGGAATTAGCAGCCGTAGTGTTTGCTTTGAAGATTTGGCGCCATTATTTGTATGGGGCTTCTTGTCAGGTTTTCACAGATCATAAAAGCTTGAAGTATTTGTTCACTCAGAAGGAATTGAATATGAGGCAGAGAAGATGGCTTGAGTTGTTGAAAGATTACGATATGCAGATTCAATATCATCCAGGTAAAGCTAGCACCGTGGCCGACGCTTTGAGTAGAAAGATGGTTGGAAATTTGGCATGTCTAACCGCAGTCTTAGTGGAGCCGACTATTGTTGAGGAAGTAAAGACAAGACAGATGGAGGATGAATTCTTGAAGAAGGTAGCCGATGAGATTATCACAAAGCCGAGATCAGGGTACACCATAGAAAATCGAGTGCTCAAGTTTGAAGGAAGATTGTGTGTAGCTGACATCCCAGATTTAAAAAGGAAAATTTTGCAGGGAGCTCATGGTTCTAAGTTTGCTGTTCACCCCGGAAACACCAAGATGTATCAGGATGTGAAGCAGACGTTTTGGTGGCCGAACATGAAAGGAGAGATAGCCGAGTTCGTGTCGCAGTGCCTGTATTGTCAACAAGTGAAAGCAGAACATCAAAGGCCAGCAGGACTTTTTCAACCTTTGTCAATTCCTGAGTGGAAATGGGAGCACATCTCCATGGACTTTGTGGTTGGTTTGCCAAAGACACAAAAGGGTATGGATTCGATTTGGGTTATCGTGGATAGACTAACTAAGTCAGCGCACTTCTTGCCGGTTAAGACCACTGTAGACACCCCATTTTTGACCGTCCTCAAGACTGGGACGTCACCGTTTGAACACTCGGTGATCATCCATGTTTGTGTTCATTTGGAGTTCCCGGAGGTCTCGGCTATGCGCCTTGCCTCAGGATCTCTAAACTCGACTGTTTAGTGTCTGGTTTTGCACCAAACACCTGTGTTTTGCCTTGGAGGGGTAGGGAATGCCTTGTGAGGCATCCCCACACATCACTGGCCATGGCCAGAGGCCACCGGCTGGTGTTTTGTTGCCATCGGCAATGTATATTGCCGGTCGGCATTCTTTGTTGCCGGTCGGCAGTACATTTTGTCAAAATGGCAATTTTGAGCAGCCGACTACTGTTCATTTACTTTTGCAGATATTTTAATACAGCTGTATGGCATTTTGTTCCCCTCCATACACGTGTATGGAGGGATGGCCTTCTTGTTAGCTTACCTTGTAAGCTTTACAAGATTGGCTCCTCTATAAGAGGAGCCCTCCCCTCTTGGCTTTAGGGTTAGACATTTTAGAGAGTTAGACATTTTAGACAGCCATTTTAGGGTTTTGAGTTCTAGGGTTAGGGTTTCATACATATCCTATCTCTATATCTCTCTCTTGTGTGTGTATAAGTGTGTTTGTGTCTTACTATTGCACACAAACACATAGTGTTACACCTTTTCTTGGTTCTTGAAGGGCCAGAGGTTTGTTCTTGAAGCTTGGGAGCTGTTTTGAGCTCAAAGAAGCTGCTGGAGCTTCATTTGTGAAAGAGGTCTTCAAGGGTAACAATCTTCCCCTTTTATTCCCCATTCTTGCATACTATTTTTGCCTATTTTAGAACTATTTTTGAGCTTAGTGTATAATATAAAAAAATTCTGTTTTTGGGCCCTCTAAATAGTTTGTTTAGAGTGTTTTGTGGTTTGGGGGTGTTTGACCCCTCTTAAGCCTTGAGAGGCTCCATTTTGTGCCATTTTGAGTGAGCTCCGGGACTTTGGTGTTTGGGCCTCCTCACCACTGAAATCTTGAGGGATTTTAGTGGTAAGGATGGTGCCTTGAAGTCTCAAGAAGGAGAGGGTCACCCCCTCTCCTTGTTGTCCTTGAAAAGGGCCATTTTTGCCTCTTTAATGAGCACCTAGCTAAGCCTCATGTTGACCATGCCTCGGCTGTCATTTATGCTTATTTTGCCATGAAATAGCATTATTGTATGTTGGTTTTGGTACACCATGCATGCTTAGCATACCTACCTTGTAATGCCATGTTTAGGCCTTAACATGCCTTAGGTTGTAAACCATTGTTCAAGCATGTTTTAGGTCAATCTTTGTGAAGCTTTTGTGCTTATTTTGCCATGCTAAAGGTCTGTCCTTAGTCATTTTGGTCGGCCATGATGTGTTTGGCATAGCCCCTTTGCATTCCGTCTTGTTGGCCTTAAGCATGCGAGTGTGTAGCATGCATTACTTGCTTTGTTTTAATGATTTGGCACCATTTATAGCATCATTTCAGTCCCCTTAGCATGCTTGTATGCTTTCCTTGGATGCCTCTTTAATGACTTATGAGCTTGTGTGGTATGCTCCTTGAAAGTGCATTTGTGCATACTTTTGAATTCAAGCCATTTAGATGCCATCTAAGTGGTCTTTTAGGCTTTGTTTTATGTGCTAAAACTCTGTTTTTGGTCATTAAATTCATGCCATGTTTGGTCTTGCTAAGTGTAGTTCAATACTTCATTAGCTTGCCTTGAATGCTTGGGCCATTTGTTGCATGTTTGGCCTATCTTGTTTGCTTGGTTTGACACCATGTTCTTGCATGATTTTCAATGCTTACCTTGCATGCCACTAGTCCATGTTATGCCTCTTTCAAGTGTGCTTGAGAGTTGCCCTTTTGTGCTTGAGTGTTAGCCCTTTAACATGTGCATGTGTGTATGTGTGTTTAGTCCTCATTTCATAGCACTCATGGCCACTATTTTGGGCCTAATTAGAGCTGCCTAAATCATGCATAAGTCCATCCTTTGCTTGCTTGCATGCTTACCTTGCATGTTTGTTTGCATGCTTGCATGTACATCTTGCATTTCCATGTTGCATCCTTAGCTTGCATGCCTAAGTTGCATTGCATCTAGCATGCACGTCTTGTTCCTTGATCTAGTGATAGGAATTGGGCTTTGGTTTGTTGGTTTGCATTGCATTTGACATCAAAATGTGCACACTTGGTCCCTTGGGCCATCACGCATGGAAATGCGCGATTGATGGTCTGAGAACCAAGGAGCATGTCCCTTTGACTCACTCACATGATAAGGGACATGATTGGTGCATATATGGCTTGAATTGCATTGCCATGCAAAGTTCTGTCCTTTGCTGCTGTCAAACAGGTTCTGCAGGAACTTTTTGCCGATCGACTGCATAGAATGCCGACCGGAAATAAATCGGTGGCCGATGGATTCATTGTGTGCCGATGGACACCAAATCACAGCCGGTGATGATTCCCTCCAGTCGGTGGCACTCCTCAATATCCAGTAAGCACATCCTGAGACTTTGGCAGTCTTCAGAGGAGTATAGCAAGGAAAACAGAGGCAGCTTGCGCATGGCAGTGTACTTCCGAGCTGGACCGAGCATGCATTGCATTGGGCTCTCTTCCCGAGGCGGTTTATCTGTTTTCCCTAGATTAGTTAATTTGCTTAGCAAATTAGATGGCCTGTAATATTTACTTAGCTTGTAGGTTAATTATCTATAATATTTATTTGGTCCCTCCGGGCGAGGGCAAATCTGTAATAAGTGTGGGTGCATGTGTGTGCAGGTCTTCCAATCCCCACTTCTTTCTTCTCTTTTATTTACCTGCTTATGAAGGTAGATTAGGGCATGTTTAAATTAGCATACCCTATGTTATGCATGCGTGCATCCATACATTTGTCTTGCATGCACCGGGCTCGGTACATCATGCTAACTGCATTTGTACTTCAATTCCAAATTGAATACGTGCATCAATTGATTGCATTTCACATGCCATGTTTAGGTTAGCCGAGCCTACTCTAATTGCATCCTGTATGTGTTGCATTAGTCAATTTGACATAAACTAGGACCATGCATGTTGGCTAACTAGTTTATTGTTTTGGCACGGAGTACGGTGTAAGTATTTTCATGCTTTAGCATCCTCGCATGCGTGTGAATGCTATCATGACAGCATGTTTACCATGTGGCTAGATGCTTATGTGATAAACTGTTTGGATGCCTGTGGGTGAAGGTTGGATTGTCTGAGTTGGAAAAACTCGTTGAAATCCGTATTTTAGCCTACTTGCGAGTAGAAAATTCCAAAGTGTTTTTCAAGACAAACGGATATGCAATGCTTATTTCCAAATTAGGCAATCTAGTCTATACTTGTGTACTGTGCGCATAACATAGTAATTCTAGGCTAATAAATGGAATAAGAACACAGAACGTTCTCAAAAACGGATATCATGGTTAGTAGAGGTCGATCTTCGGGTCAGGCGAGAGGGGGTGCTCATAGCTGACCTTCCCCAATCGTACCCAAGTTCCCGAGCCGAGGCAACTTTGGTGATAACGGACACGTGGCCTTTGGCACCGAGTCAGGGTTTCCTAAATTCTCCCATTTTAAAATATTTAGGTGGCGACTCTGTATCTGGCAAAGCAGTCCATGTTTGGCACTTCTTTTCAAAAAATCTGTTTTCTCAAAACGATTTGCCAGATTTGGATTCTTTGGTTCAGATTTAGGACCACAAACAAAATCGAGTCCGAACTGTAGCGTGTAGCGAGGGCCCCCCACGCGGGCGCGTCTACAGTTTCTGGCGACTCTGCTGGGGATTTTAGAGAGCTTGACTCGAACTCGTGATATCCTGTTTTGATTTCATTTATGTGTCTCTTTGCATTGCATGTGCATTGGTGCGCCTAGGACACCGTGTTTGCCATCTGCCATTCCTGAACGGTTTGCCGGAGGCTTGTCTTGTCAAGGCATGACCATAAGGCTGACCGGTTATGGGCTCTGACAGTATGGGAGCACAAACCCCGGTTTTACCGGGGCACCCTTTCCAACCATTCGACCTAGTGCATATTCGGATCTATAGTGACCATTCCAAGTTAGGACAGGTTGCTTACCCGATTTTAGGTTGTTTGAAACTGCTGCGTGCATAGTGGAACCCTAGCTCCTGACAAAATAGGACAGGGAAACCCTACCCCAACATAGGGGTGTTTTGGTTCTCTTTACTTGCTATGTGCTTTTAGAGTGTATCTCTACAGGAACGTACACGACAGTTTGCAAGATTGAGTATTAGACCTGAGGGCATCAGTATCAGTTTATGAGAATCAGTTATCTGCGGGTATCAGATTCAGTTTTGGGAACAGTGATTATGGGAAACAGGGATCAGCAATAGAGTGCAGTTGTTCGGTTACACCTGTGGTTGATCTGTTTGGGCTGAAATGCTGTTTGTTTTTCCTTTCAGTTCAGAGTATCCGGAGGATTGGTACAAAATAGCTAGTGTTCCCCTTTGATTGAGGCAGGACTTATGATGACGTAGAATTCAGAAGAGACTGCGGTTATGACAGCCGCATTAGATCAAGGGATCACTCTGCAAAGTGAGACCAACATTGATATGTCACATCCACCCAGGTCGCCTATTGCGCACCCGGTCTGGGCCCCCCAACTATACCAGGCTCGTGAGCCCACCACCTTTGAATTGATGGGGATGATTGGTGACCTCCAGAGATCCGTGGCCGATCTGGCCTATGGAATGTCGATTTCGCCGCCAGTGGCACCATATGCCGGGAGTTTTGTACCCCAGGAGCCCTCGCTGTTGGGGGGAATTGTGATTGAACTTAGCCAACCGGAGATGGCCTCCAGCTATGGTAATGACATATCAACATCAACCCAGACCCTCGATCAGGCTGAGGCTAGAGGAAAAGACAAAGTGAAGGCAAATGCCGATCCTATTGAACAACTATTGCGAGCAGTCGAGGCTTTGAAAGCCGGGGGGATGAATAAGCAACAGATATCCGCAGTTGTGGCAAAAACTGTAGAGGATGCCTTCCCCACTCCACCTGAGGGTAGCTCAAGCCAGTCAGAAAATCGGGAAAGATCAGAAAGCCAAGGTGGCGCCTGCCGACCCTTTCGCTTGCGCGTCTAGTAAGAACGCTCAGACTTCAAAATACCTGCCCCGAGGGCGCAGGGTCTTTCCTCCTCTATACATGCCTCTGTCTAAGGCACTTCAGATCCTTACTGAGAGGGGGCACCTTAAACCCTTGGAGCCTCGGCCTCTCCCAAAGAATCTCCCTGCCACGCATGATGCTGTCCAGTACTGCGCGTACCACCAGCAAACAGGCCATGCAACCGACAATTGTTTCCGCCTCCATCATGAGGTGCAAGATTTGATTGATAATGAGGTTATCCTCCCGCCCACCTCAGCCAAGTCCGTTACCACCTAGTTATTGGATTTTGAGGACACATATACTGTAAGTATGTAATCAGAAAGTGAACTACCTGCGGGCGACACTCGGTATATTTTGGATGTGGCGTCTGGCACGCATTTTTGAGCATCTATGAATGCTAGTTTTGTAAATTCTGGCTTAGGTATCGAGTTAGTCTTTTGTTTTGAGTCTGTCTCTTTGTCTTGAGTCAGTCTTTTTGCTTAAGGGTCTGTCTTGTTGTAGCGAGTCAGTCCCCTTTGTATAGAATACCAGGTGATTCCGAGGTTGTTGCCTCGAACACCGTTTTGTCTTGTAATTACCCGTTGTTGTTTTTGAGTCTGTTTCTACTGAGGGGCCAGTTATACCAACAAATCTGAATGAAACAGCGGTGGCTATCTCATTTTCATGCTTGCTTCCAGTGTAAGTTAGTTGTGCCAGAGGATTTGAATGGACTGACAGTACATCTCACCTACTCTCCTGCGTGCCAAACTCATTGCATTAGCCTAAGTTTTTCAAAAACCCCTTTTAAACACTGCGGTGATAAAAACGAAGAGGAAGGAATTCCTCGGGTTTTGCAAAATTTTGATCATTTTGAGAGAAAGAGAAGCATGCTAAGCCCTTAATGAATGAAATCATGCTTGTCAGCGTGAGTACTGGGAAAGACCCTGGCTTGATTCAAATTGGTTTCACACTATCTTCGGCACGAGTGATTCGTCGCTTTCTTAAAAACTTTCAAAAACAAATGTTTTACACGGCCCTGTGAAGACCTGTGTGGAACCGCTCTTGAGATTGTGCAGCCTAGGATCGCTCTCAGCCTCAAGATTCGACCTATTTGTTTTGAACCACGAACTCATCCGGAACATTCAACGGTCAACTGTCGGAGGAGGCCCGCGTAGCCAGTTTTGAAGCAGCCCTCGAGCAAGAGGCACCGAAGCCGAATCAAAAAGATTAGATCTCACTAGAAGAAGCTCGTGGAGCAGCCATGATGGATTCTCCTACAAATCACTGCAACAGCCGTTCTCCTAGATACAGAGAGGCTTCAACTTCAAAAATCATTTGGTATGGACTTGTTACACTTCTACCCTTGGAGAGGCTCGCTGGGCCGAAAACCCGGAAGAGCGACCCAGACAAAAGTTAGAGCAAGAGAAAAATACAAAAAAGCAAAAAATACAAAAAAGAAAAGAAAAGAAAAAAAATGCGAAAAAGAAAAGAAAAAGAAATGAACAGAAAAAGGAAAATAAAAAGAAGCTTGCAAGGTCGAAAACCCGCATCGGGCACCTTGGCAAAAGTTAGAGCCTGAGAAAGTGAAGGTTAAAATACCCGAGTGTACCTTAACCGGAACTACGTAAGGCTTGATTCCCATGTTTGGGATACGTAGGCAACTTCATTCTGAAGTCCAGCCCCCAACGCTTTCATAGCGTCTCGGTCCATACAATGGTTTCGAATTTATCCCAAAGTCTAGTCGCCAACACCTTCCAAGGTGATTGTGTCCATATATTTGTTATAACCGTCTTCGTCATCTCTGTGTCCAAGAGTTCGACCATCACCAATGAAAACTGTTTGCGAACTGCTGCGGCACCATCCAAACAAGGGGCAACTTTCCGTTGCCACGAGTCGTCGTGAGCCGCCATTCAAACCAGGGGCAACTTTCCGTTGCCATCCACCCCTTTAAGCCAGGGGCAATTTTCCATTGCCTCCGATCCGAGGATGCGCATCTCAAAGAGTAAGTTCCATGCTCGGTGAGCATTGACTGTTTGCAAAATAGTTTTTGAAAATTTTTACTGAGGTTGACTATTTTCTCGAAAACTATTCCATTTTCCAAAACTAGACCATTTTTTTGGACCCAAAAAGGAAAATTTTCAGTGCTTACAGCCTGACTTGCATGGCTTTCAAATCAAAAATCGAACAAGTACGTTAATCCGACTCTCATCTTGATCAAAATTGTTTTAGTAGAAAACCAAAACGAAAAATGGTCAAACTAATGAACTAGGGGCACAGTTGAGTCAGGTGTTCTGTCTTTCCCCGGTCGTCAACATACTTGCCAGGAGAGCACTCTACCCACCAGAAGAAATAGCTGTGAGCTAACGGCATCGGGCATGAACCCGTAACTTCCTATTCATTCATTAATCACCTTGGGGAGGGACGAAAAATGAGAGAATAAAAAATAGAGAGGTGTAAGTTGAGAGAAAAAGCGAGCCAAAGGGTTTTTAGAGAAAAACCGAGCTTGAGTGCCAGAGTGATGTGAGAATCACAAATGAGAAAAGGGTGGGAAACAATACCCAGAGAAACTGGCTCCTCGTGATCTGAGGTACCCCGTCGTCATTAACGCGTCTGTATGTCTTGTCTTTTGTTTTGTTTACCTCAACCTTTGTTTTAGATCTCTTCCGAGCGTGTCTCGTTGTGTTTAGGTCGTGTACCCTTTTTTTTGAGTCCTCCTCGCTGTGTTCAGTTGTAGGCTCGATACCCCGGTTGAAAACCCTTATTTAATTTCGAAAATTAGTCGTTTATGCTCAGAGTGCTGTGCCATTCTCTACATCTGTGCGAAGCCAAAGAAATTTTTTTTTCGGGGCATCTGAGTGTGCTTCAACTTCAACTAGTTCCATCTTTGTGTTCCGTCTCGTCAGATTGGGCCGTTTGTTCAGGATTTGTTGTGTGCAGAATGAACCAAGTGTGGTGTTAGGGGCTGTATGCAGACTAATCCCCAACAGAGTATGGGTTGTACGTTCAGTTTGAGCAGTGTGTTGCCTGGGCTGTTTTGCTGTGAGGCCGTTTGGTTATCCGATTATTACAATGCAAGTGTTCAATTTTTCAGACAACAGGTCAATTCCATTTGCATTGAGGTGTAACATGATGTGATGCGATACAATACATGAGATATGTAAATGTAACACTTTTTAAGCAAAAAGTTTGTTCATTTCATTATCTTTTTCAAGTACATAGCTTTGAAAACAAAAATCTGCCTGCGGCAGTACAAGGTAATCTAACTACCAGCAAAAAAAAAACAAAAAACAAAACAAAAAAAAGAAAAGAAGAAAAGCAGCAATCTGGTTCATCATCAGTAGTCTCAGGCCCGGGGATCTGCCCTCGCCCTCTTCCTGGACGAAGGTCCAGGGGCATCGTCATCAGCATCACCGTCTGAGCCTGAGTCTGAGTCATCTCCAGCCTCCTCAGATGACCCGGCCTCTGCCTCTGCCTCGGACTCATCATCGTCATCATCATCATCATCAGGGGTCGGCGCTTGAGAACTACTCCCGACATGAGTACGGCCTCCCCTGGTACGGGGACGTGTAGTGTCTCCACGCCCTCCTTGAGCAGGAATAGAAGGCCCAACTGGAGCACCACCCACCGGAGGGATCTAGAAGGGAGGCTGAAAATCACAAAGGGCAAATACATCAGAATAATGTGAGCAGTGTATCAGTGCAGAATGCAGTGTATAGGTACAGTGTGAATGCCGTGAGCAGTTTATCAGTGCAGAATGCAGTGTATGAGTGCGGTGTGTGAACGCCGTGAGCAGTTTATCAGTGCAGAATGCAGTATATGGGTATGGTGTGTGGACGCTGTAAGCAGTTTATCAAGTGCAGAATGCAGTGTATAAATATAGTGTATGCAGTGTATCAGATGCTGTGAGATCAGTGTGTCAGGTGTTGTGTCATGAATCAGATTACGCGAATCAGCTTATGAATGGTTTGAGACTATCGTCAGAAGGGCATACCGGAATGCTATAGAGAGCCAGGAGGTCAAAGGTCCGCTGTAGCATCCCCATCATGGAGGCATTCAACTCCACGGACTGCCGGGTGTACTCGGAGGACGCCTGCAAAAGTATAAGATACATCAGTGTTCTGCGGAATATCAAATAAACTGAAATGAAATGCCAATGCAAGATGCAAAATGAAGTAATACATACCGGAGGCAAGTCGGGGATACCAGCTAACTCATGATCAGCCGGGGGAGGAGCAAAGGGGATCTGGTAGGTCACCCCATCCTGCCCTCTATATGACAGTACAGTGGGCAGGGCGGGCCAGCCAGTCCCCCGTCCTCCCCGAGCTCCGCTCTTGCCATGCACTCGAGCCCTCCTCGATGTGCCTGCTCCAGCCCCAGCTCCCGCTCCAACTACTGGCGTCGCTGGCCTCTCCTCCTCAGCTCGGCGACCACCGCTCAAGGGTCGCATAATGTAGGTCCGGACGTACTCTGCGTAGTCGCCCTCGCCTCTGTGATACTCTGCTCTCCAGCCGACGGTGTAGTCCCTCATCTCCTGGGCGGCGAACCTCTCGGTATCTCTCATATGGGCAGGAGGTGGACCCGGCACTATCTGCTCCGGTAAACCTAGGGTCTGACGCAAGAAATGCTCGCCCAGGTACCAAGCCCGACAGACCGGGCCCTCCAACAGAATCCGACAACGGGCAGTCTCCCCTGCGCCCTCATAGTGATCCCTCACCACGGCCGGCAACGGAGCCCAGGGCTGCCAGGTGATCTAAAAATAATATGCAGTTTGTTATCTATCTGTTATTGAAAACATACGGTGCGAAGCAAAGCCAAAAAATAAACTCTAAAGTTGAACATACCTCCGCGGCGGTGATGGTGTCGAAGTATCGACGAAAGAAAATAAGAGACTCCCGTGGTCTCCGCACGCATCGCACATCGAAGTGATGAGAGAAGGGGACGCCGAGTGGGATCTCCTCATCGGGTACTGGAGCAAGCCTAGGAAAGTAGGCATACACCCACAACTGCAGAACAGATATCAGTATGACTATCAGATAAGGCAGAATACAGAATAAAGCAGAAATAGCAGAACCGTGTGTTGTGCAGTGTATTGTGCAGAGTGTACAGTGTGCGCAGTATACAGTCAGTGTAAAGCAGAGTATATGTGTGCCGGGTGTGCAGTGTACAGTCAGTGTGGGGCAGTGTACAGTATATGTGCAGTGTACAGAATACAGAAAGCAGAAGGCAGGAATGTAAAATGGGAAGAAGACGTACCTCCCAAGCTCGCCAGTAGCCACCGAGGAGCTGTCCGCTGAGGCGGGAAGAAGAGCTCATATAACCATACAATGTGGCCAAGCCTACGCCACCCCAGTCATAATGGCAGATCCGCCTAACATCCACCAGTGCGCTCAACAAGCATAAAGGCACGGTGTTCGCCCGATCAACGAAAAGGGTCGTCCCAAAAAAGAACATGATGAAGCCCTGCGCGTACTGGTCCACCTCTTCCGGGGACATTTGCGCCTCCTCTGCCAAGGCCGGCTGGACCCGAAAATGGCTCTCGAACCAGGAATACCTGACGAACCCCGCTCTAGCGAGGGGAGGCTGAGTGCCGAGTAGGTACAGCTGGGCAGCGTCCCACTCGTCCATATCCGTGTCGAAGGGGATTGGATCACCCCCTACCCCAATGCTAGTAAGCATCGAGAAGTCGTAAGGGGTCATCGTCATGTCCCCTGCGATGGAGAAATGGAAGGAGTTGGTGGTATCCCACCACCTCTCCACTAGAGCAGCAAGCAAGGGCCTGCAGGTAGTCAGTCGAGAGAGCCCCCTGCAGAAGATGCCGAAGCCAGCCTCGTCGACGATGTCGCGAACCGCGTCTGGCAGCTCTAGGTACCATTCCCGCGCAACGGTGTTCCCATACCCGCGGATGGTATGGGAATCCCCCTGTAATAAAAAAACAACAATTGCAAGGCAATATTCAAAATGCAGTTCTAAGAAGCATATAGGTATACAGCATGTGTGCATGTTTTCAGATTCCAACAGATACCGGGTGCCGGTGTGCTCGCCAGTGAACTACAACGTGTGATGCGTCAGCGTGTTTGAGTGGTTCAGGGCAAATACAGCATGCGTGCATATTTTCAGACTCAAGCCAATATCGGGTACCAGAGTGTACGCAGTGAAATACAGTGTGCACCGTGTGTTTGGGTGATTCAAAGCCAGTGCAGTGTGTGTGCATGTGTCAGTCTCAAACAGATATCAGTTGCACGTATGTTTACAATCAACTACAATATATAGTATATCAGAATTAAGCAGTTAAAGAGCATAACCAGCTACGGCAGTTTTGCATCCTACATTGCAGAAAGTAAAGCAGAGAAGGAAAGTTACCTCGGAAGCGCCGAAAGACAGGTGGGAGGTAGGCTCACACAGTAGTAGCTCGGGTGGCACGTGCCTATCAAAGCTCCTGAACTGGCGTAGTCCGTCAGGAAGCATCACGTGAACTGCAGGCCTGTAGGTCTCAGGATCGAACGACCGGATATGAAGTGGCAAGGGCTCGGCCTCGGGATCTATCTCGAACTCTGGAGGGATCCCGCCCTGTGGAAGGTCGTCCGCCATCTCGAAGAAAATGTGAAAATGGCTGGAAGACGGAAAACCGGGCAAGAATGCGAAAAGTCAACAAAAAGTCAAACCCCGAGAGGGTCGAAAAGGGCCGGAAAAGCCGGAGTGTGGAAAAGGTATAGAGATCGAGAGGAACTCGAGGGAAACAAGCCCCGAGTGGAAAAAATCAAAAAACAAACACCGAAATGAAGTTTCGTTCGGTTGAAAATGTCCGAAACGCGAAGGAGATCGCGAATCAAACAACGAAATGGGAGCTAGAACGCAAGAAAACGAGGAGATCGAAGGATGAAAACACTCTAGAGAGAGAGAAAGGCAATTTTCGAGCAAGGGGATGTGAGAAATATAGGGCTAGAGGCCCTATATTTAAAGATCCACGACCGAAATGTCAAAACTGCCCCGAACAGGGAGTTTTTGCCGGTCGGCCACACTCTTTGCCAGTCGGCAATATACTGTGCCGATGGAATTTTATGATGGCCAATGGACGGCCGGTGATACATTCTGATGGCCGGTGGGCATCCGATGGCCTCCTACAATGGTTTTTGATCCTTCTACATCCTTGTTTGGGTTATATCTGTGGTTCAGGGCCTTCATTGCTCAAAACAGTGCAAAACAGTGCATCTCCGACGCTTAGCCGGCCTCCGTTGTGACCTCGGATCGTGTCTTCTGTGCGTAGCACTCGAATTCATGCAAGGTGTATCCTTTTCGTATCCTTTTGGCTTTTACAAAGCTCAAAAGTTGCCCCATGCGTATCGCATATCAATCGCACTATCTTGCGCGCTCGCGTTGTCTGAAACGCATCGCGTGGCTTCGCGCGTCTCATTGCATTTTACATGCATTCAATCAATTTCTTTGCTTGCGTTGACCGCATGTTCGTAATCATTTCATTACTTGCGTAGACCGCATGTTTTGCTTGCGTAGACCGCATGTTCGTAATCATTTCATTACTTGCGTAGACCGCATGTTTTGCTTGCGTAGACTGCATGTTCGTAATCATTTCATTACCTGCGTAGACCGCATATTTTACTTGCGTAGACCGCATGTTTGTTCAATTTCATTACCTGCGTAGACCGCATGTTTTGCTTGCGTAGACCGCATGATTGTTCAATTTCATTACTTGCGTAGATCGCATGTTTTGCTTGCGTAGACCGCATGTTTGTTCAAATTCATTACTTGCGTAGACCGCATGTTTTGCTTGCGTAGACCGCATTTTGTTTAAATTCATTACTTGCGTAGACCGCATGTTTTGCTTGCGTAGACCGCATGTTTGTTCAAATTCGTTACTTGCGTAGACCACATGTTTTGCTTGCGTAGACCGCATGTTTGTTCAAATTCGTTACTTGCGTAGACCGCGTGTTTATAATTAATCACGTTACTTGCGTAGACCTCATGTTTGCATTCAATTTCATTACTTGCGTAGACCGCATGTTTTACTTGCGTAGACCGCATATTTGTAATTAATTCCATTACTTGCGTAGACCGCATGTTCTGCTTGCGTAGACCATGCTTATGTTCGATCTCATCCCTTGCGTAGACCGCATGTTTATGATCAATTTCGTTGCCTGCATAGACCGCATGCTCCACTTACATGTCTGTGCTTTCACAGCATTGTTATGCTTCCCACTTGCTTTGCGTTGTCATGCATTTTCAAATACAATAATGTGCATATTGTTAATAACATCGTACCTGTTAAGTTTGTTTTCTTTGCAGGCACGATATTGTATGTACGGTTTATTTAAGGCTGGTGCAACCAGATGAACCGCACAGGTATATACGGTCTAGGAGACCTTAAATCCTTAGAAGGTGCAAGACCTTTGGCGCATTGATGTGCACAGTTCGCTTGCATTGTCATGCATATCCTAAGCCGCACGTTGTTGCGCACTTCAAGATCACTTGCATTGTTATGCATTTCTTGTGCGATATATACGGTCTAGGAGACCTTAAATCCTTGGAAGGTGCAAGACCTTTGGTGCATTGATGTGCACAGTTCGTTTGCATTGTCGTGCATCTTAAAAGCCGCGTGTTGTCGCGCATTCCATGCAACATGCATTTCATACATCATTTGCATTTCAAAAAAAAAAAACAATCAAAAAAAATATAAAACATGCATTGTCATGCATCATCGTAAATAGTTGCATTGTCATGGATCATTAGAACATAGTGCATATTGCATTGTTATTTGCATGCATTCATTGCATCATCTCCATCTATGGCTTGCGCCTTTCCCTGTTAAGCTTGGTTTGATATGTGCCCATACTTCTCGTGTCAAAGCATAGTTCAGTGGACCGTTCTATGTTAGCCGCGGCTTGTTTGTGTACGTGCCTTTCCTAGGTAAGATTTGGTTTGGCCCGCGTGCCATATCCATTGCATTGTAGATCGCATGCATTCACTGCATCACTCTCCATCTATGGCTTGCGCCTTTCCATGTTGAGCTTGGTCTGGTATGTGCCCATACTTCTCATGTCGGAGCATAGTTCAGTAGACCGTTCTATGTTAAACATGGCTTGTATGCGTACATGCCTTGCCTAGGCAAGATTTGGTTTGGCCCGCGTGCCATGTCCATTGCCGTCTCCCCAGCATATCCATATATATATATTGCATTGTAGTGTGATTGTTGCATCCGGCATTAGGATCGTAGCCCTTTGCCCAGCGGGTCGTTTCCCCACCTTTGTCATCCCCCCCAATGCTTGTTCTTGTGTCCGTCTACATTACTCATAGTTCAGTTGACCGTTCTATGGTAGACAGACTTGTTACCTCCATCAATCTATTTGACATAGGTGTGGTTTCGAACCGCTCATGATTGGATCATGATTCAATTGCTTTGCATATAGTTTGCATTGTTTCAATTACATTGCATCTTTATTTGCATTGTTTATACATTGTTTTGTATATATTGTATATCAATTTGCATCCATTTTTGCGTTGTCATGCATGTTGCTAATAACATCGTACCTGTTGAGTTGTTTTCTTTACAGGCACGATATTGTATGTACGGTTCATTTGAGGCTGGTGCAACCAGACGAGCCGCACAGGTATTGTATCCTCCGAGTGAGACGTATCAAGAATTGCACAATTCTCTTACATCCTTTCTACATTTGTAATGTAGTTGCATCGGTGTATGCTAGCTTAAAATTGTCGCATGTATGCTTCATTACAGCTTTCTTTGCATGATCATAAGTTATGTCCGGCTCTGTGCATTGTCTTGCATTTTGCCCCTGCCTTCGGGCGCATATCTTGATTGTCTTGCATGTTTGTCTGAGTCTTCGGCCTTGTCAAAAATGGGTCGTCTCTGGGCTTTGACATTCACTCCCGTCATTGTTATGACTTTCGAGTTCTGTCAAAGAGGGGCAACTGTAGACACCCCATTTTTGACCGTCCTCAAGACTGGGACGTCACCGTTTGAACACTCGGTGATCATCCATGTTTGTGTTCATTTGGAGTTCCCGGAGGTCTCGGCTACGTGCCTTGCCTCAGGATCTCCGAACTTGACTGTTTAGTGTCTGGTTTTGCACCAAACACCTGTGTTTTTCCTTGGAGGGGCAGGGAATGCCTTGTGAGGCATCTCCACACATCACCGGCCATGGCTAGAGGCCACCGGCTGGTGTTTTGTTGCCATCGGCAATGTATATTGCCGGTCGGCAGTACATTTTGTCAAAATGGCAATTTTGAGCAGGCAACTACTGTTCATCTGCTTTTGCAGATATTTTAATACAGCTGTATGGCATGTTGTTCCCCTCCATACACGTGTATGGAGGGATGGCCTTCTTGTTAGCTTACCTTGTAAGCTTTACAAGATTGGCTCCTCTATAAGAGGAGCCCTCCCCTCTTGGCTTTAGGGTTAGACATTTTAGAGAGTTAGACATTTTAGACAGCCATTTTAGGGTTTTGAGTTCTAGGGTTAGGGTTTCATACATATCCTATCTCTATATCTCTCTCTTGTGTGTGTATAAGTGTGGTTGTGTCTTACTATTGCACACAAACACATAGTATTACATCTTTTCTTGGTTCTTGAAGGGCCAGAGGTTCGTTCTTGAAGCTTGGGAGCTATTTTGAGCTCAAAGAAGCTGCTGGAGCTTCATTTGTGAAAGAGGTCTTCAAGGGTAACAATCTTCTCCTTTTATTCTCTATTCTTGCATACTATTTTTTCCTATTTTAGATCTATTTTTGAGCTTAGTGTATAATATAAAAAAGTTCTGTTTTTGGGCCCTCTAAATAGTTTGTTTAGAGTGTTTTGTGGTTTGGGGGTGTTTGACCCCTCTTAAGCCTTGAGAGGCTCCATTTTGTGCCATTTTTAGTGAGCTCCGGGACTTTGGTGTTTGGGCCTCCTTACCACTGAAATCTTGAAGGATTTCAGGGGTAAGGATGGTGCCTTGAAGTCTCAAGAAGAAGAGGGTCACCCCCTATCCTTGTTGTCCTTGAAAAGGGCCATTTTTGCCTCTTTAATGAGCACCTAGCTAAGCCTCACGTTGACCATGCCTCGGCTGTCATTTATGCTTATTTTGCCATGAAATAGCATTGTTGTATGTTGGTTTTGGTACACCATGCATGCTTAGCATACCTACCTTGTAATGCCATGTTTAGGCCTTAATATGCCTTAGGTTGTAAACCATTGTTCAAGCATGTTTTAGGTCGAGCTTTGTGAAGCTTTTGTGGTTATTTTGCCATGCTAAAGGTCTGTCCTTAGTCATTTCAGTCGGCCATGATGTGTTTGGCATAGCCCCTTTGCATTCTGGCTTGTTGGCCTTAAGCATGCGAGTGTGTAGCATGCATTACTTGCTTTGTTTTAATGATTTAGCACCATTTATAGCATCATTTCAGTCCCCTTAGCATGCTTGTATGCTTGCCTTGGATGCCTCTTTAATGATTTATGAGCTTATGTGGTATGCTCCTTGAAAGTGCATTTGTGCATACTTTTGAATTCAAGCCATTTAGATGCCATCTAAGTGGTCTTTTAGGCTTTGTTTTATGTGCTAAAACTATGTTTTTGGTCATTAAATTCATGCCATGTTTGGTCTTGCTAAATGTAGTTCAATACTTCATTAGCTTGCCTTGAATGCTTGGGCCATTTGTTGCATGTTTGGCCTATCTTGTTTGCTTGGTTTGACACCATGTTCTTGCATGATTTTCAATCCTTACCTTGCATGCCATTAGTCCATGTTATGCCTCTTTCAAGTGTGCTTGAGAGTTGCCCTTTTGTGCTTGAGTGTTAGCCCTTTAACATGTGCATGTGTGTATGTGTGTTTAGTCCTCATTTCATAGCACTCATGGCCACTGTTTTGGGCCTAATTAGAGCTGCCTAAATCATGCTTAAGTCCATCCTTTGCTTGCTTGCATGCTTACCTTGCATGTTTGTTTGCATGCTTACATGTACATCTTGCATTTCCATGTTGCATCCTTAGCTTGCATGCCTAAGTTGCATTTGCATCTAGCATGCACGTCTTGTTCCTTGATCTAGTGATAGGAATTGGGCTTTGGTTTGTTGGTTTGCATTGCATTTGACATCAAAATGTGCACACTTGGTCCCTTGGGCCATCACGCATGGAAATGCACGATTGATGGTCCGAGAACCAAGGAGCATGTCCCTTTGACTCACTCACATGATAAGGGACATGATTGGTGCATATATGGCTTGAATTGCATTGCCATGCAAAGTTCTGTCCTCTGCTGCTGTCAAACAAGTTCTGCAGGAACTTTTTGCCGATCGACTGCATAGAATGCCGATCGGCAATAAATCGGTGGCCGATGGATTCATTGTGTGCCGATGGACACCAAATCATAGCCGGTGATGATTCCCTCCAGCCGGTGGCACTCCTCCACATCCAGTAAGCACATCTTGAGACTTTGGCAGTCTTCAGAGGAGTATAGTAGGGAAAACAGAGGCAGCTTGCGCATGGCAGTGTACTTCCGAGCAGGACAGAGCATGCATTGCATTGGGCTCTCTTCCCGAGGCGGTTTATCTGTTTTCCTTAGATTAGTTCATTTGCTTAGCTAATTAGATGGCCTGTAATATTTAATTAGCTTGTAGGTTAATTATCTGTAATATTTATTTGGTCCCTTCGGGCGAGGGCAAATCTGTAATAAGTGTGGGTGCGTGTGTGTGCGTGTGTGTGCATGTCTTCCAATCCCCACTTCTTTCTTCCCTTTTATTTACCTGCTTATGAAGGTAGATTAGGGCATGTTTAAATTAGCATACCCTATGCTATGCATGCGTGCATCCATACATTTGTCTTGCATGCACCGGGTTCGATACATCATGCTAACTGCATTTGTACTTCAATTCCAAATTGAATACGTGCATCAATTGATTGCATTTCACATGCCATGTTTAGGTTAGCCGAGCCTACTCTAATTGCATCCTGTATGTGTTGCATTAGTCAATTTGACATAAACTAGGACCATGCATGTTGGCTAACTAGTTTATTGTTTTGGCACGGAGTACGATGTAAGTATTTTCATGCTTTAGAATCCTCGCATGCGTGTGAATGCTATCATGACAGTATGCTTGCCATGTGGCTAGATGCTTATGTGATAAACTGTTTGGATGCCTATGGGTGAAGGTTGGATTGTCTGAGTTGGAAAAACTCGTTGAAATCCGTATTTTAGCCTACTTGCGAGTAGCAAATTCCAAAGTGTTTTTCAAGACAAACGGATATGCAATGCTTATTTCCAAATTAGGCAATCTAGTCTATACTTGTGTGCTGTGCGTATAACATAGTAATTCTAGGCTAATAAATGGAATAAGAACACATAACGTTCTCAAAAACAGATATCATGGTTAGTAGAGGCCGATCTTCGGGTCGGGCAAGAGGGGGTGCTCATAGCTGACCTTCCCCAATCGTACCCAAGTTCCCGAGCCGAGGCAACTTTGGTGATGACGGACACGTGGCCTTTGGCACCGAGTCAAGGTTTCCTAAATTCTCCCATTTTAAAATATTTAGGTGGCGACTCTGTATCTGGCAAAGCAGTCCATGTTTGGCACTTCTTTTCAAAAAATCTGTTTTCTCAAAACGATTTGCCGGATTTGGACTCTTTGGTTCAGATTTAGGACCACAAACAAAATCGAGTCCAAACTGTAGCGTGTAGCGAGGGCCGCCACGCGGGCATGTCTACAACCACCTTCAACGCCGATAAGTTTGCTCTGTTGTATGTGAATGAGATTGTTAAACTTCATGGAGTGCCGATGTCAATTGTGTCAGACCGAGATCCGAAGTTGGTTTCCAGATTTTGGCAGAGCCTACAAAGAGCTTTCGGAGCCGAGTTGCGGTTTAGCACAACTTTCCATCCCCAGACTGATGGACAAACAGAGAGGACGATTCAGACACTTGAAGATATGCTTAGACTATGTGTATTGGACCTCCAAGGAAGTTGGGGAGCACATTTGCCTTTGGTGGAATTTACCTACAACAACAACTATCAAGCTAGCATTGGCATGGCACCATATGAGGCACTGTACGGCAGAAAGTGAAGGTCACCGATATGTTGGACCGAGACGAGAGACAAAGCTCTGCTTGGTCCCGAGTTAATTTAAGCAACAACCGAGAAGATTAAGCTCATTCAGCAAAGGATCAAAACCGCTCAGAGTCGACAGAAGAGTTATGCCGACCAAAGAAGAAGGGAGTTAGAATTTGAAGTCGGGGACCACGCGTTCCTAAAGATTTCGCCGATAAAAGGGGTTAATAGATTTGGGAAGAAAGGTAAATTAGCACCCCGTTACATCGGACGTTTTGAAATCCTTGGAAAGATTAACCTCGCAGCCTACAGACTTGCTTTGCCGCCAGGATTGAGCCAAGTCCATAATGTATTTCATGTTTCGATGCTGAGGAAATATATTCGAGATCCGCTACTTGTGAATGACTATTTCAGAATTGTAATTAATGAAGATTTAGGCTGCGAAGAGAAGCCGATACGGATTGTCGATAGGAAGGTGAGGTAGTTGAGAAACAAGTCGATACCAATGGTGAAAATTGAATGGAAGGAGCATTACGGGGAGGATGCTACATGGGAAATGGAAGAGGAAATGAAAGTCCGACATCCAGAATTGTTCATGGATCAAGGTAACTTAAGTTTGGGGACCAAACTTCTTTAAGGGGGGTAGAATGTAACAACCCTCATTTTGACTTAGTCATACTTGCATACATTTATGTATGACCTTGTTTTGTTATGTGCATTTGCATATCTTGTCTTGTTTTGCTCGAGTGTTACTTGCATGCTTTGTTCTTGCCTGGTGTGTTGCCGAGGTCATCTTAAGCCTAGGCACCTTCGAGACCTTCGTCACTTAGAACTATCTTAGAACCCCGTTGGTTGACCTCCATCTTCGCTCTGGCATATTGGCCGAGATGTCACCATCTAGGCCAAGGTGCGCGTTGCCTAGGCCGAGATGTGAACCATCTGGGCCGAGATGTTCATATCTAGGCGTTCTAGATCCTTGATCTTTGCTTGAGTGATTTTGTTCCTGGGAGGTTATGACCTAGACCGAGGTGTGGCACACCTAGGCCAGGGTGTGTCACAGTTTAGTCAAGTGTTGTCCTCCCAAGCCGATGTCCTTGCCTCTTGATTGCCGGAGTCTTGCTGTTAGCCGATGTCGTTACTTGCCGGTGTGTTCGTGCCACCTAGCTTGCTGAGTATGCTTTGTCTTGGTCTTGTCTTGTCTAGTCAGTCACCTTTTTGAGTTGAGCGAATCAGCCGATGCCACGTGTCCCGACAGAGGGATTAAGTTAGTGTTTGTCGTGTGAGGCATTGGATTTGGTATCAATCTTGCCTTTTTAGAGAGAGAAGCTCTAGTTAGAAGGACGAGGAGTTTGAGCTAGAGAAGGAGGCTTCCAAGCTTGATCGTTGAAGCTTGAACCGTTAGATTCGTGTTCCAAGGACTTGGACTTGCCTTGACCCCGACGTTTGAAGAACTAGGTGAGTGGTATTTCTAATAAAGCTATATTATAACGTTTTGTTAAAGCTTCGCTTTGCTTGTTTTGAAAAGTATTTGTTAAGCATGAATGATATCCCTATTTTATGTATCAAGTATAAGCTTCATTTTGAATGGCAATGTGTCAAGTAAGCTTTGTTTTAACGACATTCACCAAGTACCCAAGTGTTAAAGGGCTACGGGCCCTTGTAACATAGGTCCCTTGTGCTGGAGGACTCTAAACTTGGGCAGCACCCAAGTGTTAAAGGGCTATGGGCTCTTGTAACATAGGTCCCTTGTGCTGGAGGACTCTAAACTTGAGCAGCACCCAAGTGTTAAAGGGCTACGGGCCTTTGTAACATAGGTCCCTCGTGCTGGAGGACCCTAAACTTTCGCAGCACATTTTTTCTTGAAAGTCCCTTGTGCTAGAGGACTCTAAACTTTCGTAGCACCCTTGTTTGAGATGTCTATCTTGCTTTGTCTTGTTTTGCCACAGACGGTCTACCGCGTGGATATGTTTGCCGAAATGTTATTATTTGTAAAATGTGATGCTAGTACGTATCCCTCGAAACTATGAAGATTTGTTAAATGGACGAGGTCCATTCCTTGTTATATATGTATGGAGTTTTGTCTTGTATTGTTTTGAAAGGATTCCGGCTATTATTCATGCAAACCCCTTTATTATTTATGCCATTCACTATGTATCGAAGCTCACCTTCTCTATATATATATGTAGGTGATGAACAAGAAGGCAGTGAGGCCTAGATGTGATTTCTGGAGCTTGTTTTTGGGTCTTATTTATGTTGGCTTAACCTACACCTATGCTAGCAGTCTTGAAAATCATGCTTCTCGACTTGTAATATTTGTATTTTGAACACGTCGGCTGAGAAGCCTTTTGATCAAGATGTATGTTTTTGCGTGATTGTTATGTCGGCAAAGAAGATGTCGGCAACCTGGCAAACTGTGTACTTAAATCTGTAATTTGTACAATTTGTTTATGTCGGCTTGTGGAGCCCTTTGCTAAATACGAAAAATGTAACTTGCACTTTGCTTGTTTGTTATTAAGTTATAACCCATTTGTGAATGGTTACTATCTCATGTGACTTATGCACTGCTCTTGTGGACCACTTGTATTTTAGATTATTGCTTCCACACTTGTGAGCCCCATATATTTATGCTCTGATTGTGTGTGACTTTTGAAAGTTGGCCTTCGATAATCTCGGATTACTGGCCATCACGGCACCAAACTACTAGGGGCGGTTTGGGGTCGTGACAGTAAGAAAATTATGCAGGCTTCACGTAGGAAAGGTAAAGAACCACAAACGTCGGGCGCATCCGAGGAGAGAAATGGTGTGAACTTAGGGACACACCCTAAGGTTACGAACTACAGAAAAGGGTGATAACAAGTGAAACACATCCAACTAATATGCAACCAAAACAAAGACCGGTATAAGCATTGGAGTCCGTCCAAATGCTTTTTAACCGAAGAGTCCTATTGCGTCACGCGTGAGAAGGAAAAAAGAGCGGTGCAAACACCAGAGGGTGATATAAACATCGAAGCATGTCCCAATGTTTCTAACCAAAACAGAGTGGTATAAGCATCGAAACACGTTCTAAATGCTTCTAATCGGAAGGGCGGTATAAACATCGGGCACACGTCCCAATGTTTCTAACCAAAACAAGGCATAAGCATCGGAACACGTTCCAAACGCTTCTAACTGGGAGGATGGTATAAACATCGGGCACACGTCCCAATGTTTATAACCAAAGCAAGGTATAAGTGTCGGAACATGTTCCAAACGCTTCTAACTGGGAGGGTGGTATAAACATCGGGCACACGTTCTAATGTTTCTAACCAAAGCAAGGTATAAGTGTCGGAACACGTTCCAAATGCTTCTAACTAGGAGGGTGGTATAAACATCGGGTACACGCCCCAATGTTTCTAACCAAAGCATGGTATATGCGTCGGAACACGTTCCAAACGCTTCTAACGAGGGGGTGGTATAAACATCGGGTATACGTCCCAATGTTTCTAACCAAAGCACAGTATAAGCATCGGAACATGTTCCAAACGCTTCTAACCAGGGGGTGGTATAAACATCGGGCATACGTCCCAATGTTTCTAAGAAAAGCAAAGTATAAGTGTCGGAGCACGTTGCAAACGCTTCGAACTAGGGAGTGGTATAAACATCAAGCACACATCCAAATGTTTCTAACCAAAACAAGGTATAAGCATTGGAACACATTCCAAACGCTTCTAACTAGGAGGGTGGTATAAACATTGGGCATATGTCCCAATGTTTCTAACCAAAGAAAGGTATAAGCGTCGGAACACGTTCCAAATGCTTCTAACCAGGAGGGTGGTATAAACATCGGGCACACGTCCCAATGTTTCTAACCAAAGCAAGGTATACAAGGGACAAGAATGATCTTACCTGGAGTTCCTCTGAATAAACCATACATACAATATCATCCGGTTGCACCAGCTTTGATTGAACTGTACATACAATATCGTCTGGTTGTACCAGTTTTGAATGAACCCTACATACAATATTGTTTGGTTACACCAGCTTTGAATGAACTGTATATACAATATTGTCTGGTTGCACCAGCTTTGAATGAACCGTACATACAATATCATCTGGTTGCACTAGCTTTGAATGGACCGTACATACAATATCGTTTACATAAGAAAGAGACTTAACAGATACAACAAGATAAGAATGCATGCTCCATGCAAGATTAACAGTATGTTCTATGCTAAATACCAAATGCATGTTCTATGCGAATGTGAGAACTGCATATTCTATGCAACCGTGAAAAGTGCATATTCTATGCAAACGTGGCAAATGCATGCACCATGCTCGACTAACAGATGCATGTTTCATGCAAGTGAGAAGTGCATATTCATGCAAGTGTGAGAAATGCAAATTCCATGCAAACGTACATATTCTATGCAAACATACAAAATGCGCAACTCATGCTCAAATAACAAATGCATGTTCTAGGCAAGTGAGAAGTGCATATTCTATGCAACGAAAATTGTGGCATGCTCCATGCAACACCAAAATGCATATTTCATGCCGTACTAGCAAACTCATGCTCTATACAACAGAGACAAACACTTTCATGTAAATGTGAGAGCATATACAATGTAATGCCATGCGAGCACTTTCCATGCGAGATGAAGAGCATATACAATGCAATGCCAAGAGGGCATCTTCCATGCGAGATAACAACAATACATATCTTATGCCAAGCATGTTACACACTAAAGTTTAAAACGTGTGTTTAATGCCCAAGTAGAAGCACGCTCTATGCTAAAGTACAAGATGCATGCTCTATGCGAGAGTACCAGTTCATGCTCTTATGTGAAAGAGACTATGCAAGACCTCATGTGAGAGGCACGTTCCAAAGAGGTGCACATTCTATGCAATAACAAAAGTGGTGCACGGTAAAAATGGCTCGATCGCAACCCCCAGCTTACCTCTCGGAGGAGTTGCAACAAGTTAAAAAAAGGATACACCTCGCACGTGTTGAGTATCACACAATGAAAACACGGTCCAGAGCTTCTGCAGAGGCCATTTGAGCTTAAAAGAGTACTTTACTTGCACTTTTTTGAGGGATTAGGGCATAAAACAACAGAACAACATCCAAGGAGAGCACTAGAGGCCTGTCGGCCACTTTGGGAAGCCATCGGCCACCCATCGGCCACAAAAGAATGTCATCGGCCACCGATGGCAGACTCGGGGCAAATTGACAATTCACCTCAAGTCTTTAAGTATGGGGTTCCAAACCCTTTTTCCACGCTACATCAAGCCCGAAAATCCTTCTCCTCTCACTCTAGACCATTTTCCTCCTTAGATTCGAGCATCACGCGCATTTTTCAACACCCCGTAAATATTTCCTTCGCTAAACCCTCCTAGTATACACCACTTTGAATCGATTGAAAGTTGCTTTCGGTGTTTCTTTTTTCATTTCCACCACTTGAGGTTTGTTTCCCTCGAGTTACCCTTGAGTTCGGTGCCCTTTTCCGAGCTTTTACCTTTTCTTCCATTTTTTCTCTCTTAGAGTTGACTTTTGTTGACTTTCAGCATTCTCCGTCCATTTTTCCCATTTTCGACCATTTTCTCATCTTCCCTTGAGATGGCGGACGACATCCCACACGACAGAGCTCCTCCGGAGATGGAGATGGGTGATCCAGAGTTCAAGCCATTGTTGTTCAACGTTCAGCCGTTCGACCTAGCGACGTATCATCTCGAGATACACGTGCTATCACCCGATAGCATCCGCCAGTTCAGGGGATTTGCACGGGGCGCAGCAGAGAACCTCTTACTGCACGAGCCAGAGTCACATCTATCTCATGGCGCCTCCGAGGTATACACTTTTTGTTCATTTTCCGCAATGTAGGTTGTATTTCTTATATAGTTCACACTGTCTTTCATCTGTTCATCCCAAACAGATTTATACACTGTGTTTCTTACACTGCCTTGCATCTGCTTGTTCTGAGAATACTCTTGCACTATATTTCCTTACAATACTTTTCATCTACTTGTCCAGTTTGCAAGAGGATTCTCACGCCATCCGAGGATATGGGACCACCTCCGCGAGGGAGTGGTACATAGAGCTTCCTGACGCAGTCCGTCATATCATCGACGAGGCCGGCTTCGACACATTCTACATGGGGATCTCATGCCTGATAGCGAGCCGGCCTCTACTAGGCGCTTTGGTAGAGAGGTGGTAGGATACCACCGATTCCTTTCACTTCTCTACCGCAGGGGAGATGACGATGACTCCCTTTGACTTCTCTATGCTCACCGGCATAGAGGTAGGGGTCATCCGATTCCTTACGACACAGACATGGGCGAGTGGGAGGCCGCTTAGATTTACCCGCTGGGGATCCGCCCACCCATCTCTCGATCAGGGATGGTTCGATATACATGGTTCACTGTTCACTTCAAAGGGACGGCGCCGACGACCTGTGAGGAGACCGAGCACTATGCCCCGAGGTTTCCTGATGTTCGTGCTTGGTACTACCTTGTTTGTCGATCGAGCGAACACTGTCGGGCTCTACCTCATGAGTGCCTTGGTGGACCTATCTCGCGTCTGATTCTACGACTGGGGCGGCGCATGCTTGGCCACACTATACGGGTATATGAGCTCCACCTCCCGCCGGAGCGGGCATCTTGTTGGAGGCTATTGGAGGGCCTGGAAGGTATGTCTTACCCTTCTATTTTACATTTCCCGTTATGCCTTCTTCTTCACATTTTCTGTACACTACACACACCGTATACTGCACTACACATAATCTGCTTTCTGCTTTACATTATCGGCACACTACACACACTATACACTGCACTACACACAATCTGCTTTCTGTTTTACATTATCGGCACACGGCACACACTATACACTACACTACACACAATCTGCTTTCTGCTTTACATTATCGGTACACGGCACACATTGTACACTACACTACACACAATTTGCTTTCTGCTTTACATTATCGGCACACTGCACACACTATACATTGCATTACATACAATCTGCTTTCTGCATCATCTGTATTCATATGTGGTATACTCACTATTGCCCTTCCGCACTGTACAACTATGGATGTACGCCTATTTTCCGACCCTTGCCCCAGAGCCAGAGGCGGAGATGCCTCCCATAGTACCATACTCGCATCGATATGACGATCGGTGCCAGTGGAGGCCTTGAGAGTCCTTCTCATTTTTTCGTCGATTCTTCGACACTATGACCACAACAGAGGTAACTCAAACCTTACAATTATTTCAGCTCTACTTCATATTGCATATCTAATGGCAGCTGTGGACACCCCATTTTTGACTGACCTTAAGACTCAGACATCACCAACTGAGCGCTCGGTGTTGTTGCATATTGTGCTCATTCTGAGGTTGCAAAGTCTCGGCTGAGAGCCTTGCCTCCAGGCTTCGGAACCTTTTCGTGCCTTGCCTCGGTTTGCGAACCAGGTCCTATTTTCCCTATTTTCTGTTCCTAAAGGGAGGAAGAGGACTTGTGGACCATCTCTCAGTGGCCGTAGGCTACGTTTCGTGGTTATAGGCCCTTTTTCCCGTTTGGAGACCAGTTTCTAGTTTTCGGAGCCGTCGGCCGTGTGCCTCAGTTCGGGACCGCTTAACTACCTCTGTTTGCTCCGGTTTTTGGCACACACCTTGTTTCCTCTGTCTAGAGGGACACTGTCACCCGGGAGACCACCTTTGTGGTCGCACGCCATCTTTGATGCTTAACAGTCAGTTGTCGGGGCCTTCAGCTGCGCGTTTTGGCCCCCGAACCTTCGTTTTGCATTGGTGTGGGTTCATTTTTGGCATGGACCCTAGTTTCATTGTTTGGGAGGTGGTACAAGGGTGGGAGACCACCTTTTCTCCTTGGAGACCACTTTTCTCCCCGCTTGTCAGTTTTCTGGTTTTCTTGTCGGGAAGTTGGTTTTCTTAGTTTTTGGGCCACAATTTCTGGTCTCCCATACCACCATTGAGTTGCATTCACCTGGGAGACCACCAATATGGGTAGGCCGACCACCTTTTCAACTTGAACCTTTTGACCCCTGGTCGGCCGACCAGGGCAAGTGGTCGGCCGACCACTTGAACTGGTCGGCCAGCCTTTTTCTTTTTGGTCTCCCTAAATGCAATCTAGCTGTGCCAGCTGGGAGGCATTTGCTCCATCCTCCGAGGTTTGACCCTTTTGTTTTGGCTTCTTAAAGAAGCTTGGTCCTTTACTCTTAACTTCTAAGAGAAGCTTGACCATTTGTTTAGCTTCTTGAGGAAGCTTGACCCTTTTGGTCTAGCTTTCTCAAGAAGCTTGACCTTTTTGTTTAGCTTCCTTTAGAAGCTCGGTCCCTTTGCTCCAAGCTTCTAAAAGAAGCCTTGGACCTCTTCTTCTATAAGAGAGACCCTCTTCTCCACTTGCAAGGGTTGAGATTTTTGTGTCTAAAGCTTATACACTTCCCTCCATATCTCTCTACTTCAAGCTTCAAAAGTCCATAGTTCTTGGACCCTTTGCACTACACCTCCAAGCACAACACCTCCACTATCAACCCAAACACCTCGGAGCTCATTTTTAGAGGTTAAAGAGTTCCTACTTTGGTCCAGAAGCTGCTGGCCTTCTTCTCTACAAGGGTAAAGCCCTGTTTGGTAGAGCTGTGGGAAAGTGCTTATAGCTTATGCCTTAACAGCGTATAACTTATTACTATGAACATAAGCTAATTTCTGTCTTATAAATTAAGCTTCTCCTACTCCACTCAAAAAATAAGCTGATTTCTGACTTACAAAAAGCTATAAGTTGCATTGTTAAGCTAAACCACACACATCAAAATAGCTTAAATTAAGCTGAAAGCTGAAATAAGCTGAAAAAAAGCTGTACCAAGCAGGGCCTAAGTCTCTATTTCCCTCTTTGTAGCCTTATTTTGCTTCATAGTTTAGATCTATTTGCAAGAATATTTAGGCCTTTCCATAAACTGAAAAAAGTCTTGTTTTGATCTTCTAAACATGTTTGTTTAAGGCCACTTTTCTGTTAGGGGTCATCTACCCCCTTGCATGCTTCATTTCCTCTTGTTTTGAGCTATGCATTAGATCATTTGTGTTGGCCTTGGTTTGGCCTTTTAGCCACTGAAATCCAGCTGATTTTCAGTGGCTAACATGTGTTTTTGAGCCTCAAAATCAGAGAGGGGTGACCCTCTCACCCCTTGTTTTGTTTACTAGCTTTGTTGGTCTTACAAAGGAGCCCCTATTTGCATGCTTTGAAGCCATGTTTCAGGCCACTTTTTGTGAGTTTTGTGACCTGCATAGGCTCTATCCAGAGCCCTTTTTTCCATGTTGAATGTCTATTATGCATGTGTAGAGTAATCCTCTTCAAGGCCTTCCAAAGGGGCCTTTACTTGCATGGTTCCTAGACTCATTCCAGGCCCTTTTCAGTGAGTTTTAGGGCCTTCATAACCTCTGTCCAGAGGTAGTTTTTCCATTTTGTGTGTCCATCATACATGTGTAGAACAATCCTCTCATTGGCCTTTCAAAGGAACACTTCATTCTAACATGTGTTGACTGAGTTTCAGTGGGTTTTTGGTCATATTTTGGCATGCCATGTTTCTGTTTTTGGCTGGTTTGGTGGCCCCTCATGTGCTTCATATACATGTAGTGTAAACCATGTTTACTAGCCTATGTTGCATGTTGTTTTGGCCCTTCATGTTAGCACTTTTTGGCCATGCCTTAAACTGAGTTTGTGCATGTTTTGAACTGCCTTAGCTCTATTTTTGGATCTCATGGTCGAATGATGCTTGTTTTGCATGCTTGTAGTTCAATATCCATGCCTAGCTTTGAGATTTGAGGTCTATTGCATGCATATACTGAGGTGTTTTCATGATTTGGGGTCATTATACATCATATTTCAGAGCTTATATGAATGCCATATTCCCATGATTTCCACTCTTTAAATGTGTTTGAGAGTTGTGCATAAATTCCTCGTTTTCGGATCATTGCATGAGCTTCGTTTCTTTGCATGTTGAGTCATCATTTTGGGCCATTTTTCCACTATTTTAGACCTGCCGAGGGTCTGTTTGGGGCTGGTCTTACCATTTGTGCATTGCTTTGTGTACCTCTAGTGTAACGCACTTCACTAGTTTCGGTATTCGGGCCATTTAGCATGCATTGTGTGACATATTTGCATGATTTGGGACCATTGTACATTATGTTTCAAAGCTGGAAAATGTGTGTTTGCATGCCATACTTCATCCTTTTCCATGTTTAGTTAGAGTTGCATGTTGTGCCTTAGGATCGGTCCTTTGCATCCGTGTATGTTTGCATGTATTTCGATTGTCTCATTTCCATCATATGGCCACTGATGTGAGTGTGACTGAGGTCCACTCATATTGGTTTAAGTCCATCTTGCATTGTGTATGCCATTTAGTTCACGTTGTTGCATGATTTGATCATTGCATTGTGTATGCCTTGTTCGTTTTCATTGTGTTTGTTAGTCTTCATGTGCATTGCGTATGCCATATAGAATCATCTTGCATTGAGTATGCCATTGATTATTTCATAGCATTGTGTATGCTAGTAGCATGTTTGCATGTCATCCCTTGCATGTTTGCGTCATTCAGTTGCATTGCATTTAGGGTTGCATGTTAGCCGCATTGTGTATGCCATCTCATTGCATTGTGTTTGGAGTAGGGTTAGTCCAAACACGGGAAATGAGGGACATTTTGTACTCGAAGTGATGAAACGTGTTTCAATTCCCGGTCGCCGACACTTTGGATTACCCATGATGGAGTTTAGGCATTGTTGTGTTTATATGTGCATTCATTTCATATTGAGTAGTGCAATTCAACTCCTCAGCCATTATGCATCGAGATGCGTGATTGATGGCATGAGGATCGAGGACTACACTCCCTAGAGCTTGTGCAATGATAGGGAGAGTGGTCATGCACACATTTGTTAAAAATACATTGTCTTTTCTCTCTCTTGCCTTTGTTGCAGAAAAACCAGAAACCAGAGGTGAAAACTGGTCGGCCAACCAGATTTTCTGGCAGGCCGACCACCCTCTTTGGTCTCCACCACAAAGGGTGGTCGGCAGGTGGTCTCCCATGCTAATAACTGGTCGGTGGCCTTCCCAAGATGGAGTTTCAGCCTTCTGGAGCTTTGTGCAAGTTTCTGAGATCAATTGCAAACAAAGGCGAGGCGAGGCGTCGCGAAGGAATTTCCCGACAAGGTGACCTGAGTATGCATGCATCCTTCATCATTCGGAACAGAGCTAAGGCAGTCCATTGCACGTAGCATAGCATGCTAGTTTACTTTGCTTACCCAATTCATTTGTTAAGTAATTAATGTTGTGTAATAATTCGTTATTTATTTTAGTTGTGTAATATTCTTTTAGACCCTCCGAGAGAGGGCCAATTGTTGTAATAAGTGTGCGTGTGTGTGATGTATGTCTTCCAACCCCACATCTTTCTCCCTTTTATTTATCAGCTTCTGATGGTTAGTTTAGGGCATGTTTCAATTAGCATACTTATGATAGCATGTTTGCATTCATTCATCTGTATTGCATGCACCGGGCTCGGCGCATCATACTAACTGCATTGTATTTCAATTCCGAGTTGAATACTTGTTAGTTGTAGCATTTCACATGCCATCTTTAGAATAGCCGAGCCTATTGTAGTTGCATTGCTGCATGTGTTGCATTAGGCATTTCAGCATAGTTAGGATCATGCATGGATTTCTAACATAGATTCTGTTTTGGCTTGGTGTACTCAGTAAGTGTTTATGCTTTAGCATCCTTGCATGTGTGTGAGTGACTGCTATGATAGCATGCTTACCACGAGGCTATGTGCTTATGTGATATACCTGCCTAAATGCCTGTGGGTGAAGGTTGGATTATCTGAATTGGAATAATGCATTGACTGTGAGTTTTAAGCCCACTTGAGAGTGGCAAACCATCACGTTTTCTAAGCCCACCCGAGGGTGGCAAATCCACGTCTTAGCCTACTTGCGGGTAGCACCATCAAACCATTTTCAAAATAAACAAATATGAGATGTGTTATTCCAATTCAGGCGATCCAATCTATACTTGTATGCTGAGCACATCGAGTAGTAAATCTAGGCTAATAATCGGAATAAGAGTACATAATGTTTTCAAAACTCGATATCATGGTTAGTAGAGGTCGATCTTTGATTGGGCGAGCGGGGGTGCTTACGAAGTGACCTTTCCCAATCGTACCCAAGTTCCTGAGCTGAGGCAACTTTGGTGATGACGGGCACGTGGCCTTAGGCACGAGTCAGGGTTTCCTAAATTTCCCCAAAATAAAATATTTAGGTGGCGACTCTGTATTTGGCAAAGCAGTCCATGTTTGGCACTTCTTTCTAAAAATCAGTTTTTCAAAACGATTTGCCGGATTTGGACTCTTTGGTGATTTATCAATCTTGCATTGCACTTTGCGAGATCAGATTAAGAACCGTGACATTTGAGTCCGAACTGTAGTGAGCCCCCAACAAACAAAACGGGATTCCCTCCCAAGACGTTCGGGGACGTCTACAGCAGCTGACAATCTGTATATTCACTATTTGTAGATCACCTGGCAGCCTTGGGCGGTGATGCTTGACGGGGTTAGAGATCAGTTTGCTGGCGCTCGGGAGGCTTCCCGATTTTGACTTCTTCTTGATGGCCCAGTTTGTCGGGCATGGTTCTTAGGAGAGCGATTCTTATGTCAGACCATCGGTTCGCCCGAGCCGGTAGTTCCGATGCCACCCTTGACATACATGAGGGTCACAGAGAGGTACACTTCCCAGGAGATGATTGATTTCACCCGAGGCTAGGATGCTGACTTCTTCTGAGTCAAGGGTGTCTACACAGTCTTTATCCAGACATACCTTATGCCCCCTCTGACCTGCGCCTGTGGGGGTGAGAGAGCTAGAGCTCCAGCTGCGAGAGGGAGAATCGGAGGATCCAGGGCGACTAGGGCCCATAACAGGAGAGGTTTTCAGATGAGGCAGAGGGCGGGATGGCTAGAGATGCCTACTACACTGACTTGCTGGCGACCCACAGGGGAGGCCTACCAGATTCCCATTGAGCCTGCACCAACTGGCCCCGAGCTTGTCAGAGTTCGAGGCCTGACCCCTATATGTACCATACTTTGCATTTTGCACATTCAATTCATTTCAGTTATGCTTTATAGACCGCTGATCATCTCAACACATTTACAGGCATCTATAGAGTACACCAGGCAGGCTCTCGAGCTAGTAGCTTCTCTGATGGGGATGGTTTTGACGACCATGAACCTGCTCAGCATCTACGACATTCCGGTAAGTTTCTTCAGCTTACATTTCCTGCCATCAAACCTTATGCTGGCACATTAGCATTTCAACTGCAATCTACTCCATACTGTACTGAGACGATACATTACATCCATTCAATGCATGCTGCATTCCATCTCTGCATCTAATACATACCGCAATTAATGTATTTGACAAACTATTCTTTTTAGATCCTAGCCACACTGGGCGTTCTAGCAGGACCAGCAGTGCCTCCTCCGACAGCAGGGAGAGAGAGACGAGGGGTTCCGACGCACAGCCGAGCCAAAGCTAGACCTACTCATGACGAGAGTAGCCCATCAGAGCCTATCCCGGATGGTGATGAGACAGATGAGGACGAGGAGCCAACGAGTCCCCAGTCAGAGTCATCTGAGGGTGGAGACGACGACATTTGCTCAGGTTGTGAGGGCGGTAGCGATACTGAGTAGGGCTCCGAGGAGGGGAGCGGAGGCAGCTCTGGTTCTGGCTCCGGCTCAGATTCAGACAGCGGCGCCGATGGCGATAGCTCTGAGTCCATGCCCAGGAAGAGGACGAAAAGGGCCTCTCGATCCTTAGGTGGATGGCACTGATGTTTCGCTTAGCCTCTTTTAGCCTTTTTCTTTTAGCTAGCAGTGTTAGCACATTGTACAGCTTAGACAATTTTATTTTCTTAAAAACTTGTACTCTTTTGTAAAAGGAAACCATGATTGGAATGAAAACTCAAATTTTTGATGAAAATATGTTGCCTTTTATATTCTGAGCATCACATTGCACCATTTTACATGAAAACAGGATTTAATGGAAAAATTGAACATTGTATTGGCAATTCCTTATTCAGGTAGTGAACAAACCAACACATAACAAACTGAGTAAAACAACTCAATGAACAACTAATGCAACAACTCGATAATCAAAACAACAACTCAATAAGAAAATCAACAACTCGATAAGCAATTCGACAAAATTCTTAAAGAGAGACGGCAAAATGCACCACGAACAGAACAAGGCACAGGTTCTTAGTACTTTCAACAAATGGATGGACCAGAGGGCAAAATAGAAAGCCATCGGCCATAAACAGATGCTGTCGGCCACCAAAAATGACTATTGGCCATTAGTAGTGGCCGGTCGGCTACAAAAGTGGCCGGTCGGCCACTAATGTAGGGAACCGCCAAATTGCTGCCAGTTGTCTTCCACTCAGCACCTTATCTTCTACAAAAGCTCTAGCTTTGTGGTTTCTTCATTCCAGCTTTGTTTTTGCTTCAAATGGAGCCATTATTCACCGAAAAACTCTCAAATTGGATTGCAACTCTGGATGGTTCGGAAAAAGTGAATTTCTGGGGTTTCGGGATAAATGCACTATTCCTGCAAAGTTGTACCCCACTGTGTTTTCCGTTCCTTCACGCCGCGGCTAGATGTTGGAATCTGATTACACATGTTTTTAGCTTTGGAGGACAAGAGATATGCCCCATAATCAAAGAATTCTGAGCTTTAATGGAATCCCAGCATGACGAGGAAATCCTGCCCCAGTCCCGTTTTAGTTACATCCAAACTTTAGGAAGGATGTGTGGGCTCACTTTACACAATCACCGATCTTTGGTTCATTACGGAGAGTTGGATATTCCCAGCCTCATTCACCGATTTTCTGACGCCGACGACCGTTGCAATCATATCTGGTAGAGTTTTCGACAGCATGCCCTTTGTTTGTGCAAGTTGGCTCATTTTCTTCTTGCCCCTGGTTTCAGAGGTTCTAGAAATTCACTTTATCGAAGTTGCTCAAGGCTTGAAAGAGGGCTAGAGCTGCATTGGCTTGACACTAGCCGAGACTTTGATGGGCTTGGATGCTGTTCATCGCCAGGAGATAACCAAGTTCGCAGGAAGTCCACTACTTTTATAGGTAATGTTTCCCACCCTATCCCACATGTGTTCGTCACATCACTCGGTACTCGGGCTCTGTTTTCCTCTCAAAACCCTTTCTCACTTTTTCTCTCCACATACACCTCTATATTCTTTAATCTCTCTTATTTTTCATCCCTTCCCAGACATGGCTCATGGACACGTTGAAAGTAGTGGACTTTTGTCCTACATATTCAGCACGGGGCTATTTCTTTCACCAACGGCTAGTTGCTTTCCCAAATAAGGGGTGGTGGTGTCACTGGATGTGCAACAGGTCTGTTGTTGACATTGCTTGGCATTGCCCCTGGTTTGATCTGCCCGAGATGAGCTACAGCATGTCTCGACAGCTTGGCATTCAGTTGGTTGGTTTGACACACTGTGTCTTCTACTTTCCATTCCGATTCAAGCGTCAGTTAGGACATGACCAGACTTGCCTAGAAGAGGGGGTAGAGTACCTGGCTCCATTTCCAATCCGAGGCTCACAACTAGCTCGATATCCCATTGCATGGAGGACAAGAGATCTTCTGGCTCCCGCTCCCAATTTCAGTTATGCCCTTTCTAGCGAATGCATAGCTTGGCTTGAAGATGAGGTGCAAACTGGGCCTACTTTAGCATCTGAAGCTTCCATAAGCCTTGGGAGGGGGCGCAGGAACACCTGACTCATCGATACCCCAAGTTTATTGCTTTGATCTGACTTTCAAGTTTTCTTTTTGAATGTAATAAAAAACAACTTCGATTTGTATTAAGAGGTAGAGAACTCTGTATTGAATTCAATGAAATTAAAGGTTGTGGATACTGAAAATTTTTCTTTTGGTCCAAAAAATGGTCTAAGTTGTAAAAAGATTAATTTGAACAAAATCAACTTTTATCAAAACGTTTCAAAGCCATTTTCGATAAGGATCACAACTGGACACACCCGGAATCTATCCTTGAGATGTACAACCCCGAATCCAATAACTGGAAAGTTGTAGACACCCCATTTTTGACCGTCCTCAAGATTTGGATGTTCTTGTAGTTACATCCAGTGACGAGTTTGATTGCTCGTTGAGCGCTCGAAATCTGTGGTGGAACGCCATAGGTGTGAGCTTTCCAAACCCAGCATCAATTCTATCTCTTTTTTGGACTATGTTTTGGTCCTTCCAGCATGTTATTTTTGGTGCACTGCCGGCCATGTTGAGGCACTGCCAGCCATAGATTTTGGCCTGCCGATCATTAATGTGCCCTGCGGCCATCAATGAGCCCCTGCTGGCCATCACTGATGGCCGGCCGGCCACCAGTGTATCAGTAGATATTTTCTGATATTTTGTGCCAGTTGTTTGGAAAGGTTAAGCCATCTTCTTGCACGTGTATAGCCGGATCTCTTTGAGGGAATTTTGTATCTTCGATATATAGAAGTCTTCCCCTTGTATGTGGAGGGTTGGAAATTTTGAAAGCAAACAAATTTCTCTCTCTCTCTCTAGAATTCTCTCTCTCTTGATATTTTATACCTTAAAGCCTAAATTCTCTACACTCTTGCATGGGTGCCCTTGATCAATCTTGATCATCATTGAGTTGAGGTTGTTTGAGGTCCTATTTGAGCTCTAGAAGAGGATATTGGCTTGGTTGGACTTGCCTTTGTTACCTAAATAGCATCTTGTCTTCAAGATGTAGAACACTTGTATTTTAAGCCTAATTTAAATACTTGTTTGGCCATCTTTGCATGCTACTTTCCGTGGCTACACCAAGTGAAAGCTGTCTCTCCCACTCTGCATCAGATGCTAAAGTAGCCCTATGGGAAGGGGGTAGCTATTGTTTTTGAAAATTCTTCCATACATCCTCCGCTGAAGGTCACTACGCTAGCACTAGAAATTGTGCACGGCAAGGAGGACGTCTTTTTGTCTGGGTTCACCTTGGCTGAGGCCCGGGTAGTGGAAGATATTCTAGCTGTTGATGAGGGATTGTACGTCAGTGCTCAATCTGTCTATCTCATGAATAAGTTGCAAGATGTACTCAGAATGGGATTGGAAAGGAGCGGCCGGAAGGGCGTCGCTGCGTTGGCCGAAGTGCCACACAACCCTTATACCTTTGGTCTAGGTTACATGCCTACCAAAGAGGATTGGGTAAGAAAGGGAAAGTAAATGGCAAGAAGGGCCAAGGCTAAACAAACTGGGAAGACCCATTCAAGGAACCCTGAACGGCCGTTTTGTCCGGGAGGGGGAAGATTTTCCATTATGCGGCTTTCCTGAGCCATGGCTGAACTCTGAAAAGCAACATTTGCCTAGCTTTGAGATCTTTTTCGACCTACAGTTGCAAGGGGATGAAGTTGCAGAAGAATAGATTGACCTGCCAGCTGAGGCTAAACAGTGTACTGAGGATGAATCCAATGGCAGTGAACTCGAGATAGGAGCAGCGCTGGCTTGTCTCCTTTTAGATCCTTAGATCACACTAGAGAGCTTGGGGGATGACTTCTCTAGTTCCATGATTGGAGATCAAACGCCTGTGGGCCCTTCTTCCGACATTCTGGTTGCATCTATTGCACCCTCCCTTGTTTGGCAGTTTGAGGAGGGCTTTTTGTCCAGCAGTTCTGAATCAGGTAGTGAACCAAAATCTGATTCCACAAAGTCTGTGGAGTCAGAATCAGATTATAGTTCTTCTAAGTCAGAGTCCGGTATTCTTGGGGTTGTTAACCCGGATGACGTTGTTTTGTCCAGGTCGTCTTTTTCCTTTTCTTTTGAGTTGGTTGTAACCGAGGAATTGGACGAACTGGAAGTTGTGAATGAGAATGGTGCCACTACTGTTTCTGAGTACTTTTATGTGCCACTTGTGTATTGTATGAATTGTGACTTTCAAAATTTTGATAAAAACGATGAGGAAGGAATTCCTCTGGTTTTAAAACATTTGATTGATCGAGAGGAGGAAAGGTTTGTAAAACCCCTGGTTGATGAAATCATTTCAATTAATGTGGGTACTAAGAATGATCTGCGTCTGGTCTAGATCGGGTCCATGTTGTCTTCAGAGGAACGCGAGTGCTTAGTCGCTTTATTAAAAGATTTCAAAGATGTTTTCGCGTGGTCCTACGAAGACATGCCTGGAATCGATCCTGAGATTGTACAGCACCGGATCCATATTGACCCTGAGGCCTGACCCGTCAAGCGGAAGCTTCGGAGAATACGCTTGAATTGGGCTCTGAAAATCAAGGAAGTGGTCACCAAGCAGATAGATGCAGGGTTCTTGCTAGTATCTGAGAATCCTACTTGGTTGGCCAAAATTGTTCCGGTGCCGAAGAAAGATGGCAGAATTCGGGTATGTGTGGATTTCAGAGATCTGAACAAAACTAGTCCGGTGCCGAAGAAAGATGGCAGAATTTGGGTATTCTACTTGGTTGAGCAACATTATTTTTGTGCTGAAGAAAGATGGCAGAATTCGGGTATGTGTGGATTTCAGAGATCTGAACAAAGCTAGTCCGAAGAACGACTTTCCTCTACCGCACATCGACGAATTAGTAGACTTCACCGCAGGCCATGCGTTGCTCTCCTTTATGGATGGATTTTCAAGGTACAACCAGATCTTGATGGCCCCCGAAGATAGAGAGAAGACTGCCTTCACCACGCAGTGGGGAACCAAATGTTACAAGGTGATGTTGTTCGATCAGAAAAATGCTAGGGCTACTTATCAACGGGTTGAAACCACGATCTTGCACGATATGATCCACAAAGAGGTTGAGGTGTATGTGGATGACATGATTGTTAAGTCCAAGGAAAGAGAGGACTACTACACCGCCTTGAAATTTTTTTTCCAACGAATCAGAGAATATCGGTTGCGACTGAAACCTTAGAAATGCACTTTTGGTGTCACAATAGGGAAAATGTTGGGATTCTTGATTACGCAAAGGGGTATTGAGGTTGATCCTTCCAAGATTAAGGCCATCCTAGAAATGCCATCACCAAGGACTGAAAAGAAGGTGCGCGGCTTTCTGGGAAAAGTGCAATTCATAAGACGATTTATTACAAAATTAACCTTGACTTGTGAACCACTATTTGGCCTCCTGAAGAAAGGAAAGAAATTCCAATGGGATGATCGATGCTAGGTTGCTTTTGAGCAGATCAAGCAGCATCTACAGAACCCACCCGTGTTGTCATCGCTAGAACCAGGAAGTTGTTGATTTTGTATCTGTCAGTAATCGAGACGACAATGGGCTGCATGCTTGCGCAAGAATCTGAGGATAGAGTGGAGAAGGCCATCTATTACCTGAGTAAGAAGATGTTGGAATATGAGACCCGTTACACTCCGCTCGAGAAGGCTTGTTGAGCTTTGATATGGGCCACCAAGAAGTTGAGGCACTACCTGCTAGCTCACTCAATAATTCTGGTTTCGAGATTAGATCCTATCAAATATCTCTTCGAGAAACCAAAACTTACGGGTAGGCTAGCCCGTTGGTTGCTTCTTCTCTCCGAATTTGATTTGAAGTATATGACTCGCAAGTTTATGAAAGAGAGAGCGGTAGTGCAGTTCCTAGCTGATCACCCAGTGAAGGGAGACGAAGCAGTAGAGTATCTATTCCCATATGAGGCCATTCTGCAGGTCGAAGAAGAGATTTGGACTATGTACTTTGACGGAGCATCTAACCAGTACGGTTATGGGATAGGGGTGTTACTGATAGCACTCGATAATTCCCACATACCTTTAGCTTTCAAACTTCGGTTTAAAGTATCAAACAACGAAACAGAATACGAGGCATGTATCGCGGGCTTGGAAGCTGCCCTGGAACTAGGAGCAAAATGGTTGGATGTCATTGGGGACTCGAACATGGTTGTGCCTCAAGCGAAAGGAGATTGGAAGGTTAAAGAAGAAAGGATGAAAATCTATCACCAAATCCTGGATGTTCTGATTCCTAGGTTTGAGAAACCAACCTTCACGCATCTGTTAAGAGAAAACAACAGGTTCGCTAATGCTTTATCAACTCTATCTTCCATGAGAGACATCCCTTTGGGGGTCTGGATGTGTCCAATCATTATTGAGCAGAGATATGTGCCGGCTTATGAGTTAATCGCCACAATAGATGAAGTACAAGATCAGAACCCCTGGTTTCATGACATCTGGAACTTCTTAGAAAAAGAGGCTTATCCACTAGGGGCAAATGCCAAAGATAAAAGGGAAATACGTTGAATGGCTGCTCAGTTTATCATCTGCAGGGGTAAAGTTTACAAATGGGGCCATCTGGGAATGCACAAGTGTAGACGTGCCCGAACGTCCCGGCTCCGCGAGCGAAATGGCGCGAAATCCATTTTGTTCATTAGCTCACTATAGTTCAGACTCAATGTCACGATTTTGAATCCAATCTCACAAAGTGCAATGCAAGACTGATAAATCACCAAAGAGTCCAAATCCGGCAAATCGTTTTGGAAAACTGATTTTAATAAAGAAGTGTCAAACATGGCTGCTTTTCCTGATACAGAGTCGCCACCTAAATGTTTTATTTTTGGGAAATTTAGGAAACCCTGACTCGTGCCTAAGGCCGCGTGTCCATCATCACCAAATTTGCCTCGGCTCGGGAACTTGGGTACGAGAGGGGAAGGTCATGCAATGAGCACCCCCACTGGCCCGATCTAAAGATCGGCCCTTACTAAGCATGATATTTTGTTTTTGAAAACACATGTGTTCTTATTCTGGTTTATTAGCTAGCTTTACTACGTGATGCACACAACACACAAGTATAGACTAGATCGCCTTAGTTGGAACAAAACATCTCATATTTGTTTGAAAATGGTTTGAAAGTGCTACTCGCAAGTAGGCTAAGACGTGGATTTTGCCACCCTCAAGTGGGCTTAAAACTCGTATTTCGATGAATTGTTCCAATTCAAGTAATCCAACCTTCATCCACAGGCATTCGGGTAATTATATCACATAAGCAAATAGCCTCATGGCAAGCATGTTATCATGGCAGTCACTTACATACATGCAAGATGCTAAAGCATAAAAGCTTACCCAGTACTCCTAGCCAAAACAATAGCTAGTTAGTAATCAATGCAATATGCTAGCTATATTAACAATGCCTAATGCAACACATGCAAAAATGCAACTAAGATAGGCTCGGCTATTCTAAGATGGCATATGGATGCAACACTCGATACATGTATTCAAATTGGAATTGAAATACAATACAGTTGGTATGATGCACCGAGCTCGGTGCATGCAATACGAACGAATGGATGTAAACATGCGAAGCATAAGTATGCTAATTGAAACATGCCCTAAAACTAACCATCAAAAGCTGATAAATAAAAGGGAGAAGGACGTGGGGTTGGAAGACATTCACATACTCACGCACACTTATTACAAAACTCGCCCTCTCAACAGAGGGTCCAAATGAATAATACAAACCATCTAATTAACTAACTAACAAGCTAATTAATTATTACACAACCCTTAACTAATTAAACAAATTAATTAAGTTACAAAACAGTTAAAGCAGCCTCGAGGAGAAGGACACATGCATGCTTGACTTTGCTCGAAAATCCGTTGCCATGCCTCATGTTGCCTCTGTTTGCACTGCTCTGCACCTCTAAAAACTGTACAAACTTCTGTGATGCTTCTGAACCACCTCATGGACACTCTGAGAGTCATCGGCCAAGAGGGGTGGCCATCGGCCAATGGAAAATGGTCATCGACCAAATATGAGGCTATCGGCCAAACATTTGTAGCCGATCGGTACTCTGGATAGCCGATCAGCCATCTCTTCCTGGAAAATGGTCCTTTTGCTGTAGCAGAGGACAAACAGAGGCATGGCAATGCATTTGCAAGAAAATGTGTGCAACTACACCCCTTATCATGTTTGAGGCTCAAAGGAGTGTAGTGCTCGGCCCTTGAGCCACCAATCACGCATCTCGATGCATGATGGCCAAAGGAGCCAAGTGTGCAATTCAATGTAAAATGAATGCACAAAAACACATGAATGCATAAAACTCTATCATGCATAATCAAAAGCGTCGGCGACCGAGAATTGAGGCACATTTCATCACTCCAAGTATGAAACATCTCTCATTCCTCGTGTTTGGCTTAACACCCAAACCAAAGACAATGTAATGCAAGTATGCCAAATAAAATGCAATGCATGTAAACAATGTAATGCAACAATGATTGACTCACCAAAGCCAAAGGCATACCAACTCAATGCAATGCAACCTAAGCATGCCGACTAAGCTAATGCAACAAGCATGCAAAATGCAATGCAAACTAAACATGCAGACATGCAATACAATAAGCATGCAACAACACACAAACCACATATTCAATGGACTTAAACCGAGAATGGATAGACCTCAGCCATGCCAAAAATAGTGGCCAAAATGATAAATTGATGACATGAAATGCAAGGCAAACATGCATGCCAATTGGCCCAAGAATTAAGGCATAAAGAGGACAACTCTCAAGAACACTTAAGGAGTGAAAAGCGTGCAAGTGTGACAACACTACATGCTCTGAAATGATGTTAGGAATGATGCCAAATCACACACATAATCATAAGCATAGCATGCATGAGGCTCAAAGCCTAAGACTAGCAAGGGGACTTGCACGAAGGCTATGCAAAACATGAAGCAAATGGCCTAAGCAAACCAAAATAGTCCTAAAGCATACCAAAGTGAGTCTAAAACATGCATGGATCAAAGCCAAAACAAGTCAACATGAAAGACCTAAAGCATGATGCAAGTAAGGCCAACAAAGGGGATTGCACTACACCTATTACAACCACGCATGGCATGAATCAACCAATAAAAATCAAAGTTATGGCATGTCAAAATAAGCCCAAAAACCCACTAAGATGGCATCCTAAAGGCCTACGTATGATGGCATGCACAATGACCTACTCTTGAGGCATAAAACACCAACTCTTCAAAGCGTTGAAAGGATGACAAAGGCAAGTGTTTGACCATGAAACATGCACTAAAATGTCATTTCAAATAATGCCAAATCATGAGAATAGTCTAAGCAATGCATGCTAGCGACTTGGATGCCCAAAGCTAACAAGCTAGATTGAACCATGGCTATACAAAGCATGGCATATATGATCAAGACAACACAAATCAGAGCTCAAGCATGGTAAAACAAGGCTAAAAGCTCCTTTGAGTTGAGCCAAAACATGCAAGAATGATGGTCTAAACACAAGATGCATGTTATGCTAGCATGCATGATTGCTCTACAAGTGCATGGTACATGCAAGATGCTGTTAAACCAACCTTAGACAGACGTATAGCATGTCAAAATAACACCAAATACTTGCTGAAAGGGAGCCAAAACAAGCTTAACAAACATGCCACTATTATGAGCCATTTATGCAAGCATATGAGACACGAGGAGAGAGGGGTGTCCCTCTCCTATTCAAGACTCCAAAACCACCTCTCCACCACTAAAAATCCTCTGGATTTCAATGGTGAGAAGGTCAAAACAAGATGGTTCCAAAGCTCAAAAAGGAAGGCACAAAACAAGGCCAAACAAGGCCTAAGAAGGGGTAAACAACCCCTAACACAAAAGTGACCTTAAACAAACATCACAAGCATGAAAAATTAGAACTTTTTACAGTAGAAATTTAATCTTAAATCATCATGCAAATAGGTCTAAAAGCTTAAGCCAAAACAAGGGATTAAAAGGTAGTTGACTCACCCTTGAAGAACACTTTCAAGAACACAACTCCAGCAGCCTTCTCTGACCAAAACCAGTCCAAAAACTCTAAAATCAACCTCAAGATGCCTCAGCAACAAAAGGATGGTGTTTCACTAGGTGTTTGTGTGCAATAGTGTGAAGAATTTACACTTTAAGGCACAAACACACACACACATAGAGAGAGAGAGAGAGAGGGATATATATAGAGAGATATATAACTTTTTGTATCAACTTTCAGAACCTCTAGAAAGGGAAAGGGAGCTCCCTTCTTCTAGAATTTCAATTCTCAAGCTTGTTGAACAAGCTTGAGTCTTGAGGCAAATCCCTCCATACACGTGTATAAAGGATAAGAATTGTGCATACCAGCTGTCACAGCTGGCACAAAAATATCTGCAAAAGCAGGTGGAAAGATCCCGACAAGAAAATATGGTCGATCGACCAAAAGAAGTGCCGATCGACCAAAAAGAGTGCCGATCGGCCAACACCTTTGGCCGATAGCAAGAACACAAGGCCGATGGCACAAGGCCTTAGCCGATGGGTTGTAGAGATGGCCAACAAGCCACCCCCTTCCCTCAGAAGCAAAACCACAAGTCCTTGGTCCACAATCAAGCACAAAATAGTCAAGTTGAGAGATCCTAAGGCAAGGCATGCAGCCAAGACCTTCGGAAACTCAAAACGAACACGAGCATGGATGATCATCGAGTGTTCAAACGATGACGTCCAAGTCTTGAGGACGGCCAAAAATGGGGTGTCTACAACAAGCTGTGTATTGATGAAGAAGAGTCGAAGCGCCTAATAGAGGCCATCTACGGAGTAGAGTGTGGATCACACATGAGTGGAGTGATGCTAGCTCAGAAAATTCTCAGACAGGGTTATTACTGGTCAACCACGGAGGAGGACTGTATTGGTTTTGTTTGGCGATGCCACAAATGTCAAATTCATGCAAATCGTATGAATATCCCACCGTCGAAGCTATACAACATGACTGCACCATGGCCTTTTTCAGTATGGGGAATTGATGTTATTGGGGCAGTTACTCCGAAGGGGTCAAATGGGCATGAGTACATCCTGGTGGCAATAGACTATTTTACAAAGTGGGTCAAGGCCCAATCCTACGCAGTGCTGAAAGCGTCGCACGTAGCCAAGTTCATCAGGAATAATATCATCTGTCATTATGGGGTCCCGAATGAGATTATTTCGGACAATGGTTCCTACTTCAAGAAAGAAGTGATCGACTTGTTGGAGAAATACAACATGGCTTTTCATAAGTCATCTGCATATCGGCCGCAAACCAACGGAGCTGTTGAGGCCACCAACAAGAACATCAAGCACATTCTACAGAAGATGGTGGAAACCTACATGGACTAGCCAGATAAGCTGCCATTTGCTCTTTGGGGGCTACAAAACATCAATTTGAATATCTACTAGGGCAACTTCATATTCTCTGGTTTATGGGATGAAGGCTGTTCTGCCGATTAAAGTTGAAGTTCCGTCGCTGTGGGTTATGGCTGAGTGTCAGATAGCAGAAACGGATTGGCACCAGAGCAGGTTTGAGGAACTAATGTTGTTCGATGGGAGGAGGCTGAAAGCACTGTACCACGTCCAAAGTTATTAACGCAGAATCGCCAGGGCTTTCAACAAGAAAGTTAAGTCCAAGAATCTGAAAGAAGGGGATTTGGTGCTCAAAGACAACCGAGCTCCCATCCATGACCCTAGGGATAAGTTCTGACCGAATTGGACTGGTCCTTACATCATCAAATCCATTTGGTCGGGTGGAGCCGTCATTCTTATGGACTTAGATGGCCTCAAATTTTCCCAACCAATCAATATGGACAAGTTGAAGAAATACTATCCTTGAGAGGCTCGCTAGGCTGAAAACCCGAAAGGGCAACCTAGGCAAAAGTTAAAGCACAAAAAATTAGAAAAAAGAAAAACTAAGCTCGCAAGGGCGGCCTTGGCAAAAGTTAGAGCGCAAAAGGAGAGCGTTAATATCTGAGTGAACCGGAACCGAACTACGTAAGGCTTGATTCCCATCTTTGGGATCCGTAGGCAACTTCATTATGAAGTCCAGCCACAAACACTTCCAAATCAACCCTGTCCATGAGATTGTTCTGGTCATCTTTGTCTTTTCTGAATCCAAGAGTTTGGTTGTGATCTCTAGTGCAGTGCAGTGCTATTTAGACAAGGGGCAACTTTCCAGTTATTGGATTCGAGGTTGTACATCTCAAGGATAGATTCTGGGAGTGTCCAGTTGTGATCCTTATCGAAAATGGTTTTGAAAAGTTTTAATAAAAGTTGATTTAGTTCAAATTAATCTTTTTACAACTTAGACCATTTTTGGACCAAAAGGAAAATTTTCAGTATCCACAACTCTAATTTCATTGATTTCAATACAAAGTTCTCCAATTCATGATACAAATCAAAGTTGCTTTTTATTACATTCAAAAAGTAAACTTGAAAGTACAGATCAAAGCAATAAACTTGGGGTATAGTTGAGTCAAGTGTTCCTACATCCCCTCCCAGAGCTTGTGGAAGCTTCAGATGCTAAAGTAGGCCCAGTTTGTGCCTCATCTTCAAGTCGAGCTATACATTCGCCAGAAAGGGCACAACTAAAATTGGGAGCGAGAGCTAGAAGATCTCTTGTCCTCCATGCAGTAGGATAGCGAGCTAGCTGTGGGCCTTGGATTGGAAATGAAGCTGGGTATTCTACCCCCTCTCCTGGGCAAGTCTGGTCGTGTCCAAACTGATGACTGACCGAAAAGGAAAATAGAAGACACAGTGTATCAAGCCAAGCAACTGAATACCAGTTTTTGAGACATGTTGTGGCTCATCTCGGGCAGATCAAACCAGGGGCAACCCCAAGTAATGTCGACAGTAGACCTGTTGCACATCCAATGGCATTAACTAGCCGTTGGTGAAAGAAATAGCTGCATGCTGAATATGCAGGGCAAGAGTCCACTACTTTCAACCTATCCATGAGCCATATCTGGGGAGGGATGAAAAATAAGAGAGATTAAAGAATAGAGAGCTGTACGTGGAGAGAAAAAGTGAGAAAAGGGTTTTGAGAGAAAAATAGAGCCTGAGGGCTGAGTGATGTGAGAAACACATGTGAGAAGGGTGGTAAATATTACCAGGAAGAGTAGTGGAATTCCTCCGAACTTGGTTGTCTCTAAGCGATGGAAAGCATCCAAACCTATTAAAGTTTTAGCTAGTGTCAAGTTGATGCAGCTCTTGCCCTCTTTCAAGCCTTGGGCAACTTCGACCAAGCGAATGCTAGACCCTCTGAAGCTAGAGGCAAGCAGGAAATGAGCCAACATACAAAAGCAGAGGGTATGTTGTCGAAAACTTTGCCAAAGACAGTCATTGCGGTCACCGGCATCAGAAAATTGGTGAATGAGATCGGGAATGTCTAGTGTTCTATTGTGAACTAATGATCAATCATTGTGTAAAGTGAGCCCGCACATTCTTCCTAGGGTCGGGATGTGGCCGAAACGGGACTGGGGCAAGATTTCCTCATCATGTCTGGATTCCATCAAGACTTGGAACTCTTCAATTGTCGGACATATCTCTTGTCCCCCAAAGCTAAAAACATGTGTGACCAGGTTCCAACATCTAGCCGCGACATGACGGAATAGTACGTTTATCCCGAAACCCTAAAAATTCAGCTTTTCTCGGCCATCTAAAGCTGCAATCAAATCTGAGAGCTTTTCGGCAAAGAATGGCTCCATTTGTGGCAAAAACAAAGCTGGAATGAAGAAACCACGAAGCTAGAGCTTTTGTAGAAGATAAGATAGTGAGTAGAGGCCAGGTGTCAACGTTTCAAAGGTTCTTTACATTGATGGCCGACAGAGGCTCATCAATGGCCGACAGAGGCACATTGTTGGCCGGCAGAGGATATAGGTGGTCGACAGAGGATATAGATAGCCTGTAGGCCATCCTTCACAGCCGGCAGCCTTCATTTTCTGCCCACTGTCCTCCTTTGTGAAGATCCGGGTGCATGCAGCAGTTGTATTCTGCTATTTGCATCTCTTGAAGTCTTCTTTTGAGTCTCTTTGAGCTTAAGCATGCTTATTTGAGTTGTATCCATTTGGTTTTGTTCATCGAGTTGTAGTTTGTTGTTTATCTAGTCCTTGTTTTGCTTATCGAGTTGTATTTATATTGATTGTCGAGTTGCGGTTTTGTTTACCGAGTTGTTTTACTCTGTTTGTTATTTTAGTTGTTGGTCAATTCATTAACTGATTAGGACAATGCTAATGGAATGTGCGGTTTTCAGTCAAGGCCAATCTCATTTCTTTTTATGCTATGTGATGGTATGCGATAATGCTCAGAATGCAAAATATAAAGACTTTTTAATCAAAAGCTGTTTTCATTCCGATCATGGTCACTTTTTTCACAAGAGTACAAGTTTTTAAAGAAATAAAACTTGTCTAAACTGTACAAAGTGCCAATATTACTAGCAAAAAGAAACTAAGTCAAAACATAGATAGATCAGTGCCAGCTATCTCAGGCTCGAGAGGCCCTTTTCGTCCTCTTCCTCGGCAGAGCGGACTCTAAAGCACTATCTCTGTCGCTGCCACTGTCTGAATCTGAATCAGAGCCTGAATCAGAACCATCGTTAGCGTCCGTAGCCTCACCACTAGCAGAATCTGAGCTGGCCTCGTCGTCTCCGTCCTCAGATGACTCTGACTGTAGACTCGCAGCCTTCTCACCCTCGTTCATCTCATCATCATCGTCACCTAAGAAGGGCTCTGAAGGGCCGCTCCCATTGCCGCCACCCCTAGCTCTACCTCGGCTACGTACCGGAGCCTGTCTCCCTCTCCTCCCTACTGCTAGAGGAGGTGCTGAAGGTCCTGCTGCGGCTGCTGTTGCTGTCGGTAAAGGTGGGACCTAAAAAAGCAGTTCGTATACATCAGCCATAGTATGTGTATTAGATGCAAGAGTGATGTGTAGAATTGATACATGCGGAGTATGAAAGCAATGTGAGAATGCATCGTGTCAGATGTGATCAATAGATTCAGTGTATTAGTGCAGGGTGAAGAGGTATTCAGTTGAGATGTCAGTTTCAGTATATCAGCAGAAATATGATGACCGAAATGCAAGAAAATTGAATAGTTTTAGCTCAATGCCATGGAAGCCGAGTATCGAGTCCCTCCTCAAGATCATGCCCTCGAATGAGGCCAACATCTCGAGTAACCCATCAGCATACTCTGTGGGGGGCTACAAATGCAAGTTGGAATGATCAGTATCTGGTGTCTGAGTATCTGAGCAAGAATGTAAAATGAGATGAAGACTGAAGTGCATACCAGAGGCGCGTCAGGTGCCCTGACATTTCTATGACCAGGCAATGGAGGCTCGATCAAAATCTGATAGGTCGCTCCAGAGTACCACCAACCTGTTAGCTCAGTCGGAAGCTCCGGCCAACCAGCCCTCCACCCTGCCTGAGGAGTCCCTCTGCCATGGGCTGTGCTCGCCCAACTCGCTCTGCGTGTCACCCTCATGGTAGGAGCTCTTACTCCCTTGCCCGCGTGAACGTCGGTCAGAGGCGGCATCAGGTGTGTCTGGATGAAGGTCGCATAATCACCCTTTACACAGAAGTAATCCGCCTCCAGCCCTACCATAAACTGGATCACCACTTTGGCAGACAGTCTGTGTGTCGCTCTCATGGATACTGGAGGTGCCATCGGTATGAATGGGCCAGGCAAGCCCAAAGTCTGGTGCGTGAAGCGCTTGCCCAAGAACCAAGTGCGGCAAATTGGGCCCTTGAGAAGAATGTGATAGCAGGTGACGACCCGAGCTGTATCATACTGGGCTCGAAGCCCTGACGATATCACGGCCCTGGGCTTCCATGTGATCTGAAATGAAAGCGAACAGATGATTAGTTGTTGTTAATCGTTAATGTGTGGATTTAAATGGATTGAAAATTAAGACAGCTTTGTCATTGGGTTACCTCGTGCGCCGCAACCACATCAAAATACTGGCAGAAAAACATGAAGTTTTCCCAGGTCCTTTGGCGGAGCAGGCCGTCGTATACCCAAAAAAATAGGACTGTCGTTGGAACCTCCTCTATAGGCTCTGGATCAAGAGTCGGGAAGTATGCGTACACCCATAGCTGCAGGGAAAATGCAATGGAATGCGATCAATACAGCATGAATAGATGCAGAAAATGCGAAGCAGAAAGCATACAGCGTATGAGTAGATGCAGAGAATGCAGAATAGAAAGTACATGTGTTGAACAAATGTAAAGCAAGAAATGCCAAGTAGAAAATGTAAAGCGAAAAGGGGGAACTAAGTTGTGTACCTCCCAAGCCCGCCAGTAGCCTCCAATCAAGCTCCCATTCATGCGAGAAGTCGAGCTCATATATCCGTATAAAGTGGTGACACCAACTCCCCCCCAATCATAGAACTGAACTCGATGGAGCACTACCAAGGCACTCAGTAGATACAGGCCCATGGTATTCCACTTGTTCAAAAATAAGATGGTACCAAAAAGGAACATGAGAAAGCCTCTGGCGTACTGCTTTGTCACCTCGATTGTCTCTGGCTCTGTCCCTCTGAACTGCTCCTCAAACCAGCTATACTGGACCATGCCTGACCGAAGTGTCGATGGATGTGCCCCTAGCAGCGCGACCCATGCTACCTACCACTCCCCCATGTTAGGGTCGAGAGGGATCGGATCACCCCCTATGCCCAAGCCAGTGATCATGGCAAAGTTGATAGGGGTCATCGTCATCTCCCCCGTGGTGGAGAAATGGAAGGGGTTGGTGGTGTCCCACCACCTCTCCCCTAGAGCCCCTAATAGAGGACGGCTCGCTATAACCTGAGTCAGGCTAGAGCAGAAGATACCGAAGCCTGTCTCATCAATAATGTCACGAACTCCAGCGGGAGCTCGCCGTACCAGTCTCAAGCGGTCGTCGTGCCATAACCTCTATGAGAGCGGGACTCGTCTTGTGATAATGCATGAGATGCAAACAGTTCAGGCGATGAAAAGTACATTCAAACAAGTCAAGCAATGATAGTACGGTCGAATCAAGGCAGTGCATTAGATGCAATCAGATCAAAACAATGCAAGAAATGTAAATAGATAAAGGTAATATTGCAGAAAAGACAGTTTTTGTACCTCTACGGCGATGGCCGACAAATGAGACGCTAGCTCTCTCAGTAGGAGGTCGTCTGGCGCATCCTCAGCAAAGTCAGTAAAGGATTTGATGCCTCCTACGGTAGGCACTATGTGTGTCTGAGGATGATACCTCGCTGGATTGAAGGGGCGTATACGCAGCGGTAATAGCTCCGACTCAGCCTCAAAGTCTGCCTCGAAGTCTACTGGAGGAAGCTCGGGGAGAGCCCCGTCGTGAGGAACATCATCCACCATCTGAAATAGGTGCAAAAATGAGCCGAAATGAGGGAAAATGTAGAAAAATGATGAAACTTTGAAAAATCAACCCTAGAAGAGAGGAAAAGTCAAAGAAAGTCAAAGCCAAGAAAAGTGTACTAACCTTGAGAGAAACTCGAGGGGAATGAGCCTAGAATGGTGGAAATGAGGAAAGAAGCGTTGAAATCAAATTATGATCGGTTCAAAGTGAAGAGAACTAGAGGGTTTTAGTGAAGAAAATGTTTTTAGGGTGTTGGAAAACGTGTGGAATGCGTGGATCTAGAGAGAATGAGTACCTAGAGAGCAAAAGGAATGATTTTCATGCAAGGGTTTGTGGGGAAATGAAGTTTAGAGTTGTGTACTTAAAGACCTAAGTGTGAAAAGTAAAATTTGCCCGAATCTGCCATTGATGGCCGGCAATGGCACATCGATGACCGGCAGTGGTGCACTGGTGGCCGGCAGGGCACACCAATGGTTGGCAGGGTTCCACAAGCTTTCCCTGCATCTTTGGCTCTGTTTTGTGTCCTTGGATTCCAAGAAGTGCAAGGGGTGTTTAGTGTTTGATTCAGAATGCCTTCGCGGAATCTCAGAATTGCGTTTCCAGTGCGCGATGGCCGTCACTCATCAACTTAAGCAAGGTGTATCCTTTTTAACATATTGCAACTCTTCCAAGAGGTAAATCGGAAGTTGCCTTTGAGTTGTTTTTACCAAATGTGCTTTTGTCGTTGCATAGAATGTGTGTTTGTTTGCCGTTGCATGGAACATGCGTTTTGAATTGTTGTATAGAACATGCATCACCATGTTTGTATAGAATATGCACGTTACATTGAATATGCATTGTTGATTATTTTGCATGGAACATGCTTTCGCTCACGCCGCGTAGAATATGCTTCTATTTTGTTTCTTGCATGTTGTGCATAAAACATGCCTCTAACGTTGTGTCATAGTTATTTGTCTTGCATAGAACATGCATTCTTATCGCATCACATTTGTTAAGTGTCTTTCTCTACATGCACGATATTGTATGTACGGTTCATTCAAGGATTCCAAGTAAGATCATTCCTGCCCCCTTAAGCTCCTCGTCGGTTAGAAACATTCGGGTACGCCCGGTGTTTACACCGACTCCTCTTTGGTAAGAAACATTGGGACGTGTGCTCGATGTTTATGCCCCTCCCCGGTTAGAAGCATTTGGAATGTGTTTCGATGCTTATGCCACCCTCTTTGGTTAGAAACATTGGGACGTGTGCCCAGTGTTTATACCCCTCCCCAGTTAGAAGTGTTTGGAACATGTTCCGATGCTTATACCACCTTGTTTTGATTAGAAACATTGGGGCGCGCTCCGATATTTATACCACCCTCCAGTGTTCGCACCCAACCTTTTCTCCTCTCGTGTGCGACGTGTTAGGACACTACACTTTAGAAACACGTGTGCAAGTCCCGGTGTTCACCTTGTCCCTTCTTTCCTTGCGTGTGCCGTGCGCTAGAATTTTGTTTGAGACCTTTGGTGCGCCCGATAGTCGCTTTTAGCCTTTCCTGCGTGAGTCGGAGTTAAGACTGTATAATTTTCTTACATCCTTTCTGCATGAGGTGCGGTTCGGCTTGTGATTCTCACGCGTGGCGTATTTATTTGCTTACTTCTTTTCGTGTATGAGATTACTGTACCTCGCCGGTTTACTTAAAATGTGGCATTTTCTTTGAGCATAACATTTGCATTTTAAATGCTTGATTACGGCCTCATTGCATGATCATAAGTTATGTTCCGGCATTGTGCATATCATATGCATTTTGCCCCAGCCTGCGGGCGCCACTATGTATTGTTATCTTGAATGTCTGTCTAAGTCTTGCGGCCTTGCCAAAATGGGTCGTCTCTGGGCTTTGACATTCACTCACATCATTTTATAACTCTGAGTTCTGTCAAAGAGAGGCAACTGTAGACACCCCATTTTTTACCATCCTCAAGAGTTGGATGTTCTTGTAGGTACATCTAAAGACGAGTTTGATTGCTCGTCGAGCGCTCGAAATCCGTGGCGGAACGCCATAGGTTTGAGCTTTCCAAACCCTGCATCAATTCTATCTCATTTTTGGACCATGTTTTGGTCCTTTCAACATGTTATTTTTGATGCACTGCCGGCCATGGATTTTGGCTTTCCGGTCATTGATGTGCCCTGCCGGCCATCAATGAGCCTCTGCCGGCCATCACTGATGGCCGGCCGACCGACCGACCACCAGTGTATCGGTAGATATTTTCTAATATTTTGTGCCAACTGTTTGCACAGGTTGAACCATGTTCGTGCACGTGTATGGTTGGATCTCTTTGAGGGGATTTTGTATCTTCTATATATAGAAGCCTTCCTCTTGCATGTGGAAAGTTAGAAATTTTGAAGACAAACAAATTTCTCTCTCTCTAGAATCCTCTCTCTCTTGATATTTTATGCCTTAAAGCCTAAATTCTCTACACTCTTGCATGGGAGCCCTTGATCAAACTTGATCACCATTGAGTTGAGGTTGTTTGAGGTCCTATTTGAGCTCTAGAAGTGGATTTTGGCTTGGTTGGACTTGCTTTTGTTGCCTAAATAGCATCTTGTCTTCAAGAGGTAGAACACTTGTATTTTAAGCCTAGTTTAAATACTTGTTTGGCCATCTTTGCACGCTTTTTTGAGGCTCGTTTTAACTTCTGAAAATCTCTGTTTTTATGGAGTAAAATGGTGGTTTGAGGTTCGATTGGAGTTAGGGGTGGTCCACCCTTCTTGTAGCTTGCTTGTTAAGTTGTTGTGCCATCATTCAAAGCTTTCTAAAATAACTTTTTTGGCTCTCTTAACCACTGAATTCCAATGGGATTTTCAGTGGTAAAAACATTATTTTGAGGTCCAAAATGGGAGGGGGTAGTCTCCCCTCCTTGTGTCTTGTTTGCATGAGTAGATAGCTTAACATGTGACCATGTTTTTCTAGCTTTTTGTGAATTGATCTCAGCATGTTTTTGGTATTATTTTGACTAGTTTTAGCTCTGTTTTGAGCTGGTCTGGTCGCTTGAGGCTTGCTTTGTATGCTTGTAGTGCAATTGTGCTTAATAGTCTAGTTTGTGCTATGTGTTGGCCTTTCATTCTAGCCTTTTTTAGCTTACTTCAAGCATGTTTTAGGACTCCTTTTAAGCTATTTTAGGACTATTTTGAAGTGTTTGTACCTTTTGAGCTTTGTATTGCATGCCTATAGTGTAGTGCTCTTCACTTGTTTGGTGTTTTTGGCTTTTAAACATGATTTGCATGAGTTGCTTACATGTTGTAGTATCACTTTGGATGCCATTTCAGCACGGAAATATTTATAACCTCCCTCATTTCTTCACTTTTCCATTTTCTTTTAGGGTGATTAACCTTAAGGTTGTATTTGAGCTTGAGATAGAGCTTGTGCTCAATGGTTTTAATCCTCTTTTAAGGGTTTCTACTAACCAAAGGCATGATCTCTCTCTTGCCTTAAGTCATCCCTTGGTTGACATCTCTCTCATGAAAGGACTCTCACCTTGGACTAAACCGGTTAAAGAATGGATCGGGAATGAAAATGAGTAAATAAAACATGACAAGTAAAACTTAAGCAAGGTAAGCATGTGTTGCATTGCATGTGTTCGATCGGACGTTATATTGAACACAAGGTAGATTGGAGCATTTCATACTCAAAGTGATGAAATAAGCCAATCTCCTTAGTCTCCATTGCCTTTGATCATCCACGATAAGGTAGTGGTCTAGAGTCTTGTTTTTATGTATTTATTGAAAGTGTACAACTTGGATCTTTGGCCATCATGCATTGAAAATACTTGATTGGTGGTTTTGGATCCAAGAGTGCCACTCCTTTGATGTTTTGAGATGACAAGGAGGGGTGCAGTACAAACCCTCCATTTTCCTTTGTTTGTGCTCTGTTGCTGTGTGGTGACTCAGAGCACCAGTGGCTTGCAGTGGCTCACTGGTGGCTGACAATGGCTCACCCTTGGCCGACAGAGGCACATTTTTGCCTGGCAGGGGGCCGACAGCAAGCATTCATGGCCGGCAGGCCATTGGTGCAATCCTCAGCATTGAATTGGTAAGTTGGAGCAGAAGGTTCTAGAGTGTAGTCAACCCTGCAAATAGAGCCTCTCAAGAGCAAATCGGAAGGCTTTTCGGGATGAAAATCGAGGGCATGCATCCTACATTTCCTAAAGCAGAGCTGAGGCAGCGTAGTTTAGTGCTCTAAATGTTTAATTGGTGTACATTTGTATTGTAATTTAATTAACTAGTTGCTAATTAGTTAAGTGTTGTAATGATTAAGTAGCTTAGTTTACCTATTTCTTTATTTTGATTGGTAATAATTAGTCTAATTAGTTTAATTAGATTAGTTAGCTTAGCTTAGCTTAGTGTAGCTTAGCTTATTCATTCGAACCCTCCTTCGCGAGGGCAAAATGTTGTAATAAGTGTGCGTGCGTGTGTGTATGTCTTCCAACCCCGACTCTTTCTCCCTTTTATTTAACTGCTTTCAATGGTTAGATTAGGGGCATATTTCGATTAGCATACCTTATGCTTGCATGTTCACATCCATTCATTTGTCTTGCATGCACCGAGGCTTGGCGCATCATTCAAATTGCATCGCAATTTCAATACACTTCTTTGAATACGTGTTTCAAAGCATGTTATCAAATTGTATCATATGCCATATTAGTAGCCGAGCCTATTAATTGCATATTGCATGTGTTGCATTAGGCATTTTAACATAGTTAGGATCATGCATTGTTTCTAACTAGCTTTTGTTTTGGCTTGGAGTACTCGGTAAGCTTTTATGCTTTAGCATGTTTATGCTTTAGCATGTTTACATGAGTGTGATTGCCATGATACCATGTTTTGCATGCTTTCCATGAGGCTATGTGCTTAAATGCTAAACTGCATGAATGCCTGTGGATGAAGGCTTTGTTGCTTGAATTGGAACAATTCAACGAATGTATGTTTTATGCCCACTTTGCGAAGTGGAAAATCATGTTTTAAGCCCATCATGTTTGATGGAAAATCCGCGTTTTAGCCCACTCGAGGGTGGCAAATTCAAACCATTTTCATAAACAAACATAAGTTGAATTCGTTCCAATTCTTGCGATTTTAGTCTATACTTGCTTGTGTTCGTCACATAGTAAAGTTAGCTAATAACTGGAACAAGAATGCATAATGTTTATAAAATGACATATCATGCTAGTAGAGGCCGATCTTTGATCGGGCGAGTGGGGATGCTCATTTCAAGACCTTTCCCTCTCGTACCCAAGTTCCCGAGCCGAGGCAACTTTGGTGATGAAGGACACGTGGCCTTTGGCATGAGTCAGGGTTACCTAAATTTTCCTAAAAATAAAATATTTAGGTGGCGACTCTGTAATCTGGCAAAGCAGTCCAATTTTGGCATTATTTGATTCAAAATCGATTTTCCAAAATGATTTGCCGGATTGGACTCTTTGGTGTTTATCAATTTCACATTGCACTTGTGAGACTAGATTCAGAACCGTGACAGGAGTCCAAACTGTAGGACCAATTCGAGCTCTCCGAAAGAGGGGCGCGGAAAAGTCGAGTTACAAAAGTTGCCCCTTGTCTGAAGAGCACTATGTTGTAACCATCTCTCATAGTGAAGATCACAACCGAACTCTTGGATGTAGAAAAGACAAAGATGACCAGAACAATCTCATGGACACAGTTGATTTGGAAGTGTTTATGGCTGGACTTGAGAATAAAGTTGCCTACGTATCCTAAAGATGGGAATCAAGCCATATGTAGTTTGGTTAAGGCTCACTCAGGTATTAACACTCTCCTTTTGCACTCTAACTTTTGCCAAGGCCGCCCTTTCTGGGTTTTCAACCTTGCGAGCTTAGTTTTTTTTTTTTTTTTTCTAATTTTTTGTGCTCTAACTTTTGCCTAGGTCACCCTTTCAGGTTTTCAGCCTAGCAAGCCACTCAAGGGTATTATTTCTTTAACTTGTCCATGTTGATTGGTTGGGAGAATTCAAGGCCATCCAAGTCCATAAGAATGACAGCTCCACTCGACCAAATTGATTTGATGATGTAAGGACCAGTCCAATTCGGTCTGAACTTGCCCCTAGGGTCGTGGATGAGATCTCGGTTGCCTTTGAGCACCAAATCCCCTTCTTTCAGATTCCTGGACTTAACTTTCTTGTTGAAAGCCCTGGAAATTCTACATTGATAGCCTTGGACATGGTACAGTGCTTTCAGCCTCTTCTCGTCGAATAACATTAGTTCCTTGAACCTGCTCTGCTGCCAATCCGCTTCTGCTATCTAGCACTCAGCCATAACCAGCAGTGACAGAACCTCTTTTTCAATCAGCAGAGCAGCTTCCATCCCATAAACAAGAGAGTACGGAGTTGCTCTAGTGGATGTTCGAATTGATGACCAGTGGCCCCAAAGAGCAAATGGCAGCTTATCTGGCCAGTCTCTGTAGGTTTCCACCATCTTTTGTAGAATGTGCTTGATGTTCTTGTTGGCGGCCTCAACAGCTCCATTGGTTTGCGGCTGATATGTGGATGACTTATGAAAAGCCACATTGTATTTCTCTAACAAGTCGAGCACTTCTTTCTTGAAGTGAGAACCATTGTCCGAGATGATCTCATTCGGGACCCCATAATGACAGATGATATTATTCCTGATGAACTTGGCTACGTGTGAAGCTTTTAGCACTGCGTAGGATTGGGCTTTAACCCACTTTGTAAAGTAGTCTATCGCCACCAGGATGTACTCATGCTCATTTGACCCCTTTGGAGTAACTGCCCCAATAACGTCAATTTCGCAGACTGAAAACGGCCATGGTGAAGTCATGTTGTACAGCTTCAATGGCGGGATATTCATGCGATTCGCATGAATTTGGCATTTGTGGCATCACTGAACAAAACCGATACAATCCTCTTCCATGGTTGAGCAGTAGTAGCCCTGTCTAAGAATTTTCTGAGTTAGCATCACTCTGCTCATGTGCGATTCGCACTCTCCTCTGTGGATGGCCTCCATTAGGTGCTTTGACTCTTTTTCATCAACATACAGCTTGTGCATTCCCAGATGGCCCTGTTTGTACAGTTTACCCCTGCAGATGATAAACTGAGCAGTCATTCGCCGAATTGCCCTTTTATCTTTGGCATTTTGCCCTTGGTGGATAAACCTCATTTTCCAAGAAGTTCCAAATTTCATGATACCAGGGGTTCTGATCTTGAACTTCATCTATTGCGGTGATTAACTCATAAGCCGACACATACCTTTGTTTGATAATGATTGGACACATCCGGACCCCCAAAGGGATGTCTATCATGGAAGACAGAGTTGATAACGTGTCTGCAAACCTGTTGTTCTCTCTTAACAGATGTGTGAAGGTTAGCTTCTCAAACCTAGGAATCAAAATGTCCAAGGTTTGGTGATAGATTTTCATCCTTTCTTCTTTAACCTTCCAGTCTCCTTTTGCTTGAGACACAACCAGGTTCGAGTCCTTAATGACGTCCAATTGTTTTGCCCCTAGTTCAAGGGCACTTCCAAGCCTGCGACGCATGCCTTGTATTCTGCTTCATTGTTTGATACTTTAAATCGGAGTTTGAAAGCTAAAGGTATGTGGGAATTGTCGGGTGCTATCAATAACACCCCTATCCCATAACCGTACTGGTTAGACGCTCCGTCAAAGTACATAGTCCAAATCTCTTCTTCGACCTGCAGAATGGCCTCATCTAGGAATAGATACTCTACTGCTTCATCCCCCTCCACTGGGTGATCGGCTAGGAACTCCGCTACCGCTCTCCCTTTCACAGACTTGCGAGTCATATACTTCAAATCAAATTCGGAGAGAAGAAGCAGCCAATGGGCAAGCCTACCCGTAAGTGCTGATTTCTCAAAGAGATATTTGATGAGATCTAATCTCAAAACCAGAATTACGGAGTGAGCTAACAAGTAGTGCCTTAACTTCCTGGTAGCCCGTACCAAGGCTGAACAAGCCTTCTCTAGCGAAGTGTAACGGGTCTCATATTCCAACATCTTCTTGCTCAGGTAATAGATAGCCTTCTCCACTCTATCCTCAGATTCCTATGCAAGCATGTAGCCCATTGTCGTGTCGGTTACTGACAGATACAAAATCAACGGCTTCCCCGGCTCTGGCAGCGACAACACGGGTGGGTTCTGTAGATACTGCTTGATTTGCTCAAAAGCAACCTGGCATTGGTCATACAATTAGAATTTCTTTCCTTTCTTCAGGAGACCAAATAGTGGTTCATAAGTCAAGGTTAATTTTGCAATAAACCATCTTATGAATTGCACTTTACCCATAAAGCCTCGCACCTCCTTTTCAGCCCTTAATGGTGGCATTTCTAGTATGGCCTTGATTTTGGAAGGATCGACTTTGATGCCCCTTTGTGTAATCAAGAACCCTAGCATTTTCCCTACTGTGACACCAAAAGTGCATTTCTGAGGATTCAGTCACAACCGATATTCTCTAATCCGTTGGAAAAATTTCTTCAAGGCGGTGTAGTGACCCTCTCTTTCCTTGGATTTGACAATCATGTCGTCCACATACACCTTAACCTCTTTGAGGATCATATCGTGTAAGATCATGGTTGCAGCCCGTTGATAAGTAGCCTCAGCATTTTTCAGATCGAACGGCATCACCCTGTAGCAGTAGGTTCCCCACGGCGTGGTAAAGGCATTCTTCTCTCTATCCTCGGGGTGCCATCAAGATTTGGTTGTACCCATAAAATCCATCCATAAAGGAGAGCAATGTATGGCCTACGGTGAAGTCCACCAATTCGTCGATGTGGAATAGAGGAAAGTCGTCCTTCGAACTAGCTTTGTTCAGATATCGGAACAATATTGGCCAACTAAGTAGGATACTCAGATACTTACAAGAACCCTGCATCTATCTGCTTGGTGACCTCTTCCTTGATTTTCAAAGCCCAGTCTAGGCATATTCTCCGAAGCTTCTGCTTGACAGGTCGAGCCTCAGGGTCAAGAGGGATCCGGTGCTGTACAATCTCAGGATCTATTCCAGGCGTGTCTTCGTAGGACCACACGAAAACATCTTTGAAATCTTTTAATAAAGCGACTATGCGCTCGCGTTCCTCCGAAGACAACGTGGACCTGATCTGGACCAGACACAGATCCTTCTCAGTACCCACATTAATTAAAATGATTTGATCAACCAAAGGTTTTACAAACCTCTCATCCTCTCGATCAATCAAATGTTTTAAAACCAAAGGAATTCCTTCCTCATCATTTTCATCAAAATTTTAAAAGTCACGATCCATGCAATATACAAGTGGCACAAAAAAGTACTCAGAAATAGTAGTGGTATCATTCTCATTCACAACTTCCAGTTCATCCAATTCCTTGGTTACAACCGACTCAAAAGAAAAGGAAAAAGACGACCTGGACAAAACAATGGCATCTAGATTATCAACCCCAGGAATACCGAACTCTGACTTAGAAGAACTAGAATCTGATTCCGACTCCATAGACTCTATGGAATCAGATTCCGATTCACTACATGATTCACAACTGCTGGACAAAAAGCCCTCTTCGAACTGCCAAACGAGGGAGGGTGCGATAGATGCATCCAGAATGCCGGTAAAAGGGCCCACAGCCGTTTGATCTCCAATCATAGAAACAGAGAAGTCACCCCCCAAGCTCTCTGGTGTGATCTGAGGATCTTAAAGAAGACAAGCCAGCGCTGCTCCAATCTCAAGTTCTATGCCATCAGACTCATCCTCTATACGTTGTTCAGCCTCAGCTGGCAGGTCAGACTGCTCGTCTACAACTTCATCCCCTTGCAACTGTAGGTCGAAGAAGATCTCAAAGCCGGGCAAACGTTGCTTCTCAGAGTTCAGCCATGGCTCGGGAAAGCCGCAAAATGGAAAATCTTCTCCCTCCCGGACAAAGCGGCCATTCAGGGTTCCTTGATGGGTCTATGCTCTAGCTTGTAGTGCTTCCCAATTTGTTTAGCCTTGGCCCTTCCTGTGATTTTCTTTCCTTTTCTTACCTAATCCTCTTTTGTAGGCTTGTAACCTAGACCAAAGGTAGGAGGGTTGTGTGGCACTTCGGCCAATGTAGTGACGCCCTTCCGGCCGCTCCTTCCCAATCCCATTTCGGGTACATGTTGCAGCTTATTCATGAGGTAGACGGATTGAGCACTGACATATAACCCCTCATCAATAGCCAGAATATCTTGCACTACCCGGGCCTCAACCAAGGTGAACCCAGACAAAAAGACATCCTCGTCACTGTGTACAATTTCTAGTACCGGTGTAGTGACTTCCGGCGAAGGATGTATGGAAGAGTTTCTAAAAACAATAGCTACCCCCTTCCCATAGGGGTACTTCAGCATCTGATGCAGAGTAAAAGAGACAACTTTCGCTTGGTGCAGCCACGACTATCCAAGGAGTAAATTAAAGGTGGCTGGAACATCCAAGACATTGAACATAATGTCCTGTTGTGCTGAGCCAACCTGAGTTTTGATCCGAACTATCCCCATCACTTCCCGACTTGTATTTTCATAAGCCCGAATCACTTGGGCCGTTGGTGTGAAGTCTGCTGGCTTTAAACCGATAGCATAGGCCGTGCGTGACGGACACACATTAATTGCAGACCCGGTATCAACCAAGACAACTGGTATCCACTTCTATTTACATTCGACAGAGATGTATAGTGGTTTGTTTTGCTCAGAGCCCTCAGACGGCAATTCCTTATCTGTGAAGGTCAAAGTTGGTGAAGCGCCACCCGGGAAAACTAGTCCAACTAACTGCTCGGGGGTTGTGTCGATAGAGAGCTTAGCTTTATCCATTGCTGATAGCACGGCTTGTTTATGCACCCGTGATGCCATGAGCAAACCCCAGATGGAGATGTCTGCTTGAATCTTCTTCAGCTGCTTCAGTACAACTTCTTCTTCCAACAGTTTATCTTTATGTTTCTCAGTTTCCTTATCTTTCCCTGATGCTTCCGGTTAGTCCAGGTGTGGGGGCTTAAAATATAGCCCACTCCAAGTCATGTGATCGACTTCCTCGGAATACCATGTATCGTCTGGCAGATTCTATCCCTAATCTTCATCTGTGTGGGCAAGATACAAATCATCATCTTCCCACCACATTCTTTCGGCAACCGACAAGCAACTGTCCGGTTCCATTGTAAGCACTCATGTATCCGCAACATAGTCAGTCCCTGTAGGGCCTTTGTCTTTTCTAGCCTTCTGATCATTCTCAGTTCTTTCATATTCAAACCGCTTTAGCGCGGCCTCCTGTTCTGTATCGGCTATACAAATACTACCTAATTCTTGAGCAAAATTCTTTGTACCGGTGCTCTCCGGCAACCCTCCCTTGTCGTCGACCGTTCTGGCCGTTGCAAAAGTCCTCGTTTCCAATTGTTCCTACTTTGGTTGAGTCCCCACATCAACATCTGGTTCATCACTGAGCCACCCTGTATTATCCGTTGATCCGTTCATATCAAACCAACCAATTTGTACATTTCCCAGATCCTGTTCATCGAAGAACTGCAGATTATTGATGTCCTCCTCAAGCTCAGCCAAGTCATCTAGTCCCTGGCTTGCCCCGTCCTCCTGAACTACATTAACCTCTATTCCCGTCGGTAATTCCACCTCTGGTCTGGCCTGACTTGTTGGCACAATGTAACGACACGGGTTGTATGCCTCTTCAGTTAAGCTCACGGAGCCCTTAAGCATGCCTTCTTCTACCACAGCCACCACCACGGGTTCGGGATGGGATATGGACACGCTCATCATGCACAAGTCTGTGCTTACTATGATGAATAGCGCCGACTTAGGCAGGTGGGAGGGGGTGATGTATGTGCTGGGGTCATATGGGATGGCCATTGTTTGGATAAAGTTTACTTGCCTGGGTGGTGGGGTTGATTATGTTATGGGAGAGGATTTGTAGTGACGTTAGGCTTCTCAGGAGGCGCTATCACTTTGTTGTCAATGAGATCCTGAATCTCATGATGGAGTCTAAAGCATAGGTCGGTATCATGACCATGCTGCTGGTGGAAGGCACAGTACTTGGCCGGGTTGTGTGTAGGAGGGAGGGGATTAGGCAATGGGCACAGCTCCAGGGGCCTTAGATGTCCGTTTTTTATCAGGACCCTCCAAGCCGCAAATAGAGACATGTAGAGCGGGGTGAAAACCCTCTGGCCCAGGGTTGGCACTTTGCAGGTTGTGGGGTAGTTTCAGATGTACCAGTAAAAGGGGTGGCTGTTTTCGGTGTGGTGGTAATCATACCAACATCAGAGGTCCGCGAAGCTGTATTACTACTTGTAGTCGCATTTGAACCTCGTGTAAAAGCCCTCTTGGGCTGCTCTTTTTCATGGTCAATCAGACCATGTTTCATCACATCCTCTAGCTGCACCCCTATCTCACGAAGGTCAGCAAATGTAGGTAGGGGTAGGACTATCATCTTTTGTAGCAGCCTCGGTTGCAGATTACGAACGACCATTCTTATCTGGTCCTTTTCAGCTAGCCGGGTAGTCATCATGGAGGCCTTGGCCCTCCACTAAGCGACGAAATCGGAGAAGCCCTCCTTTGGCTCTTGACGAGTTGCCTCGAGATCACGAGTTGTGACCTCGATTTGAGTATTATAGGAGTATTGAGCAATAAAGGACTCAGCTATCTCTTCCGAATTCCTATTTATAGAATCCTCGAGTTTAGCGTACCAGATGGCCAGGATTCTTGACATGGTCTGACAAAAAAGGGATAACTTCTGCAGTCTGGATAGGCCCATAGGCCGCAAAATATCTGAAAACAGCCACAAATGGACCATGGGATCACCTGAACTGTCAAAACAGTCTATGTGAGGCATTTTAAATCTATCTCGCAACATCATCGTCGAATTTGTGTAGCCGTCCTCTATATCTGGGATCGAATTGACACCCTAAGCTCGTTTGAAAAGCTTCTCAAGCTTGCTCACTTTCAGAGCAGTAGGGTCGACCTCAAACTCAAATGGTGCCTCCGTTGGGTAGATCGGTGCTTTGGAAGTCTGAGGTGGGACTGGCCCTGCCAAAATGTCTACATTCTCCTGGACGTTAGTTATATCCCCAGGTATTGGAACCCTGACTGGGGTGGATGCGAAACAGAAACTGTTGCTTGGTGTGGTTGTGGTTGTTGTTACTGTTAAAGCCTAGCAATCAGTTCTGCCTGCTGGGCTGCAATCTCCGCTTGGCGGGTGGTAACTCCCGCTTGGCGGGCAGCATCCAGCTGCATTGCCTCAATGGTCTGTTAAAGTTGATGCAACATATCCTCCATATTGTCTACAGGGTGCTAATCTGTCAAGACCGGTGTATACTCTCTTTCTGAGGTAGAAACAGATGACTGGGTTCAACTGAGCACATGTGGAGTAGATAGTGACTGTTGAATTGGCGACTGCTGAACCGGTGATCTATGCCTGACTCTCCTCTGTCTCGTAACCGGGGGCAGCGAAACAAACACTAGTTGTCCTCCAATAAGATCCTCAGATCGGTAAATCCTACTTACTCTGGTCCAGAGTGCTCGGGGGGTAACTGCGTTGTCTGAAGCAATTGTGAAATACTACCTTGCAAAAAGAAAATAAAGCAAAAAAAGAAACAACAATCAGCAAACGCACAGCACCTCAGCTTAAACAAGGACAACACATAGTTGAAATCATAAGCTTGACAATTCGTACTCAAACATTGATTTTTGCCCCAAATTTTTGCCTGAAAACTGATACCCTCAAACTGGTACCCAAACTTGCAACTGATACATACATTCCTGCAGAGTCACACTCTAAAAGTAGATATCAAGCAAGTGAGAGCCAAAACACCCCTATGAGGGGGTATGGTTTCCCTGTCCTAATTTCATCAGGAACTAGGGATTTGTTATGCAAACAAGCGGTTTCAAATAAACCTACATTTGGGTGAGCAACCAGTCCTAGTTTGGAACAGTCTCTATGGCTTCCGATATGCAACTAGGCCGATTGGTCAAAAAGGGTACCTCAGCAAGACCACCTAATATACCTTTCGCTCGTAACACCGAGAAAGGAAAAGAGGATCAAATGATACAGTGGTGATCCAGATCCAAGGCTTGCGTTCCCATCATGGCAGAGCCTGCAACTGGTCAGCCTTATGGCATGCTTTTCCAAGCGAGCCTCCGGCAAACCGCTCAGGAATAGAAAATGGAAAACACTGTGACTTAGGGGCACCGATGCTAATGTAATGCAAAGAAACACGTAAGTGTAGATAAAACAACATATCATGCATTTTAGTCAAGTTCTCTAAATCCCCAGCAGAGTCACCAGAAAACTGTAGCTCGACTTTTTCGCGCCCCGTTTTGGAGAGCTCGAATTGGTCCTACAGTTCGGACTCCTGTCACGGTTCTAAGTTTAATCTCACAAAGTGCAGTGTGAAACTGATAAAAACCAAAGAGTCCAGATTACAGAGTCGCCACCTAAATATTTTGGTTTTAGAAAATTTAGGAAACCCAGACTCATGCCAAAGCCCACATGTCTGTCATCACCAAAGTTGTCTCGGCACGGGAACTTGGGTACGAGAGGAGAAGGTCCTAAAATGAGCAGTCCCACTCACCTGATCAAAGATCGGCCTCTACTAAGCATGATATGATGCTTTATAAACCTCATGTGTTCTTATTCCGGTTATTAGCTAACTTTACTAAGTGACGCACACAAGCAAGTATAGACTAAGTCGCAAGAATTGGAACGAATTCAACTCATGTTTGTTTTTGAAAATGGTTTGAATTTGCCACCCTCAGGTGGGCTAAAGCGAGGATTTTCCATCAAACATGATGGGATTAAAAAAACATGATTTTCCACTTCGCAAAGTGGGCTAAAAACTCACACTCGTTGAATTGTTCCAATTCAAACAATCAAGCCTTCATCCATAGGCATTCATGTAGTTTAGCATTTAAGCAGATAGCCTCATGGAAAACATGCAAAACATGGCAACATGGCATTTACACTCATGCAATATGCTAAAGCGTAAAAGCTTACCGAGTACTCTAAGCCAAAAAAAAAAAGCTAGTTAGAAACAATGCATGATCCTAACTATACACGATGTCTAATGCAACACATGCAATAATGCAATTAATAGGCTCGACTACTAATATGGCATTTGATACAATTTGATAACATGCTTTGAAACATGTATTCAAATAAGTATTGAATTTGCAATGCAGTTTGAATGATACGCCGAGCCTCGGTGCATGCAAGACAAATGAATGATGCAAACATGCAAGCATATGGTATGCTAATCGAAACATGATCCCTAATCTGACCATCAACAGCGGATAAATAAAAGGGGGAAAGACGTGGGGTTGGAAGACATGCACACATACACGCACACTTATTACAACATTACGCCCTTCGAAGGAGGGTTCAAATGAATAAACTAACCAGCTACGCTAATTAAGCTAACTATTACAACACAATTGAAACTAATTAACTACTCCAGTAAACTAATTATTACAAACCGAAATTGAGTAACTAGCTGCACTAAGCTAATTAAGTACAACACTTGAATGGAATAATTAGCTATGCTAGCTAATTAAAGCAATTAAATAGCCTTCAGGGCGAGGAACGCATGCATGCTTGGTTGATCCCCTCGAAAATGCCATTGCCTTGCCATCAGATGCCTTTGTTTGCACTCGTTTTGATCACTAAAAATTGTACCAACTCTCAGAATGCCTCTGCTCCAACTTAGGAGCACATTTGTGTAAAAATTGACTGGTGGCGGTCCGCTAGAAAAGTGGCTGTCGGCCACTCCAACTAGCCGGTCGGCTACAAAAAGTGGCTGTCGGCCACTAAAACTAGCCGGTCGGCCACCACTTCCTCGACTTCTCCTTTTACGGCAACAGGGAGCAAACAGAGGCAAAGCAATGTATTTTCAAGGAATGTATGTATTGCTACCCTCCTTATCGTCTCTCAAGCCCAAAGGAGTGTAGCTCTTGGCTCTCAAGCCACCAACCAAGCATTTTCAATGCATGATGGCTAGAGAACCACGCTTGTACAAGGTCAAAGAATGCACAAACAAGACCGAAATAACCACCACCCTATCATGCGTGATCAGGGGTGACAGTGACCACGAAAGGTGGCACGTTTCATCACTTTGAGTATGAAACGTCCCATTTTTCTTGTGTTTGGATTAACATCCGATCCAAACATATGCAATGCAACACAAAGATGCTTCATCTTACCTCTTTTACTTTGTTCATTTTGTTTACACATTTTTACATTACCGATTAGTCCTTTAATCGATTAAGTCCAAGGTGATTGTCCTCTACTAGAAAGAGGGCTTAAAGCACAAGTACCTTGAGCATGAAAGAGGCCTCATGCTGTTGGTAATGAACTCCCGAAGGAATTAAACCATTAGGCATGAGGGTCTCGATTCCACACTCAAGCCAACAAGGGGTTCGAAGTCACTTTCAAAACAAATGAAAGAGTGAGGAATGGAGAGAGATTATAGAGATTTTAGTTCTGAAATGGAGTGCAAAAAGACACTAAAACATGCAAGCAACTCATGCAATTCAGGTTTAAAAGCCTAACTCACTAAGCTAGTTAAAGAGATTGCACTACAACCACACAATACAAGCCTCAAAGGCCAAACCAACTCAAAACAGAGTTAAAACAAGTCAAAGCAGTGACTAAATCATGCTGAGATTGAGGTAGAAAATGCTAGAAAAACATGCTCACATGTTAGCTTGCAGACAAGACTCAAGAGACAACCCTCAAAAGCAATGAAAGAGTGAAACAAATGAGCATATGACAGAGCTATATACACTGAAATCACATGTTAAAAGACACTACAACATGCAAACATTCCAAGCAAAACATGTTTAGAGGCCTAAGATGCCAAGCTAGTGAATCCATTTGCACTACAACTATGCAAAACAAAGCCCACATGACCAAAGCAGCCCAAAATAGAGTTAAACCATGCCAAATCAAAGGCAAACACATGCTGGAAATAAGCTAAGTTAAGCCACAAAAACATGCTACCATGTGATGCTAACTAGGTATGGAAGTGAGACACAAGGAGGGGAGGCTACCCCCTCCATTTTTGGCTTCAAAACATGCTTTCCACCACTGAAATAACTCTGAATTTCGGTGGTTTAAAGGCCCAAAATGTTTGACTTTAATATGCTAAAAGATGGCGCAAAGGCTCACACAAATAAGCAACAAGAAGGATAGACAACCCCTTAGCACAAAATGGCTTCAAACCAACATGTTAAGGCCCAAAAATCAGAGCTTTTTGTAGTTGAAAACTAGGCCCAAAATAGTATAAAAAGATGGCCAAGCAAGTGATTAAAAACTAAGCCTACAAGGTAAGTAACGTACCTCTTGAAGCTTAGCACAAAGCAGGCCCTCTTCTGAGCTTAAACAGCCTTCCAACAACCCAAAATAAGTTCCAAGGGACCTCAGCTCCAAGGTAGTCCAATTTGGTTAAGGGCTAGTGTGCAAACGTGTAGAGAAAATCAACTATCAAGCACAAAACAAGAAGAGAGAGAGAGAATTCTAGCGAGAGGGTGAATTTTGATCCAAAGTTTTTTTTAACCCCCAAAATGGTGGAGAGCATCCTCTATATATAGAAAATCAAGCTAAAGGCTTGTATTCATCCCTCCATACACGTGTATGGAGATGGCCTTTAGTGAACAACAGCTGGCACAACTGGCAAACAAATATCTGAAAAAAGGAGAAAAATGGTCGCCGGCCATCATCAGTGGCCGACCGGCCATCAATGTAGCCGACCGGCCATTAACATAGCTAACCGGCCACCACTGGTAGCCGACAGGCACAAGTCATGGCCGGCAGGTTAGGAGGATGGCCGACAGGCCACCCTCTCCTCCATAATTGAAGGAACAAGCTCTTGGTCCACAACTAAGCACAAAACAGACAAGATCAGAGGCTCCAAGGCAAGGTGCTCAGCCGAGACCTTTAAGGACTCAAAGTGAACATGAGCAAGCACAATCATCGGGTGTTCAAACGATGACGTCCAAGTCTTGAGGATGGTAAAAAATGGGGTGTCTATAGTAGGCAACTTCATTCTGAAGTCCGACTGTAAACACCCCCAAATCAACTGTGTCCGTGTGTTTGATGAAGGCATCTTTGTCTTTTCGTTATTTGAAAGATCGGTTGTGATCCTTACCTTGAGAGAATAGCTGGTTACAGTGCTGAGCAGTGCTATTCAGTTTAAGGGCAAGTTTCCATTTCTAGATTCGGGGTTGTACATCTCAAGGATAGATTCCAAGTGTGTCAAGTTGTGATCCTTATCAAAAATGGTTTTGAAAAGTTTTAATAAAAGTTGATTTTGTTCAAATTAATCTTTTTACAACTTAGACCATTTTTGGACCAAAAGAAAAAATTTTAGTGCCCACAACTTCAATTTCATTGATTTCAATACAAAGTTCTCCAACTCTTGATGAAAATCAAAGTTGCTTTTTTATTATAATCAAAAGGAAAACTTGAAAAGTTAGATCAAAGCAATAAACTTGGGGCATGGGTGAATCAGGTGTTCCTGTGTCCCCTCCTAGAGTTTGTGGAAGCTTCAGATGCTAAAGTAGGCCCGGTTTGCGCCTCATTTTCAAGCCAAGCCAGGCATTCGCCAGATAAGGTGCAATTGAAATTGGGAGCGGGAGCCAGAAGTTCTCTTGTCCACCATGCAATGGGATATCGAGCTAATTGTAAGCCTTGGATGAAGAATGAAGCCGGTATTTTATCCCCTCTTCTGGGCAAGTCTGGTCATGTCCTAACTAATGCCTGAACTGAAACAGAAAATAAAAGACAGTGTGTCAGGCCAATCATCTGAATGCTGGGTTGCTGCGACATGCTATAACTCATCTCGGGCAGATCAAACAAGGGGCAACACCAAGCAATGTCAACAGCAGACCTGTTGCACATCCAATGACACCACCACCCCTCGTTTGGGAAATCAACTAGCCTTTGGCGAAAGAAATAGCCTCGTGGTGAATATACGAGCAAGAGTCCACTACCTTCAACCTGTCTATGAGCCATATCTGGGGAGGAATGAAAAATAAGAGAGTTTAAAGAATAGAGAGGTGTATGTGGAGAGAAAAGTGAGAAAGGGTTTTGAGAGAAAAACAGAGCATGAGTGTCAAGTGATGTGTGAAACACACATCAGATAGGGTAGGAAACATTACCTGCAAAAGTAGTGGACATCCTGTGAATTTGGTCGTCTCTTGCCGATGGAAGGCATCCAAGCCCATCAAAGGCTTGGCCAATGCTAAGCCAATACAGCTCTTGCCCTCTTTGAAGCCTTGAGCTATTTCGATCATGCGAATGCTAAACCCTCTGAAACTTGGGGCAAGAAGAAAATGAGCTAACATGCACAAACAAAGGGCTTGTTGTTGAAAACCTCGCCAAAGAAGATCGCCACGGTCATTGGCGCTAGAAAATCGATGAATCAAACTGGGAATATCCAACTCTCTGTTGTGAACCATGGATCGAGCTTTATGTAAAGTGAGCCCACACATCCTCCCTAGAGCTTGGATGTGGTTAAAACAAGACCGGGGCAAGATTTCCTCATCACGTCGGGATTCCCCCCAAAGCTAAACACATGTGTAATCGGGTTCCAACACTTAGCCCCAGTGTGAAGGAACATAAAACATAGCAGAGAACGACTTAGCGGGAATAGTGCATTTATCCCAAAACCCCGAAAATTCACTTTTTTCGAGCCATCTAAAGTTGCAATCCAATTTGAGAGTTTTTTGGTGAAGAATGGCTCCATTTGTGGCAAAAACAGAGTTGGAATGAAGAATCTACGAAGTCCCAACTTTTGTAGAAGATAAGGCACTGAGTGGAAGACAGGTGGCAACAATCTGGAGGTCCCACACACTAATGGCCGATAGCCATTGGTAGCTGACTGGCCACCACTGGTGGCCGACAGCCTTTGTTCATGACCTTCAACATTCTTGTCTATCCTGTGGTCTTCCTATGTGTTGAGAGTGATGAGAATTTGTGTCTTGTTCTCCTCTTTGTGCATTGTTTTGTCTTGTTTTTGTTAGTTTTGTTGAGCCGTTTTGTTTCAATTTATTTATCGAGTTGTATTCGTCTTGTTTTGCTTATCGAGTTGTACTTGTGTTGTTTGTCAAGTTGATATTTTTGCTTGTCGAGTTGTTGTGTTGTTTATCGAGTTGTCTTACTTTGTTTGATTGAGTGTTGGTCGGTTCATTACCTGATTAAGAAAATGCCAATACAGTGTGCAATATTCAATCAAGTTCAATTTCATTTTTATGCTATGCGATGTTATGCGGTGCTCACGATGCAAAATACAACACTTTTTCATCAAAAGATTGGTTTTCATTCCGATCATGGTTACTTTTTTACAGAAGAGTACAAGTTTTTAAAGCAAATAAAACCTGTCTAAAGCTGTACAAAGTGCTAACACTACTAGCAAAAAGAAACTAAGCAAAAATATAGAAAATCAGCACCAGTTATCTCAGTCTCGAGAGGCCCTCTTTGTTCTCTTCCTGGGCAAAGTCTCAGAGCTGTCTCTGTCAGTGCCGCTGTCTGCACCTCCCTCTGAACCAGAATCAAAATCATAGCTGCCATCTACCTCAGAGCCTAACTCAGCATCATCTCCACTAGTAGAACCCGAGCCGGTGTCATCATCTCTGCTGTTGGATGACTCAGTGTGCTGACTCGCAGCCTCCTCGGCCTCGCTAGTCTGAGCCTCGTCATCAGTCAGAGTGGGCTTGGAAGGGCCACTCTCATCTTCAGTGCCCCTGGCTCTGCCTCAGCTACGCTTCGGAGCCTGTCTCTCTCCTTCCTACTGACGGAGGAGGTATTGATGGTCCTGCTGCAGCTCCCGCTGGCGCGCTTAGTATGGCTGGGATCTTAAAAGGGCAGTTGTCAATATATCAGTCTCAGTGTATCTACCAGATGCAAAGATGGTAAGTAGTATGAGTGTAGGCAGAAGTCAAATACAATGTGCAGGTATAATATATGAATGCAGTGTTCAAGTACAGCGTATTAGATCAGTGCAGTGTGGAACAAATTACAGTTTGAATGCTAATGTATCAGCAGAAAGTTTGATGGCACGAAACATAAACTGAAGACATTACCTGAATTCCGTAGAGGCTGAGCAGACTCATGCTCCTCTGCACCATCCTTATTAGGGAAGCCGCTAGCTCGAGAGCATTCCCTATGGACTCTATAGATGCTTGTAAGTGCGTTGGGGTGATTAGTGTTCTGTAAGCATAACTGGAGTGAATTTGGCATGCAAAATGTAAAGTGTGGTACATACTAGAGTCGGGCCTCGAACCCCGACAAACTCGTGCCTGGCTGGTGTAAGCTCAATAGGGATTTGGTAAGCCTCCCCAGTATGCCGCCAACATGTAAGTGTAGTGGGAAGCTCTAGCCAACCAGTCATCTGCCTTGCCTGAGGAGCTCCTCTGCCATAGGCCCTGGTTGCCCTGGTCCCTATTGAATTTGGAGTGATTAGTGTTCTATAAGCATAACTGGAATGAATTTGGCATGGAAAATGTAAAGTGCGGTACACACTGGAGTCGGGCCTCGAACCCCGACAAGCTCGTGCCCGGTTGGTGCAAGTTCAAAATTCATTACTTGCGTAGACCGTATGTTTTGCTTGCGTAGACCGCATGTTTTGCTTAGACCGCATGTTTGTTAAATTCATTACTTGCGTAAACCACATGTTTTTCTTGCGTAGACCGCATGTTTGTTAAATTCATTACTTGCGTAGACCGCATATTAATTACATTACCTGCGTAGACCGCATGTTTGTAATCAATTTCATTACTTGCGTAGACCGCATGTTAATTACATTACCTGCGTAGACCGCATGTTTGTAATCAATTTCATTACTTGCGTAGATCGCATGTTAATTACATTACCTGCGTAGACCGCATGTTTGTAGTCAATTTCATTGCTTGCATAGACCGCATGTTTGTTCAAAATTCATTACTTGCGTAGACCGCATGTATTGCTTGCGCAGACCGCCTGTTTGTTCAATTACATTACTTGCGTAGACCGCATGTTTTGCTTGCGTAGACCGCATGTTTGTTCAAATTTCATTACTTGCGTAGACCGCATGTTTTGCTTGCGTAGACCGCCTGTTTGTTCAATTACATTACCTGCGTAGACCGCATGTTTTGCCTGCGTAGACCGCATGTTCATAATCATTTCATTACTTGCGTAGATCGAATGTTTCACTTGCGTAGACCGCATATTTGTTCAAAAATTCATTACTTGCGTAGACCGCATGTTTTTCTTGCGTAGACCACATGTTAATTACATTACTTGCGTAGACCGCATGATTGTTCAATTTCGTTACTTGCGTAGACCGCATTCTTATGTCCAATTTCATTGCTTGCGTAGACCGCATGCTTATGATCAAATTCATTGCCTGCGTAGACCGCATGCTCCACTTACACATCTGTACCTTCATAGCATTGTTATGCTCCCCACTTGCTTTGCGTTGTCACGCATTCTGAGTACACTATTATGCATGTTGCTAACGATATTGTACCAGTTAAGTTTGTTTTCTTTGCAGGCACGATATTGTATGTACGGTTCACTTGAGGCTGGTGCAACCAGACGAGCCGCACAGGTATTGTATCCTCCGAGTGAGACGTATTGAGAATTACATAATTCTCTTACATCCCTTCTGCATTGTAGTGTAGTTCGGCGTATGCTAGCTTAAAATTGTCGCATGTATGCTTCATTACAGCTTTCTTCGCATGATCATAAGTTATGCTCGGCTTCGTGCATTGTCTTGCATTTTGCCCCTGCCTTCGGGCGCATACCTTGTTTGTCTTGTATGTTTGTCTGAGTCTTCGGCCTTGTCAAGAATGGGTCGTCTCTGGGCTTTGACATTCACTCCCGTCATTGTTATGACTTTCGAGTTCTGTCAAAGAGGGGCAACTGTAGACACCCCATTTTTTACCGTCCTCAAGACTTGGACGTCACCATTGGAACACTTGGTGATTACCCTTGTTTGTGTTCGTTTGGAGTTCCCGGAGGTCTCGGCTACGCGCCTTGCCTCAGGATCTCCGAACTCGACTGTTTAGTGTCTGGTTTTGCACCAAACACTTGTGTTTTGCCTTGGAAGGGCAGGGAATGCCTTGTGAGGCATCCCCACACATCACCGGCCATGGCCAGAGGCCACCGGCTGGTTTTTGTCGCCGTCGGCAATATATATTGCCGGCCGGCACTATGTATTGCCGGTCGGCACTAATTTTATTCAAAATGGCAATTTTGAGGAGCCGACTACTGTTCATCTACTTTATGTAGATATTTTGTGCCAGCTGTGATAGCTGGCACCAACTCTGCTACCCTCCATACACGTGTATGAAGGGATTTCCCTCTAAGCAAGCTTGTTGTGTAAGCTTTGTAAGAGGGACTTCTATAAGAGGAGAGGTCTTCTCCTTGTTCTAGGTTAGAAATTTTGAAGGCAAAACCAGGGCTTATACATATAGATACACCCTCTCTCTATATTTCCCTCTCTCTCCTCCCTTGTGTGTGTTTCTTGGCCTAAAAGTGTGCTTTTACCTTACTTTTGCACTAATACACACACCATTACACCTTGCTCCGAGATTGAGGACTTTTGAGGGTTGATTCTTGAGTTTTGGGGCTGTTTTTGATCAAAAGAAGAGGGCTGCATTGGCTGTTCTTGAGGTGTGCTTCAAGGGTGAGCACTTTGCTTTAGTTTTCCCAAACATGCATTAGTCTTTTGCCTATCTTGCTTGCTGATTTAGTTTTTGTGCATAACATAAAAAAGGCTTATATTTTCATGCTTAAGAACTTTCATTAAGGGTCTTTTGTGGTTTGAGTTCAAACTCACCCTCTTAGGCCTTATTTGGCCTTTTTGTTGCCTCCTTGGTGAGGCCTTGTTTGCTTGAGTGTTTTGGTCTTCTCACCACTGAAAACCAGTGGATTTTCAGTGGTGAGGAAGGTGGTTTGAAGTCTTTCATAGGGGAGGGACACCCCTCTCCCTTCATTGTCTTATTTCCTTGCATTTTGGCTTAAAGGGTAACATGCATGCTTGCTTGGTTTTGGCCCTTTTTCAGAGGTTTTTGGGTGTTTTTAGGTCATATGTCATCTCTGTTTTTGGTCGGATTTGTGCCCTTTTGCATGCTTAACATACTTGCTTTACATTCCTCTAGTTGGCCTAGAAATGCACCTTGTGTTTAGGCCATGATTCTTGCATGTGTTGGCTTAGTTCCATGAAGGTGTTGGCATTATTTTACCATGTTTAAGGTCTGTTGGCTATCTATTTCAGTCATGCTTGCCTTGTTTGGTGTCATCTCTTTGTGTTTTGGCTTGTAAGCCTTGAGCATATTGACCTCTAGCATGCGTAGCTATGACCATCCTCATGATTTGGCATCATTTAGGACCATATTTCAGTCCATAAATCATGTTTATATGTGTGCATGTGTGACCTCTTTCATGCCTTGAAGGTGTGCCCTCTTATGCCTAGGAATGAGCTTCGGTGCATACGTCTCTTTGGAGCCACTTTAGCTGCCATGTTAGTAGGTTTTGGGGTCTATTTTTGCTTGCTAAGTTTCTGTTTTGGCTTGTCCAATTCATGCCATGAGTGGTCATGTTGGTGGAAGTGAAGTGCCCCCTTTTGTGCCTTAACTTTAGGACCATTGGCTTGCTTGTTGGCATGAGTATTTGTCCACCTTTTTAGGCACTTTTGGCCACTGTTTTGGGGTGGATCAAGGTCTGCCCTTCTATGGTTTAAGGCCCCTTTGCATTTTCGTCTCATGTCCATTGCATAATTGCTTCGTTAAGTGTTGTAATATGTTGATCCTATTGCTTAAATTGTCCATGTTTGCATTACATTTGCCTCTTGCATGCCTAGCATTGCATACTTGCCATATTAGTTGCATGGCATTTGGCATGCCTTGCATTTCCAATCTCATGTTGTACCTTTGAGCCATGTGAGCATAACATGCATTGCATTACTTGGTTTGGGATGTCAAACCAAGTGTGAGGGTTAAGGAGCGTTCATACTATAAGTGATGCAACGTGCCTTAACTCTCGGTCACCGGGACCTTTGACTTCGACATGATAAGGCCTTGGTCCTCATTTGTGTGTTGCATGCATTTTTACATCAAGTGGCAAGCTTGATCTCTTGGGCTATCATGCACAATTGATGGCTCGAGGATCGAGGGCCATGCTTCCCTGAGTTCAACACATGATGGGAAACATGACCAAGCTCACATGTGCCGGAAGTCCTATGCCATATGATGTCTGTCCTCTGTTGCTGTCAAAACTGTCTTCTGTAGGAAGTTTCTGCCGACCGGCCATTAGTGAATGGCCGATGACTCAATCAGCAGCCGATGGGAGTTATACACTGCCGGTGGGAATTTCCCCCAGCCGGTGGTACTCTGCAGTATGCAACAAACCTGTCCCAGCACTTTGGCATTTTTCAAAAAAGTAGGGCAGTGTAAACAGAGGCAGCAATGGTATGGCACGGACTTTCCGGGCGAGACGGGTTCGAGCATGCATCATTCGCGCATCCCGAGGTGGGGGCTGTGGCCACCTTTCCTTTTGTTTGCACTCATTCTGTTAAGTAAAATAGAAATTCTGTAATAATTTATTTGCTTATCATTCGGATTGTAATATTTATTCGGACCCTCCGAGTGAGGGCAATTATGTAATAAGTGTGCGTGAGTGTGTGTATGTCTTCCAACCTCATGTCTTTCTTCCCTTTTATTTACCTGCTTATGATGGTAGATTAGGGCATATTTTAAAATTAGCATGCCTTATGTTATGCATGCGTGCATTCATGCATTTGTATCGCATGCACCAGGCTCGGTACATCATGCTAACTGCATTTGTATTTCAATTTCAAATTGAATACGCGCATCAATTTGTAGCATTTCACGTACCAGGTTTAGGTTAGCCGAGCCTATCTAATTGCATCCTGTATGTGTTTCATTAGTCAATTTGACATGAACTAGGATCACGCATGTTTGCTAACTAGTTTGTTGTTTCAGCACGGAGTACGATGTAAGTATTTATGCTTTAGCATCATCGCATGCGTGCGAGTGCTATCATGACAGTATGCTTACCATGTGGCTAGATGCTTATGTGTTATAAACTGTTTGAATGCCTGTGGGTGAAGGTTGGATTGTTTGAGTTGGGAAAACTCGTTGAAATCCATATTTTAACCTACTTGCGAGTAGCAAATTCCAAAACATTTTTTCAAAACAAACGGATATGCAATGCTTATTTCCAAATTAGGCAATCTAGTCTATACTTGTTTGCTGGGCGCATAATATAGTAATTCTAGGCTAATAACGGGAATAAGAACACATAACGTTTTCAAAAACGGATATCACGGTTAGTAGAGGCCGATCTTCGGATCGGGCGAGAGGGGGTGCTCATAGCTGACCTTCCCCAATCGTACCCTAGCTCCCGAGCCGAGACAACTCCGGTGATGACGGACATGTGGCCTTTGGCACCGAGTCAGGGTTTCCTAAATTCCCCCATAAAAAATATTTAGGTGGCGACTCTGTATCTGGCAAAGCAGTCCATGTTTGGCACTTCTTTTCAAAAATCTGTTTCTCAAAATGATTTGCCAGATTTGGACTCTTTGGTTCAGATTAAGAACCGTGACACAAATCGAGTCCGAACTGTAGCGAGGCCCCACGCAGGCGCGTCTACAGTTTCTGGCGACTCTGTTGGGGAATTTAGAGAGCTTGACTCGAACTCATGATATCCTATTTTGATTTCACTTGTGTGTCTCTTTGCATTGCATGTGCATTGGTGCGCCTAGGACACCATGTTTGCCATCTGCCATTCCTGAACGGTCTGCCGGAGGCTTGTCTTGTCAAGGCATGACCATAAGGCTGACCGGTTATAGGCTCTGACAGCATGGGAACACAAATCTCGGTTTTACCGGGGCACCCTTTTTGACCATTCGACCTAGTGCATATTCAGATCCATAGTGACCATTCCAAGCTAGGACAGGTTGCTTACCCGTTTATAGGTTGTTTGAAACTGCTGCGTGCATAGTGAAACCCTAGCTCCTGACAAAATAGGACAGGGAAACCTTACCCCTCCATAGGGGTGTTTTGGTTCTCGCTTATCTGTTATGTGCTTTAGAGTGTATCTCTACAGGAGCGTACATACCAGTTTGCAAGATTGAGTATCGGGCCCGAGGGCATCAGTATCAGTTTATGAGAATCGGTTATCTGTGGGTATCAGGTTCAGTTTTGGGAACAGTGGTTCTGGGGAACAGTGATCAGTATCGGGGAACAGTGTGTTCGGCTTACCGACTGTGTATTATGAATACCCAACTGCGCGTTGTATGTGTTTATTTTATGTCGTTATGCCGTCCGATTGTTTGTTTATTTACTACTTTATTTATCTTTTTGCTAGGTAGTTTAGCACCATTGCTTCCAACTCGGTAGATATTCCCCAAGCACTCTAGATTAGAGGTCGTCGGCTCCATCGATCTAAGGATCTGGTAGACGGACAACCAGTGTACCGTTCCCTACCCCTGGTTACTAGACGGAGGACAGCTAGGCAAAGGGCATCAGTTCAACAGTCAGTTCAGAGGGCCTTATCTACCCCACCTGAGTTCAGTAGGGATCAGGGTCCTGTTTCACCTACAGAGAGGGAACATATACCAGTAATTCAACCAGAGCAGAATAGTATGGCTAGCTTAGAGGAGATGGTGCGCCAACTCCAAGAGAGCATGAAAATGATGCAGCATGATGCTGTTCGGCAGGCAGAATTCGCCAAGCAGTAGGCCACGGTTGTGAGCGAACAAGCAGAGTTAATCGTGAGGTTACAACAGCAAAACGGAGTGTCAGCTTCGCAACAAGTTCCTCCCCCACCAAGGGTTCCGATACCCGAAGAAACACCAAATGCCCGGAATATCCAAGAGGATACCGACCTTCCAACGGGGCCAGCTCCGCCCCCGATTCCGCTACAACTATCCAAGGCACCCACGTCTGTCAATATACTGGACTCTCCTTTTGAGTTCGAAATGGACCCCACTGCCTTAAAATTGAGTAAGCTGGAAAAGATGTTCAAAAGATCTCAGGGAGTCAAGACCATCCCTGACATCGAAGATGGGTATACCGACGCAGCCGTGACGCTACCTGACAGATTCAAGATGCCGCACATTGATCGATTTGATGGGTCTGGAGACCCCATGGTGCACCTAAGATTGTTTTCAGACATCCTAAGGCCGATGGGCCTCACTAGACTGCTGAAGCTGTCTCTATTTGGCCGAACCCTGTCGGGTGTAGCGGCCATATGGTATGCCAAATTGGAGGATGACGTCAAGAGGAGTTGGGACGAGATGGCTGAGGCCTTCATCTTGCAGTACTCATACAACACACAAATCGAGATTACGACCCGGGATCTCGAGACAACGAGACGAGAACACAAAGAAAGCTTCTCGGAATTCGTAACCAGATGGCGGGCTAAGGCTTCGATGATGACCTTGAGGCCCACAGACAAAGACCAGATTCGGATGATTGTGCGCAATCTTCAGCCGAAGTTAATGCAAAAGATGATTGTACTCCCCTTCCCTACCTTTTCTGATCTACATGAAATGGGGGTGCAGATTGAGGATGCCTTAAAGCAAGGCTTAATTGATAATGACCGGGAGCAACCCCGCAGAACTTTCAGCCGTAACACTAATGCAGGCCCGAGTGGCACTACAACTGCCAGGACCTCTGAAGTGAGTATGGTCACCACCAACCCTCCCCCAAGAACTACGGCAGCCACACCATTCTCCGGTGCGTCCGGAAGTAACCCACAAACAGTCAAATACCCACCCAAAAACACCAGAACCTTCGCTCCACTCTATATGCCCCTGTCCAAAGCTTTGGGGGTCTTAATCAGAAAGGGGCATCTGAAGCCCCTAGAGCCGCGGCCCTTATCGGAAAGACTCCCTGCTGCCCACAACCCAGCCAAGTATTGTGCATTTCACCAGCAGCACGGTCACGACACCGACCTGTGCTTTCGATTATGTCATGAGATTCAAGATCTCATTGACAACGGGGTGATTTTACCTCCTGAGAAACCCAATGTTACTACAAATCCTCTCCCCACACATAACCAAGCTCCACCACCCAAAAGAATCAATTTCATCCATACTGGGGTCGTGTCCTACGATCCTAGTATCTATATCACACCTTCCTACCTGCCTAAGCCGGAAGTTTTCCTTCATGATTGCACCGATTTGTGCATGATGGACGTCTCCATAACCCAACCCAAGCCAGCGGTGGTGACCATCGAGAGCAGGAGAGAGAAGACTCCAAAGGAGAAGGGGGTTATCGAGCCAGAGTCTGCGGAGTCTGGGAGTGATGTTGGGAATGCTTATAGTCCGAGTGACTACATTTCACCGATGGGCCAGAATAGACCAGATGTGGAATTTCCAGCAGAAGGAGAGCAGTGTGCAATCCAAGGGGACGGTCCAGGACAGGGAACGGATGATTTGACAGCTGTGGAAGAGGATCTTGCCAAGTTCCAGTTTTACAGTAACCAAGATCCAGAAGACTCAGCCGTCAACTGGTTCGATTATGAGGAATCGACAGAGGCCACGGGATGGTTAGACGATCAGCCAGATGTGGTAGGAGAGTTTCAGTCGGAATAAGGCCCGGTAGGGGCAGGAATGTTAGTAACAGCCGGGAGGGTCGAAGAACAGAGTACATCGCCGGAGAGTGCCGGTGTCACGAGTTTCGATCGGGATTGGAGCATTTTGAGCACAGGGATTATTGAACAGTCTACTGCATTGACACAGTCAGAACGGGAAAGATTCGAAGATTCCGAGAGAATCAGGAAGGCAAAAGCCCATGTGGGGGTTGAGACCGCCGTAAGTACAGAAATGGAGAATGCCGTGAGCATAGGAATGTGAGGTACTGCAAGTATCGGAATAGTCATGCCAGAACCGGATAGGTGCCTGTCAGCTGCAGATGGCATGTGGTGGGAAGACGGTGATCTATGTCTTGCCCACACGGACGAGGATTGGGAAGGTAGCCAACCAGATGATAACTGGTATATCGGCGAAGTCGATCACATAACTAGGAGTGGACGGTACTTCAAGCCTCCACACCTAGATCAACCAGAGGCGTCTGGAAAAGATAGGGAGGCAGAAAAGCAAAAGGAAAAGCAACTCGAGGATGAGGCCGTATTGAGACAATTGATAAAGATACAAGCAGACATCTCCATCTGGGGGCTGCTTATGGCTTCTCGAGTACATAGGCAGGCTGTCCTCTCAACCATGGACAAAGCCAAGCTTTCCATAGACACCACGCCCGAACAACTGGTGGGCCTAGTCTTTTCGGGAGGAGCTACCCCGATGCTGACCTTTTCTGACAAAGAACTACCACCTGAGGGTGCGAACCATAACAAGCCACTCTACATTTCTGTGGAGTGCAGAGATAAATGGATACCGGTGGTGCTTGTCGACACAGGGTCCGCCATCAACGTTTGTCCGGCAAGAACAGCCTACGCAATCGGTTTAAAAGTCGCGGACTTTGTACCAACGGCCCAGGTGATTCGGGCATATGACAACATAAGCCGGGAAGTAATGGGAACAGTTAAGATTCAAACAAAGGTTGGGTCGGGACAACATGAGATAGATTTCCATGTCTTGGAGGTTCCTGCAACGTTCAACCTGCTTTTGGGGCGGCCGTGGCTGCATCAGGTAAAGGCGGTCTCCTCCACCCTACATCAAGTGGTGAAATACCCCTATGGGAAGGGAGTAGCCATTGTTTTCAGAAACTCATCAATTCATCCGCCACCGGAGGTGTCTACGCCTGTTCTAGAAATCGAGCACGGTATAGAAGATGTGTTCATATCGGGTTTTACCTTGGCTGAGGCTCGGGTTGTACAGGACATCATGGCAGCTAATGAAGGGGTATATGTCAGTGCCCAAGCAGTCTATCTCATGAACAAACTCCAGCACATCTCCGGGATGGGATTGGGCAAGAGCGGCCGGAAGGGCGTCGCAGCATTGGCCGAAGTGCCACACAATCCTCATACCTTTGGATTGGGTTATCTACCCACCAAAGAGGACTGGATAAGGAAAGGAAAGGAAATGGCCGGAAGAGCCAGAGCAAAGAAGGCTGGGAAGCCTTTCGAGTTGATGCATAGGCCCATTCAGGGTACCTTAAACGGACGCTTCGTCCGAGAGGGAGAGGACTTTCCGTTTTGTGGCTTCCCAGAACCATGGCTGAACACGGAGAAGAAACGCATGCCAGGTTTCGAGATCTTCTTTGACCTGCAGCTACCTGAGAATGACGACGTCGAAGGGGAGGCAGATCTATCGGTTGAGACTGAACAAAGTAAGGAAGTGCAGTTTGAGGACGCTGAAAATGAAATGGGAGTAGCACTGGCATGTCTACTTTTAGATCCTCCGATCGAACAGAAGTGCTTGGGGGACAACTCCTCGGTATGCATGATTGGGAATGAAACGGCTGCGGGCCTACCATCAACTATTTTGGATGCATCCATCGCACCCTCTCTTGTCTGGCAATATGAAGAGAGATTTTTATCTAGCAACACCGGGTCAGGTAGTGAGCCGGAATCTGATTCCACCGAGTCTTTTGAGTCGGAATCAGGTTCCAGCTCAACTGAGTCTGAGTCCGGTATTCCTGGGGGTGATAACCCGGATGCCACAGTCCTGTCTAGGTCGTCATTTTCTTTTTCTTTTGAGTCTATTGTAACAGAAGAATCGGACGGCTTGGAAGCATTTAATGAGAATGATGTGGATGTGGTTTCTGAGTATTTTTCTGTGCCTTTGATTTATTGCTCAAATCAGGATTTTCAAAATTTTGATGAAAACGACGAGGAAGAAATTCCTCCGGTTTTGCAACGGTTAATTGATCAAGAGCAGGAAAGATTTGTCAAACCCTTAATGGATGAAATCACTACCGTGAATGTTGGTACTGAGAAGGACCCGCGGCTGGTCCAGATCGGGTCCACGTTGTCTTCAGAGGAACGCGAGCGCTTAGTCGCTTTATTAAAAGATTTTGAAGATGTTTTCGCGTGGTCCTATGAAGACATGCCTAGAATCGATCCTGAGATTGTACAGCACCAGATCCCTCTTGACCCCGAGGCCCGACCGATCAAACAGAAGCTCAGAAGGATTCGTCCGGACTGGGCCATCAAAATTAAGAAAGAGGTCACCAAGCAAATCGGTGCAGGCTTCCTGTTGGTATCCGAATACCCGACTTGGTTGGCCAACATTGTTCCGATGCCAAAGAAGGATGACAGAATTCGGGTATGTGTAGACTTCAGAGATTTGAACAGGGCTAGTCCGAAGGACGACTTTCCCTTGCCGCACATTGATGAATTGGTGGATTTCACGGCAGGACACGCCTTGCTTTCGTTTATGGATGGCTTCTCAGGCTATAATCAGATAGTAATGGCACCCGAAGACCGGGAGAAGACTGCATTCACTACCCCGTGGGGTACATATTGCTACAGAGTGATGCCATTTGGGTTGAAGAATGCTGGAGCTACTTATCAACGGGCAGCAACCACGATATTGCATGATATGATCCATAAAGAGGTCGAGGTGTATGTGGACGACATGATTGTCACGTCCAAAGAAAGAGAGGGCCACTACACTGCCTTACAAAAGTTTTTTCAAAGGATCAGAGAGTTTCGGCTGCGGTTGAATCCCCAAAAGTGTACATTCGGTGTTACAGCGGGAAAAATGCTAGGGTTTCTGATTACACAAAGGGGCATCGAGGTCGACCCTTCCAAAATCAAGGCCATCTTGGAAATGCCACCACCAATGACTGAAAAGGAGGTGCGAGGCTTTCTAGGTAAAGTGCAATTCATAAGACGGTTTATCTCGAAATTAACCTTGACTTGTGAACCACTTTTTGGTCTCCTGAAGAAAGGAAAGAAATTCCAATGGGACGGCCGATGTCTAGCAGCTTTTGAACAGATCAAAGAATATTTGCAGAACCCACCCATGTTGTCATCGCCAGAACCAGGAAGACCGTTGATATTGTACCTTTCAGTAACTGAGACCACTATGGGCGGCATGCTTGCACAAGAGTCAGAGGACAAAGTGGAAAGGGCCATCTACTATCTAAGCAAGAAGATGCTGGATTACGAGACCCGCTGCACTCCGCTGGAGAAGGCTTGTTTGGCCTTGGTATGGGCTACCAGGAAGCTACGGCACTACCTGTTAGCTCACTCTGTAATGTTGGTTTCACGCTTGGATCCCATTAAATATCTTTTCAAGAAACCAGCACTTACGGGTAGGCTAGCTCGCTGGCTGCTGTTGCTTTCTGAATTTGATCTGAAGTATGTGACACGCAAGTCAGTAAAAGGAAAGGCGGTAGCGGAATTCCATGCCGACCACCCGGTTGAAGGGGATGAGGCGGTTGAGTACCTATTCCCAGATGAAGCCATTCTGCACGTCGAAGATGAAACTTGGACGATGTACTTTGACAGAGCGTCAAACCAGTACGGGTATGGGATAGGGGTGTTGCTGATAGCGCCTGACAAATCCCGTATCCCCTTAGCATTCAAGCTCCGGTTCAAAGTCTCGAACAATGAAGCAGAATATGAGGCATGTATTGCCGGCCTAGAAGCAGCCCTAGAACTAGGGGCAAGGCGGTTGGACGTCATTGGGGACTCGAACCTTGTTGTGTCTCAAGCAAAAGGAGATTGGAAAGTCAAAGAGGAGAAAATGATAATTTACCATCAGACCTTGGATTTGCTAATTCCTCGGTTTGAGAAGCTAAATTTCACCCACCTAGTGAGAGAGAACAACAGGTTCGCAGATTCACTAGCAACTCTATCTTCCATGATAGACATCCCGTCCGGAGTCCGGATGCGTTCGGTCATTATCGACTAGAAGTTTGCGCCAGTATATGAGTTGATTTCCGCCATAGATGAGGCTCAGGACGACAACCCCTGGTATTACGACATTTGGAACTTCTTGGAGAAAGAGACGTATCCACCAGGGGCAAATGCCAAGGATAAAAGAGCGATCAGAAGAATGGCCGTTCAGTTCATCATCTGTGGGGGTAAGCTGTATAAGAGGGGCCATCTGGGAATGCACAAGCTATGCGTCGAAGCCGAAGAATTGAAGCGCCTGATGGAGGCCATCCATGGAGGAGAGTGCGGTGCGCACATGAACGGAGTAATGCTAGCACGGAAGATCCTCAGACAGGGTTACTACTGGTCCACCATAGAGGAGGACTGCATCAGTTTTGTTCAGCGATGCCACAAGTGTCAAATCCATGCGAACCGCATGAACATCCCGCCGTCAAAACTGTATAACATGACTCCGCCATGGCCATTTTCGATTTGGGGAATTAATGTGATCGAGGCTGTTACTTCGAAGGGATCGAATGGGCATGAGTTTATTTTGGTAGCGATAGATTACTTTACAAAGTGGGTCGAGGCCCAATCATATGCCGTGTTGAAGGCGTCGCACGTTGCAAAATTCATCAGAAACAATATCATCTGTCGCTACGAGGTCCCAAACGAGATTATTTCGGATAATGGTTCCCACTTTAAGAAGGAAGTAATTGACTTGTTGGAGAAGTATAACGTGGCTTTTCATAAGTCATCCACATGCCGGCCGCAAACCAACGGAGCAGTTGAGGCCACCAACAAGAACATCAAGCATATACTGCGGAAGATGGTGGAAACCTACCGGGACTGGCCAGATAAGTTGCCATTTGCTCTGTGGGGCTATAGGACTTCAATTAGAACTTCTACCGGAGCGACTCCGTATTCATTGGTTTATGGGATGGAGGCCATTCTACCTATCGAAATTGAGGTTCCGTCCTTACGGGTATTGGCTGAGTGTCAAATAGCCGAAGCAGATTGGTAGCAGAGTAGGTTTGAGGAACTCATGCTTTTTGACGAAAGAAGACTGAAAGCACTGTACCACGTTCAAAGTTATCAGCGCAGAATTGCCCGGGCTTTCAACAAGAAAGTTAAGTCCAGGAATCTAAAGGAAGGAGATTTGGTGCTCAAAGACAACCAAGCTCCCATCCACGACCCAAGGGGCAAGTTCAGACCTAATTGGACTGGTCCCTACATCATCAAAGCTATCTGGTCAGGTGGAGCTGTGGTTCTGATGGACCTAGATGGCCTAGAATTTTCCAACCGATCAACATGGGCAAGTTGAAGAAATATTACCCTTGAGAGGCTCGCTAGGCCGAAAACTCGGAAGGGCGACCTAGGCAAAAGTTAGAGCATAGAAAATTGGAAAATATAAAAACTGAGCTCGCAAGGTTGAAAACCCGCAAAGGGCGACCTTGGCAAAAGTTAGAGCGTAAAAGGAGAGTGAAAATACTCGAGTGAACCTAAGCCTGAACTACGTAAGGCTTGATTCCCATCTTTGGGATACGTAGGCAACTTCATCCTGGAGTTCAGCCATAACCCTTTCCCCGATCAACTTTGTCCATTTGATCATCTCGGTCATCTTTGTCTATTTAGCATTCAAGGGCTCAGTTATGATCTCCGGTGCAGTGCTCTTCAGACTAGGGCCAACTTTCTGTTGCTGCGCAGTGCTGCGGTACTCTTCAGACTAGGGGCAACTTTCCAGTTGCAGGGATCCGAGGTTGTGCATCTCGGTGACAGATTAATCTTTTTATGACTAAGACCATTTTGGACCAAAGCGAAAAATCTTCAGTACCACAACCTTCAATTTCATTGATTTCAAAACAGAGTTCTCTTGCTCTTGCATACAATCGAAGTTGCTTTTTATTACATTCATAAAGAAAACTTGAAAGTACTAATAAAACAATAAATCCGGGGCACAGCCAAGTCAGGTGCTCCTGTGCCCTCTTCCAGAGCTGGTCGAAGCCTCTCATGCCAAGGTGGGCTCGACCTGTGCCTCCTCATTAAGCCAATTCAAGCACTCATCAGACAAAGTGCAACTGAAAGTAGGAGCGGGGGCCAGGAGTTCTCTCGTCCTCCACGCGGTGGCCTGCCAAGCAAGCTGTGCGCCTCGGGCTGGGAATGCAGCAGGATACTCTATCCCCTCTGGCGGGCAAGTCTGATCATGGCCGAATTGGTGTCGAATCCGAAATGGGAAGTAGAATACACAGTGAGTGAGACCAATCAATTGAATCCCAATCTGCCGGGGCATATTGTAACTCATTGCCAGAAGGCTCAGCCAAGGGCACCGCCAAGCAATACGGTTTGCGGACAAGCGGCACATCCAAGCGAACCACCATCCCTCATCCAGGGCATTGACTAGACGGTGCCGGAAGAAGTAGCCGCAAGCTGAATACGCTGGGCAAGAGTCCGCAACCTGCAGTTTGTCCATCAACCATACCTGGATAGGGATGAAAAATGAGAGAATAAAGAATAGAGAGATGTACGAGGAGAGAAAAGTGAGAGTAGGGTTTCGTAAGAAAAAAACGAGCTTGAGGGCCGAGTGATGTGAGCAATGCAAATATGAGATTAGGTGGGAAACATTACCTGTAGTAGTAGTGGACTCCCTGCTAATCTGGTCGTCTCATGGCGATAAAAGGCGTCTAAGCTCATCAACGTCTCAGCCAGAGTCATGGCAATATAGCTCTTGCCCTCCTTCAAGCCTTGGCTGACCTCGATCAGTCAGACGCTAGACCCTCCGGAGCCTGAGACAAATAGAAAATGAGATAGCATGCACAAACAAAGGGCGTGTCACCGGAAGCCTTGCCAGTGATGGTTGTTGCGATCGCCAGCATCAGAAAACCGATCGATCAAACTCGGAATATCCAGCATCCCGTCACAAATCAGAGACCGAGCATCACGCATACTGAGTCCACACATTCACCCTAAGGATTGGGCATGGCCGAAATTAAGTTGAGGCAGGAGCTCCTCGTCGCGCTCGGACTCCATCAAGGCTCGGAAATCTTTAAAGGTAGGACATATCTCTTGCCCAGCGAAGCTAAAGACATGCGTCACCGGATTCCAAAACCGTGCCGCGGCATGAAGAAACGGGAGGTGCAATGGGGTACGACCTAGAGTGAATAGTGCATTTACGCCGAAACCCCAGAAATTCAACTTTTTCGAGCCATCCAAGCTAGCAATCCAAGATGTGAGATTTTGAGCAAGAAACTCTTCCATTAGAGCAAATCGGTGTGGAATTGAGAAAAACTACGAAGCTGGGGTCTTTTGTAGAAGATAAGGTTGGGTGGAGGACAGGTGTCAACATTCTGGTGATCCCCTCATTCAGAACCGGCCGGCCAAATGTTTTGCTGACCGACCATTATATTTTGCCGACCGAAAAAATTTATGGCCGGTGGCCATTCCTTGTGGCCGATGGCCTCTACCCCTGGCTGATGGGTTTCCTCCTGGTTCCCTGAGTTGTTTATGCTAGGGATTGGGGAACTCCACCACCTCCGATCCCTCCCCTGGCGATCAATTCTTGCGGAGTCACACCTGTCCGCTTGTCAAGTTATTGTACATTTGCTTATCGAGTTGTATTTCACTCTCTTTGAGCTCTTGATTTGTTTATCGAGTTATACTCACACTTGTTTGGTTATATCATGTCTTCGTTTTGCTTATCGAGTTGTAAGTCGGTTCACTACCTGATTATTACGATGCAAATATTCAGTGTTCAAAATAGGTTCAATTTCATTCACATTGTGGTGTGATACCTTGCGATGCGATGCATAGAAAGTTTACAAATGCAACATCTTTTGAACAAAATGGTTGTTTCATTCCCGTCACGTGCTTTGCAAAATGTGTAATTTTGAGAAAGAATAAAACCTGCCCGAGGCAGTGCAATGTGCTTAAACTATTAGTAAAAAGGAAAGTAAAACATGGAATGACAGGGTAGCAAAGTATCGGAATGGATACCAGCAAAACTCCCCTTGCGGTCAACGCACCTTCCATGCCTTTGTTCGGGTCAACCACATGGTTTGGCACCTTCATTACTTGAGACCATGCGGGGAAGCGCACTTTTGAAACGTGGATCTTCGAGTTGACCTCAGGCCACAACTTCTGCGAGTGATGCTCGATTCGTACGAAGAATGTTCCTTCCCGTATCCTTTTCATGTCTTGAGGATTCCCACAAATCGCTTCAACTACGCTGTGTTACAGTATTTTATGCCCTCTCTTGCATTATGAATGATATGTTCTCACTCACATGTGTTCAAGTTTCTCTTTATACACTTTACTTGCATAGACCGCATGTTAATTACATTACTTACATAGACCGCATGTTTGTTAAATTCATTACTTGCGTAGACCGCATGTTAATTACATTACTTGCGTAGACCGCATGTTTGTTAAATTCATTACTTGCGTAGACCGCATATTAATTACATTACCTGCGTAGACCGCATGTTTGTAATCAATTTCATTACTTGCATAGACCGCATGTTAATTACATTACCTAAGTAGACCGCATGTTTGTAATCAATTTCATTACTTGCGTAGATCGCATGTTAATTACATTACCTGCGTAGACCGCATGTTTGTAATCAATTTCATTGCTTGCGTAGACCGCATGTTTGTTCAAAATTCATTACTTGCGTAGACTGCATGTTTTGCTTGCGTAGACCGCATGTTTGTTAAATTCATTACTTGCGTAAACCGCATGTTTTGCTTGCGTAGACCGTATGTTTGTTAAATTCATTACTTGCGTAGACCGCATATTAATTACATTACCTGCGTAGACCGCATGTTTGTAATCAATTTCATTACTTGCGTAGACCGCATGTTAATTACATTACCTGCGTAGACCGCATGTTTGTAATCAATTTCATTACTTGCGTAGATCGCATGTTAATTACATTACCTGCGTAGACCGCATGTTTGTAGTCAATTTCATTGCTTGCATAGACCGCATGTTTGTTCAAAATTCATTACTTGCGTAGACCGCATGTATTGTTTGCGTAGACCGCCTGTTTGTTCAATTACATTACTTGCGTAGACCACATGTTTTGCTTGCGTAGACCGCATGTTTGTTCAAATTTCATTACTTGCGTAGACCGCATGTTTTGCTTGCGTAGACCGCCTGTTTGTTCAATTACATTACCTGCGTAGACCGCATGTTCATAATCATTTCATTACTTGCGTAGATCGCATGTTTCGCTTGCGTAGACCGCATATTTGTTCAAAAATTCATTACTTGCGTAGACCGCATGTTTTGCTTGCGTAGACCACATGTTAATTACATTACTTGCGTAGACCGCATGATTGTTCAATTTCATTACTTGCGTAGACCGTATTCTTATATCCAATTTCATTGCTTGCGTAGACCGCATGCTTATGATCAAATTCATTGCCTGCGTAGACCGCATGCTCCACTTACACATCTGTACCTTCACAGCATTGTTATGCTCCCCACTTGCTTTGCGTTGTCACGCATTCCGAGTACACTATTATGCATGTTGCTAACGATATTGTACCAGTTAAGTTTGTTTTCTTTGCAGGCACGATATTGTATGTACGGTTCATTTGAGGCTGGTGCAACCAGACGAGCCGCACAGGTATTGTATTCTCCGAGTGAGACGTATTGAGAATTACATAATTCTCTTACATCCCTTCTGCATTGTAGTGTAGTTCGGCGTATGCTAGCTTAAAATTGTCGCATGTATGCTTCATTACAGCTTTCTTCGCATGATCATAAGTTATGCTCGGCTTCGTGCATTGTCTTGCATTTTGCCCCTACCTTCGGGCGCATACCTTGTTTGTCTTGTATGTTTGTCTGAGTCTTCGGCCTTGTCAAGAATGGGTCGTCTCTGGGCTTTGACATTCACTCCTGTCATTGTTATGACTTTCGAGTTCTGTCAAAGAGGGGCAACTGTAGACACCCCATTTTTGACGGTCCTCAAGACTTTGACGTCACCATTGGAACACTTGGTGATTACCCTTGTTTGTGTTCGTTTGGAGTTCCCGGAGGTCTCGGCTACCCGCCTTGCCTCAGGATCTCTGAACTCGACTGTTTAGTGTCTGGTTTTGCACCAAACACTTGTGTTTTGCCTTGGAAGGGCAGGGAATGCCTTGTGAGGCATCCCCACACATCACCCGCCATGGCCAGAGGCCACCGGCTGGTTTTTGTCGCCGTCGACAATATATAATGCCGGCTGGCACTATTTATTGTCGGTCGGCACTAATTTTTGTCAAAATGGCAATTTTGAGGAGCCGACTGCTGTTCATCTACTTTATGTAGATATTTTGTGTCAGCTGTGATAGCTGGCACCAACTCTACTACCCTCCATACACGTGTATGGACGGATTTCCCTCTAAGCAAGCTTGTTGTGTAAGCTTTGCAAGAGGGACTTCTATAAGGGGAGAGGTCTTCTCCTTGTTCTAGGTTAGAAATTTTGAAGGCAAAACCAGGGCTTATACATATAGATACACCCTTTCTCTATATTTCCCTCTCTTTCCTCCCTTGTGTGTGTTTCTTGGCCTAAAAGTGTGCTTTTACCTTACTTTTGCACTAATACACACACCATTACACCTTGCTCCGAGATTGAGGACTTTTGAGGGTTGATTCTTGAGTTTTGGGGCTGTTTTTGATCAAAAGAAGAGGGCTGCATTGGCTATTCTTGAGGTGTGCTTCAAGGGTGAGCACTTTGCTTTAGTTTCCCCAAACTTGCATTAGTCTTTTGCCTATCTTGCTTGCTGATTTAGTTTTTGTGCATAACATAAAAAAGGCTTATATTTTCATGCTTAAGAACTTTCATTAAGGGTCTTTTGTGGTTTGAGTTCAAACTCACCCTCTTAGGCCTTATTTGGCCTTTTTGTTGCCTCCTTGGTGAGGCCTTGTTTGCTTGAGTGTTTTGGTCTTCTCACCACTGAAAACCAGTGGATTTTCAGTGGTGAGGAAGGTGGTTTGAAGTCTTGCATAGGGGAGGGACACCCCTCTCCCTTCATTGTCTTATTTCCTTGCATTTTGGCTTAAAGGGTAACATGCATGCTTGCTTGGTTTTGGCCCTTTTTCAGAGGTTTTTGGGTGTTTTTAGGTCATATGTCATCTCTGTTTTTGGTCGGATTTGTGCCCTTTTGCATGCTTAACATACTTGCTTTACATTCCTCTAGTTGGCCTAGAAATGCACCTTGTGTTTAGGCCATGATTCTTGCATGTGTTGGCTTAGTTCCATGAAGGTGTTGGCATTATTTTACCATGTTTAAGGTCTGTTGGCTATCTATTTCAGTCATGCTTGCTTGTTTGGTGTCATCTCTTTGTGTTTTGGCTTGTAAGCCTTGAGCATAATTGCTTAAATTGCTTCATTAAGGCCCCTTTGCATGCTCGTCTCATGTCCATTGCATAATTGCTTCATTAAGGGTTGTAATATGTTGATCCTATTGCTTAAATTGTCCATGTTTGCATTACATTTGCCTCTTGCATGCCTAGCATTGCATACTTGCCATATTAGTTGCATGGCATTTGGCATGCCTTGCATTTCCAATCTCATGTTGTACCTTTGAGCCATGTGAGCATAACATGCATTGCATTACTTGGTTTCGGATGTCAAACCAAGTATGAGGGTTAAGGAGCGTTCATACTATAAGTGATGCAACGTGCCTTAACTCTCGGTCACCGGAACCTTTGACTTTGACATGATAAGGCCTTGGTCCTCATTTGTGTGTTGCATGCATTTTTACATCAAGTGGCAAGCTTGATCTCTTGGGCTATCATGCACAATTGATGGCTCGAGGATCGAGGGCCATGCTTCCCTGAGTTCAACACATGATGGGAAACATGACCAAGCTCACATGTGCCTGAAATCCTATGCCATATGCTGTCTGTCCTCTGTTGCTGTCAAAGCTGTCTTCTACAGAAAGTTTCTGCCGACCGGCATAATTCATTGCCGACCGGCCATTAGTGAATGGCCGATGACTCAATTAGCAACCGATGGGAGTTATACACTGCCGGTGGGAATTTCCCCCAGCCGGTGGTACTCTGCAGTATGCAACAAACCTGTCCCAGCACTTTGGCATTTTTCAGAGAAGTAGGGCACTGTAAACAGAGGCAGCAATGGTATGGCACGGACTTTCTGGGCGAGACGGGTTCGAGCATGCATCATTCGCGCATCCCGAGGCGGGGGCTGTGGCCACCTTTCCTTTTGTTTGCACTCATTCTGTTAAGTAAAATAGAAATTCTGTAATAATTTATTTGCCTATCATTTGGACTGTAATATTTATTCGGACCCTCCGAGTGAGGGCAATTATGTAATACGTGTGCGTGAGTGTGTGTATGTCTTCCAACCTCATGTCTTTCTTCCCTTTTATTTACCTGCTTATGATGGTAGATTAGGGCATATTTAAAATTAGCATGCCTTATGTTATGCATGCGTGCATTCATGCATTTGTATCGCATGCACCAGGCTCGGTACATCATGCTAACTGCATTTGTATTTCAATTCCAAGTTGAATACGCGCATCAATTTGTAGCATTTCACGTACCATGTTTAGGTTAGCCGAGCCTATCTAATTGCATCCTGTATGTGTTGCATTAGTCAATTTGACATGAACTAGGATCACGCATGTTTGCTAACTAGTTTATTGTTCGGCACGGAGTACGATGTAAGTATTTATGCTTTAGCATCATCGCATGCGTGTGAGTGCTATCATGACAGTATGCTTACCATGTGGCTAGATGCTTATGTGTTATAAACTGTTTGAATGCCTGTGGGTGAAGGTTGGATTGTTTGAGTTGGGAAAACTCGTTGAAATCCGTATTTTAGCCTACTTGCGAGTAGCAAATTCCAAAACATTTTTCCAAAACAAACGGATATGCAATGCTTATTTCCAAATTAGGCAATCTAGTCTATACTTGTTTGCTGTGCGCATAATATAGTAATTCTAGGCTAATAACTAGAATAAGAACACATAACGTTTTCAAAAACGGATATCACGGTTAGTAGAGGCCGATCTTCGGATCGGGCGAGAGGGGGTGCTCATAGCTGACCTTCCCCAATCGTACCCTAGCACCCGGGCCGGGACAACTCCGGTGATGACGGACATATGGCCTTTGGCACCGAGTCAGAGTTTCCTAAATTCCCCCATAAAAAATATTTAGGTGGCGACTCTGTATCTGGCAAAGCAGTCCATGTTTGGCACTTATTTTCAAAAATCTATTTCTCAAAACGATTTTCCAGATTTTGACTCTTTGGTTCAGATTAAGAACCGTGACACAAATCGAGTCTGAACTGTAGCGAGGCCCCACGCGAGCGCGTCTACAATTAGCATGACTTTCTAGCTTGTTTTGATTCTATTTCAGCATGTTCTTGGTGTTGTTTTGCCATGATATACCTCTGTTAAGGTTTGGTTTGATGGCCCCTTGCGTGCTCCATGCACTTGTAGTGCACTTCCATGAACTAGCCTAATGTGTACCATGCTTTTGATCATCATTCTAGCATGCTTTTGGCTTAACTTTAAGAAGCTTTTGTCCATGTTTTAGCATGCTGTAGCTCTGATTTGTGTTTTTTTTGGTCATGCATGCCATGCTTTGTATAGTTATAGTGCATTTTAGCTTGTTCGCCTTGTGTATCGAGTCCACTATCATGCATTACTTGACCTATTTGAATGATTTGGCATCATTTGTTAAAGATTTCAGTGCATGTTTCATGGTCATACACTCACATCTTTCACTTATTCCATGCTTTGAAGGGTTAGTCCTTTATGCCTTAAACATGAGTCATTGTGTATGCCTTCATGCCTAAGCATGCGAGCTATCATTTCAGTGTGTTTTTGGGGTTATTTTGCCATGATATAACCCTGATTTTTGTTAGTGAAACCATCCCATGCTTGGTCTTGGCAGGTGTAGTGTAACCCTCCCTTTTGGCCTTGCATATTTCATGCTTTATGCCTACCATGCTAGCTTATTTTGGCTTCCTTTCATACATGTTTTAGCATCATTTTGACATGTTCTTAGGCTGTTTTGGGTTTCCTTGACCATATGTTTCATGTATTGTATAGCTATAGTGCAAGTGTCTATGCTAGCTTTGATTTTTGAGCACCATATCATGCTTCATTTGCATTGTGTGTACGATTCGACATCATTTATCATGACATTTCAGAGCATATAGGACTGTCATGTTCCCACTTCTTTCACCCTTTGAGTGCCTCTAAGGGTTGTGCATTGTTGCCTTGTTTATGGCTTAGCTTGTATGCTTGCATGCCTAGGCTCTTGAGCTTCCATCTTAGCATGTTTTGGTCTTTGTTTTGACCTACTTGAGCTCTGTTTGTGGCTGGTTCATGCATTTGTGCCATGTATTGCATGACCCTAGAGTAGTCCTCTTTCCTAGATTTAATGATTAAGAGTATGTTATACTTGTGTTGTTTGAGTGATTTGGCATCATTTCATACCTTATTTCAGTGTACTTAATGTTGTTACACTTCCATGCTTGTCACTCTTTGAGCACTCTTGAGAGTTGTGCTCTTATGCCTAGTTGATAGGCCATTGCATTGAGCATGTTTGTTTTCATGTTACTTGTATGCTATTTTGTTGCTTTGCATTGTGTATGCATGCGATTGGCATTGGTAGTTTAATCATGTTGCATTGCATGTTGTTCCATGCTTGTCCCTTGCATGATTGTTTGCATGCTAATATTGCATTACATTGAGTTGCATGCATTACATTGTGTTTGCATGTTTGTTGTTGCTTGCATTGTGTTTGGATTGGGTGTTACTCCAAACACGAGAAACGAGAGACGTTTCATACTTGAAGTGATGAAACATGCCTCAATTCTCGGTCACCGACCCTCTTGATCATACATGATTGAGTTCAAGGCTTTATGTGTTTATTTGTGCATTCATTTTATATTGAATTGTGCAATTTGGCTTCTCGGCCATCATGCACCGACAAGCGTGATTGGTGGCCCGAGGGTCGAGAACTGCACTCCCTTGAGCTTATGAAATGATAGGGAGGGTGGTTGTGCACACATACCTTGCAAATACATTGCTATGCTCTTTCTTGCTCTCTGTCGCAGCAAACTGGAGTCTGGCAGCAACAACTGGTTGGCCGACCAGAAAAACTAGCTGGCCGACCACTTTTTCTGGTCTATAGCAAAGAAAAGTGGTCAGCAGGTGGTCCCCAACATCAACAACTGGTCAGCAGCCCTCCCACAGGTTCCCATAGTGGAGTTGAAGCTTTGTGGAGCTTGGTGCAAGGTTCTGAGAACAGTTGCAAACAGAGGTAAATCGGGGCATCGCGACGGATTTCCGAACAAGGCGACCAAGCATGCATGGACTCCTCATCCCGAGGAACTCTCTTTACTGTTTTCCTTAGCTAGTTTATGCTTTGGATCTGTATTTAAGTAGTTAATGTGTTTAGCTGCTTATTTGTGATGTAATAACTAGTTAGTTAACTTGTTAGTTAATTAGCTTCGTTTTGTAATAATTAGTTAGCCTGTTAGTTAATTCGCTTTGGCTTGCAATAATTAGTTTAGTCAGCTTAGATTAGCTAGTTAGCTTATTATTCGGACCCTCCGTCGAGAGGACCAACTGTTGTAATAAGCGTGCATATGTGTGATGCATGTCTTCCAACCTCCATTTCTTTCTCCCTTTTACTTAACCGCTTACGATGGTTAGTTTTAGGGCATATTTCGATTAGCATATTTATGCTTAGCATGCGTGCATCTATTCATCTATCTTGCATGCACCGGGCTCGGTGCATCATACTAATGGCATTGTATTTCAATACCAATTTGAATACATGTATTAAGTTGCATTTCACCTGACATCTTAGAATAGCCGAGCTTATCTTACTTGCATTTTCACATGTGTTGCATTAGCCATCTTAACATGAACTAGAATCATGCATGATTTGCAGCTAGTTCTCTGTTTTGGCTCGGAGTACACTGTGAGTGTTTACGTTTTAGCATACTGCATGTGTGTTAGTGTTGCCATGTTAGCATGTTTGCCATGAGGCTAACTGCTTAAGTGATTAACTGCTTGAATGCCTGTGGGTGAAGGTTGGATTGCTTGAATTGGAACAATTCATCAAAATGCGAGTGTTTTAGCCTACTTGCGAGTAGCACTTTCAAACCGTTTTCAAACAAACGAGCACGCAATGTTTTGTTCCAACTTAGGCGATCTAGTCTATACTTGTATGTTGTGCGCATCACATAGTAATTCTAGGTTAATAAACCAGAACAAGAACACATATGTTTTCAAAAACAACATATCATGTTAGTAAAGGTCGATCCTTTGATTGGGCGGCGAGCGGGGGTGCTCATTGCATGGCCTTCCTTTCTCATACCCAAGTTCCAGAGCCGAGGAAACTTTGGTGATGACGGACACGTGGCCTTAGGCACGAGTCAGGGTTTCCTAAATTTCCCCAAAATAAAATATTTAGGTGGCGACTCTGTATCTGGCAAAGCAATCCATGTTTGGCACTTCTTTATTAAAAATTGATTTTCCAAAACGATTTGTCGGATTTGGACTCTTTGGTGATTTATCGGTCTCACATCACACTTTGTGAGATTAGATTCAGAACCGTGACACGAGTCCGAACTGTAGTAGCTAAAGAACAAACGAATTTGCGCCCTCGCGCGCGGAGTCGGGAGTTCTCGGGGTGGTTTACAGTTTCTGGCGACTCTGCTAGGGACTTAGAGAACTTGACTCAAACTCATGATATGTTGTTTTGATTGTACTTATGTGTTTCATTGCATTGCATTTGCATTGGTGCGCCTAGGACACCATGTTTGCCGTATGTTATTCCTAAACGGGTTGCCAGAGGCTCGCTTTAAGAAGCGTGCCATAAGGTTGACTGGTTGTGGGCTCTATCACGACGGGAACACATACCTCAGTTTTCACCGAGGCACTCTTTTTGACCGTTCGACCTAGTGCATCTCGGAATCCTTGGTGACTATTCCAAACTAGGACAGGTTGTTTGAAACCGCTGCGTGCGTAGTGAAACCTTAGCTCCTGACAAAATAGGACAGGAAAACCCTGCCCCTCTATAGGGGTGTTTTGGCACTCATTTGCTTGGTATGTGCTTTTAGAGTGTGCCTCTACAGGAATGCATGTATCAGTTTGCAAGTTTGGGTATCCGGTCTGCGGACATCAGTATTTGGGGGAATCAGTTTTACCAGAGGGTATCAGTTTACAGGCAGAATTTTGGTGCATAATTCAGTAGAGAGGACAGTCATTCAGCTATGCTTATATTTGTTCTGGTGAAATCAAGCTAAGATGCTGTCCATTTTCTCTTTTGCAAGGTAGTCTTGGAACCATAGCTTTAGAAGGCTCCAATATCCCCCGGGTACATTGGACTTGTGCTGATAGACTTTGTCAGGTCAGAGATTCAGTTCAGAGCAGCCAGTGTTTTCCTTCGCTGAGGCAAGGCAGAGAAAGGCCAGTCAAGGCTCACCGGTTCATCTGATCCATTAGTCATCGTCACATCACCTCTGTTCAATTCAGTAGACTCATGATGACGCAGAGTTCAGAAGAAATTGTGGTCATGGCAACGAAATTAAACCAGGAAATCACCATGCAGGGTGAGACCGATGTTAAAATGCAACGCTCGTCTGGGGCACCTACCACACATCCAGTTTTGGAACCCCAATCATCTCAAACCCGTGAGCCCACTACTTTTGAGCTGATGGGAATGATTGGCGATCTTCAGAGAGCTGTGGCTGATCTAGCCTTTGGAATATCGACTCCACAATTAACCACATCACATGTCGAAAATTTCACGTCGAAAGACTCCCCACTCTTGGGACGAATTGTAATTGAAATTGGCCAACCTGAAGCCACCCCAAGTTTGGGCAATGACATGTCGACAATAACCGGATTTCACACTGATGTAGTGACCCAAACCTTCGACCAAGCTGAGGCAAGTGGAAAGAACAAGGTAGGGGCAGGCATTGATCTCTATAAACACCTTCTGTGGGTTGTTGAGACTTTGAAAACCGAAGGACTAAACAAACAGCAAGTGCTCGTAGTTGTTGCAAAAACTGTGGATGACACTTTTGCCACTCAGAATGAGAGCAGTTCAAAGCAAGGGGAAAACCAGGAGAAGGGCCGTCGTACCAAAAACGATCCTTTAGGCTCTAATCCTACAATCGGAAGAGATCGTCAAACCAAACCAACACCTGCTGACCCCTTTCCTAGTGCACCCAGCAAAAATCCACAAACCTCGAAGTATCTACCCCAAGGTCGCAGGGTCTTCCATGCCCTCTATATGCCTTTGTCCAAGGCTCTTCAAATCCTTGTTGAAAAAGGCCATCTCAAACCCCTCGAGCCTTGACCTCTCCCTGGTCGTCTCCCACCCGGTCATGATGCTACCCAGTACTATGCCTACCATCAACAAATCAGTCATAGCACCGACAATTGCTTTCAACTTCACCATGAAGTACATGATTTGTTTGACAATGAGGTCATCATCCCACCAAGCTCAGTAAAGTCTATCGTCACTGGATTAGTGAACTTGGGGGATAGTACGAGTATGTGATCAGGGGATGAACCACCTGCGGGCGGTGCTCAGTTTACTCCAGATGTGGCGAATGGCACGCACTATTTTGAGCATTTGCGAATACTGGTTTTCATACTTTCTGACTTGGGTATTGGGTTAGTCTTGTTGTTTTGTATTGAGTTAGTCTTTTCATATTGAGTCAGTCAGGTCTGTCTTGTTGTATCGAGTCAGTCCTATTTTGTTAGAGTCGGGTGATTTCGGGGGTGTTACCTCGGACATCACTTGTTTGTTTTGGTGTTTGTCTTTTCATTTTCTTTTGAGTCTGTTTCTGCCTTGGAGCCAATTGTGCCAACAGATTTGAATGAAACAACAACGATTTTCACACTCTTGTGTTTGCTTCTGCCTTGCGCCAGTTGTGCCAGAAGTTCTGAATGAGATGACATTATTTGACCAAAACTGTGTCTTTTCTGTGCCTTGAAGTCATTGCATTGACCTAAGTTTTTCAAAACTTTTTGAACACTGTGGTGAAAACAAAGAGGAAAGAATTTCTCAGGATTTGCAAAAATTTGATCAATTGAGAGAAAGAGAGGTGTGCTAAGCCCTTAATGAATGAGATCATGCTTGTTAATGTGAGTACTAAGAAGGATCCTGGCTTGATCCAGATTGGTTCTACATTGTCTTCCGTGCGAGCGATTAGTCGCTTTCTTAAAAGATTTCAAAAAATGTTTTGCGTGGTCCTGCAAAGACCTGTGTGGAATTACTCTTGAGATTGTGCAGCCTAGGATCGCTCTCAACCTCAAGACTTGACCCCTTTTGCTTTCAAGCCTTGAACTTGGATCCAGAATGTTCAAACAATCAATCACAACATAAGGCCTGTATGGCCAGATCAGAAGCAACCCTTGGACTAGGGGCAAGAAGGTCAGATATGATCAAAAAAAAGCTTGCAAAGCTAGATGAGAAGCAGCCCTTGAACTAGGGGCAAAAAATGTCAAATGTGCTCGAAGAGTCAAAAATTAGGACATTTCTCAAGCTAACGAAGATCGGCAAGAATGCCAAATCCCAGAAGGGAGGAAAGAAGAAAGTATTGCTGAAGGACAATTGAGTTCCTATCCACAACACTGGGGGCAATTCAGCCCCTATTGGATGGACTCCTACATCATCAGTGAACAGTAGCCACTCTCTTGGATTCAGATGGCTTCAAGATCTCAAACCATTTGACATGGACAGAGCTACACTTTTACCCTTGAGAGGCTCGCTGGGTCAAAAACCCAGAAGGGCGACCCAGGAAAAAGTTAGAGCAACAAAAAAAACAAAAAAAAAAAAACAAAAAAAAAAAAAGAAAAAATGAAGAAAATAAAAAGAAGAAAATTCTGAAAAGAATAAAAAGAAATGAAAAGAGTTGAAAAGAAAAGAAAAACATAGCTCGCAAGGTTGAAAACCTTGAAAGGGCGGCCTTGGCAAAAGTTAGAGCGCAGGAGGAGAGGTTAATACCCGAGTGTACCTTAACCCCGAGCTACGTAAGGCTTGATTCCCATGTTTGGGATACCTAGGCAACTTCGTTTTGAAGTCCAACCATAAGCACTTCCAAATCGATTGTGTCCATGTAATGGTTTTGATAATCTCCGTCTTCTCTGTATCCGAGAGTTTGGTTGTGATCGTCATTTTGAAGACTAATTACAGTGCTGCAGTGCTATTCAGACTAGGGGCAACTTTCAGTTGCCATACAGTGCTGTTCAGACAAGGGGCAATTTTCCATTGTTGTGGATCTGAGGTTGTGCATCTCAAGAGTAAATTTTGTGTTGGTCGAGCAGTGGCCATTTGCAAAAATAGTTTTTGAGAATTTTTAAAGAAGTTGATTAATTTTCTCGAAAATTATTCCATTTTTCTAAAATTGGACCATTTCTTGGACCCAAAAAAGGAAAATTTTCAGTGCTCACAACTTGACTTGCATGATTTTGAATCAGAAAGTTGAACAAGTATGTTAATCTAACTCTCATTTTGGTCAAAATTGGTTTAGTAGAAGCCAAAACAAAAAATGGTCAAAATGATGAACTAGGGGCACAGTTGAGTCAAGTTTTTTGTCTTTCCCCCATTGTCAACGTACTTTCCAGAAAGGGCACTATACTTGCCAGAAAGGGCACTCTGCTTGCCATAAAAGGGCACCACTGAAGCTAACAGCAAAGGATAGAAAGCTCTCTTATCCTCCGAGCAGCGAGGTATCAAGTCAAGTGCGAAACACGAACTGAAAAGGGAGCACGATATTCCACTCCCTTATCTGAAAAGGTCTTGTCATATCCAAACTGGCCTAGGGTGTCATCAACCAATGCTAGCTGTAGATTTGCTACACACCCAGTTGTAGCGCAACCTCTCTGCGGGAGAAGTTCACTGTTGTGAGTAGAAGAAGAAGAATCTAGCAGAATGCTAGGAGCAAGAGTCCGCAACTTCCTGTTTCCATCAACCACCCAGGGGAGGAATAAAAAAGAAGAGAGATTAAAGAATAGAGAGATGTGTGTTGAGAGAAAAAGTGAGAAAAGGGCTTTTTCAGAAAAACAGAGCCTGAGGGCCGAGTGACATGAGAATCACAAATGAGAAAGGATGGGAAATGATACCCGGAGAAACAGGCACCCTGTGCACATTTGAGTCTTGTGTTTTGTTGTGTTTTGTCCATCTCGATTCTTGTTTTGAGTCGTTTCGAGTGTTTCTCGAGGTGTTTAGGTTGTTTACCTTGTCTTTTTCTTTGTTGAGTTGTTTTGGCTGTGGTCAGTCGTAGGCTCAATACCCGGTTAAGAATTCATCCCTCAATTTCAAAAATAAGTCGTTTTGTGCTCAGAGTGTTGTGCCATTCTCCGCATATATGCAAAACATGATTCGTTCTTTCATAAAATCGTAGGGTTCAACCCAAGTCATGTCAGAACAGTAAAACAAGGACCTATTTGAAGCTATATAGGTTCCAGACTTCAAAGCAAAAGAAAAGAGGGAAAATGTCGGGCATCTGAGTGTGTCTCAACTTCTGTAAGTTCCGTCACTACATCCTGTGTGTTCATAATGAGCAGTATGCTATATGAGCTGTATGTTCAAAGTGAGCAGAATACTGTGTTATGAGCTGTGTGTTCAGAATGAGCAGTGTCTTGTATGAGCCATGTGTTCAAAAGTGAACAAAGTACTGTGTTACGAGCCGTGTGTTCAGGATGAGCAGTGTCCTGTATGAGCTGTGTGTTCAAAATGAACAGAGTACTGTGTTATGAGCTGTGTGTTCAGAATGAGCAGTGTGTTGTATGAGCTGTGTTCAAAGTGAACAAAATACTGTGTTGACTGCCAGAATGGAAATCAGAAGTGCTCTCCTTGAGTACCCTTCCCTGCCAGGGGCATCTTGGCTGTGTTTGCAATGAGTTCCTAGGAGATCAATTGCGACAGTGGAAACTAGAGCTCGAATGACTGATGCCTAGAACGCAAAGGTTCGGGATTTCCAAGACTAAAGTCTGGTTTAAATACCCAGGGGTGTATCCTCGGCTCGAAATCTATATGGAAGCCCCATAGGTTGAGGTAGCGGGTATGCGCCTCGGTTCTAGATACTGAACCAACCTAGTCTATCATTCCGTTAGAGAATAGGGAAAGTTGTGAATATGATCAGGAAGAAAAGCAGCATCCGTGGCTTCTACATGCAGAAGTTATCCCTTGTCAGCATTTCAGGACCTTCGTACTGTGACTTGAAGGCAAGCGTTCGAAGAACACAAAGGGGGGGATCCCCATCGGAGTAGAGCGTTTCACTGTCACTTACCCCATGAGGTGCTTTCTAAAGCACCACTTTGTTTGTTTATTGCATTCCCTAAACATCATGCTCTACATTGATTTTAACATTTATTGTATTATCGCACTTATTGCATTTATTTGCATCTTGTGTTATCTCGAATCATTTATCCTTTCACGCTGTGCAGCGTTTAGGATGGTTGTCCTTCGGGGCTATCTCAGGTTGTGTCGCGCACGCACCTGGGCTATTTGTTTTCGGACGTCTTCTCACGATTTCAGCGTGGTTAGAGTTTGTCCCTTTGCTCACACGATTTCAGCGTGTTTGGAATTTGTCTCAGGTTGCATTGTGTACACGCCAGATCGGTTTGTTTTCGGACCTCTTCTCACGATTTCAGCGTGGTTTGAGTGTCCTTTTCCTTACACGATTTCAGCGTGTTTGGAATTTGTCTCAGGTTGCATTGTTTACGCGTCTGATTGGTTGTTTCAGACCTCTTCTCACGATTTCAGCGTGGTGTGAGTGTCCTTTTCCTCACATGATTTCAGCATGTTCGGAATTTGTCTCAGGTTGCGCTGTGTACGCGCCTGATTGGTTGTTTTGGACCTCCTCTCACGATTTCAGCGTGATTTGAGTGTCCCTTTCCTCACACGATTTCAGCGTGTTTGGAATTTGTCTCAGGTTGCGTTGTGTACGCGCCTGATCGGTTTGTTTTTGGACCTCTTCTCACGATTTCAGTGTGGTTTGAGTGTCCTTTTCCTCACACGATTTCAGCGTGTTTGGAATTTGTCTCAGGTTGCGTTGTGTACGCGCCTGATTGGTTGTTTCGGACCTCTTCTCACGATTTCAGTGCGGTTTGAGTGTCCTTTTCCTCACACGATTTCAGCGTGTTTGGAATTTGTCTCAGGTTGCGTTGTGTATGCGCCTGATTGGTTGTTTCGAACCTCTTCTCACGATTTTAGCGTGGTTTGAGTGTCCTTTTCCTCACACGATTTCAGCGTGTTTGGAATTTCTCTCGGTTTGCATTGTGTACGCGCTTGATCAGTTTATTTTCGGACCTCTTCTCACGATTTCAGCATGGTTTGAGTGTCCTTTTCCTCACGTGATTTTACCGTGTTTGGAATTTGTCTCAGGTTGCGTTGTGTACTTGCCTGATCGGTTTTTTTTCGGACCTCTTTTCACGATTTCAGCGTGGTTTGAGTGTCATTTTCCTCACACGATTTTAGCGTGTTTGGAATTTTTCTCAAGTTGCGTTGTGTACGCGCCTGATTGGTTGTTTTGGACCTCCTCTCACGATTTCAGTGTGATTTGAGTGTCCTTTTCCTCACACGATTTTAGTGTGTTTGGAATTTATCTCAGGCTACGTTGAGCACACTCCTGATTGGTTGTTTTGGATTTGTTTTTCCTCCTCTCATGATTCCAACATGGTCGGAATATGTCACCCTTTGCATAGACAACACTATCTGTTTTATCGCACTATGTTGTGCACCTTACTTGCATTGTGCATGCATTTTATCGCGCTATTTTGCGCATCGCACTATTTTGTGCACCTTACTTGCATTGAGCATGCATTTTATTGCGCTATTTTTCGCATCGCACTATTTTGTGCACCTTACTTGCATTGTGCATGCATTTTATCGCCCTGTTTTGTGCTGTTTAACATTCACACTATCTTGCGCACCTTATCTGCACTTGTTACTGCATTGCAACATTCGCGCTACCTTGTGCACCTCATCGGCACTTATTAGTGCATTGCATCGTTCGCACTATCTTGCGCATCTTACATGCACTTATTAGTGCATTGCATTGTTATGCACGTCTCATTGCATTGTTATTCACACCACCTGCTCGCATTGTTATGCACTTTTCGCTTGTGTCATCACGCACGTTTACCTTGCATTGTTATGCACCCACACTTCACCCGCATTGTCGCGCACACCTGGGTTGTATTGTCATGCACGCTCACGACTTGCGTTGTCACGCACTTTTCACTTGCATTGCTATGCATGTTTCCATCGGCATCATATGTGCACGCATTTATATTGTACCATGATGTAACGTGGAACATGTGTTTCTAGGTATATTGTACCTGTTGGGTTTCTTTCTTTTGCAGGCACGATATTGTATGTACGGTTCATTTGAAGCTGGCGCGACCAGACGATATTGTATGTACGGTTCATTCAAAAGAAGTTCCGACGCAGTGAGAATTGCATTTTTTTCTTACATACTTTCTGCATGAGTTGTAGTTTGGTTCATATTTACTTGCTTGCATGGCATTTGCTTAAAACTGTGGCATTTATTTTGCATATTTGCTTCATTGCAACTTTCTTTGCATAATCATAAGTTATGTTCGGCAGCGTGCATGTCCTTTGTATTTTGCCCCTGCCTGCGGGCACATCTCTTTGTTATCTTGCATGTTTGTCTAAGTCTTCGGCCTTGTCAAAAATGGGTTGTCTCTGGGCTTTGACATTCACTCCCGTCATTTCTTGACTTCCGAGTTCTGTCAAAGAGGGGCAACTGTAGACAACCCATTTTTGACCGACCTTAGGACTCAGATGTCATCGATTGAGCGCTCGGTGATTGTGCATGTTTGTGCTCGTTTCGAGTTTTCGGAGTTTTTGGCTGAGAGCCTTGCCTCCGGGCCTCTAAACTCTTTGTGCTTTGGCTCGGTTTGTAAACCGAACCTTGTTTTCTCTTCCCTGGAAGGACGGAGAGGTCTTGTAGACCATCTCTTTGTGGTCATAGACCACTTTTTGCGGTCGTAGACCACTTTTCCCGCTTGGAGACTAGTTTCTAATTTTCGGAGCCTTCGGCTGCGCGCCTTGTCTCGGGACTGCTTAACGTTCTCCGTTTGGCTTGGTTTTTGAACCATGCCTTGTTACCTTGGCCTAGAGGGCCACTGTGGTCTGGGAGACCACTTTTGAAGTCGTAGACCACTTTTGATGCCTGTAGACCAGTTTTCGAGGCTCCCGGCTATGCGCCTTGCCTCTCGATCTCTCGCCTTGCATCCTTTTTGGTTTGTTTTTGGTACAAACCTTGTTTTCCTTGCTTGGAGGGTGGTACAAGGGTGGGAGACCATTTTTTCCCCTTGGAGACCACTTTCCTTCCTGCTAGCCAGTTTTCTAGTCGGATAACTGGTTTTTTTGGTCTTTGGGCCACCTTTTGTAGTTGGCCACCACACCATTGACTTGCTTTCAGTGTGCAGAACTCTCTTACCCTTGGCCGACCAGTTTTATTTTTGGGAGACCACTGGTGGTGGTCGGCCGACCACTATAAGTGGTTGGCCGACCACTTCAAGTGGTTGGCAGCTTTTCATTACCTTTTTGGAGATATTTTTAGGCCAGCTGTCACAGCTGGAAGGCACAGAAGCCATCCTCCATACACGTGTATGGAGGGATGGCTTTAGGCCAAAAGCTTGTCCAACAAGCTTGTTGCTTGTTCTCTATAAGAGAGAACCTCCCCCCTCCTCCTCCAGGTTCAGATTTTGTTGCTTGAGCTATACATAAACCCTTGTCTCTAGAATTCTCCATCTCTTCATTTTTGTGCTTCAAAGTGTCATTTTATCACACTTAAACACACAAACACACACTAAAACACCATCCTTTTGTTGTTGAAGCTCTTTAAGGTTGGCTTGGGAGTTTTTGGATTGGTTTGAGCTCAAAGAAGTTATTGGAGTTGCAGCCTTGAAGTGGTTCTACAAGGGTGAGTCAACTTGCCCTTTAAACCTTTGTTTTGCTTAAGCTTTTAGACCTATTTGCATGTCGTTTTTGGCTTGACTTTAAACTACAAAAAGTTCTAATTTTGCATGCTTGTAATGTTTGTTTAAGGTCCCTTTTGTGTTAGGGGTGGTCCACCCCTCTTGTGCCTTGTTAGGCCTTCTCACCACTGAAACTCAGAGGAATTTCAGTGGTGAAAATGGTGTTTTGAGGTCCCAAATAGGAGAGGGTCATCCCCTCTCCTTGTGTTTTGTATCCTTGCTTCATATGCCTCATGTTTGAGTTTATTAAGCTTGTGTTGGCCACATCTCAGCCTATTTTAGGCCTTATTTTGCATGACATACCACTATTTTTACTTGGTTTTGTCACCTCATGCATGCTTTATACACTTGCAGTGTAAATCTTACAAACTAGTCTTGTATGCCTCATGAATTAGCATGTCTTTCTAGCTTGTTTTGATTCTATTTCAGCATGTTCTTGGTGTTGTTTTGCCATGATATACCTCTGTTAAGGTTTGGTTTGATGGTCCCTTGCATGCTCCATGCACTTGTAGTGCAATTCCATGAACTAGCCCAATTTGTCTATGTTTTAGCATGCTCTAGCTCTGATTTGTGTTTTTTTGGTCATGCATGCCATGCTTTGTATAGCTATAGTGCATTTTAGCTTGTTAGCTTTGTGTATCGAGTCCACTAGCATGCATTGCTTGACCTATTTGAATGATTTGGGATCATTTGTTATGAGATTTCAGTGCATGTTTCATGGTCATACACTCACATCTTTCACTTATTCCATACTTTGAAGGGTTAGTCCTTTATGCCTTAAACATGAGTCATTGTGTATGCCTTCATGCCTAAGCTTGTGAGCTATTATTTCAGTGTGTTTTTGGGGTTATTTTGCTCTGATATAACTCTGATTTTTGTTGGCGAAGCCATCCCATGCTTGGTCTTGGTAGGTGTATTGTAACCCTCCCTTTTGGCCTTGCATATTTCATGCTTTATGCCCACCATGCTAGCTTATTTTGGCTTTCTTTCATACATGTTTTAGCATCATTTTGGCATGTTCTAGGGCTGTTTTGGGTTTCCTTCACCATATGCTTCATGTATTGCATAGCTATAGTGCAAGTGTCTATGCTAGCTTTGATTTTTGAGCACCATAGCATGCTTCATTTGCATCGTGTGTATGATTTGGCATCATTTATCATGACATTTCAGAGCATATTGGACTGCTACGTTCCCACTTCTTTCACCCTTTGAGTGCCTCTAAGGGTTGTGCATTGTTGCCTTGTTTGTGGCTTAGCTTGTAGGCTTGCATGCCTAGACTCTTGAGCTCTCATCTTAGCATGTTTTGGTCTTTGTTTTGACCTACTTGAGCTCTGTTTGTGGCTGGTTCATGCATTTGTGCCATGTATTGCATGACCCTAGAGTAGTCCTCTTTCCTAGATTTAATGATTAAGAGTATGCTATACTTGTGTTGTTTGAGTGATTTGGCATCATTTCATACCTTATTTCAGTGTACTTAATGTTGTTACACTTCCATGCTTGTCACTCTTTGAGCACTCTTGAGAGTTGTGCTCTTATGCCTAGTTGATAGGCCATTGCATTGAGTATATTTGTTTTTATGTTGCTTGTATGCTATTTTGTTGCTTTGCATTGTGTATGCATGCCATTAGCATTGGTAGTTTGATCAAGTTGCATTGCATGTTGTTGCATGCTTGTCCCTTGCATGATTGTTTGCATGCTAATATTGCATTACATTGAGTTGCATGCATTGCATTGTGTTTGCATGTTTGTTGTTGCTTGCATTGTGTTTGGATTGGGTGTTAGTCCAAACATGAGAAACGAGAAACGTTTCACACTTGAAGTGATGAAACGTGCCTCAATTCTCGGTCGCCGACCCTTTTGATCATACATGATAGAGTTCAAGGCTTTATGTGTTTATTTGTGCATTCATTTTACATTGAATTGTGCAATTTGGCTTCTCGGCCATCATGCATCGAGATGCGTGATTGGTGGCCTAAGGGTCGAGAACTGCACTCCCTTGAGCTTATGAAATGATAGGGAGGGTGGTTGTGCACACATACCTTGCAAATACATTGCTATGCCCTTTCTTGCTCTTTGTCGCAGCAAACTAGAGTCTGGCAGCAACAACTGGTCGGCCGACCAGAAAAACTAGCTGGCCGACCACTTTTTCTTGTCTACAGCAAAGAAAAGTGGTCGATAGGTGGTCCCCAACATCAACAACTGGTCGGTAGCCCTGCCACAGGTTCCCATGGTGGAGTTGAAGCTTTGTGGAGCTTGGTGGAAGGTTCTAAGAACAGTTGCAAACAAAGGCAAATCGGGGCATCGCGACAGATTTCCGAACAAGGCGACCGGGTATGCATGCACTCCTCATCCCGAGGAACTCTCTTTACTGCTTTCCTTAGTTAGTTTATGCTTTGGTTCTGTATTTAAGTAGTTAATGTGTTTAGTTGCTTATTTGTGATGTAATAACTGGTTAGTTAACTTGTTAGTTAATTAGCTTCGTTTTGTAATAATTAGTTAGCTTGTTAGTTAATTCGCTTTGGCTTGTAATAATTACTTTAATTAGCTTTGATTAGCTACTTAGCTTATTATTCGGTCCCTCCGTCGAGAGGGCCAACTGTTGTAATAAGCGTGCGTGTGTGTGATGCATGTCTTCCAACCTCCATTTCTTTCTCCCTTTTACTTAACCGCTCACGATGGTTAGTTTTATGACATATTTCGATTAGCATACTTATGCTTAGCATGCGTGCATCCATTCATCTGTCTTACATGTACCGGGCTCGGTGCATCGTACTAACTGCATTGTATTTCAATACCAATTTGAATACATGTATTAAGTTGCATTTCACCTGACATCTTAGAATAGCCGAGCCTATCTTAGTTGAATTCTCGCATGTGTTGCGTTAGCCATCTTAACATGAACTAGAATCATGCATGATTTCTAACTAGTTCTCTGTTTTGGCTCGGAGTACACTGTGAGTGTTTATGCTTTAGCATACCGCATGTGTGTTAGTGTTACCATGTTAGCATGCTTGCCATTAGGCTAACTGCTTAAGTGATTAACTGCTTGAATGCCTGTGGGTGAAGGTTGGATTGCTTGAATTGGAACAATTCATCAAAATGTGAGTTTTTTAGCCTACTTGCGAGTAGCACTTTCAAACCGTTTTCAAACAAACGAGCATGCAATGTTTCGTTCCAACTTAGGTGATATAATCTATACTTGTATGCTGTGCGCATCACATAGTAATTCTAGGTTAATATACCAGAACAAGAACACATGTGTTTTCAAAAACAACATATCATGTTAGTAAAGGCCGATCCTTTGATCGGGCGGCGAGCGGGGGTGCTCATCGCATGACCTTCCCCTCTCGTACCCAAGTTCCCGAGCCGAGGTAACTTTGGTGATGACGGACACTTGGCCTTAGGCACGAGTCAGGGTTTTCTAAATTTCTCCAAAATAAAATATTTAGGCGGCGACTCTGTATCTGGCAAAGCAGTCCATGTTTGGCACTTCTTTATTAAAAATTAATTTTCCAAAACGATTTGCCAGATTTGGACTCTTTCGTGATTTATCGGTCTCACATCGGACATTGTGAGATTAGATTTAGAACCGTGACACGAGTCCGAACTATAGTAGCTAAAGAACAAATGAATTCGCGCCCTCACGCGCGGAGCCGGGAGTTCTCAGGGCGGTCTACAATAGGCTGTCCATTGATCTCATTGACTCTAGCGGCGTCATCGGTATGAATTGAGTAGGCATGCCCAGAGATTGGCATAGCACTCTCACACCAAGGTACCAGGCTCGGCAAATCGGACCCTTAAGTAGAATGTGATAACGAGACATGCCCCAGGCCGCATTATACCAGCCTGCAACTCCTCTCGGTATCATAGCCCATGGCTGCCATGAGATCTACAAATGAAAGTTGTATAGATTGATAGTTGTTGTCAGTGGCTATAATGTGAATCAGAACAATATGAAAGCAAATGATGACTGTGTTTTAGGTTACCTCGTGAGTGGCTACGGTATCGAAGTAATGCCTGAAGAAAGAAAAGGGCTCGCGAGTCTTGTGGTGAAGCTGACCATCGTACACCCGTGAATAGGGGACCGTAAATGGAACCTCCACCTCTGGCTCTGGGGCAAGAGTCGGCAAGTATGCATACACCCATAGCTGCAGAGAAAGCGCACAGATATATGATCAATACAGTGTATGGATAGATATAGAAAATTCGAAGCAGAAAGCATACAGTGTATGAACAGATACAGAAAATGCAAAGCAGAAGGCATATAGTGCATGGATAGGTATAGAAAGTACAAAGCAGAAAGTGCATGCGTTAAACAGATGTAACGCGAGAAATGCTGAACATAAAATGCAAAGTAAAAAGAGGGGACTGAGATGTGTACCTCCCAGGCTCACCAGTAGCCTCTGATCAAGAGTCCAATCCCGCGGGAGGTTGAGCTCATATAGCCGTACAGGGTGGCGATGGCGGCCCCGCCCCCAGCGTAGAAACTTACTCGGGGAAGGACCACCAGTGCGCTCAGCAAATATAGCCCGACGGTGTTCGCCCTATTCGCAAACAAGGTGGTACCAAAGAGGAACATCAAAAAAGCCCGAGCGTAATGCTTTATCTTCTTTACTGTCTCTGGCCCTGTCCCCCAGAACCGCTCCTCGAACCAGCTGTATCTTACCTGGGCTATCCGAAACAAAGGCGGGCGCATCCTTAGAAGCTCAATCCAAGCAGCCTCTCACTCCTCCATATCAGGATCAAGGGGAATCGGATCACCCCCTACGCCCAGGCCTGTGATCATGGCGAAGTCGTAAGGGGTCATCGTCATCTCTCTGGCAGTGGAAAGATGGAGAGAGTTGGTGGTGTCCCACTATCTCTACACTAGTGCTCCAAGAAGTGGGCGGCTCGCTATGACTGTGGCAATCCAGAGCAGAATAGCCTGAAGCCTACCTCGTCAATAATAGCACATACTCCAGTAGGGAGTTCGTCGTACCAATCTCTAGCCGTCGTGGCCCCATAGCCCCTGTATGTGCGGGCGTCACCCTGTGGCAGAGGGTAGGTGAATCAGTGTAAATACAGTTCGATGAAAAGGAAGTGTAAAACAAATACAATTGCAATGGTAAAAATACAGTGCAAGAGTGTGATTGGTGCAAGAAATGCAAGTGAAGAACATCTGTTGTGCAAGTGCATAAATTTTGTACCTCAATGGCAACGACTGAAAGATGGGAGCCTGGCTCCCTCAGTAAGGGATCCGCCTATGCATCAGCGAAATCAGTAAAGTTCCTAACACCTCCAGCAGGCAAAATGTGAGTCTGAGGATGATACCTCGTCGGATCGAAAGGCCTCATTCCTAGTGGTAAGGGCTCCGGCTCTACATCAGAATCAAACTCTGCCTCGAACTCTGCCACTGGAGGAGCCTCATCATGTGAAAAGTCATCTGCCATCTGGAATATAGATGAAGATTTGATGAAAAGTGACGAAAATGGGGGAAATGGGTGAAAAATGCCAAAGGTCAACTCAAGTCAAACCCTAGGAGAGAGAAAATGGGAGAAAAAGTCAAAGCCCGGGAAAAGGCGCTAAACCCAAGAGAAACTCGAGGGGAACAAGCCTTAAGTGGTGAAAATGAAGAAAAAAGCACCGAAATCAATTTTTAATTGGTTTAAAATGAAGAAAATCAAGAGGTTTTAGCGAATCAACTTCACGTGCGGCATTGGAAAACGCGTATAAAGCTCGGATCTAGAGAGAAGAAATGTCTAGAGAGAGAGAGGGAAGGATTTCAGGCATGGGGTATGGAGGAAATAAGACCCCATGCCCTATACTTAAAGTCCTGAAGGTAAAAAGACCAAAATGGCCTGATCTGCCATCAATGGCCGGTCGGCCACCACTGGTGGCCGACAGGCAGCTGACACCTCTCCCTGGTGGCCGACATGCTTCCAGTGCTCTTCCTTTGTGTTTTGCTGCTGTTTTGTGTCCTTGTTCTCGAGAAAGTGCAACAAAAGTTCAATTTTAAGCTAAAATTACCTCTACGGAAGCTCTAAATTGTGTCTTCGGTGCATGATGATTCATCACTAATCAACACGAATGAGGTGTATCCTTTTGAACTTGTTGCAACTCTTTTGACAGGTAAATTAGAAGTTGCTATTCAATCCATTGTTGCATAGAATGTGCATTCCTCCATTGTTTCGTAGAATATGCATTTCTCCATTTTCGCATAGAACATGCATAGAACATGCTTCCAATTATCTTGCATAGAACATTCTTCCAATTATCGTGCACAGAACATGCATTTGCTTATCTTGCATAGAATATGCGTTTTGTGCTATTAATCGTGCATAGAACATGCATTTTGTACTATTGCATTGAATATGCATTCCAATGCTGCATAGAACATGCTCCGGTTCTTGTTGCATAAAATATGTTTCCGTTTTGTTTCTCGCATGTTTTGCATAAAACTTGTCTCCAACATTCTGTCATGGCTATTCGTCTTGCATAGAACATTCACTCTTACTATGTTATGCTTGTTAAGTATCTTTCTTATGCAGGCACGATATTGTATGTACGATTCATTCAGAGGAACTCCGAGTGAGATCATTCATGTCCTTCGATTTACCGTGTTTTGGTTAAAAACATTTGGACGTGTTCCCATGTTTATCACTACTCCCTGTTTTGGTTAAAAGCATTTGGACGTGTTTTGATGTTTGTCACCTCCCTGTTTGGGTTAAAAGCATTTGGACGTGTTTCGATGTTTATCACCACTCCCTGTTTTGGTTAAAAACATTTGGACGTGTTCCAATGTTTATCATCACTCCCTATTTTGGTTAAAAGCATTTGGATGTGTTCCGATGTTTATCATCACTTTTTGTTTTGGTTACAAACGTTTGGACGTGTTCTGATGTTTACAAACATTTTGGTTACAAGCAGGTGAACCATCAAATCTCTGAAACCGTCAAAACGGTTGATGTATGGCATCTTAAACTGATCTGGCAATGTCACTGCAGAATCGGTGTACCCACCCTCTATACCCGGGATGGAGTTAACCCCTTGTGCTCTCATGAATAACTTTTCTATTTTATTGACCTTGAGTATAGTTGGGTTAACCTCAAACTGAAATGGAGCCTCAGTCTGAACAGGAGTTTTGGAGGCTTATGCTGGGATTGGCTCTATTGGATTGCCCTGGTTTTCTTGGACATTGGCGGTATGAGCGCTGGCTCCGGGTGCTGGAATACCTACGGGAGGTGCATGGGATGCAGAGGCCGTAGCCAGCTGTGGTTGCTATTGTTGTAGCCGGGTTATAACCTCAGCCTGACGGGCCGTGACCTTGGCTTAGCGGGCGGCATCTTGCTATAGGGTCATAAATGCCTACTGCAAATGATGTATCAATTCTTCCATACTGACTGGGGGATACTGTGTTATTGGAATAGGCGATCGATCCTGTGTTGGGCTAGAAGTAGATGACTATTCCCGAATCGGATTGGACACATAAGAGTTGAGGGGTGACAGGTGTAAAAACTTGTGGCTTGCCTTTTTCCGTGCCCCGCCTTTCAGAAAGGTTTGAAAAGAAGGCCTCATAATTGGGACTCCCATGGTTCTGAATCTAGTCTCACAAGTGCAATGTGAAACAGATAAACACCAAAGATTCCAAATCCGCCAAATATTTTGGAAAATTGATTTTAAATCAAATAATGCCAAAATTGGACTGCTTTTCCAGATTATAGAGTCGCCACCTAAATATTTTATTTTTGGAAAAATTTAAGAAACCTTGACTCGTGCCAAAGGCCACGTGTCCGTCATCACCAAAGTTGCCTCGGCTCGAGAACTTAAGTACGAGGGGGGATGGTCTTGAAATGAGCACCCCTACTCGCCCGATCAAAAATCGGCCTCTACTAATCATCATATGATGTTTTATAAATATTATGTGTTTTTATTCCAATTATTAAACTATCTTTATTATGTGACGCACACAAGCAAGCATAGACTAATCACAAGACTTGGAACAATTCAACTCGTGTTTGTTTTTGAAAAATGGTTTGAATTTGCCACCCTCAAGTGGGCTTAAAATATGCGGATTTGCCACCTCAAGTGGGCTTTAAACATGATTTTGCCACAACAAAGTGGGCTTAAAACACACATTCATTGAATTATTCTAATTCAAACAACAAAGCCTTCATCCACATGCATTCATTCAGTTTAGCATTTAAACGCATAGCCTCATGGCAAGCATGCTGATCATGGCAATATGGCAATCACACTCATGCAAGTATGTTAAAGCACTAAAACTTACCGAGTACTCCAAGCCAAAATAACAAAACTAGTTAGAAAGATGCATGATCCTAACTCTACAAGATGCCTAATGCAACACATGCAATAATGCAACTAAATAGGCTTGGCTATTTAATATGGCATGTGATACAATTTGATAACATGCGGTTAAACATGTATTCAAATAAGTATTGAATTACAATGCAGTTTGAATGATGCACCGAGCCTTGGTGCATGCAAGACAAATGAATGGATGCAAACATGCGAGCATAAGATATGCTGATTGAAAATGTCCCTAAACTAACCATCAAAAGCAAATAAATGAAATGGAGAAAGAAGTGGGGTTGGAAGACATACACACATGCACGCACGCACGCACACTTATTACAACATTGTGCCCTCTCGAAGAAGGGTCCGAATGAATAAGCTAAGCTAACTAGCTACGGTAATTATTACAACATAATACTAATTAACTATTCTAGTTAACTAATTATTACAACAATTGAGACGAACTTAACTAACTTATTCCAAGCTAATTAAATATTACAAAATGAATTAATTAGCTAAACACTTTAACTAAATAATTACAAAGCAAGTAAATTAGCTACCACTAATTAACTGAATAAAGTAGTTAAATGGCCTCGAGGGGCGAGGGATGCATGCATGCTTGGTTGGTATCCTCCCGAAAATCCACCACCTTGCCATTGGACACCTCTGTTTGCACTTGTTTGATCACTGAAAATTGTGACAACTTCCAGAATACCTCTGATCCCTTTTAGGAGCACACTGAGCAATTTTTCATTGATGGCCAGTCGGCTACCTATGGTGGCTGGTCAGCCACCCCTTCCCTGGACTTCCCTTTTTTGCTGCAACAGAGAGCAAACATAGGCAAAGCAGTGTATTCTCAAGGAGTGTGTGTACTGTTACCCTCCTCATCATTACAAAAGTTCAAAGGAGTGTAATTTTTGGTCCTCAAACCATCAACTAAGCATTTTCAATGCATGATGGCTAAAGAATCAAACTTGTACAAGTTTAATGAGTGCAAAACAAGACTCAACAAAACCACAACCCTATCATGTATGACCAAGGGTGATGGTGACCAAGAAAAGTGGCACGTTTCATCACTTTGAGTATGAAATGTCCCATTTTTCTCATGTTTGAATTAACGTCAGATCCGAACACATGCAATGCAACATGAAGATGCTTAATCTTGCCTCTTTTACTTTCTCATTTTTGTTTATTCATTTTCGCTTACGAATCCATTCTTTAATTGATTAAGTCCAAGGTGAGTGTCGTCTAATTGAAAGTAAGCTTAAACCACAAGTTCCTTAAGCATGAAAGCGATCTCATGACATTGATAATGAACTCCCGAATGAATTAAACCATTAAGTATGAATGTCTCAATTTCACACTTAAGCCAACAAGGGGTTCGAAGCCACTTTCAAAATAAATGAAAGAGTGAAGAATAAATGGAGTGCAAAATGATATACTAAAACATGCAAGCAGCTATAGACACCCCATTTTTTACTGCCCTTAAGACTTGGGCGCCACTGATTATTTACTTAGTGATGAAAGTTGTGCAGTGCAAAGGTTCGATTTCTTCAGTTAGAGGAGCTTCAAATCCCAACCTCACACCCCATTTTTGGATTAAAACTATTTTGACCAAAGATTTTAGACCTTAAAACACTCTCTTTCAAAATATTTTTGAAAATGATTCTACGATGCTCCGAGGCTCGTATTTTGTTAAAAGTTGCGCTTTCTGGTAAACTGAGAAAGGACATAGTGAAAATGAATGAGAGAGAGGTGAACTCTTTGAAAAATCTATCAAAACACCTTATTTAGGGGTTTGGAGTTGAAGAAAAGAGGAGAGGAGGGAAGAAAACTAGCTGAGGAGAAGTTAGGCATGAATCCAGTTGGACCGAAACTGAGCAGTCTTTCCCAAAAGAGGGATATCTCTTAGCACACTTGTAATTTTGATGTGAAGTTGCCACCATTGGAAATAAGACTTTCGGGGCTTCAATTTAGGCTCAAGAATGACCTGAAAAGGAGTCCAAACAAAGGAGATATGCCCATTTGAAGTTGGACCTGGAGAGCAGATTTTTCTGCCGGCCATTGGTGAAGAGTGCCAGCCACAAATGGACCTGTGCCGGCCATCAGTGATGACCGGCCGGCCATTGATGCAAAAAGTCAGATTTTTGTAGATATTTGTGTTCCAGCTGTTCTAGCTGTCCCTTTTGGGATATTTTCGACCTGAGCTTGCATTTGTCTATATATAGAGAGACTTCTCTATTGTTTTGAAGGTTAGAACATTTGAGGAAGAAAAATTTTGGGAGCCTCTCTCCCTACATTTCTCTCTCTCTTGAACCTTTGTGCATAAGTGCATACAAGTGTAGATACATTTCTCCTTTGCTTATACATCCTTGACCAAAGTTGGTTATCCTTGAGCTGAGGCTTTAGAAGGTCTTCTTGGAGCTCTTGGAGGTGATTTTGCTTGGTTTTGTTGCCTAAAGTTGTGTTGTGCTCCAAGAGGTATAACTCTCTCCCTTTAAGCTTGTTTTTCATACTTGCTTTGCCATTTTTTTCCACCATTTCAAGGCTGGTTTTAGCATGTAAAAAGTTATGTTTTTCAGTCCTAAAAGTGGTGGTTTAAGCCTTTATGAGTTAGGGGTTGTCCCCTGTTTTTGCTCTTTAGCTTGTTAAGCTTTTTACACCATTTCTCATCACCTTCAAATCAAACTGGTCCTTTTTACCACGGAAACTCAAAAGTTTTTCAGTGACAAAAACCATGTTTTGAGGTCCAAAATAGGAGGGGTTGGCCTCCCCTCCTTGTGTCTTGTTTGCATGAGTACATAGCCTAACATGTGAGCATGTTTTTCTTCCATTTTATGACTTGATCTTAGCATGCTTATGCTACTTTTTTGACTTGTTTTATCTCTGTTTGGGGCTGGTTAAGTCATCTGAGGCTTGCTTTGTCTGCTTGTAGTGCAATGTTGCTTAATAGTCTAGTTTGTGCTATGTATTAGCCTCTCATTCTAGCTCTTTTTAGCCTACTTCAAGCATGTTTTAGGACTCCTTTTAAACTGTTTTAGGACTGTTTTAAAGTGTTTGTCCCTTGTGAGCCATGCTTTGTATAGCTATAGTGCAAATACCTTCACTAGCTTAGTGATTTAAGGCCTCTAACATGTTGTGCATGTGTTGCTTGCATGTTGTAGCATCATTTAACATGTAATTTCAGTGCATATATCTTTGTCACACTCTCACTTATCTCACTCTTTCATTGCTTTTGAGAGTTGTGCTTTGAGCCTTGTTTATGAGCCAACATGTGAGCATGTTTTTCTTTCCTTTTATGCTTCTATCTCAGCATGTTTTAGCCACTGTTTTGGCATGTTGTAGCTCTGTCCAGAGCTGGTTTGGTCTTTTGAGCTTGATATTGCATGCCTCTAGTGTAGTGCTCTTCACCAGTTTAATGTTTTTGGCTTTTGAACATGTTGTGCATGTGTTGCTTACATGTTGTAGTATCATTTCTCATGCCATTTCAGCACTGAAATTTTTGCGACCTCCCTCATTTCTTCACTTTTTATTTGTTTTGAGGGTTAGTCAACCTTAAGGTTGTGTTTAAGCTTAAGATAGAGCTTGTGTTCAATGGTTTTAACTCTCTTTTGAGGGTTCCTCCTAACCAAAGGCACGATCTCTCTCATGTCTTAAATCATCCTTTGGTTGACCCCTCTCTGATTAGCGGACAATCACCTTGGACTTAACCGATTAAAGAATGGCTTGGTAATGCTAAAATGAGTAAACAAGAATTGGACAAGTAAAACATGACCAAGATAAGCGTGTTGTGTTTGCATTGCATGTATTCAATTGGACGTTATATTGAACACAAGGTAGATTGGTCCATTTCATACTCAAAGTGATGAAACGAGCCAATCTCCTTTGTCTCCATCACCCTTGATCATGCATGATAGGGTGGTGATCCTTTGAGTCTTGTTTTTGTACATTTATTGAAAGTGTACAACTTGGATCTTTGGCCATCATGCATTGAAAATGCCTGATTGGTGGTTTTGAATCCAAGAGTGCCACTCCTTTGATGTTTTGAGATAATAAGGAGGGGCACAGTACAGACATATCCTTGGAAAACCCTCCATTTTTCCTCTATTTGTGCTCTGTTGTAGTGTGGCAATTCAGCACACCAGTGGCCGGCAGTGGCTCACTGATGACCGGTAATGCTTCATCCTTGGCCGGCAACACACCTTTCTGGCCGACAGATGGCCGGCAGCAAGCACTCATGGCTGGCAAGCCACTGGTGCAATCCTCAGCATTGGTTTGGTAAGGTGGAGCAGAAAGTTCCTGGAGTAACCCTACAAACAGAGCCTCTCAAGAGCAAACCGGTGGGCTTTTCGGGGCGAAAACCGAGTGCATGCATATTCAACTTTCCAAAGTAGAGCTGAGGCAGTGTAGTTAGTGCTTTAAATGTTTAGTTAGCATTGGTTTTATAATTTAATTAATTAGTTTGCTAATTATTTAAGTGTTGTAATAATTAAGTAGCTTAGCTTAGCCATTTCTTTATTTTATTTTGTAATAATTAGTCTAATTAGTTTAATTAGATTAGTTAGTTAGCTTAGCTTAGATTAGCTTAGTTGATTCATTCGGACCCTCCTTCGAGAGGGCATAATGTTGTAATAAGTGTGCGTGTGTGTGTGCATGTCTTCCAACCCCACTTCTTTCTCCCTTTTACTTAACCGCTTTTGATGGTTAGTTTAGGGCACATTTTGATTAGCATACCTTATGCTTACGTGTTTTCATCATTCATTTGTCTTGCATGCACCGGGCTTGGCACATCATACAAACTGCATTGTATTTCAATACTTATTTGAATACTTGCTTCAAAGCATGTTATCAAATTGTTGCATTCATATGCCATCTTAGATAGCCGAGCCAATTTAGTTGCATTATTGCATGTGTTGCATTAGGCATCTTAGCATAGTTAGGAATCATGCATTTTTTCTAACAAGCTTTTGTTTTGGCTTGGAGTACACTGTAAGTTTTACGCTTTAGCATGCTTGCATGAGTGTGAGTGTTGCCATGATAGTATACTTGCCATGAGGCTATGTGCTTATATGATAAACTGTATGAATGCCAGTGGATGAAGGCTTGATTGTTTGAATTGAAACAATTCGATAAATGTGAGTTTTAAGCCCACTTTGCGAAGTGGAAATATCATGTTTTAAGCCCACCCGAGGGTGGCAAATCTGCGCTTTAGCCCACTTGAGAGTGGCATCGTCAAACCATTTTCAAAAAACAAACATGAGTTGTTTTGTTCCATTTCTCGCGATTTAGTCTATACTTGCTTATGTGTGTGTCACATAGTAAAGTAAGCTAATAACTGGATAAGAACAGATGAGGTTTTTAAAACAACATATCATGCTTAGTAGAGGCCGATCCTTTGAACAGGCTAGTGGGGGTGCTCATTTCATGACCTTCCCCTCTCGTAGCCAAGTTCCCGAGTCGAGGCAACTTTGGTGATGACGAACACGTGGCCTTTGGCATGAGTCAGGGTTTCCTAAATTTCTCAAAACAAAACATTCAGGTGGCGACTCTATAATCTGGCAAAGTAGTCCAGTTTTGGCATTATTTGATTAAAAATCTGATTTTTCAAAATGATTAGTCAGATTGGACTCTTTGGTGTTTATCAGTCTCACATTGCACTTTATGAGATTAGATTCAGAACTGTGACAGGAGTCCGAACTGTAGGAGACCAATTCGCGCCTCTCCGAAAGGGGGGTGCGCGAAGAAAGTCGAGTCTATAGCAACTCATGCAATTCATGTTTAAAAGCCTAAAACATTAAGCTAGTGAAGCCCTTTTACACTACAAATATGCAAAAGACCTCTCATACCACACAAATGCCTAAAACAGAGGCAAAGCAGCCCAAATAAGAGGTAGAAACATGCTGGAAATAGGCTAAGATAAGCTAAAAAAACATGCTAACTTATGAGGCAACTAAGTATGCAAGAAAGACAACAAGGAGGAGAGGCCAACCCCTCAAATTTTGGACTTAAAAACCAAGTTTTTGCCACTAAAAAACCTCTGATTTTCAGTGGTTAAACGGCCCAAAAAGTTTGATTTAAATATGAGAGAAGATAGCACAAAAAGTTTCACAAGCTAAGGAACAAAAGGAGGGACAACCCCTAATTCAAAAAGGGTCTTAAACCACCATTTTTAAACCATCAAAACAGAGATTTTTGGAAGTCAAAACCAGCTCAAAAACAGTGTAAAAAGATGGCAAAACTAGTAGGCACAATAAGCTTAAACAAGGTAAGTTCAATACCTTTGAAGCAAAGAGCAATTCAGCCACAAACTCAAGCTCAAATCCCCTTCCAAAGCTCAAACAAAGCTCCAAGGGACCTCAGCTCAAAGGTGAGAGTGTTTGATGAAGGGTCTATATGCAAAAGTGTAGAGAAAACTAACTATAAGGCACAAAATAAGAAGAGAGAGAGAGAGAACTCTAGAAAGAGAGAAAGAATTTTTGTCTAAATTGTCTAACCCCCCAAAATGGGGGAGAACACCCCCTATATATAGAAAAACAAGATTGGAGCTTGTATTCATCCCTCCATACACATGTATGGAGATGCACTTCAGTGAACAATAGCTGGCAAACAAATATCTGAAAAAGGAGACAAATGGCCGTCGGCCACCATCATAGCCGACCGGCCACCACTTATGGCCGCACAAGTCATGGTCGATAGGCTGTTGGGTTGGCCGACATGTCACCCTCTCCTCCAGACTTGAACAACAAGCTCTTGGCCCACAACCAAGCACAAAACAGATAGGTTTAGAGGCTCAAAGACAAAGCGCTCGGCCAAGATCTTTGGACGCTCAAAACGAACACGAGCATACAAGATCATCGAGTGTTCAAACGATGATATCCAAGTCTTAAGGACGGTAAAAAATGGGGTGTCTAGAGTTGGCCGTCTTTGACAGAACTCGGAAGTCATGAAATGATGCGAGTGAATGTCAAAGCCCAAAGACGATCTATTTTTGACAAGGCTAAAGGCTTAGGCAAATAGACGAGCAAAGCAAAGAATGGTTGCGTCCATAGGCTGCCTACATATCCCTTTGCAAGGAATCAAATCAGCATAGTTTTGGGACAAGATGTAAATGATATGCACGATGCAAAACATAACTTATGATCATGCAATGAGGCTCTAATGAAACATCTAGATGCAAGTGTTATGCAAAGAAATGCTACAGCAAACCCATACATGAAAAGAAATAAGTAAACATGCAACACGTGAAAAGCATGAGCCAAATTACATTTCATGTAGAAAGGATGTAAGGAAAACTATGAAATCTTAACTACGCCTCATGCAGGAAAGGCAAAGAACAACACAAACGTCGGGCGCATCCGAGGCATCAAACAAGATTATAACGCGTTGTATGCGGAGGGAAAGAAAGGATGGTGTAAACACCGGGACACACCCAAATGCTCTTAAACCAAGGCATCCTAACGTGTTGCACGCGAGAGAAGAAATGAGTGATAAGAACATCAGGACTCGCCCAAATGTCTCTAATCCGAAAGCGTTCTAAAGCGCCGTACGCGAGAGGAGAAAGGGGTGATAAGAACATCGGGACTTGTCCAAATGTCTCTAACCGAAAACATCCTAACGCGTCGCACACGAGTGGAAAAAGGGCAACGAGAACACCGGGATGCGCCCAAGTGTCTCTAACAGAAGACGTCCTAACACGTCGCACGCGAGAGGAGAAAAGGCAACGAGAACACCAGGACGTGCCCAAGTGTCTCTAACAGAAGACGTCCTAACGCGCCGCACGCGAGAGGAGAAAAGGCAAGGAGAACGCCGAGACGCGCCCAAGTGTCTCTAACAGAAGTTATCCTAACACGTCGCATGCGAGAGGAGAAAAGGCAACGAGAACACCGGGACGCGCCCAAGTGCCTCTAACAGAAGATGTCCTAACGCGTCGCATGCGAGAGGAGAAAAGACAACGAGGGACACCGGGACGCACCTAAGTGTCTCTAACAGAAGACAAGTGATGTAAACACCAGGGGACACCCGAATGCTTCCAGTTAAAACAAGGTGTTCGAGAGATAGGAATGATCTCACCTGGAATTCCTTTCAATGAACCGTACATACAATATCGTCTAGTTACACCAACTTTGAATGAACCGTACATACAATATCGTGCCTGCATAAGAAAGAAACTCAACAAGCATAACATAGCAAGAGTGCATATTCTATGCAAGATGAATAACCATGACACAACGTTAAGGACATGTTTCGTGCACAACATGCAAGGAACAAAACAGAAGCATATTCTATGCAACAAAAATTGGAGCATGTTCTATGCAACACCACAATGCATATTCCATGCAATAATAGCAAACACATGTTCTATGCAATAGATGCGAACAAATGTGAGGGCATATACAATGCAATATAATGCAACATGCAAACATTTTCTATGCAAACATGAGAGCATATACAATGCAATATAATGCAACATGCAAACATTTTCTATACAAACATGAGAGCATGTACAATGCAGTATAATGGAATATGTGAACATTTTCTATGCAAATATGAGAGCATGTACAATGCAATGTGTATATTCTATGCAAAATAACAACAATACATATCTTATGCAAAGCATGTTACACACTAAAGTACAAAACGCATGTTCAATGCACAATGAAAAGCACGCTCTATGCTAAAGTACAAAATGCATGACGCACGCCCTACACATCCAATGAAAATGTTCTAATGCAACAAGTTCGAAAAGCAACTCTCTGATCTACCTCTCAAAAGGGTTGCAATATACAAAATGGATACAAAAAGGATACACTTCTTCCAATAAGAGGCAAACAATGATCACGGATAACACAGTTTCAAGCCTCCGCAGAGAGGATCTGAGCTTGATAGTAATTTTCCCTTGCACCTCTCGCGAAACAGGGACCAACACAGTAGGAAAACACCAAAATAGGAGCACTACGAATTGAAAGATCACCAGGGAGGGGTTTCGGCCACCCATAAGCACTGTCAGCCACAAATTGGTCTCGTCGGCCACCAGTGGTGGCCGATCGGCCGCCAATGGTGGCTGTCGGCCACCGATGGCAGATTTGGGGCAGAATGGGCATTTCACCTTGGGCCTTTAAAAATACACCCCTACACTTCATTTCCTCACACCCTCAAGTCTAAAAATCCCCCTCCTCCCTTTCTAAACCTTCCTCCTCATTAGATCCGAGCATTATACGCATTTTCCAACACCCTATAAGCATTTTCTTCGCTAAACCCTCGTAGCCTACTCTGTTTTGAACCGATTGAAAGTTGATTTCGGTGCTTCTTTCTTCATTTCCACCACTTGAGATTTGTTTCCCTCGAGTTTCTCTTGGATTCAGTGCCTTTTTCCAGGCTTTGACTTTTTCCTCCCATTTCAGTCTCCTAGGGTTGACTTTTGTTGACTTTTGGTATTCTCTACCCATTTTTCCCATTTTCGACCATTTTCTCATCTTCTTTCGAGGTGGCAAACGACACCCCACACGACGGAGCTTCTCTGGAGATGGAGGTGTATGATCCAGAGCTTGAGCCATTGCCACTCAGCGTTCGACCTTTTGACTCGGTGACATATCATCCTGAGATACATGTGCTACCACCCGATAGCATTCGTCAGTTCAGAGGGTTTGCACGGGGCGCACCAGAGGACCTCTTGCTACGCGAACCGGAGTCTCATTTATCTTATGGTGCCTCCGAGGGTATAGACTATGTTCTTACATTTTCCCAATGTACCTTGCATTGCTTGCCTAAATCACACTCTTACACTATATTACTTACATTGCCTTTCATCAGCTTGTCTTGGTCACAGAGGGATTCACACACCATCAGAGGATACGGACCACCTCCGCGAGGGAGTGGTACATGGAGCTCCCCGACGATGTTTGCCACATCATCAATGAGGTCGGCTTTGGCTCATTCTGCATGGGGCTCTCACGCCTCATAACGAGTAGGCCTTTACTGGGTGCCTTGGTAGAGAGGTGGTGGGATACCACCGACTCCTTTCACTTCTCTACCGTTGGGGAGATGACGATGACTCCCTTCGACTTCTCTATGCTTACTGGCATAGGCGTGGGGGGTCATCTGATTCCTTACAATACTGATATAGGCGAGTGGGAGGCCGCCTGTATTTATCTGCTGGAGACACGCCCACTTATCTCTCGATTAGGAATGGTCCAATACACCTGGTTTGTAGATCATTACAGAGGGATGGCACTAGAGACCCAAGAGGAGACCGAGCAGTATGCCCGAGGTTTCCTGATGTTTCTCTTTGGCACAACCTTGTTTGCCGACCGGGCGAACACTATCAGGCTATACCTCATGAGCGCCTTGGTGGACTAGTCCCATGTCTAATTCTACGATTGGGGTGGCATAGGCCTAGCCACCTTATACGGATACATGAGCTTGACCTCCCGCAGGAGTGGATATCTGATTGGAGGGTACTGGAGGGCCTGAGAGGTATGCTTTACTTTTCTGTTTTGTATTTCCTACCATGCTTTATGCTTTGCACTTTTTGTACACTACACTACACACAACTTGCTTTCTGCTTTGCATTTTCTGTACACTGCACACACTGTGCACTCTGTATTCTACATTCTCTGCACATTTCATTTTCTGAACATGGCACACATACCCTGCTTCCTGTATTACCTGTGTTTTTCTGTGGTGTACTCACTGTTGCCCTTTCGCTTTCTGTAGCTATGGGTATACGCCTATTTTTCGACGCTTACCCAGAGTTGGAGGTGGAGATGCCTTCTGTCGTACCATACTCTCACCGATATGACAGGAGATGCCAGCAGAGGACCCGGGAGTCCTTCCCATTTTTCCGTCGATACTTGGACACTGTGACCGCAGCCGAGGTAACTCAAAATTCACTGTCATTTCCATTTTCTTTTGATTCTGATTCATATCGCAATATCTAATGACAGCTAACAATCTGTGCATTCTCTATTTGTAGATCACTTGGCAGCCTCGGGCGATGATGCCTGAGGGAGTCAGGGATCAGTTTGCTGGTGCGCGAGAGGCTTCCCGCTTCCGGCTCCTACTCGAGGGCTCGGTTTGTCGGGCATGGTTCTTAGGGGAGCAGTTCTTACACCAGACCATCGGCTTGCCCGAGCCGATAGTTCCCGTGCCACTCCGACATATATGAGAGCCACAGAGAAATTCACTTTTCAGGAGATGATTGATTTCACTAGGGGCTAGAACGCTGACTTTTTCTGAGTCGAGGGTGATTACACAGCCTTCATTCAGACATACCTTATGCCACCTCTGACTGGCGCCCGTAGAGGTGAGAGAGCGAGGGCTCCAGCTGCGAGAGAGACAAATAGAGGGACCAGGGTGAACAGGACCCGTGGCCAGAGAGACTCTTAGACGAGACAGGGGATGGGGTGGTGTAGAAGCGCCCGTGGGCCTCGTGCTACAGTTCGGAATCAATTTGTGTCACGGTTCTTAATCTGAACCAAAGAGTCCAAATCTGGCAAATCGTTTTGAGAAACAGATTTTTGAAAAAGTAGTGCCAAACATGGACTGCTTTTCCAGATACAGAGTCGCCACCTAAATATTTTAAAATGGGAGAATTTAGGAAACCCTGACTCGGTGCCGAAGGCCACGTGTCCGTCATCACCGGAGTTGTCTCGGCTCGGGAGCTTGGGTACGATCGGGGAAGGTCAGCTATGAGCACCCCCTTTCGCCCGGTCCGAAAACCGGCCTCTACTAACCGTGATATCCATTTTTGAAAACTTTACGTGTTCTTATTCCATTTATTAGCCTAGAATTACTATGTTATGCGCACAGCAAACAAGTATAGACTAGATTGCCTAATTTGGAAATAAACATTGCATATCCGTTTGGTTTGAAAATGCTTTGGAATTTGCTACTCGCAAGTAGGCTAAAACACGGATTTCAATGAGTTCTTCCAACTCAAACAATCCAACCTTCACCCACAGGCATTCAAAACAGTTTAACACATAAGCATCTAGCCACATGTTAAGCATGCTGTCATGGCGACATTCACACTCATGCGATATGCTAAAGCGGAAATACTTACATAGTACTCCGTGCCAAAACAAAGAACTTGTTAGCAAACATGCATGATCCAAGTCCATGTGAAGTGCCTAATGCATCGCATACAAAATGTTGCTAGAATAGGCTCGGCTATCCTAAACATGGTATGTGAGAAATGCACAACTTTCACATATTCAGTTTGGAATTTGACATACATATGCAGTTAGTATGATGTACCGAGCTCAATGCATGTAATACAAATGCATGGATGCACGCATGCATAGCATAAGGTATGCTAATTTAAACGTGTCCTAATACTAACCATTAAAGCGGGTAAGTAAAAGGGAAGAAAGAAGTGAGGTTGGAAGACATACACACCACCCACACACACTTATTACAGATTTGCCCTCGCTCGGAGGGACCGAATAAATATTACAAATTAATTAACTACGCAAGCTAATTAAATATTACAAATTAATTAATTAACAAATTAACTAATTTAGGAAAACAGTAAAACGTCTCGAGAAGCGCGCCGCCATGCGCAAGCTGCCTCTGTTTTCCTCCCTTTCCTCCTCTGGAGGTTGTCAAAACCTCAGGACTACATCCTTGGACAGAGGGGATCATCACCGGCTAGATGAAATTTCCACCGGCAGTGTTGTATGGCCATCGGCACAAAGTTGAAGCTGTCGGCAGAGAAAATAGTGCCGGTCGGCACATTACACTGCCGGTCGGCAGAGTATTCCTGCAGAACCTGCAACTCACAGCAACAGAGGGCAAAACAAGGCATGGCAGCACAATTCAAGGCATGTATGCACCAACCATGTCTCTTATCATTGTAATGACTCAAAGGGACATGTGCCTCGGTTCTCGGACCACCAATCACGCATTTCCATGCATGATGGCCCAAGGAACCAAGTATGCAACTTTGATTTCAAATGCATGCAAACCAATCAAACAAATTAGGCCCTATTCCTATCACTAATTCAAGGAACAAGGCATGCATGCAAAATGCAATGCAACCTAGGCATACAAGCTAGGAATGCAACATGACATGGCAAGGCACTTATGCAATCATGCAAGCATACATATGGCAATGCAAATGGATGGCAAGATGGACTTATACATGAATTAGGCAACTCTAAAAAGGCCTAAAACAGTAGCCATAAGTGCTAAAGAGTGAGAGCTAAATGGCATGCACACACACATGCACATAAGGACCAACACTTAAGCATGAATCAAACAACATTCAAGCACACTTGAAAGGGGTAAACAAAAGCAATTAGCATGCAACATAAGCATTGAAATCATGTTAGGGTGGTGCCAAACCAAGCAACAAAATCAAGCCAAAACATGCAACGAATAGCCCAAGTGTTCAAAGCGAATCAACGAGGCATTGAACTACACTAAACATGACCAAACATGGCATGCATTAAACAACTAAAAACAGGTTTTTAGCATGTTAAAACAAGGCCAAAGGACTCCTTAGATGGCATCTAAGTGGCCCAAATACAAAGGCATATACCATGGCCAAAACATGGAGCATTGCAACACATGCTTTCAAAGCATTAAAGAGGCATGCAAGGCAATCAAACGAGCATGGAAATGGGACTGAAATAGCATGTAGGATGATTCCAAATCACCAAAACAATGCAAAGATGGCATGCTACACATGCACATACTCAAGGCCAACAAGCCCAAATACAAAGGAGCTCTATAATGCATGCAAAGATCAACCCAAACGATTATGGACAGAGCTAAAACATGGCAAAATAAGCACATAAGCTTCACAAATGCAAGCCTAAAACATGCTCCAACAAAGGCTAACAACCTAGAACATGTTAAGGCACAAATAGGGCATTACATGGCAACTATGCTAAACATGCATGGAGTTCCAAAACCAACTTGAAATCATGTTATATCATGGATATATAAGCATGAAAAACAAACCAAATATGCTCAACACACACTCAAGCATAGGCTTCCTTAAGAGGCCAAAATAGGTCCTTTTCAAGGACAACAAGGAGAGGGGGGTGGCCCTCTCCTTCTTGGGACTTCAAAGCATCATCTTCACCACTGAAATCCCTCAAGATTTCAGTGGTGAAGAGACCTCAACACCAAAATCCCGGAGGTAACACAAAATGGCTCAAAATGAGGCCTTTTGAGGCCTAAGGGTGGTCAACAACCCTCAAACAACAAAACACTCTTAATAAACAATAAAGAGGGCTTAAAAATAGAACTTTTTTATGTTATACAATAATCACAAAAACAGCTCTAAGACTAGTAGAAAATTGATGCAAAAATGGGGAAAAAAAGACTAGTTTCTCACCCTTGATGCCTTCTTCAACAAAGATGCTCCAATGGCCTCCTTGAGCTTGAATCCAAGACCAAAACTTCAAAACACACTCTTTAGAACCTCAGCTCCAAGAGGAAGGTGAAACACTAGGTGTTTGTGTGCAATAATGAGACACAAAACACCAGTATGCAAAAATGAGAGGAAAAGAGAGATAGGTTGTGTATGTCTAACCCTAACCCTAGAAAACCAGAGCTCTCCTCTGTATTTTCTCTCTCAAAAATGTCTAAGCCTCTCTCCTTTTGCCTTTTGAGAGAGCTTCTCTCTATATGCCTCTTGTAAAGCTTACAAGACAAGCTTTGCAAGAGGGAGATCCCTCCATACACGTGTATGGAGGGGAGCAAAAGCTATACAGCTGTCCAAAAATATCTGCAAAAGCAGATGAACAGCAATCGGCCAGCAAAAAATGCCATCTTGGCCAAACAAAGTGCCGACCGGCACAAAATAGTGTTGACCGGCAACAAAGAGTGCCGGCCGGCAAACTATATTGCCGGTGGCAGGAAAAACCAGCCGGTGGCATCTAGCCAATGCCGGTGGTGGGTGGGGATGGTCTACAAGCCTCACCCTGCCTTTTCAAGGCAAAACACAAGTGTTTGGTGCAAAACCAGACACTAAACGGTCAAGTTCGGGGATCCTGAGGCAAGGCGCATGAGCCGAGACCTCCGGGAACTCCAAACAAACACAAACATGGAAGATCACCGTGTGTTCAAACAGTGACGTCCAAGTCTTGAGGACGGTCAAAAATGGGGTGTCTACAGTTGCCCCTCTTTGACAGAACTCGAAAGTCATAACAATGACGGGAGTGAATGTCAAAGCCCAGAGACGACCCATTTTTGACAAGGCCGAAGACTCAGACAAACATACAAGACAAATAAGGTATGCGCCCGGAGGCAGGGGCAAAATGCAAGACAATGCACGGAGCCGAGCATAACTTATGATCATGCAAAGAAAGCTGTAATGAAGCAAACATGCGACAGTTTTAAGCTAGCATACCAAACTACACTACAATGCAGAAAGGATGTAAGAGAATTATGCAATTCTCAATACGTCTCACTCGGGAGATACAATACCTGTCCGGTTCGTCTGGTTGCACCAGCCTCAAATGAACCGTACATACAATATCGTGCCTGCAAAGAAAACAAACTTAACAGGTACAATATGGTTAGCAATGGATGCAAGACGATATGCAATATATACAAAACAATGTATAAACAATGCAAATGAAAATGCAATGTATTTGAAACAATGCAAGCTACATGCAAAGCATTTGAATCGTGATCCAATCACGAACGGTTCGAAACCACACCTATGTCAAATAGATTGATGGAGGTAACAAGTCTGTCTACTATAGAACGGTCAACTGAACTATGAGTATTGTAGACAGACGTAAGAACAAGTATTGGGTGGAATGACACAAGTGGGGAAACGACCCGCTAGAGAGAGGACTACGATCCTAATGCCGGATGCAAAAATTACACTACAATGTAATGGATGGATATGGCACGCAGGCCAAACCAAATCTTGCCTAGGAAAGGCATGCATACATACAAGCCATGTGTAACACAGAAAAGGTGCCGCAACCCTCAACCAACATATCAACGTGGAATCGGCGCGATACACATACAGAACTGTGTTTTAACATGAAAAGTAAGGGCACATACCGGACCAAGCTCAACCTGGAAAGGCGCAAGCCAAAGGCGGAAGGTGATGCAATGAATGCATGCAATCTACAATGCAATATCTACAAATATGCAATGGAATGGATATGGATACAATGGATATGGCACGCAAGCCAAACCAAATCTTGCCTAGGAAAGGCATGCATACATACGAGTCATGTGTAACACAGAAAAGGTGCCGCAACCCTCAACCAACATATCAACGTGGAATCGGCGCGATACACATGCAGAACTGTGTTTTAACATGAAAAGTAAGGACACATACCAGACCAAGCTCAACCTGGAAAGGCGCAAGCCATAGGCGGAAGGTGATGCAATGAATGCATGCAACCTACAATGCAAATGCAAATATGACAATGCACTATGATGCAATGACTATGATTGCAACTTTCCCTATCTTACCAACAGGGTGATATACTAGGTTGGTTCAGTATCCAGAACTGAGGCGTAGACATGCCGTCTCAACCTATGGGGCTTCCATACAGATTTCAAGCCGAGGGTAAACCTCTGGGTATTTAAACCAGACTTTAGTCTCGGAACTCCCGAACCTTTGCGTTCTAGGCATAAGCTGTTCGAACTCTAGTGTCCACCGTCCCAGTTGGTCTTCTAGGAACTCATCGCAAGCACAGACTGGTGGCTTTACCAGACCACCGAAAAGTCGTTCGGGCACGACAAACACCGAAGGAATTGCACCTTCAGAGGATTTAAGGTCTCCTAGACCGGAATGCAAAATGTATGCATGACAATGCATGTTTTTGTTTGTTTTTTTGTTTTTGAGATGCAAATGATGTATGAAATGCATGTTGCATGGAATGCGCGACAACACGCGGCTTAAGATATGTACAAAGCAATAGTGTGCACACCAATGCAATAAAGGTCTTGCACCTTCCAAGGATTTAAGGTCTCCTAGACCGTACGTGTTTAAGGTCTCGCCAGACCATGCGTGTTTAAGGTCTCGCCAGACCACGGGGGTATTTACAAGACGCGTGACAATGCGCCGAAGGTTTCGCACCTCCAAAGGATTTAAGGTCTCCTAGACCGTGCGTGTTTAAGGTCTCGCCAGACCGCGGGGGTATTTACAAGACGCGTGACAATGCGCCGAAGGTTTCGCACCTCCAAAGGATTTAAGGTCTCCTAGACCGTGCGTGTTTAAGGTCTCGCCAGACCGCGGGGGTATTTACAAGACGCGTGACAATGCGCCGAAGGTTTCGCACCTCCAAAGGATTTAAGGTCTCCTAGACCGTGCGTGTTTAAGGTCTCGCCAGACCGCGGGGGTATTTACAAGACGCGTGACAATGCGCCGAAGGTTTCGCACCTCCAAAGGATTTAAGGTCTCCTAGACCGTGCGTGTTTAAGGTCTCGCCAGACCGTGCGTGTTTAAGGTCTCGCCAGACCGTGCTATTACACGACGGTATGATGCGCAAAATAGCGCAATGCGTTAGGCAACGCGAGTGCACAGGACAGTGCGATGGAATGCATGCAAAATGCAATGAGATGCGCAAAACAGCGCGAACAATTTTGAAAATGCACAAAACAGTGCAATGCGCAGAACAGCGCGAACAATACAATGCACAAAACAGCGCGATGCGCAAAACAGCGCGAACAATACAATGCACAAAACAGTGCGATGCGCAAAACAGCGCGAACAATACAATGCACAAAACAGTGCGATGCGCAAAACAGCGCGAACAATACAATGCACAAAACAGTGCGATACCAAGTGTGACGTGCATGTCACACGGAGTGTAAATGGGCTTAAATGCGCAACAACGCACGTATTCCGGATTGCATGACAATGCATGGAATGGAAATGCAATGATGATGCATGAGAAATGTGCACGACAATGCAAAGGGGTGCGTGTTGTAACGCATGTAACACGTGCATAACAATGCAAATGTGTGGCGCATGACAGCGCGATGCAATGCACGGAAGTAGTGTGATGAACTCGCGCAACACACATGGGGAAACTTTTGAATTCAAAAGGATACAAAAAGGATACACCTTGCACGAATTCGAGTGCCACGCACTGGAGACATGGCCCGAAGTCAAAACGGAGACCGGTTGAGCGTCGGAGATGCACTTTCTTGCACTTTCTTGAGCTATGAAGACCACAAACTTCTCAAATGGCCTAAACAAGGCTGTGGGAACCCCACCGGCCGAATGGGGAGGCCACCGGCTGGCCATGAGTTCGTTGACATCCCCGACTTACCGCCGGTATGTATCACTGCACTTCGTACAGTTATTTCATTTCAGTTTACTTGATATTCCACAGAATACTAATGCATCTGATACCTTTGCAGGCTTCTTCTGAGTACACCCGTCAGTCGTTGGCGATGAATGCCTCGATGATGGGGATGCTCCAGCGGACATTTGACCTTCTAGCCGTCTACAGCATACCGGTATGTCCTTCTGACACTGGCCTCAAACCATTCATACACTGCTTTGTATAATCTGATGCACGGCACAACACCCGATACACTGATCTCACAGTATCTGAACACTGCATATACTGCATTCTGCACTAAACTCTGTACTGACAAACTGCTCACGGCATTCATACACTGTACTCACACACTGCATTCTGCACTAATAAACTGCTCACGGCATACTGATGCATTTCCCTTTCGTGTACTTTTCAGCCTCCTTTTCAGATTCCCATGGCGGGAGGTGCTCCAGCTAGGCCTGCTGTCCCTGCTCGGGAGAGAGATGAGGAGGGCAGGATATTTCCCCGTACCAGGGGAGGGCGTACTCACGTCGGGAGTAGCTCGCGAGCTCCAGTCCCGGATGATGACGACGACGAGGAGTCAGAGGCGGAGGCAGGGTCATCGGAGGAGGAGACCGGAGGCGATTCTAGCTCAGGCTCTGACGACGACGCTGATGATGCTCCTGGACCCTCGTCCAGGAAGAGGACCAGGATGGACTGACGGCCCTTGGAGTGATCGACACAGATGCAGATTTTTGCTATCTTTTCTTTCTTTCTTGTACTTTTCTTTTTGTTGGTAGATAGATTACCTTGTACTGCCGCAGGCAGATTTCGTTTCCAAAACTTGTACATTCGAAAAGACAAGTAAATGAAACAGACTTTTTATCTGAAAAAGTGTTTACATTTACACATTTCATGCATTGCATCGCATCTCATCATGTTACACCTCAATGTAAACGAAATTGATTGGTTGTCTGAAAATTGAACACTTGCACTATAATAATCAGATAACTAAACAGCCAACAGCAAAATAACCCAAGCAACCCACTGCCTGATTCTTGAACACACAGCCCTTACTCTGTTGGGGATTAATCTGCACACAGCCCATAACACAGCATTCGATTCATTCTGCACACGGCAAATTCTCAAACAAGCAGCCCAATCTGACGGACGGACCTCAAAGATGGAACCGGTTGGAGTCGAAATGCGTTCAAATGTAGAGAATGGCACAGCATTCTAAGCATAAGCGATTTTTTTGAAATCGAATGAGGGTTCTTCAAACCGGGATATCGAGCCCAAAACTGAACACAGCGAGGAGGACTCAAACAAAGAGGTACACAACCTAAACACAACGAGACATGCTCGGGAGAGACTCAAAACAAAAGACGAGACCGTCGAATGAAAGAGATACGACACACAGACGCGTAAACGAAGATGGGAGACCTCGGACCACGAGGAGCCAGTTCAATCTGGGTATTGTTTTCCCACCCTTTCTCATTTGTGATCCTCACATCACTCGACTCTCAAGCTCGGATTTTCTCTAAAAACCCTTTTCCTCGCTTTTCTCTCAACTTACACCTCTCTATTCTTCAATCTCTCATTTTTCATCCCTCCCCGGGGTGATTGATGGATGAATAGGAAGTTGTGGGTTCATGCTCAACATCGTTAGCTCACGGCTATTTCTTCCGGCGGGCAGCGTGCTCTTCTGGCAAGTACGTCGATGACGGGGGAAAGACAGAATGCCTGGCTCAACTGTGCCCCTAGTTCATCATTTTAACCATTCTTTCGTTTTTGCTTTCTACTAAAACGGTTTTGATCAAAATGAGAGTCGGATTAACGTACTTGTTCAATTTTTGATTTGAAAGGCATGCAAGTCAGGTTGCAAGCATTGAAAATTTTCCTTTTGGGGTCCAAGACAATGGTCCAGTTTTGGAAAATGAAATAGTTTTCGAGAAAATAGTCAACCTCAGTAAAAATTTTCAAAAACTATTTTTCAAACAGTCGATGCTCAACGAGCATGGAACTTACTCTTTGAGATGCGCAACCTCGGATCGAAGGCAATGGAAAATTGCCCCTGGTTTGAAGGAGGGTGGGAGGCAACGGAAAGTTGCCCCTAGTTTGAATGGCGTCTCACGACGGCTTGTGGCAACGGAAAGTTGCCCCTTGTTTGGGATGGTGCCGCAGCAATCCGCAGACAGTCTTCATTGGCGGTGGTCGAACTCTCAGACACAGAGATGACGAAGACGATCACAACACATATATGGACACAATCACCTTGAAGGGTGTTGGCCACTGGACTTTGGGATGAAATCGAAACCATTGCATGGACTGAGACGCTTATGAAAGCGTTGGGGGCTGGACTTCATGATGAAGTTGCCTACGTATCCCAAACATGGGAATCAAGCCTTACGTAGTTCCGGTTAAGGTCCACTCGGGTATTTTAACCTTCACTTTGTTTGGCTCTTATTTTTGCCAAGGCGCCCAATGCGGGTTTTCGACCTTGCGAGCTTCTTTTCATTTTCTATTTCTTTTTCATTTCTTTTTCTTTTCTATTTTTTTCTTTTCTTCTTTTTCAATCTTTCTTTTTGTATTTTTCTCTTTTTTGTATTTTTCTCTTGCTCTAACTTTTGCCTGGGCCGCCCTTCCGGGTTTTTGGCCCAGTGAGCCTCTCAAAGGGTAAAAGTGTAGCAAGTCCATGCCAAATGGTTTTTTTTGAAATTGAAGCCTCCCTGTGTCTAGGAGAACGGCTGTTGCACTGATTTGCGGAGAATCCATCCCGGTTGCTCTACGAGCTTCTTCCGACGAGATCTACTCCTTCTGATTCGGCTTTGGTGCCTCTTACTCGAGGGCTGCTCGAAACTGGCCACACGGGCCTTTATGGCGTTTGTCCGTTGAACTTTCTGAACATTCTGAACGGGTTCAAAGTTTGAACGGGTTGAACCTTGAGGCTGAGAGCGATCCTAGGCTGCGCGACCTCAAGAGCGATTCCACACATGTCTTCGCAGGGCCGCGTAAAACATTTGCTTTTGAAAGTTTTTAAGAAAGCGACAAATCGCTCGCGCCGAAGATAGTGTGGAACCAATCTGGATCAGGCCAGGATCCTTCTCAGTACTCACGCCGACAAGCATGATTTCATTCATAAAAAGGCTTAGCACGCCTCTCTTTCTCTCAAAATGATCAAAATTTTACAAAACCCGAGGAATTCCTTCCTCTTCGTTTTCATCACCGCAGTGTTCAAAAAGTTTGTTTGTGAAAAACTTAGGTTAATGCAATGAGTTTGGCACACAGGAGAGCAGGCGAGATGTACTGTCAGCCCATTCAAATTCTCCGCCACTTATGCTGAAGGCAAGCATGAAGGTTGAGACAGCAACAGCTGTTTTGATCGGCTTTGTTGGTGCAACTGGCCCCTCAGCAGAAACAGACTCAAAACAAAACAGATAATAATTACAAAACAAAATGGTGTTCGGGACAACAAACCCCAGAATCACCAGGTATTATATACAACGGGGACTGACTCGATACAACAAGACAGACCCTTAAGCAAAAGACTGACTCAAGACAAAGAGACAGACTCAAAACAAAAGACTGACTCGACATCCGAGCCAGGATTTACAAAACTCGGTCTCACCGATGCTCAAAAATGCGTGCCAGACGCTTCATCCAAAAATGTACCAAATGTTGCCCGCAGGCGGTTCACTTTACATACTCGCAGTATCTGAGCCCTCGAAATCCAACAACTGAGTGGTGACGGGCTTGCCTGAGGTAGGTGGTAGGATAACCTTGTTATCAATCAAATCCTGCACTTCATGACGAAGGCGGGAACATCCATCGGTACTGTGACCGGACTGTTGATGGTACGCGCAGTACAAGGTAGCATCATGAGTGGTGGGGAGATTCTTCGGGAGTGGCCGGGACTCCAAAGGCTTAAGATGCCCATTTTTTGCCAATATCAGCAATGCCCTAGACAAAGGCATGTGGAGGTCGTGAAAGACCCTGCGCCCTCGGGGCAGGTACTTTGTATTTTGAGGATTCTTGCCAGACGCGCTGGCGAAAGGATCAGCTGGCGCTGCCTTGGCTTTTTGAACCTTCCCCGGTGTAGGGGTGGGAGCTACTGGAATTGTCTGGGCATGACGGGGCCCATCCCGGTTTTCTGTCTGGCTTGAACTGCCCTTGGTTGGAGCGGGGAAAGCATCATCTACAGCTTTGGTCACTATTGCAGATGTTTGTTGCTTGTTCATCCCTCTGGCCTTCAAAGCCTCGACTGCCCATAGCAGTTGCTCAATAGGGTCGGCGTCTACCTTTGCCTTGTCCTTTCCCCTGGCCTCAGCCTGATCGAGGGTCTGGGTTGGTGCTGACATGTCGTGGCTATAGCCGGAAGCCACCTCTGGCTGGCTGAGCTCTATCACAATCCGCCCCAGTAGCGGGGGCTCCTGTGGTACAAAATTCCCGGCGTACGGCGCCGCTGGCGGTGAAGCCGACATTCCATAGGCGAGGTCTGCCACAGACCTTTGGAGATTGCCTATCATCCCCATCAATTCGAAGGTGGTGGGCTCACGAGCCTGGTATAACTGGGGAGCCCAAACCGGGTGCACAACGGGTGACCTGGGCGGGTATGACATACTGACGCTGGCCTCACTCTGCGGAGTGGTTCCCTGCTCCGGTGCGGCTGTCATAACCACAATTTCTTCTGAACTTTGTGTCGTCATAAATCCTGCCTCAGCAAGGGGGAGACGCTGACTATTCTGTTTCAACTCTGCAACTCTCTGAACTGAAAGAAAAACAGACAGCATTTCAGCCCAAACTGATCAATCACGGGTGTAGCCAAACAACTGTACCCTACTGCTGATCACTGTTCCCAAATTTCTGTTCCCGAAATACTGAATCTGATACCCGCGGATAACTGATTCCTGATAACTGATTCTCAACAATACTGATTCTGGAGCCTTCAGGCCCGATACTCAAACTCGTAAACTGGTATATGCGTTCCTGTAGAGATACACTCTAAAAGCACATAGCAAGTAAAGAGAACAAAACACCCCTATGTTGGGGTAGGGTTTCCCTGTCCTATTTTTTCAGGAGCTAGGGTTTCACTACGCACACAGCGGTTTCAAACAACCTAACATCGGGTAAGCAGCCTGTCCTAATTTGGAATGGTCACTATGGATCCGAATATGAACTAGGTCGAATGGTCAAAAAGGGTGCCCCGGTAAAACCGGGGTTTGTGTTCCCATACTGTCAGAGCCCATAGCCGGTCAGCCTTATGGACATGCCTTGACAAGACAAGCCTCCGGCAAACCGTTCAGGAATGGCAGATGGCAAACACTGTGTTCCTAGGCGCACCAATGCACATGCAATGCAAAGAAACACATAAATGAGATCAAAACAGGATATCACGAGTTCGAGTCAAGCTCTCTAAAACTCCCCAGCGGAGTCGCCAGAAACTGTAGAAGCACCCGTGGGCCTCGTGCTACAGTTCGGACTCAATTTGTGTCACGGTTCTTAATCTGAACCAAAGAGTCCAAATCTGGCAAATCGTTTTGAGAAACAGATTTTTGAAAAAGTAGTGCCAAACATGGACTGCTTTGCCAGATACAGAGTCGCCACCTAAATATTTTAAAATGGGAGAATTTAGGAAACCCTGACTCGGTGCCGAAGGCCACGTGTCCGTCATCACCGGAGTTGTCTCGGCTCGGGAGCTTGGGTACGATCGGGGAAGGTCAGCTATGAGCACCCCCTTTCGCCCGGTCCGAAGACCGGCCTCTACTAACCGTGATATCCGTTTTTGAAAACTTTACGTGTTCTTATTCCATTTATTAGCCTAGAATTACTATGTTATGCGCACAGCAAACAAGTATAGACTAGATTGCCTAATTTGGAAATAAACATTGCATATCCGTTTGGTTTGAAAATGCTTTGGAATTTGCTACTTGCAAGTAGGCTAAAACACGGATTTCAATGAGTTCTTCCAACTCAAACAATCCAACCTTCACCCACAGGCATTCAAAACAGTTTAACACATAAGCATCTAGCCACATGTTAAGCATGCTGTCATGGCGACATTCACACTCATGCGATATGCTAAAGCGGAAATACTTACATAGTACTCCGTGCCAAAACAAAGAACTTGTTAGCAAACATGCATGATCCAAGTCCATGTGAAGTGCCTAATGCATCGCATACAAAATGTTGCTAGAATAGGCTCAGCTATCCTAAACATGGTATGTGAGAAATGCACAACTTTCACATATTCAGTTTGGAATTTGACATACATATGCAGTTAGTATGATGTACCGAGCTCAATGCATGTAATACAAATGCATGGATGCACGCATGCATAGCATAAGGTATGCTAATTTAAACGTGTCCTAATACTAACCATTAAAGCGGGTAAGTTAAAGGGAAGAAAGAAGTGAGGTTGGAAGACATACACACCACCCACACACACTTATTACAGATTTGCCCTCGCTCGGAGGGACCGAATAAATATTACAAATTAATTAACTACGCAAGCTAATTAAATATTACAAATTAATTAATTAACAAATTAACTAATTTAGGAAAACAGTAAAACGTCTCGAGAAGCGCGCCGCCATGCGCAAGCTGCCTCTGTTTTCCTCCCTTTCCTCCTCTGGAGGTTGTCAAAACCTCAGGACTACATCCTTGGACAGAGGGGATCATCACCGGCTAGATGAAATTTCCACCGGCAGTGTTGTATGGCCATCGGCACAAAGTTGAAGCTGTCGGCAGAGAAAATAGTGCCGGTCAGCACATTACACTGCCGGTCGGCAGAGTATTCCTGCAGAACCTGCAACTCACAGCAACAGAGGGCAAAACAAGGCATGGCAGCACAATTCAAGGCATGTATGCACCAACCATGTCTCTTATCATTGTAATGACTCAAAGGGACATGTGCCTCGGTTCTCGGACCACCAATCACGCATTTCCATGCATGATGGCCCAAGGAACCAAGTATGCAACTTTGATTTCAAATGCATGCAAACCAATCAAACAAATTAGGCCCTATTCCTATCACTAATTCAAGGAACAAGGCATGCATGCAAAATGCAATGCAACCTAGGCATACAAGCTAGGAATGCAACATGACATGGCAAGGCACTTATGCAATCATGCAAGCATACATATGGCAATGCAAATGGATGGCAAGATGGACTTATACATGAATTAGGCAACTCTAAAAAGGCCTAAAACAGTAGCCATAAGTGCTAAAGAGTGAGAGCTAAATGGCATGCACACACACATGCACATAAGGACCAACACTTAAGCATGAATCAAACAACATTCAAGCACACTTGAAAGGGGTAAACAAAAGCAATTAGCATGCAACATAAGCATTGAAATCATGTTAGGGTGGTGCCAAACCAAGCAACAAAATCAAGCCAAAACATGCAACGAATAGCCCAAGTGTTCAAAGCGAATCAACGAGGCATTGAACTACACTAAACATGACCAAACATGGCATGCATTAAACAACTAAAAACAGGTTTTTAGCATGTTAAAACAAGGCCAAAGGACTCCTTAGATGGCATCTAAGTGGCCCAAATACAAAGGCATATACCATGGCCAAAACATGGAGCATTGCAACACATGCTTTCAAAGCATTAAAGAGGCATGCAAGGCAATCAAACGAGCATGGAAATGGGACTGAAATAGCATGTAGGATGATTCCAAATCACCAAAACAATGCAAAGATGGCATGCTACACATGCACATACTCAAGGCCAACAAGCCCAAATACAAAGGAGCTCTATAATGCATGCAAAGATCAACCCAAACGATTATGGACAGAGCTAAAACATGGCAAAATAAGCACATAAGCTTCACAAATGCAAGCCTAAACACATGCTCCAACAAAGGCTAACAACCTAGAACATGTTAAGGCACAAATAGGGCATTACATGGCAACTATGCTAAACATGCATGGAGTTCCAAAACCAACTTGAAATCATGTTATATCATGGATATATAAGCATGAAAAACAAACCAAATATGCTCAACACACACTCAAGCATAGGCTTCCTTAAGAGGCCAAAATAGGTCCTTTTCAAGGACAACAAGGAGAGGGGGGTGGCCCTCTCCTTCTTGGGACTTCAAAGCATCATCTTCACCACTGAAATCCCTCAAGATTTCAGTGGTGAAGAGACCTCAACACCAAAATCCCGGAGCTAACACAAAATGGCTCAAAATGAGGCCTTTTGAGGCCTAAGGGTGGTCAACAACCCTCAAACAACAAAACACTCTTAATAAATAATAAAGAGGGCTTAAAAATAGAACTTTTTTATGTTATACAATAATCACAAAAACAGCTCTAAGACTAGTAGAAAATTGATGCAAAAATGGGGAAAAAAAGACTAGTTTCTCACCCTTGATGTCTTCTTCAACAAAGATGCTCCAATGGCCTCCTTGAGCTTGAATCCAAGACCAAAACTTCAAAACACACTCTTTAGAACCTCAGCTCCAAGAGGAAGGTGAAACACTAGGTGTTTGTGTGCAATAATGAGACACAAAACACCTAGTATGCAAAAATGAGAGGAAAAGAAAGATAGGTTGTGTATGTCTAACCCTAACCCTAGAAAACCAGAGCTCTCCTCTGTAGTTTCTCTCTCAAAAATGTCTAAGCCTCTCTCCTTTTGCCTTTTGAGAGAGCTTCTCTCTATATGCCTCTTGTAAAGCTTACAAGACAAGCTTTGCAAGAGGGAGATCCCTCCATACACGTGTATGGAGGGGAGCAAAAGCTATACAGCTGTCCAAAAATATCTGCAAAAGCAGATGAACAGCAATCGGCCGGCAAAAAATGCCATCTTGGCCAAACAAAGTGCCGACCGGCACAAAATAGTGCTGACCGGCAACAAAGAGTGCCGGCCGGCAAACTATATTGCCGGTGGCAGGAAAAACCAGCCGGTGGCATCTAGCCAATGCCGGTGGTGGGTGGGGATGGTCTACAAGCCTCACCCTGCCTTTTCAAGGCAAAACACAAGTGTTTGGTGCAAAACCAGACACTAAACGGTCGAGTTCGGGGATCCTGAGGCAAGGCGCGTGAGCCGAGACCTCCGGGAACTCCAAACGAACACAAACATGGAAGATCACCGTGTGTTCAAACAGTGACGTCCAAGTCTTGAGGACGGTCAAAAATGGGGTGTCTACAGGTGGCCAGAGCTACCTACTACACTCACTTGTTCGCGGCATAATGGGGACGCTTACCAAGTCCCTATTGAGCCCGCACCAACCGAGAACGAGCTTGACTGGGTTCAAGGCCCAACTCCGGTATGTACTACACTTTACATTTTGCATTTTCAATTCCTTTCAGTTATGCTTATAGAACGCTGATCCTCTCAACGCATTTATAGGCATCGATAGAGTACATCGGGCAGGCTCTCGAGCTAGTGGCTTCCCTGATGGAGATGGTGTAGAGGAACATAAACCTACTCAGGCTCTATAGGATTTCGATAATTTCCTTCAGTTTGCACTTCATGCCATGAAACTTCCTGCCGATACATTAGCATTTCAACTGTAATCTGTTCCACACTGCACTGATTTGACACACTACATTCAAACACTGCATCCATACACTACATACTACATATCATCTTTGCATCTGATATATACTGTGCTGATGTTTTTGACGAATCCCCCTTTTTAGATCCCAGCCCCACCGGATGCTCCAGCGAGAGCTACAGCAGGACCATCAGTGCCTCATCCGGCAGTAGGGAGAGAGAGATGGGAGGCTTCAGTACGCAATCGAGGCAGAGCTAGGGGCACCTGTGACGAGAGTGGCCCTTCAGAGCTCGTTCCGAACGATGATGATGATGAGATAGGTGAGGACGAGGTGGCAGTGAGTCCATAGTCAGAGTCATCTGAGGATGGAGACGACGATACCGATTTAGATTCTGAGGATGGAGATGAGATTGAGGTAGGTTCAGCGGCTAGCTTAGATACGGGGGCCTCTGACAGTGGCACCGATGGAGATAGCTCTGAGTTCATGCCTAGGAAGAGGACGAAGTGGGCCTCTCGATCCTGAGGTGGCTGGCGCCGATTCATATGTTCTTACTTAGTCTCTTTTTGCTAGTAGTGTCAGCACATTGTACAGTTTTATTTTCTCAGAAAAAGACTTGCACTCTTTTGTAAAAAGAAACCATGATTGGAATGAAAAATCAGCTTTTGAAAAAGTGTTGTGTTTTACATTCCGAGCATCGCATTGCACCATTTTGCACAAAAACGGGATTGATGGAAATTGAATATTGTATGTTGTATTGGCAACTTCTTAATCAGGTAATGAACCGACTAACACATAACAAACAGAGTAAAACAACTCAATGAACAACTAATGCAACAACTCGATAAACAAAACAACAACTCGATAAACAAAAGCAACTCAATAAAGAAAAACAAAATAACTCAATAAAAAAAAAAACAAAACAACTCGATAAGCAACACAACAACTCGATAAACAAATTGAAATAACATAAAAGCGACTAAACAAAACTCCTAAAACAAGACAGCAAAATGCACGAAGAGCAGAACAAAACACAAGTTCTTAGCACTCTCAACACATGGATGGACCAGAGGACAAATCGGGAAGCCCTCGACCACAAACAGAGGCTATTGGCCACTAGTGGTGGCTGTCGGCCACTAATGGTGGCTGATTGGCTACAAAAGGTAGCCGGTCGGCTACCTGCACTGGCCGGTTGGCCATCAGTGCAAGGGGCCTCTAGATTGTTGCCACCTGTCTTCCACTCAGTGCCTTATCTCTACAAAAGTTAGGACTTCATGGTTTCTTCATTCCAGCTCTGTTTTTGCCACAAATAGAGCCATTCTTTACCGAAAAACTCTCAAATTGGATTGCAACTCTAGATGGCTTGAAAAAAGTGAATTTTCAGGGTTTCAAGATAAATGCACTATTCCCGCTAAGTTGTACATCGCTGTGTTTTCTGTTTCTACATGTTGCGGCTAGGTGTTGGACCCCGGTTACACATGTTTTTAGCTTCGGGGGGCAAGAGGTATGCCCTACAATTGAAGAATTTCAAGTTCTGATGGAATCCCAGCGTGACAAGGAAATCTTGCCTCAATCGCGTTTTGGCCACATCCAAGTTTTAGGAAGGATATGTGGGCTCACTTTACATGAGGTTCGATCCTTGGTTCATAATGGAGAGTTGGATATCCCCAGTTTGATTCATCAATTTTCTGATGCCGACTGTAGTCACCCCATTTTTGACCGCCCTTAAGACTTGGGCACTACTGATTGCTTACTTGATGGTGTAGGCTATGCTATGCAAAGGTTTGATTTCTTCGGCAAGGAGAGAGAGTCAAATCCAAACCTTACACCCCATTTTTGGTCTAAAACTATTTTGACCAAAGATTTTAATCCTTAAAACCCTCTCTTTTGAAATGTTTTTGAAAGAAAGTTTCTACGATGTTCCGAGGCTCGCATTTTGCTAAATGTTACGCTTTTCGGTAAACCGAACAAGGACAAAGTGGAAATGAATGAAAGAGAGGTGAACACTTTGAAAAATCTTCCAAAACACCTTATTTAGGGGTTTGGGGTTGAAGAAAAGAAGAGAGGAGACAGGAAAACTAGTTGAGGAGCAGTTAGGCATGAATCCGAGAGGACCAAAACTGAGCAGTCTTCACTAAAAGAGGGATATCTCCCACTATTGGAAAGCTTACTTCCGAGGCTTCAATTTGGACACAAGAATGACCTGAAAAGAAGTCCATATGAAGCAGATATGCCCATTTGAAGTTTGACCTGCAGGGCAGATTTTTGCTGTCGGCTAGAAAAAGTAGTCGGTTGGCCCGTTGGGGTAGCCTACCGGCCACTTGAAGTAGCCTACCAGCCACTTATGTCGAGAAAGCTCAGAATTGGCAGATATTTCTTCTCCAACTGTCCTACACTGCTCCAGATATTTCTAAATCAGATATTTCAACCAATGCTTCTCTTTTTGCTATATATTGAAGCCATATCTCCCATTTGAGGAGGTTAGCATTTTTGGGAGCCTCTCTCTAAATCTCTCTCTCTCTCTCTCTATAATTTTGTGAGCAAAATTCTAGCCTCTCTCTCTAGAAGCCTCTCTCTCTTCTTATATTGTGCTTAGTAGTGAGAATTTCCTACACTCTTGCAAAGAGACCCTAGATTAAACACCTCTACCTTGTTGCTGAGGTTCTTGGAGGTCCTATTTGAGCTCTCAAAGCTGGTTTTGGCTCAGATTTGCACCTGTTTTGCTGTTGTGCTTCAAGGGTAAGCACTTGTCCCTTTTAAGCTTGTCTTGCACAGTTGTTGTGCCACCTTTGCAAACTATTTTTGGCTTGGTTTTGAACTGAAGAAAGCTCTGTTTATTAGTCCTAAAATTGGTGGTTTAAGCCCCTTTTGAGTTTGGGGGTGGTCCACCCTTTTTGGTCTTGGCTTGTAAAGCCTTTTGAGCCATCTCTGAAAACTTTTCAAATAACCTTTTCATGGCCTTTTAGCCACTGAATTCCAGAGGAATTTCAGTGGTGGAAAGGTGGTTTTGAGGTCCAAAATCGGAGGGGGTGGTCCTCTCTCCTCTTGTCTTGTTTGCATGTGTTGATAGCCTACCAAGTGAGCATATATTTCTCCCTTTTTGAAGCTTAGTTCCAGCATGTTTTAGGCCTTATTTTGACCTACTTTAACTCTATTTTTGGTTGGTTTGGCCACTTGTTGCTTACATCTTGCACTTGTAGTGCAATCATGCTTACTAGCTTAACTTGCTTAATGAATTAGCGTATCATTTTAGCTTGTGTTAGCTCCATTCCAGTACATTTTTGCTAATGTTTTAGCAAGCTTTAACTCTATTTCGAGTGGTCTTGATCATATGAGGCTTGCTTAGTATGCTTGTATTGTAATTGTGCTAAATTGCCTAACATGTGCTATTGTTTTGGCCTCTAAGTCTAGCCATTCTTAGCTTATTTCAAGCATGTTTTAGAACTCCATTTAGGCTATTTTAGGACTATTTTGGGCTGTCTTGGTCATATGGCCCATGTTTTGTATAGCTATAGTGTAGTTGCCTTCACTAGCTCATTGTCCAAGCCCCCTAGCATGCTTTGCTTGAGTTATTTGCATGATATAGCATCATTTTGTATGTGATTTCAGAGCATGTACCTCTGTCACACTCTCACATATATCACTCTTTAATTGCTTTGGAGAGTTGTGCATTATGCCTTGCTTGCGAGCCAATATGTGCGCATGATTTTCTTGCCTTTTGTGCCTAAGTTTCAGCGTGCTTTGGCCTCTGATTTGGCATGATTGAGCTCTGTCTAGAGCTGGTTTGGGCCTTTAGGCTATGTATTGCATGCTTCTAGTATAATACACTTCACTAGCTTTGATGTTTTATGCCTCTAACATGCATTACATGAGTTGTTTGCATGATTTTGAGTCATTTAGCACGTCATTTCGGTGCTGAAATATATGCCATTGCACTCCATTGTTTCACTCTTTCATTCACTTTGAAAGAGGTCTTTAGCCCCCTTGTTGGCTTGAGCATGGAATTGAGGCTCTCATGCCTAATGGCTTTAGCCTTCTCTTGAGGGTTTCTACTAACCAAAAGCATGAAGCTTCTTTCATGCTCAGGGTGCTTGTGGCTTAGGCCATCTTTCCCATTAGAGGACTTACACATTGAGCTTAATCGGTTAATGGACTAATTGGTAAGTTAAAATGAGTAAAAAAGAAATGGACCAAGTAAAACATGTGAAAGATAAGCATGTTGTTCGCATTGCTTGTGTTTGGATCGGACGTTAATCTAAATACAAGAAATGTGGGACGTTTCATACTCAAAGTGATAAAACGTGTCACATTTCTTGGTCGCCAACCCCCTTGATCATGCATGATAGGGGTAGAGCCTCTTGGTGTATTGTTTGTGCATTCACTAAGCTTGCGCAAGCTTGGTTTTTGGGGCATCATGCATTGACATGCTTGGTTGGTGGCTTGAGAGCCGAGTGCCACACTCCTTTGAGCTTGAGACATGATGAGGAGTGTCGCAATGCATACATATTCTTGCAAATACATTGTTGTGCCTCTGTTGTCCTCTGTTGCAGCAAAACCAGAAGCCTGGAACAGCAGGTGGCCAACCGGCCAGTTCAAGTAGCCGACCGGCCCTTTCACTAGCCGACCAGGCAGTTAAGGTGGCCGACAACCACTTTTTGTGGCCGACCGGCCATCAGTCCAATTTTGTGCAGAAGTGACCCTGTTTTGGAGCAGCCATAGTGTGGAAGTTGGTTCAATGTTCAGAAACGGAGGCGAGTGTAAACAGAGGCAATTGACGGTAAAGCAATGGATTTCTGGGATGGCGCCAACCGAGCATGCATCTCTCCCTTGCCCACAAGGCCATTTCATTGCCTATGTTTAGTTCGTGTAACTAGTCATTTGATTTGTTTTGTAATATTCTAATTATCTTAGCATAGCTATTTGTTTCAATTTGGATTGTAATATTTAATTAGCTAGAGTTAGTTAATTAGTTTACTTGTAATAAGTAGCTTAGCTTAGATTAGCTTAGCTTATTTATTCGGACCCTCCTTCGAGAGGGCGTATTGTTGTAATAAGCGTGCGTGTGTGTGTGTGCATGTCTTCCAACCCCACGTCTTTCTCCCTTTTACTTATCAGCTTTCGATGGTTAGTTTAGGGCATATTTCAATTTGCATCCTTATGCTTGCATGCGTGCATCATTCATTTGCCTTGCATGCACCGGGCTTGGTGCATCATTCAAACTGCATTGTATTTCAATACACTTACTTGAATACGTGTTTAAAAGCATGTTATCAAGTGTTACATTCATATACCATCTTAGATAGCCGAGCCTATTTAGTTGCATTATTGCATGTGTTGCATTAGGCATTTTAACATAGTTAGGATCATGCATTGTTTTCTAACTAACTTTTGTTTTGGCCTGGAGTACACTATAAGTGTTAACACTTTAGCATACTTGCATGAGTGTGAGTGTTGCCATGATAACATACTTGCCATGAGGCTATTTGCTTAAGTGCTTAACTGCTTGAATGCCTATGGGTGAAGGCTTGATTGCCTAAATTGGGACAACTCGATGATTGTATGTTTTAAGCCCACTTTAAGGAGTGGCAAAATCATGTTTTAAAGCCCACTTTGAGGGTGGCAAATCCGCGCTTTAGCCTACTTGCGAGTAGCACTTTCAAACCATTTTCACAAACAAAAATGAGTTGTTTTGTTCCAATTCTTGTGATTGAGTCCATACTTGTATGCTGTGCACATCACATAGTAAGTTAGATTAATAATCGGAATAAGAACGCATGTGTCTATAAAACAATATATCATGATAGTAGAGGCTGATCCTTTGATTGGGCGAGTGGGGATGCTCATGTCATGACCTTCTGTAGACGCGCCCCGAGGGCCTCCGTGCTACAGTTCAGACTCAAATGCCAAGGTTCATAATCTAATCTCACAATGTGCGATGTGAGATTGATAAATCACCAAAGAGTCCAAATCCGACAAATCGTTTTGAAAATTTGATTTTTAAGAAAGAAGTGCCAAGGATGAACTACTTTTCCAGATACAGAGTCGCCACCTAAATATTTTGTTTTGGGAGAATTTAGGAAACCCTAACTCGTGCCTAAGGCCATGTGTCCGTCATCACCAAAGTTGCCTCAGCTCGAGAACTTGGGTACGATTGGGGAAGGTCATCTATGAGCACCCCCGCTCGCCTGATCAAAGATGGGCCTGTACTAAGCATGATATTTTGTTTTTGAAAACACATATGTTCTTATTCTGGTTATTAGCTAGAATTACTATGTGATGCGCACAACACACAAGTGTAGACTAGTTCGCCTAAGTTGGAACAAAACATCTCATGTTTGTTTGTTTGAAAATTATTTGAAGATGCTACTCGCAAGTAGGCTAAGACGTGGATTTGCCACCCTCAGGTGGGCTTAGAAAACATGATGTTGCCACTCACAAGTGGGCTTAAAACTCGCATTTGATGAATTGTTCCAATTCAAGTAATCCAACCTTCACCTACAGGCATTCAGGCAGTTATATCACATAAGCAAATAGCCTCATGGCAAGCATGCTATCATGGCAATCATTCACACGCATGCAAGATGCTAAAGCATAACACTTACAGTGTACTCCGAGCCAAAACAAAAGCTATGTTAGAAATCAATGCATGATCCTAGCTATGTTAAGAATGCTTAATGCAACACATGAAAAATGCAATTAGAAATAGGCTCGGCTATTCTAAGATGGCATACGAAATGCAACTTGATAACATGTATTCAAATTGGTATTGAAATGCAATGCAGTTAGCATGATGTGCCGAGCCCGGTGCATGCAAGGCAGATGAATGAATGCACGCATGCGAAGCATAAGTATGCTAATTGAAATGTGCCCTAAAACTAACCATCAAAAGCAGGTAAGTAAAAGGGAGAAAGACGTGGAGTTGGAAGACATTCACACACTCACGCACACTTATTACACAATTGTGCCCTCTCGACGGAGGGTCAGAAAGAATAATACAAATCAACTAATTAATCAACTAATAAGCTAATTAATTAATTACACAACCAAATCAAAATAAATAACTATTCTAAGTTATTAGAACACTGAAATGGCCTCGAGATAAGGGATGAATGCATGCTCGGACGGTTTCGCTCAGAAATCCATCGCCATGCTACATGTTGCCTCTGCTTACACTGTTCTGCACCTCTAAAAATTACACAAGTCCCAAGGATGCTCCTGAACCACTCCCAGAGTGTTGTGGAAGGTCACCGGCCATGTGACCACCGGCCATGGTAAATTAGTCATCGGCCATTTATTCTTCTATCGGCCAACAATGCATGGCTGATCGGCACTTAAAGTAGCTAACCGGCCGTCTATTCCTGTAGAATCGTGTTTTGCTGCAGCAGAGGACAAACAGAGCATGGCAATGCTTTTTCAAGACAATGTTTGCACCACCATCCTCCTTATCATGTTTGAGACTCTAAAGAGTATGGTTCTCGACCCTCGGGCCATCAATCACGCGTTTCAACACATGATGGCCAAAGGAGCCAAGTGTGCAAGTCAATGTACAAAGGATGCACAAAACAAATGAATGCCTATCACTCTACCATGTTGGATCAAGAATGTCTGTGACCGAGGATTGAGGCGCATTTCGTCACTTCAAGTACGAACGTTCCTCATTCCTTGTGTTTGGTTTGACACCCCAAACCAAACACAATGCAATGCATGTATGCCAAATGTAATGTAACACGAAAATGCAATACTATGCGACCTAAGCATGCCAAATGCGATAGGACTCGAATATGCACATATGGCTAAGGTAACAAGCATGTCAAATGCAATGCAACCTAAACCTATAATGCAACAAAATGCAAGCTAGAAAGCATGCAAAATGCAAACTAAGCATATGATGTGATGAACATGCAACAACATGTCATGGACCAAGTACACAATGATGCGCAATTAAACTAACATGCTACAACATGTAATTCTTCCAAACATACAACAAGCATGTGAAAACATGCAAGGAAGGCATGCAACAACATGCGGGGATGGTCTTAAACCAAAATGGAAAGCTCTCAAATAGTTCCAAATCAATGGCCAAAGTACCAAGAAATGATTGACAAAACACACCCAAACATGCACATGTAACGGTCCAACACTTAGGCATAAAAAGAGTCGACTCTTAAGCACATTAAGAAGAGACAAATATGGACAAATGACAAGCATGATAAGCTCTAAAAATGTGCAAGGGATGATGCCAAATCAACCAAGCCATGCAAGTAGGGCATGCAATAAAGCCCAAAACTTGAAACTAACAAAGGAGTTCAAACCATGGCCATATCAACCAAGCTCCAAAGAGCCAAGATGACTTAAAATAGTCTTAGGGCAGACCAAAATATGGCTAGAGCATGCATGGAACAAGGCCAAAACATGCTAAGAAAGGGGCGCAAAATAGAGGGCATTCAAGGCCACAAAAGAGGTGTTACACTACACCCAACACAACCAAACATGGCATGAGTTAAACAACCAAAATCAGAGCTATGATATGTCAAGATAAGCCCCAATACCCACTTAGATGGCATCTAAATGACCTAAGTCTAGAGGTATGCACAATGGCCCAAACATGGAGCATAAGACAACAACTCTTCAAAGCATTGAAAGGATGGCAAATGCAAGCATACAAGCATGGAACATGAACTGAAATAGCATGATAAGTGATTCCAAACCACTGAAATAGCCCAAGTAAAGCATGCTCATGACTCACACACCCAAAGCTAACAAGCTAAAATGCATGGTGGCGATACAAGACAATGCAAGCACGACCAAAACAACACCAAACAGACCTTGAGCATGGTAAAACAAGGCTAAAATCTTCATGGAACTAAGCCAAAACATGTAAGCGTGGTGGTCTAAACACAAGGTGAACGTTAAGACCAAAGAGAGGATTTGCAAAGCAAGTACTTGAAGCATGGAAGAGCCAACTAAACCCATCCAAAACAGAGTCATGGCATGCTAAAACAACCCCAAAAACCCTCTTAAATGAGGTCAACATGAGCTAGAAGTGCATGCTCAAACATGAAGCATACAAGACTAGTTTGCAAAAATTTACACTACAAATGTATGGACCAAGCATGGAATGACCAAGATAGGCAAAAACAGTGGCATATGACATAAAAATAACCACAAATACCAGCTAAGACATGGCCAACATGAACTTAACAAAGGTGCTCACATGTGAGGCTAATATGACAAGTATTGAAGACAACAAGGAGAGGGGATGACCCTCTCCTTCTTAGGACCTCAAAACACCATTCCCACCACTGAAATCCCTCTTCAGTGGTGAGAAGGCCAATACAAGGTGGTCTCGAAGCTCACAAAAAATAGCACAAAAAAGAGGCCAAACAAGGCCTAAGAGGGAGTAAACAACTCCAAACCCAAAAGTGATCTTAAACAATCATCTTAAGCATACAAAATCAGAACTTTTTACAGTTTATAGATAAGCTTAAAACAATATGCAAGATAGGTTAAAAGCTCATGCAAGAAAGGGGGATCTAAAGTAGTTTGCTCACCCTTGAAGAACACCTTCAAGAACACCAACTCCAGCACCTTTCTTGGATCACAACCAGCTCAAGAACTTCAAAACCAACTCCTTAGTACGTCAGCAACTCAAGGATGGTGTAACACTAGGTGCCTTAGTGCAAAAATATGAACAAAACACACTTTTGATCACAAACACACACACAAATCTAGAGAGAGAGAGAGAGATAGATAGAGAGCTTATATCTAACTTCTATATCAGGTTCTTGAACCCCTGAGAAGGGAGGAGGGCCTCCCCTCTTATAGAAATTCACATTTGCAAAGCTTCTTGGAGAAGCTAAACAAGGCTGAAATCCCTCCATACACAGGGGGTAATTGTGTGTACCAGCTGGCACAAAATATTTACCAAAAGAAGATGGAAAGGGTTCGGCCAGAAAATATGGTCGATTGACTAACAAAGGTGGCCGACCGGCCAAAGATAGTGCCGATCGGCCAACACTCTTGGCCGATGGCAGGAAAAAGGGGCCGGTGGGTTGAGGGGATGGCCAACAAGCCACCCTCTTCCCTTAGAAGCAAAAACACAAGTGTTTGGCCCACAACCAAGCACAAAACAGTCAAGTTGAGAGATCTTGAGGCAAGGTGCGCAGTCGAGACCTCCGGGAACTCAAAACGAACACGAGCACGGATGATCACTGATTGTTCAAACGGTGACGTCCAAGTCTTGAGGACGGTCAAAAATGGGGTGTCTACACCTTCCCCTCTCGTACCCAAGTTCTCGAGATGAGGCAACTTTGGTGATGACGGAGATGTGGCCTTTGGCACGAGTCAGGGTTTCCTAAATTTCTCAAAAAATAAAATATTTAGGTGGCGACTCTGTAATTTGGCAAAGCAGTCCAGTTTGGCATTTTGATTCAAAATCTGATTTTCCAAAATAATTTACCGGATTGGACTCTTTGGTGATTAATTAGTCTTGCATTGCACTTTGTGAGATTAGTTTCAGAACCGTGACAAGAGTCTGAACTGTAGTAGTAAGACCAATTCGCGCCTTCTCCGAAAGGGGGGGCGCACGAAGAAAGTCTGGTCTACACCGGCGACCGCAGTGACCGTCTCTGGCAGAGCTTTCGGCAGCATGCCCTTTGTTTGTGTATGTTGGCTCATTTTCTTCTTGCCCCGGGTTTTGGAGGGTCTAGCATTCGACTGATTGAAGTGGCCCAAGGCTTAAAAGAGCGCAAGAGCTACATTGGCTTAGTATTGGCCGAGACTTTGATAGGCTTAGACGCCTTCCATCGACAAGAGACAACCAAGTTCGCAGGAAGTCCACTACTCTTGTAGGTACTGTTTCCCACCCTGTCTCACATGTGTTTCTCACATCATTCGGCCCCCAGGCTCTGTTTTTCTCTCAAAACCTTTTCTCACTTTTTCCTCTCAATGCACATCTCTCTATTCTTTAATCTCTCTTATTTTTCATCCCTCCGCAGATATGGCTCATGGACAGGTTGAAAGCAGTGGACTCTTGTCCTGCATATTTAGCACAGGGCTATCTCTTTCACCAACGGCTAGTTGATTTCTCGAACGAGGGGTGGTGGTGCCATTGGATGTGCCACAGATCTGCCATTGACATTGCTTGGCGTTGCCCCTAGCTTGATTTGCCCGACTAGACTTGTCCATAAGAGGGGATAGAGTACCCAGCTTCATTTTTTATTCGAGGCTCACAATTAGCTTGATATCTCACTGCATGGAGGACAAGAGAACTTCTGGCTCCTGCTCCCAATTTCAGTTGTGCTCTTTCTGGCGAATGCATAGCTTGGCTTTAGCACCTGAGGCTTCCACCAGCTCTAGGAGGGGACGCTGGAACACCTGACTCATCGTTGCCCCAAGTTTATTGCTTTGAGCTGTACTTTCAAGTTTTCCTTTTGAATGTAATAAAAGCAACTTTGATGTGTATTGAGTGTTAGAGAACTCTGTATTTGAAATCAATGAATTGAAGTTGTTGGCACTGAAAATTTTACTTTTGGTCAAACATTGGTCTAAGTTGTAAAAAGATTAATTTGAACAAAATCAACTTTTATTAAAACTTTTCAAAACCATTTTCGATAAGGATCGCAATCTGACACACATGGAATCTATCCTCGAGATGTACAACCCCGAATCCAACAAATGGAAAATTGCCCCTTTGTCTGAATAGCATTGCTCCGCACTGTGCTGTAACCAGCTCTCATAGTGAAGATCATAACCGAACTCTTGAGATATAGAAAAGACAAAGGTGACCTGAACAATCTCATGGACAGGACAGTTGAGTTTGAAGTGTTTATGGTTGAGCTTCAGAATGAAGTTGCCTACGTATCCCGAAGATGGGAATAAAGCCTTACATAGTTCAGTTTGAGTTCACTCGAGTATTAACAGTATCCTTTTGCGCTCAAAAATGGGGTGTCTACAATTGCCCCTCTTTGACAGAACTCGAAAGTCATAACGATGCGGGAGTGAATGTCAAAGCCCAGAGACGACCCATTTTCGACAAGGCCGAAGACTTAGACAAGCATACAAGGCAATAAAGATATGCGTCCGCAGGCGGGGGCAAGATGCAAATGACAATCCACAGTACCGATCATAACTTATGATCATGCAAAGAGAGCTGTAACGAAGCACATTATGCAACAGTTTTAAGCAAGCGAAAACAAATCCAACTACATTACATGTAGAAAGGATGTAAGAGAATTATAGAATTCTCGATATGTCTCACGCAGAGAATACAATACCTGCGCGGTTCGTCTGGTTGTGCCAGCTTCAAATGAACCGTACATAAAATATCGTGCTTGAAAAAGAAAGAAAACTTAACAGGTACAAAATTGTTAGCAACATGCACAACAATGCAATTTAAAAGTGCGTGACAACGCAAGCAAAGCGTGCATAACAATGCAAGTAGAATGTGCGAAACAACTCAAATTAAAGAAGTATGTGCAAAACAACGCATGTAGAGGTGTGCATAACAATGCAAGTCGAGTAGGACGCATAACAATGCGATTTGGAATAAGCATGACAATGCAAGTAAAATGTGCGTGACAATGCAAGTGAGGGGTGCATAACAATGCGGTTGAAACAAGCATAACGATGCTAGGAAGGCATGCGCGACAACGCAAACCGAGTGTGATGCATAACAATGCAATTTGAAACGAGCATGACAATGCAAGTAAAACGTGTGTGACAACGTAAGTGAGGGGTGCATAACAATGCGATTTGAAACAAGCATGACAATGCTAGGAAGGCATAAACACATGTAAGTAAAGCACGCGCGACAACGCATACAATATGTGTAACAAGGAATAAACAAGGTACACATGTAAGTAAAGCACACGTGACAACGTGTACAATGTGTAACAACGTGGAGACAAGCAGAAACACATGTAAGTAAAGCACACGCGACAACGTGTACAATGTGTGTAACAATGCGAGGAAAGGCATAAACACATGTAAGTAAAGCACACGTGACAACGTGTACAATGTGTGTAACAAGAATAAACACATGTAAGTAAAGCACACGCGACAACGTGTACAATGTGTGTAACAAGAATAAACACATGTAAGTAAAGCACATGCGACAACGTGTGCAATGTGTGTAACAAGAATAAACACATGTAAGTAAAGCACACGCGACAACGTGTACAATGTGTGACAACGTGCGATACAACGCATGGGGGAATGCATGACAATGCATGTAATGGGCATGACAATGCTCGAGCTGAAATGCATGACAATGCATGAACTGAAATGCACAACAATGCATATAATATGACAAGGTGTATGATGATGCTAATGGGACATGCGAAACAACAAGGATAAAGGGGCGCAAGACAATGCGACCCACGGGATGTGCATGACAATGTGAGCATGACGTGTGTGGCAACGCATAAGGGATGTTCATAACAATGCAAGCGTGGTGTGCGCTACAATGCATAGAGTCATGCATAACAATGCAAGCGGTGGTGATTATCACAAGCAAGACAAAACATTGTAATGCAAGGTATTTAAAGCAATTTCCGAATCTCGCAAGATACAAAAGGATACAAGAAAGGATACACCTTGCGTGCACCAAGCATCTCACACAGAAGACACAGGTCGAGGTCAACACGGTGGCCGGTTAATGTTCAAAAGTGCACTGTCTTGAGGAATGGAGGTTCCAAACATCATAGCTGACCCAAACAGGGGTGTAGGAGGTGCATCGACCACAAGAGGAGGCCACCGGCCATCCATCGGCCACCAAAAGAGCTCATCGGCCAACTAATTAGCCGATCGGCCAACAATGTGGCCGACCGGCCAAAAATGGCTGTGTTGGGGCAGTTTTGACTTTTAGCCACGGGTCTTTAAATATAAGGTTCCAAACCTTATATTTTCACTTTGCCCTAGCTCGAAAATCCCTTCTCTCTCTCCCTAGGTGATTTTCCACCCTTCGATCCGCTCTTTTCTCTTGTTTTCGTCACTTTTTCGTTGTGCGATTCGCGAAACCCTTTCGGTTTCATACACTTTGAACCGAACAAATCTCAGTTTCGGTGTTCTTTTCTCGATTTCCACCACTTAGGGCTTGTTTCCCCCGAGTTTACCTCGGTCTTTGTGCCTTTTCAACACTCCGACCATTCCGCCCATTTTTCACCCTCCCGGGGTTGACCTTTGGGTTGACTTTTCACATTCTCGCCTGTTTTTCACATTTCGGCCATTTTTCGCACTCTTCTTGAGATGGCTGACGACGTTCCACACGGTGGGGCTCTCCTAGAGGTGGACGTGGACCCCGAGGTCGAGCTTCTACCTCTCCACATCCGACTGTTCAATCTGGCGGCTTACCGGCCGGTGATACACGTGCTTCCTCCAGACAACCTCCGTCACTTTAGGAGCTATACGCGAGGCGCGCCTGTGGAGCTTCTGCTGTGCGAGTCAGAGTCACATCTGTCCCATGGCGTTTCTAAGGTATACCCATCTCTGTTTCACTTTCTGCAATACAGAACACATAACTACCATAGTCGATTCTGTTCGCTAACTGCTTGACTCGGATACACCGATATATCACAGGCTGTAGTTCACTATGAGCACACTCACACTCGATATCTTTTTTGACTTGAACATATGCACGGACACTGCATTGTCACCAAATTCTGAGCGTATTCAAACACATGCACACACGCTGTATTTTCAACAATTCTGAAGGCATTCAAACATATGCACATACGCTGCATTTTCAACAATTCTGAGCGCACCCAAACATATGCACACACGCTGCATTTTTAACAATTCTGAAAGCATTCAAACATATGCACACACGCTGCATTTTCAACAATTCTGAAAGCATTCAAACATATGCAAACACGCTGCATGTTCAACAATTTTGAGCGCACCCAAACATATGCACACATGCTGCATTTTCAACAATTCTGAAAGCATTCAAACATATGCACACACGCTGCATTTTCAGCAATTCTGAGCGCACCCAAACATACTGTATATCTGACACTGCTTCACATTTGTTTGTTTTTGAACACGGGGAGATTCCTATGCCTTCCGAAGGTATGGGAATGTTGTCACTCGAGGATGGTACATGGAGCTACCTGACGTGGTCCGCCGCATTGTCGACCCGGCCGGCTTCGAGAACTTCTGCATAGGACTCTCGCGCCTCATTGCGAGCAGGCCCCTTCTTGCTGCTTTGGTAGAGAGGTGGTGGGACACCACTGACTCCCTCCACCTTTCTACCACCGGGGAGATGACGATGACTCCCTTTGACTTCTCCATGCTCATAGGCATCGGAGTAGGAGATGATCCAATCCCTTTCGATACAGATATGGACAAGTGGGATACCACTCAGCTATACTTGCTCGGTGCTCAGCCACCTCTTGCCTGCGCAGGATTCGTGAGGTATTCATGGTTCGAGGACCATTTCCATGTCCAGGCACTACTACCCGGGAGCAGGAGGAGTAGTACGCCTGTGGTTTTATCATGTTTCTGCTAGGGACCACGCTTTTCGCCAACCGGGCGAACACCGTCCCCCTTTATTTACTGAGCGCGCTCGTGGACGTGACGCAGATCCACGGCTATGACTGGGGTGGCGCCGGCTTGGCCACTCTCTATGGTTACATGAGCTCGTCGTCCCGCTGCAGCGGACAGTTGCTTGGAGGCTATTGGCGAGCTTGGGAGGTACGCATTCCCTTTCTGCCTTTTCAATTATACTTTTCATTATCTGTACTCTATACACTGCACGCACGCAGTCTGTTTCATACTGGTTGTACACTGCACACATGGCACACGTGTAATCTGCTTTTCACTGACTGTATACTGCACACACTGTACACTCTGCGCAATCTGCTACCAACTGACTGTATACTGCACACACTGTTCTGTGATTTCTGCTTTATTCTGCATTCTGCTTTATCTGATAAGCATACTGATGTTTTCTCTATTACCCTTCGCAGTTGTGGGTATACACCTACTTCCCTAGGCTTGCCCCGGTACAAGACGATGAGATGCCCCCCATGGTCTCATTTTCCCACCGCTTCGAAGTGAGATGCGAGCGGAGACCGCGGGAGTCCTTCATGTTCTTCTGCCGCTACTTTGACACCATCACCGCAGTCGAGGTATGTTAAACTTTACATTTCATTTAAGCTTTTCTTTACAATGTAGTTTCAATAACAGATAACAAACTGCATATCATGCCATTAACAGATCACCTGGCAGCCGTGGGCGGTACCGCCTAATGCGGTGAGGGATCGATATGAGGGCGCACATGAAACTGCCTGATTGAGGGTTCTGTTGGAGGGCCCGGTCTACCGTGTTTGGTGCTTCAGGGAGCGCTTCTTGCTGCAGACCTTAGGCATGCCAGAGCAGCGAGTTCCAGCGAACCCTCCTACCCACACGAGGTACACCGAGAGGTACACCTTTGCGGAGATGGAGAGTTACACTATCGGCTGGGGCTATGAGCGCTTTATAGAGGAGGGCGACTATACGGAGTACATCCAGACCTATGTTATGTGCCCTCTGACCGGTGCCGGCCGAGTTGAGAGAGAGAGAGACCAGCGGCGAGAGCAGGAACATTGCAGGCACCTCAGGCCCGAGGCAGGAGTGGGTCTCGGAGAGGGTAGGGAGCTGGGTGGCCAGCACTGCCTACGATGATCACATGCCGAGGGCAGGGTGGGGAGACTTATCAGATCCCTTTCACTCCTCCTCCTGTTGATCATGAGCTTGTCGGAGTCTATGGCTCGGCCCCGGTATGTATTTCCATACGCTGCATTCTATTCAGTCATTTCAATTCACTTGATATTTCGCAGAATACTAATGATTTCAACACTTTTGCAGGCTTCCGTCGAGTACACTCGCCAGTCCCTGGAGTTGACAGCCTCAGCGGTAAGGATGCTGCAGCGGTGCATGTACCTGTTGACCATCTATAGCATCCCGATAAGTTCTTTCTACCGCAGTCTCGAACTCTTCGTAATCTGTTTCATACATAATCTGACGCATCGCACTATCAATACGGCACTTGATAAAAAGCACTCACGGCACTGACACACTATAATCATACACTGCTCATAGCATTGCTCACGGCATTCATACACTGTACTCACACACTGTATTTGGCATTCATACTTTGTACTGCGTAGCATAATGTAGACGTCCCCGAACGTCCCGTGGGAAAGCCCCCGTTTTGTTCACTTGGGCTCACTAGAGTTCGTACTCAAATGTCACGGTTCTTAATCTGATCTCACAATGTGTGATGTGAGATTGATAAATCACCAAAGAGTCCAAATTCGACAAATTGTTTTGGAAAACTAATTTTTAGAATGAAGTGCCCAACATGGACTGCTTTGCCAGATACAGAGTCGCCACCTAAATGTTTTATTTTTGGAAAATTTAGAAAACCCTGACTCGTTGCCTAAGGCCACATGTCCGTCATCACCAAAGTTGCCTCGACTCGGGAACTTGGGTACGATTGGGGAAGGTCAACTATGAGCACCCCCGCTCGCCCGATCAAAGATCGGCCACTACTAAACATGATATCTTGTTTTTGAAAACACATGTGTTCTTATTCCAGTTAATTAGCTAGAGTTACTATGTGATGCGCACAGCAAAACAAGTATAGACTAAATCGCCTAATTTGGAATAAAGTATTGCATATCCGTTTGTTCGGAAAAATGGTTTGAGTTTTGCTACTCGCAAGTAGGCTAAAATACGGATTTCAATGAATTGTCCCAATTCAAGCAATCCAACCTTCACCCACAGGTATTCAGGCAGTTACATCACATACGCAAATAGCCTCATTGTAAGCATGCTGTCATGGCAACACTCACACACATGCAAGGATGCTAAAGCGTAAATGCTTACCTAGTACTCCAAGCCAAAATAGAAACTAGTTAGTAATCAAATGCATGATCCTAGTTCATGTTAAGATGGCTAATGCAACACATGCAAAATGCAACTAGAAATAGGCTCGACTATTCTAAGATGTCATGTGAAATGCAACTTGATACATGTATTCAAATTGGAATTGAAATACAATGCAGTTAGCATGATGCACCGAGCCCAGTGCATGCAATACAAATGAATGTGTGCAAACATGTTATCATAAGTATGCTAATTGAAACGTGCCCTAAAACTAACCATTGTAAGCGGTTAAATAAAAGGGAGAAAGACGTGGGGTTGGAAGACATGTATCACACACACGCACACTTATTACAACATTGCCCTCTCTCGGAGGGACCAAAAGAATAATACAAATTTAACTAACTAACAAGCTAATTAAATAGTTACATACCACTTAACTAGTTAAGCAAATTAACTAAGCTAATAAAGCGGTAAAACAGCCACGGGAAGAGGGTCCAATGCATGCGTGCTCAGCTCTGCTCGAAAATCCACCACCACGCACAAGCTGCCTCTGTTTACACTGTTCTGCATCTCTGAAGACTGCACAAGTCCCAAGGATGCTTCAGCATCACTCCCTGATCACTGTGGAAGGTCACTGACCAAGAGGAATGGTCACCGACTATGGTAAAGTGGTCATCGACCATCTACGATTCTCTCGGCCATCAATTATTGGTCGATCGGCACTGAAAATGGTCGGTCGACCATATCTTCCCGTAGAACCCTATTTTGACAGCAGCAGAGGACAAACAAGGCATGGCAATGCATTTTAAAGAAAATGTTTGCACAACCAACCTCCCCATCATGTTATGAACTCAAGGGGATTTGGTCCTCGACCCTCGGACCACCAATCACGCATTTCAAATGCATGATGGATCAAGAGGCCAAAGTGTGCAATTTCAATGTCAAATGGAATGCACACAAAACACATAAAGGACCCAACCTCTATCATGTTTGATCAAGAGGCAAGGCATGCATGATATGCACAATGTTATGCATCCTAAGCATGCAAGCTAAGTATGGAACATGAACATGCAAACAAGCATGCAAACATGCAAGAATGTGACAACGTACAAACATGTAACAACATGTTAAATGACTAAAAGAGAGAATGCATGCCAAATGCATTACAACCTAAGCATGCAGCAACATGTGATGGATTAAGTACACAACGAGGCACAATTGAACTAGCATGCTACAACATGTAATTCACTAAACACGTAACAAGTATGTGACAACACACTAGGCAAGCATGCAACAACATGCGGGGATGGTCTTAAACTAGTATGGGCAGCTCTCAAATAAGCCAAAATTAGTGGCCAATATGCCAAGGAAATGGAGGCAAATGTACATACAAACATGCATGCATACATGATCCAATACTTAAGCATAAAGAGGTAACTTTTAAGCACACTTAAAAGGAACAAACATGGACAAATGGCATACATTGTAAGCTCTGAAATTATGTTAGAAAAGGTGCCAAACCAACTAAACAAATCAAGAAAAGCATGCAACAAGGTCCAAGGCTAGCCAAGGGGCTCAAGCCATGATCATGCCAACCAAACCTCAAAGGGCCAAAGGGACTCAAAACAGTCCCAAGGCAGACCAAAACAAGGCCAAAGACACACTTAGATGGCATCCCAAATGCCTACACATGATGGCATACACAACGGCACAAAGATGGAGCATGAAACACAAACTCTTTAAGACATTAAAGAAGCATCAATTGTGAGTAAACAAGCATGCCATATAGACTAAAATGACATGGTAAGTGACTCCAAGTCACTGAAATAATGCAAGTAAAACATGCTAGAGGTTCCAATACTCAAAGCCTACAAGCTAGGTTGCATGGTAGCTATACAAAGCAAGTCATGGATGACCTAAACAACCAAAATCAGACCTTAAGCATATCAAAACATGCATAAAAGCTCCACAAAGCTAAGCCAAAATCATGTTAGAAAGTCATGGTACATCATGATGCATGTTAAGGCAATTTCATGGCATTACAAGACAAGTATGCAGAGCATGCATAGTGTGTCTAAACCAACTTAAAACAGTGCTATATCATGACAAAATAATCACAAATACCGGCTGAAATGAAGCTAAAGCAAGCTAGGCATACAAGCTACAACACAAGCCATTTGTGCAAGCATCAAAGGCAACATGGAGAGGGGATGACCCTCTCCCATTTAGAACCTCAAAACCACTTCTCCACCACTGAAAATCCTTTGGATTTCAGTGGTAGAGAGGTCGTGCAAAGCTCAAAGCGAGGGCCAAAAGGTATGGCCTTAAACAAGGCCTAACAAGGCCTTGGAGGGGAGAAACAACCCCAAACCTTAAAGAAACCTTATACAAAGTTCTAAAACACACAAAATCATAACTTTTATTAGTTATGCACTAAGCTCAAAAACAGATGCAAGATAGGTCAAAAGCTTGTGCAAAAATGGAAAATAATGGGGTAAGGTTCTTACCCTTGAAGACCTTCTTCAAGAAGACCACTCTAGCAGCCTCCTTAGGTCAAAACTAGCTCAAAAACTCCAAGAACAACCCTTTGGCACCTCAGCAACCAAGGTATGGTGTAATACTAGGTGTCTTAGTGCAAAACTAAGAACAAAACAACCTTTATACACACACAAATCAAAAGGAGAGGGAGATATAGAGATAGATAGATATAGGACTTCTCTAACCCTAATATCAAACCTATGGAACTTTTTGGAACCCTTGAGGAGGGAGGAGAAGCCCTCCCTTTATAGGAATTCCAATCTTGCAAAGCTTACCAAACAAGCTAAGCAAGAGGGTGGAGGGGGGTATTGTGGATGCCAGCTATCACAACTGGCATAAAATATCTGCCAAAAGCGGATAAACAGTGGTCGGCCAGCCAAAAATGACAAATTGACCAAAACAATGGTTGGCCGACCATAAAGAGTGCTGACCGGCCATCACCAATGGTCGGTAGCAACAAAACAGGGCTGGTGGCCTCAAGCCATGGCCGGTGAGGTGTGGGGATGGCCAACAAGCCATTCCCTGCCCTCAAAAGCAAAACAACAAGTATTTGGTGCTAAACCAAACACAAAACAATCAAGTTAAGAGATCCTAAGGCAAGGCGCGTAGCCGAGAACTCCGAGAACTCAAAATGAACACGAACATGGATGATCACCGGATGTTCAAACGGTGACGTCCAAGTCTTGAGGACGGTCAAAAATGGAGTGTCTACAGTTGCCCCTCTTTGACAGAACTTGAAAGTCATAACAATGACGGGAGTTAGTGTCAAAGCCCAGAGACGACCCATTTTTGACAAGGCCGAAGACTTAGACAAAGCATATAAGCTAGCAAGACAAAGGTATGTGCCCGAAGGCAGGGGGCAAAATGCAAGAACAATGCACAAAGCCGAGCATAACTTATGATCACGCAAAGAGATCTGTAATGAAGCAAAACATGCAATAGTTTTAAGCAAGCCGAAACGAAACTACATTACAATGCAGAAAGGATGTGAGAGAATTATGTAATTCTCGCTACGTTTGACGCGGAGAATACAATTCCTGTGCGGTTCGTCTGGTCGTGCCAGCTTCAAATGAACCGTACATACAATATTGTGCCTGCAAGAGAAAGAAAAATTACAGGCATAACGTTGTTAGAAACATTCATAACAATGCAATTGAAAGGTGCGTGACAATGCAAGCGAAGGGTTGCATGACAATGCGGGTGAGAGGGGTGCATAACAACACAACCCAAGTGTGTGCATAACAATGCAATTTGAAATGGGCATAACAATGCTACGAAGGCGCAAACACATATAAGTAAAGTACACGTGACAACGTGTACAATGTGTGGAGATGAGGAAGAGCATACACATGTAAGTAAAGCACATGCGACAACATGTACAAAGTGTGAAAATAAAGGAATTTGAACACATATAAGTAAAGCATAACACGACAACGTATGCAATGTGTATAGCAGGAATAAAACGTACACATGTAAGTAAAGAACATGCGACAACATGTGCAATGTGTGAAAATAAAGGAACTTGAACACATATAAGTAAATTATAACGCGACAACGTATGCAATGTGTGTAGGAACTTGAACACATATAAGTAAAGCCTAACGCGACAACGCATGCAATGTGTATGGGAACTTGAACACATATAAGTAAAGCATAACGCGATAACGCATGCAATGTCTATAGAAATTTGAACACATATAAGTAAAGCATAACGCGACAACGCATTCAATGTGTATAGAAACTTGAACACATATAAGTAAAGCATAACGCGACAACCCATGCAATGTGTGTGTGGAAGGATGCAGGGCAATGCAACCTAAGAATGCAAAACAACACGGGTGGACGGGAGGATGCAGACAATGCAACCTAAGAATGCGAGACAACGCGGGTGGACGGGAGGATGCAAGACAATGCAACCTAAGAATGCGAGACAACGCGGGTGGATGGGACGATGGAAGACAATGCAACCTAAGAATGCGACACAACGCGGTTGGACGGGAGGATGCAAGACAATGCAACCTAAGAATGCAAAACAACGAGGATGGACGAAAGGATGCAAGACAATGCAACCTAAAAATGCGAAACAACGCGGGTGGAGAGGAGGATGCAAGACAATGCAACCTAAGAATGTGAGACAACGCGGGTGGACGGGAGGATGCAAGGCAATGCAACCTAAGAATGCGAAACAATGTGGGTGGACAGGAGGATGCAAGACAATGAAACCTAAGAATGCGAAACAACGCGGGTGGATGGGAGGATGTAAGACAATGCAACCTAAGAATGTGAAACAACGTAGGTGGACGGGAGGATGCATAAACACATATAAGTAAAGTATACACGGAAACGCATGCAATGTGTAAAGCAAGCGAGGTATGAACACATGTAAGTAAAGCACGCGCAGAAACACATGCAATGTGTATAGCAGGAACAATGCAAATGAAACGTGTATGACAATACAAGGTAGGAAAATGCATGACAATGCATATACTGAAATGCATGACAATGCGTGTAATTGAAATACATAACAATGCAAAGTGAGGAGATGCGTGAAATGCATGATAAGGAAATGCATGACAATGCAAATGCGGTGTTCATAACAATGCATGATGAGAGAAATGCATGACAATGCAAGGTAAGGAAATGCATGACAATGCAAAGTGAGATACGCATGACAATACATGAACTGAAATGCGCGACAATGCATTTAATTAAAATGCATGACAATGTGTGTAATTGAAATGCATGACAATGCATGACTTATTGAAATGCATGACAATGCGTGTAATTGAAGTGTATGTAATGCATAACAATGCATGACTTATTGAAATGTATGACAATGCGTGATAAGGGAATGCATGACAATGTGCGATATGGAGATGCATGACAATGCAAAACGAGACACGCATGACAATGTATGAATAAGAATGCATGACAATGCGTGAACTGAAATGTAGATGAAAGATGCACGACAATGCGTGTAATTGAAGTGTATGACAATGCATGACTTATTGAAATGCATGACGATGCATACTATTAGAATGCACGATAATGCAAATGAATTCAAAATGCGTGACAACGCACGTCTTTTGAGATGCATGACAATGCAAATGAACTTGAATGCATGACAACGCACGTCTTTTGGAATGCATGACAATGTAAATGAACTTGAATGCGTGACAACGCGCGTCTTTTGAAATGCATGACAATGCAAATGAACTTGAATGCGTGACAACGCGCATCTTTGAAATGCATGACAATGCAAATGAGCAGTGCATATCAATGCAAGTTGTGCGCGTTACAACGTGTGTAGACATGCATAAGAATGCAAGGGATGATGTGTGCTACAACGTATGCAAACATGCATAACAACACAAGAGATGGTGTGTGCTACAACGCATGCAGACATGCATAACAATGCAACGTATTTGAAGTAGTTTCCGAACCTTTGCATGTATTCGAGTGCTACTGTGACACCCCTGTTCCGTAGTATGTTAATTAGTCCTTAACATGATGTGATTATGTATTTTGATATGATTTTGTGTTCCACTATGTGAAAATATGTGGTTTGAAATTTTATCTGTTCATCGTAGGAATATCTGTTTGAGTAGTCTGTTTTGGAAATTTAATTGAGGGCCTTATCGGCCACGGAACCCGAAATTGATTACGCCATTGTGGTTGGCATAATTTTTAGGGCCTACGGTGAAATTTAATTGAAATTTGATTCTGGTCAATTTAAACTGATTAAATTGAGAAATTAAGTACCCCATTATTTTATATTAAAATATTTGTTAGTGGGGCTTGTTGTATATTTGTATTGCACTCTCCTTTAGCTCTCTTAAAACTCAAAATCTGAGTTAGACAATTGAGAGTGAGAGAGAGGCCGGCCATGGAGAGAAAAAGGGAGAGATTTGTGTAATTTGGGCTCAAGACTTGGGAATTTGAAGATCTAGCTCAAGATTTGGCTAGGGCTTGAGTGTTGAAGCTCTTAGGTAAGTGATTTCATGAAATCTCACTTGTAATTTGTAAGTTCAAGGGTTGTTTGTGATCAAGAACATGTAATGAGTTGATTTTTGTTGAGATTGAAGTCTTAGAACTCATGCATGTAAGAAATTACTTTGAATTTGCATGTTTGAGCTTGAAACACATGATTCATGTGGAGTTTTGGGTAAAGCTCATATTGTAGTCACCATTTGTACCATCTAAGTTGAGAATGATGAGCATCTCCCACATGCATGTACAAATCATGGGAGTATAAGTCTTGAATGTTGAATTTGGGCATGTTGATGATGGGTTTGAGACAATTTGGGACATGCATGTAGATAATTCATGTAATTGAGCTTCCTAATGTTGTAATCTGCATTAGTAGCATGTTAGCATGTGTAAATGTGTAATTTGAACCATTGCATGCAAGAAATGTAGATGGAAAACTGATTTGGAGCTCAAGAACACGATCTGGGAAACCCAGATTTTTGAGGTCCGCTCGAGCGGGGTAATGGCCGCTCGAGCGGGAAAATCGTGCTCCCAGCATTTTTGCAGAGTTGGATGCCCGCTCGAGCGGGACATTTCACGCTCGAGCGTGGATTTTTGTAGACGGACCTTCAGCTCGAGCGCATCTTTTGTGCAACCAGCACCTTGCAGGCCTTAAGGGTCCGCTCGAGCGGAGAATCTTACGCTCGAGCGGGGACCCTGTTTCCTGGAATTTTGTTCATGCATTTTGTGATTCGTTTTCCGTTCTCTTTCACTTGTAAGCACTCCTAGGCATGTGTTAAGCATTGTAAATGAGTTAATGAGATAAGAACAAAGCCTAAAGAGGAATATGTGAATTAAAGAACGGATTGAACTGTTAGTGACCCTTTTGTATTCATGAAATGTGTAGGGTCAAGCTCCAGGGCGCATCCACAAGCCGATCACTGTGAGTAACATCAATATTTGAAAACTTGTCAATGTCCAATTGTTATTCCCCTATAAATATTATGAGTTGTTAATTGGGATTGTGGACAAAAGTTTGACATAAATGAATGGGCCAAAGGCCGTTTGACATAAATGAATGGGCCAAAGGCCGTTTGACATGAATGAATGGGCCAAAGGCCGTTTGACATGAATGAATGGGCCAAAGGCCGTTTGACATGAATGAATGGGCCAAAGGCCGTTTGACATAAATGAATGGGCCAAAGGCCGTTTGACATGAATGAATGGGCCAAAGGCCGTTTGACATGAATGAATGGGCCAAAGGCCGTTTGACATGAATGAATGGGCCAAAGGCCGTTTGACATGAATGAATGGGCCGAAGGCCGTTTCGCCATGAATGGAAACCCGGATGGGCCAAAGGCCAGAATGTTTGGAACTACAGTTACTTGACTTGCATTTCGTATAGTTATATATATATTTTGCTGTTAAACAGAAGTATGAATTGGGCCCAAGGCCGTTTGGAGCATGTTGATCTACATATTGTTATGTAACTGTTATATTTGATATTATTCACTGGGCTATCGCTCACGCTCATTCATGTATTTGTAGGTGAGCCAAGGGAAGTCCAAACCCAGCCCCAGTGAAGTCTGCTAGGAACAACAGGAGTTTTGGGAGAGTCAGCCTTGTGCCTCGCGCATGAGACCATCCTTGCCCTTTTACCATGTACCTATGTTTTGTCTTGTTGGCAAGGACCCAGTGCATGTCTGTACATAGTCTGTTATAGGTTGACTCGTTTTGGACGATCCTGTCTGTAATGAATTTTGTGAAGCTGTACTTTTGATGTGAGTTATTAACGTATCTGAGTATGGTTTGTTTGATGTGCATATAAGCACGGCTCTATGGACAAAGTTTTTAATTTTGCTTCCGTTTGGCCCCCATTAACTCTGTTAAAATACGTTTAGAACAGTTTGAGGCCGTAGGTAATCTCATGATTACTGGCCGGTTACGTCCTTAACCCACGGGGGCGGGTTCGGGTCGTGACAGAGTGGTATCAGAGCACGAGTTAATAACTCACACACTTGTCCAAAAAGAGCAATAAGCGTCTAGATAAGATCTAGGATGCATTCATGTGATAAATACGAGTTTGGAAGCATTGATTATATGCTTAAATGTTTTGTTATGAATAATTATATGTGTAAGTTGTGAACTACTTGCATTACGAATTATCTGGAAATATGTGCTCCTTAGTGTATGTGTACTTGTGTACCTTTGGTATGGAATATAATGCAAGTTTAATTAGATGGTGAGAACCAGAGGTGATGAGTTAGAGGAATCCTCTGCTGCCAGACTGGACAGAATGGAAAGACTGATTCAGGAAATGGCAGAAGCTTTGAGACAGCAACAGGAGTGGCAACAACAGTGGCAGCAACCACATCCGCCACCTCCACCTCCGGCACCACCTGTGCCAGATAATCAAAATGATGATCGAATAATCGCTCTCACCAAGGAATTCAAGAAAATGAAACCACCACAGTTCCATGGTGGACTAGATCCCTTAAAAGCCGAAGCTTGGGTACTTGGGATTGAAAAACTGTTTGAGGTGTTTCCGTGCTCGGATACACAGAAAGTGCTTCTAGCCACCTTTATGCTAGAAGATGAAGCGAGAAGATGGTGGATGTTGATGAGGGAAAACCACAGAGATATTGATTGGGCGAAATTTTTGGAAATCTTCTATGACAAGTACTTCCCGCAGTGTGTCCGGGACAGGAAAGTGGCAGAGTTCATGGAACTCAAACAAGACAGTATGACTGTAGCTGAGTATGAGGCCAAATTTACTGAGTTGGCCAGGTTTGCACCACACGTAATTGACACTGATTATAAGAAGGCAAGGCATTTTGAAGGTGGGCTCCGAAGTGACATCCTAGAGCGGGTGAATGTCCTGAAATTGGAGACCTACATTGGGGTGCTTGACCGGGCCATCATATCAGAGGCTAATATAGCTAGACAAGCTAAGCCAACAACCGAATGGAGAGGCAACAAAAGACAAGGCTTCTTTTTGAAGAAGAAATTTCTGAAAAAGCAAAACACGGGCTCCTCAACTACCTCAAGTTCTTCCCGAGACACGACTCCCATGTGCAACACTTGTAGCAAAAGGCACCGTGGAGTTTGTTACCGTGCATCGGGAGCCTGTTTTAAGTGTGGGAAACAAGGGCATATAGCCCGAGATTGTAATCAGAATAGTGGGAAGATAGCTGCTAGCTCCACTGCATCGATCCCGAAGCCGGGAAACACTTTGAGATCTGCTACTACTGGGGATACAGTGAGACAAGGGAGAGTCTTTGCACTCGTTCCGGGTGATACACGGAATGCCAATGCCGTTGTCTCAGGTACTATCTCGATATGTAATCAGGATGCTTTTGTGTTAATTGATTCTGGATCAACGCATTCATTTGTGACATATGCATTTGCATCTAGACTGAAAAGACCCCTAGAATTGTTGCCATATTTGTTATGTGTGTCTGCTCCATCGGGGGAATCTGTGTTATGTGACTATATATATCGGTTTTGTGACATGCATATTGAGGATGCTACCTTGTATGTAGATTTGTTGCCCTTAAACTTTAGACACTTTGATGTAATTTTGGGCATGGATTGGTTGACCAAATACTGTGCCACTATAGATTGTGTGACAAAGAGGGTTGTATTTAAACCACCAGAACAGGAAGAAATTGTGTTTGTGGGAAATGGGGTAGTACCTCCACCATATTTGATATCTGCAATGAAAGCATGTAAATTGATCAGGAAGGGATGCCAGGGTTATTTGTGTTATGTATTGACTGAACAATCCGTGAATGTTGAATTGAATGATATTCCCATCGTTAGAGAATTCCCAGATGTGTTTCCAAATGAATTACCAGGGGAATTGGTAGACAGGGAGATAGAGTTTACTATTGAAACTGTGCCAGGCACCCAACCTATTTCTAAAACTCCCTACAGGATGGCTACGGCCGAAATGAAAGAATTAAAAGAACAGTTGCAAGACCTTCTTGATAAAGGGTTTATCCGGCCCAGTACTTCGCCTTGGGGCGCACCAGTGTTATTTGTAAAGAAAAAGGATGGTACCTTACGCCTATGTATTGATTACCGAGAATTGAACAAGGTAACGATAAAGAATAAATATCCCTTACCCCGTATTGATGACTTATTTGACCAGTTGCAGGGATCACAGGTGTTTTCTAAGATTGATTTGAGATCCGGGTATCATCAGCTGAAGGTTAAGGCAGAAGATGTTGAGAAAACCGCATTCAGAACGAGGTATGGTCATTTTGAGTTTCTTGTTATGCCATTTGGAGTGACTAATGCTCCGGCAGCATTTATGAACTTAATGAATAGAATTTTTAAAACCTACCTTGATGAGTTTGTTGTTGTCTTCATCGATGATATTTTAATATACTCTAAAGATAGACTTGAACACGAACATCATTTGAGGACTGTTTTACAAATACTTCGGGAAAGAAAACTATTTGCTAAGTTAAAGAAATGTGAGTTTTGGTTGGATGAGGTTATTTTCTTAGGGCACGTGGTCAACAAGGAAGGAATTTCAGTGGACCCGCAGAAAATAGAAGCAATTGTGAATTGGCCTACACCAACTAATGTGACAGAAGTTCGCAGTTTCATGGGCTTAGCTGGGTACTACAGAAGGTTTGTAAAGGACTTTTCGAAATTAGCTGTGCCTCTTACCCAATTGACACGTAAAGGACAACCATTTGAGTGGAATAGTGAAAGAGAATCAGCCTTTCATGAATTGAAGACAAGATTGACCACTGCACCAATTTTGACACTACCTTCAGGTACGGAAAATTTTGTGATTTTCAGTGACGCATCTTATAAGGGTTTGGGTTGTGTGTTAATGCAGAACGGAAAGGTTATTGCTTACGCCTCCCGACAGTTGAGGCCACATGAGAAGAATTATCCAACACATGACCTAGAATTGGCCGCAGTTGTTTTTGCTTTGAAAATCTGGCGGCATTATTTGTATGGGGCAAAGTGTGAAGTCTACACAGATCATAAAAGCCTAAAATACTTCTTCACGCAGAAAGAGTTGAATATGCGTCAGAGAAGATGGCTGGAATTGATAAAAGATTACGACCTAGAAATTCAGTATCACCCCGGAAAAGCTAATACAGTGGCTGATGCCTTGAGCAGGAAATCAACAGGGAGTATGGCTTGCTTGCTTACTGAACGAAGGGAGATTTTGCAAGACTTTGAAAAGTCTGAAATTGAAGTGGTAGTGTGCGAACAGGGCGGATTGATAGCCGCTATTACAGCCGAGCCGGCAATTGTTGATGAAATCAAGCAAAAACAGAAAGAGGATGAGTTCCTCAGAAAGGTAATTGATGAATTTGAAGTCAGCCCAAAAGCAGAGTTCAGTATCGAGAATGGAACGTTGAAATTTCGAAACCGAATATGTGTTCCAGTTATTCCGGAGCTAAAGAAGAGGGTCTTAGATGAAGCCCACAGATCCGTATTTGCTATGCATCCGGGTAACAATAAAATGTATCGGGATTTGAAACAAACCTATTGGTGGCCTAAAATGAAGAAAGAGATTGCAGAACATGTGTCCAAGTGCCTTCAGTGTCAGCAAGTTAAGGCTGAACATCAGAAACCAGGCGGTCTACTTCAACCTCTCCCCATTCCTGAGTGGAAGTGGGAACATGTGACTATGGATTTCGTTGTTGGCCTACCTCGGACTTCCCGCGGTATGGATTCTGTTTGGGTTGTAGTTGATAGACTGACTAAATCTGCACATTTTCTGCCTGTCAAAACTACATTTACTGCTTACAGGTTGGCTACTATTTATGTTGATGAAATTGTCCGCTTACATGGAGTTCCAGTAACCATTGTGTCGGATAGAGATCCGAAGTTTGTATCTAGATTGTGGAAGAGTTTGCAGGAAGCTATGGGAACAGAACTAAGGTTCAGTACTGCATTCCACCCACAGACAGATGGGCAGTCAGAACGAACAATACAGACTTTGGAAGATATGCTTCGCATGTGTGCTTTGGATTTTCAGGGGAGTTGGGAAGATTACCTGCCACTTGCAGAATTTGCCTATAATAATAGCTTCCACTCCAGCATCGGGATGGCACCATACGAGGCTTTGTATGGTAGGAGGTGTAGATCACCTATTTGTTGGACAGAGGTCGGGGACAGAGCTTTGCTCGGGCCTGAAATTGTACAAGACACCTCTGAAAAGATCAAAACTATTCGGCAAAGGCTCAAAACAGCTCAAGACCGACAGAAGAGTTATGCAGATGTCCGGAGAAGACCTCTTGAGTATGAGGTCGGCGACCATGTGTTCATCCGTGTTTCTCCAATGAAAGGCCAAGTCAGGTTTGGGAAAAAGGGCAAGTTGACGCCCCGTTATATTGGGCCGTTTCAAATTTTGGAGAAACTTGGTCCAGTTGCTTATAGAGTTGCTTTGCCACCGGGATTTGAGCAAATCCACAATGTGTTTCATGTGTCAATGTTGAGGGGTTACCTCCGAGACCCGTTGCATGTGATTGATTATCACCGGATTGCTATTGATGAAAATATGGAATATGCTGAATGGCCGGAAAGAATTGTTGACCGACAAGTGAAAGAATTGAGAAACAAATCCATTCCAATGGTGAAAGTGGAATGGAAGGCACACTATGGGACAGATGCTACATGGGAAAAAGAGGAGGAAATGCGTCTACGCTATCCACATTTGTTTCCCGACGAAGGTAAGTTAAGTTTGGAGGACCAAACTTCCTAAAGGGGGGAAGACTGTGACACCCCTGTTCCGTAGTATGTTAATTAGTCCTTAACATGATGTGATTATGTATTTTGATATGATTTTGTGTTCCACTATGTGAAAATATGTGGTTTGAAATTTTATCTGTTCATCGTAGGAATATCTGTTTGAGTAGTCTGTTTTGGAAATTTAATTGAGGGCCTTATCGGCCACGGAACCCGAAATTGATTACGCCATTGTGGTTGGCATAATTTTTAGGGCCTACGGTGAAATTTAATTGAAATTTGATTCTGGTCAATTTAAACTGATTAAATTGAGAAATTAAGTACCCCATTATTTTATATTAAAATATTTGTTAGTGGGGCTTGTTGTATATTTGTATTGCACTCTCCTTTAGCTCTCTTAAAACTCAAAATCTGAGTTAGACAATTGAGAGTGAGAGAGAGGCCGGCCATGGAGAGAAAAAGGGAGAGATTTGTGTAATTTGGGCTCAAGACTTGGGAATTTGAAGATCTAGCTCAAGATTTGGCTAGGGCTTGAGTGTTGAAGCTCTTAGGTAAGTGATTTCATGAAATCTCACTTGTAATTTGTAAGTTCAAGGGTTGTTTGTGATCAAGAACATGTAATGAGTTGATTTTTGTTGAGATTGAAGTCTTAGAACTCATGCATGTAAGAAATTACTTTGAATTTGCATGTTTGAGCTTGAAACACATGATTCATGTGGAGTTTTGGGTAAAGCTCATATTGTAGTCACCATTTGTACCATCTAAGTTGAGAATGATGAGCATCTCCCACATGCATGTACAAATCATGGGAGTATAAGTCTTGAATGTTGAATTTGGGCATGTTGATGATGGGTTTGAGACAATTTGGGACATGCATGTAGATAATTCATGTAATTGAGCTTCCTAATGTTGTAATCTGCATTAGTAGCATGTTAGCATGTGTAAATGTGTAATTTGAACCATTGCATGCAAGAAATGTAGATGGAAAACTGATTTGGAGCTCAAGAACACGATCTGGGAAACCCAGATTTTTGAGGTCCGCTCGAGCGGGGTAATGGCCGCTCGAGCGGGAAAATCGTGCTCCCAGCATTTTTGCAGAGTTGGATGCCCGCTCGAGCGGGACATTTCACGCTCGAGCGTGGATTTTTGTAGACGGACCTTCAGCTCGAGCGCATCTTTTGTGCAACCAGCACCTTGCAGGCCTTAAGGGTCCGCTCGAGCGGAGAATCTTACGCTCGAGCGGGGACCCTGTTTCCTGGAATTTTGTTCATGCATTTTGTGATTCGTTTTCCGTTCTCTTTCACTTGTAAGCACTCCTAGGCATGTGTTAAGCATTGTAAATGAGTTAATGAGATAAGAACAAAGCCTAAAGAGGAATATGTGAATTAAAGAACGGATTGAACTGTTAGTGACCCTTTTGTATTCATGAAATGTGTAGGGTCAAGCTCCAGGGCGCATCCACAAGCCGATCACTGTGAGTAACATCAATATTTGAAAACTTGTCAATGTCCAATTGTTATTCCCCTATAAATATTATGAGTTGTTAATTGGGATTGTGGACAAAAGTTTGACATAAATGAATGGGCCAAAGGCCGTTTGACATAAATGAATGGGCCAAAGGCCGTTTGACATGAATGAATGGGCCAAAGGCCGTTTGACATGAATGAATGGGCCAAAGGCCGTTTGACATGAATGAATGGGCCAAAGGCCGTTTGACATAAATGAATGGGCCAAAGGCCGTTTGACATGAATGAATGGGCCAAAGGCCGTTTGACATGAATGAATGGGCCAAAGGCCGTTTGACATGAATGAATGGGCCAAAGGCCGTTTGACATGAATGAATGGGCCGAAGGCCGTTTCGCCATGAATGGAAACCCGGATGGGCCAAAGGCCAGAATGTTTGGAACTACAGTTACTTGACTTGCATTTCGTATAGTTATATATATATTTTGCTGTTAAACAGAAGTATGAATTGGGCCCAAGGCCGTTTGGAGCATGTTGATCTCCATATTGTTATGTAACTGTTATATTTGATATTATTCACTGGGCTATCGCTCACGCTCATTCATGTATTTGTAGGTGAGCCAAGGGAAGTCCAAACCCAGCCCCAGTGAAGTCTGCTAGGAACAACAGGAGTTTTGGGAGAGTCAGCCTTGTGCCTCGCGCATGAGACCATCCTTGCCCTTTTACCATGTACCTATGTTTTGTCTTGTTGGCAAGGACCCAGTGCATGTCTGTACATAGTCTGTTATAGGTTGACTCGTTTTGGACGATCCTGTCTGTAATGAATTTTGTGAAGCTGTACTTTTGATGTGAGTTATTAACGTATCTGAGTATGGTTTGTTTGATGTGCATATAAGCACGGCTCTATGGACAAAGTTTTTAATTTTGCTTCCGTTTGGCCCCCATTAACTCTGTTAAAATACGTTTAGAACAGTTTGAGGCCGTAGGTAATCTCATGATTACTGGCCGGTTACGTCCTTAACCCACGGGGGCGGGTTCGGGTCGTGACAGCTACGCACAGAAGACATGGCACAGAGACTGGTTAAGCTTTAAAATGCAATTCCTTGCACTATCTTGAGCAAAGAAGGTCCCAAACCACATCAATGACCCAAAGAAGGGTGTAGGAGATTCACCGGCCCTCAGGAGAGTCCACCAGCCATCCACCGGCCACAAAACAAGGCCATCGGCCATCTGTTTGGCCAACCGGCCAACAATGCCTGTATCGGGGGAGTTTTGTCAATTCGCTACGGATCTTCAAATATAGGGCTTTAAGCCCTTATTTCTCACTTGCCTCTTGGTCAAAAATCCCTTCCCTCTCTCTCTAGGTTATTTTCCAACCTTCATTCCTCGCTTTTCCTCAGTTTTTGAGCCCGTTTCGTTGTTCGATTCGCAAACACCTCCTCGTTTCGCACGTTTTGAACCGAACAAATCTTGGTTTCGGTGCATTTTTCTTGATTTCCACGACTCGGGTTTGTTTCCCTCGAGTTTACCTTGATTCTCGTGCCTTTTTCGCACTTCGAGCTTTTCGCTCATTTTTCACCCTCTCAGGGTTGACTTTTCAGTTGATTTTTCACATTTTCGCCTGCTTTTCACACTTCCGGCCATTTTCGCACCTTTCTCGACGTGGCAGACGATCTTCCATAGGGCGGGGCTCCCCCGGAGATGGATGTTGACCCCGAGGTCGAGCTCCTACCTCTCCATATCCGACCGTTCGACCCGGCGGCTTACAGGCCGGCTATACACGTGTTGCCTCCCGACGGACATCTCCAGTTCAGGAGTTTTTCCAGGGGCGTGCCACCAGAGCTTCTACTGCGTGAGCCAGAGTCACATTTGTCTTACGGTGCCTCCGAGGTATACTCTTCCCCGTTTCATTTTCCGCAATGTAGAACACAACTGTAATAGTCGATCTTGTTCTTTAATTGCTTAGCCCGGATACACCGATATACCACATGTTGTAGTTCACTGCGAGCACACCTATACTCGGCATTTGTTTGAATCTGAACATGTGTACACACACTGTACTGATACATCATATGTTGTAGTTTACTGTGAGCACACCGGCACCCGATATCTATTTGAATGTGAACACGCGCACACACGCTGTATTTTCCACTGAACCACTCAACCACACTGATACATCACATGCTGTAGTTCACTGCGAGCACATCCGCACCTGATATCGGTTTGAATCTGAGCACGCGCACACACACTGTATTTTCCACTGAACCACTCGAACACACTGATACGTCGCATGCTGTAGTTCACTGCGAGCACATTCGCACCCTATATCTGTTTGAATTTGAACACGCGCACATACGCTGTATTTTCCACTAAACCACTCAAACACACTGATACATCGCATGCTGTAGTTGACTGCGAGCACATCCGCACCCGATATCTGTTTGAATCTGAACACGCGCACACACGCTGTATTTTCATCAATTCTGAGTGCTTTCAACGCTGTATTGCTAACAGTGCTTCGCAAATATTTGTTTTGACCATAGGGGGATTCCCATGCCTTCCGAGGGTATGGGAACGTCATGGCCCGGTGGTGGTACATGGAGCTTTCCAAGGCGGTTCGCCGTACCGTTGACCAGGCCGGCTTCGGCACTTTCTGCATGGGGCTCTCACGCCTTACTGCGAGTAGGCCTCTCCTTGCTGCGTGTGGAGAGGTGGTGGGACACCACCGACTCTTTCCACCTTTCCGCCACTGGGGAGATGACGATGACTTCCTTCGACTTCTCCATGCTCACAGGCATCGGAGTAGGGGGTGATCCGATCTCCTTCGATACTGACATGGACGAGTGGGATGCCGCTCAGCTTTACTTTCTCGGCACCCAGCCACTCCTCGCTCAAGCGGTGTTTGTGCGATACTCGTGGTTCGAGGACCACTTCAGGATCCAGGCGCCCACTACTCAGGAGGAGGAGGAGCAGTACGCTCGCGGCTTTCTGATGTTCCTGCTAGGGACCACTCTCTTTGCCGACCAGGAAAACATCGTGCCCCTTTGTCTGCTGAGTGCACTGGTTGACGTGACCAGGATCTGTGGCTACGACTGGGGTGGCGTAGACTTGGCCACACTCTACGGCTATATGAGTTCATTTTCCTGCCTCAGCGAACAATTGCTCGAAGGCTACTGGCTGGCTTGGGAGGTACGTCTTCTTCTTTTGTTTTACATTTCTACTTTATATTCTCTGTACTCTGTATACTGTACACACTACGGTCTTCTTCACGTTGGTCATATACTGCACCCACGGCACACATATAATCTGCTTTACACACTGCACACATTGCACAACACACTTCATATACTGCACAATCTGCTGCCAACTGACTGTACACTGTACATATTGCAAACACACAATCTACTTTACACTTACTGTATACTACATGGACTGTACACTCTGCACAATGCACTGCTCAATGCATGGTTCTGCGCCTTCTACTTTATTCTGTATTCTGCTTTATCTGATAAACATACTGATGTTTTCTCTGTTACCCTTCACAGTTGTGGGTATACACCTACTTCCCGAGGCTTGCCCCGGTACCAGAGGAGGAGATGCCTCCCATGATCCCATTCTCTCACCGCTTCAACGTGAGGTGCGAGCGGAGGCCTCGAGAGTCTTTCATATTCTTCCGTCGCTCTTTCGATACCATCACCGCTGCAGAGGAATATCAAACATTACAATTCATTTAAGCTTCACTTTGCATTGCATTTTCAATAGCAGTAGATAAAAATCTGTATTTTGTTTGTAGATCACCTGGCAGCCATGGATCTCATTGCCCATCATAGTACGGGAGCGGTATGAGGGTGCTCAAGAGACCTCCCGGTTCAAGATTTTGCTAAAGGGCCCGGTCTGTCGGGCCTGGTACCTGGGCGAGCGCTTCTTGCGGCAAACCTTAGGCATGCCAGAGCAGACAGTTCTGGAGCTGCCTCCTATGGCCATGAGGTAGACAGAGATATACACCCCGCAGGACATGGCCATTTGTACGATTGGTTGGGACTCGGAAGGCTTTAGAGGCGAGGACAACTATGTAGAGTACGTCCAAACCTATATCATGCAGCCTTTGGGTAGTGCTCGCCGAGCTGAGAGAGAGAGGCCTGCGGTGCCAACGGCTGGAGCTGGAGCAGGAGCAGGGGCAGGAGCAGGAGCACCGAGGATGGCTCAGGGCCATTGTAGGAGTGGGCCCCGGAGAGGGCAGAGAGCTGGGTGGCCAGCGCTGGCTACGATGATGAGATGCAGAGGGCAGGGTGGGGAGACTTATCAGATCCCCATCGCTCCCCCTTCGGCTAATCATGAGCTAGTCGGATTCTATGGCTTGCCTCTGGTATGCACTACTGCATTTTGTATTCGGTACCGTCATTTCATTTCATTCCGTTTGATATTCCGCAGAATACTGATATCTAACACTCTTGCAGACTTCTGCCGAGTACACTCGCCAGTCCCTGGAGTTGACTGCCTCCGTGATGGGGATGTTGTAGCGGAGCCTCGACCTGCTAGCTATCTACAGTATCCCGGTAAGCTCTTTCAACCACAATCTCAAACCCTTCATAATATGATGCATCGCATTACCAACACAGCACTTGATACATGGCCCTCACTGCGTTGATACGTTATAACCCACATACTGTTCACAGCATTCATCACGGCCTTCATACACTACACTCACATACTGTATTTTGTACCAATATACTGCTCACAGCACTCATGCATTGTACTCACATACTGTATTCTGTTCTGATATACTGTTCACAACATTCATACACTGCACTCACACACTGTATTCGGTTCTGATATACTGCTCATGGCACTCATACACTGCACTCGTACATTGTATTCTGTATTCATACTCTGCTTTGCTAATGCTCTTACCATTTGTCTTTTCCAGCCCCCATTCCAGATGTCGGCTGCAGGGGGTGCTCCAGCAGGACCATCTGTATCCACCCGAGGAGGAGGGAGAGCAGGGCGAGGGACCGCAATACACCCCCGCACCAAGGTGGGGCGCACTCATGTTGGGAGCATCTCACGGGCACCGATTCCGAACGATGATGAGTTCGAGACAGAGGCAGAGGCAGAGTCATCTGAGGATGAGACTGAAGATGATTTGGACTTGAGCTCAGATGGTGGAGTCGGCGACGATGCTCCTGGACCTTCGTCCAGGAAGAGAATGAGGACAGACCCTCATGCCTGAGACCATTTGACATTGATCTAGACTTTTGTTGTTTTTCTTCTTTTTCCTTGTCTTGTTCAGACCTTTTTGTTGCTTTTCCTTTCTTTTTTGCTTTTCTTTTTGCTGGTAGCTTGAGCACATTGTACTGTCACAGGGAGGTTTTGTTTCCTTCAAAACTGTGTACTTGAAAAGATGATGGAATGAAACAAACTTTTTCCCAAAAAGGTATTGCATCGCATATTTCATACATCGCATCGCATCATATTACATAACAATGTAATTGAATGGAAATTGAACATGCATGTACTACCAGGTCAGGTAGACCAACGTAACAAAATTAACTCAATAAGAAAAAATGAGACCTTAATAAGTTTACAACTCGATAAGCAGAGAGCAACAACTCGATAAGCAAAATTGCGACAACTTGATAAGCAAATTGAAGTAATACAGGTGTGACTTTGCAAAATCAACACCAGAAGGCACTGGAAATGGAACTAATCACAAGTTCTCAATATGTTCAACATATAGAGTGTTCGTTTTGAATACACCGCTCACAACACAGTACTCTGTCCATTTTGGTCATAGGGCTCATGCAGGACACTGCTGATTCTGAATACACAGCCCATTCTGAATATTGCTCATTCTGAACTCACAGCCCATAACACAATGTTCGGTTTATTCGGCATATAGCTAATTCTGAACAAACAGTTCGATCTGAACCGACGGGATGCAGAGATGGGATTGGCAGAAGTTGAAACATACTCAGATGCTCCAAATGTGGAAGAACAAACGTGGAGAATGGCACAGCACTCTGAGCACAAAGCAATTCATTTTGAAAATCGAGAAATGAGTTCTCAATCGGGTATTGAGCCTATGACTAAACACAGCGAAAAAAGACTCAAGAACATAAAACAAAAGGTATACAACCTAAAGACAAACACAGACACCTGAAACGACCCAAGACAAGAATCGAGACAAACAAAAGACACGACACTCAGACGTGTTACAAAAGCGAGAGGCCAGTTTCTCCGGGTATTGTTTCCCACCCTTTCTCATTTGTGGTTCTCACATCACTCTGGCACTCAATCTCTGTTTTTCTCTGAAAAAGCCCTTTTCCTCACTTTTTCTCTCAGCGCACATCTCTCTATTCTTCAATCTCTCATTTTTTTATCCCTCCCCTGGGTGGCTTGATGGATAAACAAAAGGTTGTGGGTTCATGCCCGACACTATCAGCTCATGCCTATTTCCTTCAGTGTCATTTAGTCAAGGCCCCGGAAGAGGGAATGGAGTAACTTGATCCACTCGAGTTCGTGCTTCGCACTTGGCTTGATACCTCGTTGCTCGGAGGATGTTGAGAGCTTTCGGCCTTTGTTGTTGGCTTTAGCTGTGTGCCTTTTTGGCAAGTAGAGTGTCCTTTCTGGGAAACGCATGGATAACGACGAAAAGACAAGAAGCCTGACTCAACTGTGCCCCTAGTTCATCATTTTGACCCTTTTTTGTTTTTGCTTTCTACTAAAACAAATTTGATCAATATAAAAGTTTGATTAACCTGCTCGTTCAACTTTCAGACTTAAAATCATGCAAGTTAGGTTTGTGAGCACTGAAAGTTTTCCTTTTTGGGTCCAAGGAAGTGGTCCGATTTTGGAAAAATTGAATAATTTTTGAGAAAATTAGTCAACCTCAGTAAAAATTCTCAAAAACTATTTTTGCAAGCGGTCACTGCTCAACGAGCACGGAAGCTACTCTCAAGATGCGCAACCTCGGATCCATAACAATGGAAAATTGCCCCTTGCTTAAACGGCACTGCACGGCAACGGAAAGTTGCCCCTTGTTTGAATGGCACCGTGTAGACGTCCCCGAACGCCCCGGGAGGGAAATCCCGTTTTGTTTGTATGGGCTTACTACAATTCAGAACTCAATGTCACGGTCCTGTATCTAATCTCACCGAGTGCAATGCAAGACCGATGAATCATCAAATAGTCCAAATCTGGCAAATTATTTTTGAAAATTGATTTTTTTGAAAGAAGTGCCAAACATGGACTGCTTTGCCAGATACAGAGTTGCCATCTAAATATTTTATTTTCGAAAATTTAGGAAACCCTGACTCGTGCCTAAGGCCACGGGTCCGTCATCACAAAAGTTGCCTCGGCTGGGGAACTTGGCTACGATTGGGAAAGGTCACTTCGTGAGCACCCCCGCTCGCCTAATCACAGATCAGCCTCTACTAAACATGATATCGAGTTTTGAAAACATTATGTGCTCTTATTCCGGTTATTAGTCTAGATTTACTACGTGATGCGCATAGCATACAAGTATAGACTGGATCGCCTGAATTGGAACAAAACACCTCATGTTTGTTTTTAAAATGGTTTGCTACTCGCAAGTAGGCTAAAATGTGGATTTTGCCACCTTCGTGTGGGCTTAGAAAATATGATTTCGCCACTCTCAAGTGGGCTTAAAACTCGCATTCAATGAATTGTTGCAATTCAAATAATCCAACCTTCACCCACAGGCATTCAGGCAGTTATATCACATAAGCAGTTAGCCTCATGGTAAGCATGCTATCATGGCAACACTCACACTCATGCAAGGATGCTAAAGCATAAACACTTACTGAGTACTCCGAGTCAAAACAGAAACTAGTTAGTAATCAATGCATGATCCTAGTTCATGTTAAAATGGCTAATGCAACACATGCAAAATGCAACTACAATAGGCTCGGCTATCCTAAGAATGGCATATGAGATGCTACAGCTAACACGTATTCAACTTGGAATTAAAATACAATGCAGTTAGTATGATGCGCCGAGCCCGGTGCATGCAAGACAGATGAATGAATGCAAACATGCGAGCATAAGTATGCTAATTGAAACATGCCCTAATCTAACAATCATAAGCTGATAAAATAAAAGGGAGAAAGACGTGGGGTTGGAAGACATACATCACACACACGCACACTTATTACAACATTGCCCCCCCTCGAGGGATCCAAATAAATAATACAGTCCGAATAAATAACAACTACAGCTAATTATTACACAACATTAACTAATTAACAAACTAGCTAAGTAAGCATGTAAACTACATGAATATGACTGCCTCGGCTCTGTTTTGGGTGATGATGGATGCATGCATGCTCGAGTCGCCTCTTCGGGAAATTCCATCGCGATGCCTCGTCTCGCCTTTGTTTGCAACTGATTTTAGAAATTTGCACAAGGCTCCAAGAGGCTAAAACTCCACCCTGGGAAGGCTGCCGACCAGTTATTGGCTTGGGAGACACTTGTCGACCACCCTTTATGGTGGAAACCAAAAAAAGTGGTCGACCTGCTAGGAAACCGGGTGGGCCGACCACTTTCTGCCTCTGGATTCTGGTTTTTCTGCAACAAAGGCAAGAGGGAGAGAAAGCATGGTATTTTCAACATATGTGTGCAAAACCACTCTCCCTGTCCTTGCACAAGCTCAAGGAAGTGTAGACCTCGATCCTCGTGCCACCAATCATGCATCTCAATGCATGATAGCCGAGGAGTCAAATTGCACGACTCAATGGAATGAATGCAAGTATGAGCACATGAAGCCAACAATTCTATCATGGGTAATCAAGAATGTCGACGACTAGGGATCAAGGTACATTTCATCGCTTGGAGTATGAAATGTCCCTCATTTTCCGTGTTTGGACTAGCTCCTACTCCAAACACAATGCAATATGCATGACATGCACAAATGCAACTAGCATGCAATCCTAATGCAATGCGACCTAACCATGCAAACATGCAAGGATGAGATGCAAACATGCTACTAGCATACACAATGCTATAAACTATATGGCATACACAATGCGACTAACAACCTAGCATACGCAATGCACACACGAAGATGGACATACACAAAGGCATAATCAAAGCATACACAATGCGATGGTCAAACATGCAACAACATGAACCAAACGGCATACACAATGCAAGGTGGACTTAAACCAATATGAGTGGACCTCAGCCACAATCAAATCAGTGGCCATGTGATGTAAATGAGACAACTGAGATACATGCAAATATGTCACCCAATGCATGCTAGATGACCCGGGTACCGAAACTAGTGAACTGTGTTACACTAGAGGTACCCAAAGCAATGCACCAATGGCAAAACCAATCCCAAACAGACCCTAGGTAGGTCTGAAACAGTGGGGAAATGGCCTAAAATGATGGTTTGGAATGCAAAGAAATGGAGCTCATTCAACAGTCGGTAAATGAGGCATACAAGCCCGACTCTCGAACACATTTATAGAGTACAAAACATGGCAATATGGTATTCAAATAAGCTCTGAAATATGATGTATAATGGGCCCAAAACATGAACACACCTCAGTATATGCATGGAATGGACCTTAAAACTCAAAGTTAAGCATGGGTATTGAACTACAAGCATGCAAAACAAACATCATTCAATCATGAGACCCAAAAATAGAGCTAGGGCAGTCCAAAATACGCACAATATCAGTTTAAGGTATGGCCAAAAAGTGCTAACATGAAGGGTCAACAAAGCATGCGAAGTAAGCTAGTGAACCATGATTTACACTACACGTATATGAAGCACATGAGGACTCACCAAACCAAAAAAAATAGAAGTATGCCATGCCAAAATATGCCCAAATAACCACTGAAACTCAGTCAACACATGCAAGAATGAAGTGCTCCTTTGAAAGGCCATGCAAGAGGTTATTCTACACATGTATGATGGACACACAAAATGGCAAAACCACCTCTGGACCAAGCTTATGAGGGTCCTAAAACCCACCAAAATGGCCCTAAAATTAGTCTAGGAAGCATGCAAGTGAAAGACCCTTTGAAAGGCCTTGAATAGGATTGTTCTACACATGCATAATAGACATTCAAAATGGCCAAAAGGGCTCTAGACAGAGCTTATGCAGACCTTAAAACTCACCAAATAGGGCCTGAAACATGACTTCAAAACATGCAAATAAGGGGCCCTTTGGAAGCCCAACAAAGCTAGTAAAGAGAACAAGGGGTGAAAGGGTCACCCCTCTATGATTTTGAAGCTCAAAGACACATGTTAGCCACTGAAAATCCACTGGATTTTAGTGGCTAAAAGGCCAAACCAAGGCCAATGCAAATGCTCAAATGCATAGCTCAAGACATGAGGAAATAAAGCATGGAAGGGGGTAGATGACCCCCAACAGAAAAATGACCTTAAGAAAACATGTTTATAAGCTCAAAAGAAAAAAAAAATCAGTTTATGTTGAAACCCAAAAATGCTTGCAAATAGGGCTAAGATATGAAGCAAAATAATGCAAAAAAAAAAAAAAAAAAAAAAAAAGGGGGAAATAGAGGCTTACCCTTGTAGAGTCGACCCTCAGCAACTTCTGGACCAAGGTAATGAGCTTTCAACCCCTGTAAATCAGTTCCAAGGTGCTTGGATGGATGGTGGAGGTGTTGTGCTAGGAGGTGTAGTGTAATGGGTGCAAGAATAATGGGGTTTGGAGCTTGAACAAGAGAGCTATGGAGGGAGAAGTGTATAAGCCTTAGCCAAAAATTTCTAACCCTTCCAAAAGGAGAGGAGACCTTGTAGACACTCCATTTTTGACCGTCCTCAAGACTTGGACGTCACCGTTTGAACACTCAGTGATCATCCATGTTTGTGTTCGTCTTGAGTTCCCTGAGGTCTCGGCCACTCACCCTGCCTCAGGATCTCTCGACTCGACTGTTTTGTGTTTGGTTTTGCACCAAACACTTGTGTTTTGCCTTTGAGGGGCAGGGAATGGCTTGTTGGCCATTCCAACACATCACCGGCCATGGCTTGAGGCCACCGGCTGGGTTTTGTTGCCATCGGCCAAATATTTGGTCGGTCGGCACTCTGGTTGGTCGGTCGACCATCTATTTTGGTCAAATTACATTTTTGGCCGGCCGACCACTGTGCATCTGCTTTTGTAGATATTTTTATGCCAGCTGTTCTAACTGGCATACACTTTGCTCCCCTCCATACATGTGTATGAAGGGATCTCCCTCTTGACTAGCTTACTTGAGAAGCTTTGCAAGAGTGAGCTCTATAAGTGGGAGCCTCTTCTCCCTGCATTAGGGTTACAACATTTTTCCAGAGGGCTCTGATATTAGGGTTAGGGTTTGTATATCCCCCATCTCTATATCTCTCTCTCTTTTGTGTATAAGTGTGTTTTTTGGTCTTATTATTGCACACAAACACCCACCATTACACCTTACATTGGCTACTGAGGTGCTAGGGAGCTGTTCTTGAAGTTCTTGATTGGTTTTGAGCTCAAAGAACCAGCTGGAGCATTGTTTGTGAAGAGGGTCATCAAAGGTAAGAACTTCACCCTTTATTTCCCATTTTTGCATAGCTTTTTAACATATCTTGCAACTATTTTCAAACTTTGTATATAACTAATAAAAGTCTTGTATTTGCATGCTTAAGATACTTCATTAAGGTCATTTTGTTGTTTGGGGTCGATCTCTCCCTCTTAGGCCTTGTTTGGCCCTTTTTGTACTCTCTTTGTTAAGTTTTGGAACCTCTTGTGTATTGGCCTTCTCACCACTAAAATCTAGTGGACTTTCAGTGGTGAAGAAGGGGTTTTGAGGTCTTGCATAGGGGAGGGACACCCCTCTCCCTTTGTCTCTCTCTCTCTCTTTTTTTTTTTTTTTTTTTTTTTGCATTTTTGGCTCTTAATGGTAGCATGCATGAGTAGTTGTCTTTGGTACCATTTCAAAGGTTTTTGGATGTTTTTAGGTCACAATATGCCTCTATTTTTGGTCGAATTAATGACCCCTTTCATGCCTAATATACTTGCCTTGTATTCCTCCATTTTGCCTAGAAGTGCATCTTGCATCTAGCCTACCATGCTCTCATATTTTGGCCTAACTTTGTGAAGTTCTTTGCCATGTCTTACCATGCTTGAGGTCTGTGGGGTGCTGTTTTGATCATATTTTCCATGTTTGGTATAGCCTCTTTGCATTTTGGCTTGTGAGCCTTGAGGGTGTGAGTTATGAGCATGCTTTAGTTGGGTTGTTTCAATGATTTAGGGTCATTTTACATGCCGTCTCAGTCCCTAATCCATGCTTGCATGATTGCACTCATCATCCCTTTCATGCCTCGAAGAGTTGCCTAGTTGAGCCTTGAAATGAGCATTGTGCATGCTTATGTGTTTGAGGCTTTGGGTTACCATGACATTGGGTTTTAGGGGTCCCTTTTGCATGCTAAAACTCTGTTTTGCATTGAAAAATCCATGCCTTATTTGCTTAGGGTAGGTGTTGAGTAATGCCCTCATTTGAGGCCTTGAATGCTCCTTTTTTTTTACATCCATTTCCTAGCATATTTCGGCATCATCCTTCATATGTTTTTTAGAGTTTAACATGAGTATTTGATGTCTTTGTTTGTCACCCTTAAGTGTCCTTGAGGGCTCCCCCTCCCATGCTTAGGTGATAGGCCTTGGTGTGTGCATGCTTGCATGCATAATTTGTGCCATTTTTGGCTCTTTTGGCCACTGTTTTGGGGTGTGGCTGAGGCCTCCCATTTCAGTCTAAGTCCATCCTTGTGTGTAGTAGTATGTTTGATTTATTTCCTCTAGTTGCATGCTTGCAATATATCATGTTTGCATTACATGATAGGTTGCATTGCATTGCATCTCGCATGCTTAATACATTACATTTGCATGCATAGGTTACATTGCATTTGGCATGTTTTGTGCCTTTGTCATTTCGCACATTTGGGCCATGTTTGTATACATGCATTGCATTGCTTGGTTTGGGGTGTCAAACCAAGCATGAGGGGTGAGGTGTGTTCGTACTCAAAGTGACAAAACACGTCGAACTCCTCGGTTGCCAACGCCCTTGATCTCAAGCATGATAGGGTGTAAGGCACTCATCTCTTTTGTTGCATGCATTTTACATTGAATGGCAAGCTTGGTCTCTTAGGCCATCATGCAAGAAAATGCATAATTGATGGCCCGAGGGTCGAGAGCCACGCTCCCTTTAGTCCATTGCATGATAGGGAGTGCGGCCATGCACACATTTGCTTGAAAATCCCATACCATACACTGTCTGTCCTCTGCTACTGTCAAAACAGATTTCTACAGGAAAATTTGGCTGACCGACTACTTATTGTGCCGAACGACCAAATACAATTAGCCAATAGTTAAACCAATGGTCGGTGACTATTCCCTTTGGTCGGTGATGTTCCCACTTGGTCGGTGATGCTCCTTAGTGTCCAGAGAAGCATCCTTGGGACTCGTGAAAATTTTCAAAGGAGCAAGGAAATGTAAACAAAGGCAACAGTGGCATGGTACGGGTTTCCGGGCAGGACGAGTCAAGCATGCACCATTCGCGCATTCCGAGGCAGGGCTGCGGCCATCTTCCTTCTATATTTAATTCATTAATTAATTAGAAGTTCTGTAATAATGAATTTAGCAGTATTCATTTGGTTGTGTAATATTATTTGGACCCTCCGAGCGAGGGCAATTGTGTAATAAGTGTGTGTGAGTGTGTCTATGTCTTCTAACCCCACTTCTTTCTTCCCTTTTATTTGCTAGCTTTCGATGGTTAGTATTAGGACATATTTAAATTAGCATACCTTATGTTATGCATGCGTGCATTCATAATTAGCATACCTTATGTTAACCCCACTGCATTTGTGTTTCAATTCCAAATTGAATACGTGTTAGTTGTAGCATTTCGCATGTCATTTTAGAATAGCCGAGCCTATTGTATTCGCATTCCTGCATGTGTTGCATTAGGCATTTCTGTATAGTTAGGATCATGTATGGATTTCTAACATAGCTTTTGTTTTGGCTTGGAGTACTCGGTAAGTTTTTACGCTTTAGCATCCTTGCATGCGTGTGAGTGTTGCCATGACAGCATGATTACCATGAGGCTATTTGCTTATGTGATATAACTGCTTGAATGCCTGTGGATGGAGGTTGAATTACCTGAGTTAGAATAATGCATTAAAACCGTGAGTTTTAAGCCCACTTGATAGTGGCAAAAACCATCTTTTCTGAAGCCCACTTGAGGGTGGCAAAACCTGCATTTTAGCCTACTTACGAGTAGCAAACTGCTTTAAAAAACAAACATGAAATGTTTTGTTCTAACTCAAGCGATTCAGTCAATACTTGTATGCTGTGCGCATCACGTAGTAAATCTAGGCTAATAACTGGAATAAGAACGCATAATGTTTTCAAAACAAGATATCGTGATTAGTAGAGGCCGATCTTTGGATCGGGCGAGAGGGGGTGCTCATAGCTGACCTTCCCCAATCGTACCCAAGTTCCTGAGCCGAGGCAACTCTAGTGATGACAGACACGTGGCCTTAGGAAAACGAGTCAGGGTTTCCTAAATTCTCTCAAAATAAAATATTTAGGTGGCGACTCTGTATCTGGCAAGGCAGTCCATGTTTGGCACTTCTTTACAAAAATTTGTTTTTCAAAATGATTTGCCGGATTTAGACTCTTTGGTTCAAATTAAGAACTGTGACAATTTGAGTCCGAACTGTAGTGAGCCCCAACGAACAAAACAGGGGATTCTCCCCCTCGTGACGTTCGGGGGACGTCTACAGTTTCTGGCGACTTCGCTGGGGAGTTAGAGAACTTGACTCGAACTCATGATATCTTGTTTTGACTACACTTATGTGTTTCTTTGCATTGCATTTGCATCGGTGCGCCTAGGACACCGTGTTTGCCATCAGCTATTCCTGAACGGTTTGCAAGAGGCTCATTTCGAGAAGCGCGCCATAAGGCTAACCGGTTACGGGCTCTGCCACGATGGGAACACAAACCCCAGTTGTTACCGGGGCACCCTTTTGACCATTCGACCTAGTGCATAATCGAAATCCATAGTGACCATTCCAAAGCTAGGACAGGTTGCTTACCCGATTTTTGGTTGTTTGAAACCGTTGTGTGCGTAGTGAAACCCTAGCTCCTGACAAAATAGGACAGGGAAACCCTACCCCAACATAGGGGTGTTTTGGCTCTTACTTGCGTGTTATGTGCTATGTGCTTTTTGAGTTGACCCCCCCCCCTCCGCAGGGAACGCACATATTTGTTTACAAGTTTGGGCATCAGGCCTGAGGGCATCAGTATCAGTAGTTTGGGGAATCAGTTATATCTGCGGGTATCAGACTCAGTTTTGGGACAGCGATTTTGGGGAACAGTGATCAGTAGTAGAGTACAGTTATTCAGTCATGTCTGTGTCTGCTTCCGTCTGGGCTGAACTACTGCTTGTTTTCCCTTTCAAGGTTCAGAAATTTGGGTTCAGAGATTTGGTGTTCTCCTTCGCTGAGGCAAGGCAGACGTCTGATCCGTCAACCGCCGATTGCATCATCACCGTTCAGTTCAGCGGACTTATGATCACGCAGAGTTCATAGGAAATTGTGGTTATGGCAGCCGTGTTAGACCAAGGGATCATCTTGCAGGATGAGACCAATGTTGATGTACCGCATCCACCCAGGTCACCTGCTGCACACCCGATTTGGACCCCCTAGTTGTATCAGGCTCGTGACCCCACCACGTTCGAGTTAATGGGAATGATTGGTGACCTCCAGAGGTATGTGGCTAATCTCGCCTACGGAATGTCGGCTTCGCCACCAGCCACATCATATGTCGGGAATTTTGTACCACAGGAGCCCCCACTACTGGGGCAGATTGTGATCGAGCTCAGCCAACCAGAGGTTGCCTCTAGCTACAGCAATGATGTGTCAACAACAACCAGGTTTCGCTCTGATGTAGTAACCCAAACCCTCGATGAGGCTAAGGCTAGAGGTAAGAACAAAGTGGGAACAGATGCTGATCCCATTGGACAACTGCTGTGGGCAGTCGAGGCTTTGAAAGCCGGGGAAATGAATAAGCAGCAAGTATTCGTAGTCATGACTAAAGCTGTGGATGATGCTTTCCCCACTCCAACCGAAGGCAGTTCAAGCCAGGCAAAAAATTGGGATAGGCCCCGTCATGCCAAGACAGTTCCTTCCATTCCCAACCCTGCACCAGGAAAAGATCAGAAAGCCAAGGCAGTGCTTGCCGACCCTTTCGCTAGTACGTCTAGCGAGAACCCTCAGACTTCGAAGTACCTGCCTCGAGGGCGCAGAGTCTTTCACGCCCTCTATATGCCTTTGTCTAGGGCATTTCAAATTTGGGCTAAAAAAGGACATCTTAAACCCCTCGAACCTCGACCTCTCCCGAAGAATCTCCTTCTTACACATAATGCTGCCTTATACTGCACATACCACAAGCAAACCGGTCACAGCACCGACGGCTGTTTCCACCTTCGCCACGAAGTGCAAGATTTGATCGACAATGAGGTCATCCTCCCACCCACCTCAGGAAAGTCTGCCACCACTGAATTGTTGGATTTCGAGGATGCTGCAAGCATGTGATCGGGGGTTGGACCACCTGTGGGTGGTGCTCGGTGTATTTCAGATGTGGCGTTTGGCACGCACTATGTTGAGCATTTACGAATGCATTTTTTGTAATTTCTGGCTTAGGTATCGAGTCAGTTCTTTGTTTTTGTTTTGGGTCTGTCTCATTGTCTTAAGTCAGTCTTTTTGCTTAATGGGTCTGTCTTGTTGTGTCGAGTCAGTCCCATTGTATAGAATGTCAGGTGATTATGGGGTTATTGCCTCGAACACCGTTTTGTTTTGTAATTATCCTTTTGCTTTCTTTTAAGTCTGTCTCTGCTGTGGAGCCAGTTGCAACCTGGAAATCTTGAATGAAACAGCTGCGGCTATCATGTTCTCGTGCTTATCGCTACTTTGAGCTAGTTGTGCCAGAGCGTTTGGATGAAATGGCAGTCCATCTCACCTGTTTTTCTACACCTTTAAATCATTGCATTGACCTAAGTTTTTCAAAACTTTTTGAACACTACGGTGAAAACGAAGAGGAAGGAATTCCTCGGGCTTTGCAAAAACTTGATCAAATTGAGAGAAAGAGAGGCATGCTAAAGCCCTTAATGAATGAAATCTTGTTTGTTAACGTGAGTACTGAGAAGGACCCTGGCTTGATCCAGATTGGTTCCACACTATCTTCAGCACGAGCGATTTGTCGCTTTCTTAAAAACTTTCAAAAACAAAATGTTTTGCGCGGTCCTGTGAAGACCTATGTGGAATCGCTCTTGAGATTGTGCAGCTTAGGATCGCTCTCAGCCTCGAGACTTGAGCCCTTACTTTCAAACCTTGGACCTCAGTTCAGAATGTTCAATGGTCAACCATTAAAGGAGGCCTGTGTGGCCATATTTGATGCAGCCCTCAAACAAGAGGCCAATAAAGTCAGATCAAGAAGATCAGACCTCATCGGAAGAAGCTCGCAAAGCTAGAACAGAAACACCCCTCAAACTAGGGGCAAAAAGTGTCCGATGTGCTCGAAAAGCCGAAGATGGATCCTTCTGCAAATCAATACAACAGCCACTCTCCTGAATACGGATGGCTTCAAAACCCTAAAACCATTTGGCATGGACTTGTTACATTTTTACCCTTGAGAGGCTCGCTGGGCCGAAAATCCGGAAGGGCGACCGAGGCAAAAATTAGAGCAAGAAAAAGAAGAAAAAAAAAAGAGAAAAGAAGAAAAATACAAAAAAATGAAAAGAAAAGATGAAAAGGAAAAGAAAAAATGAAAAGAATTGAAAAGAAAAGAAGAACAAAGCTCGCAAGGTTGAAAACCCAGAAAGGGCAGCCTTGGCAAAAGTTAGAGCGTAAAATGAGAGGTTAATACCCGAGTGTACCTTCCACCGGAACTACGTAAGCTTGATTCCCATGTTTGGGATACGTAGGCAGCTTCATTCTGAAGTCCAGCCCCCAACGCTTTCAAAGCGGTTGTGTCCATATATTGGTTTTGACCATCTTCGTCTTCTCTGTATCCGAGAGTTTAGTTGTGATCATCACTAAGGAGGACTGTTTACAATATGTCGCGGCGTCATCCAGACAAGGGGTAACTTTCCGTTGCCATGAGTCGCCATTCAAACCAGGGGCAACTTTCCGTTGCCATCCAAAGCGCTACGGTGCCATTCAGACAAGGGGCAACTTTCCGTTGCCATTCAAAGCGCTGCGGTGCCATTCAAACAAGGGGCAACTTTCTGTTGCCATGCAGTGTCTGTAACAACCCTCACCTTACACTTGTCATGCTTGCATACATTCCTGCATGATCTTGCCTTGTTATGATAATTGGAAGGATTTTCTTGCCTTGTTTTGATTGTATTGCTTGCATAGTTTTACTCCTTGTTCGGTGTGTGTGTGGCCGAAGTCACCTGGAGCTTAGTTCGCCTTTGAGCCTTTGTACTTAGAATTGTTTTGAGACCTTGTGTAGACGTCCCCCGAATGCCCCGGGAGGATGAGTCCCGTTCTGTTCATTTGGGGTTACTACAGTTCGGACTCGACTTGTGTCACGGTTCTTAATCTGAACCAAAGAGTCCAAATCTGGCAAATCGTTTTGAGAAACAGATTTTTGAAAAAGTAGTGCCAAACATGGACTGCTTTGCCAGATACAGAGTCGCCACCTAAATATTTTTAAAATGGGGAAATTTAGGAAACCCTGACTCGGTGCCGAAGGCCACATGTCCGTCATCACCGGAGTTGTCTCGGCTCGAGAGCTTGGGTACGATCGGGGAAGGTCAGCTATGAGCACCCCCTTTCGCCCGGTCCGAAGACCGGCCTCTACTAACCGTGATATCCAATTTTGAAAACGCTATGTGTTCTTAAACCAATTATTAGCCTAGAATTACTATGTTATGCGCGCAGCAAACAAGTATAGACTAGATTGCCTAATTTGGAAAGAGACATTGCATATCCGTTCGTTTTGAAAATGCTTTGGAATTTGCTACTCGCAAGTAGGCTAAAACACGGATTTCAATGAGTTCCTCCAACTCAAACAATCCAACCTTCACCCACAGGCATTCAAAACAGTTTAACACATAAGCATCTAGCCGCATGGCAAGCATACTGTCATGTTAACATTCACACACATGCGAGATGCTAAAGCGGAAATACTTACATCGTACTCCGTGCCAAAACAAAGAACTTGTTAGCAAACATGCATGATCCAAGTCCATGTTAAGTGCCTAATGCATCGCATACAAAGTGTTGTTAGAATAGGCTCGGCTATCCTAAACATGTCATGTGAAAATGCACAATTATCACGTATTCAGTTTGGGAATTGAAGTATTGATGCAATTAGCGTGATGTACCGAGCCTAATGCATGCAATACAAATGCATGGATGCACACATGCATAGCATGAGGTATGCTAAATTAAACGTGCCCTAATACTAACCATTAAAGCGGGTAAGTAAAAGAGAAGAAAGAAGTGAGGTTGGAAGACATACACACCACCCACACACACTTATTACAGACTTGCCCTCACTCGGAGGGACCGAATAAATATTACAAATTAATTAACTACGCAAGCTAATTAATATTACAAATTAACTAATTTAATTAACAAATTAAATAAATTAATTAAAATAGGAAAACGCCTCGGGAAGCGCGCCACCATGCATGGGCTGCCTCTGTTTTCCTTCCTTTCCTCCTCTGGAGGCTGTCAAAGCCTCAGGACTGATCCCTTGGACAGAGAGGATCACCACCGGCTGAGTGAGATTGCCACCGGCAGTGTGGTATGGCTATCGGCACAAAATTGAATCTGTCGGCAGAGAAATTGTTGCCGGTCGGCACATTACACTGCCGGTCGGCAGAGTATTCCTGCAGAACCTGCAACTCACAGCAACAGAGGGCAAGGCAAAGCATGGCAGCACAATTCAAAGCATGTATGCACCAACCATGTCTCTTATCATTGTAATGACTCAAAGGGACATGTGCCTCGGTTCCCGGACCACCAATCACGTATTTCCATGCATGATGGCCCAAAGAACCAAGTATGCAACTTTGATTTCAAATGTATGCAAACCAATCAAACAAAACTCCCAATCCCTATCACCCAAGTCAAGGGACAAGGAATGCATGCAAGATGCAATGCAACCTAGGCATACAAGCTAAGGATGCAACATGGCATGCCAAGGCACTCATGCAAGCATACAAGCATACATATGGCAATGCGAACTAATGCTAAGATGGTCTTATACATGAATTAGGCAGCTCTAATAAGGCCTAAAACAGTGGCCATAATGACCAAAACAAGAAGCCAAAACACATGCACACATACATATGATGGAAGGCCTACATTTAGGCACAATTTAAACAACCCTTAAGCACACTTGAAAGGGATAAACAAGAGCAATTAGCATGCAACATAAGCATTGAAATCGTGCCAAGACATGGTGCCAAACCAAGCAATAAATCAAGCCAAGCATGCAACAAATGGCCCAAATGCTCAAGGCAAGTCAATGGAGCATTGGACTACACTAAGCAAGACCAAACATGGCATGAAAGGAAGGACCAAAAATAGAGTTTTGGGACATTAATGTAAGGCCCGAAGGACCACTTAGATGACATCTAAATGGCTCAAAACAAAGGCATGCACAAATGGTCAAAACAAGGAGCATGCAACACATGCTTCCAAAGCATTAAAGAGGCATGCAAGGCAATCAAACAAGCATGGAAATGGGACTGAAATGGCATATAGGATGGTCCCAAATCACCAAAACAATGCAAAGATGGCATGCTACACATGCACATACTCAAGGCTAACAAGCCCAAATACAAAGGAGCTATATCAAGCATGCCAAAATCAACCCAAACAACCTAGGACAGACCTAGAACATGGCAAGATAAGCACATAATCTTCACAAGACTAAGCCTAAAACATGCTCCAACAAAGGCTAACAACCTAAGACATGTTAAGGCATAAACAAGGCATTACATGGCAACTATGCTAAGCATGCATGGAGTTCCAAAACCAACTTTAAATCATGTTATATCATGGATATATAAGCATGAAAAACAAACCAAACATGCTCAACACACACTCAAGCATAGGCTTCCTTAAGAGGCCAAAACATGCCCTTTTCAAGGACAACAAGGAGAGGGGGTGGCCCTCTCCTTCTTGGGACTTCAAGGCATCATCTTCACCACTGAAATCCCTCAAGATTTCAGTGGTGAAGAGACCCCAACACCAAAATCCTGGAGCTAACACAAAATGGCTTAAAATGAGGCCTTTTGAGGCCTAAGGGTGGTCAACAACCCTCAAACAACAAAACACTCTTAATAAACAATAAAGAGGGCCTAAAAACAGAACTTTTTTATGTTATACAATAATCACAAAAACAGCTCTAAGATAGGTATAAAATCAATGCAAAAATGGGGGAAAAAGGGACTAGAATCTCACCCTTGAAGACCCCTTCACAAATGGTGCTCCAATGACCTCCTTTGGCTCCAAACCAGTCAAGAAACTCAAGAACAAGCCCTTAGAACCCTAGTTTCAAGAGGAAGGTGAAACACTAGGTGTTTGTGTGCAATAGTAAGACACAAAGCACCTAGTGAACAAAAGAGAGGGAAAGAGAGATAGAGTGTGTATCTAACTCTAACCCTAGAACTCAAACCCTAACAATGGCTGTTCTTGCTCTCAAAAAAATCCTAAGTCTCTAACCAAGCCTCTCCTTTTTCCTTAGAGAGAGCTTCTCTCTATATTGTCTTGTAAAGCTTACAAGACAAGCTTTTCAAGAGGGGGATCCCTCCATACACGTGTATGGAGGGATGCAATAGCAAGACAGCTGTCTAAAAATATCTGCAAAAGAAGATGAACAGCAATCGGCCGGCCAAAAATGCTATCTTGGCCAAAAGGAGTGCCGGTCGGCAACAAATAGTGCTGACCGGCAACAAAGAGTGCCGGCCGGCAAACTACATTGTCGGTGGCAGCAAAAACCAGCCGGTGGCATCTAGCCACTGCCGGTGGTGGGTAGGGATGGTTTACAAGCCCTACCCTGCCTCTCAAAGGCAAGCTGCAAGTGTTTGGTGCAAAACCAGACACTAAACGGTCAAGTTCGGAGATCCTGAGGCAGGGCGCGCGAGCCGAGACCTCCGGGAACTCCAAACGAACATGAACATGGATAATCACCGTGTGTTCAAACAGTGACGTTCAAGTCTTGAGGACGGTCAAAAATGGGGTGTCTACACCTTGGTCGACCCCCCCCACCTTCACCTCGGGCATTTATTGCCGAGATGTTTTTGCACTCAGTGAACCTAGCCCGCAAGCAGGTATGGCCTAGGCCGAGATGTGGCACACCCCAGCCAAGGTGTGTGGCACACCCCAGTCAAGCGTCGTCCTCCCTAGCCGATGTTTTATTTTCCTGTTGCCGGATCCTTATTTTGAGCCGATGTCATTTATTGCCGATATGTTTTACCGAGCTTGCTGCATACGCGTTGTCAGAGACTTGTCTTATCAATCAATCACCTTTTTGAGCTGAACCAACCCGGTAGCGCCACGTGTCCGAGCTAGTTGTTAAGACAGCCGGCAGACTTAGAAACAAATCATTTTTGGTCTCAATCTTTGTTTTTAGAGAGAGAAGCTCTGGAGAGGAGGAAGAGAAGTTCTTGAGAGAGAGTAAGTCTTCCAAGCTTGATCTTCGTGGTTTGATACGTTGGATTAGAGTTTTGAGGTTAGAATCTTGATCTACTTTGATTGTTATTATCGTTTATCAAGCTGCATTGCATGATCGGATCCGTTTTGCATGTCATGCATCGATTTGAAGTTGGTTTTGAAAAGAGAAAATGGTTTTCCTGTGTTCTTGAAGAAAGTCTCGTTTTGATCCGAAAGTTTGGAACGAAAACCACGATTTTGTGTTTGTTCTTGCATGACCCTCTTGCATGGGTACCCAAGTCCATGTTTTGAACTCTTGGCAGGAAATCTCAGATTTTTGTAACGAGTTTTGATCTTGCATTCATCTTTCGCATAACCATGTTCATCATGATCTGCATGTTCTTCAAGGGAAAACCCAGGTTTCCCGACTTTACTTTTGAGTAAGGCCAACGGGACCACACCTCGGCAAGGAAGTGTGGGACCTCGGCAAAAGACCCGGTTGGTACCCAGTGTGTTTTCATGAGACGGGGGCAATGTTTAAACTCCCAGCATGTTTTGTTTTGTTATTGACTTGGACCCGGTGGAAATACCGAGATCATTTGCATGCATATAAAGCTTGTTTTGAGAATGTGATTTGCCATGTGATTGTCAGGTCCTTGATATTCGCTTTGAGCCTACACCTGAAGAACTAGGTGAGTGGTATCATTGATAAAGCTATGTTATACTTGTTTTGATAAATCTTGCTTGCTTTGTTTTGACGAAAGTGTTTTGTTAAGCATGAATGAATAGTCCTGTTTTGTTGTATCAAGTATAAGCCTTGTTTTGATGTAATTCTTGGAAAGTCCCTTGTGCTGGAGGACTCTAAACCTTCGCAGTACTAAGTATAAAAGGATACGGTCCTTGTTAAATCGGGCTACGGGCCTAAGTAACACCAGTTTTGCTATGTTAAATCGGGCTACGGGCCTAAGTAACACAAGTCCCTTGTGCTGGAGGACTTTAAACTTTCGCGGTACCCTTGACTAATCGATTACGGATCGTACAGCCCTTGTTTTGATGAGTTTGATCGATGAATACGGTTCATCCCTTGTTTTGCCGATGTCAGTAAGCATCCCTTGTGACTTGTGATACTTGATCGATGAATACGGTTCATCCCTTGTTCGATAAAGTTTTGATGTGTTTTGTTTTGAGAGACCCCGGCTATATTCATGCAAACCTTTATTTCTAGTACCATTCACTGAGTATCCAATCTCACCCTCTCTATATATATGTAGGTGATGAGCAGGACGTTGGCGACGCCTAGATTGCTTGAAAGCTTGTTTTGGATTTGTGCTTATGTCGGCTTTGTTTTTTTTGTATTCACGTCGGCAATGCCATTTATCTTTATGTCGGCAATTCTTGAAAATCATGCTTCTTGGCTTGTATTAACTGTATTTTGTATACGTCGGCTCAAGAAGCCTTTTGATCAAGATGTAATATGTCTTTTACTTTGTTGTATTCAAGTTGTAAAGTTAATTGGAAATGTTTGGCATCGAATTTGATCTACGCACGGCTCTTATGGACTACTCGTATTTTAGATTATTGCTTCCGCATTTGTGAGCCCCCTATATCCATACTCTGATTGCGTTAAGTTTTTGAAAGTTGGCCTTCGGTAATCACGGATTACTGGCCATCACGGCACCAAACTACTAGGGGCGGTTTGGGGTCGTGACAGTGTCCTTCAAAAAAGGGGCAGTTTTCCTTCCGATCTGAGGTTGTACATCTCGAGAGTAAGTTCTGTGCTCGTTAAGCAGTGACCGTTTGCAAAAATAGTTTTTGAGAATTTTTACTGAGGTTGACCATTTTCTCAAAAATTGTTTCATTTTCCAAAACTGGATCATTTTCCTGGACCCAAAAAAGGAAAATTTTCAGTGCTCATAACCTGACTTGCATGATTTTCAAATCAAAAATCGCACAAGTATGTTAATCTAACTCTCATATTGGTCAAAATTGTTTTCGTAGAAACCAAAACAAAAAAATGGTCAAAATGATGAACTATGGGCACGGTTGAGTCAGGCTTCCTGTCTTTGCCCCCCATCGCCAGCATACTTGCCAAGAAGGGCACAACTGAAGCTGTCATTAAAGGGCTGAAAGCTCTCTCAACCTCCGAGCAATGAGGTATCGAACCAAGTGCGAAGCATGAATCAGAACGGATCAAGATACTCCACTCCTTTGTCTGGGGCATCGACCAAACGCCACCAGAAGAAATAGTTGTGAGCTAACCGTATCGGGTGTGAACCCACAACTTCTTATTTATCCATCAAACACCTCAGGGAAGGATAAATAAATAAGAGAATAAAGAATAGAGAGGTGTAAGTTGAGAGAAAGAGTGAGGAAAAGGCTTTTAGAGAAAAACAGAGCTTGAAGGCCGAGTGATGTGAGAACCACAAATAAGAAAGGATGGGAAACAATACCCAGAGAAACTGGCTCCTCATGATCTGAGAAGTCCCTCGTTTTTATAATGCGTCTGTGTGTCATGTCTTTTGTTTCGTTTGCCTTAACTCTTGCTTTGAGTCAGTTCCAAGCGTGTCTCGTCGTGTTTAGGTTGTTTACCTTTTGTTTTTCGTTATTGAGTCTTTTTCACTATGTTCAGTCGTAGGCTCAATACCCGGTTGAAAACCCTTTTTCTCAAATCGTTTTGTGCTCAGAGTGCTGTGCCATTCTCCACATTTCTGTAAAACAGGTTTGGTTCTTTTGTAAAACCGCAGGGGTTCAACCCGGGTCACTTGGAAACAGTGAACATGTGGGTTCCGGATTGCATCCAAATGTGTTTCAGTTTCTGCCGATTCTACCTTTGTATTCCATCTTTTCAGATTTGGACTATTTTCACCGCGTACAGAATGAACTAAGAATACTGTGTTATGGGCTATGAAGTTCAAAATGAGCAGAGTTCAGAATGAGCAGTGTTCAAAATCAGTTGTGAGCTATGTGGGCTGTATGCAGATTAAACCAAGCACTGTGTTACGAGCCAAGTGGTCTAAATGGACAGTGGTTTGTTTGAGTTGTTTTGCTGTTGGCCGATCCATTATCTGGTTATTACAATACAAGTGTTTGATTTTTCAGACAGGAGATCAATCACATTGAGGTGTAATATGATGCAACGCGATACAGTGTATGAAATGTATCAATGTAACACTTTTTCAGATAAAAAGTTTGTGTCATTTCATCATCTTTTCAGGTACAAAGTTTTAGAGAAAACAAAAACCTGCCTACGGCAATACAAGGTACTCTAGCTACCAGCAAAAAGAAAAGCAAAATAAGAAGAAGAAAAACAGCAAAAATCTGGATCAATGTCAAATGGTCTCAGGCCTAGAGGTTCGTCCTCGTCCTCTTCCTGGACGAAGGTCTAGGAGCATCATCATCAGCGCCGTCATCTGAGCCCGAGTCAGTACCATCTCCGGTCTCCTCCTCAGATGACTTCACCTCCGCCTCTGCCTCGGACTCTTCGTCATCTGGAACTGGCGCCCGAGAGCTACTCCCAACATGAGTGCGCCCCGCCTTGGTCCGGGGGTATACTCTGCCATCTCCTTCTCCTCGGGTAGGAACCGAAGGACCAGCTGGAGCACCTCCTGCAGCGAGAATCAGGAATGGAGGCTGAAAAGTACAAATTGTAGATGCATCAGTATGCTACGCAAAATAGAGTATCAGTACAGAATGCAGTGACTGACTGCAGTGTATGAATGTTGTGAGTAATGCTGTGAACAGTCTGTAGGCTACAGTGCATCAGATACCGTGAGGGCAGTGTATTGAGTGTTGTGTTAACAGGGCAATGCATCAGATTATGTGAAACAGTTTATGTATGGTTTGAGACCGTGGTCAGAAGAACATATCGGAATACTGTACATGGCCAGAAGATCGAGGCTCTGCTGGAACATCCCCATCACCGAAACAGTCAACTCCAGGGACTGGCGAGTGTACTCGGAGGAAGCCTGCAAAAGTGTTAGAAGTATCAATATTCTGCGGAATATCAAACGAAATGAAATAAAATGACGGTGCAAAATGCAAAATGCAGTAGTACATACCGGAGGCAAGTTATAGAAACCGACTAACTCATGATCAGCCGGAGGAGGAGCGATGGGGATCTGGTAAGTCAGCCTACCCCACCCTCCGCATGTCATCGTCGTGGGCAGTGCTGGCCAACTAGCCCCTCGTCCTCTCCGAACTCCACTCCTGCCACGGACCCGAGCCACCCTCGGCGCTCCTGCTCCCGCTCTTGCCCTAGCCGCGGGCGCCGCTGGCCTCTCTCTCTCAGCTCGACGGCCACTGCTCAAAGGCCACATGATGTAGGTCTGGACGTACTCTGTGTAGTCGCCCTCGCCCCTGAAGCCCTCAGCATCCCAGCCGATCGTGTAGTCGACCATCTCCTCTAGGGTGTACCTCTTGGTGTCCCTCATGTGGGTAGGAGGCAGACCCGGAACGATCTACTCTGGTAAACCCAGGGTCTGGCGCAGGAAGTACTCACTTAGGTACCAAGCCCGACAGACCGGGCCCTCCAGCAGAATCCTAAACCTGGCAGTCTCTTCAGCATAGGCAAACCGCTCCCGAACCCCAGCTAGCAATGGAGCCCAAGGCTGCCAGGTGATCTGAAGATGATATGCAGTCAGTTATCTATTGTTATTGAAAATACAGTGCAAAGCGAAACTGAAATAAACTCTAAAGTTCTAAACATACCTCTGCAGGGGTGATGGTGTCGAAATAGCGATGGAAGAATATGAATGCCTCACATGGTCTCCGCACACACCTCACATCGAAGCGTCGGGAGAATGGAACGACAAGAGGGGTCTCCTCGTTAGGCAATGGCGCGAGCCTCGGAAAGTAGGCGTAGACCCACAACTGCAGAGTAAGTATCAGTATGCTTATCAGATAAAGCGGAATGCAGAATAAAGCAGAAATCATAGAGCTGTGTATTGTGCAGTGTATGGTGCAAAGTGTACAGTCTGTGCAGTATACTGTAGACACCCCATTTTTTACTGTCCTCAAGACTTGGACGTCACCGTTTGAACACTCGGTGATCATCCTTGTTTGTGTTCGTCTTGAGTTCCCGGAGGTCTCGGCTACGCACCTTGCCTCAAGATCTCTCGACTCAACTGTTTTGTGTTTGGTTTTGCACCAAACACTTGTGTTTTTGCTTTGAAGGGCAGGCAATGGCTTATTGGCAATCCCCACACCCCACCGGCCATGGCTTGAGGCCACCGGCTGTGTTTTGTTGCCATCGGCCAAATGTTTGGCCGACCGACACTCTAGATGGTCGACCGGCCATCTATTTTGGTCAAATTGCATTTTTGGCTGGCCGACCACTGTTCATCTACTTTTGCAGATATTTTTATGCCAGTTGTGCTAGCTGGCATACACTTTGCTCCCCTCCATACACGTGTATGGAGGGATCTCCCTCTTGACTAGCTTACTTGAGAAGCTTTGCAAGAGTGAGCTCTATAAGAGGGAGCCTCTTCTCCCTCCATTAGGGTTACAACATTTTTCCAGAGGGCTCTGATATTAGGGTTAGGGTTTGCATATCCCCCATCTCTATATCTCTCTCTCTCTTTTGTGTATAAGTGTGTGTTTGCTCTTATTATTGCACACAAACACCCACCATTACACCTTACCTTGGCTACTGAGGTACTAGGGAGCTGTTCTTGAAGTTCTTGACTGGTTTTGAGCTCAAAGAACCAGCTGGAGCATTGTTTGTGAAGGAGGTCTACAAGGGTAAGAACTTCACCCTTTATTCCCCATTTTTGCATAGCTTTTTAACCTATCTTGTAACTATTTTTAGACTTTGTGTATAACATAAAAAAGACTTGTTTTTTCCTTCTCTAAATAGTTGTCTAAGAGTGTTTTAAGCTTTGGGGTTGTTTGACCCCTCTTAGGGCTTGTTTGGCCCCATTTTGTGCCATTTTGGATTGAGCTCCGGGACCACCTTGTTTGGGCCTCCTCACCACTGAAATCTTGAGGGATTTTGGTGGTGAGGATGGTGCCTTGAGGTCCTAGGAAGGAGAGGGCCACCCCCTCTCCTTGTTGCCTTCAATAATGGCCATTTAAGCCTCATTAGTGAGCACCTTGTCTAAGTGTATGTTGGCCATGCCTTAACTATTTTTTGATGCTTATTATACCATAATATAGCATTTTTGTGAGTTGGTTTAGACACACCATGCTTGCTTAGCATACATGTCTTGTAATGCCATGAATTGCCTTAACATGCCTTGTGCTTTGAACCTTGTTTCTGACATGTTTTTGGCTTAGCTTTGTGAAGCTTTTATGTTTGTTTTAGCATGCTAAAGGTCTGTTTTTGGTCATTTGGGTTGTCCATGCCTTGCTTTGTATAGCTACCATGTAACCTCTCCTGTATGCCTTAAGCATTGACCCCTCTAGCATGCCATCCTTGCATCATTTCAGTGGTTTGGAACCACTTGCCATGCCATTTCCGTCCTTGTGGTGTGCTTTTATGCTTGCATTTGATGCCCTTTTAATGTTTTAGAGGTTTGGTGTTTCATGCTCCATGTTTGTGCTATTGTGTATGCCTCTAGGATTAGATCATTTAGATGCCATCTAAGTGGTTTTTGGGGCCTACTTTTGCATGATTTGAGACTGTTTTGATTCACTTTGATCATTTGTTTCATGTGTCACATGATCATGGTTTAAGTCATTGGGCTAATTCCAAGCTTTTATGCATGCTTTGCTTGTTTTGATTAGTTGGTTTGGCACCTCTTTTTCATGATTTTCAGAGCTTGTATTGCTTGCCATATGCCCATGTTTAGCCTCTTTTAAGTGTGCTTAGAAGTTGCTTCTTTATGCCTAAGTGATGAACCATGTTTGCATGCATGATTGTATGTTTAGATACATGGTTTAGGACATGTTGTTGCATGCTCACCTTGTGTGTTGATTGCGTACTTGTGTGTTGTTATATGTTTAGGTTGTTTAACATGTTTGCTCCATGTGTTGTTTCATGTTTGAACATCCACATTGCATCTTGCACACTTGTTGGTTTGCATTGCCTCATGCCTTGCATGCTTGCTTGTATAGGTTTTATGCCGAGTATGCATTGTGCATTGCATGCCCATGTTGCATACTTAGTTAACATGCCTAGGTTGCATTTGGCATGCATGCCTTGCCTTTTGATTAACCATGATTGAGGTTTGGCCCCTTGTTTGTTTGTATGCATTTCATTCTAATATTGAATTGCATGCTTTGGTTTCTTGGGCCATCACGCATTGAAATGCGCGGTTGATGGTCCGAGAATCGAGGACCATCCTTCTTTGAGTCATAAACATGATAAGGAGTGTGGTTGGTGCAAACATTGCTTGAAATACATTGCCATGCCATGTTTTGCCCTCTGCTGCTGTCAAAACAGGTTGCTGCAGGAAGCTTTGGCTGGCCGGCCATCTATACTGCCGACCGACCAATTATTGATGGTCGAGAGCTCAACAAATGGTCGATGACCATCCGGACATGGTCGGGGGGTTTCCACTTGGTCGGTGGTGATCCACAGCGTCCATGGAGCATACCTTGGGATTTGTGCAATTTTCAAAGGAGTAGAGCAGGGGAAACAGAGGGAACATGTGCATGGCAATGGACTTCCGAGCGGAACCGAGCGCGCATGCATTGGGCCCTCTTCCCGAGGCTGCTTTTAATGCTTAATTAGCTTAGTTAATTTGCTTAACTAGTTAATTGTCTGTAATATTTAGTTAGCTTGATAGTTAGTTAAATTGTATTATTCTTTCGGTCCCTTCGAGTGAGGGCAAATTTGTAATAAGTGTGGGTGCGTGTGTGCATGTCTTCCAACCCCCACTTTTTTCTCCCTTTTACTTACCTGCTTTGATGGTTAGTATTAGGACATATTTTAATTTAGCATCCTTATGCCATGCATGCGTGCATCATTCGTCAGTATTGCATGCATCGGGCTCGGCGCATCATACTAACTGCATAGTATTTCAAATCTAAACTTGAATATGTGCATCAAATGGTTGCATTTCACATGCCATCCTAGGATTAGCCGAGCTTATCCTAATTGCATTCTGTATGCGCTGCATTAGGCACTTAACTTGGACTTGGATCATACATTGATTGCTAATGAGTTTTTTGTTTTGGCTTGGAGTACACTGTAAGTATTTTGTGCTTTAGCATCTCGCACGAGTGTGAATGTTAACATGATAGCATGTTTACCATGTGGCTAGATGCTTATGTGATATGAACTGCCTGAATGCCTGTGGGTGAAGGTTGGATTGCTTGAGTTGGAACGACTCATCAAAATCCGTGTTTTAGCCTACTCGCGAGTAGCAAATTTCAAAACATTTTCGAAACAAACGGATATGCGATGCTTTGTTCCAAATTAGGCGATCTAGTCTATACTTGTTTTGCTGTGCACATCACATAGTAAATCTAGGCTAATAACTGGAATAAGAACGCATAATGTTTTCAAAACTGGATATCATAGTTAGTAGAGGCTGATCTTCGGATCGGCCGAGAGGGGGTGCTCATAGCTGACCTTCCCCAATCGTACCCAAGTTCCCGGGCCGAGGCAACTTTGGTGATGACGGACACGTGGCCTTAGGCAAACGAGTCAGGGTTTCCTAAATTCCCCCAAAATAAAATATTTAGGCGGCGACTCTGTATCTGGCAAAGCAGTCCATGTTTGGCACTTCTTTACAAAAATCTATTTTTCAAAACGATTTGCCGGATTTGGACTCTTTGACGATTCATCGGTCTTGCATTGCACTCTGCGAGATTAGATACAGGACCATGACTTTGAGTCCTGAACTGTAGTGAGCCCATATGAACAGAATGGGGGATTTATCCTCCCGGGACGTTCGGGGACGTCTACAGTTTCTGGCAACTCTGCTGGGGATTTAGAGAACTTGACTCGAACTCGTGATATCCTGTTTTGATTTCACTTATGTGTTTCTTTGCATTGCATGTGCATTGATGCGCCTAAGACACAGTGTTTGCCATCTGCCATTCCTAAACGGTTTGCCAGAGGCTTGTCTTGTCAAGGCATGACCATAAGGCTGACCGGTTACGAGCTCTGACAGTATGGGAACACAAACCCCGGTTTTACTGGGCACCCTTTTGAGCATTCGACCTAGTGCATATTCGGAATCTATAGTGACCATTCCAAACTAAGACAGGTTGCTTACCCAATTATAGGTTGTTTGAAACCGCTGCGTGCGTAGTGAAACCCTAGCTCTTGACAAAATAGGACAGGGAAACCCTACCCCAGCATAGGGGTGTTTTGGTTCTCATTTACTTGTTATGTGCTTTTAGAGTGTATCTCTACAGGGAATGTGCATATCAGTTTGCAAGTTTGAGTACCAGGCCTGAGGGCATCAGTATCAGTGTTTTGGGGAATCAATTATATCTACGGGTATTAGACTCAGTTTTGGGACAGCAATTTTGGGGAACAGTGATCAGTAGTAGAGTACAGTTATTCAGTCATGTCTGTGTCTGTTCCGTCTGGGCTGAACTACTGCTTGTTTTTCCTTTAGGTTCAGAGATTTGGGTTCAGAAACTTGGTGTTCTCCTTCGCTGAGGCAAGATAGATATCTGATCCATCAGTCACCGTTTAGTTCAGCAGACTTATAATGACCCAAAGTTCAGAGGAAATTGTGGTTATGGCAGCCGCGTTAGACCAAGGGATCATTTTGTAGGATGAGACCAATGTTGATGTACCGCATCCGCCCAGGTCACCTGCTGCACACCCGATCTGGACCTCCTAGTTGTATCAGGCTCGTGAGCCCACCACGTTCGAGTTAATGGGAATGATCGGTGACCTCCAGAGATCCATGGCCGATCTGGCCTATGGAATGTCGGCTTCGCCACCAGCCACATCATATACCGAGAATTTTGTACCACAGGAGCCCCCGCTACAAGGGCGGATTGTGATCGAGCTCAGCCAACCAGAGGTTGCCTCCAACTACAACAACGACGTGTCAACAACAACCGGGTTTCGCTCTGATGTAGTAACCCAAACCCTTGATCAGGCTGAGGCTAGAGGTAAGAATAAAGTGGGAACAGATGTTGATCCCATTGAACAAATGTTGTGGGCAGTCGAGGCTTTGAAAGCTGGGGGGATGAATAAGCAGCAAGTATTTGCAGTCATGACTAAGATTGTGGATGATGCTTTCCCCACTCCAACCGAAGGCAGTTCAAGGTAGGCGAAAAATCGAGATAGGCCCTATCAGGCCAGGACAGTTCCTTCCGCTCCCAACCCTGCACTAGGAAAATATCAGAAAGCCAAGGCAGTGCCTGCCGACCCTTTCGCTAGTGCGTCTAACAAGAACCCTCAGACTTCAAAGTACCTGCCTTGAGGGTGCAGAGTCTTTCATACCCTCTACATGTCTTTGTCTAGGGCATTTCAAATTTTGGCTAAAAAGGGGCATCTTAAACCCCTCGAACCCCAACCTCTCCCAAAGAATCTCCCTCTTACACATGATGCTGCCTTGTACTGCGCGTACCACCAGCAAACCGGTCACAGCAGCGACGGTTGTTTCCGCCTTCGCTATGAAGTGCAAGATTTGATCGACAATGAGGTCATCCTCCTACCTACCTCAGCAAAGTCTGTTACCACTGAGTTGTTGGACTTTGAGGATACTGCAAGTATGTGATCAGGGGTTGGACAACCTGTAGGCGGCGCTCGGTGTACTTCAGATGTGGCGTTTGGCACGCACTGTCAGGCGCATTTGCGAATGCAGTTTTGTAATTTCTGGCTTGAGTGTCGAGTCAGTTCTTTGTTTTGTTTTGGGTCTGTCCCATTGTCTTGAGTTAGTCTTTTTGCTTAAGGGTCTGTCTTGTCACGTCGAGTTAGTCCCATTGTATAGAATGTCGGGTGATTTTGGGGTTGTCGTCTTGAACAGCCTTTTGTTTTGTAATTACCCTTTTACTTTCTTTTGAGTCTGTCTCTGCCGTGGAGCCAGTTGCAACCAGGGAATCTGAATGAAACAGCTATGGCTATCATGTTTCCGTGCTTACTGCTATTTTGAGCTAGTTGTACCAGAGGATTTGACTGAATAGCAGTACATTCCACCTGCTCTCTTGTGGCCTGAAAATCATTGCATTAACCTAAGTTTTTCAAAACCTTTTTGAATACTGCGATGAAAACAAAGGGGAAGGAATTCCTCGGGATTTGCAAAACTTTGATCAAATTGAGAGAAAGAGAGGCGTGCTAAGCCCTTAATGATTGGAATCATGCTTATCAGCGTGAGTACTGAGAAGGACCCTGGCTTGATCCAGGCTGGTTCCACACTATCTTCAGTGCGAGCGATTTGTCGCTTCTTTAAAAACTTTCAAAAACAAAATGTTTTGCGCAGGTCCTGCGAAGAACTGTGTGGAATCGCTCTTGAGATTGTGCAGCTTAGGATCGCTCTCAGCCTCAAGACTTAAGCCCTTGCTTTAAATGAACATGAACATGACTATGATATGAATATGGGTTGTTACAGCAACTTAACATGGAAAAACATATAAATGCATGCAAATATGGCTAGGACATGAATGTGGGTTGTTACATCCTTCCCCCCTTAAAGAAGTTTGGTCCCTAAACTTCACTTACCTTGTTCCCAAAACGACTCCGGATGTCGAGTTTCTCATCTCTTCTTATCATCTCTAACTTTTACCTTGGGACAATCCTTAATACGATGACCTCTCTCACCGCATCCGAAACATGCTCCAGTTGTCCGAAGACAAACTCCAAAATGTAGCTTCCCGCAACTCGCACATGTCGGCCAAGTGCCACCTTCCGGATTCGCGTTGTTAGGACTATCTTCCTTTGTCTTCTCCTCAGCATCATTCGGGTCTGCCTCTTCTTCGCGATTGTCATAGGTCTGCCTCTTCCTCTGATTCTTCCCCGAACTTTGACTTCTGTTCAGGTTGGCTTCTGCAAGGATGGCTTTATCTAACACTCCAGCATACGTCGGCATGTTGAGCAAATTAACCTGATCTTGTATTGGCCCTCGAAGTCCACTCTCAAACTTCCTAGCTTTTCTGTATTCGTTGTCGACCATGTGAGGTGCATACCTTGCCAACTCGGTGAAAGCACGATCATACTCTGCCATTGTTTTGCTACCCTGTGCCAACATCTGAAATTCTGTGGTCTTGCGATCTCGGACACTGAGGGGAAAGTGTTTGTCATAAAACAACTCTAAAAATCCAGCCCAAGTCAAGTCTGGATTGCCTTCTCGGATCATCATCCACCATCTACGAGCGTCGTCTTCCAATGTGAATGCTGCTAATGACACCTTCTAAGCGTCAGTGCTGGGAAAAACCTCGAACAACTTCTCCATCTCAAGAACCCATGCTTCTGCCTTCATCGGTTCTATACCTCCATGGAACTTCGGCGGTTTCATCTTTTTGAATTCTTTGATCAAGGTTATGGTGTCATCCCCATATAAAGCTGGCTGCGGAGGCACTTGTGGTACTGGTGGTGGTGGAACTGTATGTCGGCCATCTGTCTGCTCGGCCTGGGTGGAGGTGGTACCGGTGTTCTGCTACCTTGCTTGCCTTAACTCATCGGCCAAACTTTCAACAATCCTTTCTAATCCGTCCAACCTGTCTTCGGACTGATCTCGGCCAACTGGGGGTCTACCTCTTCTCATGATGCTAGGAGTATGCAAGATGAGACTCTTAGAACAAAATGAACAAATGAACATGTATGCAAGTGAACATGATCATGCCGATGTAACAAATGCTCATGCTGAGATGATGCACACCTTGTCAAGTAGCAAGCAAGATGATGCAATCCTAAGATCATTCTAAGGGACATCCTATGCTCTTTAGGACTCAAAGTGTGTGAATAACGTACTATAAGGAATGCGTGCTCTGATACCATTCTGTCACGACCCCATTCCGCCCCTAGTAGAATGGTGCCGTGATGGCCAGTAAGCCGAGATTAACGAAGGCCAACTTTAAAAAATTCACACACAATCAGAGTATTACATATGGGGCTAACAAGTGCGGAAGCAATAATTTACAATACAAGTGGTCCATAAGAGCAGTGCGTAGATCAAATAAAATGGCATACATCTTTACATAGCTTTACAACTTGATTATAAGCAAGATAAAATACATATTACGTCTTGACTAAAAGGCTTCTCAATCCGACATGTTCAAAATACATAAGCTTCAAGATTGCCGACATCCTCACCGCCGACATAATAGACATACAAAACACACATCTCGGCGTAGCCGACTTCTTGCTCGTTACCTACATATATATATAAGGGGAGGGTGCGCTTGGATACTCAGTGAATGGTATAAGTAATAAAGGTTTAAATGAATGATACCCGAGATCTTTTCAAACAATACATAGTATATCTTTATTAAAACCATACATAACATAGCTTAGCTTGACTTGAAATAAAACATCAATCGAACCTTGGTCTTTCAAAACTTGCTTGGAATACTTAGCATACGTCAACTCAAAACATGGGGTGATGACATTCCGGGCAAAACAAAAGCATCACCTCGGCATCGAGCACATCCGTTCATAGTCCGTCGGTGGCCGATATCTTAACAAGGGTGCTACTTGGGCTTAATGTCCCCTAGCACGAAAGGACGGTGCTACCTAGGCTTAAAGTCCCCTAGCACGGAAGGACTATGCTACTTAGGCTTAAAGTCCCCTAGTACAGAAGGACTTGTGCCACAAATGCTTAAAGTCCCCTGGCACGTACGGACCATGTTACCTGGGCTTAACGTCCCCTAACACGAAAGGACGGTGTTACTTAGGCTTAACGTCCCCTAACACGAAAGGACGGTATTACTTAGGCTTAACGTCCCCTAACACGAAAGGACGGTTCCAAGAATGTCATCCAAAACAAAGCTTATACTTGATACATAAAATAGGGATATCATTCATGCTTAACAAATACTTTTATCAAAACAAGGCAAAGCTTTATTAAAATGTGATAACATAACTTTATTAGAAATACCACTCACTTAGCTCTTCGGACGTCGGGATCAAGGCAAAGGTCCAAGTCCTACAAACACATGGCAAAGTATACTGAACGTACTTCTCAAAACAAGTCTTGCATGCATGCAAGTGATCTCGGGAAAACATGCTGGAAGTCAAAACACTGTTTTACATGTTAGGAAGACATGCTAGGTACCAACCAGGTCTTTGCCGAGGTCCCACACCTCTTGACCGAGGTGTGGTTACCGAGGCTTCGGCGTTCGGCTGCATGCCGAGGTGCGCACAAGACAAACTAAAAGTGTAAGTGATCATGCAAGGTAGGCCAAGGTGAGATACGATGCTTGGCCTAAGTGTGAGGTCTAGGTAAGAGTGATCTCAGCGACTACACTTAGGGAAGTGAGGTCTGGAGATCTGGGTTTCCACCCGTGAAGAACATGAAGAATATGAATGCTAAAATCATAACTTCTTTATTACAAAAATCTGGAATTTCATGCTATGAGTTCGAAAACATGGACCTGGGTACCCATACTTGAAGATCATGTGAAAACAAACACAAAAACATAGATCTTGGCATGAGCTTTCGGATCAATACATGACTTTTCTTGAAGAACACATGAATACTATTTTCTCTTTCTAAAACCGAACTTCAAAACAATGCATGGCTTACAAGTCATATTAAATCATGCATTGCAATAACATGAACATAAAGAACAACATGGGTAGATCAAGAATCTAACCTTAGAACACGGATATAACGGTTCGATCTCTAGGGATCAAGCTTGGAAATCCACTCTCCCTCAAGAACTCCTCTTCCTCTCCTAGAGCTTCTCTCTCCTCTCTAGAACAAAGATATAGAAATGATAGGTTTTATCTCTCTATCGGCGGATTTAACACTCAGCTCGGACACGTGGCAACGGCTGGTTGGCTCTCCCCAAAAAGGTGATAGGTTGACAAGACATGTGTAAGACAAAGTGTATCTAACAAGCTACCCGGTAAGGCACTCCGGCAAGTGATGACATCGGCTAAGGACAAAGCTTTGGCAACTAAGGTGACAATGACCTCGGCTAGGAAGGATAATACTTGACTAAGCTGTACCACACCTTGGCCTAGATGTGCCACACCTCGATCTAGGTCATACCACTCCAGGACAAGATCACTTAGGTGCAAAGGTAACATCTCGGCCTAGATAATACACATCTCGACCTTGGTGATGAACACCTCGGCCTAGATAATAACATCTCGGCCAATATGTCAGGGCGAAGGTGGAGGTCAAACAAAATGGTCCCAAGATAAATTCTAGACTGAAGGTGACCTCGACTTGGAATGATCTAGGCTTGACATGACCTAGGCTTGACATAGCAGGGAAAGAACAAAGCATGCAAGCAACACTTAAGCAAACAAGACAAGATCCATGAATGCAAACTTAACAAGACAAAGTTATGTAAATGAACATGAACATGACTACGACATGAATATGGGTTGTTACAGCAACCTAACATGGCAAAACATATAAATGCATGCAAACATGACTAGGACATGAATGTGGGTTGTTACATAGTGGTTTCTTGAATAAACTTAAATTTTTAATTTTATGCAACTTCAATTTTTATTTAATTTTCTTTTCTATTCAACTTTATTTTTTCTTTAATTTTCAAATAGATTGTCATGGTATAGTGGTTTCTTGAATAAACTTCATTTTTAATTTTATACAACTTCCATTTTTATTTTTGTTCAACTTCCATTTTTATTCAATATCCATTTCTATTTAACTTTATTTTTTATTTAATTCCAAATAGATCGTTAAGATATAGTGGTTTCTTGAATGAACTTCCATTTTTAATTTTATGCAAATTCCGTTTTTATTCAATTTCCTCTTCTATTCAACTTCATTTTTTTATTTAATTTCCAAATAGATCGTTAAGGTATAGTGGTTTCTTGAATAAACTTTCACTTTTATTTTTATCCAACTTCCATTTTTATTCAATTTCCTTTTCTCTTCAACTTCCTTTTTTATTTATTTTCCAAATAGATAGTTATGGTATAGTGGTTTATTGAATGAACTTCCATTGTTAATTTTATGCAACTTCCAGTTTTATTTTTGTTCAACTTCCATTTTTTTTCAATTTCCTTTTCGATTCAACTTCTTTTTTTATTTAATTTCCAAATAGAACGTTAAGGTATAGTGATTTATTGAATCAACTTCCATTTTTAATTTTATGCAGCTTCCATTTTTATTTTTATTCAACTTCCTTTTTTTTTTTCAAATAGATCGTTAAGGTATAGTGGTTGCTTGAATGAGCTTCCATTTTTAATTTTATGCAACTTCTATTTTTATTTTTATTCAACTTCAATTTTTATTCAATTTCCTTTTCTATAAAACTTCTTTTTTTATTTATTTTTCCATATAAATCGTTAAGGTATGCTGGTTTTTTTAATGGACTTCCATTTTTTATTTTATGCAACTTCCACTTTTATTTTTATTTAACTTCCATTGTTATTAAATTTCCTTTTCAATTCAACTTCATTTTTTATTTAATTTTCAAATAGATCGTTAAGGTATAGCGGTTTCTTGAATGAACATTCATTTTTAATTTGATGCAACTTCCATTTATATTTTCATTCAACTTCCTTTTTCATGCAATTTCCTTTTCTATTTAACTTCCTTTTTTATTTAATTTCCAAATAGATCGTTAAGGTATAGTGTTTTGTGGAATGAACTTCCATTTTTAATTTTATGCAACTTCTATTTTTATTTTTATTCAACTTCCATTTTTATTCAATTTCTCTTTCTATACAATTTCCTTTTTTATTTAATTTCATATAAATCGTTAAGGTATAGCGGTTTTTTTAATGAACTTCCATTTTTAATTTTTTGCAATTTCTATTTTTATTTTTATTCATCTTCCATTTTTTTTCGATTTCCTTTTCTATTCAACTTCCTTTTTTATTTAATTTCCAAATAGATCGTTAAGGTATACTGGTTTCTTGAATTAACTTCCATTTTTATTTTTATGCAACTTCTATTTTTATTTTTATTCAACTTCCATTTTTATTTAATTTCCATTTTTATTCAATTTCCCTTTCTATACAACTTCCTTTTTTATTTAATTTCAAATAAATCGTTAAGGTATAGTGGTTTTTAAAATGAACTTTCATTTTTAATTTTATGCAACTTCCCCTTTTATTTTTATTCAACTTCCATTGTTATTAAATTTCCTTTTTGATTCAACTTCCTTTTTTATTTAATTTTCAAATAGATCACGAAGATATAGTGGTTTCTTGAATAAACTACCATTTTTAATTTCATGCAACTTCCATTTATATTTTTATTCAACTTCCTTTTTCATGCAATTTCCTTTTCTATTTAATTTCCTTTTTTTATTTAATTTCCAAATAGATCGTTAAGTTATAATGGTTTCTTGAATGAACTTTCATTTTTAATTTTATGCAACTTCTATTTTTATTTTTATTCAACTTCCATTTTTATTCAATTTTCCTTTTCTATACAACTTCCTTTTTTATTTAATTTCCAAATAAATCGTTAAGGTATATTGGTTTTTTGAATGAACTTCCATTTTTAATTTTATGCAACTTCCACTTTTCTTTTTTATGCAACTTCAATTTTTTTTTTAATTTCTTTTTCTATTCAACTTCCTTTGTTATTTAACTTCCAAATAGATCGTTAAGATATTATAGTTTCTTGAATTAATTTCCATTTTTATTCAATTTCCACTTCTATTCAACTTCATTTTTTATTTAATTTACAAATAGATCGTTAAGGTATAATGGTTTTTTGAATGAACTTCCATTTTTGTTTTTATTCAATTTTCTTTTCTATTCAACTTTCTTTTTTATTTATTTTCCAAATAGATCGTTATGGTATAGTGGTTTCTTGAATGAACTTCCATTGTTAAGTTTATGCAACTTTCATTTTTATTTTTGTTCAACTTCTATTTTTATTTAATTTCCTTTTCGATTCAACTTCGTTTTTTATTTAATTTCCAAATAGGTCGTTACGGTACAGTGGTTTCTTGAATGAACTTCCATTTTTAATTTTTTGCAACTTTCACTTTCATTTTGATTCAACTTCCATTGTTATTCAATTTCCTTTTCTATTCAACTTCCTTTTTTATTGAATTTCGAAATACATCGTTAAGGTATAGTGGTTTCTTGAACGAATTTCCATTGTTAATTTTATGCAACTTCCATTTTTTATTTTATTCATCCTCAATTTTTTGTCAATTTCCTTTTGTTTTCAACTTCTTTTTTTACTTAATTTCCAAAGAGATCGTTAAGGTATAGTAGTTTCTTGAATGAACTTCTATTTTCAATTTTATGCCCCTTCCATTTTTATTTTTATGCGACATCCATTTTTATTCAATTACCTTTTCTATTTCACTTTCTTTTTTATTTAACCTCCAAATAGATCGTTAAGATATAGTGGTTTTTTGAATGAACTTCCATTTTTAATTTTATGCAACTTCCATTTTTATTCAATTTCTTTTTCTATTCAACTTCATTTTTTATTTAATTTCGAAATATGTGGTTAAGGTACAGTGGTTTCTTGAATGAACTTCTAGTTTAAATTTTATGCAACTTCCATTTTTATTTCTATTCAACTTCCATTTTTATTCAATTTCCTTTTCTATGCAACTTCTTTTTTTATTTAATTTACAAATAGATTGTTAAGGTATTGTGGTTTCTTGAATGAACTTACATTGTTAATTTTATGCAACTTACATTTTTTTTTATTAAATTTCAATTTTTATACAATTTCCTTTTGTATTCAACTACCTTTTTTTATTTAATTTGCAAATAGGTCGTTACGGTACAGTGGTTTCTTGAATAAACTTCCATGTTTATTTTCATTTCACTTCCATTTTTATTCAATTTCCTTTTCTATTCAACTTCCTTTTTTATTTTATTTCCAAATAGATCGTTAAGGTATAGTGGTTTTTTGATGAATTTCCATTATTAATTTTATGCAGCTTCCTTTTTTATTTTTATTCATCTTCAATTTTTATCCAAATTCCTTTTTTATTGAACTTCTATCTTTATTTAATTTCCAAATAGATCGGTAAGGTATAGTGGTTTCTAAAATGCACTTCCATTTTTATTTTTATCAAACTTTCAATTTTGTTCAATTTCCCTTTCTATTCAACTTCCTTTTTTATTTATTTTCAAAATAGATCGTTATGATATAGTGGTTACTTGAACGATCATCCATTGTTAATTTTATGCAACTTCCATTTTTATTCAATTTCCTTTTCGATTCAACTTCCTTTTTTATTTAATTTTCAAATAGATCGTTAAGGTATAGTGATTTCTTGAATGAACTTTCATTTTTAATTTTATGCAACTTCCGTTTTTATTTTTATTCAATTTCATTTTTTTTTTCAATTTACTTTTCTATTCAACATCCTTTTTTTTTTTAATTTTCAAATACATCGTTAAGGTATAGTGGTTTCTTGAATGAACTTCCATTTTTAATTTTATGCAACTTCTATTTTTATTTGTATTCAACTTCAATTTTTATTCAATTTCCTTTTCTATTCAACTTCCTTTTTTACTTAATTTCCAAATAAATAGTTAAGGTATAGTGGTTTTATGAATGAACTTCCATTTATAATTTTATGCAACTTCCAAACTTTTTTTATGCAACTACCATTTTTTTTAAATTTCCTTTTCTATTTAACTTCCATTTTTATTTGACTTCCAAATAGATTGTTAAGATATAGTGGTTTCTTGAATTAATTTCCATTTTTATTCAATTTCCTCTTCTATTCAACTTCATTTTTTATTTAATTTCCAAATAGATCATTAAGGTATAGTGGTTTCTTAAATGAACTTCCATTTTTGTTTTTATCCAACTTCCATTTTTATTCAATTTCATTTTCTATTCAACTTCCACTTTTATTTATTTTCCAAATAGATCGTTATTGTAGCACTTGAGCCCTTTAAAACTTTTGGGAAGTGTATTTGAATCATGTATTATGTTTTGGAAATCTTCGGTGTTGTTGTCCCTTGGTTTTGGATGAGTGAAAATTTATTTAAACTTGTTGGGATTGCTCGTTCACACTCTTTCGCGTTCAAAAGTTGTTTGGAAACTTGAAAATCATGTTCTGGGGTCGACACCGGTCTTGGTGGTGTCGACACCTTCTCTTTTGTTTGCCATAAGGGTCGACACCAAAGCTGGGAAGGGTCGACCCTTGTTCTGTATTTGCCTGCTGCATTTTGGTGTCGACACCAGCCTAGGGTAGGGTCGACACCTGCAGTGTAGTCACACTTAAGTGTTCCAGATTTCTTCTTTGGTGTCGACACCACTGTTGCAGGGGTCGACACCTGCGACTTTTTCCCAGATTTTTCTCACGGTTTGGACCTACTTTTTGGGGATATTTTGACTAGATATTTTGAGTTGACTTTGGGGCTTATGACCTAGTACTATATAAAGGCCCTCACTTAACATTTTCTTTCACTTTTTCTTCCCTTTCCTCTCTCTAAACCGTGAAACACCTTCTCTCTCTCTCTCAAAGGGCACTTTTTACTCAAAGATCCTTAGATCTACTTGTTTGGAGACCTCTACTCACCTTGCTCCTTTGAGATAAAGTGTAGAGCTTGTCGAGAGCTTCATTTTGATCGGAGCAAAGCTTGGTTTCTCCTCCGTTTACTTTTGGGTTTTCTTCCTCCTTCCCCTTCTAAACTTGAGGTAGGGATATCCTACTCCTCTCTATGGGTTTGTCTTTAAATTTTGGTATTTTGAGATGTTGGGCTTGGTTTGGTAATTTTGTAAAAGTTTGGGGCTTTTGTGTAATTTTACAAAAGTTGGGGTTTTATTCATAATAAACCTAGATGCATGTTTGGCATAGAAAAATGGAATGATTGTTGAATCATTGATGAAAATGGAACCTAAGGGTTGAAATGTTAATTATGGGAATTGACCTAATTACATTGTTTAATTAATTGGGATAATTAATTGAGAAGAATGAAGAAATGAAATGTTGATTGAATATCCATTGTGCATTTATTTTCTGTTTAGAAATAACTGCTTTGGGCTATCGGTGGAGGATAGTCGTGATTGTTGTAGACAATGCATGATGATTAGGTAAACTGAAACTAATCAATGAAATGTGTCATGGAACTTGACGGTTAATTGAATACATTAATTGTATGTATTGTGTGATTGTATATAGAACCAATGTGTTTATATACGTTATGTGTAGAGGAGGAGATAGGGGATGTACTCCGCGGTTTAGGGGAAGATAGGGGATGTACCTCTAAACCGGATAGGTATTTGGAGGAGATAGGGGATGAACTCCGTAGACAGAGCTCATATGCTTGTCTAGAGAAGTGAAGATAGAGCTCATATGCTTATCTTTGTGAAGTGTGGATACAGCTTGTATGCTTATCTGTGGATATTGTTGATATACATATCTGTTGTAGAATGTGGATACAGCTTGTATGCATATCTGTGGATACTGTTGATATACATATTTGTTGAGAATGTAAGATATAGTTTTTATACATATCTGTGGAAATGATGATAGAGCTAGCATGCTTATCTATTGAAAAGGGAAAATGAAAAGTAATTGGGACTTGTAAGTCGTTGATATAAATATGTAATTTATGTGATTGAATCAGTGTTGACCAACTATCAATTGCTAATGTTTTAGTCATTGTCCATGGTTGGTTTAGTGTATTTCTACTGGACTGTGGCTCACCCTATATGGGAATATCATTTTCAGGTGCAGGAAGCATGCCACCTCCAAGGACATAGCCGGGAGGCTAGTGGCGGGCATAGTTTTGTTGTTGTACTTTTGATGTATTACATGTAATTTCAAGCCAAGGGCTTAATGTGTAAACGAGTTAGAACTCTTTGTTGTAACCAAGTGTTAACTTGGAAAGCTGTAAGCCCGTAGGGCATTTTGTTATGAGGTTAACATGTAATACTTATGTAATGGAACTCTAAAGAATGAAAGAATGTGGTTAGTTTATATGTAAATGTATGTCTTATTGGATGGGTTTATTGTTATTATTTTGAGGGCGTTACAACTTGGTATCAGAGCGTACCGGGTTCGAATATTTTGGGTACGTGGGAAGTGATTAATATCACAATGGGTTTGTCTCGCTTGACAGAGACTTAGATGTAGTATCATATGCCATGTGCTAAATTGATAACATGCTTATGTGACTATGTGGGTATGGGATTTAATTTCTAGGATGTTGATTGGATCCTTGGGTTTCTGGGAGTCTTGTTGGAAAGGCACTTGATCAATGCTATTTCTAACCGGAACTCTAGTAACGCCTCGGGACTGTCATTATCCGGAAATGAAATTCGTAAGTGCTTATGTGTTTATGTGCTTATGTGGAGTGAATTACACTTGTCCATGCATTAGGACGTGAGTGTTTAGTTTCGGCACACCTATGAATGTGCTAACGTTCTGTGTTACCTTTATTAGGATGTCAGGACGAGGAAGAGGTGCTAGGCGTGGTAGACCTGCGAGGCAGGAAGTACCGTCACAGGGTGAGGTTCCAGCAGTGCAGGAGGGAGTGGGGCAGGCCAATGTGGCCGAACCAGTGGGTCAGCAGGCTATGGGTGCCTTGGCCAGAGAGATAGCAGGAGCTTTGGGTATTCTTAGAGCTGGAAATCAGGCAGTTGAGGCAGGGCCTTCCTTCTTGAAGAGGGAGTTTTTTCGGTCTAATCCGGATGAGTTTATCGGGGATCCGAAGGAGCCACTGAAGGCTGATGAGTGGCTAGAGCAAATGAGTAAGACGTTCGAGATGCTAGGCATCGAGGACGGAGCACTGAAAGTGACCTTGGCATCCTTCCAACTGAAGGGAGATGCGGGTCAATGGTGGAAGTACGAGAAAGCTCGTGTTGGTGGTACTTGGGAGGCATTTGTGAATGCTTTTCAGGAGAGGTTTTTATCAGTAGCAGCTAGGGAGAAGCTGAGGGATCAGTTTAGCCGGCTTAATCAGCAGGGCTTGTCAGTGGCCGAGTTTGAGGCTACTTTTACCAGTCTGTCTAGGTTTGCACCTGAACTGGTGGCGTCTGAGGAACGCCGTTGCTATGAGTTGAGCGGAAGTTGAGGCGGGGCCTCAAGTTGAGAGTTGGTGGGTCCTATATCCGGGAGTATAGACACCTAGTAGATGCTGCAGCTCATATGGAGCTTATGATGCAGGAGGAGGATGAGAGTCAGAGAGGCTCCAAGAGGAGCCAAGATAGTCAGAGTGATGGCAGGAGGCAGAGGGGTTCTAACCCTCAGCAGTCGCAGGGTGGTGTTGCTAGATCGACCTTCCCAGTGCCGAGTGCAGGCTCCGGGAGAGGTGGTCAAGGGGATTTTACCTGTTACAAGTGTGGCCAGCTGGGTCACAAGGTTTCTGTTTGCCCGCAGAAGGGTGGAGGTCAGAAAGCTGCTTCTTCTTCAGCTAGACCGCAGAGTCAGAGTTTTGGCAGGGGGCAGCTCTTGACTTGTTATCAGTGTGGACAACCTGGGCACATGAAGAGGTTTTGCCCACAGTTGAGTGCCACTTCGGGAGCGTCTGGTTCTAGGCAGACGCAGGGTTTTCAGCCAGCTCAGTCTGTGCAGGCCTCGAGGGCCAATCCGGGAGCTTCGTCATCCCAGTCTGTGCAGCAGTCTTTTGCTCCGAGAGGTGAGCAGGTAAACCAGGGGCCTACGGGGCGCGTGTATGCTGTTACCGCGCAGGATTTAGTACCGGCTCCATCAGTAGTGAGAGGTACTTTTCTGTTTTGCAACTCAGTTACTAATGTGTTGATAGACACGGGTGCATCTCATTCTTTTATATCTGCTGCATTTGCATCTGTTTTGGAATTGGAGTTAGCACAGTTAGCATCTCCTATTTGTGTGGTATCGCCTTTGGGTGGTGAGTTGATCCTGAAACAGGGTGTTAGAGGATGTGATATTGAGGTCGCCGATTATAGGCTTCCTTTTCCGTTTGTTGTCATGCCCATGAAGGGTTTTGATGTTATTTTGGGTATGGACTGGTTATCGTCATACCGGGCTGTTATTGATTGCTACCGCCAGAGGGTTACATTGTGTACCTTGAGCGGGGAGTGGTTCCATTTCTTGGGAGACCGGGTTGGTAGTGTTTTGCCACCGGGGTATGATTCGCGAGGGCGAAGTGAGCTTAGTAGTCTACTTGCTAGCTTTGAGAGTGGTGAGAGTGGTGAGACCCAGCATGTATTGCCGAGGGTGGTTTGTGAGTATTCGGATGTTTTTCCCGAAGATCTTGTTAGTTTGCCACCTCACCGAGAGATAGAGTTCTCTATTGATTTAGTGCCTGGTACGGCGCCGATTTCTATGGCACCTTACCGTTTTGCTCCAGCAGAGTTGGTTGAGTTGAAAGTTCAGCTCCAGGAATTGCTCGATAAGGGCTTTGTTCGCCCTAGTGTGTCACCGTGGGGAGCACCGGCCCTCTTTGTTAAAAAGAAAGATGGTGCCTTGAGATTGTGTATTGACTACCGGAAGTTGAATCGGGCTACGGTTAAGAATAAGTACCCTATGCCCCGTATAGATGACCTGTTTGACCAGTTGAAGGGTTCCCGTTGTTTCTCTAAGATAGACTTGAGATCGGGTTACCACCAGTTGAGGGTCAGGGAGGAAGATATTCCTAAGACGGCGTTCCGTACGCGGTATGGCCATTATGAGTTTCTGGTGATGCCATTTGGGCTTACCAATGCACCGGCAGTCTTTATGGACTTGATGAACCGGATTTTCCGGGAGTTCTTAGACCGATTTGTGGTCGTCTTCGTGGACGACATTCTTATCTATTCGCCTACTGATGAGGAGCACGAGGAACACTTAAGAGTGGTGCTTGAATTGCTTAGAGCCCATAGGCTATATGCCAAGTTTGGGAAGTGTGAGTTCTGGCTGGGGGAAGTCAAATTATTAGGCCACGTGGTATCCGGGGAAGGGGTGTCTGTTGATACATCCAAGGTTGAGGCAGTGCAAGATTGGGCACAGCCTAAGAGTGTGTTTGAGATCCGCAGTTTTCTGGGATTAGCTGGGTATTACCGTCGGTTTGTGAAAGATTTCTCCAGGTTAGCGTCACCATTGACTAGACTGACTAGGAAGGGAGTCAAGTTTGTGTGGAGTGAGACTTGTGAAAAGTCGTTCCAAGAGCTGAAAGTTAGATTGACCACCGCTCCGGTGTTGATTATTCCGGAAAGAGGGTTGGGTTATGCGGTTTATTGTGATGCCTCACGAGAGGGTTTGGGTTGTGTGTTGATGCAAGAGGGGAAAGTGGTAGCTTATGGCTCACGTCAGTTGAAAATACATGAGAAGAATTACCCCACACACGACCTAGAACTAGCGGCTGTGATCTTTGCCTTGAAAATCTGGAGGCACTACCTTTATGGTGAGAAGTTCGAGGTGTTCTCGGACCACAAGAGTTTGAAGTATCTATTTACACAGAGAGACTTGAATCTGAGGCAGAGGAGATGGATGGAGTTCATCGAGGATTATGACTTTGAGTTGCATTATCATCCGGGAAAGGCCAATGTTGTGGCCGATGCCCTTAGTAGGAAAACCATTAGTGATGTAGCTTGTATAGCCATCCGGGAATGGGAGATGTTGGGAGCACTGGGCGAGTTTGATTTGCTACTAGGCGAATCTGTCGAGGCTGCGGCCTTGTTTTCTGTTGTTGCGCAGCCTACACTTGTGATTAGAGTGTTAGAGGCACAGAGAGGTGACCTTGAGGTAGAATCCCTCCGAGAGAAGATCTCCAGTGGGAAAGTTGAGAAGGGTTTGACGGTGCATCCCGACCTGAGTGTGAGATACCGAGACCGTTTGTTTGTCCCGGAGGCTTGCCGAGAGGAGGTACTCCGAGAGTTTCACCATTCGCGCCTTGCGGTGCATCCGGGAGGTACTAAGATGTATCAGGATTTGAGTCGCCAGTTTTGGTGGCAGGGTATGAAAAGAGATGTGGCTGTTTTCGTATCGAAATGCCTTACTTGCCAGCAGGTGAAGGCCGAGCATCAGAGGCCAGCGGGTTTGTTGCAACCCTTGCCTATTGCCGAGTGGAAGTGGGAGCATGTCACTATGGACTTCGTTGTAGGTCTTCCGAGGACTCAGCGGGGTAGTAATGCTATTTGGGTGGTTGTAGACCGGTTGACTAAGTCGGCGCACTTTATTCCTATGCGCGTGAGAGATTCGGTAGATCATCTTGCCGACCTGTATATTCGGGATGTAGTGAGATTGCACGGGGTCCCAGTGACGATCGTCTCAGATAGAGATCCTCGTTTTACTGCTAGGTTGTGGCAGAGTTTGCAGAGTGCCTTGGGCACTAAGTTGACCTTTAGTACGGCTTATCATCCTCAGACTGACGGGCAGTCCGAGCGTACTATTCAGATCCTCGAGGATATGCTTCGGGGTTGTGTCCTGGACTTCAGTGGGACGTGGGAGAGGCACTTGCCATTGGTAGAGTTTGCTTACAACAACAGTTTTCAGTCTAGCATCGGTATGGCACCGTTTGAGGCCTTGTATGGCCGGCCGTGTAGGTCTCCAGTTTGTTGGGCCGAGGTAGGTGATGCACCTTTGTTGGGTCCGGAGTTGGTTAGGGAGACGACGGAGAAAGTTGAGCTTATCCGTAGGAGGCTTGTTACAGCCCAGAGCCGACAAAAGAGTTATGCCGACCGTAGGAGGAGGCCTTTGGCGTTTGAGGTAGGTGATCATGTCTTTCTGAAGATATCACCTAGGCGAGGCTTGATGAGGTTTGGGAAGAGTGGGAAGTTATCCCCTCGGTTTATTGGTCCTTTTGAGATCCTTGAGAGGATAGGTGAGGTTGCTTATCGGTTAGCCTTACCACCGCAGTTGTCCGGAGTACATGACGTATTTCATGTGAGTATGCTTCGGAAGTATGAGCCAAATCCATCACATGTGTTGGATTGGACTGATTTAGAGGTAGATGAGGATGCCTCGTACGAGGAGAGACCGGTTCGGGTCTTGGATAGGCGGGATCAGGTCCTGCGTGGCAAGACCATTCCTTTGGTGAAAGTCTTGTGGAAACATCACGGAGTAGAGGAAGCCACTTGGGAACGTGAGTTGGAAGTCCGAGAGAAATATCCGGACTTGTTTGTTGATATGTAATCTTATATTTAAATTTTACATTTTTGTTGAACTTAAGAGCTTTTATATATGTCTTAAGTTGTGAAACATTGAAAATGTTTTGTTTATTGGAAGTATGTTTTGGAACTTGCCTCATATGGAAGTTGAATGTAACATTGTATATGTTGAGTATAATGTTGAAATTGGAAATGAAATGCGTAATGTTGATGCATGTTGAAAGTACATATGTTGTTTACATATTGTGAAATGCCCCTTGTTTAAGGGATGGGATGACCGGTAATGGGTCGAATTGTTGAATGTTAAAATGTAACATTGTCTAAAATGGAGGAAAACCTGTTTTTGAAAACTTGTGACTTTAAACACTTGCTTTAAAATTTCGGGGACAAAATTTCCTAAGGTGGGGAGGTTGTAGCACTTGAGCCCTTTAAAACTTTTGGGAAGTGTATTTGAATCATGTATTATGTTTTGGAAATCTTCGGTGTTGTTGTCCCTTGGTTTTGGATGAGTGAAAATTTATTTAAACTTGTTGGGATTGCTCGTTCACACTCTTTCGCGTTCAAAAGTTGTTTGGAAACTTGAAAATCATGTTCTGGGGTCGACACCGGTCTTGGTGGTGTCGACACCTTCTCTTTTGTTTGCCATAAGGGTCGACACCAAAGCTGGGAAGGGTCGACCCTTGTTCTGTATTTGCCTGCTGCATTTTGGTGTCGACACCAGCCTAGGGTAGGGTCGACACCTGCAGTGTAGTCACACTTAAGTGTTCCAGATTTCTTCTTTGGTGTCGACACCACTGTTGCAGGGGTCGACACCTGCGACTTTTTCCCAGATTTTTCTCACGGTTTGGACCTACTTTTTGGGGATATTTTGACTAGATATTTTGAGTTGACTTTGGGGCTTATGACCTAGTACTATATAAAGGCCCTCACTTAACATTTTCTTTCACTTTTTCTTCCCTTTCCTCTCTCTAAACCGTGAAACACCTTCTCTCTCTCTCTCAAAGGGCACTTTTTACTCAAAGATCCTTAGATCTACTTGTTTGGAGACCTCTACTCACCTTGCTCCTTTGAGATAAAGTGTAGAGCTTGTCGAGAGCTTCATTTTGATCGGAGCAAAGCTTGGTTTCTCCTCCGTTTACTTTTGGGTTTTCTTCCTCCTTCCCCTTCTAAACTTGAGGTAGGGATATCCTACTCCTCTCTATGGGTTTGTCTTTAAATTTTGGTATTTTGAGATGTTGGGCTTGGTTTGGTAATTTTGTAAAAGTTTGGGGCTTTTGTGTAATTTTACAAAAGTTGGGGTTTTATTCATAATAAACCTAGATGCATGTTTGGCATAGAAAAATGGAATGATTGTTGAATCATTGATGAAAATGGAACCTAAGGGTTGAAATGTTAATTATGGGAATTGACCTAATTACATTGTTTAATTAATTGGGATAATTAATTGAGAAGAATGAAGAAATGAAATGTTGATTGAATATCCATTGTGCATTTATTTTCTGTTTAGAAATAACTGCTTTGGGCTATCGGTGGAGGATAGTCGTGATTGTTGTAGACAATGCATGATGATTAGGTAAACTGAAACTAATCAATGAAATGTGTCATGGAACTTGACGGTTAATTGAATACATTAATTGTATGTATTGTGTGATTGTATATAGAACCAATGTGTTTATATACGTTATGTGTAGAGGAGGAGATAGGGGATGTACTCCGCGGTTTAGGGGAAGATAGGGGATGTACCTCTAAACCGGATAGGTATTTGGAGGAGATAGGGGATGAACTCCGTAGACAGAGCTCATATGCTTGTCTAGAGAAGTGAAGATAGAGCTCATATGCTTATCTTTGTGAAGTGTGGATACAGCTTGTATGCTTATCTGTGGATATTGTTGATATACATATCTGTTGTAGAATGTGGATACAGCTTGTATGCATATCTGTGGATACTGTTGATATACATATTTGTTGAGAATGTAAGATATAGTTTTTATACATATCTGTGGAAATGATGATAGAGCTAGCATGCTTATCTATTGAAAAGGGAAAATGAAAAGTAATTGGGACTTGTAAGTCGTTGATATAAATATGTAATTTATGTGATTGAATCAGTGTTGACCAACTATCAATTGCTAATGTTTTAGTCATTGTCCATGGTTGGTTTAGTGTATTTCTACTGGGCTGTGGCTCACCCTATATGGGAATATCATTTTCAGGTGCAGGAAGCATGCCACCTCCAAGGACATAGCCGGGAGGCTAGTGGCGGGCATAGTTTTGTTGTTGTACTTTTGATGTATTACATGTAATTTCAAGCCAAGGGCTTAATGTGTAAACGAGTTAGAACTCTTTGTTGTAACCAAGTGTTAACTTGGAAAGCTGTAAGCCCGTAGGGCATTTTGTTATGAGGTTAACATGTAATACTTATGTAATGGAACTCTAAAGAATGAAAGAATGTGGTTAGTTTATATGTAAATGTATGTCTTATTGGATGGGTTTATTGTTATTATTTTGAGGGCGTTACAGTTATGGTGTAGTGATTTCTTAAATGAACTTCCATTGCTAAATTTATGCAGCTTCCATTTTTATTTTTGTTCAACTTCCATTTTTATTAAATTTCCTTTTCGATTCAACTTCTTTTTTTATTTAATTTCCAAATAGGTCGTTATGGTACAGTGGTTTCTTGAATGAACTTCCATTTTTAATTTTATGCAACTTCCACATTTATTTTTATTCAACTTCCATTGTTATTCTATTTCCATTTCTATTCAACTTCCTTTTTTATTTAATTTTGAAATAGATCGTTAAGGTATAGTGGTTTCTTGAATAAATTTTCATTGTTAATTTTATGCAACTTCCATTTTCTATTTTATTCATCTTCCATTTTTTTTCAATTTCCTTTTCTTTTCAACTTCCTTTTTTATTTAATTTCGAAATAGATTGTTAAGGTATAGTGGTTTCTTGAATGAATTTCCATTTTTAATTTTATACATCTTCCATTTTTATTTTTATTCAATTTCCATTTTTTTTCAATTTACTTTCCTATTCAACTTCCTTTTTTTTTTTTTTAATTTTCAAATAGATTGTTAAGGTATAGTGGTTGCTTGAATGAACTTCCATTTTTAATTTTATGCAACTTCTATTTTTATTTTTATTCAACTTCAATTTTTATTCAATTTCCTTTTCTATAAAACTTCCTTCTTCTTTTTTTAATTTTCAAATAGATTGTTAAGGTATAGTGGTTGCTTGAATGAACTTCCATTTTTAATTTTATGCAACTTCTATTTTTATTTTTATTCAATTTCAATTTTTATTCAATTTCCTTTTCTATAAAACTTCCTTTTTTATTTATTTTTCCAAATAAATCATTAAGGTATACTGGTTTTTTGAATGAACTTCCATTTTTTTATTTTATGCAACTTCCACTTTTATTTTTATTCAACTTCCATTTTTATTCAATTTTCTTTTCCTCTTAACTTCCTTTTTTTTTTAAATTTCCAAACAGATCGTTAAGGTATGGTGGTTTTTCGAATGAACTTTCATTTTTAATTTTATGCAACTTCCATTTATATTTTCATTCAACTTCCTTTTTCATGCAATTTCCTTTTCTATTTAATTTCCTTTTTTATTTAAATTCCAAATAGATCGTTAAGGTATAGTGGTTTCTTGAATGAACTTTCATTTTTAATTTTATGCATCTTCAATTTTTATATTTATTCAACTTCCATTTTTATTCTGTTTCCATTTCTATTTCCCTTCCTTTTTTATTTAACCTCCAAATAAATCGTTAAGATATAGTGGTTTCTTGAATGAACTTAAATTTTTAATTTTATGCAACTTCCATTTTTATTCAATTTTCTTTTATATTCAACTTCATTTTTTTATTAATTTCCAAATAGATTGTTATGGTATAGTGGTTTCTTGAACTAACTACATTTTTAATTTTATGCAACTTCCATTTTTATTTTCGTTCAACTTCCAGTTTTTATTCAATATCCATTTCTATTTAACTTCCTATTTTATTTAATTCCAAATAGATCGTTAAGATATAGTGGTTTCTTGAATGAACTTTCATTTTTAATTTTACGCAACTTCAATTTTTATTGAATTTCCAATTCAACTTCATTTTTTATTTAATTTGCAAATAGATCGTTAAGGCATAGTGGTTTCTTAAATAAACTTTCATTTTTATTTTTATCCAACTTCCATTTTTATTCAATTTCCATTTCTCTTCAACTTTCTTTTTTTATTTATTTTCCAAATAGATCGTTATGGTATAGTGGTTTTTTGAATCAACTTCCATTGTTAATTTTATTCAACTTCCATTTTTATTCAATTTCCTTTTCGATTCTACTTCATTTTTTATTTAATTTCCAAATAGAACGTTAAGGTATAGTGATTTATTGAATGAACTTCCATTTTTAATTTTATGCAACTTTCATTTTTTTTTTCAATTTCCTTTTCTATTCAACTTTCTTTTTTATTTAACTGCCAAATAGATCGTTAAGGTATAGTGGTATCTTGAATGAACTTCCATTTTTAATTTTGTGCAACTTCAATTTTTATTTTTGTTCAACTTCCATTTTTATTCAATTTTTCTTTCTATTCAACTTCCTTTTTATTTAACTTCCAAATAGATCGTAAAGATATAGTGGTTTCTTGAATGTACTTCCATTGTTAATTTTATGAAACTTCCATTTTTATTTTTGTTCAACTTCCATTTTTATTCAATTTCCTTTTCGATTCAACTTCCTTTTTTATTTAATTTCCAAATAGAACGTTAAGGTATAGTGATTTATTGAATGAACTTCCGTTTTTAATTTTATGCAACTTTCATTTTTTTTCAATTTACTTTTCTATTCGGCTTTCTTTTCTTAATATTTTTTATTTTCAAATAGATTGTTAAGGTATAGTGGTTTCTTGAATGAACTTCCATTTTTAATTTTATGCAACTTCTATTTTTATTATTATTCAACTTCCATTTTTATTCAATTTACTTTTCTATACAACTTATTTTTTATTTAATTTCCAAATAAATCGTTAAGGTATAGTGGTTTTTTGAATGAACTTCCATTTTTGATTTTATGCAACTTCCGCTTTTATTTTTATTCAACTTCCGTTTTTATTAAATTTCCTTTTCGATTCAACTTCCTTTTTTATTTAATTGATAAAATAGATAGTTAAGGTATAGTGGTTTCTTGAATGAACTTCTATTTTTAATTTTATCCAACTTCCATTTATATTTTTATTCAACTTCGTTTTTTATTCATTTTCATTTTCTATTCAACTTCGTTTTTTATTTAATTTCCAAATAGATGGTTAAGGTACAGTGGTTTCTTGAATGAATTCCATTTTTAATTTTATGCAACTTCCATTTTTATTTCTATTCAACTTCCATTTTTATTTCTATTCAACTTCCATTTCCAAATAGATCGTTAAGATATAGTGGTTTCTTGAATGAACGTCCAATTTTATTCAATTTTATTATGCTTCCTTTTTTATTTAATTTCCAAATATGTTGTTATGGTATAGTGGTTTCTTGAATTAACTTCATTTTTAATTTTATGCAACTTCCATTTCTATTTTTGTTCAACTTCCATTTTTATTCAATTTACTTTTCTACTAAACTTCCTTTTTTGTTTAATGTCCAAATAGATCGTTAAGTCATAGTGGTTTCTTGAATGAACTTCCATTTTTATTTTTATCCAACTTCCATTTTCATTCAATTTCCTTTGCTATTCAACTTCTATTTTTTTTATTTTCCAAATAGATCATTATGGTATAGTGGTTTCTTGAATGAACTTCCATTGTTAATTTTATGCAACTTCCATTTTTATTTTTGTTCAACTTCCATTTTTATTCAATTTCTTTTTCGATTCAACTTCCTTTTTAATTCAATTTCTAACTAGAACGTTAAGGTATAGTGATTTATTAAATGAACATTCATTTTTAATTTTATGCAACTTTCATTTTTATTTTTATTCAACTTTCATTTTTTTTAATTAACTTTTCTATTCAACTTCCCTTTTTTTTTTTTTTAATTTTCAAACTGATCATTAAGGTATATTGGTGTCTTGAATGAATTTCCATTTTTAATTTTATGCAACTTCTGTTTTTATTTTTATTCGACTTCCATTTTTGTTCAATTTCCTTTTTTATTTAATTTTCAAATAAATCGTTAAGGTATAGTGGTTTTTTGAATGAACTTCCACTTTTATTTTTATTCAACTACCACTTTTATTTTTATTTAACTTCCATTGTTATTAAATTTCCTTTTCGATTCAACTTCCTTTTTTATTTAATTTCCAAATAGATCGTTAAGGAAGAGTGGTTTCTTGAATGAACTTCTATTTTTAATTTTATGCAACTTCTATTTTTATTTTTATTCAACTTCCATTTTTATTCCATTTCCTTTTCTATAAAACTTCATTTTTTATTTAATTTCAAATAAATCGTTAAGGTATAGTGGTTTTTTGAATGAGCTTCCATTTTTATTTTTATGCATCTTCCATTTTTATTTTTGTTCAACTTTCTTTTTTATTCAATTTCCTTTTGTATTTCCTTTCCTTTTTTATTTAACCTCCAAATAGATCTTGAAGATATAGTGGTTTCTTGAATGAACTTCCATTTTTAATTTTATGCAACTTCCAGTTTTATTCAATTTCGTTTCCTATTCCACTTTCTTTTTTATTCAAATTCCATATAGATTGTTAAGGTATAGTGGTTTCATGAATGAACTTCTATTTTTAATTTTATGCAACTTCCATTTTTATTTTTGTTCAACTTCCATTTTTATTCAATTTTCTTTTCGATTCAACTTCCTTTTTTATTTAATTTCGAAATAGGTCGTTACGGTACGGTGGTTTTCTTGAATGAACTTCTATTTTTAATTTCATGCAACTTCCACTTTTTTTTTTGTTCAACTTCCATTATTATTCAATTTCCTTTTCTATTCAACTTCCTGTTTTATTTGATTTCCAAATAGATCGTTAAGGTATATTGGTTTCTTGAATAAACTTCCATTGTTAATTTTATGCAACTTCCTTTTTTTTTCAATTTCCTTTTCTATTCAACTTTCTTTTTTATTTAATTTCCAAATAGATCGTAGAGGTATAGCGGTTTCTTGAATGAACTTCCATTTTTAATTTTGTGCACCTTTCCATTTATATTTTTATTCAACTTTCTTTTTTTATTCAAATTCCTTTTCTATTTCCCTTCCTTTTAGTGGTTGCTTGAATGAACATCCACTTTTAATTTTATGCAACTTCCAGTTTTATTTAATTTTCTTTTCTATTCAATTTCCTTTTTTGTTAATTTCCAAAAATATTGTTAAGGTATAGTGGTTTCTTGAATGAACTTCCATTTTTAATTTTATGCAACTTCAATTTTTGTTTTTGTTCAACTTCCATTTTTCTTCAATTTTCTTTTCTATTTAACTTGCTTTTTTATTTAACTTTCAAATAGATCGTTAAGATATAGTGGTTTCTTGAATGAACTTCCATTGTTAATTTTATGCAACTTCCATTTTTATTTTTGTTCATCTTCCATTTTAATTCAATTTCCTTTTCGATTCAACTTCCTTTTTTATTTAATTTCCAAATAGAACGTTAAGGTATAGTGATTTATTGAATGAACTTCCATTTTTAATTTTGGGCAACTTCTATTTTTATTTTTATTTTTATTCAACTTCCATTTTTATTCAATTTCAAATAAATCGTTAAGGTATAGTGGTTTTTTGAATGAACTTTCATTTTTAATTTTATGCAACATCCACTTTTATTCTTAACTAACTTCCATTGTTATTCAATTTCTTTTTCTATTCAACTTCCTTTTATATTTAATTTCCAAATTGATCGTTATGGTATAATGGTTTTTTGAATAAACCTCCATTGTTAATTTTATGCAACTTCCATTTTTCTTTTTATTCGTCTTCTATTTTTTTTTTCAATTTCCTTTTCTATTCAACTTCCTTTTTTATTTAATTTCCAAATAGATCGTTAAGGTATAGTGGTTTCTTGAATGAACTTCCATTTTTAATTTTATGCATATTCCATTTTTATTTTTATCCAACCTCCATTTTTATTCAATTTCATTTTCTCTTTCCCTTCCTTTTTTATTTAACCTCCAAATTGATCGTTAAGGTATGGCGGTTTCTTGAATGAACTTTCATTTTTAATTTTATGCAACTTCTATTTTATTTTTGTTCAACTTCCAATTTTATTCAATTTCCTTTTCTATTTAACTTCCTTTTTTATTTAACTTTCAAGTATATCGTTAAGATATAGCAGTTTTTGAATGAACTTCCATTTGTATTCAATTTCCTCTTCTATTCAACTTCATATTTTATTTAATTTCCAAATAGATCGTTAAGGTATATTGGTTTCTTGAATGAACTTCCATTTTTATTTTCATCCAACTTCCATTTTTATTAAATTTTGTTTTCTATAAAAACTTCCTTTTTTATTTATTTTTCAATTAGATCGTTATGGTATAGTGGTTTCTCGAATGAACTTCCATTGTTAATTTTATGAAACTTCCATTTTTATTTTTGATCAACTTCCATTTTAATTCAATTTCCTTTTCGATTTAACTTTCTTTTTTATTTAATTTCTAAATAGATCGTTAAGGTATAGTGATTTCTTGAATGAACATCCATTTTTAATTTTATTCAACTTCCATTTTTATTTTTATTCAACTTCCTATTTTTTTTTTTAATTTTCAAATAGATCGTTAAGGTATACTAGTTTCTTGAAAGAACTTCCATTTTTAATTTTATGCAACTTCTATTTTTATTTTTATTCAACTTCCATTTTTAATCAATTTCCTTTTCTATACAACTTCCTATTTTATTTAATTTCCAAATAAATCGTTAGGTTCTAGTGGTTTTTTGAAAGAGCTTCTATTTTTAATTTTATGCAACTTTCACTTTTATTTTTACTCAACTTCCATTATTATTCAATTTCTTTTTCTATTCAACTTCATTTTTTATTTAATTTCCAAATAGATCGTTAAGGTATAGTGGTTTCTTGAATAAACTTCCATTGTTAATTTTATGCAATTTCCATTTTTATTTTTGTTCATCTTCCATTTTTTTTTCAATTCCTTTTCTATTCATCTTCTTTTTTTATTTAATTCCCAATAAATTGTTAAGGTATAGTAGTTTGTTGAATGAACTTTCATTTTTAATTTTATGCATCTTCCATTTTTATTTTTATTCAACTTTCTTTTTTTATTCAATTTTCTTTTCTATTTCCCTTCCTTTTTTATTTAACCTCCAAATATATCGTTAAGATATAGTGGTTTCTTGAATGAACTTCCATTTTAAATTTTATGCAACTTCCAGTTTTATTCAATTTCGTTTTCTATTCAACTTCTATTTTTAATTTTATGCAAATTCAATTTTTATTTTTGTTCAACTTAAATTTTTATTCAATTTCCTTTTCGATTCAGCTTCCTTTTTTATTTAATTTCGAAATAGGTCGTTACGGTACAGTGGTTTATTGAATGAACTTCCATTTTTCATTCTATGCGACTTCCACTTTTATTTTTATTCAACTTCCATTGTTATTCAATTTCCATGTCTATTCAACTTCCTGTTTTATTTAATTTCCAAACAGATCGTTATGGTATATTGGTTTCTTGAATGAACTTCCATTGTTAATTTTATGCAACTTCCATTTTTTTTTAATTTCCTTTTCAATTCAACTTCCTTTTTATTTAATTGCCAAATAGATCGTTAACGTATAGTGGTTTCTTGAATGAATTTCCATTTTTAATTTTGTGCAACTTCAATTTTTATTTTTGTTCAACTTCCATTTTTATTCAATTTTTTTTTCTATTTAACTTCCTTTTTTATTTTACTTCCAAATAGATCGTAAAGATATAATGGTTTCTTGAATGAACTTCCACTGTTAATTTTATGAAACTTCTATTTTTATTTTTGTTCAACTTCCATTTTTATTCAATTTCCTTTTCGATTCAACTTCCTTTTTTATTTAATTTCCAAATAGAACGTTAAGGTATAGTGATTTATTGATTGAACTTCCATTTTAATTTTATGCAACTTCCATTTTTATTTTTATTCAACTTCCATTTTTTTTCAATTTACTTTTCTATTCAACTTTCTTTTTTTTTTTAATTTTCAAATAGAACGTTAAGGTAAAGTGGTTTCTTGAATGAACTTCCATTTTTAATTTTATACAACTTCTATTTTTATTTTCATTCAACTTCAGTTTTTATTCAATTTCCTTTTCTACACAACTTATTTTTTATTTAATTTCCAAATAAATCGTTAAGGTATAATGGTTTTTTTGTATGAACTTCGATTTTTTATTTTTTGCAACTTCCAGTTTTATTTTTATTCAACTTCCGTTTTTGTTAAATTTTCTTTTCGATTCAACTTCCCTTTTTTTTGAATTTAAAAAATAGATGGTTAAGGTATAGTGGTTTCTTGAATGAACTTCAATTTTTAATTTTATGCAACTTCTATTATTATTTTTATTCAACTTCCGTTTTTATTCAATTTCCTTTTCTATACAACTTTCTTTTTTCTTTAATTTCAAATAAATCGTTATGGTACAATGGTTTCTTGCATGAACTTCCATTTTTAATTTTATACAACTTATATTATTATTTTATTCTACTTCCATTTTTATTCAATTTCCTTTTCTATTAAACTTCTTTTTTATTTAATTTCCAAATAGATCGTTAAGGTATAGTGGTTTTTTGAATGAACTTCCATTTTTTAATTTTATCCAACTTCAATTTATATTTTTTTTCAACTTCCTCTTTTATTCATTTTCGTTTTCTATTCAACTTCGTTTTTTATTTAATTTCCAAGTAGATCGTTAAGGTACAGTGGTTTCTAGAATGAATTCCATTTTTAATTTTATGCAACTTCCATTTTTATTTCTATTCAACTTCCATTTTCATTCAATTTCCTTTTCTATTCAACTTCCTTTTTCTTTTTTTTTTTCCAAATAGATCATTATGGTATGGTGGTTTCTTGAATGAACTTCCACTGTTAATTTTATGCAACTTCCATTTTTATTTTTGTTCAACTTCCATTTTTATTCAATTTTTTTTTTCAATTCAACTTCTTTTTTTATTTAATTTCCAAATAGAATGTTAAGGTATAGTGATTTATTGAATGAACTTCCATTTTTAATTTTATGCAACTTCCATTTTTATTTTTATTCAACTTTCATTTTTTTTCAATTTACTTTTCTTTTCAACTTCCTTTTTTTTAAAAAATTTTCAAATTAATCGTTAAGGTATATTGGTTTGTTGAATGAACTTTCATTTTTAATTTTATGCAACTTCTATTTTTATTTTTGTTCAACTTCCATTTTTATTCAATTTATTTTTCTATACAACTTCCTTTTTTATTTAATTTGCAAATAACTCGTTAGGGTATAGTGGTTTTTTGAATGAACTTCCACTTTTATTTTTATTCGACTTCCACTTTTATTTTTATTCAACTTCCATTGTTATTAAATTTCATTTTTGATCCAACTTCCTTTTTTATTTAATTTCCAAATAGATCGTTAAGGTAGAGTGGTATCTTGAATGAAATTCCATTTTTTATTTTTTCAACTTCTGTTTTTATTTTTATTCAACTTCCATTTTTATTCAATTTCCTTTTCTATACAACTTCCTTTTTTATTTAATTTCAAATAAATCGTTAAGTTATAGTGGTTTTTCGAATGAGCTTCCATTTTTAATTTTATGCAGGTTCATTTTTATTTTTATTCAACTTTCTTTTTTATTCAATTTCCGTTTCTATTTCCTTTCTTTTTTTATTTAACCTCCAAATAGATCGCTAAGATATAGTGGTTTCTTGAATGAACTTCCATTTTTAATTTTATGCAACTTCCAGTTTTATTCAATTTCGTTTCCTATTCAACTTTCTTTTTTATTCAAATTCCAAATAGATTGTTAAGGTATAGTGTTTTCATGAATGAACTTCTATTTTTAATTTTATGCAACTTCCATTTTTATTTTTTTCAACTTCCATTTTTATTCAATTTCCTTTTGCTATTTAACTTCCAAATAGGTCGTTAAGATATAGTGGTTTTTTGAATGAATTTCCATTTTTATTCAATTTTTTTTTCGATTCAACTTCTTTTTTTATTTAATTTCCAAATAGAACGTTAAGGTATAGTGATTTATTGAATGAACTTCCATTTTTAATTTTATGCAACTTCCATTTTTATTTTTATTCAACTTTCATTTTTTTTCAATTTACTTTTCCATTCGACGTCCTTTTTTTTTAAAATTTTCAAATTAATCGTTAAGGTATATTGGTTTGTTGAATGAACTTTCATTTTTAATTTTATGCAACTTCTATTTTTATTTTTGTTCAACTTCCAATTTTATTCAATTTATTTTTCTATACAACTTCCTTTTTTATTTAATTTGCAAATAACTCGTTAGGGTATAGTGGTTTTTTGAATGAACTTCCACTTTTATTTTTATTCGACTTCCACTTTTATTTTTATTCAACTTCCATTGTTATTAAATTTCATTTTCGATCCAACTTGCTTTTTTATTTAATTTCCAAATAGATCGTTAAGGTAGAGTGGCATCTTGAATGAACTTCCATTTTTTATTTTTTCAACTTCTGTTTTTATTTTTATTCAACTTCCATTTTTATTCAATTTCCTTTTCTATACAACTTCCATTTTTATTTAATTTCAAATAAATCGTTAAGTTATAGTGGTTTTTCGAATGAGCTTCCATTTTTAATTTTATGCAGGTTCATTTTTATTTTTATTCAACTTTCTTTTTTATTCAATTTCCGTTTCTATTTCCTTTCTTTTTTTATTTAACCTCCAAATAGATCGCTAAGATATAGTGGTTTCTTGAATGAACTTCCATTTTTAATTTTATGCAACTTCCAGTTTTATTCCATTTCGTTTCCTATTCAACTTTCTTTTTTATTCAAATTCCAAATAGATTGTTAAGGTATAGTGTTTTCATGAATGAACTTCTATTTTTAATTTTATGCAACTTCCATTTTTATTTTTTTCAACATCCATTTTTATTCAATTTCCTTTTGCTATTTAACTTCCAAATAGGTCGTTAAGATATAGTGGTTTCTTGAATGAATTTCCATTTTTATTCAATTTTCTCTTCTATTCAACTTCTTTTTTTATTAGATTTCCAAACAGATTGTTAATGTATAGTGGTTTATTGAATGAACTTCCATTTTTATGCAATTTCCTTTCCTATTCAACTTCCTTTGTTATTTATTTTCCAAATAGATCGTTATGGTATAGTGGTTTCTTGAATGAACTTTCATTGTTAATTTTATGCAAGTTCCATTTTTATTTTTCTTCAGCTTCCATTTTTATTCAATTTTATTTTCGATTCAACTTTCTTTGTTATTTAATTTCGAAATAGGTCGTTTCGGTAGGGTGGTTTCTTCAATAAACTTCCATTTTTAATTTTATGCAACTTCCACTTTTATTTTTATTCAATTTCCACTGTTTTTCAATTTCCTTTTCTATTCAACTTCTTGTTTTATTTAATTTCCAAATAGATCGTTAAGATATATTGGTTTCTTAAATGAACTTCTATTGTTAATTTTAGGCAACTTCCATTTTTTTTTCAATTTCCTTTTCTATTCAACTTCCTTTTTTATTTAATTTCCAAATAGATCGTTAAGGTATTGTGGTTTCTTGAATGAACTTCCATTTTTAATTTTGTGCATCTTCCATTTTTATTTTTATTCAACTTTCTTTTTTATTCAATTTTCTTTTCTATTTCCCTTCCTTTTTTATTTAACCACCAAATAGATCGTTAAGATATAGTGGTTGCTTGAATGAACATCCACTTTTAATTTTATGTAACTTCCAGTTTTATTCAATTTTCTTTTCTATTCAATTTCCTTTTTTATTCAATTTCCAAATAGATTGTTAAGGTACAATGGTTTCTTGAATGAACTTCCATTTTTAATTTTATGCAACTTCAATTTTTATTTTTGTTCAACTTCCATTTTTATTCAATTTCCTTTTCTATATAACTTCCTTTCTTATTTAACTTCCAAATAGATCGTTAAGATATAGTGGTTTCTTGAATGAACTTTCATTGTTAGTTTTATGCAACCTCCATTTTTATTTTTGTTCAACTTCCATTTTTATTCAATTTCATTTTCGATTCAACTTCCCTTTTTTATTTAATTTCGAAATAGAACGTTAAGGTATAGTGATTTATTAAATGAACTTCCATTTTTAATTTTATGCAACTTCTATTTTATTTTTATTCAACTTCCATTTTTATTCAATTTCTTTTTCTGTACAACTTCCTTTTTTTGTTTAATTTGCAACTAAATCGTTAAGGTATAGTGATTTTTTGAATGAACTTCCACTTTTATTTTTATTCAACTTCCATTGTTATTAAATTTCCTTTTCGATTCAATTTCTTTTTTATTTAATTTCCAAATAGTTCGTTAAGGTAGAGTCGTTTCTTGAATGAACTTCCATTTTTAATTTTATGCAACTTCTATTTTTATTTTTATTCAACTTCCATTTTTATTCAATTTCCTTTTCTATACAACTTCTTTTTTATTTAATTTCAAATAAATCGTTAAGGTATAGTGGTTTTTTTTAAATGTGCTTCCATTTTTAATTTTATGCATCTTCCATTTTTATTTTTATTCAACTTTCTTTTTTATTCAATTTCCTTTTCTATTTCCTTTCCTTTTTTATTTAACCTCCAAATAGATCGTTAAGATATAATTGTTTCTTGAATGAACTTCCATTTTTAATTCTATGCAACTTCCAGTTTTATTCAAATTCCAAATAGATTATAGCGACCCCGGTCTTTTCTCATTTGATTATTGTATCCGGACTTAGGTTCCGTAGATTCCGTCATTGTATAATTGTTGTTGTCATTCATTATTTTCTTATTTTGAGTCTTGGGTTGTGTTGGGAAGATTTGGAGCAGGTTGGTTGAGTTTAGGAACCAAGTCTAGTTGCAAGATTTTGGCTTGTCCGCTCGAGCGGGGGTTTGGACGCTCGAGCGGGGAATACACCCATCCAGTATGTCCTGTGTAGTGTTGGCCGCTCGAGCGGGGTATTGGACGCTCGAGCGGGAAGTCGTGAGTGACGCTCGAGCGGGGAGTTAGGCGCTCGAGCGGGGACCTGTCTGCAAAAACTTCTGGGAGTGTGCATTCGCCGCTCGAGCGGATGTTTGGCCGCTCGAGCGGGAGTCTGTGAGTGGCGCTTGAGCGGGGGTTTCCACGCTCGAGCGGGGCGACTGGTATAAAAATCCGAGATCCGACTTTCTGCATCATTTTTCATCTCCTTTTTGTTTTTAAAACCCTAGAACCATCTTCTCCCTCTCCCTACACACCTTCTCTCTTAGGTTTGATCTACTTAGAGTGTATTTCTACCCTAAGTCCTTTGTTAAAAAGATAGAGTGGGTCGAGGGCTTCCGTTTAATCTGAACAATCTTGGGTTTGGAGCACTTTGGTTTTCGTCATCTTCTCCATTTGAATTCTTCGCTTCAAGGTAGGGATTTCCTACTCCATCCTATAAGTTTTGTCCTAAGTTTTGGTATTTTGATATGTTGGGAGTACTTTGATAATTTTGGGAAAAACCCTAGTTGTATTAATAAATTAATTTGTATAATTAATTTAAGGAAATTTGGGAAATTGGTTAATTGCATGAAATTGAGGAATTCATTGATTAAATGGTGTAGTTGGATACTTAAAATCACTAGCCTATTGAATTGTTGATATATTTATTTCCAGTCTAGAAATAACTGTTTTGGGCTATCGGTAGAGGATAGTCGTGTTTGTTGTAAACATTGCATGTGGATTAGGAATAACTGAAACTAATCACATTGGTTAAGTCATTAATGTTGACTATTGCATTAATACAGAAAATACGTGTATTGATTGAGCATTGCATTTGCATATATTGTTTTGTGTGGGAGGAGATAGGGGATGTACTCCACGGTTTAGGGGAAGATAGGGGATGGACCTCTAAACTGGATTTTGTTTGGGAGGAGATAGGGGATGGACTCCATTAGCATCACTTTTATGTGTGCTTATTTATATTGAAGTGTTTTATTTGATACAGCACTAAAATGTGTATCAAACTGGAAGTATGAAGTGTTTGATTTGAGCCTGAGTCTCATCTGTTTGTTGACATTGGAAGAATGTGAATATAATATATATAGTTCACTGTTGTAAGTTTGGCTAGGTTCTGAGCCATATTGATAAAGTTGGAAAGTAAAAAGTGTCTTAGACAATATTGTCATGAGACTGTAAAATGATGTAATTGATTATCTTGGTTAACCATCTATTGAATGCTAATGCTTTATTCAATGCTTATATTTGGTTTAGTATTTTTCTACTGGGCTGTGGCTCACCCTTTATGGGAACATCATTTTCAGGTTCAGGTGATAAGCTACCTCCAAGGACTTAGCTTGGAAGGATTTAGCTTTTGGATTCTGAAGACCATCTTCAGTTATTTGTTTTTATTTGATTTATAATCAAGCCTAGGGCTTTATTTGTATTTGAGTTAGAACTCATAATTTGTGTCCAAGTGTTGGCTTGGAAAAATGTAAGCCCGTAGGGCATTTAATTTGGTATTACATGTAATGTTTTTATTTAATAATACTCTGATGAATGGGATAATGAATTGTTTTCTTTTAATATTGCATGTCAATGATGCATATATAATGGGTTTATTTTGAGGGCGTTACATTCAAAATACATAAGCTTCAAGATTGCCGACATCCTCACTGTCGACATAACAGGCATACAAAACACACATCTCGGCATAGCCGACTTCTTGCTCATTACCTACATATATATATAAGGGGAGGGTGAGCTTGGATACTCAGTGAATGGTATAAGTAATAAAGGTTTAAATGAATGATACCCGAGATCTTTTCAAACAATACATAGTATATCTTTATCAAAACCATACATAACATAGCTTAGCTTGACTTGAAATAAAACATCAATCGAACCTTGGTCTTTCAAAACTTGCTTGGAATACTTAACATACGTCAACTCAAAACATGGGGTGATGACATTCCGGGCAAAACAAAAGCATCACCTCGGCATCGAGCACACCCGTTCATAGTCCGTCGGTGGCCGATATCTTAACAAGGGTGCTACTTGGGCTTAACGTCCCCTAGCACGAAAGGACAGTGCTACCTAGGCTTAAAGTCCCCTAACACGGAAGGACTATGCTACTTAGGCTTAAAGTCCCCTAGCACGGAAGGACTTGTGCCACAAATGCTTAAAGTCCCCTGGCACGTACGGACTAGTGCCACAAATGCTTAAAGTCCCCTGGCACATACGGACCATGTTACCTAGGCTTAACGTCCCCTAACACGAAAGGATGGTGTTACTTAGGCTTAACGTCCCCTAACACGAAAGGACGGTATTACTTAGGCTTAACGTCCCCTAACACAAAAGGACGGTTCCAAGAATGTCATCCAAAACAAAGCTTATACTTGATACATAAAATAGGAATATCATTCATGCTTAACAAATACTTTTATCAAAACAAGGCAAAGCTTTATTAAAGCGTGATAACATAACTTTATTAGAAATACCACTCACTTAGCTCTTCGGACGTCGGAATCAAGGCAAAGGTCCAAGTCCTACAAACACATGGCAAAGTATACTAAACGTACTTCTCAAAACAAGTCTTACATGCATGCAAGTGATCTCGGGAAAACATGCTGGAAGTCAAAACACTGTTTTACATGTCAGGAAGACATGCTGGGTACCAACCAGGTCTTTGCCGAGGTCCCACACCTTCTGGCCGAGGTGTGGTTACCGAGGCTTCGGCGTGCGGCTGCATACCGAGGTGCGCACAAGACAAACTAAAGGTGTAAGTGATCATGCAAGGTAGGCCAAGGTGAGATACGATGCTTGGCCTAAGTGTGAGGTCTAGGTAAGAGTGATCTCGGCGACTACACTTAGGGAAGTGAGGTCTGGAGATCTGGGTTTCCACCCGTGAAGAACATGAAGAACATGAAGAATATGAATGCTAAAATCATAACTTCTTTATTACAAAAATCTGGAATTTCATGCTATGAGTTCGAAAACATGGACCTGGGTAGCCATACTTGAAGATCATGTGAAAACAAACACAAAAACATGGATCTTGGCATGAGCTTTCGGATCAATACATGACTTTTCTTGAAGAACACATGAATACTATTTTCTCTTTCTAAAATCGAACTTCAAAGCAATGCATGGCTTACAAGTCATATTCAATCATGCAATGCAATAACATGAACATAAAGAACAACATGGGTAGATCAAGAATCTAACCTTAGAACACGGATATAACGGTTCGATCTCTAGGGATCAAGCTTGGAAATCCACTCTCCCTCAAGAACTCCTCTTCCTCTCCTAGAGCTTCTCTCTCCTCTCTAGAACAAAGATATAGAAATGATAGGTTTTCTCTCTCTATCGGTGGATTTAACACTCAGCTCGGACACGTGGCAACGGCTGGTTGGCTCTCCCCAAAAAGGTGATAGGTTGACAAGACATGTGTAAGACAAAGTGTATCTAACAAGCTACCTGGTAAGGCACTCCGGCAAGTGATGACATCGGCTAAGGACAAAGCTTCGGCAACTAAGGTGACAATGACCTCGGCTAGGAAGGACAACACTTGACTAAGTTGTGCCACACCTTGGCCTAGATGTGCCACACCTCGGTCTAGGTCATACCACTCCAGGACAAGATCACTGAGGTGCAAAGGTAACATCTCGGCTTAGATAATACACATCTCGGCCTTGGTGATGAACACCTCGGCCTAGATAATGACATCTCGGCCAATATGTCAGGGCGAAGGTGGAGGTCAAACAAAGTGGTTCCAAGATAAATTCTAGACTGAAGGTGACCTCGACTTGGAATGATCTAGGCTTGACATGACCTAGGCTTGACATAGCAGGGAAAGAACAAAGCATGCAAGCAACACTTAAGCAAACAAGACAAGATCTATGAATGCAAACTTAACAAGACAAAGTTATGTAAATGAACATGAACATGACTACGACATGAATATGGGTTGTTACAGCAACTTAACATGGCAAAACATATAAATGCATGCAAACATGGCTAGGACAAGAATGTGGGTTGTTACATAGTGGTTTCTTGAATAAACTTAAATTTTTAATTTTATGCAACTTCAATTTTTATTTAATTTTCTTTTCTATTCAACTTTATTTTTTCTTTAATTTCCAAATAGATTGTCATGGTATAGTGGTTTCATGAATGAACTTCATTTTTAATTTTATGCAACTTTCATTTTTATTTATGTTCAACTTCCATTTTTATTCAATATCCATTTCTATTTAACTTCATTTTTTATTTAATTCCAAATAGATCGTTAAGATATAGTCGTTTCTTGAATGAACTTCCATTTTTAATTTTACGCAAATTCCGTTTTTATTTAATTTCCTCTTCTATTCAACTTCATTTTTTATTTAATTTCCAAATAGATCATTAAGGTATAGTGATTTCTTGAATAAACTTCCATTTTTATTCAATTTCCTTTTCTCTTCAACTTCCTTTTTTATTTATTTTCCAAATAGATAGTTATGGTATAGTGGTTTCTTCAATGAACTTTCATTGTTAATTTTATGCAACTTCTAGTTTTATTTTTCTTCAACTTCCATTTTTTTTCAATTTCCTTTTCGATTCAACTTTTTTTTTTATTTAATTTCCAAATAGAATGTTAAGGTATAGTGATTTATTGAATCAACTTCCATTTTTAATTTTATTCAACTTCCATTTTTTTTCAATTTACTTTCCTATTCAACTTTCTTTTTTTTTTTTAATTTTCAAATAGATCGTTAAGGTATAGTGGTTGCTTGAATGAGCTTCCATTTTTAATTTTATGCAACTTCTATTTTTATTTTTATTCAACTTCAATTTTTATTCAATTTCCTTTTCTATAAAACTTCATTTTTTATTTATTTTTCCAAATAAATCGTTAAGGTATGCTGGTTTTTTGAATGATCTTCCATTTTTTATTTTATGCAACTTCCACTTTTATTTTTATTCAACTTCCATTGTTGTTAAATTTCCTTTTCAATTCAACTTCATTTTTTATTTAATTTTCAAATAGATCGTTAAGGTATAGCGGTTTCTTGAATGAACTTCCATTTTTAATTTGATGCAACTTCCATTTATATTTTCATTCAACTTCCTTTTTCATGCAATTTCCTTTTCTATTTAACTTCATTTTTTATTTAATTTCAAAATAGATCGTTAAGGTATAGTGGTTTCTTGAATTAACTTCCATTTTTAATTTTATACAACTTCTATTTTTATTTTTATTCAGCTTCCATTTTTATTCAATTTCCCTTTCTATATAACTTCCTTTTTTATTTAATTTCATATAAATCGTTAAGGTATAACGGTTTTTTGAATGAACTTCCATTTTTAATTTTTTGCAATTTCCTTTTTTATTTTTATTCATCTTCCATTTTTTTTCAATTTCCTTTTCTATTCGACTTCCTTTTTTATTTAATTTCCAAATAAATCGTTAAGGTATACTGGTTTCTTGAATTAACTTCCATTTTTATTTTTATGCAACTTCTATTTTTATTTTTATTCAACTTCCATTTTTATTCAATTTCCATATTTATTCAATTTCCCTTTCTATACAACTTCCTTTTTTATTTAATTTCAAATAAATCGTTAAGGTATAGTGGTTTTTAGAATGAACTTCCATTTTTAATTTTATGCAACTTCCCCTTTTATTTTTATTCAACTTCCATTATTTATAAATTTCCTTTTTGATTCAACTTCCTTTTTTATTTAATTTTCAAATAGATCACAAAGATATAGTGGTTTCTTGAATGAACTTCCATTTTTAATTTCATGCAACTTCCATTTATATTTTTATTCAACTTCCTTTTTCATGCAATTTCCTTTTCTATTTAATTTCCTTTTTTATTTAATTTCCAAATAGATCGTTAAGGTATAGTGGTTTCTTGAATGAACTTTCATTTTTAATTTTATGCAACTTCTATTTTTATTTTTATTCAACTTCCATTTTTATTCAATTTCCCTTTCTACAAAACTTCCTTTTTTATTTAATTTCATATAAATCGTTAAGGTATAATGGTTTTTTGAATGAACTTCCATTTTTAATTTTATTCAACTTCCATTTTTATTTTTATTCAACTTCCATTTTTTTTCAATTTCCTTTTCTATTCAACTTCCTTTTTATTTAATTTCCAAATAGATCGTTAAGGTGTAGTGGTTTCTTGAATGAACTTTCATTTTTATTTTTAGGCAACTTCAATTTTTATTTTTATTCAACTTCCATTTTTCTTCAATTTCCCTTTCTATACAACTTTTTTTTTATATTTAATTTCAAATAAATCGTTAAGGTATAGTGGTTTTTTGAATGAAATTCCATTTTTAATTTTATGCAACTTCCATTTTTATTCAATTTCCTTTTCTATACAACTTCGTTTTTTATTTAATTTCAAATAAATCGTTAAGGTATAGTGATTTTTTTAATGAACTTCCATTTTTAATTTTATGCAACTTCCCCTTTTATTTTTAATCAACTTGCATTGTTATTCAATTTCTTTTTCTATTCAACTTCCTTTTTTATTTAATTTCCAAATAGATCGTTAAGGTATAGTGGTTTTTTGAATGAACTTCCATTGTTAATTTTACGCAACTTCCAATTTTATTTTTATTCGACTTCCATTTTTATTCAATTTCTTTTCTTATTCAACTTCATTTTTTATTAATTTTCCAAATAGATCGTTATGGTTTAGTGGTTTCTTGAATGAACTTCCATTGTTAATTTTAAACCACTTCCATTTTTATTTTTGTTCAACTTCCATTTTTTTTCAATTTCCTTTTCGATTCAACTTCCTTTTTTATTTAATTTTCAAATAGGCCGTTAATGTATAGTGATTTCTTGAATGAACTTCTATTTTTAATTTTATGCAACTTCTATTTTTATTTTTATTCAACTTTCATTTTTATTCAATTTGCTTTTCTATGCAACTTCCTTTTTTATTTAATTTCCAAATAAATCGTTAACGAATAGTGGTTTTTTGAATGAACTTCAATTTTTAATTTTATGCAACTTCCACTTTTATTTTTAATCAACTTCTATTGTTATTCAATTTCCTTTTCTATTCAACTTCTTTTTTTATTTAATTTCCAAATAGATTGTTAAGGTATAGTGGTTGTTGAATGAACTTCCATTGTTTATTTTATGCAACTTCCATTTTTATTTTTATTCAACTTCCATTTATTTTTTAATTTCCTTTTCTATTCAACTTCATTTTTTATTTAATTTTCAAATAGATCGTTAAGGTATAGTGGTTACTTGAATGAAATTTTATTTTTAATTTTATGCATCTTCAATTTTTATATTTATTCAACTTCCATTTTTATTCTATTTCCATTTCTATTTCCCTTCCTTTTTTATTTAACCTCCAAATAAATCGTTAAGATATAGTGGTTTCTTGAATGAACTTAAATTTTTAATTTTATACAACTTCCATTTTTATTCAATTTCCTTTTCTATTCAACTTCATTTTTTATTTAATTTCCAAATAGATTGTTATGGTATAGTGGTTTCTTGAATGAACTACATTTTTAATTTTATGCAACTTTCATTTTTATTTTCGTTCAACTTCCAGTTTTTATTCAATATCCATTTCTATTTAACTTCATTTTTTATTTAATTCCAAATAGATCGTTAAGATATATTGGTTTCTTGAATTAACTTCCATTTTTAATTTTACGCAACTTCAATTTTTATTCAATTTTTTCTTCTATTCAACTTCATTTTTTATTTAATTTTCAAATAGATCATTAAGGTATAGTGGTTTCTTGAATAAACTTTCATTTTTGTTTATATCCAACTTCCATTTTTATTCAATTTCCATTTCTCCTCAACTTTCTTTTTTATTTATTTTCCTAATAGGTCGTTATGGTATAGTGGTTTCTTAAATGAACTTCCATTGTTAATTTTATGCAACTTTCATTTTTATTTTTTTCAACTTCCATTTTTATTCAATTTCCTTTTCGATTCAACTTCCTTTTTTATTTTATTTCCAAATAGAACGTTAAGGTATAGTGATTTATTGAATGAATTTCCATTTTTAATTTTATGCAACTTCCATTTTTTTTTTCAATTTCCTTTTCTGTTCAACTTCCTTTTTTATTTAACTGCCAAATAGATCGTTAAGGTATAATGGTATCTTGAATGAACTTCCATTTTTAATTTTGTGCAACTTCAATTTTTATTTTTGTTCAACTTCCATTTTTATTCAATTTTTCTTTCTATTTAACTTCCTTTTTTATTTAACTTCCAAATAGATCGTAAAGATATAGTGGTTTCTTGAATGAACTTCCATTGTTAATTCTATGAAGCTTCCATTTTTATTTTTGTTCAACTTCCATTTTTATTCAATTTCCTTTTCGATTCAACTTCCTTTTTTATTTAATTTCCAAATAAAACGTTAAGGTATAGTGATTTATTGAATGAACTTCCGTTTTTAATTTTATGCAACACCCATTTTTATTTTTATTCAACTTCCATTTTTTTTCAATTTATTTTCCTATTCAGCTTTCTTTTCTTTTTTTTTTATTTTCAAATAGAACGTTAAGGTATAGTGGTTTCTTGAATGAACTTCCATTTTTAATTTTATGCAACTTCTATTTTTATTCAATTTACTTTTCTATACAACTTATTTTTTATTTAATTTTCAAATAAATCATTAAGGTATAGTGGTTTTTTGAATGAACTTCCATTTTTGATTTTATGCAACTTCCACTTTTATTTTTATTCAACTTCCGTTTTTATTAAATTTCCTTTTCGTTTCAACTTCGTTTTTTATTTAATTCAAAAAATAGATGGCTAAGGTATAGTGGTTTCCTGAATGAACTTCCATTTTTAATTTTATGCAATTTCTATTATTATTTTTATTTAACTTCCATTTTTATTCAATTTTCTTTTCTATACAACTTTATTTTTTATTTAATTTCAAAAAAATCGTTAAGGTACAGTGGTTTCTTGCATGAACTTTCATTTTTAATTTTATGCAACTTCTATTATTATTTTTATTCAACTTCCATTTTTATTCAATTTCCTTTTCTATTAAACTTCCTTTTTTATTTTATTTCCAAATAGATCGTTAAGGTATAGTGGTTTCTTGAATGAACTTCCATTTTCAATTTTATCCGACTTCCATTTATATTTTTATTCAACTTCCTTTTATATTCATTTTCGTTTTCTATTCAACTTAATTTTTTATTTAATTTCCAAATAGATCGTTAAGGTACAGTGGCTTCTTGAATGAATTCCATTTTTAATTTTATGCAACTTCCATTTTTATTTCTATTCAACTTCCATTTCCAAATAGATCGTTAAGATATAGTGGTTTCTTGAATGAACGCCCAATTTTATTCAATTTTATTCAACTTTCTTTTTTATGTAATTTCCAAATATGTTGTTATTGTATAGTGGTTTCTTGAATCAACTTCATTTTTAATTTTATGCAACTTCCATTTTTATTTTTGTTCAACTTCCATTTTTATTCAATATCCATTTCTATTTAACTTCCAAATAGATCGTTAAGATATAGTGGTTTCTTGAATGAACTTCCATTTTTAATTTTACGCAACTTCCATTTTTATTCAATTTCCTCTTCTATTCAAATTCATTTTTTTTTTTAATTTCCAAATAGATCGTTAAGGTATAATGGTTTCTTGAATGAACTTCCATTTTTATTTTTATCCAACTTCCATTTTCATTCAATTTCCTTTGCTATTCTACTTCCATTTTTTTTTTATTTTCCAAATAGATCATTATGGTATAGTGGTTTCTTCAATGAACTTCCATTGTTAAATTTATGCAACTTCCATTTTTATTTTTTTTCAACTTCCATTTTTATTCAATTTCTTTTTCGATTCAACTTCCTTTTTAATTTAATTTCCAAATAGAACATTAAGGTATAGTGATTTATTGAATGAACTTTCATTTTTTATTTTATGCAACTTCCATTTTTATTTTTATACAAGTTTCATTTTTTTTTTCAATTTACTTTTCTAATCAACTTCCCATTTTTTTTTAATTTTTAAATTGATCGTTAAGGTATATTGGTCTCTTGAATGAATTTTCATTTTTAATTTTATGCAACTTCTGTTTTTATTTTTATTCAACTTCCATTTTTATTCAATTTCCTTTTCTATACAACTTCCTTTTTTATTTAATTTTCAAATAAATCGTTAAGGTATAGTGGTTTTTTGAATGAACTTCCACTTTTATTTTTATTCAACAACCACTTTTATTTTTATTCAACTTCCGTTGTTATTAAATTTCCTTTTCGATTCAACTTCCTTTTTTATTTAATTTCCAAATAAATCGTTAAGGTAGAGTGGTTTCTTGAATGAACTTGTATTTTCAATTTTATGCAACTTCTATTTTTATTTTTATTCAACTTCCATTTTTATTCCATTTCCTTTTCTATAAAACTTCCTTTTTTTATTTAATTTCAAATAAATCGTTAAGGTATAGTGGTTTTTTGAATGAGCTTCCATTTTTAATTTTATGCATCTTCCATTTTTATTTTTGTTCCACTTTCTTTTTCATTCAATTTCCTTTTCTATTTCCTTTCCTTTTTTATTTAACCTCCAAATTGATCGTGAAGATATAGTGGTTTCTTGAATGAACTTCCATTTTCAATTTTATGCAACTTCTAGTTTTATTCAATTTCGTTTCCTATTCAACTTTCTTTTTTATTCAAATTCCAAATAGATTGTTAAGGTATAGTGGTTTCATGAATGAACTTCTATTTTTAATTTTAGGCAACTTCCATTTTTATTTTTCTTCAACTTCCGTTTTTATTCAATTTTCTTTTCGATTCAACTTCCTTTTTTATTTAGTTTCGAAATAGGTCGTTACGGTACGGTGGTTTCTTGAATGAACTTCCATTTTTAATTTCATGCAACTTCCACTTTTTTTTTTTTATTCAACTTCCATTATTATTCAATTTCCTTTTCTATTCAGTATCTTGTTTTATTTAATTTTCAAATAGATCGTTAAGGTATATTGGTTTATTGAATGAACTTCCATTGTCGATTTTATGCAACTTCCATTTTTTTTTTCAATTTCCTTTTCTATTCAACTTCCTTTTTTATTTAATTTCCAAATAGATCGTGAAGGTATAGTGGTTTCTTGAATAAACTTCTATTTTTAATTTTGTGCATCTTCCATTTTTGTTTTTATTCAACTTTCTTTTTTTATTCAAATTCCTTTTCTATTTCCCTTCCTTTTTTATTTAACCACGAAATAGATCATTAAGATATAGTGGTTGCTTGAATGAACATCCATTTTTAATTTTATGCAACTTCTAGTTTTATTTAATTATCTTTTCTATTCAATTTCCTTTTTTGTTCAATTTCCAAATAGATTGTTAAGGTATAGTGGTTTCTTGAATGAACTTCCATTTTTAATTTTATGCAACTTCAATTTTTGTTTTTGTTCAGCTTCCATTTTTATTCAATTTCCTTTTCTATTTAACTTACTTTTTTATTTAACTTCCAAATAGATCATTAAGATATAGTGGTTTCTTGAATGAACTTCCATTGTTAATTTTATGCAACTTCCATTTTTATTTTTGTGCATCTTCCATTTTTATTCAATTTCCTTTTCGATTCAACTTCCTTTTTTATTTAATTTCCGAATAGACCGTTAAGGTATAGTGATTTACTGAATGAACTTTCATTTTTAATTTTATGCAACTTCCATTTTTATTTTTATTCAACTTCCATTTTTTTTTCAATTTACTTTTCTATTCAAGTTTCTTTTTTTTTTTTAATTTTCAAATAGAACGTTAAGGTATATTGGTTTCTTGAATGAACTCCCATTTTTAATTTTGGGCAACTTCTATTTTTATTTTTATTTTTATTCAACTTCCATTTTTATTCAATTTCAAATAAATCGTTAAGGTATAGTGGTTTTTTGAATGAACTTTCATTTTTAATTTTATGCAACATCCCCTTTTATTCTTAATCAACTTCCATTGTTATTTAATTTCTTTTTCTATTCAACTTCCTTTTATATTTAATTTCGAAATAGATCGTTATGGTATAATGGTTTCTTGAATGAACCTCCATTGTTAATTTTATGCAACTTCCATTTTTATTTTTATTCGTCTTCTATTTTTATTTCAATTTCCTTTTCTATTCAACTTCCTTTTTTATTTAATTTCCAAATAGATCGTTAATATATAGTGGTTTCTTGAATGAACTTCCATTTTTAATTTTATGCATATTCCATTTTTATTTTTATTTAACCTCCATTTTTATTCAATTTCATTTTCTATTTCCCTTCCTTTTTTTATTTAACCTCCAAATTGATCGTTAAGGTATATCGGTTTCTTGAATGAACTTCCATTTTTAATTTTATGTTACTTCTATTTTATTTTTGTTCAACTTCCAATTTTATTCAATTTTCTTTTCTATTTAACTTCATTTTTTATTTAACTTTCAAGTATATCGTTAAGATATAACAGTTTCTTGAATGAACTTCCATTTGTATTCAATTTCCTCTTCTATTCAACTTCATTTTTTATTTAATTTCCAATTAGATCGTTAAGGTATATTGGTTTCTTGAATGACCTTCCGTTTTTATTTTTATCCAACTTCCATTTTTATTAAATTTCTTTTTCTATTCAACTTACTTTTTTATTTATTTTCCAAATAGATCGTTATGGTATAGTGGTTTCTCGAATGAACTTCCATTGTTAATTTTATGAAACTTCCATTTTTGTCTTTGATCAACTTCCATTTTAATTCAATTTCCTTTCGATTTAACTTCCTTTTTTGTTTAATTTCTAAATAGATCGTTAAGGTATAGTGATTTCTTGAATGAACTTCCATTTTTAATTTTATTCAACTTCTTTTTTATTTTTAATTTTCAAATAGATAATTAAGGTATACTAGTTTATTGGAAGAACTTCCATTTTTAATTTTATGCAACTTCTATTTTTATTTTTATTCAACTTCCATTTTTAATCAATTTCCTTTTCTATACAACTTCCTATTTTATTTAATTTCCAAATAAATCGTTAAGTGATAGTGGTTTTTTGAATGAGCTTGCATTTTTAATTTTTTGTAACTTCCACTTTTATTTTACTCAACTTCCATTGTTATTCAATTTCTTTTTCTATTCAACTTCATTTTTTATTTAATTTCCAAATAGATCGTTAAGGTATAGTGGTTTCTTGAATAAACTTCCATTGTTAATTTTATGCAATTTCCATTTTTATTTTTATTCCTCTTCCATTTTTTTTTTCAATTTCCTTTTCTATTCATCTTTCTTTTTTATTTAATTTCCCAATAGATTGTTAAGGTACAGTTGTTTGTTGAATGAACTTCCATTTTTAATTTTATGCATCTTCCATTTTTATTTTTATTCAACTTTCTTTTTTATTCAATTTTCTTTTCTATTTCCGTTCCTTTTTTATTTAACCTCCAAATATATCGTTAAGATATAGTGGTTTCTCGAATGAACTTCCATTTTTAATTTTATGCAACTTCCAGTTTCATTCAATTTCGTTTTCTATTCAACTTCCTTTTATATTCAATTTCCAAATAGATTGTTAAGGTATAGGGGTTTCTTGAATAAACTTCTATTTTTAATTTTATGCAACTTCCATTTTTATTTTTGTTCAACTTAAATTTTTATTCAATTTCCTTTTCGATTCAACTTCCTTTTTTATTTAATTTCGAAATAGGTCGTTACGGTGCGGTGGTTTCTTGAATGAACTTCCATTTTTAATTTTATGTGGCTTCCACTTTTATTTTCGTTCAACTTCCATTGTTATTCAATTTCCTTTTCTATTCAACTTCCTGTTTTGTTTAATTTCCAAATAGATCGTTATGGTATATTGGTTTCTTGAATGAACTTCCATTGTTAATTTTATGCAACTTTCTTTTTTTTTTCAATTTCCTTTTCTATTCAACTTCCTTTTTTATTTAATTGCCAAATAGATTGTTAAGGTATAGTGGTTTCTTGAATGAACTTCCATTTTTAATTTTGTGCAACTTCAATTTTTATTTTTGTTCAATTTCCATTTTTATTCAAATTTTTTTTCTATTTAACTTCCTTTTTTATTTAACTTCCAAATAGATCATGAAGATAAAATGGTTTCTTGAATGAACTTCCATTGTTAATTTTATGAAACTTCCATTTTTATTTTTCTTCAACTTCTATTTTTATTCAATTTCCTTTTCGATTCAACTTCCTTTTTTATTTAATTTCCAAATAGAACGTTAAGGTATAGTGATTTATTGAATGAACTTCCATTTTTAATTGTATGCAACTACCATTTTTTATTTTTATTCAACTTCCATTTTTTTTTCAATTTACTTTTCTATTCAACTTTCTTTTTTTTTTTTTAATTTTCAAATAGAACGTTAAGGTATGGTGGTTTCTTGAATGAACTTGCATTTTAAATTTTATGCAACTTCTATTTTTATTTTCATTAAACTTCCATTTTTATTCAATTTCCTTTTGTATACAACTTATTTTTTATTTAATTTCCAAATAAATCGTTAAGGTATAGTGGTTTTTTGTACGAACTTCCATTTTTTATTTTATGCAACTTCCACTTTTATTTTTATTCAACTTTGATTTTTATTAAATTTCCTTTTCGATTCCACTTCCCTTTTTATTGAATTTAAAAAATAGATGGTTAAAGTATAGTGGTTTTTTTAATGAACTTCCATTTTTAATTTTATGCAACTTCTATTATTATTTTTAATCAATTTCTTTTTCTATACAACTTTCTTTTTTATTTAATTTCAAAAAAATCGTTATGGTACATTGGTTTCTTGCATGAACTTCCATTTTTAATTTTATGCAACTTATATTATTATTTTTATTCAACTTCCATTTTTATTCAATTTCCTTTTCTATTAAACTTCATTTTTTATTTAATTTCCAAATAGATCGTTAAGGTATAGTTGTTTCTTGAATGAACTTCCATTTTTTAATTTTATCCAACTTCCATTTATATTTTTTTTCAACTTCCTTTTTTATTCATTTTCGTTTTCAATTCAACTTCGTTTTTTATTTAATTTCCAAGTAGATCGTTAAGGTACAGTGGTTTCTTGAATGAATTCCATTTTTCATTTTATGCAACTTCCATTTTTATTTCTATTCAACTTCCATTTTCATTCAATTTCGTTTTCTTTTCAACTTCAGTTTTTTTTTTTTTTTCCAAATAAATCATTATGGTATGGTGGTTTCTTCAATGAACGTCCATTGTTAATTTTATGCAACTTCCATTTTTATTCTATTTCTTTTTCGATTTAGCTTTTTTTTTTTATTTAATTTCCAAATAGAACGTTAAGGTATAGTGACTTATTGAAGGAACTACCATTTTTATTTTTATTCAACTTCCATTTTTTTTCAATTTATTTTTCTATTCAACTTTCTTTTTTTTTTTTTTAATTTTCAAATAGAACGTTAAGGTATGGTGGTTTCTTGAATGAACTTGCATTTTAAATTTTATGCAACTTCTATTTTTATTTTCATTGAACTTCCATTTTTATTCAATTTCCTTTTGTATACAACTTATTTTTTATTTAATTTCCAAATAAACCGTTAAGGTATAGTGGTTTTTTGTACGAACTTCCATTTTTTATTTTATGCAACTTCCACTTTTATTTTTATTCAACTTTCATTTTTATTAAATTTCCTTTTCGATTCCACTTTCCTTTTTATTGAATTTAAAAAATAGATGGCTAAGGTATAGTGGTTTTTTGAATGAACTTTCATTTTTAATTTTATGCAACTTCTATTATTATTTTTAATCAATTTCTTTTTTCTATACAACTTTCTTTTTTATTTAATTTCAAAAAAATCGTTATGGTACATTGGTTTCTTGCATGAACTTCCATTTTTAATTTTATGCAACTTATATTATTATTTTTATTCAACTTCCATTTTTATTCAATTTCCTTTTCTATTAAACTTCATTTTTTATTTAATTTCCAAATAGATCGTTAAGGTATAGTTGTTTCTTGAATGAACTTCCATTTTTTTAATTTTATCCAACTTCCATTTATATTTTTTTTCAACTTCCTTTTTTATTCATTTTCGTTTTCAATTCAACTTCGTTTTTTATTTAATTTCCAAGTAGATCGTTAAGGTACAGTGGTTTCTTGAATGAATTCCATTTTTAATTTTATGCAACTTCCATTTTTATTTCTATTCAACTTCCATTTTCATTCAATTTCTTTTTCTTTTCAACTTCAGTTTTTTTTATTTTTTATTTTCCAAATAGATCATTATGGTATGGTGGTTTCTTCAATGAAGGTCCATTGTTAATTTTATGCAACTTCCATTTTTATTTTTGTTCAACTTCTTTTTTTATTTAATTTCCAAATAGAACGTTAAGGTATAGTGACTTATTGAATGAACTTCCATTTTTAATTTTATGCAACTTCTATTTTTATTTTTATTCAACTTTCATTTTTTTTTTCAATTTACTTTTCTATTCAACTTACTTTTTGTTTTTTAAATTTTCAAATTAATCGTTAAGGTATATTGGTTTGTTGAATGAGCTTCCATTTTTAATTTTATGCAACTTCTATTTTTATTTTTGTTCAACTTCCTTTTTCATTCAATTTCCTTTTCTATACAACTTCCTTTTTCATTTAATTTGCAAATAAATCGTTAAGGTATAGTCGTTTTTTGAATGAACTTTCACTTTTATTTTTATTCAACTTCCACTTTTATTTTTATTCAACTTCCATTGTTATTAAATTTCTTTTTCGATTCAACTTCCTTTTTTATTTAATTTCCAAATAGATCATTAAGGTAGAGTGGTTTCTTGAATGAACTTCCATTTTTAATTTTATTCGACTTCTGCTTTCATTCAATTTCCTTTTCTATTCAACTTCATTTTTTATTTAATTTCCAAATAGATCGTTAAGGTATAGTGGTTTCTTGAATGAACTTCCATTTTTATTTTTACTCAACTTCTGTTTTTATTCAATTACCTTTTCTATTTAACTTCATTTTTTATTTAATTTCCAAATAGATCGTTAAGGTATAGTAGTTTCTTGAATCAACCTCCAATGTTAATTTTATGCAACATTCATTTTTATTTTTATTCAACTTCCATTTTTATTCAATTTCCTTTTTTATTCAACTTCATTTTTTATTTAATTTCCAAATAGATCGTTAAGGTATAGTGGTTTTTAAATGAACTTTCATTTTTGTTTTTATTCATCTTCCATTTTTTTTTTTCAATTTCCATTTCTATTTCACTTCCTTTTTTATTTAACCTCCAAAAAGATTGTTAGGATACTGTGGTTTCTTGAATGAACTTCCATTTTTAATTTTATGCAACACCCATTTTTATTCAATTTCCTTTTCTATTCAACTTCCTTTTTTATTTAATTTCCAAATAGATCGTTAAGTATAGTGATTTCTTGAATGAACTTTCATTTTTGTTTTTATTCATCTTCCATTTTTTTTTCAATTTCCATTTCTATTTCACTTCCTTTTTTATTTAACCTCCAAAAAGATCGTTAAGATACTGTGGTTTCTTGAATGAACTTTCATTTTTAATTTTATACAACACCCATTTTTATTCAATTTCCTTTTCTATTCAACTTCCTTTTTTATTTAATTTCCAAATAGATCGTTAAGGTATAGTGGTTTCTTGAATGAACTTCAATTTTTAATTTTACGCAACTTCCATTTTTATTTTTATTCAATTCTGTTTTTATTCAATTATCTTTTCTATTCAACTTCATTTTTTATTTAATTTCCAAATAGATCGTTAAGGTATAGTGGTTTCTCGAATGAACCTCCAATGTTCATTTTATGCAACTTTCATTTTTATTTTTATTCAACTTCCATTTTTATTCAATTTCATTTTCTATTCAACTTCATTTTTTATTTAATTTCCTAATAGATCGTTAAGGTATAGTGGTTTCTTGAATGAACTTGCATTTTTATTTGCATTCATCTTCCATTTTTTTTCAATTTCCTTTTTTATTTCACTTGCTTTTTTATTTAACCTCCAAAAAAATCGTTAAGATACTGTGGTTTCTTGAATGAACTTCCATTTTTAATTTTATGCAACACCCATTTTTGTTCAATTTCCTTTTCTATTCAACTTCCTTTTTTGTTTAATTTCAAAATAGATCGTTAAGGTATAGTGGTTTCCTGGATGAACTTCAATTTTTAATTTTACGCGACTTCCATTTTTATTTTTATTCAACTTCCGTTTTTATGCATTTACCATTTCTGTTCAACTTCATTTTTTATTTAATTTTCAAATAGATCGTTAAGGTATAGTGATTTCTTGAATGAACCTCCAATGTTAATTTTATGCAACTTTCATTTTCATTTTTATTAAACTTCCATTTTTATTCAATTTGCTTTTCTATTCGACTTTCTTTTTTATTTAATTTCCAAATAAATCGTTAAGGTATAGTGGTTTCTTGAATGAATTTGCATTTTTATTTTTATTCATCTTCCATTTTTTTTTCAATTTCCTTTTATATTTCACTTCCTTTTTTATTTATCCTCCAAAAAGATTGTTAAGATACTGTGGTTTCTTGAATGACCTTCCATTTTTAATTTTATGCAACACCCATTTTTGTTCAATTTCCTTTTCTATTGAACTTCCTTTTTTATTTAATTTCCAAATAGATCGTTAAGGTATAGTGGTTTCTTGAATGAACTTCAATTTTTAATTTTACGCAACTTCCATTTTTATTTTTATTCAACTTCCGTTTTTATTATTTACCTTTTCCATTCAAGTTCATTTTTTATTTAATTTCCAAATAGATCGTTAAGGTATAGTGGTTTCTTGAATGAACCTCCAATGTTAATTTTATGCAACTTTCATTTTTATTTTTATTCAACTTCCATTTTTATTCAATTTCCTTTTCTATTCAACTTCATTTTTTATTTAATTTCGAAATAGATCGTTAAGGTATAGTGGTTTCTTGAATGAACTTCCATTGTTAATTTTATGCAACTTCCATTTTTTTTCAATTTCCTTTTCTATTCATCTTCCTTTTTTATTTAATTTCCAAATAGATCGTTAAGGTATAGTGGTTTCTTGAATGAACTTCCATTTTTAATTTTGTGCATCTTCCATTTTTATTTTTATTCAATTTTCTTTTTTATTCAATTTCCTTTTCTATTTCCCTTCTTTTTTATTTAACAACCAAATAGATCGTTAAGATAGAGTGGTTGCTTGAATAAACATCTACTTTTAATTTTATGCAACTTTCATTTTTATTCAATTTTCTTTTCTATTCAATTTCCTTCTTTATTCAATTTCCAAATAGATTGTTAAGGTATAGTGGTTTCTTGAATGAACTTCAATTTTTAATTTTATGCAACTTTAATTTTTGTTTTGGTTCAACTTCCATTTTTATTCAATTTCCTTTTCTATTTAACTTCCTTTTTTATTTAACTTCGAAATAGATCGTTAGGATATAGTGGTTTCTTGAATGAACTTCCATTGTTAATTTTATGAAACCTCCATTTTTATTTTTGTTCAACTTCTATTTTTATTCAATTTCCTTTTCGATTCAACTTCCTTTTTTTATTTAATTTCCAAATAGAACATTAAGGTATAGGGATTTATTGAATGAACTTCCATTTTTAATTTTATGCAGCTTCTATTTTTATTTTTATTCAACTTCCATTTTTATTCAATTTCATTTTGTATACAACTTCCGTTTTAATTTAATTTGCAAATAAATCGTTAAGGTATAGTGGTTTTTTGAATGACTTCCACTTTTATTTTTATTGTACTTCCACTTTTGTTTTTATTCAACTTCCATTGTTATTAAATTTCCTTTTCGATTCAACTTCCTTTTTTATTTAATTTCCAAATAGATCGTTAAGGTAGAGTGGTTTTTTGAATGAACTTCCATTTTTAATTTTATGCAACTTTCATTTGTATTCAATTTTCTTTTCTATTCAACTTCATTTTTTTATTTAATTTCCAAATAGATCGTTAAGTTATAGTGGTTTCTTTAATGAACTTCCATTTTTAATTATATGAAATTTCAATTTTTATTTTTATTCAACTTTCGTTTTTATTTTTATTCAACTTTCATTTTTATTCATTTTCCTTTTCTATTTAACTTTTTTTTTAATTTAATTTCCAAATAGATCGTTAAGCTATAGTGGTTTCTTCAATGAACTTCCATTTTTAATTTTATGCCACTTCCATTTATATTTTTATTCGACTTCCTTTTTTATTCAATTTCTTTTTCTATTCAACTTCCTTTTTTATTTAATTTTCAAATAGAACGTTAAGTTATGATGGTTTCTTCAATGAACTTACATTGTTACTTTTATGCAACTTTCATTTTATTTTTTTATTAAACTTCAATTTTTATTCAATTTCCTTTTCTATTCAACTTATTTTTTTATTTAATTTCCAAGTAGATCGTTAAGGTATAGTTGTTTTTTAATGAATTTCCATTATTAATTTTATGCAACATCCATTTTTATATTTTTATTCATGTTCTATTTTTATCCAATTTTCTTTTCTATTCAACTTCCTTTTTTATTTAATTTTTAAATAGATCGTTAAGGTAGTCGGCTCCACTGAGATCGCGATTAGGCATGCCAAATTTCCAACCACCTTTCTGCTCAGAGCATCGGCTACAGTGTTAGCTTTTCCTAGGTGATATTGAATCCGCATGTCGTAATCTTTCAACAACTCAAGCCATCTTCTCTGCCTCATATTCAATTCCTTCTGAGTGAACAAGTACTTTAAACTTTTATGATCTGTAAAAATATGACAAGAAGCTCCATACAAGTAGTGGCGCCAAATCTTCAAAGCAAATACCACGGCTGCTAACTCTAGATCATGGGTGGGGTAGTTCTTTTCATGTGGCTTTAACCGGCGAGAGGCATATGCTATAACCCTACCTTTTTGCATTAATACACAACCCAGACCTTTATGCGAAGCATCACTGTAGACATGGAACTCTTCATTACCTGATGGTAGTACAAGAATTGGTGCTGCGACTAACCTCGTCTTCAACTCCTGGAAGGCTACTTCTCTATCCTTAGTCCATTCGTAAGCCACTCCCTTCTTAGTCAGTTGTGTCAACGGAATTGCAATCCTTGAGAAATCCTTTACGAATTTTCTGTAATAACCAGCCAATCCCAGAAAACTACGAACCTCGGACACATTAGTCGGCCTTGGCCAATTCACCACGGCTTCAATTTTACTAGGATCGACCGAAATACCCTCTTCATCAATTACATGACCCAAAAATGAAACAGTGGAAAGCCAAAACTCACACTTGTTAAATTTAGCATACAATTTCCGATCCCTCAAAGTCTGTAAGATAAGTCTCAAATGCTCCTCGTGTTCGGCTTTACTCTTAGAGTAGATCAATATGTCATCGATGAAGACGACCACAAACTCATCTAGGTATGGCTTAAAGACTCTATTCATCAAATCCATAAAGGCTGCAGGGGCATTGGTCACTCCAAAAGGCATCACTAAAAACTCGTAGTGGCCATACCTCGTCCGAAAAGCGGTCTTCTCTACATCCTCGGCTTTAACTTTAAGCTGATGGTAGCCCGATCTAAGGTCAATTTTGGAAAAGACTCTTGCTCCTTGCAACTGATCGAACAAATCGTCTATCCTCGGCAACGGGTACTTATTCTTAATGGTTACTTTATTCAGTTCCCGGTAATCAATACAAAGACGAAGTGTGCCATCCTTTTTCTTAACAAACAAGACGGGTGCTCCCCAGGGTGAAGTGCTCGGCCTAATAAAACCCTTATCTAGCAACTCTTGTAGTTAAAGTTTCAATTCCTTAAGCTCAGCGGGGGCCATCCTATAGGGTGTTTTAGAGATGGGCTGGGTTCTCGGCATGATGTCAACCGTAAACTCTACCTCTCTATCAACTAAGTGACCAGGCAAATCATTTGGAAAGACGTCGGGGAATTCACTAACCACTGGGACGTCGGCTAACTCAACGTTTCCATTCAAATTACTTAATATGCTACACAGATAACCTTGACACCCTTTTTGGATCAATCTATAGGCTTTCATGGATGAAATTAAGTAAGGTGGGGATACTACCCCTTTTCCCTGAAACGTGACCTCGGCTAGGTTTGGGGGTTTTAACGTAACACTCTTTGAAACACAATTTATGGATGCGTGATTTGCCACTAACCAATCCATTCCCAAAATAACATCAAAATGAGTTATGTCCAATGGCATTAAGTCAGCTAACAGTTCAACATTCCCAATCACAACAACACATGCTCGATAGATGGATGCAACATTCATAGATCTCCCGGATGGAGTAGATACAGATAATACATAATCAAGGGGTTCTAGTTTCCTATTAATCTTCTCGGCAAACTTAGCAGAAATGAATGAATGCGTAGAACCCGAATCAATCAATACATATGCATTTTGAGAGAAAATTGAAAGTGTACCTGACACCACCGCCTCAGTATTTTGAGTGTCCCTTGGTACCAGTGCAAAAACTCTGCCTTGTCTCATCGGTCCTTTCCCAGCGTTACCCTTTTGCACGAAGCCCGAAGTATTCTCATCTTTCTTACTTTTCCCAGCCTTCATTTTTGGACAGTCCCTCACAAAATGACCTACTTCACCATATTCGTAACAAGCCCCAGACGCTCGACGACAGACCCCGAAATGTGGCTTCCCACAACTGGAACATATCGGCTTAGTACCACTCTCTTGTCTTGGGTTGCTTGAACTGCCGACGTTTGCTTTCTTCTTGGTACCAAACTGCGCTCGGCGATTGTCATAACCCTGCCTCTTCCTTTGGCTCTCTCTCGAACCCTGGTATCTGTTCAAGTTGGCTTCGGCCAGAATAGCTTTGTCTAACACTCCGGCATAAGTCGGCATGTTGAGCATGTTAACCCGGTCTTGTATCGGTCCACGGAGTCCACTTTTGAACTTCCTAGCCTTCATATATTCATCATTGACCATGTGGGGTGCGTACCTTGCCAACTCGGTAAAGGCACGGTCATATTCGGCTACTGTTCTACTGCCTTGCGTAAGAGTCTGAAACTCGGTAGCCTTGCGATTCCGAACACTTAAGGAAAAATGCTTGGTGTAGAACAATTCTAAAAATCGGGTCCAGGTCAAGTCTGGATTGCTTTCTCGAACCATCATCCACCATCTGCGAGCGTCGTCATCTAGTGTAAAAGTTGCTAATGTCACCTTCTGGGTGTCAGTGCTAGGAAAGATCTCGAACAGTTTTTCCATCTCCAAAACCCAAGCTTCGACCTTCATCGGTTCTATACCCCCTTGAAATCTCGGCGGTTTCATTTTCTTAAACTCTCTAATCAAAGCTATCGTGCCGTCCCCATATAAAGCTGGCTGTGGGGGCACTTGCGGTACTGGAGGGGGTGGAGGTGGAACTGCATTCTGGTCGTTTGTCTGCTCGGCCTGAGTCGATGTAACACTAGCGTACTACTGTCTTGTCTGCCTTAACTCGCGGGCCAAACCTTCAACTAGCCTCTCCAGTCTGTCTATTCTATCCTCTGACTGATCTCGGCCAACTGGAGGTCTACCTCTCCTCATGATGCTATGAGTATGCAAAATGTGGCTTTAAAACAAAATGAGCAAATAATCACGTAGGCAAGTAACAGTTAAGCATGTCGAGACAATGTACAACTTGTTCACATAGCAAGCAATATGATGCAATTTTAACTTACTTCTAAGGGGAAATCCTATGCTCTTTAGGACTCAAAGTGTGTGAATAACGTATACTAAGGAACTTGTGCTCTGATACCATTCTGTCACGACCCCAAACCGCCCCTAGTAGTTTGGTGCCGTGATGGCCAGTAATTTGAGATTACCGAAGGCCAACTTACAAGATTCACACACATTCAGAGTATAAATATATGGGGCTCACAAGTGCGGAAGCAAAAATTTAAAATACAAGTGGTCCATAAGAGCTGTGCTTAAGTCAAATGAGATAGCAACCATTTACATATGGGTTATAACTTAATTACAAACAAAGCAAAATGCAAGTTACATTTTTCGTATTAGCAAAGGGCTCCACAAGCCGACATAACAATCATACAAAAACATACATCTTGATCAAAAGGCATCTCAGCCGACGTGTTCGAAGTACAAATATTACAAGTCGAGAAGCATGATTTTCAAGACTGCCGACATAAATGCAGGTTAAGCCAACATAATCAAAACCCAAAACAAGCTCCAGAAATCACATCTAGGTGTCACCGCCTTCTTGTTCATCACCTACATATATATAGAGAGGGTGAGCTTGGATACTCAGTGAATGGTATAAATAATAAAGGGGTTTGCATGAATAATAGCCGAAGTCCTTTCAAAACAATACAAGACAAAACTTAATATATAACAAGGAATGGACCTCGTCCATCTAACAGATCTTCAAAGCTTCAAGGGACACTTACTAGCATCACATATTACAAATAATAACATTCCGGCAAACGTATCCACGCGGTAAACCGTCCGTGGCAAAACAAGACGAAGCAAGAGAGGCGTCTCAAACAAGGGTGCTACAAAAGTTTAGAGTCCTCTAGCACAAGGGACTTTCAAGGCAAGATGTGCTGCGAAAGTTTAGAGTCCTCCAGCACGAGGGACCTATGTTACAAAGGCCCGTAGCCCTTTAACACTAGAGTACAAATCAAGGGTGCTGCGAAAGTTTAGAGTCCTCCAGCACAAGGGACTTTCAAAACAAGATGTGCTGCGAAAGTTTAGAGTCCTCCAGCACAAGGGACTTTCAAAACAAGATACTTTCAAAACAAGATGTGCTGCGAAAGTTTAGAGTCCTCCAGCACAAGGGACTTTCAAACGAGATGTGTTGCGAAAGTTTAGAGTCCTCCAGCGCAAGGGACTTTCCGAGAAGGTCATCAAGACAAGCTCATACTTGATATACAAAACAGGGACAATTATTCATGCTTAACAAACACTTTCAAAACAAAGCAAAGCAAAGTCTTTATCAAAACGTATAACATAACTTTATTAAAAATACCACTCACCTAGTTCTTCAAACGTCGGGGTGAAAGCAAGTTCAAGTCCTACAACACATGACAAAGTCTATTGAATGCACTACTCAAAACAAGTCTAGCTTACATGCAAATGACCTCGGCATTCTTCAAAAACTAAGTCAATCAAATTGAAACACAGTTTCTTATCCTTGGAAAAACACGCTGGGCAACTACCAGGTCTAGGCCGAGGTCCCACACCTCCTTGCCGAGTTGTAGCCTCGATGGCCACATTCAAAAGCGAAGTCGGGAAAAATCTGGGTTTCCCTCTTGATAAACATGAAGAACATGAGCATGAAGAACTTGAAGAACATGAACATGAGGAAGATGAATGCAAAGATCGAGACTTGCTATTACAACAGCTGAGACTTCATGCTATGAATTCAAAAACATGGACCTGGGTACCCACACTCAAGGATCTTATCAAAACAAACACAAAAACATGAGCTTTAATGCAAACTTTCGGATCAAACGAGGCTTTTCTTGAAAAACACATGAAAACCGTTTTCTCTTTCTAAAACCAACTTTAAATCGATGAACGGCGTACAGAACAGGTTTGATCGTGCAATGTAGCGAGATGATCAATAAGAACAACAAGAATAGGTTAAGATTCTAACCTCAAAACTCGAATCTAACGGCTCAAGCCCTAACGATCAAGCTTGGAAGTCACCCTCTCTAGCTCAAACTTCTCCTTCTTCTTCCTTGAGTTTCTCTCTCTAAAAGACAAGACTTGATACAAATGATATGTTTCTCACGACAATTACTAACTTAATCCCTATGTCAGGACACGTGGCATCGGCTGATTCGCTCAACTCAAAAAGGTGACTGACTTGATAAGACAAGACCAAGACAAAGTGTACTCAACAAGCTAGGCAGCAAGAACACACCAGCAAGTAACGACATCGGCTAACAACATGACTCCGGCAATCAAGGGGCAAGGACATCGGCTTGGAAAGACAACACTTGACTAAACTATGCCACACCTTGGCCTAGATGTGCCACACCTCGGTCTAGGTCATACCATTCCAGGAACAAAATCACTCATGCAAGGATCAAGGATCTAGAACGCCTAGATATTAACATCTTGGCCTAGATGATGCACTTCTCGGCCTAGATGGTGACATCTCGGCCAATATGCCAGGGTGAAGATGGATGTCAACCAACGGGGTTCCAAGATAGTTCTAAGTGACAAAGGTTTCGAAGGTGCCTAGGCTTAAAATGACCTCGGCAACACACTAGACAAGAACAAAGCGTGCAAGCAATCATTCAAGCAAAATAAGACAAGATTTGCAAACGCACATTTTAACACAAGATCATCCACAAATGTATGCAAGTATGACTAAGTCAAAATGAAGGTTGTTACACACACCTTGGCCTAGATGTGCCACACCTCGGTCTAGGTCATACCACTCCAGGACAAGATCACTTAGGTGCAAAGGCAACATCTCGGCCTAGATAATACACATCTTGGCCTTGGTGATGAACACCTCGGCCTAGATAATGACATCTCGGCCAATATGTCAGAGCGAAGGTGGAGGTCAAACGAAGTGGTTCCAAGACAATTCGAGACTGAAGATGACCTCGGCTTGGAATGATCTAGGCTTAACATAACTTAGGCTTAACATCAAGGAAGGAGCAAAGCATGCATACAATACTTAGACAAATCACATAAATGCAAAACAAGACAAGATTCATGAATGCAAACTTATCGAGACAAAGTTATGTAAATGAACATGAATATGACTATGACACGAATATGGGTTGTCACAGAAACTTAACATGACAAAATATATAGATGTATGCAAACATGACTAAGCCGTAAATGTGGGGTGTTACATCCTTCCCCCCTTAAAGAAGTTTGGTCCCTAAACTTCACTTACCTTGTTCCCAAAACGACTCCGGATGTCGTGTTCTCATCTCTTCTTATCATCTTTAGCTTTTACCTTGGGACAATCCTTAATGCGATGACCCATCTCACCGCATCCGAAACATGCTCCAGTTACCCGAAGAAAAACTCCAAAATGTAGCTTCCTGCAACTTGCACATGTTGGCCAAGTACCACCTTCCTGATTTGCGCTGTTGGAACTGCCGACCTTTGTCTCCTCCTCGGCATCATTCGGGTCTGTCTCTTCTTCGCAATTGTCATAGGTCTGCCTCTTCTTCTGATTCTTCCCCGAACTTTGACTTCTATCCAGGTTGGCTTCTGCAAGGATGGCTTTATCTAACACTCCAGCATACGTCGGCATGTTGAGCAAATTAACCTGATCCTGTATCGGCCCTCGGAGCCCACTCTCAAACTTTTGAGCTTTCTTGTATTCGTTGTCGACCATGTGAGGTGCATACCTTGCCAACTCGGTGAAAGCACGATCATACTCTGCCACTATTTTGCCACCCTGGGTCAATATCTGAAATTCTGTGGTCTTGCGATCCCGGACACTGAGTGGGAAATGCTTGTCATAGAACAGCTCCAAAAATCTGGCCCAAGTCAAGTCTGGGTTGCCTTCTCGAATCATCATCCACTATCTATGAGCGTCGTCTTCCAATGTGAATGCTGCTAATGACACCTTCTGAGCGTCAGTGCTGGGAAAAACCTCGAACAACTTCTCCATCTCAAGAACCCATGCTTCTGTCTTCATTGGCTCTATACCTCCATGGAACTTCGGCGGTTTCATCTTCTTGAATTCTTTGATCAAGGTCAAGGTGCCGTCTCCATACAAAGCTGGCTGCGGCTGCACTTGTGGTACTGGAGGAGGCGGAACTGCATGTCGGCCATTTGTCTGCTCAGCCTGGGCGGAGGTGGTACCGGTGTTTTGCTGCCTTGCTTGCCTTAACTCATCGGCCAAACTTTCAACTATCCTTTCTAATCTGTCCAACCTGTCTTCGGACTGATCTCGGCCAATTGGGGGTCTACCTCTTCTCATGATGCTAGGAGTATGCAGGATGTGACTCTTAGAACAAAATGAACAAATGAACATGTATGCAAGTGAACATGATCATGCCGATGTAACAAAATGCTCATGCCGAGATGATGCACACCTTGTCAAGTAGCAAGCAATATGATGCAATCCTAAGATCATTCTAAGGGACATCCTAACCTCTTTAGGACTCAAAGTGTCTGAATAATGTACTATAAGGAACTTGTACTCTGATACCATTCTGTCACGATCCCAAACCGCCCCTAGTAGTTTGGTGTCGTGATGGCCAGTAATCCGAGATTACCGAAGGCCAACTTTCAAAATTCACACACAATCAGAGTATAGATATAGGGGGCTCACAAGTGCGGAAGCAATAATCTAAAATACAAGTGGTCCATAAGAGCAGTGCATAAGTCAAAATGAAATGGCATACATCTTTACATAGCTTTACAACTTGAATATAAATAAAATGAAGTACAAAGATACATATTACATCTTAACAAAAGGGCTTCTCAAACCGACATATACAAAATACATGAAATACAACTAAGAAGCTTAATCTTCAAGATTGCCGACATAACACACATGCAAAACACACATCTCGGCGTAGCCGACTTCTTGCTTGTTACCTACATATATACATAAGGAGGGTGAGCTTGGATACTCAGTGAATGGTATAAGTAATAAAGGGGTTAACTGAATGATACCCGAGATCTTTACAAAACAATACATAGTATATCCTTGTCAAAATCATACATAACATAGCTTAGCTTGGCTTGAAACAAAACATCAATCGAACCTTGGTCTTTCAAAACTTACTTACATACTTAACATACGTCAAATCTTAAAACATGGGGTGATGACATTCCGGCAAAACAAAAGCATAACCTCGGCATCGCGCACACCCGTTCATAGTCTGTAGGTGGCCGATATCTAACAAGGGTGCTACTTAGGCTTAATGTCCCCTAGCACGAAAGGACGGTGCTACCTAGGCTTAAAGTCCCCTAGCACGGAAGGACTATGTTACATAGGCTTAACGTCCCCTAACACGAAAGGACGACTTTACTTAGGCTTAACGTCCCCTAACACGAAATGACTATGCTACATAGGCTTAAAGTCCCCTAGCACGGAAGGACTATGCTACATAGGCTTAAAGTCCCTAGCACGGAAGGACTATGCTGCATAGGCTTAAAGTCTCCTAGCACGGAAGGACTATGTTACATAGGCTTAACATCCCCTAACACGAAAGGACGGTGTTACTTAGGCTTAACGTCCCCTAACACGAAAGGACGGTTCCAAGAATGTCATCCAAAACAAGCTTATACTTGATACACAAAATAGGGATATCATTCATACTTAACAAATACTTTTATCAAAAAAAGGCAAAGCTTTATCAAAACCTTATAACATAACTTTATTAAAAAATACCACTCACATAGTTCTTGGGACGTCGGGGTCAAGGCAAAGGTCCAAGTCCTACAAACACATGGCAAGGCATACTGAATGCACTCCTCAAAACAAGTCTTACATGCATACAAATGATCTCAGAAAACATGCTGGAAGTCAAAACGCTGTTTTACATGTCAGTGAGACATGCTGGGTACCAACCAGGTCTTTGCCGAGGTCCCGCACCTTTTGGCCGAGGTGTGGCTACCTAGGCTTCGGCATGCGGGCTGCATGCCGAGGTGCGCACAAGACAAACTAAAGGTGTAAGTGATCATGCAAGGTAGGCCAAGGTGAGATACGATGCTTGGCCTAAGTGTGAGGTCTAGGTAAGAGTGATCTCGGCGACTACACCTCAGGAAGTGAGGTCTGGAGATCTGGGTGTCCACCCGTGAAGAACAGGAAGAACATGAACATGAAGATCATGAAGAACATGAATGCTAAAATCATAACTTCTTTATTACAAAATCTGGGATTTCATGCTATGAGTTCGAAAACATGGACCTGGGTACCCATACTTGAAGATCATATGAAAACAAACACAAAAACATGGATCTTGGCATGAACTTTTGGATCAAAACATGACTCTTCTTGAAGAACACATGAATGCTATTTTCTCTTTCTAAAACCGAACTTTAAAGCAATGCGTGGTTTACAAATCATATTCAATCATGCAATGCAATAACATGAACATAAAGAACAACATTAGCAGATCAAGAATCTAACCTTAAAACACGGATCTAACGGTTCGATCTCTAGGGATCAAGCTTGGAAATCTACTCTCCCTTAAGAAGTCCTCTCCCTCTTCTAGAGCTTCTCTCTGTTCTTTAAAACAAGGATATAGAAATGATAGGTTTTCTCTCTCTATCGGCTGACTTAACACTCAGCTCGGACACGTGGCTACGGCTGGTTGGCTCTCCTAAAAAAGGTGGTAGATTGACAAGACAAGACTATGACACAGTGTATCTAACAAGCTACCCGGTAAGGCACTCCGGTAAGTGATGACATCGGCTAAGGACAAAGCTTCGGCAACTAAGGTGACAATGACCTCGGTTAGGAAGGACAACACTTGACTAAGCTGTGCCACACCTTGGCCTAGATGTGCCACATCTCGGTCTAGGTCATACCACTCCAGGACAAGATCACTTAGGTGTAAAGGCAACATCTCGGCCTAGATAATACACATCTCGGCCTTGGTGATGAACACCTCAGCCTAGATAATGACATCTCGGCCAATATGTCAGAGCGAAGGTGGAGGTCAAACGAAGTGGTTCCAAGACAATTCTAGACTGAAGGTGACCTCGACTTGGAATGATCTAGGCTTAACATAACTTAGGCTTAACATCAAGGAAGGAGCAATGCATGCATACAATACTTAGACAAATCACATAAACACAAAACAAGATAAGATTCATGAATGCAAACTTATCGAGACAAAGTTATGTAAATGAACATGAATATGACTATGACACGAATATGGGTTGTCACAGCAACTTAACATGACAAAATATATAGATGCATGCAAACATGACTAAGCCGTAAATGTGGGTGTAAACACCCCATTTTTGGCCTTCCTCAAGACTTGGACGTCACCGTTTGAACGCCCGGTGATCATCCATGTTTGTGTTCGTTTGGAGTTCCCAGAGGTCTCGGCTACGCGCCTTGCCTCAGGATCTCCGAACTCGACTGTTTAGTGTCTGGTTTTGCACCAAACACTTGTGTTTTGCCTTGGAGGGGCAGGGAATGCCTTGTGAGGCATCCCCACACATCACCGGCCATGGCCAGAGGCCACCGGCTGGTGTTTTGTTGCCATCGGCAATGTGTATTGCCGGTCGGCATTCTTTGTTGCCGGTCGGCAGTCCATTTTGTCAAAATGGAAATTTTGAGCAGCCGACTACTGTTCATCTGCTTTTGCAGATATTTTAATACAGTTGTATGGCATTTTGTTCCCCTCCATACACGTGTATGGAGGGATGGCCTTCTTGTTAGCTTACCTTGTAAGCTTTACAAGATTGGCTTCTCTATAAGAGGAGCTCCCCTCTCCCTTGCTTAGGGTTAGACATTTTAGAGAGAAAGACATTTTAGACAGCCATTTTAGGGTTTTGAGTTCTAGGGTTAGGGTTTAATACATATCCTATCTCTATATCTCTCTCTTGTGTGTGTATAAGTGTGTTTGTGTCTTACTATTGCACACAAACACATAGTGTTACACCTTTTCTTGGTTCTTGAAGGGCCAGAGGTTTGTTCTTGAAGCTTGGGAGCTGTTTTGAGCTCAAAGAAGCTGCTGGAGCTTCATTTGTAAAGAGGGTCTTCAAGGGTAACAATCTTACTCCTTTATTCCCCATTTTTGCATACTATTTTTGCCTATCTTAGAACTATTTTTGAGCTTAGTGTATAATATAAAAAAGTTATGTTTTTAGGCCCTCTAAATAGTTTGTTTAGAGTGTTTTGTGGTTTGGAGGTGTTTGACCCCTCTTAGGCCTTGAGAGGCCCAATTTTGTGCTATTTTGAGTGAGCTCCGGGACCTTGATGTTTGGGCCTCCTCACCACTGAAATCTTGAGGGATTTCAGAGGTGAGGATGGTGCCTTGAGGTCCTAGGGAGGAGAGGGCCACCCCCTCTCCTTGTTGTCCTTGAAAATGACCATTTTTGGCCTCTTGAGGGAGCACCTAGCTTAGGATCTTGTTGACCATGCCTTAGTTGTTTTTTGTGCTTATTATGTCATAATATGCCTCTGTTTTTAGTTGGTTTTGGTACACCATGCATGCTTAGCATACCTACCTTGTAATGCCATGTTTAGGCCTTAACATGCCTTAGGTTGTAAACCATTGTTCTAGCATGTTTTAGGCCTAGCTTTGTGAAGCTTTTGTACTTATTTTTCCATATTTGAGGTATGTCCATAGTTGTTTGCCGATCGACTGCATAGAGTGCCGACCGACAATCCATCGGTGGCTGATAGCTTCATTTGTGGCCGATGACCACCAACACACGGCCGGTGACCATTCCCCTTGGCCGGTGGGGTTCTACAGTGTTCAAACAATGTACCTTGGAGTTTGTGCAATTTTCAGAGGAGTATAGCAGGGAAAACAGAGGCAGCTTGTGCATGGCACTGGACTTCCGAGCAAGACCCGAGCACGCGTGCATTGGACCTTCTTCCCGAGGCCCTCTTTTTTTTTATTGCTTTTCTTAGCTTAGTTAATTTGTTAATTAATTAGGTGATTTGTAATAATTAATTAGCTTGCGAGTTAGTTAATTTGTATTATTCTTTCGGTCCCTCCGAGCGAGGGCGAATTTGCAATAAGTGTGGGAGAGTGTGTGCATGTCTTCTAACCCCCACTTCTTTCTCCCTTTTACTTACCTGCTTTGATGGTTAGTAATAGGTCATGTTTAATTTAGCATACCTTATGCTATACATGCGTGCATCATTCATCAGTATTGCATGCACTGGGCTCGGCGCCTCATGCTAACAGCATTAGTATTTCAAATCTAACTTCAATACATGCTACCTGTGCATTTTCACATGTCATTCATAGACTAGCCGAGCCTGCTCTAGTGACATTCCGCATGCGTTGCATTAGGCATTTAAACATGGACTTGGATCATGCATTGATTGCTAACGAGTTCTTTATTTTTGCATGGAATACGATGTAAGTATTTATGCTTTAGCATCTCGCATGAGTGTGAATGTTAACATGACAGTATGCTTGCCATGCGGCTATATGTTTACATGATATTACTGCTTGAATGCCTGTCGGTGAAGGTTGGATTGTTTGAGTTGGAACAACTCATTGAAATTCGTGTTTTTTTAGCCTACTTACGAGTAGCAAATTTCAAATTGTTTTTCGAACAAACGGATATGCAATGTTTCGTTCCAACCTAGGCAATTTGGTCTATACTTTTTTGTTGTGTGCATGACATAGTAATTCTAGGCTAATAACCGGAATAAGAACACATAACGCTTTCAAAAACGGATATCACGGTTAGTAGAGGCCGATCTTCGGATCGGGCGAGAGGGGGTGCTCATAGCTGACCTTCCCTAATCGTACCCAAGCTCCTCAGCCGAGGCAACTTTGGTGATGACGGACACGTGGCCTTTGGCACCGAGTCAGGGTTTCCTAAATTCCCCCATAAAAAATATTTAGGTGGCGACTCTGTATCTGGCAAAGCAGTCCATGTTTGGCACTTCTTTTTCAAAATCTGTTTTCTCAAAACGATTTGCCGGATTTGGACTCTTTGGTTCAGATTAAGGACCGTGACAAATTGAGTCCGAACTGTAGCACGAAGGCCTCACGCGGGCGCGTCTACAACGTGCTAATTCCTCAGTTTGAGAAGTTGAATTTTGCCTATCTGCTAAGAGTGAACAATAGGTTCGTAGATTCACTAGCAACTCTCTCTTCCATGATAAACATCCCTTTTGGAGTTCGGATGCACCCGATCATCATCGAACAAAAATTTGTGCCGGCCTACAAGTTGATTGCTGCCATAGATGAGGTACAAGATGAGAATCCTTGGTATTACGATGTATGGAACTTCTTTGAAAAAGAGGCGTATCCACTAGGGGCAAATGCCAAGGATAAGAGGGCAATTCGAAGAATGGCTGCCCAGTTCATCGTCTGTGGAGGTAAACTGTACAAAAGAGGTTATCTCGGGATGCATAAGCTGAGTGTTGATGTTAAAGAGTCCAAGCGTCTGATAGAGGCCATCCATGGAGGAGAGTGCAGAGCGCACATGAACGGGGTGATGTTAGCTCGAAAGATCCTTTGACAAGGTTATTACTGGTCCACTATGGAGGAGGATTGTATTGGCTTTGTTTGGCGATGCCACAAATGTCAGATCCATGCGAACCGCATGAACATTCCGCCATCGAAGCTGTACAACATGACTTCGCCATGGCCATTCTCAGTCTGGGGGATTAATGTGATTGGGGCCGTCACTCTAAAGGGGTCCAACGGGCATGAGTACATTCTAGTAGCGATAGACTACTTCACAAAGTGGGTTGAGGCCCAGTCTTATGCGGTGTTGAAGGCTTCGCATGTTGCAAAGTTCAGCAGGAACAACATTATCTGTCGTTACGGGTTCCCGAATGAGATCATTTCGAATAATGGCTCTCACTTCAAGAAGGAGGCGATGGATTTGTTAGAGAAGTATAATGTGGCTTTTCATAAGTCATCCACATAGTGGCCGCAAACCAATGGAGCAGTTGAGGCCGCCAACAAGAACATTAAGCATATTCTGTAGAAGATGGTGGAAACCTACCGGAACTGGCCAGATAAGCTGCCATTTGCTCTGTGGGGCTACCGGACTTCAATTCAAACTTCTACTGGGGCAACTCCGTATTCCTTGGTTTATGGGATGGAGGTTGTTTTGCCTATCGAAGTTGAGGTTCCGTCATTACGAGTACTGGCTAAGTGTCAGATAGCTGAGGTAGATTGGCAGCAGAGCAGGTTCGAAGAACTCATGCTGTTTGATGAGAGAAGGCTGAAAGCACTGTACCATGTTCAGGGTTATCAACGATGAATTGCCAGGGCTTTCAACAAGAAGGTTGAGTCCAGGAATTTGAAAGAAGGAGATTTGGTACTCAAAGACAACCGAGCTCCCATCCATGACCCTAGGGGCCAGTTCAGACCCAATTGGACTGGTCCTTACATCATCAAGTCTATCTGGTCGGGTGAAGCTGCCGTTCTGATGGACTTAGATGGCCTAGAGTTCTCCCAGCCGATCAACATGAACAAGTTGAAGAAATATTATCCCTGAGAGGCTCGCTAGGCCAAAAACCTAAAAGGGCGACCTAGGCAAAAGTTAGAGCACAGAAAATTTGAAATAATAAAAACTGAGCTCGCAAGGTTGAAAACCCAAAAAGGGCGGCCTTAGCAAAAGTTAGAGCGCAAAAGGAGAGAGTTAATACACGAGTGAACTTGAGCCGAACTACGTAAGGCTTGATTCCCATTTTTGGGATACGTAGGCAACTTCATTCTGAAGTCCAGCCATAAACACTTCCCCGATCAACTTTGTCCATGTGATCTTGTTGGTCATCTTCGTCTATTCTGTATTTCAGAGCTCGGTTGTGATCTCTAGATACAGTGATATTCAAACTAGGGGCAACTTTCCAGTTGCTGGGGATCTGGGGTTGTACATCTCAGTGACAGGTCTCAGGCGTGGCCAGTTTTGATCCATATCGAAAATGGTTTTGAAAAGTTTTAATAAAAGTTGATTTTGCTCAAATTAATCTTTTTACAACTTAGACCATTTTTGGACCAAACGGAAAATTTTTAGTACCCACAACCTTCAATTACATTGATTTCAATACAGAGTTCTCCTACTCTTGAATACAAATTGAAGTTGCTTTTTGTTACATTCATAAAGAAAACTTGAAAGTACTAATAAAGCAATAAATTTGGGGCATAGTCAGGTGTTCCTGCGTCCCCTCCCAGAGCTAGTCGAAGCCTCTGATGCCAAAGAGGGCCCAACCCGCGCCTCCTCATCAAGCCATGTTATGTACTCATCAGAGAGGGTGAAACTGAAAATGGGAGCGGGAGCCAGAAGCTCCTAGTCCTCCATGCTGCGGCATACCGAGCTAACTGTGCGCCTCGGACCAGAAATGCAGCTGGGTACTCTATCCCTTATTTCGGGCAGGTGTGATCACGTTCGAATTGGCACCAGAATCAGAACAGAAAGTAAAACACGCAGTGAGTTAGACAGATCAACTGAATCCCAAGCTGGCGAGACATGCTATAACTCATCGCCGGCAGACTGAGCCAAGGACATCGCCAAGCAATACTGGTAGCGGATAGATGGCACATCCATTCGCACCGCCATCCCTCATCAAGGGCATCGACTAGATGTCGCCAGAAGAAATAGCCGCGAGCTGAATATGCTGGGCATGAGTCCACAACCTGCAACTTATCTATCAACCATACATGGAGAGGGATGAAAAACGAGAGATTAGAGAATAGAGAAGTGTATGTTAAGAGAAAAGCAAGAAAAGGGTTTTTGTGAGAAAAATCGAGCCTGAGGGCCAAGTGATATGAGCAATATATGTGAGATAGGGTGGGAAACATTACCTATAGTGGTAGTGGACTCCCCGCGAATCTATGTGAGATACGGTGGGAAACATTACCTACAGTGGTAGTGGACTCCCCGCGAATCTAGTCGCCCCTCGGCGATGAAAAGCATCGAAGCCCATCAATGTCTCAACCAGTGTCATGGCAATGCAGCTCTTGCCCTCCTTTAAGCCTTGGACAACCTCGATCAACCGGACACTAGACCCTCCGGAGCCTGAGGCAAGCAAAAAATGTGACAGCATGTATAAGCAAAGCGCGTGTCGCCGAAAACCCTGCCAGTAATGATCGTCGCGGTCACCGGCATCAGAAAACCGATAAACCAAGCTGGGGATGTCCAACTCCCCATCACAAGTCAAAGATCGAGCATCATGCATAGTGAGCCCGCACATCCGTCCTAAGGCTTGGATGTGGCCGAAGCGGAATTGCAGCAAAATCTCTTCCTCGCGCTTGGACTCCATCAAAGCTTGGAAGTCTTCGAAAGTAGGACACATCTCTTGCTCGCTAAGGCTAAAGACATGTGTTACCAGGTTCCAAAATCTTGCCGCGGCATGAAGGAACAGAAAACGCAGCGGAGTGCGACTTCGCATGAATAGTGCATTTATGCTGAAACACCGGAAATTCAACTTTTTTGAGCCATCCAAGGTAGCAATCCAATTTGTCAGATTTTCAACAAGAAACGCCTCCATTTTGGTGCAAAACTGAGTTAGAATGAGGGAAGTACGAAGCTGGAACCTTTATGGAGGATAAGGCACTGTTTGGAGGACAAGTGTCAGAAAACTGGAGGTTCCCAAGTTAAGTGGTCGGCCGACCACTTTTTCTAGTCGGCCAGCTACTTTTTTGGGTTGCAGACAGAAAAACTGGTCGACAAGCTCTAAAAGTGGTCGGCCATGTGGAAAAAGCTGGTCTCCAGTTGTTTCTTGTCTCTAGAAGGGAGTCTCTAGCTTTCCTGTGTGCTGAGAGTATTGAAGGTCAGAGTTTACCTCTGTTTCGGATGCATTTTGTCGCTTTGTTTGTCTCAAAATGCATTCGCTCTTCGAGTTGTTAAGTTTTGCTTATCGAGTTGTTGCTCTTTATTTATCGAGTTGTTGCTCGTTGCTTATTGAGTTGTAAACTTGCTAAGGTTTTGTTGTTTCTTAGTGAGTTAGGTTGTTTAGTTTGTTTTGTCGGTTTACTACCTGACTTGGTAGTACACGAGGTTCAATTTCCATTCAATTCCATTTTTGTGCAAAATGATGCGATACGATGCTAAATATACAAGTGCAACACTTTTCGAGTAAAAAAGTCGTTTTCATTCCATCATAGCTTCTTTTTACAAACATTTTTGCAAAAGAGTACAAGTGCTGAAGAAAGAAAATAAAACTACCTAAGCAGTACAATGTGCTACAACTACATGTAAAAAGAAAATAAAACAGGAACATCTGTATCAGTGCCATCAAGCTCAAGACCGAGAGGCCCTCTTTACCCTCTTCGGCTGAGCAGCCCCCGTGAAACCATCGTCAGTATCTCCGTCTAAATCAGAGCCACCATCCTTAGAAGCCTCCTCGGTGTCACCTCCGCCCTCCGAATCGAAACCAGAGTGATCATCCCTACCTGCAGATGTCTCTGACTGTGGATGTGCTGACTCCTTATCCTCGCTAGACTCCTCCTCATAACTGACAGGTCCTCTGCGTCCTCCCTGGCCGCATGCTAAGACTCTTCTCCTAGCTGCTCGAGAAGGCCTGGATGGCCCAGTCTGCAGAGGCGGGACCTAAAAAGGACAGTTTGAATGCATCAGCCAGTATGTATATCAGATGCAGATGCGAGAATGATACATAGAGTGGGTGCATACAGATATAGTGTGTGAATGTGATGTGTCAGATGTGCTCTACACATGCAATGAATCAATGCAGTGAAATGTTCAATTTCTATATGTCATCAAAAGCATGATAAATGCAAGGAAATTGAAAAGTACCCAAACGCCGGAGGCGCATAGCATCGTCTCCCTCCGCAGAACCATGCCCTCAAGTGAAGCCACCACTCCGAGTAACCCCTCAGTATACTCCCTGGGAGGCTACAGACACAAATTCAAGTCATTAGTGAATAAATAAATGTCTAAATATCTGAGTGATAAATGAAAAATGTAAAACATACTGGCGGTGAGTCAAGGTCACTGACGTATCAATGGTCGAACAGCGAAGGCTCGAGTGGAATCTGGTATGGTGTCCCATACTGCCAACCTGTCAGCCCGGTCGGAAGATCTAGCCATCCAGCATACTGCCAAGTCGAGGGCATCCCTCCAGTCCCGCCTCTCGATGTGCCGGTCCCACTGGTCGAAGGAATGTCTCCGGCATGGGCGTGACTTGAGGAAGGCATGTCAGTAGCTCTCCTCCTAGGGGTATATTGACCTGACAGCGGAGGCATCAGATACGTATGGTGATATGTCGCGTAATTCCCCTTCTCCAGGAAAAGGACTGCGTCAACACCCAACATAAGGTCCTCCGCCTTCCAGGGTGTGAGATCCTCTGCGGACCGCATCTCTGGTGGAGGCAGTGAGGGGACGTCCTGAGTGGAGTTGCCCATCGTCTAGCGCATGAAGTGCTCTCCGAGAAACCAGGCCCTACCGACTGATCCCTCAACCAAGACCCTATATCGGGAGGAGCCCCATGCCCCAGTAAACAAAAATTAAGGATTCCCTGGCATATTGATCCAAGGCTGCCAGGTCACCTGCGGGTAACAAGTGCATAAATTGATTAGATGTCATAAATATGCAAGATGAATCAAAGCTGAAAGCATGAAGAACTGGGAGTTCTGAATCACTTCCGTCGCCCGTACAATATCAAAGAACTGCCAGAGGTAAAGCAGAGTCTCCCGAGGCCTGGGCCGGTACCGACCCTCAAATCTGTGTGAGTAGGGGATCTCAAGAGTTGCCACAACCTCGAGCTCAGGGGCCAATGTCGGGAAGTACGCATAAACCCACAGCTGTGAAAGGCAAGACAGTGGCTATTAGAATACAGGATGTATAAAGAATGCAGAATGCTAAGTAAAGAATGCAGAATGCTAAGTGCAGAATGCTGTGTGCAATGTGTAGTATACAAAATGTATAGGAAGTACAGAATGCTGAGTGCAGAATATAGAGTAAAAAATGTAATATGTGCCGTGTGCAGTGTATAGGTAATGAAAAGCAGAAATATAAATCAAGATGGCAGAATGTTCCTCCCAGGCTCGCCAGTAGCCGCCTACTATGGTCCCTCACTCTCGAGAAGTCGCGCTCATGTAGCAGTAAAGGGTAGCGAGGCCAGCGCCACCCCAATCATGCTGACTGACCTGTGATAGGTCTACCAAAGCACTGAGCAGATAAAGCCCAACTGTGTTCCCCCTGTCGAAGAACAAAGTGGTCCCGAGGAGAAACATCAAGAATCCCCGGGCATACTACTGTATGGCCTCAATGGTCTCAGGCGTAGTCCCCCTGTACCGCTCAGAGAACTAGGTGTACCTGACCCTGCCTGATGATCTATCAATTGGTGGACGGGCTCCAAGCAGATAAATCCAGGCGGCCTTCCACTCACCCATATCTGCATCGTATAGGATTAGCCGACCTGCCACGTCAAGGCTCGTTAGTGTGGAGAAGTCATATGGGGTCATCGTCATGTCCCTGGTAGCTGAAAAATAGAAGGAGTTGGTGGTGTCCCACCATCTCTCTACAAGTGCCCCCAGGAGGGTCCTACTCGCTGGATGACGTGATAATCCCGCACAGAAAGGGCCAAATCCTGCCTCGTCCACGATGTGGCGAACAGCATTTGGGAGCTCCTTGAACCACTCCTTAGTAATAATAGATCTGTAACTCGTGTGAAATGGGAGGATACCTACATTCAAAATGAACAGATGTATTCAGTTTCAGATTGAAAAGCATGAGCTGTGTGTTCAGAATGAAATGTATGAGCTGCGTGTTCAGAATGAAATGTATGAGTTGTGTGTTCAGAATGAAATGTATGAGCTGTGTGTTCAGATTGAAATGTATGAGTTGTGTGTTCAGAATGAAATGTATGAGCTATGTGTTAAGAATGAAAAGTATGAGCTGTGTGTTCAGAATGAAATGTATGAGCTGCGTGTTCAGAATGAAATGTATGAGCAGGGTGTTAAGAATGAAAAGTATGAGCTGTGTGTTCAGAATGAAATGTATGAGCTGTGTGTTCAGAATGAAATGTATGAATTGTGTGTTCAATTTGAAAAGTGTGAACCGTGTGTTCAAATTGAAAAAAATGAGCTGCGTGCTAATGAGAAACTGTACTGCGTTATGCACTGTGTGTTCAGATTGAGCAGTGTGCTATAAAACCGAATATTATGTTATGAACTGCGTGTTCAGATTGAGCGGTGTGCTATGTTATGAAAAAGTGTACCGCGTTATGGACTGTGTGTTCAGATTGAGCAGTGTGCTGTAAAGTATATCGCGTTATGAACTACGTGTTCAGATTGAGTGGTGTGCTAAGTCAGTAAATCGAATACTGCGTTATGGACTGTGTGTTCAGATTGAGCAGTGTGCTATAAAGTATATCACGTTATGAACTGCGTGTTCAGATTGAGCGGTGTGCTAAGTCAATAAATCGAATACTGCGCTATGGACTGTGTGTTCAGATTGAGCAGTGTGCTATAAAGTATATCACGTTATGAACTGCGTGTTCAGATTGAGCGGTGTGCTATGTTATAAAATCAAATACTGTGTTATGGACTGTGTGTTCAGATTGAGCAGTGTGCTATAAAGTGTATCGCGTTATGAATTGCATGTTCAGATTGAGCGGTGTGCTATGTTATAAAATCGAATACTGTGTTATGGACTGCGTGTTCAGATTGAGTAGTGTGCTATAAAGTATATCGCGTTATGAACTGCATGTTCAGATTGAACGGTGTGCTAAGTCAATAAATCGAATACTATGTTATGGACTGTGTGTTCAGATTGAGCAGTGTGTTATAAAGTATATCGCATTATGAACTGCCTGTTCAAATTGAGCGGTGTGCTAAGTCAATAAATCGAATACTGTGTTATGGACTGCATATTTAGATTGAGCAGTGTGCTATAAAGTATATCGCGTTATGAACTGCGTGTTCAGATTGAGCGATGTACTAAGTCAATAAATCAAATACTGTGTTATGGACTGCGTGTTCAGATTGAGCAGTGTGCTATGTTATGAGAAAGTATATTGCATTATGAATTGTGTGTTTAGATTGAGTGGTGTGCTATGTTATTAAACAAAATGATGTGTTATGAACTATGTGTTCAGATTGAGCAGTGTTATGTGCTAGGTGCCGAAATGTGCTGTGTGCCCAAATGAGATTGAGCAGTGTCATGAGCTGTGTGCCCAAATGTACTGAGTGCCCAAATGTGTTGTGTGCCCAAATGAGCTATGTGCCCAAAAGAGATGTGTGCAAAGTGAACAAGGTTTTGTGTTAAGAGTTGTGTGCCAAATGAGCAAAGTGTTATGTTGAGAGCTGTGTGCCAAATGAATTTGATGATGTGAGCAGTAGTACTATGTATGTGAATATGTTCAGAACGAGCAGATAAAATACATCGCAGAAAACTAAAGTAAAGTACGCACCTCATGTGCATGATGAGATAGGTGGGACTCAGGTTCCCGTAGTAGCAAGTCTGGGGGCGCCCGTCGCACGAAGTCTGTGAAATGGTGGAAGGTACTCGAAGGAAGGATATGCTCCTACGGGTTGTACTCCTCTGGGTCGAACGACTGTATCCTCGGAGGCAACGGTATGATGTCGGGCTCGTCCTCTGCGTATGGAGAACCCCTGCCATACAGAATATTGTCGGCCATCTGAAAAAATATGCAAAAATGAGCGAAATGAGCCAAAATGGCAAACAGTCAACAAAAGTCAACTCTCAGGAAGAGAAAAAGTCAACAAAAGTCAACGCCCGAGAAAAGGTGCCAAAGTTCGAGACAAACTTACCTCAAGTGGTGAAAATGGAGAAAGAAGCTCCGAAAACAAATTCTAATCGGTTCAAAACGAAGAGAATCGAAAGTTTTCGCGAAACAACTTTACGTGGGGCGTTGGAAAACGCGTATAAAGTGCAGATCTGAGAGGGAAAAGGGTCTAGGGAGGAAGAGAAGTTGATTTCGGTCTTGGAGGTGTGAGCAAAACTGATTTGGAGTTGTGTACTTAAAAAACCGAGCAAGAAAAGATAAAACTGCCCCTGTTTTTGCAAACTGGTCAGCCAGCCAGTTTTTCTAGTCGGCCGACCACTTTGATGGGCAACAACTGGTCGGCCACTTATATACTGGTCGGCCATCCTCCTGGGTGATCTTCAGAGCTCCATTGTTCTCCCTGTGTGTTTTGGTGGTGATTGGAGTCCTCGACTCTTGGGAAAGTGTAAGAAAAGTACACTTTTCGGCACGAAATTATCCCCGCAGGAACTTCAATTCAGATCTTTGATACGTGGATCATCGTCACTCGTCAAAAGCAAGGTGTATCCTTTTTCAGTATGTTGTGACCCTTCCGAGAGGTAAATCGGAGGTTCCGGTTAAATTGCCTCCTTTAAGGCTTATACTTCTTTATTCAACATTCTGTTTCAAACATGCTTTTGAAGCTGCACCACTCTCGCATTGTTATGCACACTTTCCTCTCTTGCTTTTGTTATGAACACCATTCGTTGCTTTGTTATGCATTCACTACTTGTGTTGTCACGCACGTTTTACTTATTTTTCTATGCGTACTTCCGTTGCATTGTTATGCACCCGTACTTTTCACCTTCATTGTTATGCATTCTTCACTTGTGTCGCCGCGCATATTTTGTCTGTTTGTTGTACACTCTTTTAGTGGCATTGTTATGCACCCCTTTCCGCATTGTTTTGCGTCACACTTAGGTTGCATTGTCATGCACCCTCTTCCGTATTGTTATGCGTCACACTTAGGTTGCATTGTCATGCACCCCTTTCCGTATTGTTATGCGCACACTGAGGTTGCATTGTTATGCACCCATACTTTGCTTGCATTGTCACGCACTTTTCGCTTGCATTGCTATGCATGTTTCTAACGACATTGTACCTGTTAAGTTTCTCTCTTATGCAGGCACGATATTGTATGTACGGTTCATTTGAAGCTGGCGCGACCAGACGAACCAGACAGTATTATATGTACTCTGTGTGAGGCGTAGCGAGAATTGTATAATTCTCTTACATCCTTTCTGCATGTAATGTAGTTTGATTTGTATCCACTTGCTTAAACTGTTGCATTTATTGTGTATAATTGCTTCATTATAGCTTTCTTTGCATGATCATAAGTTATGTTCGGCATCTTGCATGTCCTTTGCATCTTGCCCTGCCTGCGGGCACATCTCTTTATTATCTTGCTTGTTTGTCTAAGTCTTCGGCCTTGTCAAAAATGGGTCGTCTCTGGGCTTTGACATTCACTCCCGTCACTTATGACTTCCGAGTTCTGTCAAAGAGGGGCAACACCCCATTTTTGACTGACCTTAAAACTCAGACGCCATCGATTGAGCGCTCGGTGATAGTGTATGTTGTGCTCGTTTTGAGTTTCCGGAGTTTTGGCCAAGTGCCTTGCCCTGGGGCCTCTTAACTCTTTCTGCTTCAGCTCAGTTTGCGGACCAGGCCTTGTTTCTCTTCCCTGGAGGGAAAGAGTGGTCTGGTAGGTCGTAGACCACTTTTTGTGGTCGTAGGCCGCATTTCCCGTTTGGAGACTAGTTTTCAGTTTTCGGAGCCGTCGGCCACGCGCCTTGTCTCGGGACCGCTTAACTTACACCGTTTGGCGTGGTTTTTGAACCACACCTTGTTTCCTTGGCCTAGAGGGCCACTATGGTTTGAGAGACCACTTTTGTGGTCGTAAACCACTTTTGGTGCTTATCAGCTAGTTTTTTAGGCTCCCGGCTGCGCGCTTTGCCTCCCGAACTTTCGTCTTGCGTCCGTTTTGGTTTGTTTTTGGTACAAACCTTGTTTTCCTTATTTGGAAGATGGTACAAGGGTGGGAGACCAGTATTTCCCCTTGGAGACCACTTTTCCTCCTGTCTGCCAGTTTTCTGGTCTGACAATTGGTCTCCCTGGTCTTTGGACCATCAAAAGTGGTCAGCCACCACACCATTTGTTTGTTTTCATCCTCTGGACTTTCTCCCACCATGGCCGACCAACTGTTGTTCTGGGGGACCACCTAAAGTGGTCGGCCGACCACTTAAGTAGCTGGCCGACCACTTTAAATGGTCGGCCACTTTTTGTCACTTTTTTGGAGATATTTTCCTCCAGCTGGCACAGTTGGAGGGCACCAGAGCCATCCTGCATACACGTGGCCCTTAGCTTCTTGAAGAAGCTTTGCCTTTTGTTCTCTATAAGAGGGAGGCTCCTCCTCCCTCCTCTAGGTTCAGAAAGAATTAGGGTTTGAGTTATAGATATAGCTTTGTATCTATCTTGCCTTGGTTCTTCATTTTTGTGACTTAAAGTGTCATTTTTTCTTACTTTAACACACAAACACACACTCAAACACCATCCTTTTGATACTGAGGTGCTTAGGAGCTGGTTTTGGTCTTCTTGGGTTGGTTTGAGCTTGAAAAACCTGCTGGAGTTGCAGCTTTGAAGAAGTTCATCAAGGGTGAGTTTCTAACCCTTAAATCCCCCATTTTTGCGTAAGCTTTTAGCCTTATTTTCATACTGTTTTAAGCTTAATTCTTAACTTGAAAAAGTTCTATTTTTGTGTGCTTAAAAAGTTTGTTTAAGGTCACTTTTTTGTTGGGGGTGATCTACCCCCTTTTAGGCCTTGTGAGGCCTTGTTTTGAGCCATCCCTTTAGGCTCTTGTTGTAGCCTTTGCATGACCTTTCCACCACTGAAATCTAGAGGATTTTCAATGGTGGAAAGGTGGTTTTGGGGTCTTAAAGAGGAGAGGGTCATCCCCTCTCCATGTGTCTTCAATACTTGTCTTCATTAGCCTCATGTGTGAGCACATTTGTTAAGTTTATGTTGACCATATCTTAGCATGTATTTGTGGTTATTTTGCTATGGCATACCACTGTTTTTACTTGGTTTGGTCACTCCATGCATGGTTTATACACTTGTAGTGTAAATCACACACACTAGTCTTGTATGCTTCATGAAGTAGCATGTCATTTTAGCTTGTGTTGAGTCCATTCCAACATGTTTTTGGTGATGTTTTGCCATGTCATACCTTTGATTAGGTTTGGTTTGGTCATCTTTTGCATGCTCCTTGCACTTGTAGTGCAATCCCATGAAATAGTCTTGTATGCTTCATGCTTTGACATGTCATTCTAGCATGCATTTGGCTTAACTTCATGAAGCTTTTGTCCATGTTTTAACATGTTTTAGCTCTAATTTTGGTTGTTTTGGTCATGCATGACTTTCTTTGTATAGCTATAATGCATTCTAGCCTGTTAGCTTTGTGTGTCAAGTCCATTAGCATGCTTTACTTGGCCTATTTGAATGATTTGGCATCATTTAATATGTGATTTCAGTCCATGTTTCATGCTCTTACACTTGCATTTATCACTCATTCAATGCGTTGGAGGGTTTGCCCCTTTATGCCTTAAATGAACCATTGCGTATGCCTTCATGTCTTAGCTTGCGAGCCATTATTCCAGTGCTTATTTGGGGTTATTTTTCCATGACATAACTTCGATTTTTGTTGGTTAAGTCATCTCATGCTTGGTCTTAATAGGTGTAGTGTAATCCACCTTATTTGCCTTGTATGCATCACGCCTTATGCCTTCCATGCTAGCTTGTTTTGGCTTCCTTCCATGCATGTTTTAGACTTATTTTAACATGTTCTAGGACTGTTTTGGGTTTCCTTGATCACATGCTTCATGTATTGCATACTTGTAGTACAAGTGCTCTTGCTTGCTTTAAGCTTTGAGCACCATTGCATGCTTCATTTGTGTTATGTACATGATTTGACATCATCTAACATGACATTTCAGAGCTTTTAGCATTGCCATGTTCCTACTTCATTCACTCTTTAAGTGCCTTTGAGTGTTGTGCATTCTTGCCTAGTTTATGGCTTAGCTTGTATGCTTGCATGCCTAGGTCTTTGAGCTCTCATCTCAGCATGTTTAGGTCTTTGTTTTGACCTACTTGAGCTTTGTCCATGCTTAGTTCATGCATATTTGCCATGTATTGCTTGCCTCCTTTGTAGTCGTCTTTACTAGCTTCATGCTTTAAGGACCATTTCATGCTTTACTTGTGTTGTTTGAATGATTTGGCATCATTTCTTACCTAATTTTAGTGCATTTAGTGTTGTTACACTTCTGCATTTATCACTTCTTGAGCCCTCTTGAGAATTGTGCTCTTAGGCCTAGTTGAATGGCCAATGCATTGTGCATGCATGCCTTGCCCTTTTGTGCTTTTATTCTAGCATTATGGCCTCTATTTTGGGCATGGCTGAGGTTTGTCCATTTTGGTTTAAGTCCATTGAGCATTGTGTATGCCATAAGGTTCATCGCATTAAGCAAGCCATGTTGTTTGCATGATTGATTTCGCATTGTATATGCCATGTAGTTCATAGCATTGTGTATGTCATGTTGTTTGCATGCTTATCATTGCATTGAGTATGCCGTATTGTTCATTGCATTTGTGTGCGCCATGTTCATTTGCATTGTGTATGCTAGTTGTTGTTCATATTGTTGTATGCTTAGGTTGCTTTGCATTGAGTATGCATGCCCCTTAGCATTGATAGTTGATCATCTTACATTGCATTGCGTATGCCAAGTTGTTTCTTTGCATTGTGTATGCATGGCCCTAACATTGCTAAGTTGCCCTTGTAGCATTACATTGTGCATGCATGCATTAACATTGTTCTCATATCATTAGCTTTGTTAAGTTAATCATATCACATTGCATTGAATATGCCATGTAGTTGCATGTTTGCCATGTTGCTTTTGTTGCATTGTGTTTGGAATAGGTGTTAGTCCAAACACGGGAAAAGAGGGACGTTTCATACTTCAAGTGATGAAACGTGCCTCAATTCTCAATCGCCGATGCTCTTGATCATACATGATAGAGTTTTAGGCTTTATGTGTTTACTTGTGCATTCATTTTATATTGAATTGTACAACTTCGCCTCTCGGCCATCATGCATTGAAATGCGCGATTTGTGGCCCGAGGGTCGAGAACCGCACTCCCTTGAGTTCATGACATGATAGGGAGAGTGGTTGTGCACACATATTTTGCAAATACATTGACATGCCCTTTCTTACTCTTTGTTGCAACAAATTGCAATTCAACAGCAACAACTGGTCGGCCAGCCAGAAAAACTAGATGGCCGGCCACTTTTTCTAGCTTTTTGCAAGAAAAGTGGTTAGCAGGTGGCTGCAGGCACCAGTAAGTGGTTGGCCACCCTCCCACAGGTTCCCAAGGTGGAGTTTCAACTTTTTGGAGCTTGGTGCAAGGTTCTGAGAACAAATGAAAATAAAGTCAAATTGGGGCATTGCATTGGATTTCTGAACGAGGCGACCAGGCATGCATGCACTCCTCTTCTCGAGGACCTCTGTTTATTGCTTAGCTTAGCTAATTTATGCTTTGGCTTTGTATGTTAAGTAGTTAATGCGTTTAGCTGCTTATTTGTGTTGTAATAGCTAGTTAGTTAACTTGTTAGTTAATTAGCTTGCTTTGTAATAATTAGTTAACTATGATTAGTTAGTTAGTTGGCTTGTAATAAGTGGTTTAATTAGCTCAGATTAGCTAGTTAGCTTCTCATTCGGTCCCTCCTGCGAGAGGGCGTATTGTTGTAATAAGCGTGCGTGTGTGTGATGCATGTCTTCCAATCCCCATTTCTTTCTCCCTTTTACTTAACCGCCTATGATGGTTAGTCTTAGGGCATATTTTGTTTAGCATACCTTATGCTTGCATGTGTACATTCATTCATCTGTTTTGCATGCACCGGGCTCGGCGCATCATACTAACTGCATTATATTTCAATTCCAAATTGAATACATGTACCAAGTTGTATTTCGCATGCCATCTTAGAATAGCCAAGCCTATTTTAGTTGCATTCTTACATGTGTTGCATTAGCCATCTTAACATGAACTAGGATCATGCATGATTTCTAACTAGTTCTTTGTTTTGGCTTGGAGTACACTGTGAGTGTTTACGCTTTAGCATAATGCATGTGTGTTATTGACTGCCATGTTAAGCATGCTTGCCATGAGGCTAACTGCTTATTTGATTAACTGTCTGAATGTCTGTGGGTGAAGGTTGGATTACTTGAATTGGAATAGTTCATTGAAATCCGCGTTTTAGCCTACTTGCGAGTAGCAAACTTCAAACCATTTTCAAATAAACGAACATGCAATGTTTTGTTCCAAATTAGGCGATCTAGTCTATACTTGTTTGTTGTGCACATCACGTAGTAAGATTAGCCAATTAACCGGAATAAGAGCACATGTGTTTTCAAAAACGAAATATCATGCTTAGTACAGGCCGATCTTTGATCGGGCGAGCGGGGGTGCTCATTGCATGACCTCCCCCTCTCGTACCCAAGTCCTCGAGCCGAGGCAACTTTGGTGATGACGGACATGTGGCCTTAGGCACGAGTCAGGGTTTCCTAAATTCCCCCAAAATAAAATGTTTAGGTAGCGACTCTATATCTGGCAAAGCAGTCCATGTTTGGCACTTCTTCATAAAAATCAGTTTTCCAAAACGATTTTCCCGATTTGGACTCTTTGGTGATTTATTGGTCTCACATGGCACATTGTGAGATTAGATTCAGAACCGTGACATTGAGTCCAAACTGTAGTAGCTCAGAGAACAAAACGAGATTCGCGCCGCTCCTCGCGGGCGCGCGGATGTCGGGGAATTCCCGGGGGCGCGTTTACACCTTCGTCTGCAGAACTTCTGGAAGTGTGCATTCCACGCTCAAGTGGGAGTTTGTGTTTGACGCTCGAGCGAGGCATCCCACGCTCGAGCGGACTGTAATGTATTTCAATCCATGGTGAAGCCATTTTGAATCATTTTTCGGCTTTCTCTCTCTCTCTAACTTTCCAAAACCCTCATTTGAGAGCTTCTCTCTCTAGACTACTCTCTCTCTCTCTACATTTTGACCTAGATCTAGTGATCTCCCCACCCTCTTCCCTTTGATAAAAAGCTTGAGCTTCGCGTGGGCTCCATTTTGATTTGAAAAGTTGTGGGTTTGGAGCACTTTCGAGTTTCTTCATCATCTCCTTTGGGTCTTTTCACTTGAGGTAGGGATAACCTACTCCTTTCTATGAGTTTTGACCTAAATATTGGATGTTTTGTATAGATGGTGTTGTTTGGGTAACATGGGAAAGTTAGGGTTTTGAAATTGAAATTATAAAAGAGGGGTTTTCTATTTTTGGCGTTCCAAGTGTATGTGTGGTCCCTTAAATGAAGTTATTGATGTTTATTGATGATATTTGGACCTTTGGGTCAATGTTGAGAAATGGGGGAAAATGCCTTAGTTGGGTTTAATCGGGTCATTTGTGTAATTATTGAAATTAATTGTGGGAATATGAAATTGGTTTGGAAATAATGAAATTGAGAAATTATGAGGTTGAACGGTGTAGTTGCATTGATTAATCACTCACCTATGTAAATGTTGATAATTTATCTGTTTGATGAATTTATTATCTGTTTAGAAATACATGCGTTGGGCTATCGGTGGATAATAGTCATGATTGTTGTAGAACTGCATGATGATTAGGTAAATTAAAACTAATCAATTGAAATATGTCATTGAATATGATGGTTGGATTAACACATTGTATATGTGCTTTAAGTTGATCATTGTATATGATAATTGTTTAAATACATTGCATATGCATATTTATTTGGGAGGAGAAAGGGGATGGACTCCACTGAAAGCAAGTTGGCCGGAGTGTCCTAGGTGAAAGACCCGAAAGAAATATATATACATCGGTGTCGATCCCGCGGACGAAATTTCCGTAAAATGGCAGTCTTAAACTATATATACATGGGTCGAAATTTTCGTAAAATGGCAGTCTTAAACTATATATACATGGGTGCCGATCCCGCGGACGAAATTTTCGTAAAATGGCAGTTTTAAACTATATATACATGGGTGCCAATCCCGCGGACGAAATTTCCGTAAAATGGCAGTCTTAAACTATATATACATGGGTGCCGATCCCGCGGACGAAATTTCCGTGAAATGGTAGTTTGAAGTATTTATGTGTGTTTTGGGATAATTGGGAACCATTGAGTTGTATGAGTTGTAGTCTCATTTTGAACTGTTTGGACAAATAATGAATCATGTCTATGAATTGATTTGGATAACTAAATGGAGGTGCGTTGAGTTATGGATGTAAGTGTTATTGGACTATGAACAGAATGTATGGCAGTTTAAAGGTGTTAACCATCTGTAGAATGCTGATATTTTAGTTAATTCTCATATTATGTTTAGCATATCTCTGCTGGGATTTGGCTCACCATATATGGGACATCATTTTCAGGTACAGGTGATATGCCGCCTCTAAGGATGTAGCTTGGGAGGTTATAGAAGCTGAAGGCTTTTGTGATTATCTTATGTATTACATGTAATTCAAGCCAAGGGCTTAATATGTTGAGACTTAGAACTCTCTTTTGTTGTAACCAAATGTTGACTTGGAAAATTGTAAGCCCGTACGGCATTTACTTTTGTCGTCAACATATGATACTTTTGTAATGAATACTCTGGTAAATGAAAATATGTTTTATGCTCTTATGTCTATAGATGCCATAAATGTTGGGTTTATATATATTATTTTGAGGGCGTTACATATTTAATTTCCAAATAGATCGTTAAGGTATAGTGATTTCTTGAATGAACTACCATTTTTAATTTTATTCAACTTCTATTTTATTCAATTTCATTTTCTATTCAATTTCCTTTTTTATCTAATTTCCAAATTGATCGTTAAGATATACTGGTTTCTTGAATGAACTTCCATTTTTAATTTTATGCAATCTTCATTTTTAATTTTATTCAACTTCCATTTTATTCATTTTCTTTTTGCATTCAACTTCTTTTTTTATCTAATTTCCAAATAGATCGTTAAGGCATAGTGGTTTCTTGAATGAACTTTCATTTTTAATTTTATGCAACTTCCATTTTTATTTTTATTCAACTTCAATTTTTATTCAATTTATATTTCTATTCAACTTCTTTTTTAACTTAATTTCCGAATAGATTGTTAATGTATAGTTGTTTCTTGAATGAACTTCCATTTTGAATTTTATGCAACTTCCATTTTTATTTTTATTCAATTTCCATTTTTATCCAATTTCCTTTTCTATTCAACTTCCTTTTTTATTTAATTTCAAAATAGATCATTAAGGTATAGTGGTTTTTTTAATGAACTTTCATTTTTCATTTTATGCAACTTCCATTTTTATTTTTTATTCAACTTCCATTGTTATTCAATTTCTTTTTCTATTCAACTTCCTTTTTTATTTAATTTCAAACAGATCGTTAAGGTATTGTGGTTTCTTGAATGAACTTCCATTTTTAATTTTATACAACTTCCAATTATATTTTTATTCAACTTCCACTTTTATTCAATTTCCGTTTCTATTCAACTTCTTTTTTTATTTAATTTTCCAATATATCGTTAAGGTATAGTGGTTTCTTGAATAAACTTCCATTGTTAATTTTATGCAACTTTTATTTTTATTTTTATTCAATTTCTTTTTCTATTCAACTTCCTTTTTCATTTAATTGTCAAATAGATCGTCACGGTATAATGGTTTCTTGAATGAACTTCCATTGTTAATTTTATGCGACTTCCATTTTTATTTTTATTCATCTTCCATTTTTATCCAATTTCTTTTTCTATTCAACTTCTTTTTTTATTTAATTTCCAAATAGGTCGTTAAGGTATAGTGGTTTCTTGAATGAACTTCCATTGTTATTTTTATGCAACTACCATTTTTATTTTTATTCAATTTCCACTTTTATTCAATTTACTTTTCTATGCAACTTTCTTTTTTATTCAATTTCCAAATAGAATGTTAAGGTATAGTGGTTTCTTTAATGAATTTCCATTTTTAACTTTATGCAACTTCCATTTTTCTTCAATTTTCTTTCTATTTAACTTCTTTTTTTATTTAACTTCCAAATAGATCGTTAAGATATAGTGGTTTCTTGAATAAACTTTCATTTTTAATTTTATGCAACTTCCATTTTTATTCAATTTCCTTTTCAATTCAATTTCATTTTTTATTTAATTTCCAAATAGATAGTTAAGGTATAGTGGTTTTTTGAATAAACTTCCATTTTTAATTTTACGCAACTTCCATTTTTATTTTTATTCAACTTCCATTTTTATTCAATTTCCTTTTCTACTCAACTTCATTTTTTATTGAATTTCCAAATAGATCATTAAGAAATAGTGGTTTTTTTAATGAACTTCCATTGTTAATTTTATGCAACTTTCATTTTTATTTTTATTCAACTTCCATTGTTATTCAATTTCTTTTTCTATTCAACTTTCTTTTTTATTTAATTTTCAAAAAGATCGTTAAGGTATAGTGGTTTCTTGAATAAACTTCCATTTTTCATTTTATGCAACTTCCATTTTTATTTTTTATTCAACTTCCATTGTTATTCAATTTCTTTTTCTATTCAACTTCATTTTTTAATTAATTTCAAACAGAACGTTAAGGTATTGTGGTTTCTTGAATGAACTTCCATTTTTAATTTTGTACAACTTCCAATTATATTTTTATTCAACTTCCACTTTTATTCAATTTCCGTTTCTATTCAACTTATTTTTTTATTTAATTTTTCAATAGATCGTTAAGGTATAGTGGTTTCTTGAATAAACTTTCACTGTTAATTTTATGCAACTTTCATTTTTATTTTTATTCAACTTCAATTTTTATTCAATTTCTTTTTCTATTCAACTTCTTTTTTCATTTAATTGTCAAATAGATCGTCACGGTATAGTGGTTTCTTGAATGAACTTCCATTGTTAATTTTATGCGACTTCCATTTTTATTTTTATTCATCTTCCATTTTTATCCAATTTCTTTTTCTATTCAACTTCTTTTTTTATTTAATTTCCAAATAGGTCATTAAGGTATAGTGGTTTCTTGAATGAACTTCCATTGTTATTTTTATGCAACTACCATTTTTATTTTTATTCAACTTCCATTTTTATTCAATTTACTTTTCTATGCAACTTTCTTTTTTATTCAATTTCCAAATAGAATGTTAAGGTATAGTGGTTTCTTTAATCAATTTCCATTTTTAACTTTATGCAACTTCTATTTTTCTTCAATTTTCTTTCTATTTAACTTCTTTTTTTATTTAACTTCCAAATAGATCGTTAAGATATAGTGGTTTCTTGAATGAACTTTCATTTTTAATTTTATGCAACTTCCATTTTTATTCAATTTCCTTTTCAATTCAATTTCATTTTTTATTTAATTTCCAAATAGATAGTTAAGGTATAGTGGTTTTTTGAATGAATTTCCATTTTTAATTTTATGCAACTTCCATTTTTATTTTTATTCAACTTCCATTTTTATTCAATTTCCTTTTCTACTCAACTTCATTTTTTTTTATTGAATTTCCAAATAGATCATTAAGAAATAGTGGTTTTTTTAATGAACTTCCATTGTTAATATAGCGATCCCAGATTTACCCTTGTTGTACAGTGATCCGGACATGTGTCTGTGGATGTTGGTAGTTGATTATTATCTTGTTTACATCCTTTTTACTTCGTATTTGGGGTTATAGGATGTGTGGGCAGGTTTGTTACAGGTTGGTTAAGTTTAGAAACCAAAACTAGTTGCCCAGATTTTGACCTATCCGCTCGAGCGGGGGTTTTGGCGCTCGAGTGGGAGTTTCACCCATCCAGTATTTCTTGTGAAGTGTTGGACGCTCGAGTGTGAGACTGGCCGCTCGAGCGGGATTGTGTGAGTGACGCCCGAGCGGGGAGTTGGAAGCTCGAGCGGAGACCTGGCCCTGTAAAAGTTCTGGGAGTGTGTATCCGCCGCTCGAGCGGGATTGTTGACGCTCGAGCGGGAGTTTGTGAGTGACGCTCGAGCGGGGTGTTTGACGCTCGAGCTGGGCGACTGGGTTTAAGTTCCGAGTTTTGACTTTTCAAATCACTTTTTCACTTTCTCTTCTCTCTCCTACTTTTCCAAAAACACCATTGCAGAGCCTCTCACTCTAGAACTCTACCTTCTCTCTAGGTTTTGATCTAGTAGGAGTGATTTGCTCATCTTTGGCCTTTACAAAAAAGTTGTTGATCGTCGAGGGCTACTTTTTAATCTGAAAATTTCGGGATTTGAAGCACGTTGGGTTTTGTCATCTTCTCCCTTGGAGCTCCGAATTTGAGGTAGGGATATCCTACTCCTCTCTATGGATTTTGTCTTTAAATTTTAGTATTTTGAGATGTTGGGGTTGGTTTGGTAATTTTGTGAGAGTTTGGGGCTTTTGTGTTATTTTACAAAAGTTGGGGTTTTATTTATAATAAACATAGATTCATGTTTGGTACAGAGAAATGGAATAAACGTTGAATCATTGATGAAAATGGGACCCAAGGGTTGAAATGTTAATTATGGAAGTTGACCTAATTACATTGTTTGATTAATTGGGATAATTAATTGTGAGAAATGAGGAAATGAAATGGAATTGTTGAGATTGGGAATGCAAGGGGTTAAAGGGTGTAGTTGAATTATTTATCACTCACCGAATTGAAATGTTGATTGAATATCCATTTGTGCATTTATTTTCTGTTTAGAAATAACTGTTTTGGGCTATCGGTGGAGGATAGTCGTGATTGTTGTAGACAATGCATGATGATTAGGCAAACGAAAACTAATCAATGGAATGTGTCAGGAAATTTGACGGTTGATAGAATACATTAACTGTATGTATTGAACGATTGTATATAGAACCAATGTGTTTGTATACGTTATGTGTAGAGGAGGAGATGGGGGATGTACTCCGCGGTTTAGGGGAAGATGGGGGATGTACCTCTAAACCGGATAGTATTGGGAGAAGATAGGGGATGAACTCCGTAGATACAGCTCATATGCTTGTCTAGAGAAGTGAAGATAGAGCTCATATGCTTATCTTTGTGAAGTGTGGATATAGCTTATATGCTTATCTGTGAATGTGGGATATAGTTGTTATACATATCTGTTGAGAATGTGGATATAGCTTATATGCTTATCTGTGAATGTGGGATATAGTTTTTATACATATCTGTTGAGATGATGATAGAGCTAATATGCTTATCTGTTGAAAAAGGGAAAATGAAAAGTAACCTGGACTCATAAGTCGTATGACATAAAATGTGATTTATGTGGATGTATCTGTGTTGGCCATCTATCAATTGCTAATCTTTTAGTCATTGTTCATGGTAGGTTTAGTGTATTTCTACTGGGCTGTGGCTCACCCTATATGGGAATCTCATTTTCAGGTACAGGTAGCATGCCACCTCCAAGGTCATAGCTTGGGAGGCTAGAGGCGGGCAGATTTTGTTGTTTAAGTTCCTTTTTGATGTATTACATGTATATTCAAGCCGAGGGCTTAATGTGTAGATGAGTTAGCACTCTTTTGATGTAACCAAGTGTTAACTTGGAAAGCTGTAAGCCCGTGGGGCATTTTGCTTTTGTTGTTAACATGTAATATTTTTGTAATGAAACTCTGATGAATAGAAGAATGTGGATACTTCGTATGTCAATGAATGTTTCATTTAATGGGTTTAATGTTATTATTTTGAGGGCGTTACAGTTAATTTTATGCAACTTCCATTTTTATTTTTATTCAACTTCCATTGTTATTCAATTTCCTTTTCTATTCAACTTTCTTTTTTATTTAATTTCCAAAAAGATCGTTAAGGTATAGTGGTTTCTTGAATAAACTTCCATTTTTAATTTTATGCAACTTCCAATTATATTTTTATTCAACTTCTATTTTTATTCAATTTCCTTTTCTATTCAACTTCTTTTTTTATTTAATTTTCAAATAGATCGTTAAGGTATATTGGTTTCTTGAATGAACTTTCATTGTTAATTTTATGTAACTTTCATTTTTATTTTTATTCAACTTCAATTTTTATTCAATTTCTTTTTCTATTTAACTTCCTTTTTCATTTAATTTTCAAATAGATCGTTACGGTATCGTGGTTTCTTGAATGAACTTCCATTGTTAATTTTATGCGACTTCCATTTTTATTTTTTTACATCTTCCATTTTTATCCGATTTCCTTTTCTATTCAACTCTTTTTTTATTTAATTTCCAAATAGATGTTTAAGGTATAGTGGTTTCTTGAATGAACTTCCATTGTTATTTTTATGCAACTACCATTTTTATTTTTATTCAACTTTTATTTTTATTCAATTTAGTTTTCTATGCAACTTTCTTTTTTATTCAATTTCCAAATAGAATGTTAAGGTATAGGGGTTTGTTGAATGAATTTCCATTTTTAACTTTATGCAACTTCCATTTTTATTCAATTTTCTTTCTATTTAACTTCCTTTTTTATTTAACTTCCAAATAGATCATTAAGATATAGTGGTTTCTTGAATGAACTTTCATTTTTAATTTTATGCAACTTCCATTTTTATTCAATTTCCTTTTCAATTCAATTTCATTTTTTATTCAATTTCCAAATAGATAGTTAAGGTATAGTAGTTTTTTGAATGAACTTTCATTTTTAGTTTTATGCAACTTCCATTTTAATTTTTATTCAACATCCATATTTGTTCAATTTCATTTTCTATTGAACTTCATTTTTTATTGAATTTCAAAATAGATCGTTAAGGTATAGTGGTTTTTTGAATGAACTTCCATTGTTAATTTTATGCAACTTCCATTTTTATTTTTATTCAACTTCTATTGTTATTTAGCTTCCTTTTCTATTCAACTTCATTTTTTATTTAATTTCCAAAACAGATCGTTAAGGTATAGTGGTTTTCTGAATGAACTTCCATTTTTAATTTCATGCAACTTCCAATTATATTTTTATTCAAGTTCCATTTTTATTCAATTTCCTTTTCTATTCAACTTCTTTTTTTATTTAATTTCCAAATAGATCGTTAAGGTATAGTGGTTTCTTGAATGAACTTCTATTGTTAATTTTATGCAACTTCCATTTTTCTTTTTATTCAACTTCAATTTTATTCAATTTCTTTTTCTATTCAACTTCCTTTTTTATTTAATTTTCAAATAGATCGTTAAGGTATAGTGGTTTCTTGAATTAACTTCAATTGTTAATTTTACGCGACTTCCATTTTTATTTTTATTCATCTTCCATTTTTATCTAATTTTCTTTTCTATTCAACTTCCTTTTTTATTTAATTTCCAAATAGATCGTTAAGGTATACTGGTTTCTTGAATAAACTTTCATTGTTATTTTTATGCAACTACCATTTTTATTTTTATTCAACTTCCATTTTTATTGAATTTACTTTTCTATTCAACTTCCTTTTTTATTCAATTTCCAAATAGAATGTTAGGGTATAGTGGTTTCTTGAATGAATTTCCATTTTTAATTTTATGCGACTTCCATTTTTATATTTATTCAACTTCAATTTTTATTGAATTTCCTTTTCTATTTAACTTCCTTTTTTTATTTTACTTCGAAATAGATCGTTAATATATAGTTGTTTCTTTAATGAACTTCCATTTTTAATTTTATGCAACTTCCATTTTTATTCAATTTCCTTTTCAATTCAATTTCATTTTTCATTTAATTTCCAAATAGATAGTTAAGGTATAGTGGTTTCTTGAATGAACTTCCATTTTTAATTTTATGCAACTTCCATTTTTATTTTTATTCACCTTACATTTTTATTTAATTTTCTTTTCTATTCAACTTCCTTTTTTATTGATTTCCCCAATAGATCGTTAAGGTATAGTGGTATCCTGAATGAACTTCCATTGTTAATTTTATGCAGCTACCATTTTTATTTTTATTCAACTTCAATTTTTATTCAATTTCTTTTTCTATTCAACTTCCTTTTTTATTTAATTTCAAAATAGATTGTTAAGGTATAGTGGTTTTGTCACGCCCCAAACCCGCCCCTAGAAGTTTGGGCATGACCACTTCAGAAAACGAACACTTAACCTGTTTTATATCTATATATGTGGGGCCTGAACGAAAGGACTAAATATCAAAATTTGACACTGGAAACAAACTCCATCGAGCTACTACTATCATGCCAGGATCACAAACTTTTAACAAACAAATAAAATCTAAAACATACACCTGAACATTGGTTATATACATACATATATACAGACCCAGCCCTATCATTGGGCATATACAAAAACATGAAAGCTATATACATCACTCTTAGATAGACATTCAAAAAGCAAGCCAACATCTTATCAGCTTAACAAAATCAATGGTTGTATATAGTACCTGGTCATACGAAGGTTGACAAAAGAAAGCGGCGTCACGGCTGGGACTGATCACCTAATTGGTGACCTACAGAAACAGACATAACAGAGAGTGAGTCAGGCTCAGTGAATAGTAATACATAAATAAAACGATGCTTAACTTGAAACATAACACATAGCAATGCATATAAAGATGTAGAGTTCACATAGTTAGTCTGATTCTGTGCCAAGTACATAACAGCCTTAGGTTCAATCTTGCAACATAAACATGGTGGCTATAAGCCCTTGAAACATGGTGGCATGAGGCCCTTGAAACTTGTGGCATAAAGCCCTTGTAACATATGGCACTAAGGCCCTTGAAACATATGGCATAAAGCCCTTGTAACATATTTGACCTTGTAGCATATTTAAACTTGTAACATATACTTGAAACATACTTGAACTTGTAACATACTGGAAACATGCCTGAAACATACTTGAACATCATTCATTAATTCAAACGGAACATATCATGACTAGAGCATTTCTTATTGTATCATTTCATTATCGTATGCTTAACAATGAGAGACTAATTCACATTCTCATGAGGGTCACACAATGATGCTAAACTTTGCACTTATATCGTAGATTCTGAATAACTTCCAAGTTATAAGCGACATAGCAAAATAACTTCAATTCATATGGATACACATAGCTACTCTTATATTTACTCAGAATCCATTCTTCAAGAATGAACATAAATTCTTTTGGGTAAATGACTTACTTTACGTGCTCTCCTAATCAACAGCATACACCTTTGTTTAATCATTCTTATATGTTAACATAGTTGCCTTGCCTTGTAATTAACAGAGTTCTAATGGTAACCATTACACCATTTCCATGAGTTGACATAGTTAACGTAAAGTTAACAGGACATTCCTGATAAGTAGTAACGAAAAGTAAGCACATTTTCATTAGATTACGGATGACTTTATTGGTTTCACAATTTCATAGTTCGGCCCTTGGCCTAAGGGGTTCACACATTCACAATAGCCTTTGGGTTTCATAGATTCACAACTTATCACATCGGCCTTCGGCCCTTTGGATTCACAAGTTCACAAATTTGGCCCTTGGCCTCATAGCTTCATAAGTCACAAATCGGCCCTTGGCCACATAGGTTTGATCTTCACAAATGGCCCTTGGTCACATAACTTCATATTTCACAAGTTCTTTTGATGTTTTCATAATTTCATAATGTTTCTCACATAACTTCACAAACTCTTTTGAAGTTTCCATAATGTCATAGTGTTTCTCACATAGCATACATAACATATATGTCAGCATAATTCCTACGACGAAGATTTAAAATCAATAACGATATACGGTTAAAGGTACATCAAAGTACTACTACTCACAGCGTTCAGGTGCTTGATCTGCCCCTGTAGCTGACCCTACACAATTCACATAATTCAAACATAATTCATCATAGTACAACACCAATCAATTCACTATGAGTCAACACAACATAATCCAACAAAGTCAATATCACTTAGTTCATCAACACCATTTGTAATTTAACATAATTCAAAATAAATCCTTGAATTCCATTTCAACATTCCAAAACCAAGTTCATATCATCCATATCATTAATAGATTATTTTCTCAATTTTCCCTTCACATTACAGCATGAATTACAATGTTTATAACATAGCTTATTCGCAAATTTTAAACATAATTTTCAAACATTTCCAAATTCCAATTAAACTTGAACACATATAATTCCATACCTCAATTTCATTACTCTACTTTCAATTTGGGCCAATTCATTGGTTATCATCATTAATCAACCTAGGGTTTCAAGAAAATATTGAAATTTCAAGAAAAATACAAACTTATTAACCCATTACTTTTTATTCCAATTTTCCCAATGATTATACATCTAGGAGTCACAATCCATCATTTTAACCCACCAATTTAACTTCCAACATCTCCAACTCTAAACCCTCAATTCTCAAGTTGGACATAATATGCTCAAAACTATAGATTTTGTTTGTATATACACAAAATTCCATAATTCCATCCATGAATGCAAATATTGAAAGGGAATAAGGACCCCTACCTCAAGAATCAAGCAAAGGAGCAAAGATTGAGAAGAATCCTCCAAAAATTCGAATTTCAATTGGTTGGAAATGTTTACCCTTTCTTGTTCTCCATCCTTGATGCAAGATCCATGCTGGATTTGTTGATAAAAGTGGAGGAAATCAAGGTTTTGGGGGCTAGGGTTTCGGACATGGAAGAGGGGAGAAGAAGAGAGGAAAAGAAAATGTAAGAAATGGGCCAAAAATCTCGTTTTTGAGCTGCTGTCCCGCACAGCCCGCACGTGCGGCGCTATTCCCTGCACGTGCGGCTCTGCTTCCAACACAGATGTAAAAACTTCAAACAGGTATAACACTCTCATCGGGAATCCGTTCTAGGTTGTTCTTATGTCCAAATTGAAGCCCCGGAAATAAGCTTTCCAATGGTTCTAACCTCACATTCAAATTCAGAGTGTAGGAAAAGAAAAGGGCAAATGAGTGACGACTGATCGTAGAATAACTATCCGGATTATATTCTTTGGTCCAATCTTACTTTACCATCATACCACCACCTCAATCAATACCCCTGTAGGAACCCACATTTTATGTCCTCATCATGTTCATGAGCATCGGTATGATTATGACTTGTTAAGCTTGCATGTGTATGTTTGTGACTTGTTTCGCTTGAGCGGATGTGATCCATGCCTTGTTTTGAAGCCTTGTGATTTGTCTAAGTGTAGTGTGCTTGTCTTGTTCCTTCCTTGATGTGAAACTTAGGTCACGCCTTGCCTGAGTTATACTAGCCAATGTTATTCCAAGCCTAGGTTACGTTACGTCTAGATCATTCCAAGCCGAGGTCATCCTCAGTCTAGAAGTATCTTGGAACCCCTTGTTGACCTCCGTCCTTGCCTTGACACATTAGCCGAGATGTTACCTTGCACCCAAGTGATCTCGTCCTGGAGTGGTATGACCTAGGCCGAGGTGTGGCGCATCTAGGCCAAGATGTGGCACAGCTTAGTCAAGTGTTGTCCTTCCTAGCCGGGGTCATTGTCACCTTAGTTGCCGAAGTCCTTTTGTTAGCCGATGTCACCCCTTGCCGGAGTGCCATTCCGTGTGGCTTGTTAAATACGCCTTGTTATTAGCCGATGTCATTGCCTCGTCAGAGAGCCCATACCGCTTTACTTGTTGAACACCCTTCCACCATGCTTTGTCTGGTCTGTCAGCCACCTTTTCTGGAAGAACCCAACCAGTCGCCGCCACGTGTCTCAGTAGAGGGTTAACCCCAGAACCGGGTAAAGAAAACTATCATCTGGTATCATAACCTTGCCTTGTAGAGAGAGAGAAACTCTAGGAGGAAGAAGGAGTTTTAGAGTGAGGAAGTAGATCTTCAAGCTTGATTCCTAGAGATCGAACCGTTAGATCCGTGTTCTAAGGTTAGATTCTTGATCCACTCATGATGTTCTCTATGCTCATGTTATTGCATTGCATGATCGGACATGATTTGTAAGCCATGCATCGTTTTGAAGTTCGATTTTAGAAAGAGAAAATGACATTCATGTGTTCTTCAAGAAAGTCTTGTTTTGATCCGAAAGCTTGCATAAAGAATCATGTTTTTGTGTTTATTTCCGCAAGAATTCCAAGTACGGGTACCCAGGTCCATGTTTTCAATCTCATAGCACGAAAATCCCAGAATTGTGATGACAGATTATGATTGAATATTCATATTTTTCATGTTTTCACACTCATGTTCTTCATGTTCATCAGTAGAGGGAACACACCTCGGCGAGGAGCTGTTCTTCATGTTTTCACACTCATGTTCTTCATCTTCATGTTCATGTTTTCCTTGCATGTGGCCTTCGGGAACACACCTCGGCGAGGAGGTGTGGAACCTCGGCCTAGACCTGGTTGGTGCCCAGCATGTTTTCCGAAATCAATTGTGTACATACGAAACTGTTGAAGGTGCATTCAATAGGCTTTGCCATGTGTTTGTAGGACTTGGGCTTGTCTCGACCCCGACGTTTGAAGAAACTATGTGAGTGGTATTTCTAATAAAGCTATGTTACACTTGCTTTCATAAATCTCGCCTTGCCTTGTTTTGAAAAGTACTTGATCTAGCATGAATGACTATCCCTACTTGTATATCAAGCTCTATCTTGTTTTGATGACATTTCTTGAAAGTCCTTAGTTGCAGGGGACTATAATGCAACTACACTCTTGTCTTGAAAGTCCTTAGTTGCAGGGGACTATAATGCAACTGCACTCTTGTCTTGAAAGTCCTTAGCTGCAGGGGACTATAATGCAACTGCACTCTTATCTTGAAAGTCCTTAGCTGCAGGGGACTATAATGCAACTGCACTCTTGTCTTGGAATTGTCATCACCCCCTTGTATTAAGTAGATGTAATAACATCCAAAGAACTTGAAGGGCCGGCAATGAACTTGATTTCCCCCTTGATTGTAAAGTATGCTATGTATTGTTTTGAAAGAAATCTTGGATATCAATCATGCAAAACCTTTATTTCTAATATCATTCACTGAGTATCCAAGCTCACCCTCTCTATATATATGTAGGTGATGAGCAAGAAGGCAATGAGGCCTAGACGTGTAGCCGATGTGTTTTTGGGTGCATTGCCGACGTGTTTTGGATTAGCATTTTGTACCATCTTGAAGATTATGCTTCTTAGTCTATATTTCATGTGTACTTGTATATGTCGGCTTGAGAAGCCTTTTGGTCAAGATGTATTTTGTATCTCATTCCCTTATTGTATCTAAGTTGTAAGACTTTGTAAAAATGTATGTCATTTCATTGGACTTAAGCACGGCTCTCATGGACTATTAGATTCAGTATATGTATATATGTTGCTTCCGCACTTGTAAGCCCCATATTTTATACTCTGATTGTGTATGATTCTTGTAAGTCGGCCTTCGGTAATCTCGGATTACTGGCCATCACGGCACCAAACTACTAGGGGCGGTTTGGGGGCGTGACAACCCCAAAATAAGATAAAAACATTCTCAATTCCAATAGATATAGTTGAATTAAAACACATTAACCCCTAATTAAATAAGGACGACTTTTGGGGTCATTACAGGTTTCTTGAATGAACTTCCATTTTAAATATTATACAACTTCTATTTTTATTTTTATTCAACTTCCATTTTTATTCAATTTTCTTTTCTATTCAACTTTTTTTTTTATTTAACTTCCAAATAGATCGTTAACGTATACTGGTTTCTTGAGTGAACTTTCATTTTTAATTTTATGCAACTTCTAATTTTATTTTTATTCAACTTCTTTTTTTATTTAATTTCCAAATAGATCGTTAAGGTATAGTGGTTTCTTGAATGAACTTCCATTGTTAATTTTTTGCAACTTCCATTTTTATTTTAATTCAACTTCAATTTTTATTCAATTTCCTTTTCTAATGAACTTCCTTTTTTATTTAATTTTCAAATAGATCGTTAAGGTACAGTGGTTTCTTAAATAAACTTCCATTTTTAATTTTATACAACTTCCATTTTTAATTTTATTCAACTTCCACTTTATTCAATTTCCTTTTCTATTAAACTTCATTTTTTATTTAATTTCTAAATAGATCGTTAAAGTATAGTGGTTACCTGAATGAACTTCCATTGTAAATTTTATGCAGCTTCCATTTTTATTTTTATTCAGCTTCAATTTTTATTCAATTACCTTTTCTATTCAACGACCTTTTTTATTTAATTTCCAAATATATCGTTAAGGTATAGTGGTTTCTTGAATAAACTTCCATTTTTAATTTTATGCAACTCCCATTTTTAATTTTATTCAGCTTCCATTGTTATTCAATTTCCATTTCTATTCAACTTCGTTTTTTGTTTAATTTCCAAATAGATCGTTAAGTTATAGTGGTTTCTTGAATGAACATCCATTTTTAATTTTATGCAACTTCCATTTTTATTTTTATTCAACTTCTATTTTTATTCAATTTCATTTTCTATTTAACTTCCTTTTTTTATTTAATTTCCAAATAGATCGTTAAGGTACAACGGTTTTTTGAATGAACTTTCATTTTTAATTTTATGCGACTTCCATTTTTATTTTTATTCAACCTCCATTGTTATTCAATTTCATTTTCTATTCAACTTCCTTTTTTATTTAATTTCGAATTAGATCGTTAAGGTATCATGGTTTTTTGAATGAACTACCTATTTTAATTTTATGCAACTTTTATTTTTATTTTTATTCACCTTCAATTTATATTCAATTTCCTTTTCTATTGGACTTCCTTTTTTATTTAATTTCAAAACAGATCGTTAAGGTATAATGGTTTCTTGAATGAACTTCCATTTATAATTTTATGCGACTTCCATTTTTATTTTTATTCAACTTCCATTTTTATTCAATTTCCTTTTCTATTCAACGTCCTTTTTTATTTAATTTCCAAATATATCGTTAAGGTATAGTGGTTTTTTGAATAAACTTCCATTTTTAATTTTATGCAACATCCATTTTTATTTTTATTCAGCTTCCATTGTCATTCAATTTCCATTTCTATTCAACTTCGTTGTTTGTTTAATTTCCTACTAGATCATTATGGTATAGTGGTTTCTTAAATAAACTTCCATTTTTAATTTTATGCAACTTCCAATTTAATTTTTATTCAACTTCTATTTTTATTCAATTTCATTCTCTAGTTGACTTTCTTTTTTTATTTAATTTCCAAATAGATCGTTAAGGTACAATGGTTTCTTCAATGAACTGTCATTTTTAATTTTATGCGACTTCCATTTTTATTTTTATTCAACTTCCTTTGTTATTCAATTTCATTTTCTATTCAACTTTCTTTTTTATTTAATTTCGAATTAGATCGTTATGGTATAGTGGTTTTTTGAATGAACTTTCATTTTTAATTTTATGCAAATTCCATTTTTATTTTTATTCACCTTCAATTTTTATTCAATTTCCTTTTCTGTTGGACTTCATTTTTATTTAATTTCAAAATAGATCGTTAAGGTATAGTGGTTTCTTGAATGAACTTCCAGTTTTAATTTTATGCGACTTCCATTTTTATTTTTATTCAACTTCCATTTTTCTTCAATTTCCTTTTCTATTCAACTTCTTTTTTTATTTAATTTCGAAATAGTTCGTTAAGATATAGTTGTTTTTTCAATGAACTTCAATTTTAATATTATGCAACTTTCATTTTTATTTTCATTCAACTTCTATTTTTATTCAATTTACTTTTCTATTCAACTTCTTTTTTTATTTAATTTTCAAATAGATCGTTAAGGTATAGTGGTTTATTTAATTAACTTCCATTTTTAATTTTATGAGACTTCCATTTTTATTTTTATTCAAGTTTCTTTTCTACACAACTTCCATTTTTATTTAATTTCCAAATAGGTCGTTAAGGTATAGTGGTTTCTGGATTGAACTTCCATTTTTAATTTTCTGCAACTTCCACTTTTATTTTAATTCAACTTCCATTTTTATTCAATTTACTTTTCTATTAAACTTCCTTTTTTATTTAATTTCCAAATAGATCGTTAAGATATAGTGGTTTCTTGAATGAACTTCCATTTTTAATTTTCTACAACTTCCATTTTTATTTTTATTTAACTCTCTTTTTCATTCAAGTTTCTTTTCTACTCAACTTCCTTTTTTATTTAATTTCCAAATAGATCGTTAAGGTATAGTGGTTTCTGGATTGAACTTCCATTTTTAATTTTATGCAACTTTCATTTTTATTTTTATTCAACTTCTGTTTTTATTCAATTTACTTTTCTATTAAACTTCCCTTTTTATTTAATTTCCAAGTAGATCGTTAAGGTATCGTGGTTTCTTGAATGAACTTCCAATTTTAATTTTCTGCAACTTCCATTTTTATTTCTATTCAATTTCTTTTTTTATTCAAGTTTCTTTTCTATTCATCTTCCTTTTTTTATTTAATTACCAAATAGATTGCTAAGGTATAGTGGTTTCTGGATTGAACTTCCATTTTTAATTTTATGCAACTTTCACTTTTATTTTTATTCAACTTCCATTTTTCTTCAAGTTATTTTTCTATTTTTATTCAATTTACTTTTCTATTAAACTTCCTTTTTTATTTAATTTCCAAATAGATCGTTAAGGTATAGTGGTTTATTGAATGAACTTCCATTTTTAATTTTCTACAACTTCCATTTTTATATTTATTTAACTTCCTTTTTCATTCTAGTTCCTTTTCTACTCAACTTCCTTTTTTATTTAATTTCCAAATAGATCGTTAAGGTATAGTGGTTCCTGGATTGAACTTCCATTTTTAATTTTATGCAACTTTCATTTTTATTTTTATTCAACTTCCATTTTTACTCAATATATTTTTCTACTAAACTTCCTTTTTTATTTAATTTCAAAATAACTCGTTAAGGTATAGTGGTTTCTAGAATGAACTTCCTTTTTTAATTTTCTGCAACTTCCATTTTTATTTTTATTCGACTTGCTTTTTTATTCAAGTCATTTTTCTATTCAACTTCCTTTTTTATTTAATTTCCAAATAGATCGTTAAGGTATAGTGGTTTCTTGAATGAACTTCCAATTTCAATTTTCTGCAACTTCAATTTTTATTTCTACTCAACTTTTTTTTTATTCAAGTTTCTTTTCTATTCAACTTCCTTTTTCATTTAATTTTTAAATAGATCGTTAAGGTATAGTGGTTTCTGGATTGAAATTCCATTTTTAATTTTATGCAACTTTCACTTTTATTTTTATTCAACTTCCATTTTTATTCAATTTACTTTTCTATTAAACTTCTTTTTTTATTTAATTTACAAATAGATCGTTAAGGTATAGTGGTTTCTTGAATGAACTTCCATTTTTAATTTTCTGCAACTACCCTTTTGATTTTTATTTAACTTCCTTTTTCATTCTAGTTCATTTTCTACTCAACTTCCTTTTTTATTTAATTTCCAAATAGACCGTTAAGGTATAATGGTTCGTGGATTAAACTTCAATTTTTAATTTTATGCAACTTTCATTTTTATTTCTATTCAACTTCCTTTTTTATTTAATTTCGAAATAGATCGTTAAGATATAGTGGTTTTTTGAATGAACTTCCATTATTAATTTTCTGCAACTTCCATTTTTATTTCTATTCAACTTCTTTTTTTATTCAAGTTTCTTTTCTATTCAACTTTTTTTTTTATTTAATTTCCAAATAGATTGTTATGGTACAGTGGTTTCTGGATTAAACTTCCATTTTTAATTTTATGCAACTTTCACTTTTATTTTCTTTCAACTTCCATTTTTATTCAATTTACTTTTCTATTAAACTTCCTTTTATATTTAATTTCCAAATAGATCGTTTGGGTATAGTGGTTTCTTTAATGAACTTTCATTTTTAATTTTATGCAACTTCAATTTTTATTTTTATTCGACTTCCATTTTTATTCATGTTATTTTTCTATTCAACTTCCTTTTTTATTTAATTTCGAAATAGATCGTTAAGGTATAGTGGTTTCTTGAATGAACTTCCATTTTTATTTTTATTCGACTTCCTTTTTTATTCAAGTCATTTTTCTATTCAACTTCCTTTTTTATTTAATTTCCAAATAGATCGTTAAGGTATAGTTGTTTCTTGAATGAACTTCCAATTTTAATTTTCTGCAATTTCCATTTTTTTTTCTTTTCAACTTCTTTTTTTATTCAAGTCTCTTGTCTATTCAACTTCCTTTTTTATTTAATTTTTAAATAGATCGTTAAGGTATAGTGGTTTCTGGATTGAAATTCCATTTTTAATTTTATGCGACTTTCACTTTTATTTTTATTCAACTTCCATTTTTATTCAATTTACTTTTCTATTAAACTTCCCTTTTTATTTAATTTCCAAATAGATCGTTAAGGTATTGTGGTTTCTTGAATGAACTTCCATTTTTAATTTTCTTTAACTTGTATTTTTGTTTTTATTCAACTTCCATTTTTATTCAAGTTATTTTTCTATTTTTATTCAATTTACTTTTCTATTAAACTTCCTTTTTTATTTAATTTCCAAATAGATCGTTAAGGTATAGTGTTTTATTGAATGAACTTCCATTTTTAATTTTCTGTGACTTCCATTTTTATTTTTATTTAACTTCCTTCTTCATTCTAGTTCATTTTCTACTCAACTTCCTTTTTTATTTAATTTCCAAATAGATCGTTAAGGTATATTGGTTCCCAGATTGAACTTCCGTTTTTAATTTTATGCAACTTTCATTTTTATTTTTATTCAATTTACTTTTCTATTAAACTTCCTTTTTTTTATTTAATTTCAAAATAGATCGCTAAGGCATAGTGGTTTCTTGAATGAACTTCCTTTTTTAATTTTCTACAACTTCCATTTTTATTTTTATTCGACTTCATTTTTTATTCAAGTCATTTTTCTATTCAACTTCCTTTTTTATTTAATTTCCAAATAGATCGTTAAGGTATAGTGGTTTCTTGAATGAACTTCCAATTTTAATTTTCTGCAACTTCCATTTTTATTTCTATTCAACTTCTTTTTGTATTCAAGTTTTTTTTCTATTCAACTTCATTTTTTATTTAATTTCTAAATAGATCGTTAAGGTATAGTGGTTTCTGGATTGAACTTCCATTTTTAATTTTATGCCACTTTCACTTTTATTTTTATTCAATTTCCATTTTTATTCAATTTACTTATCTATTAAACTTCATTTTTTATTTAATTTCCAAATAGATCGTTAAGGTATAGTGGTTTCTTGAATGAACTTCCATTTTTATTTTCTTTTAACTTCCTTTTTCATTATAGTTCCTTTTCCACTCAACTTCCATTTTTATTTAATTTCCAAATAGATCGTTAAGGTATAGTGCTTCCTGGATTGAACTTTCATTTTTAATTTTATGTAACTTTCATTTATATTTTTATTCAACTTCCATTTTTATTCAAATTACTTTTCTATTAAACTTCCTTTTTTATTTAATTTCCAAATAGATCGTTAAGGTATTGTGGTTTCTTGAATGAACTGCCATTTTTAATTTTCTGCAACTTCCATTTTTATTTCTATTTAACTTCTTTTTTTATTCAAGTTTCTTATAACGCCCTCAAAAACACAACAATAAACCCATCAAATAAGACATACATTTACATATAAACTAACCAAATTCTTTCATTCATTAGAATTTCATTACATAAGTATTACATGTCAACATCATAACAAAATGCCCTACGGGCTTACAGTTTTCCAAGTTAACACTTGGTTACAACAAAAGAGTACTAACTCGTTTACACAATAAGCCCTAGGCTTGAAGTTACATGTAATACATCAAAAGTTAAGCGACAAAAGTATGTCCGCCACTAGCCTCCAGCTATGTCCTTGGAGGTGGCATGCTTCCTGCACCTGAAAATGATATTCCCATATAGGGTGAGCCACAGCCCAGTAGAAATACACTAAATCAACCATGGACAATGACTAAAATATTAGCAATTGATAGATGGTCAACATTGATACAATCACATAAATCACATATTTATGTCTTACAACTTATGAGTCTAAGTTACCTTTCATTTTCCCTTTTTTTCAACAGATAAGCATGCTAGCTCTATCAACATTTCCACAGATATGTATAAAAACTATATCTCACATTCAGATAAGCATACAAGCTATATCCACATTCTCAACAGATATGTATAACAACAATATCCCACATTCACAGATAAGCATATAAGCTGTATCCACACTTCACAACAGATATGTATAACAACAATATCCCACATTCACAGATAAGCATATAAGCTGTATCCACACTTCACAAAGATAAGCATATGAGCTCTATCTTCACTTCTCTAGACAAGCATATGAGCTGTGTCTACGGAGTTCATCCCCTATCTCCTCCCAATACCTATCCGGTTTAGAGGTACATCCCCTATCTTCCCCTAAACCGCGGAGTACATCCCCTATCTCCTCCTCTACACATAACGTATACAAACACAATGGTTCTATATACAATCACCCAATACATACAAATAATGTATTCTATCAACCGTCAAGTTCCATGACACATTTCATTGATTAGTTTCAGTTTACCTAATCATCATGCATTGTCTACAACAATCACGACTATCCTCCACCGATAGCCCAAAGCAGTTATTTCTAAACAGAAAATAAATGCACAAATGGATATTCAATCAACATTTCATTCCTCATTTCTCACAATTAATTATCTCAATTAATTAAACAATGTAATTAGGCCATTTTCCATAATTACCATTTCAACCCTTAGGTCCCATTTTCATCAATGATTCAACATCAATTCCATTTCTCCATGCCAAACATGCATCTAGGTTTATTATGAATAAAACCCCAACTTTTGTAAAATTACACAAAAGCCCCAAACTTTCACAAAATTACCAAACCAAACCCAACATCTCAAAATACCAAAATTTAAAGACAAAACCCATAGAGAGGAGTAGGATATCCCTACCTCAAATTCGGAGTCCCAAAGGAGAAGACGACAAAACCCAACGTGCTCCAAAACCCGAGATTTTCAGATTAAAATGAAGCCCTCGACGATCAACAACTTTTTTGTAAAGGCCAAAGGTGAGTAAATCACTCCTACTAGATCAAAACCTAGAGAGAAGGTAGAGTCTAGAGTGAGAGGCTCAACAATGGTGATTTTGGAAAAGTAAGAGAGAGAAGAGAAAGTGAAAAAGTGATTTGAAGAGTCACAAATTCGGGACTTTAACCCAGGTCTCCGCTCAAGCGTAAAACACCCCGCTCGAGCGGCCACTCACAGACTTCCGCTCGAGCGGCCAACCGCCCGCTCGAGCGCAGAATGCACTCGCCCAGCACTTTTGCAGAACCAGGCCTCCGCTCGAGCTCCCAACCCTACGCTCGAGCGGCACTCAGACAACCCCGCTCGAGCGGCCAATACCACGCTCGAGCGTACAACGCTGCACAGGAAAAATACTGAATGGGTGTAATCTCCGCTCGAGCGCCAACACCTCCGCTCGAGCGTACAGGCCAAAAATCTGGGCAACTAGTTTTGGTTTCTAAACTCAACCAACCTGAAACAAATCCGCCCAACACATCCTATAACTCAAATACGAAGTAAAATGATGTAAACAAAATAATAAACAACTACCAACATCCACGGACACATGTCCGAATCACGGTATAACAAGGGTAAACCCGGGATCGCTATAACCTCCCCCCCTTAAAGAATTTTGCCCCCGAAATTAAGCACAAGTTTTCAAAACAAGTTTTCCTTCATTTTAGACAATGTTACAATTTAACATTCAACAATTCGACCCATTACCGGTCATCCCATCTCTTTAACAAGAGACATATCACAATATGTAAACAACATATGTATTTTCAACATGCATCAACATTATGCACTATCTTTCCAATTTCAACAATATATTCAACATATATAGTGTTACATTCAACTTCCATATGAGGCAAGTTCTTAAAATATAGTTCCAATAATCAAAACATTTTCAATGTTTCACAACTTAAGACATATATAAAAGCTCTTAAGTTCAACAAAATGTAAAATTTAAATATAAGATCACACATCAACAAACAAGTCCGGATATTTCTCACGGACTCCCAACTCACGTTCCCAAGTGGCTTCCTCCACTCCGTGATGTTTCCACAAGACTTTCACCAAAGGAATGGTCTTGCCACGCAGGACCTGATCCCGCCTATCCAAGACCCGAACCGGTCTCTCCTCATACGAGGCATCCTCATCTACCTCTAAATCAGTCCAATCCAACACATGTGATTGATCTGGCTCATACTTCCGAAGCATACTCACATGAAACACGTCATGCACTCCGGACAACTGCGGTGGTAAGGCTAACCGATAAGCAACCTCACAAATCCTCTCAAGGATCTCAAAAGGACCAATAAACCGAGGGGATAACTTCCCACTCTTCCCAAATCTCATCAAGCCCCGTCTAGGTGATATCTTCAGAAAGACATAATCACCTACCTCAAACGCCAAAGGCCTCCTCCTACGGTCGGCATAACTCTTTTGTCAACTCTGGGCTGTAACAAGCCTCCTACGGATAAGCTCAACTTTCTCCGTCGTCTCCCTAACCAACTCTGGACCCAACAAAGGTGCATCACCCACCTCGGCCCAACACACTGGAGACCTACACAGTCGGCCATACAAAGCCTCAAACGGTGCCATACTGATGCTAGACTGAAAACTGTTGTTGTAGGCAAACTCTACCAAGGGCAAGTGCCTCTCCCACGTCCCACTGAAGTCCAGGACACAACCCCGAAGCATATCCTCAAGGATCTGAATAGTACGCTCGGACTGCCCGTCAGTCTGAGGATGATAAGCCGTACTAAAGGTCAACTTAGTGCCCAAGGCACTCTGCAAACTCTGCCACAACCTAGCAGTAAAACGAGGATCTCTATCTGAGATGATCGTCACTGGGACCCCGTGCAATCTCACTACGTCCCGAATATACAAGTCGGCAAGATGATCTACCGAATCTCTCACGCGCATAGGAATAAAGTGCGCCGACTTAGTCAACCGGTCTACAACCACCCAAATAGCATCACTACCCCGTTGAGTCTTCGGAAGACCTACAACGAAGTCCATAGTGACATGCTCCCACTTCCACTCGGCAATAGGCAAGGGTTGCAACAAACCCGCTGGCCTCTGATGCTCGGCCTTCACTTGCTGGCAAGTAAGGCACTTCGATACGAAAACAGCCACATCTCTCTTCATACCCCGCCACCAAAATTGGCGACCCAAATCCTGATACATCTTAGTACCTCCCGGATGCACCGCAAGGCGCGAATGATGAAACTCTCGGAGTACTTCCTCTCGGCAAGACTCCGGCACAAACAAACGGTCTCGGTATCTCACACTCAGGTCGGGATACACCGTCAAACCCTTCTCAACTTTCCCACTGGAGATCTTCTCTCGGAGGGATTCTACCTCAAGGTTACCTCTCTGTGCCTCTAGCACTCTAATCACAAGTGTAGGCTGCGCAACAACAGAAAACAAGGCCGCAGCCTCAACAGATTCGCCCAGAAGCAAATCAAAAGTGCTCCCAACATCTCCCATTCCCGGATGGCTATACTAGCAACATCACTAATGGTCTTCCTACTGAGGGCATCGGCCACAACATTGGCCTTTCCCGGATGATAATGCAACTCAAAATCATAATCCTCGATGAACTCCATCCACCTCCTCTGCCTCAAATTCAAGTCTCTCTGTGTAAACAGATACTTCAAACTCTTATGATCCGAGAATACCTCGAACCTCTCACCATAAAGGTAGTGCCTCCAGATTTTCAAGGCAAAAAATCACTGCTGCTAACTCTAGGTCGTGTGTGGGGTAATTCTTCTCGTGTATTTTCAACAGACGTGAGCCATAAGCTACCACTTTTCCCTCTTGCATCAACACACAACCCAAACCCTCTCGTGAGGCATCACAATAAACCGCATAACCCAACCCTCTCTCCGGAATAATCAACACCGGAGCGGTGGTCAATCTAACTTTCAACTCCTGAAATGACTTTTCACAAGTCTCACTCCATACAAACTTGACTCCCTTCCGAGTCAGTCTAGTCAACGGTGACGCTAACCTGGAGAAATCTTTCACAAACCGACGGTAATACCCAGCTAATCCCAGAAAACTGCGGATCTCAAACACACTCTTAGGCTGTGCCCAATCCTGCACTGCCTCAACCTTGGATGTATCAACAGACACCCCTTCCCCGGATACCACGTGGCCTAAGAATTTGACTTCCCTCAGCCAGAACTCACACTTCCCAAACTTGGCATACAGCCTATGGGCTCTAAGTAACTCAAGCACCACTCTCAAGTGTTCCTCGTGCTCCTCCTCAGAAGACGAATAGATAAGAATGTCGTCCACGAAGACGACCACAAATCGGTCTAAGAACTCCCGGAAAACCCGGTTCATCAAGTCCATAAAGACTGCCGGTGCATTGGTAAGCCCAAATGGCATCACCAGAAACTCATAATGGCCATACCGCGTACGGAATGCCGTTTTCGGAATATCCTCTTCCCTGACCCTCAACTGGTGGTAACCCGATCTCAAGTCTATCTTAGAGAAACAACGGGAACCCTTCAATTGGTCAAACAAATCATCTATACGGGGCATAGGATACTTATTCTTAACCGTAGCCCGATTCAACTTCCGGTAGTCAATACACAATCTCAAGGCACCATCTTTCTTTTTAACAAAGAGTGCCGGTGCTCCCCACGGTGAAACACTAGGGCGAACAAAGCCCTTATCTAGCAATTCCTAGAGCTGAACTTTTAACTCAACCAACTCTGCTGGAGCAAAACGGTAAGGTGCCATAGAAATCGGCGTCGTGCCGGGCACTAAATCAATAGAGAACTCTATCTCTCGGTGAGGTGGCAAACTAACAAGATCTTCGGGAAAAACATCCGAATACTCACAGACCACCCTCGGCAATACAACCTGGGTCTCACCACTCTCACCACTCTCAAAGCTAGCAAGTAGACTACTAAGCTCACTTCGCCCTCGCGAATCATACCCCGGTGGAAAAACACTACCAACCCGGTCTCCCAAGAAATGGAACCACTCCCCGCTCAAGGTACATAACGTGACCCTCTGGCGGTAGCAATCAATAACAGCCCGGTATGACGATAGCCAGTCCATACCCAAAATAACATCAAAACCCTTCATGGGCATGACAACAAACGGAAAAGGAAGCCTATAGTCGGCGACCTCTATATCACATCCTCTAACACCCTGTTTCAGGATCAACTCACCACCCAAAGGCGATACTACACAAATAGGAGATGCTAACTGTGCTAACTCCAATTCCAAAACCGATGCAAATGCAGCAGATACAAAAGAATGAGATGCACCCGTGTCTATCAACACACTAGCAACTGAGTTGCAAAACAGAAAAGTACCTCTCACTACTGATAGAGCCGGTGCTAAATCCTGCGCGGTAACAGCATACACGCGCCCCGTAGGCCCCTGGTCTACCTGCTCACCTCTCGGAGCAAAAGACTGCTGCACAGACTGGGATGACGAAGCTCCCGGATTGGCCCTCGAGGCCTGCACAGACTGAGCTGGCTGAAAACCCTGCGTCTGCCTAGAACCAGACGCTCCCGAAGTGGCACCCAACTGTGGGCAAAACCTCTTCATGTGCCCAGGTTGTCCACACTGATAACAAGTCAAGAGCTGCCCCCTACCCAAACTCTGACTCTGCGGTCTAGCTGAAGAAGATACAGCTTTCTGACCTCCACCCTTCTGCGGGCAAACTGAAACCTTGTGACCCAGCTGGCCACACTTATAACAAGTGAATTCCCCCTGACTGCCTCTCCCCGAGCCTACACTCGGCACTGGAAAGGTCGATCTAAAGACTGCACCCTGAGACTGCTGAGGGTTATAACCCTTCTGTCTCCTGCCATCACTCTGACTATCCTGGCTCCTCTTGGAGCCCCTCTGTTCTTCCTCCTCCTCCTGCATCATAATCTCCATATGAGCAGCAGCATCAACTAGGTGTCTATACTCTCGAATGTAAGACCCACCAACTCTCAACTTGAGGCCCCGCCTCAACTTCCGCTCAAACTCATAGCAACGGCGTTCCTCAGACGCCACCAGCTCCGATGCAAACCTAGACAGACTGGTAAAAGTAGCCTCAAACTCGGCCACTGACAAGCCCTGCTGTTTAAGCCGGCTAAACTGATCCCTCAGCTTCTCCCTAGCTGCTGCAGACAAAAACCTCTCCTGAAAAGCATTTATAAACGCCTCCCAAGTACTGCCCACACGAGCTTTCTCGTACTTCCACCATTGACCCGCATCTCCCTTCAGCTGGAAGGATGCCAAGGTCACTTTCAGTGCCCCGTCTTCAATGCCAAGCATCTCGAACGTCTTACTCATCTGTTCTAACCACTCATCAGCCTTTAGTGGCTCCTTCGGATCCCCGATAAACTCATCCGGATTAGACCGGAAGAACTCCCTCTTCAAGAAAGAAGGCCCTGTCTCAGCTGCCTGATTCCCAGCTCTAAGAATACCCAAAGCTCCTGCTATCTCTCTGGCCAAGGCACCCATAGCCTGCTGACCTACTGGCTCGACCACGTTGGCCTGACCAACTCCCTCCTGTACTGCCGGAATCTCACCAGGTAACGGTACTTCCTGCCTCGCAGGTCTACCACGCCTAGCACCTCTTCCTCGTCCTGACATCCTAATAAAGGCAACACAGAACGTTAGCACATTCATAAATGTGCCGAAACTAAACACTCACGTCCTAATACATGGACAACTGTAATTCACTCCACGTAAGCACATAAACACATAAGCACTTACGAATTTCATTTCCGGATAATGATAGTCCCGAGACGTTACTAGAGTTCCGGTTAGAAACAGCATTGATCAAGTGCTTTTCCAACAAGACTCCCAGAAACTCAAGGATCCAATCAACATCCCAGAAATTAAATCCCATACCCACATAGTCACATAAGCATGTTATCAATTAAGCACATAGCATATGATACTACATCTAATAAGACATACATTTACATATAAACTAACCAAATTCTTTCATTCATTAGAATTTCATTACATAAGTATTACATGTCAACATCATAACAAAATGCCCTACGGGCTTACAGCTTTCCAAGTTAACACTTGGTTACAACAAAAGAGTACTAACTCGTTTACACAATAAGCCCTAGGCTTGAAGTTACATGTAATACATCAAAAGTTAAGCGACAAAAGTATGTCCGCCACTAGCCTCCAGCTATGTCCTTGGAGGTGGCATGCTTCCTGCACCTGAAAATGATATTCCCATATAGGGTGAGCCACAGCCCAGTAGAAATACACTAAATCAACCATGGACAATGACTAAAATATTAGCAATTGATAGATGGTCAACATTGATACAATCACATAAATCACATATTTATGTCTTACAACTTATGAGTCTAAGTTACCTTTCATTTTCCCTTTTTTTCAACAGATAAGCATGCTAGCTCTATCAACATTTCCACAGATATGTATAAAAACTATATCTCACATTCAGATAAGCATACAAGCTATATCCACATTCTCAACAGATATGTATAACAACAACATCCCACATTCACAGATAAGCATATAAGCTGTATCCACACTTCACAACAGATATGTATAACAACAATATCCCACATTCACAGATAAGCATATAAGCTGTATCCACACTTCACAAAGATAAGCATATGAGCTCTATCTTCACTTCTCTAGACAAGCATATGAGCTGTGTCTACGGAGTTCATCCCCTATCTCCTCCCAATACCTATCCGGTTTAGAGGTACATCCCCTATCTTCCCCTAAACCGCGGAGTACATCCCCTATCTCCTCCTCTACACATAACGTATACAAACACAATGGTTCTATATACAATCACCCAATACATACAAATAATGTATTCTATCAACCGTCAAGTTCCATGACACATTTCATTGATTAGTTTCAGTTTACCTAATCATCATGCATTGTCTACAACAATCACGACTATCCTCCACCGATAGCCCAAAGCAGTTATTTCTAAACAGAAAATAAATGCACAAATGGATATTCAATCAACATTTCATTCCTCATTTCTCACAATTAATTATCTCAATTAATTAAACAATGTAATTAGGCCATTTTCCATAATTACCATTTCAACCCTTAGGTCCCATTTTCATCAATGATTCAACATCAATTCCATTTCTCCATGCCAAACATGCATCTAGGTTTATTATGAATAAAACCCCAACTTTTGTAAAATTACACAAAAGCCCCAAACTTTCACAAAATTACCAAACCAAGCCCAACATCTCAAAATACCAAAATTTAAAGACAAAACCCATAGAGAGGAGTAGGATATCCCTACCTCAAATTCGGAGTCCCAAAGGAGAAGACGACAAAACCCAACGTGCTCCAAAACCCGAGATTTTCAGATTAAAATGAAGCCCTCGACGATCAACAACTTTTTTGTAAAGGCCAAAGGTGAGTAAATCACTCCTACTAGATCAAAACCTAGAGAGAAGGTAGAGTCTAGAGTGAGAGGCTCAACAATGGTGATTTTGGAAAAGTAAGAGAGAGAAGAGAAAGTGAAAAAGTGATTTGAAGAGTCACAAATTCGGGACTTTAACCCAGGTCTCCGCTCGAGCGTAAAACACCCCGCTCGAGCGGCCACTCACAGACTTCCGCTCGAGCGGCCAACCGCCCGCTCGAGCGCAGAATGCACTCGCCCAGCACTTTTGCAGAACCAGGCCTCCGCTCGAGCTCCCAACCCTACGCTCGAGCGGCACTCAGACAACCCCGCTCGAGCGGCCAATACCACGCTCGAGCGTACAACGCTGCACAGGAAAAATACTGAATGGGTGTAATCTCCGCTCGAGCGCCAACACCTCCGCTCGAGCGTACAGGCCAAAAATCTGGGCAACAAGTTTTGGTTTCTAAACTCAACCAACCTGAAACAAATCCGCCCAACACATCCTATAACTCAAATACGAAGTAAAATGATGTAAACAAAATAATAAACAACTACCAACATCCACGGACACATGTCTGGATCACGGTATAACAAGGGTAAACCCGGGATCGCTATATTTCTTTTCTATTAAACTTCCTTTTTTATTTAATTTCCAAATAGATTGTTATGGTATAGTGGTTTCTGGATTGAACTTTCGATTTTAATTTTATGCAACTTTCACTTTTATTTTTATTCAACTTCCATTTTTATTCAATTTACTTTTCTGTTAAACTTCCTTTTTTATTTAATTTCCAAATAGATCGTTAAGGTATAGTGGTTTCTTTAATGAACTTCCATTTTTAATTTTATGTAACTTCCATTTTTATTTTTTTTCGACCTCCATTTTTATTCAAGTTATTTTTCTATTCAACTTCCTTTCTTATTTAATTTCCAAATAGATCGTTAAGATATAGTGGTTTCTTGAATGAACTTCCATTTTTAATTTTCTGCAACTTCCATTTTTATTTTTATTTTACTTCCTTTTTCATTCAAGTTTCTTTTCTACTCAACTTCCTTTTTTTTTTTAATTTCCAAATAGATCGTTAAGGTATAGTGGTTTCTGCATTGAACTTCCATTTTTCATTTTATGCAACTTTAATTTTTATTTTTATTCAACTTCCATTTTTATTCAATTTATTTTTCTATTAAACTTCATTTTTTATTTAATTTCGAAATAGATCGTTAAGGTATAGTGGTTTCTTGAATGAACTTCCAATTTTAATTTTTTGCAACTTCCATTTTTTTTTCTATTCAACTTCTTTTTTTATTCAAGTTTCTTTTCTATTCAACTTCCTTTTTTATTTAATTTCTAAGTAGATCGTTAAGGTATAGTGGTTTCTGGATTGAACTTTCATTTTTAATTTTATGCCACTTTCACTTTTATTTTTATTCAACTTCCATTTTTGTTCAATTTACTTTTCTATTAGACTTCCTTTTTTATTTAATTTCCAAATAGATCGTTAAGGTATAGTGGTTTCTTGAATGAACTTGCATTTTTAATCTTTTGCAACTTCCATTTTTATTTTCATTCGACTTCCTTTTTTATTCAAGTCATTTTTCTATTCAACTTCATTTTTTATTTAATTTCAAATGGATCGTTAAGGTATAGTGGTTTCTTGAATGAACTTCCAATTTTAATTTTCTGCAACTTCCATTTTTATTTCTATTCAACTTCTTTTTTTATTCACTTTTCTTTTCTATTCAACTTGCTTTTTTTATTTAATTTCGAAATATATCGTTAAGGTATAGTGGTTTCTTGAATGAACTTGCATTTTTAATTTTCTGCAACTTCCATTTTTATTTTTATTCGACTTCCTTTTTTATTCAAGTCATTTTTCTATTCAACTTCCTTTTTTATTTAATTTTCAAATAGATCGTTAAGGTATAGTGGTTTCTTGAATGAACTTCCAATTTTAATTTTCTGCAACTTCCATTTTTATTTCTATTCAACTTCTTGTTTTATTCAAGTTTCTTTTCTATTTAACTTCCTTTTTTATTTAATTTCTAAATAGATCGTTAAGGTATAGTGGTTTCTGGATTGAACTTTCATTTTTAATTTTATGCCACTTTCACTTTTATTTTTATTCAACTTCCATTTTTATTCAATTTACTTATTTATTAAACTTCTTTTTTTTTATTTAATTTTCATATAGATCGTTAAGGTATAGTGGTTTCTTGAATGAACTTCCATTTTTAATTTTCTGCAGCTTCCATTTTTATTTTCTTTTAACTTCCTTTTTCATTCTAGTTCCTTTTCTACTCAACTTCCATTTTTATTTAATTTCCAAATATATCGTTAAGGTGTAGTGGTTCCTGGATTGAACTTCCAATTTTAATTTTATGCAACTTTCATTTATATTTTTATTCAACTTCCATTTTTATTCAATTTACTTTTCTATTAAACTTCCTTTTTTATTTAATTTCCAAATAGATCGTTAAGGCATAGTGGTTTCTTGAATGAACTTCCATTTTTAATGTAACGCCCTCAAAATAATACATAAGATCCAACATTTTAGACATGCGTTAATATAAAAAAAAACTGACCATTTCTATTCATCCTAGTAAATTCTTACAACTGTATTACGTGTTAACAACAAAAGCAAATGCCCTACGGGCTTACAGCTTTCCAAGTTAACACTTGGTTACAAAAGGGAGTACTAACTCAATACACATAAAGCCCTTGGCTTGAATTTCCATGTAATACACCAAAAGAAAATAAGGAAAACAATCCGCCTACCTCTAGCCTCCCAAGCTATGTCCTTGGAGGTGGCATGCTACCTGTACCTGAAAATGATGTCCCATAAAGGGTGAGCCACAGCCCAGTAGAGATATGCTAAGCACAGTATGAGCAATGACTAAGACATTAACAATATATAAATGTTCAATTTCCATAAACCGATTCATAACCCATTTCCTAACCCATTTCCATTCCATTCCACTTTCCATTTCTTATCAATTTCACAATTTACATCAACGGCTCAGAATCTGGCCAACCACTTATATGAGACAATGACTCATATTAAACATTTCCCATTATACAATAGATAAACACACTGGTTATATCAATATCTCAACAGATAAGCATACAAGCTATGTCCACACTCCAACAGATATGCATATTAGCTATATCAACTATCGCGCCCCACTTTTTATTACTCGAAGTCATTACCAAATTCATTAACTTAATTCAATTCCAAGGATAACATGCGAAAATAAACTCATACATTCAATCTGTAGAAGTGATTAACAATACTCTCATTCGTATGCAAAGTAAATATTACATGAACATACTTAATAAATTGCCCTTGGGCTTACATCACATAAGGTGCAAGAAGAAGGGTGTAACCCTTTTACAACAATGGCATTCCACCCACATAAGAGAGGCCCCGTGGCCAACAAATCAGAAGACCCAATTCTTGCAGCACACTCTGCTCAACACCTGAAAAAGATTCAACAACGTGGGATGAACATATAGTCCAGTAGGGAACTCAACATGGCCCTCAACAATAACAACATACAGATAGCTATGATCATGAACACCCATTCTCATACTAGAATAGTAATGTGACAATTTATACAAAATATATATGTATGGACTTTTCTTGAAAATAACCATTTCAATCAACGCCATAGGCGATTCATCTTTCTTTTTCTTTTCATTAATCCCCGTTCCTAATCTTTCATAACATTAACAATACCTTAGGAAATAATTTCACTAAGCCCACTACACTCTTCCATTTTCCAAATGTACACAGATATGCTTTTCAAAATATATGTTTCTTTAAAAAGTCCGTTCTCCTTCACACTTTCCAAAAGACAAATATGACATTTTGGCTTTTTCCCGATACAATCAACTCTATACATGTATTGTTATAAAAAGAGATAACAACTCACCGACATGCATAAGATAAACCAATGAGGCAACTCGGCCCTCCAAAACCATAATCAACACAATCCATGATATTCCCGAACACACTAAAACATCAACAACAAACTTTGCTCTACTAGCTATGCGCATAGTAAGCCAAAGATACACCTCTCACAACAACATGCCAGTTTACCAGGCGCTAGCTGGAAGGGTGTGGTACCTTAGATTCTCAGTGCATTCAGTTCTCCAGGCGCTAGCTGGAAGGTCACGGTACCTCTGATTCTCAGCGCAAGGTATAACACCACCAATCGAAATGCAACAGGGCATAACCAACATGTACAACATATATACATAAACCATCCAGATACAAACAATGTGTAAAAGTATATGAACACATAGGTGTGTGGAGTCCATCCCCCATCTTCTCACACACACTGGAGTACAACCCCTCTCTCCTCCCTAACAAGTATACATATATATAATGCATCTCAATATTTCATCACATAAGATGTTCAATCAACAATGGTGTAATGCATACACGACAATTCAACACAACCACGTCATCCTCCACCGATGACCAAGGACAAAACCTCTAGATGCAAATATTTAGTACATCTATTAAAGACTCAATTATTATGAGACCACAAACCCGACAACAATATTAACATGGTAGTTCAAGATACAATTCCACACATGTGTGTGTTCAACACTCATGAAACAACAATCCAATTTTCATACGTATTTCAAAATACCTTTCCCATTTCACAAAACAAGTTCCATATCCCTTTTGTTTTTCACAAAATCAATTCCGTCCCTTTTGTTATTACAAAACAAAATTCATTCCTTTGTTTTACAAAACCACTTCCATTGACAATAAAGTCATAACTCACATTAGTCCACTACATTCATTTCAAACCATTCCAAAGCCAAAGTTAATCCCTTAGGCATTAACACTTTCACCCAATCCACATCAACACTAGAGATTTACAACATAGATTCACTATCCTCCATTTTAATTTATCAATCAAAATATGATTTAGGGCCTTTTTCTTCCATCAACTACAACATGCTAATTTACACTCCAATTAGCCCAAAACATCCATCAATGACAACATAACCATTTTCCAACACCCAACCCTAGGTTCCTTCTCATGATTTCAAACAAATCCAACATGGATATGATTTTTATGCAATACAAAATTACCACATGTCTATCTATAGACGAAGTATTGAAAAAGAACAAGGAGAATCCCTACCTCAAATGTAGAACCCAAATAGAGAAGATGAACCGAAATCAAAGTGCTCCAACTCCCAAATTTCTTGGATCACAACGAAGCCCTCGACGATCAACACACTTCTTACAAAGGCCCAAGGTGAGGAAAACACTCTAGCTAGATCAATCCTAAGAGAGAAGTTTGGTTTTAGAGTGAGGTGCTCTCCAATGGAGGTTTTGAAAAAGTAAGAGAGAGAAAGGAAATCAAAAAGTGATCAAAAAGGTGATTTCACGGACTGATATAAAAACAGGTCCGCTCGAGCGTACAACACCCCGCTCGAGCGTCAGACACAGGTTCACGCTCGAGGGTCCAAAGATCCGCTCGAGCGCCGGATGCACTCTCCCAGAATTTTCTGTAGACGTCCAAAATGCTGAGAGAAGGAAATTCACGCTCGAGCGTCCAAACTTCCGCTCGAGCGGAGAGGCAACAACAAAAGCCCGCTCGAGCGTCAAATCACCGCTCGAGCGGAGAGACCAAAGCCTGGGCAAAAATTCTAAGTTTTAAAACACAGTCAACTTATTCCCAACTTGCCCAACACAACCCAAAACTCTAACACAAAGAGTAAGGGATAGAAATGAGGATAAGACAACAACGAATCTACGGAACCGAGTCCGGATTACAGTTAAACAATAACAGGGAATACCAGGATCGCTATATCAACACTTCCAATGACAAGCATATGAGCTGTGTTAACACTTCCAAAGATAAGCATATGAACTATATCAACACATTATCTGACAAGCATATGAGCTGTATCAGTGGAGTCCATCCCCTATCTCCTCCCACACAACATCCAGTTTAGAGGTCCATCCCCTATCTTCCCCTAAACCGTGGAGTACATCCCCTATCTCCTCCCACACACACAACATATATACACAAAGGTCATATATGCAATCAATCAATACATAACGTTAATGTATTCTATCAACCGTCATACTCTATGACATATCCAATTGGTTAGTTTTAGTTTGCCTAATCATCATGCATTGTCTACAATAATCAAAACTACCCTCCACCGGTAGTCCAAGCAATTATTTCTAAACAGATAATAAAAGCTCCAACAGATAAAATATCAATGTCTTCAAAAGTGAGCGATTAATAAATCTAACTCCATAATTCAACCATATAATGAACCAATTTCATTATTTCCAACTCAATTCCATATAGCTACAATTTTCCCAAATTAATTATACCAATTAATTTATTCCACAAATTAGGGTTTTCTACCCCATTTCCCAATATTGACCCAATGGCCCATATATCCATAACTAACAACAATATCATTATTTTGGAACCCAAAATACATATTTTTGAATCAAAATAACAAAACCCCTTTTCAACATTTTCAAACCCCAACTTCCCAAAATCAACCATTTAACAAAATATCCAAATATCTAGGTCAAAACCCATAGGTATGAGTAGGAATCCCTACCTCAAAAAATGACCCCCAACGAAGAAGATGATGAAAACGAACTTGCTCCAAACCACGAGTTTCTCGGATCAATAGATAGCCCTCGACGATCAACAACTCTTTTGTAAAGGCCAAAGGTGAGGAAAGCACCCTAACTAGATCAATACTTAGAGAGAAGTTAAGGTTTTAGAGAGATGAGCTCTCAAATGGCCTTTTCGGAAAAGTAAGAGAGAGAAAGAATAAGAAAAAGTGATTTAAAACTGCCCCACAGCCAACTGATATACGACATTCCCGCTCGAGCAGAAAACACAACGCTCGAGCGTCAAGAACAAACACTAGGTCCGCTCGAGCGCAAAAAGGCCCGCTCGAGCGCCAAGACACAAGAATAAAGTGAATCCGCTCGAGCGCGAAAACCAGTCTGCTCGAGCGTAGATTTTCCCCTCCCAGAACTTACACCCAAAGGTACTACCCGCTCGAGCGCCAAAGTACCCGCTCGAGCGTAAAGAAACCCACTCGAGCGTAAAAATCACACCTGCAGAAGTTTTGCAGGGACACGAAATACTGGGGGTGTGCAATACCCGCTCGAGCGCAAGAAAACCCGCTCGAGCGGACCGCCTAAAAACTGGGCAACAAGGAATTGAAACCAAGGCCTAACCAACCGGTAACAACCCTGCCCAAAACATCCTAAAACTCAATCAAGCGGAATTTAAAAGACGACAACAAGATAGATACAACAACCAACTTCATGGAACCCAGTCCGTACTACAACAGAACAGTAAAGGGACAACCGGGATCGTTAAGGTATACTGGTTTCTTTAATGAACTTCCATTTTTAATTTTATGCAACTTCCATTTTTATTTTTATTCGACTTCCATTTTTATTCAAGTTATTTTTCTATTCAACTTCCTTTTTTATTTAATTTCGAAATAGATCGTTAAGGTATAGTGGTTTCTTGAATGAACTTCCATTTTTATTTTTATTCGACTTCCTTTTTTCTTCAAGTCATTTTTCTATTCAACTTCCTTTTTTATTTAATTTCCAAATAGATCGTTAAGGTATAGTGGTTTCTTGAATGAACTTCCAATTTTAATTTTCTGCAATTTTCATTTTAATTTCTATTCAACTTCTTTTTTTATTCAAGTTTCTTGTCTATTCAACTTCCTTTTTTATTTAATTTTCAAATAGATCGATAAGGTATAGTGGTTTCTAGATTGAAATTCCATTTTTAATTTTATGCAACTTTCACTTTTATTTTTATTCACCTTCCATTTTTATTCAATTTACTTTTCTATCAAACTTCCTTTTTTATTTAATTTCCAAATAGATCGTTAAGGTATAGTGGTTTCTCGAATGAACTTCCATTTTTATTTTCTTTTAACTTCCTTTTTCATTCTACTTCCTTTTCAACTCAACTTCCATTTTTATTTAATTTCCAAAAAGATCGTTATGGTATAGTGGTTCCTGGATTGAACTTCCATTTTTAATTTTATGCAACTTTCATTTATATTTTTATTCAACTTCCATTTTTATTCAATTTACTTTTCTATTAAACTTCCTTTTTTATTTAATTTCCAAATAGATCGTTAAGGTACAGTGGTTTCTTGAATGAACTTCCATTTATAATTTTCTGCAACTTTCAATTTTATTTCTATTCAACTTCTTTTTTTATTCAAGTTTCTTTTCTATTCAACTTCCTTTTTTATTTAATTTCCAAATAGATTGTTATGGTATAGTGGTTTCTGGATTGAACTTCCATTTTTAATTTTATGCAACTTTCACTTTTATTTTCTTTCAACTTCCATTTTTATTCAAATTACTTTTCTATTAAACTTCCTTTTTTATTTAATTTCCAAATAGATCGTTAAGGTATAGTGGTTTCTTTAATGAACTTCCATTTTTAATTTTATGCAACTTCCATTTTTATTTTTATTCGACTTCCATTTTTATTCAAGTTATTTTTCTATTCAACTTCCATTTTTATTTAATTTCGAAATAGATCGTTATGGTATAGTGGTTTCTTAAATGAACTTCCATTTTTATTTTTATTCGACTTCCTTTTTTCTTCAAGTCATTTTTCTATTCAACTTCCTCTTTTATTTAATTTCCAAATAGATCGTGAAGGTATAGGGGTTTCTTGAATGAACTTCCAATTTTAATTTTCTGCAATTTCCATTTTTATTTCTATTCAACTTCTTTTTTAATTCAAGTTTCTTGTCTATTAACACTTCCTTTTTTATTTAATTTTCAAATAGATCGTTAAGGTATAGTGGTTTCTAGATTGTAATTCCATTTTTAATTTTATGCAACTTTCACTTTTATTTTTATTCAACTTCCATTTCTATTCAATTTACTTTTATATTAAACTTCCTTTTTAATTTAATTTCCAAATAGATCGTTAAGGTATAGTGGTTTCTTGAATGAACTTCCATTTTTAATTATCTGCAACTTCCATATTTGTTTTTATTCAACTTCCATTTTTCTTCAAGTTAGTTTTCTATTTTTATTCAATTTACTTTTCTATTAAACTTCCTTTTTTATTTCATTTCCAAATAGATCATTAAGGTATAGTGGTTTATTGAATGAACTTCCATTTTTAATTTTCTGCGACTTCCATTTTTATTTTCATTTAACTTCCTTTTTCATTGTAGTTCCTTTTCTATTCAACTTCATTTTTTATTTAATTTCCAAATAGATCGTTAAGGTATAGTGGTTCCTGGATTGAACTTCCATTTTTAATTTTATACAACTTTCATTTTTATTTTTATTCAACTTCCATTTTTATTCAATTTACTTTTCTATTAAACTTCATTTTTTATTTAATTTCAAAATAGATCATTAAGGTAAAGTGGTTTCTTGAATGAACTTCCTTTTTTAATTTTCTGCAACTTCCATTTTTATTTTTATTCGACTTCCATTTTTATTCAAGTCATTTTTCTATTCAACTTCCTTTTTTATTTAATTTCCAAATAGATCGTTAAGGTATAGTGGTTTCTTGAATGAACTTCCAATTTTAATTTTCTGCAACTTCCACTTTTATTTCTATTCAACTTCTTTTTTTATTCAAGTTTCTTTTTTATTCAACTTCCTTTTTTATTTAATTTCAAAATAGATCATTAAGGTATAGTGGTTTCTGAATTGAACTTCCATTTTTAATTTTATGCCACTTTCACTTTTATTTTTATTCAATTTCCATTTTTATTCAATTTACTTATCTATTAAACTTCCTTTTTTATTTAATTTCCAAATAGATCGTTAAGGTATAGTGGTTTCTTGAATGAACTTCCATTTTTATCTTATTTTAACTTCCTTTTTCATTTTAGTTCCTTTTCTACTCAACTTCCATTTTTATTTAATTTCCAAATAGATCGTTAAGGTATAGTGGTTCCTGGATTGAACTTCCATTTTTAATTTTATGGAACTTTCATTTATATTTTTATTCAACTTCCATTTTTATTCAATTTACTTTTCTATTAAACTTCCTTTTTTATTTAATTTCCAAATAGATCGTTAAGGTATAGTGGTTTCCTTAATGAACTTCCATTTTTAATTTTCGACAACTTCCATTTTTATTTTTATTCAACTTCTTTTTTTGTTCAAGTTTCTTTTCTATTAAACTTCCTTTTTTATTTAATTTCCAAATACATTGTTATGGTATAGTGGTTTCTGCATTGAACTTCCATTTTTAATTTTATGCAACTTTCACTTTTATTTTTGTTCAACTTCCATTTTTATTCAATTTACTTTTCTATTAAACTTCCCTTTTTATTTAATTTCCAAATAGATCGTTAAGGTATAGTGGTTTCTTGAATGACCTTTCATTTTTAATTTTCTGCAACTTCCATTTTTATTTTCTTTTAACTTCCTTTTTCATTCTAGTTCCTTTTCTACTCAACTTCCATTTTTGTTTAATTTCCAAATAGATCGTTAAAGTATAGTGGTTCCTGGATTGAACTTTCATTTTTAATTTTATGCAACTTTCATTTATATTTTTATTCAACTTCCATTTTTATTTAATTTACTTTTCTATTAAACTTCCTTTTTTATTTAATTTCCAAATAGATCGTTAAGGTATAGTGGTTTCTTGAATGAACTTTCATTTTTAATTTTATGCAACTTCCATTTTTATTTTTATTCGACTTCCATTTTTATTCTAGTTATTTTTCTATTCAACTTCATTTTATATTTAATTTCGAAATAGATCGTTAAGGTACAGTGGATTCTTGAATGAACTTCTACTTTTATTTTTATTCGACTTCCCTTTTTATTCAAGTCATTTTTCTATTCAACTTCCTTTGTTATTTAATTTCCAAATAGATCGTTAAGGTATAGTGGTTTCTTGAATGAACTTCCAATTTTAATTTTCTACAATTTCCATTTTTATTTCTATTCAACTTCTTTTTTTATTCAAGTTTCTTGTCTATTCAACTTTCTTATTTATTTAATTTTTAAGTAGATCGTTATGGTATAGTGGTTTCTGGATTGAAATTCCATTTTTAATTTTATGCAACTTTCACTTTATTTTTATTCAACTTCCATTTCTATTCAATTTACTTTTCTATTAAACTTCCTTTTTTATTTAATTTCCAAATAGATCGTTAAGGTATAGTGGTTTCTTGAATGAACTTCCATTTTTAATTTTCTGCAACTTCCATTTTTGTTTTTATTCAACTTCCATTTTTATTCAAATTATTTTTCTATTTTTATTCAATTTACTTTTCTATTAAACTTCCTTTTTTATTTAATTTCCAAATAGATCGTTAAGGTATAGTGGTTTATTGATTGAACTTCCATTTTTAATTTTTTGCGACTTCCATTTTTATTTTTATTTAACTTCTTTTTTCATTCTAGTTCCTTTTCTACTCAACTTCCTTGTTTATTTAATTTCCAAACAGATCGTTAAGGTATAGTGGTTCCTGGATTGAACTTCCATTTTTAATTTTATGAAACTTTCATTTTTATTTTTATTCAACTTCCTTTTTTATTCAATTTTCTTTTCTATTAAACTTCCTTTTTTATTTAATTTCAAAATAGATCGCTAAGGTATAGTGGTTTCTTAAATGAACTTCCTTTTTTAATTTTCTATAACTTCCATTTTTATTTTTATTCGACTTCCTTTTTTATTCAAGTCATTTTTTTATTCAACTTCCTTTTTTATTTAATTTCCAAATAGATCGTTAAGGTATAGCGGTTTCTTGAATGAACTTCCAATTTTAATTTTCTGCAACTTCCATTTTTATTTCTATTCAACTTCTTTTTTTATTCAAGTTTTATAGCGATCCTGGGTTGACCCTTGTTTTACAGTGATCCGGACATGTGTTCGTGGATGATAGTAGTTGATTATTACCGTGTGTACATCCTTTCTTACTTTGTATTTGGGTTATAGGATGTGTTGGGCAGGTTTGTTACAGGTTGGTTGAGTTTAGAAACCAAAACTAGTTACCCAGATTTTGACCTATCCGCTCGAGCGGGGGTTTTGGCGCTCGAGCGGGAATTGCACCCATCCAGTATTTCCTGTGCAGTGTTGGAAGCTCGAGCGTGGGATTGGCCGCTGGAGCGGGGTTGTGTGAGTGTCGCTCGAGCGGGGAGTTGGACGCTCGAGCGGGAGACCTGTCTGCAAAAGTTCTGGGAGTGTGCATCCGGAGCTCGAGCGGGGGATTGGCCGCTCGAGCGGGAGTCTGTGAGTGCCGCTCGAGCGGAGAGTTTGACGCTCGAGCGGGGGGACTTTTATATAAATAGATCGTTAAGGTATAGTGGTTTCTGGATTGAACTTCCATTTTTAATTTTATGCCACTTTCACTTTTATTTTTATTCAACTTCCATTTTTATTCAATTTACTTTTCTATTAGACTTCCTTTTTTATTTAATTTCCAAATAGATCGTTAAGGTATGGTGGTTTCTATAATGAACTTCCATTTTTAATTTTATGCAACTTTCACTTTTATTTTTATTCAACTTCCATTTTTATTTTATTTACTTTTCTATTAAACTTCCTTTTTTATTTAATTTCCAAATAGATCGTTAAGATATAGTGGTTTCTTGAATGAACTTCCATTTTTATTTTTATTTTACTTCCTTTTTCATTCAAGTTTCGTTTCTACTCAACTTTCTTTTTTATTTAATTTCCAAATAGATCGTTAAGGTATAGTGGTTTCTGCATTGAACTTCCATTTTTAATTTAATGCAACTTTCACTTTTATTTTTATTCAACTTCCATTTTTATTCAATTTACTTTTCTATTAAACTTACTTTTTTATTTAATTTCCAAATAGATCGTTAAGGTACAGTGGTTTCTTGAATGAACTTCCATTTTTAATTTTCTGCAACTCCCATTTTTATTTCTATTCAACTTCTTTTTTTATTCAAGTTTTTTTCTATTCAACTTCCTATTTTAATTAATTTCCAAATAGATTGTTATGGTATAGTGGTTTCTGGATTGAACTTCCATTTTTAATTTTATGCAACTTTCATTTTTGTTTTTATTCAACTTCCATTTTTATTTAATTTACTTTTCTATTAAACTTCCTTTTTTATTTAATTTCCAAATAGATCGTTAAGGTATAATGGTTTCTTGAATGAACTTCCATTTTTATTTTCTTTTAACTTCCTTTTTCATTCTAGTTCCTTTACCACTCAACTTCCATTTTTATTTAATTTCCAAATAGATCGTTAATGTATAGTGGTTCCAGGATTGAACTTCCATTTTTAATTTTATGCAACTTTCATTTATATTTTTATTCAACTTTCAATTTTATTTAATTTACTTTTCTATTAAACTTCATTTTTTATTTAATTTCCAAATAGATCGTTAAGGTATAGTGGTTTCTTGAATGAACTTCCATTTTTAATTTTCTGCAACTTCCATTTTTATTTCTATTCAACTTCTTTTTTTATTCAAGTTTCTTTTCTATTCAACTTCTTTTTTTATTTAATTTCCAAATAGATTGTTATGGTATAGTGGTTTCTAGATTGAACTTCCATTTTTAATTTTCTGCAACTTTCACTTTTATTTTCTTTCAACTTCCATTTTTATTCAATTTACTTTGCTATTAAACTTCCTTTTTTATTTAATTTCCAAATAGATCGTTAAGGTATAGTGGTTTCTTTAATGAACTTCCATTTTTAATTTTATGCAACTTCCATTTTTATTTTTATTCGACTTCCATTTTTATGCAAGTTATTTTTCTATTCAACTTCCTTTTTTATTTAATTTCGAAAGATCGTTAAGGTATAGTGGTTTCTTGAATGAACTTCCATTTTTATTTTTAGTCGACTTCCTTTTTTATTCAAGCCATTTTTCTATTCAACTTCCTTTTTTATTTAATTTCCAAATAGATCGTTAAGGTATAGTGGTTTCTTGAATGAACTTCCAATTTTAATTTTCTGCAATTTCCATTTTTATTTCTATTCAACTTCTTTTTTTATTCAAGTTTCTTGGTTATTCAACTTCCTTTTTTATTTAATTTTTAAATAGATCGTTAAGGTATAGTGGTTTCTGGATTGAAATTCCATTTTTAATTTTATGCAACTTCACTTTTATTTTTATTCAACTTCCATTTCTATTCAATTTACTTTTCTATTAAACTTTCTTTTTTATTTAATTTCCAAATAGATCGTTAAGGTATGGTGGTTTCTTGAATGAACTTCCATTTTTAATTTTCTACAACTTCCATTTTTGTTTTTATCCAACTTCCATTTTTATTCAAGTTATTTTTCTATTTATATTCAATTTACTTTTCTATTAAACTTCCTTTTTTGTTTAATTTCCAAATAGACCGTTAAGGTATAGTGGTTTATTGAATGAACTTCCATTTTTAATTTTCTGCGACTTCCATTTTTATTTTTATTTAACTTCCTTTTTCATTCTAGTTCCTTTTCTACTCAACTTCCTTTTTTATTTAATTTCCAAATAGATCGTTAAGGTATACTGGTTCCTGGATTGAACTTTCATTTTTATTTTTATTCAACATCCATTTTTATTCAATTTTCTTTTGTATTAAACTTCCTTTTTTATTTAATTTCAAAATAGATCGTTAAGTTATAGTGGTTTCTTGAATGAACTTCATTTTTTAATTTTCTACAACTTCCATTTTTATTTTTATTCGACTTCCTTTTTTATTCAAGTCATTTTTTTATTCAACTTCATTTTTTATATAATTTCCGAATAGATCGTTAAGGTATAGTGGTTTCTTGAATAAACTTCCAATTTTAATTTTCTGCAACTTCCATTTTTATTTCTATTCAACTTCTTTTTTTATTCAAGTTTCTTTTCAATTCAACTTCCTTTTTTATTTAATTTCTAAATAGATCGTTAAGGTGTAGTGGTTTCTGGATTGAACTTCCATTTTTAATTCTATGCCACTTTCACTTTTATTTTTATTCAACTTCATTTTTATTCAATTTACTTATCTGTTAAACTTACTTTTTTATTTAATTTCCAAATAGATCGTTAAGGTATAGTGGTTTCTTGAATGAACTTCAATTTTTATTTTCTTTTAACTTCCTTTTTCCTTTTAGTTCCTTTTCTACTCAACTTCCATTTTTATTTAATTTCCAAATAGATCGTTAAGGTATAGTAGTTCTTAGATTGAACTTCCATTTTTAATTTTATGTAACTTTCATTTATATTTTTATTCAACTTTCATTTTTATTCAATTTACTTTTCTATTAAACTTCCTTTTTATATAATTTACAAATAGGTCGTTAAGGTATAGTGGTTTCTTGAATGAACTTCCATTTTTAATTTTCTGTAATTTCCATTTTTATTTCTATTCAACTTCTTTTTTTATTCAAGTTTCTTTTCTATTCAACTTCCTTTTTTATTTAATTTCTAAATAGATCGTTAGGGTATAATGGTTTCTTGATTGAACTTCTGTAACGCCCTGAAAATAAACCCATTATATATACATCATTGACATGCAATATTAAAAGAAAACAATTCATTATCCCATTCATCAGAGTATTATTAAATAAAAACATTACATGTAATACCAAATTAAATGCCCTACGGGCTTACATTTTTCCAAGCCAACACTTGGACACAAATTATGAGTTCTAACTCAAATACAAATAAAGCCCTAGGCTTGATTATAAATCAAATAAAAACAAATAACTAAAGATGGTCTTCAGAATCCAAAAGCTAAATCCTTCCAAGCTAAGTCCTTGGAGGTAGCTTATCACCTGAACCTGAAAATGATGTTCCCATAAAGGGTGAGCCACAGCCCAGTAGAAAAATACTAAACCAAATATAAGCATTGAATAAAGCATTAGCATTCAATAGATGGTTAACCAAGATAATCAATTACATCATTTTACAGTCTCATGACAATATTGTCTAAGACACTTTTTACTTTCCAACTTTATCAATATGGCTCAGAACCTGGCCAAACTTACAACAGTGAACTATATATATTATATTCGCATTCTTCCAATGTCAACAAACAGATGAGACTCAGGCTCAAATCAAACACTTCATACTTCCAGTTTGATACACATTTTAGTGCTGTATCAAGTAAAACACTTCAATATAAATAAGCACACATAAAAGTGATGCTAATGGAGTCCATCCCCTATCTCCTCCCAAACAAAATCCGGTTTAGAGGTCCGTCCCCTATCTTCCCCTAAACCGTGGAGTACATCCCCTATCTCCTCCCACACAAAACAATATATGCAAATGCAATGCTCAATCAATACACGTATTTTCTGTATTAATGCAATAGTCAACATTAATGACTTAACCAATGTGATTAGTTTCAGTTATTCCTAATCCACATGCAATGTTTACAACAAACACGACTATCCTCTACCGATAGCCCAAAACAGTTATTTCTAGACTGGAAATAAATATATCAACAATTCAATAGGCTAGTGATTTTAATTATCCAACTACACCATTTAATCAATGAATTCCTCAATTTCATGCAATTAACCAATTTCCCAAATTTCCTTAAATTAATTATACAAATTAATTTATTAATACAACTAGGGTTTTTTCCCAAAATTATCAAAGTACTCCCAACATATCAAAATACCAAAACTTAGGACAAAACTTATAGGATGGAGTAGGAAATCCCTACCTTGAAGCGAAGAATTCGAATGGAGAAGATGACGAAAACCAAAGTGCTCCAAACCCAAGATTGTTCAGATTAAACGGAAGCCCTCGATCCACTCTATCTTTTTAACAAAGGACTTAGGGTAGAAATACACTCTAAGTAGATCAAACCTAAGAGAGAAGGTGTGTAGGGAGAGAGAGAAGACGGTTCTGGGGTTTTAAAAACAAAAAGGAGATGAAAAATGATCCAGAAAGTCGGATCTCGGATTTTTATACCAGTCGCCCCGCTCGAGCGTGGAAACCCCCGCTCGAGCGCCACTCACAGACTCCCGCTCGAGCGGCCAAACATCTGCTCGAGCGGCGAATGCACACTCCCAGAAGTTTTTGCAGACAGGTCCCCGCTCGAGCGCCCAACTCCCCGCTCGAGTGTCACTCACGACTTCCCGCTCGAGCGTCCAATACCCCGCTCGAGCGGCCAACACTACACAGGACATACTGGATGGGTGTATTCCCCGCTCGAGCGTCCAAACCCCCGCTCGAGCGGACAAGCCAAAATCTGGGCAACTAGACTTGGTTCCTAAGCTCAACCAACCTGCTCCAAATCTTCCCAACACAACCCAAGACTCAAAATAAGAAAATAATGAATGACAACAACAATTATACAATGACGGAATCTACGGAACCTAAGTCCGGATACAATAATCAAATGGGAAAAAATCGGGGTCGCTATAACTTCCATTTTTAATCTTATGCAACTTTCACTTTTATTTTTATTCAAATTCCATTTTTATTCAGTTTACTTTTCTATTAAACTTCCTTTTTTATTTAATTTCCAAATAGATCATTAAGATAGAGTGGTTTCTTGAATGAACTTCCATTTTTAATTTTCTGCAACTTCCATTTTTATTTTTATTTTACTTCCTTTTTCATTCAAGTTTCTTTTCTACTCAACTTCCTTTTTTATTTAATTTCCAAATAGATCGTTAAGGTATAGTGGTTTCTGCATTGAACTTCCATTTTTAATTTTATGCAACTTTAATTTTTATTTTTATTCAACTTCCATTTTTATTCAATTTACTTTTCTGTTAAACTTCCTTTTTTATTTAATTTCGAGATTGATCGTTAAGGTATTATGGTTTCTTGAATGAACTTCCATTTTTAATTTTCTGCAACTTCCGTTTTTATTTTTATTTTTATTTTACTTCCTTTTTCATTCAAGTTTCTTTTCTACTCAACTTCCTTTTTTATTTAATTTCCAAATAGGTCGTTAAGGTATAGTGGTTTCTGCATTGAACTTCCATTTTTAATTTTGTGCAACTTTAATTTTTATTTTTATTCAACTTCCATTTTTATTCAATTTACTTTTCTATTAAACTTCTTTTTTTATTTAATTTCGAAATAGATCGTTAAGGTATAGTGGTTTCTTGAATGAACTTCCAATTTTAATTTTCTGCAACTTCCATTTTTATTTCTATTCAATTTCTTTTTTTACTCAAGTTTCTTTTCTATTCAACTTCCTTTTTTATTTAATTTCTAAATAGATCGTTAAGGTATAGTGGTTTCTGGATTGAACTTCCATTTTTAATTTTATGCCACTTTCACTTTTATTTTTATTCAACTTCCATTTTTATTCAATTTACTTTTCTATTAGACTTCCTTTTTTATTTAATTTCCAAATAGATCGTTAAGGTATGGTGGTTTCTTGAATGAACTTCCATTTTTAATTTTCTGCAACTTTCATTTTTATTTTTATTTAACTTCCTTTTTCATTCTAGTTCCTTTTCTACTAAACTTCCTTTTTTATTTAATTTCCAAATAGATCGTTAGGGTATAGTGGTTCCTGGATTGAACTTCCATTTTTAATTTTATGCAACTTTCACTTTTATTTTTTTTCAACTTCCATTTTTATTCAATTTACTTTTCTATTAAACTTCCTTTTTTATTTAATTTCCAAATAGATCGTTAAGGTATAGTGGTTTCTTGAATGAACTTCCATTTTTAATTTTCTGCAACTTTCATTTTTATTTTTATTTAACTTCCTTTTTCATTCTAGTTCCTTTTCTACTCAACTTCCTTTTTTATTTAATTTCTAAATAGATCGTTAAGGTATAGTGGTTCCTGGATTAATATTGCGATCCCGGTTGTCCCTTAAGTATTCTGTGGTATTCCGGACACGGTTCCGTGAAGTTGGTAGTGGTATCTATATTGTTGTGTCCTTTAATTCCACATGATTGAGTTTTAGGATGTTTTGAGCAGGGTTGTTACAGGTTGGTTAGGCCTTCGTTTCAATTCCTTGCTGTTCGATTTTTAGGCGGCCCGCTCGAGCGGGTCTTCTTGTGCTCGAGCGGGGATTACACACCTCCAGTATTTCGTGCCTCTGCAAAACTTCTGCAGATGTGATTTCTGTGCTCGAGTGGGTTTCTTTACGCTCGAGGGGTGGCGCTCAAGCGTGTTTGTTGGCGCTCGAGCGGGTAGTGCTTTCTGGGTGTAAGTTCTGGGAGGTGGAAATCTGCGCTCGAGCGGACTGGTTTTCACGCTCAAGCGGAAGTGCTTTATTCTTGTGTCTTGGCGCTTGAGCGGGCCTTATTGCACTCGAGCGTGTCCAGATTTTTGTTCTTGGCGCTCGAGCGTCGTGTTCTCCGCTCGTGCGGGTCATACGTATATAAGTTATCCGCTTGGTGATTTCAAATCACTTTTTGCTTTTCTTTCTCTCTCTTACTTTTTCTAAAAACCATTTTTGAGAGCCTCTCTCTCTAGATACTCCCTTCTCTCTAGGGTTTGATCTAGTTAGAGTGTCCTCCTTCTCTTCGGCCTTTGTAAAAGTTGTGTTGATCGTCGAGGGCGTCGTTTTGATCTAAAAATCTCGGTCTTTGGAGCACGTTGGTTTTGGGTCTCTTCTCCATCCGAGCTCTAACTTCGAGGTAGGGATATCCTACACCTCTTTATGAGCTTTGTCTTTAAATTTTAGTATTTTGAGATGTTGGGGTTGGTTTGGAAATTTTGTGAAAGTTAGGGGGCTTTTGTGTAAATTTACAAGAGTTGGGGGTTTTAGCTATATAAAACCTAGATACATATTTGGTATGGAAAAGTGAAATTAATGTTAAGACATTAATGAAAGTGGAACCTAAGGGCTGTAATGTAAATTATGGAAAATGCCCTAATTACATTGGTTAATTAATTTGCATAATTAATTATGAGAAATGAGAAATTGATTTCAGAAGTCATGGGATAAAAGGGTGTAGTTGGATTATTTATCACTCACCTAGTTGGAATGTTGATTATATATCCATTGTTGCATTTATTTTCTGTATAGAAATAACTGCTTGGGGCTATCGGTGGAGGATAGTCTTGATTGTTGTAGACAATGCATGATGATTAGGCAAACTGGAACTAATCACTGGAATGTGTCATTGAGATTGACGATTGAAAGAATACATTAAATTTATGTATTGTGTGATGATATGTATAATTGTTGTTTATATGCATTGTGTTGTGTTGGAGGAGATAGGGGATGTACTCCACGGTTTAGGGGAAGATAGGGGATGGACCTCTAAACCGGATGTGTTGGGAGGAGATAGGGGATGGACTCCATAGATAGAGCTCATATGCTTCTCTATTAATGTGTTGACAGAGCTCATATGCTTGTCATTGGAAGTGTGATAGTGCTCATATGCATATCTGTGGAAGTGATGATATAGCTTGTATGCTTATCTGTTGTTGTGTGATATAGCTAGTATGCTTATCTATTATGAAATGGGAAGTGTTTGATATGAGTTACTGTCTCATACGAGTTGTTTGGCCAGGTTCTGAGCCATGGTTGTAAATTGAGAATTGGAAGTAATTGGAAAATGGACCGTAACATGGACTTGTATGTCATGAAACTGTAAAGTGTGATAAGGGAAAGTATTGTATTGGCCATCTACCAATTGTTAATCTTTTAGTGATTGTTCATATTTGGTTTAGTATGTTTCTACTGGGCTGTGGCTCACCCTATATGGAAATATCATTTTCAGGTACAGGTAGCATGCCACCTCCAAGGACGTAGCTTGGGAGGCTAGAGGCGGACAAACTTTTGTTGTCTTATTTTTGATGTATTACATGTAAATTCAAGCCAAGGGCTTAATGTGTAAATGAGTTAGCACTCTTTTGTTGTAACCAAGTGTTAACTTGGAAAGCTGTAAGCCTTTAGGGCATTTGCTTTTGTCGTTAACATGTAATACTTTTTGTAATGAAACTTTGATAAATGGAAGAATGTGGAACTTTTATATATATCAATGCATGTCTATATTGATTGTTTAATGTTGTTATTTTGAGGGCGTTACAATTAAACTTCAATTTTTAATTTTATGCAACTTTCATTTTTATTTTTATTCAAATTCCATTTTTATTCAATTTACTTTTCTATTAAACTTCCTTTTTTATTTAATTTCGAAATAGATTGTTAAGGTATAGTGGTTTCTTGAATGAACTTCTATTTTTAATTTTCTGCAACTTCCATTTTTATTTCTATTCCACTTCCTTTTTTATTCAAGTCATTTTTCTATTCAATTTCCTTTTTTATTTAATTTCCAAATAGATCGTTAAGTTATAGTGGTTTCTTGAATGAACTTCAATTTTAATTTTCTGCAACTTCCATTTTTATTTCTATTCAACTTCTTTTTTTATTCAAGCTTCTTTTCTATTCAACTTCCTTTTTTATTTAATTTCAAAATAGATCGTTAAGGTATAGTGGTTTCTTGAATGAACTTCCATTTTTAATTTTCTTCAACTTCCATTTTTACTTTTATTTGACTTCCTTTTTTGTTCAGGTTTCTTTTGTACTAAACTTCCTTTTTTATTTAATTTCCAAATAGATCGTTAAGATATAGTGATTTCTTTAATGAACTTCCATTTTTAATTTTATGCAACTTCCAATTTTATTTTTATTCAACTTCCATTTTTATTCAAGTTATTTTTCTATTCTACTTCCTTTTTCATTTAATTTCCAAATAGATCGTTTAGGTATAGTGGTTTCTTGAATGAACTTCTATTTTTAATTTTCTGCAACTTTCCTTTTATTTTTATTTAACTTCATTTTTTATTCAAGTTTCTTTTCTACTCAACTTCCTTTTTTATTTAATTTCCAAATAGGTTGTTAAGATATAGTGGTTTCTGGATTGAACTTCCATTTTTAATTTTGTGCAACTTTCATTTTTATTTTTATTCAACATCCATTTTTATTCAATTTACTATTCTATTAAACTTCCTTTTTTATTTAATTTCAAAATAGATCGTTAAGGTATAGTGGTTTCTTGAATGAACTTCCATTTTTAATTTTATGCAAATTTCATTTTTATTTTTATTCAAATTCCATTTTTATTCAATTTACTTTTCTATTAAACTTCTTTTTTTATTTAATTTCGAAATAGATCGTTAAGGTATAGTGGTTTCTTGAATGAACTCCTATTTTTAATTTTCTGCAACTTCTATTTTTATTTTTATTTAACTTCATTTTTTATTCAAATTTCTTTTTTACTCAACTTCCTTTTTTATTTAATTTCCAAATAGGTCGTTAAGGTATAGTAGTTTCTGGATTGAACTTCCATTTTTAATTTTGTGCAACTTTCATTTTTATTTTTATTCAACTTCCATTTTTATTCAATTTACTTTTCTATTAAACTTCCTTTTTTATTTAATTTCAAAACAGATCGTTAAGGTATAGTGGTTTCTTGAATGAACTTCCATTTTTAATTTTATGCAAATTTCATTTTAATTTTTATTCAAATTTCATTTTTATTTAATTTACTTTTCTATTAAACTTCATTTTTTATTTAATTTCAAAATAGATCGTTAAGGTATAGTGGTTTCTTGTATGAACTTCCATTTTTCATTTTCTGCAACTTCCATTTTTATTTCTATTCAACTTCTTTTTTCATTCAAAATTTCTTTTATATTCAACTTCCTTTTTTTATTTATTTTCCAAATAGATCGTTAAGGTATAGTGGTTTTTGGATTGAACTTCCATTTTTAATTTTATGCAACTTTTATTTTTATTTTTATTCAACTTCCGTTTTTATTCAATTTACTTTTCTATTAAACTTCTTTTTTATTTAATTTCCAAATAGATAGTTAAGGTATAGTGGTTTCTAGAATGAACTTGAAATTTTAATTTTCGGCAACTTCCATTTTTATTTCGATTCAACTTCTTTTTTTATTCAAGTTTCTTTTTTATTCAACATCCTTTTTTATTTAATTTCAAAATAGATCGTTAAGGTATAGTGGTTTTTTGAATGAACTTCTATTTTTAATTTTCTTCAACTTCCATTTTTATTTTTATTTAACTACATTTTTTGTTCTGGCTTCTTTTCTACTGAACTTCCTTTTTTTTTTTTTAATTTCGAAATAGATCGTTAAGGTATAGTGGCTTCTAGATTGAACTTTCATTTTTAATTTTCGGCAACTTCCACTTTTATTTTTATTCAACGTCCATTTTTATTCAATTTACTTTTCTATTAAACCTCATTTTTTATTTAATTTCCAAATAAATCGTTAAGGTATAGTGGTTTTTTGAATGAACTTCCCTTTTTAATTTTCTGCAACTTCCATTTTAATTTTTATTCGACTTCGATTTTTATTCAAGTCATTTTTCTATTCAACTTCCTTTTTTATTTAATTTCCAAATACATCGGTAAGGTATAGTAGTTTCTTCACTGAACTTCCAATTTCAATTTTCTGCAACTTCCATTTTTATTTCTGTTCAACTTGTTTTTTTCTTCAATTTTTTTTCTATTCAACTTCCTTTTTTATTTAATTTCCAAATAGATCGTTAAGGTATAGTGGTTTCTGGATTGAACTTCCATTTTTAATTTTATGCAACTTTCATTTTTATTTTTATTCAACTTCCATTTTTATTCAATTTACTTTTCTATTGAACTTCCTTTTTTATTTAATTTCCAAATAGATTGTTAAGATATAGTGATTTTTTTAATGAACTTCCATTTTTAATTTTATGCAACTTCTATTTTTATTTTTATTCAACTTCCAATTTCATTCATGTTATTTTTCTATTCTACTTCCTTTTTCATTTAATTTGCAAATAGATCGTTAAGGTATAGTGGTTTCTTGAATGAACTTCCATTTTTAATTTTCTGCAACTTCCATTTTTATTTTTATTTAACTTCCTTTTTTATTCAAGTTTCTTTTCTACTCAACTTTCTTTTTTATTTAATTTCCAAATAGATCGTTAGGGTATAGTGGTTTCTGGATTGAACTTCCATTTTTAATTTTATGCAACTTTCATTTTTATTTTTATTCAACTTCTGTTTTTATTCAATTTACTTTTCTATTAAACTTCCTTTTTTATTTAATTTCCAAGTAGATCGTGAAGGTATAGTGGTTTCTTGAATGACCTTCAATTTTTAATTTTCTGCAACTTCCATTTTTATTTTTATTTAACTTCCTTTTTCATTCTAGTTCCTTTTCTACTCATCTTCCTGTTTTATTTAATTTCCAAGTAGATCGTTAAGGTATAGTGGTTCCTGGATTGAACTTCCATTTTTAGTTTTACGCAACTTTCATTTTTATTTTTATTGAATCTTCCATTTTTATTCAATTTACATTACTATTAAACTTCCTTTTTTATTTAATTTCAAAATAGATCGTGAAGGTATAGTGGTTTCTTGAATTAACTTCCATTTTAAAATTTTTGCAACTTCCATTTTTATTTCTATTCAACTTCTTTTTTTATTCAAGTTTCTTTTCTATTCAACTTCCTTTTTTATTTGATTTCTAAATAGATCGTTAGGGTATCGTGGTTTCCTGAATGGACTTCCAATTTTAATTTTCTGCAACTTCCATTTTTATTTCTATTCAACTTCTCTTTTTATTCAAGTTTCTTTTCTATTCAACTTCCTTTTTTGTTTAATTTCTAAATAGATCGTTAGGGTATGTTGGTTTCTGGATTGAACTTCCATTTTTAATTTTAGGCAACTTTCACTTTTATTTTTATTCAACCTCCATATTTATTCAATTTACATTTCTATTAAACTTCCGTTTTTATTTAATTTCAAAATAGATCGTTAAGGTATAGCGGTTTCTTAAATGAACTTCCATTTTTAATTTTCTGCAACTTCCATTTTTATTTTTATTCAACTTCCTTTTTCATTCTAGTTTCTCTTCTACTCAACTTCCTTTTTTATTTAATTTCCAAATAGATCGTTAAGGTATAGTGGTTTCTGGATTGAACTTCCATTTTTATTTTTATTCAACTTCCGTTTTTTTTCAATTTACTTTTCTATTAAACTCCCTCTTTTATTTAATTTCCAAATAGATCGTTAAGGTATAGTCGTTTCTGGAATGAACTTCAATTTTAATTTTCTGCAACTTTCATTTTTATTTCTATTCAACTTCTTTTTTTATTCAAGTTTCTTTTCTATTCAACTTCCTTTTTTATTTAATTTCAAAATAGATCGTTAAGGTATAGTGGTTTCTTGAATGAACTTCCATTTTTAATTTTCTTCAACTTCCATTTTTACTTTTATTTAACTTCCTTTTTTGTTCAGGTTTCTTTTCTACTCAACTTCCTTTTTTATTTAATTTCCAAATAGATCGTTAAGATATAGTGATTTTTTTAATGAACTTCCATTTTAATTTTATGCAACATCCAATTTTATTTTTATTCAACTTCAATTTTTATTCATGTTATTTTTCTATTCCACTTCCTTTTTCATTTAATTTCCAAATAGATCGTTAAGGTATACTGGTTTCTTGAATGAACTTCTATTTTTAATTTTCTGCAACTTCCATTTTTATTTTTATTTAACTTCATTTTTTATTCAAGTTTCTTTTCTACTCAACTTCCTTTTTTATTTAATTTACAAATAGGTCGTTAAGGTATAGTGGTTTCTGGATTGAACTTCCATTTTTTATTTTGTGCAACTTTTATTTTTATTTTTATTCAACTTCCATTTTTATTCAATTTACTTTTCTATTAAACTTCCTTTTTTATTTAATTTCAAAATAGATCGTTAAGGTATAGTGGTTTCTTGAATGAACTTCCATTTTTATTTCTATTCAACTTCTTTTTTTATTCAAGTTTCTATTCTATTCAACTTCCTTTGTTATTTAATTCCTAAATAGATCGTTAAGGTGTAGTGGTTTCTGGATTGAACTTCCATTTTTAATTTTATGCAACTTCCAATTTTATTTTTATTCAACTTCCATTTCTATTCATGTTATTTTTCTATTCTACTTCCTTTTTCTGTTAATTTCCAAATAGAACGTTAAGTTATAGTAGTTTCTTGAATGAACTTCTATTTTTAATTTTCTGCAACTTCAATTTTTATTTTTATTTAACTTCCTTTTTTATTCAAGTTTCTTTTCTACTCAACTTCTTTTTTATTTAATTTCCAAATAGGTCGTTAAGGTATAGTGGTTTCTGGATTGAACTTCAATTTTTAATTTTGTGCAACTTTCATTTTTATTTTTATTCAACTTCCGTTTTTATTCAAGTTACTTTTCTATTAAACTTCCTTTTTTATTCAATTTTCAAGTAGATTGTTAAGGTATAGTGGTTCCTGGATTGAACTTCCATTTTTAATTTTACGCAACTTTCATTTTTATTTTTATTCAACTTCCATTTTTATTCAATCTACTTTTCTATTAAACTTCCTTTTTTATTTACTTTCAAAATAGATCGTGAACGTAAAGTGGTTTCTTGAATGAACTTCCATTTTTAATTTTCTGCAACTTCCATTTTTATTTTTATTCGACTTCCTTTTTTATTCAAGTCATTTTTCTATTAAACTTCCTTTTTTATTTAATTTCCAAATAGATCGTTAAGGTATAGTGGTTTCTTGAATGGCCTTCCAATTTTAATTTTCTGCAACTTCCATTTTTATTTCTATTCAACTTCTTTTTTTATTCAAGTTTCTTTTCTATTCAACTTCCTTTTTTATTTAATTTCTAAATAGATCGTTAGGGTATAGTGGATTCTGGATTGAACTTCCATTTTTAATTTTATGCAACTTTCACTTTTATTTTTATTCAACTTCCATTTTTATTCAATTTACATTTCTATTGAACTTCCTTTTTTATTTAATTTCCAAATAGATCGTTAAGGTATAGTGGTTTCTTGAATGAACTTAGTTTTTAATTTTCTGCAACTTCCATTTTTATTTTTATTTAACTTCCTTGTTCAATCTAGTTTCTCTTCTACTCAACTTCCTTTTTTATTTAATTTCCAAATAGATCGTTAAGGTATAGTGGTTTCTGAATTGAACGTCCATTTTTAATTTTATGCAACTTTCATTTTTATTTTTATTCAAATTCCGTTTTTATTCAATTTACTTTTCTATTAAACTTCCTTTTTTATTTAATTTCCAAATAGATCTTTAAGGTATAGTGGTTTCTTGAATGAACTTCAAATTTTAATTTTCAGCAACTTCCATTTTTATTTCTATTCAACTTCTTTTTTTATTCAAGTTTATTTTCTATTCAACTTCCTTTTTTATTTAATTTCAAAATAGATCGTTAAGGTATAGTGGTTTTTGAAGGAACTTCCATTTTTAATTTTCTTCAACTTCCATTTTTACTTTGATTTAACTTCCTTTTTTGTTCAGGTTTCTTTTCTACTCAACTTTCTTTTTTATTTAATTTTCAAATAGATCATTAAGATATAGTGATTTCTTTAATGAACTACCATTTTTAATTTTCTGAAACTTCAAATTTTATATTTATTCAACTTCCTTTTTATTCAAGTTATTTTTCTATTCTACTTCCTTTTTTCATTTAATTTCCAAATAGATCGTTAAGGTATAGTGGTTTCTTGAATGAACTTCTATTTTTAATTTTCTGCAACTTCTATTTTTATTTTTATTTAACTTCATTTTTTATTCAAGTTTCTTTTCTACTCAACTTCCTTTTTTATTTAATTTCCAAATAGGTCGTCAAGGTATAGTGGTTTCTAGATTGAACTTCCATTTTTAATTTTGGGCAACTTTCATTTTTATTTTTATTCAACTTTCATTTTGATTCAAATTACTTTTCTATTAAACTTCCTTTTTTTATTTAATTTCAAAATAGATCGTTAAGGTATATTGGTTTCTGGAATGAACTTCCATTTTTATTTCTATTCAACTTCTTTTTTTATTCAATTTTCTATTCTATTCAACTTCCTTTTTTATTCAATTTCTAAATAGATCGTTAAGGTGTAGTGGTTTCTGGATTGAACTTCCATTTTTAATTTTATGCAACTTCCAATTTTATTTTTATTCAACTTCCATTTTTATTCAGGTTATTTTTCTATTCTACTTCCTTTTTCTGTTAATTTCCAAATAGATCGTTAAGTTATAGTAGTTTCTTGAATGAACTTCTATTTTTAATTTTTTGCAACTTCCATTTTTATTTTTATTTAACTTCCTTTTTTATACAAGTTTCTTTTCAACTCAACGTCTTTTTTATTTAATTTCCAAATAGGTCGTTAAGGTATAGTGGTTTCTGGATTGAACTTCCATTTTTAATTTTGTGCAACTTTCATTTTTATTTTTGTTCAACTTCCGTTTTTATTCAATTTACTTTTCTATTAAACTTCCTTTTTTATTTATTTTCGAAGTAGATCGTTAAGGTATAGCGGTTTCTTGAATAAACTTCCAATTTTAATTTTCTCTACTTCAATTTTTATTTCTATTCAACTTCTTTTTTTATTCAAGTTTCTTTTCTATTCAACTTCCTTTTTTATTTCATTTCCAAATAAATTGTAAAGGTATAGTGGTTTCTGGATTGAACTTTCATTTTTAATTTTATGCAACTTTCATTTTTATTTTTATTCAACTTCCATTTTTCTTCAATTTACTTTTCTATTAAACTTCCTTTTTTATTTAATTTTCAAATAGATCGTTAAGGTATAGTGGTTTCTTTAATGAACTTCCATTTTTAATTTTATGCAACTTCAATTTTTATTTTTATTCAACTTCCATTTTTATTGAAGTTATTTTTCTATTCAACTTCCTTTTTTATTTAATTTCCAAATAGATCGTTAAGATATAGTGGTTTCTTGAATGAACTTCCATTTTCAATTTTCCGCAACTTCCATTTTTATTTTTATTTTACTTCCTTTTTCATTCAAGTTTCTTTTCTACTCAACTTCCTTTTTTATTTAATTTCCAAATATATCGTTAAGGTATAGTGGTTTCTGCATTGAACTTCCATTTTTAATTTTATGCAACTTTCATTTTTATTTTTATTCAACTTCCATTTTTATTCGATTTACTTTTCTATTAAACTTCCTTTTTTATTTAATTTCCAAATAGATCGTTAAGATATATTGGTTTTTTGAATAAACTTCCATTTTTAGTTTACTGCAACTTCCATTTTTATTTTTATTTAACTTCCTTTTTTATTTAATTTCCAAATAGATCGCTAAGGTATAGTTGTTTTTTTAATGAACTTCCATTTTTAATTTTATGCAACTTCAATTTTTATTTTTATTCAACTTCCATTTTTATTCAAATTATTTTTCTATTCAACTTCCTTTTTTATTTAATTTCCAAATAGATCGTTAAGATATAGTGGTTTCTTGAATGAACTTCCATTTTTAATTTTCTGCAACTTCCAATTTTTATTTTTATTTTACTTGCTTTTTCATTCAAGTTTCTTTTTTACTCAACTTCCTTTTTTATTTAATTTCCAAATAGATCGTTAAGGTATAGTGGTTTCTGCATTGAACTTTCATTTTCAATTTTATGCAACTTTAATTTTTATTTTTGTTCAACTTCCATTTTTATTAAATTTACTTTTCTATTAAACTTCCTTTTTTATTTAATTTCCAAATAGATCGTTAAGGTATAGTGGTTTTTTGAATGAACTTCCATTTTTAATTCTCAACAACTTCCATTTTAATTTTTATTTAACTTCCTTTTTTATTTAATTTCCAAGTAGATCGTTAAGATATAGTGGTTTCTGGATTGAACTTCCATTTTTAATTTTATGCAACTTTCATTTTTTTTTTTAACTTCCATTTTTATTCAATTTACTTTTCTATTAAACTTCCTGTTTTTATTTAATTTCAAAATTGATCGTTAAGGTATAGTGGTTTCTTCAATGAACTTCAATTTTTAATTTTTTGCAACTTCCATTTTTATTTTTTTTCGACTTCCTTTTCTATTGAAGTCAATTTTCTATTCAACTTCCTTTTTTATTTAATTTCCAAATAGATCGTTAAGGTATAGTGGTTTCTTGAATGAACTTCCATTTTTAATTTTCTGCAACTTCCATTTTTATTTTTATTTAACTTCCTTTTTCATTCTAGTTTCTTTTCTACTCAACTTCCTTTTTTATTTCATTTCCAAATAGATCGTTAAGGTATAGTGGTTTCTGAATTGAACTTCCATTTTTAATTTTATGCAACTTTCATTTTTATTTTTATTCAACTTCCGTTTTTATTCAATTTACTTTTCTATTAAACTTCATTTTTTATTTAATTTCCAAATAGATCGTTAAGATATAGTGGTTCCTAGATTGAACTTCAAATTTTAATTTTCTGCAACTTCCATTTTTATTTCTATTCAACTTCCGTTTTTATTCAATTTACTTTTCTATTAAACTTCCTTTTTTATTTAATTTCCAAATAGATCGTTAAGATATAGTGGTTCCTAGATTGAACTTCAAATTTTAATTTTCTGCAACTTCCATTTTTATTTCTATTCAGCTTCTTTTTTTATTCAAGTTGGTTTTCTATTAAACTTCCTTTTTTATTTAATTTCAAAATAGATCGTTAAAGTATAGTGATTTCTTGAATGAACTTCCATTTTTAATTTTCTTCAACTTCCATTTTTATTTTTATTTAACTTCCTTTTTTGTTCAGGTTTCTTTTCTACTCAACTTCCTTTTTTATTTAATTTCCAAATAGATCGTTAAGGTATAGTGGTTTCTGGATGGAACTTCCAATTTTAATTTTCTGCAACTTCCATTTTTATTTCTATTCAACTTCTTTTTTTCTTCCAATTTTTTTCTATTCAACTTCCTTTTTTATTTAATTTCCAAATAGATCGTTAAGAAATAGTGGTTTCTATATTGAACTTTCATTTTTAATTTTATGCAACTTTCATTTTTATTTTTATTCAACTTCCATTTTTGTTCAAGTTATTTTTCTATTCTACTTCCTTTTTCATTTAATTTACAAATAGATCGTTAAGGTATAGTGGTTTCTTGAATGAACTTCTATTTTTAATTTTCTGCAACTTCCATTTTTATTTTTATTTAACTTCCTTTTTTATTCAAGTTTCTTTTTTACTCAACTTCTTTTTTTATTTAATTTCCAAATAGGTCATTAAGGTATAGTGGTTTCTGGATTAAACTTCCATTTTTAAGTTTGTGCAACTTTAATTTTTATTTTTATTCAACTTCCATTTTTATTCAATTTACTTTTCTATTAAACTTCCTTTTTTATTTAATTTCTAAATAGATCGTTAAGCTATAGTGCTTTTTTGAATTAACTTCCATTTTTAATTATCTGCAACTTCCTTTTTCATTTTAGTTCCTTTTCTACTCAACTTCCATTTTTATTTAATTTCCAAATAGATCGTTAAGGTATAGTGGTTCCTGGATTGAACTTCCTTTTTTAATTTTATGCAACTTTCATTTTTATTTTTATTCAACTTTCATTTTTATTCAATTTACTTTTCCATTATACTTCCTTTTTGATTTAATTTCCAAATAGATGGTTAAGGTATAGTGGTTTTTCGAATGAACTTCTATTTTTAATTTTCTGCAACTTCCATTTTAATTTTTATTTAACTTCCTTTTTTATTCAAGTTTCTTTTCTACTCAACTCCTTTTTTTATTTAATTTCCAAATAGGTCATTAAGGTATAGTGGTTTCTGGATTTAACTTCCTTTTTTAATTTTGTGCAACTTTCATTTTTATTTTTATTGAACTTCCGTTTTCATTCAATTTACTTTTCTATTAAACTTCCTTTTTTATTTAATTTCCAAGTAGATCGTTAAGGTATAGCGGTTTCTTGAATGAACTTCCAATTTTAATTTTCTGCAACTTCCATTTTTATTTCTATTCAACTTCCTTTTTTATTCAAGTTTCTTTTCTATTCAACTTCCTTTTTTATTTAATTTCCAAATAGATTGTTAAGGTATAGTGGTTTCTGGATTGAACTTCCATTTTTAATTTTATGCAACTTTCACTTTTATTTTTATTCAACTTCCACTTTTCTTCAATTTACTTTTCTATTAAACTTTCTTTTTTATTTAATTTCCAAGTAGATCGTTAAGGTATAGTGGTTTCTTTAATGAACTTCCATTTTTAATTTTATGCAACTTCCGTTTTTATTTTTATTCAATTTCCATTTTTATTCAAGTTATTTTTCTATTCAACTTCCTTTTTTATTTAATTTCCAAATTGATCGTTAAGATATAGTGGTTTCTTGAGTGAACTTCCATTTTCAATTTTCTGCAACTTCCATTTTTATTTTTATTTTTATTTTACTTCCTTTTTCATTCAAGTTTCTTTTCTACTCAACTTCCTTTTTTTATTTAATTTCCAAATAGATCGTTAAGGTATAGTGGTTTCTGCATTGAACTTCCATTTTTAATTTTATGCAACTTTAATTTTTATTTTTATTCAACTTCCATTTTTATTCAATTTACTTTTCTATTAAACTTCCTTTTTTATTTAATTTCCAAATAGATCGTTAAGGTACTGTGGTTTTTTGAATGAACTTCCATTTTTAATTTTCTGCAACTTCCATTTTTATTTTTATTTAACTTCCTTTTTCATTCTAGTTCATTTTCTACTGAACTTCCTTTTTTATTTAATTTCCAAATAGATCGTTAAGGTATAGTGGTTCCTGGATTGAACTTCCATTTTTAATTTTACGCAACTTTCATTTTTATTTTTGTTCAACTTTCATTTTTATTCAATTTACTTTTCTATTAAACTTGATTTTTTATTTAATTTCCAAATAGATCGTTAAGGTATAGTGGTTTCTTGAATGAACTTCTATTTTTAATTTTCTACAACTTCCATTTTTATTTTTATTTAACTTCCTTTTTTATTCAAGTTTCTTTTCTACTCAACTTCTTTTTTTATTTAATTTCCAAATAGGTCGTTAAGGTATAGTGGTTTCTGGATTGAACTTTCATTTTTAATTTTGTGCAACTTTCATTTTTATTTTTATTCAACTTCTGTATTTATTCAATTTACTTTTCTATTAAACTTCCTTTTTTATTTAATTTCCAAGTAGATCATTAAGGTATAGCGGTTTCTTGAATGAACTTCCAATTTTAATTTTCTGCAACTTCCATTTTTATTTCTATTCAACCTCTTTTTTTATTCAAGTTCTTTTCTATTCAACTTACTTTTTTATTTAATTTCTAAATAGATCGTTAAGGTATAGTGGTTTCTGGATTGAACTTCCATTTTTAATTTTATGCTACTTTAATTTTTATTTTTATTCAACTTCCATTTTTATTCAATTTATTTTTCTATTAAACTTCCTTTTTAATTTAATTTCCAAATAGATCATTAATGTATAGTGGTTATAGCGATCCCCGGTTGTCCCTTTACTGTTCTGTTGTATTCCGGACTCAGTTCCGTGAAGTTGGTAGTGGTATCTATCCTGTTGTTGTCCTTTAATTCCACTTGATTGAGTTTTAGGATGTTTATGGGCTTGTGTTGAACAGGTGGGTTAAGCCTTGGTCTATAGCCTTGTTGCCCAAGTTTTTGGTGTTACGCTCGAGCGGGTCATTCTGCGCCCGAGCGGAGTTTGGTTTCTAGTGTAGCGCTCGAGCGGGTGTTCTGGCGCTCGAGCGGAGATTGCACACTCCTAGTATTTCGTGTCTCTGCAAAACTTCTGCAGATGTGATTTTTACGCTCGAGCGGGTTTGTTTACGCTCGAGCGGTGGCGCTCGAGCGGGTCGGTTGGCGCTCGAGCGGGTAGTACTTCCAGAGTATAAGTTCTGGGATGGGGAAATCCACGCTCGAGCGAACTGGTTTTCGCGCTCGAGCGGAAGTGCTTTATTCTTGTGTCTTGGAGCTCGAGCGGGCATTATTGCGCTCGAGCGTGTCCAGATTTTTGTTCTTGGCGCTCGAGCGTCGTGTTCTCCGCTCGAGCGGGTCATACTTATATGAGTTATCCGCTGGGTGATTTCAAATCACTTTTTGCTTTTCTTTCTCTCTCCTACTTTTTCTAAAAACCATTTTGAGAGCCTCTCTCTCTAGATACTCCCTTCTCTCTAGGGTTTGATCTAGTTAGAGTGTCCTCCTTCTCTTCGGCCTTTGTAAAAGTTGTGTTGATCGTCAAGGGCGTCGTTTTGATCTGAAAATCTCGGTCTTTGGAGCACGTTGGTTTTGGGTCTCTTCTCCATCCGAGCTCTAACTTCGAGATAGGGATAACCTACTCCTTACTATGAGCTTTGTCTTTAAATTTTAGTATTTTGAGATGTTGGGAAAGGTTTGGTAATTTTGTGAAAGTTTGGGGCCTTTGTGTGAATTTTACAAAAGTTGGGGTTTTTATTTATATAAGACCTAAATGCATGTTTGGCATGGGAAAGTGGAATTAATGTTGAGACATTAATGATAATGGAACCTAAGGGTTGTAATGTAAATTATGAAAAATGTCCTAATTACATTGGTTAATTAATTTGTATAATTAATTATGAGAAATGAGGAATTGATTTGGGAAGTTATGAGATAAAAGGGTGTAGTTGGATCATTTATCACTCACCTAATTGGAATGTTGATTATATATCCATTGTTGCATTTATTTTCTGTATAGAAATAACTGCTTTGGGCTATCGGTGGAGGATAGTCTTGATTGTTGTAGACAATGCATGATGATTAGGCAAACTGAAACAAATCACTGGAATGTGTCATTGAGATTGACGATTGAAAGAATACATTAAATTTATGTATTGTGTGATGATGTATATAATTGTTGTTTATATGCATTGTGTTGTGTTGGAGGAGATAGGGGATGTACTCCGCGGTTTAGGGGAAGATAGGGGATGGACCTCTAAACCGGATGTTGTTGGGAGGAGATAGGGGATGGACTCCGTAGATAGAGCTCATATGCTTATCTAGTAATGTGTTGACAGAGCTCATATGCTTGTCATTGGAAGTGTGATAGTGCTCATATGCATATCTATGGAAGTGATGATATAGCTTGTATGCTTATCTGTTGGTAGGTGATATAGCTAGTATGCTTATCTGTTATGTAATGGGAAGTGCTTGATATGAGTTACTGTCTCATATGAGTTGTTTGGCCAGGTTCTGAGCCATGGTTATAAATTGAGAATTTGAAAGGAATTGGAAAATGAATGGTAATATGGACTTGTATGTCATGAAAATGTAAAGTGTGGTAAGGGAAAGTATCAGTGTTGGCCATCTATCAACTGCTAATCTTTTAGTCATTGTTCATATTTGGTTTAGTATATTTCTACTGGGCTGTGGCTCACCCTATATGAGAATATCATTTTCAGGTACAGGTAGCATGCCACCTCCAAGGACGTAGCTTGGGAGGCTAGAGGCGGGCGGACTTTTGTTGTTTTATTTCTTGATGTATTACATGTATATTCAAGCCAAGGGCTTAATGTATAAATGAGTTAGCACTCTTTTGTTGTAACCAAGTGTTAACTTGGAAAGCTGTAAGCCCGTAGGGCATTTGCTTTTGTTGATTAACATGTAATACTTTTGTAAAGAACTACTCTGATGAATAGAAGAATGTTTATCTTTATTACCAATGCATGTCTACATTGATGGGTTTAATGTGTTATTTTGAGGGCGTTACAGTGGTTTCTTGAATGAACTTCCATTTTTAATTTTCTGCAACTTCCATTTTTATTTTTATTTAACTTCCTTTTTCATTCTAGTTTGTTTTCGACTCAACTTCCATTTTTATTTAATTTCCAAATAGATCGTTAAGATATAGTGGTTCCTAGATTGAACTTCCATTTTTAATTTTATGCAACTTTCATTTTTATTTTTATTCTACTTGCATTTTTATTCAATTTACTTTTCTATTAAACATCCTTTTTTATTTAATTTCCAAATAGATCGTTAACGTATAGTGGTTTCTGGATTGAACTTCCATTTTTAATTTCATGCAACTTTCATTCTTATTTTTATTCAACTTCCATTTTTATTCAATTTACTTTTCTATTAAACTTCCTTTTTTATTTAATTTCCAAATTGATCGTTAAGGTATAGTGGTTTCTTGAATGAACTTCCATTTTTAATTTTCTGCAACTTCCATTTTTATTTTTATTCGACTTCCTTCTTTATTCATGTCATTTTTCTATTCAACTTTCTTTTTTATTTAATTTCCAAATAGATCGTTAAGGTATAGTGGTTTATTGAATGAACTTCCAATTTTAATTTTCGGCAACTTCCATTTTTATTTCTATTCAACTTCTTTTTTTATTCAAGTTTCTTTTCTATTCAACTTCCTTTTTTATTTAATTTCTAAATAGGTCGTTGAGGTATAATGGTTTCTGGATTGAACTTCCATTTTTAATTTTATGCAACTTTCATTTTTATTTTTATTCGACTTCCATTTTTATTCAAGTTATTTTTCTATTCAACTTCCTTTTTTATTTAATTTCCAAATAGATCGTTAAGCTATAGTGGTTTCTTGAATGAACATCCATTTTTAATTTTCTGCAACTTCCATTTTTATTTTTATTTTACTTCCTTTTTCATTCAAGTTTCTTTTCTACTCAACTTCCTTTTTTATTTAATTTCCAAATAGATCGTTAAGGTATAGTGGTTTCTACATTGAACTGCCATTTTTAATTTTATGCAACTTTAATTTTTATTTTTATTCAGCTTCCATTTTTATTCAAGTTACATTTCTATTAAACTTCCTTTTTTTATTTCATTTCAAAATAGATCGTTAAGGTATAGTGGTTTCTTGAATGAACTTCCATTTTTAATTTTCTGCAACTTCCATTTTTATTTTTATTTAACTTCCTTTTTCAATCAAGTTTCCTATCACGCCCCACTTTTTATTACTCGAAATCATTACCAAATTCATTAACTTAATTCAATTTCAAGGATAGCATGCGGAAATAAACTCGTACATTCAATCTGTAGAAGTGTTTAACAATACTCTCATTCGTATGCAAAATAAATATTACATGAACATACTTAATGAATTGCCCTTGGGCTTACATCACATAAAGTACAAGAAGAAGGATGTAACCCTTTTTACAACAATGGCATTCCGCCCACATAAGAGAGGCCCTGTGGCCAACAAATCAGAAGACCCAATTCTTGTAGCTCAACCTGCTTAATACCTGAAAAAGATTCAACAATGGGGGATGAACATATAGTCCAGTAGGGAACTCAACATGATCCTCAACAATAACAACTTACAGATAGCTATGATCATGAACACTCATTCTCACACTAGAATAGTAATGTGACAGTTTATACAAAATATACATAAGTATGAACCTTTCATGAAAACAACCATTTCAATCAACGCCATAGGCGATTCAATTTTCTTTTCCTTTTCATTAATCCCCGTTCCCAATCTTTCATAACATTAACAATACCTTAGGTATAGCGATCCCGGTTTTACCCTTGTTGTACAGTGATCCGGACATGTGTCCGTGGATGTTGGTAGTTGTTTATTATCTTGTTTGCACTCTCTTTACTTCGTAATTGAGTTATAGGATGTGTTGGGAAGGTCTGTTACAGGTTGGTTGTGTTTGGGAGCCTAGTGTTGCTGCCCAGATTTTTGGACCTTCGCTCGAGCGAGGAGTTGGTCGCTCGAGCGAGAGTTGAGGTTGTGTCTGGTGGGTCGAGCCAGAGTGGCTTCGCTCGAGCGAGCGATTGCGTCTGGTTCTGGACCTGAGAGTTGCATTTCTTGGCTCGAGCGAGCTTTCTTCGCTCGAGCGTTCTGGTTTGTTCTTCACTCGAGCAAGAAGTAGGTCGCTCGAGCGTGCTTCTGGTTGCAGACCTGAGGGTTTGAGTTGTTGGCTCGAGCGAGCATTCTTTCGCTCGAGCGCACTTCTGAGTTTTTGGCTCGAGCGAGAACTTCTTGGCTCGAGCGAGTGTTTTCTGTGTCTGGTCGCTCGAGCGACAAAGTCTTAGCTCGAGCGAGGGTGTTTTATATCAGCAGACAGTAGCGATTTTGAACTTGAGTTTTTCACTTCTTTTTTTTTGATCAAACCCTAGATGCGAGACTCTCTCCCTCTAAACTTACACTCTCTCTAAGATTTGATCCCCCTAGGGTGTGAATCTAGCCTAGAGCCTTTGTTAAAAAGATAGAGGGCGTTGAGAGCTTCTATTTAATCTGGAAAAGTTTGGATTAGGAGCACGTTGATCTTCGAGTCTTCATCTCCTTTTTGGCTCAAACTTCGAGGTAGGGATATCCTACTCCTCTCTATGGATTTTGTCTCTAAATTTTAGTATTTTGAGATGTTGGGGTTGGTTTGGTAATTTGGTGAAAGTTCGGGGCTTTTGTGCTATTTTACAAAAGTTGGGGTTTTATTCATAATAAACCTAGATGCATGTTTGGCATAGAGAAATGAAATAAATGTTGAGTCATTGATGAAAATGAGACCTAAGGGTTGAAATGTTAATTATGGGTAATGACCTAATTACATTGTTGATTAATTGGGATAATTAATTGTGAAAAATGAGGAAATGAAATGTTGATTGAATATCCATTGTGCATTTATTTTCTGTTTAGAAATAACTGCTTTGGGCTATCGGTGGAGGATAGTCGTGATTGTTGTAGACAATGCATGATGATTAGGCAAACGGAAACTAATCAATGGAATGTGTCATGGAATTTGACGATTGATAGAATACATTAACTATATGTATTGAGTGATTTTATATAGAACCAATGTGTTTGTGTACGTTATGTGTAGAGGAGGAGATGGGGGATGTACTCCGCGGTTTAGGGGAAGATGGGGGATGTACCTCTAAACCGGACAGTGTTGGGAGAAGATAGGGGATGAACTCCGTAGATACAGCTCATATGCTTGTCTAGAGAAGTGAAGATAGAGCTTATATGCTTATCTTTATGAAGTGTGGATATAGCTCATATGCTTATCTGTAAGTATGGGATATTGTTGTTATACATATCTGTTGAGAATGTGGATATAGCTTATATGCATATCTGTGAATGTGGGATATAGTTATTATACATATCTGTTGAGAATGTGGATAGAGCTTATATGTCTATCTGTTGAAAAAGGGAAAATGAAAGTAACTTGGACTCATAAGTCGGATGACATAAATATGAGATTTATGTGAATGTATCAGTGTTGGCCATCTGTCAATTGCTAATCTTTTAGTCAGTGTTCATGGTTGGTTTAGTGTATTTCTACTGGGCTGTGGCTCACCTTATATGGGAATATCATTTTCAGGTACAGGTAGCATGCCAACTCCAAGGACATAGCTTGGGAGGCTAGAGGCGGACATACTTTGTCGTTTTACTTTTGATGTATTACATGTAACTTCAAGCCAAGGGCTTAAGGTGTAAATGAGTTAGCACTCTTTTGTTGTAACCAAGTGTTAACTTGGAAAGCTGTAAGCCCATAGGGCATTTTTCTTTTGTTGTTAACATGTAATACTTTTGTAATCAAACTCTGTTGAATAGAAGAACTGCGGTTATTTCATATGTCAATGAATGTCTTATTTGATGGGTTTAATGTTATTATTTTGAGGGCATTACATTAGGAATTAAATTCACTAAGCCCTCTACTCTCTTCTATTCTCCAAACATACACAGATATCCCTTCTCAAATATTTATAATTTCTTTAAAGAAAACCCGTTTTCCCTTCACACTTTCCAAAAGACAAAGATGACATTTTGGCTTCTTCCCGATACAATCAAATCTATACATGCATTGTTATAAAAGAAGATAACAACTCACCGACATGTATAAGATAAACCAATAAGGCAACTCGGCCTTCCAAAACCATAATCAACACAATCCATGATATTCCCAAACACACTGAAATATCAACAACAAACTTTGCTCTACTAGCTATGCGCATAGTAAGCCAATGACACACCTCTCACAACAACATGCCAGTTTACCAGGCGCTAGCTGGAAGGGTGTGGTACCTTATATTCTCAGCGCATTCAGTTCTCCAGGCGCTAGCTGGAAGGTCACGGTACCTCTGATTCTTAGCGCAAGGTATAACACCACCAATCGAAATGCAACAGGGCATAACCAACATGTACAACATATATACATAAACCATCCAGATACAAACAATGTGCTAAAGTATATGAACACATAGGTGTGTGGAGTCCATCCCCCATCTTCTCATACACACACTGGAGTACAACCCCTCTCTCCTCCCTAACAAGTATACATATATAATGCATCTCAATATTTCATCATATAAGATGTTCAATTAACAATGGTGTAATGCATACACGACAATTCAACACAACCACGTCATTCTCCACCGATGACCAAGGACAAAACCTCTAGATGCAAATATTTAGTACATCTATTAAAGACTCAATTGCTATGAGACCACAAACCCGACAACAACATTAACATGGTAGTTCAAGATACAATTCCACATATGTGTCTGTTCAACACTCATAAAACAACAATCCAATTTTTATACGTATTTCAAAATACCTTTCCCATTTCACAAAACAAATTCCATATCCCTTTTGTTTTCACGAAATCAACTCCGTCCCTTTTGTTGTTACAAAACCAAATTCATTCCTTTGTTTTACAAAACCACTTCCATTCCTTTCATAATCTTCCAAATTAATTATGCAAATTAAGTCATAATTATTAAGTTAGGGTTTTTCTTCCTCTTTCTCAACATTGACCAAAAAGGTTCAATCAACAACAATAAACAACAAGGACCTCATTTGAGACCCAAAATACACAAGTATTTTCCCAAAGAACAAACCCCTCCTTTAATTCAACATGACACATGTAAATTAGGGCTTTTCTACATTTCAACAACAACATGATATTTTACACCACAAATAGTCCATTTGATAACCAAAGACAATAAATCCATTTTTATCAACCAACTCTAGGTTTCCTCATGATTTTCAAACAAACCCAACATGGGTATGGTTTTCATGCAATACAAAACTACCACATGTCTATCTATAGACGGAGTATTGAAAAAGAACAAGGAGAATCCCTACCTCAAATGGAGAACTCAAATAGAGAAGATGACCTGAAATCAAAGTGCTCCAAATCCCAAATTTCTTGGATCACAATGAAGCCCTCGACGATCAACACACTTCTTACAAAGGCCCAAGGTGAGGAAAACACTCTAGCTAGATCAATCCTAAGAGAGAAGTTCGGTTTTAGAGTGAGGTGCTCTCCAATGGAGGTTTTGAAAAAGTAAGAGAGAGAGGAGAAGTGGAAAAAGTGATTTGAAAAGTCAAAACACGGAGCTTTAACCCAGTCGCCCCGCTCGAGCGTCAAACGCCCCGCTCAAGCGTCACTCGCAGACTCCCGCTCGAGCGTCAACAATCCCGCTCGAGCGGCGGATACACACTCCCAGAATTTAAACAGAACTAGGTCTCCGCTCGAGCGTCAACTCTCCCGCTCGAGCATCACACACAACATCCCGCTCGAGCGTCAAAACTCCCGCTCGAGCTCACAACACTGTAGAGGAGATACAGGAAGATGGAAAACTACGCTCGAGCGTCGAGAACCCCGCTCGAGCGGACAGACAACAACGAAGGGCCCGCTCGAGCGTCAACATCCCCCCTCGAGCGTGAAGGCCAAAATCTGGGCAACTACTCATGGTTTCCAAGTTCAACCAACCTGTTTCAAACTTGCCCAACACAACCCAAAACTCGAACACAAGGAGTAAAGGATAGAAAAGAGGATAAGACAACAACGAATCTACGGAACCGAGTCCGGATTACAGATAAACAATAACAGGGAATACCGGGATCGCTATAACCTTTCTACTCAACATCCTTTTTTATTTAATTTCCAAATAGATCGTTAACGTATAGTGGTTTCTGGATTGAACTTCCATTTTTAATTTCATGCAACTTTCATTCTTATTTTTATTCAACTTCCATTTTTATTCAATTTACTTTTCTATTAAACTTCCTTTTTTATTTAATTTCCAAATTGATCGTTAAGGTATAGTGGTTTCTTGAATGAACTTCCATTTTTAATTTTCTGCAACTTCCATTTTTATTTTTATTCGACTTCCTTCTTTATTCATGTCATTTTTCTATTCAACTTTCTTTTTTATTTAATTTCCAAATAGATCGTTAAGGTATAGTAGTTTATTGAATGAACTTCCAATTTTAATTTTCGGCAACTTCCATTTTTATTTCTATTCAACTTCTTTTTTTATTCAAGTTTCTTTTCTATTCAACTTCCTTTTTTATTTAATTTCTAAATAGATCGTTAAGGTATAGTGGTTTCTGGATTGAACTTCAATTTTTAATTTTCTGCAACTTTCACTTTTATTTTTGTTCAACTTCCATTTTTATTCAATTTACTTTTCTATTAAACTTCCTTTTTAATTTAATTTCCAAATATATCATTAAGGTATAGTGGTTTCTTTAATGAACTTCCAATTTTAATTTTCTGCAACTTGCATTTTTATTTTTATTCGACTTCTATTTTTATTCAAGTTATTTTTCCATTCAACTTCCTTTTTTATTTAATTTCCAAATAGATCGTTAACATATAGTGGTTTTTTGAATGAACTTCCATTTTTAATTTTCTGCAACTTTCATTTTTATTTTTATTTTACTTCCTTTTTCATTCAAGCTTCTTTTCAACTCAATTTCGTTTTTTATTTAATTTCCAAATAGATCGTTAAGGTATAGTGGTTTCTGCATTGAAATTCCATTTTTAATTTTATGCAACTTTAATTTTTATTTTTATTCAACTTCCATTTTTATTCAATTTACTTTTCTATTAAACTTCCTTTTTATTTCATTTCCAAATTGATCGTTAAGGTATAGTGGTTTCTTGTATGAACATCCATTTTTAATTTTCTACAACTTCCATTTTTATTTTTATTTAACTTCCTTTTTCATTCTAGTTCCTATAGCGATCTCGGGTTTACCCTTGTTGTACAGTGATCCGGACATGTGTCCGTGGATGTTGGTTGTTGTTTATTATCATGTTTGCATCCTTTGTACCTTGTATAGTGAGTTATGGGATGTGTTGGGCAGGTTTGTTACAGGTTGGTTGTGTTTGGGAGCCTAGTGTTGCTGCCCAGATTTTTGGTCCTTCGCTCGAGCGAGGAGTTTGTCGCTCGAGCGAGAGTGGTGTTGCGTCTGGTTCTGGACCTGAGAGTTGCATTTCCTGGCTCGAGCGAGATTTTCGTGGCTCGAGCGGTCTGGGTTCTTCTTCGCTCGGTCGAGAACTTCTTGGCTCGAGCGAGAGTTTTCTGTGTCTGGTCGCTCGAGCGACCAATCCTTCGCTCGAGCGAGCGTGTTTTATATCAGCGGACAGCAGCGTCTAAAACATCACTTTTTTAGTCCTTTTCTTTGATTAAACCCTAAATCCGACACCCTCTCTCTCTAAACTTGCACTCTCTCTAAGATTTGATCTCCCTAAGGTGTGAATCTAGCCTAGGGCCTTTGTTAAAAAGATAGAGGGCGTTGAGAGCTTCGATTTAATCTGAAAAAGTTTGGATTTGGAGCAAGTTGATCTTGGAGTCTTCATCTCCTTTTTGGCTTAAACTTCAAGGTAGGGATATCCTACTCCTCTCTATGGGTTTTGTCTTTAAATTTTGGTATTTTGAGATGTTGGGCTTGGTTTGGTAATTTTGTGAAAGTTTGGGGCTTTTGTGTAATTTTACAAAAGTTGGGGTTTTATTCATAATAAACCTAGATGCATGTTTGGCATAGAAAAATGGAATGATTGTTGAATCATTGATGAAAATGGAACCTAAGGGTTGAAATAGTAATTATGGAAAATGGCCTAATTACATTGTTTAATTAATTGGGATAATTAATTGGTGAGAAATGAGGAAATGAAATGTTGATTGAATATCCATTTGTGCATTTATTTTCTGTTTTAGAAATAACTGCTTTGGGCTATCGGTGGAGGATAGTCGAGATTGTTGTAGACAATGCATGATGATTAGGTAAACGGAAACTAATCAATGGAATGTGTCATGGAACTTGACGGTTGATAGAATACATTAATTGTGTGTATTGTGTGATTGTATATAGAACCAATGTGTTTATATACGTTATGTGTAGAGGAGGAGATAGGGGATGTACTCCGCGGTTTAGGGGAAGATAGGGGATGTACCTTTAAACCGGATAGGTATTGGGAGGAGATAGGGGATGAACTCCGTAGACAGAGCTCATATGCTTGTCTAGAGAAGTGAAGATAGAGCTCATATGCTTATCTTTGTGAAGTGTGGATACAGCTTGTATGCTTATCTGTGGATATTGTTGATATACATATCTGTTGAGAATGTGGATATAGCTTTTATGCTTATCTGAATGTGAGATATAGTTTTTATACATATCTGTGGAAATGATGATAGAGCTAGCATGCTTATCTGTTGAAAAAGGGAAAATGAAAAGTAATTGGGACTTGTAAGTTGTTGACATAAATACGTAATTTATGTGATTGTATCAGTGTTGACCAACTATCAATTGCTAATGTTTTAGTCATTGTCCATGGTTGGTTTAGTGTATTTCTACTGGGCTGTGGCTCACCCTATATGGGAATATCATTTTCAGGTACAGGAAGCATGCCACTTCCAAGGACATAGCTTGGGAGGCTAGAGGCGGACATAGCGTAGTTGTTTTACTTTTGATGTATTACATGTAACTTCAAGCCAAGGGCTTAATGTGTAAACGAGTTAGTACTCTTTTGTTGTAACCAAGTGTTAACTTGGAAAGCTGTAAGCCCGTAGGGCATTTTGTTTTGATGTTAACATGTAATACTTATGTAATGAAACTCAATGAAATAAAGAAATGTGGTTAGTTTATATGTAAATGCATGTCTTATCTGATGGGTTTAATGTTATTATTTTGAGGGTGTTACAACTTGGTATCAGAGCGTACCGGGTTCGAATACTTTGGGTACGTGGGAAGTGATTAGGATCACAATGGGTTTGTCTCGCTTGATAGAGACGTAGATGTAGTACCATATGCTATGTGTTTATTTGATAACATGCTTATGTGACTATGTGGGTATGGGATTTAATTTCTAGGATGTTGATTGGATCCTTGAGTTTCTGGGAGTCTTGTTGGAAAAGCACTTGATCAATGCTATTTCTAACCGGAACTCTAGTAACGTCTCGGGACTATTATTATCCGGAAATGAAATTCGTAAGTGCTTATGTGTTTATGTGCTTATGTGGAGTAAATTACAGTTGTCCATGCATTAGGACGTGAGTGTTTAGTTTTGGCACACTTATGAATGTGCTAACGTTCTGTGTTGCCTTTATTAGGATGTCAGGACGAGGAAGAGGTGCTAGGCGTGGTAGACCTGCGAGGCAGGAAGTACCGTTACAGGGTGAGATTCCGGCAGTGCAGGAGGAAGTTGGGCAGGCCAATGTGGCCGAGCCAGTGGGTCAGCAGGCTATGGGTGCCTTGGCCAGAGAGATAGCAGGAGCTTTGGGTATTCTTAGAGCTGGAAATCAGGCAGCTGAGACAGGGCCTTCCTTCTTGAAGAGGGAGTTCTTCCGGTGTAATCCGGACGAGTTTATCGGGGATCCGAAGGAGCCACTGAAGGCTGATGAGTGGCTAGAGCAAATAAGTAAGACGTTCGAGATGCTTGGCATCGAGGACGGAGCACTGAAAGTGACCTTGGCATCCTTCCAACTGAAAGGAGATGCGGGTCAATGGTGGAAGTACGAGAAAGCTCGTGTTGGTGGTACTTGGGAGGCGTTTGTGAATGCTTTTCAGGAGAGGTTTTTATCAGCAGCAGCTAGGGAGAAGCTGAGGGATCAGTTTGGCCGGCTTAATCAGCAGGGCTTGTCAGTGGCCGAGTTTGAGGCTACTTTTACCAGTCTGTCTAGGTTTGCACCTGAACTGGTGGCGTCTGAGGAACGCCGTTGCTATGAGTTTGAGTGGAAGTTGAGGCGGGGCCTCAAGTTGAGAATTGGTGGGTCTTATATTCGAGAGTATAGACACCTAGTGGACGCTGCAGCTCATATGGAGCTTATGATGCAGGAGGAGGATGAGGGTCAGAGAGGCTCCAAGAGGAGCCAGGATAGTCAGGGTGATGGCAGGAGGCAGAGGGGTTCTAACCCTCAGCAGTCGCAGGGTGGTGTTGCTAGATCGACCTTCCCAGTGCCGAGTGCAGGCTCCGGGAGAGGTGGTCAGGGGGATTTCACCTGTTACAAGTGTGGCCAGTTGGGTCACAAGGTTTCGGTTTGCCCGCAGAAGGGTGGGGGTCAGAAAGCTGCTTCTTCTTCAGCTAGACCGCAGAGTCAGAGTTTGGGCAGGGGGCAGCTCTTGACTTGTTATCAGTGTGGACAACCTGGGCACCTGAAGAGGTTTTGCCCACAGTTGAGTGCCACTTCGGGAGCGTCTGGTTCTAGGCAGACGCAGGGTTTTCAGCCAGCTCAGTCTGTGCAGGCCTCGAGGGCCAATCCGGGAGTTTCGTCATCCCAGTCTGTGCAGCAGTCTTTTGCTCCGAGAGGTGAGCAAGTAGACCAGGGGCCTACGGGGCGCGTGTATGCTGTTACCGCGCAGGATTTAGTACCGGCTCCATCAGTAGTGAGAGGTACTTTTCTGTTTTGCAACTCAGTTGCTAGTGTGTTGATAGACACAGGGCATCTCATTCTTTTGTATCTGCTGCATTTGCATCTGTTTTGGAATTGGAGTTAGCACAGTTAGCATCTCCTATTTGTGTGGTATCGCCTTTGGGTGGTGAGTTGATTCTGAAACAGGGTGTTAGAGGATGTGATATTGAGGTCGCCGATTATAGGCTTCCTTTTCCGTTTGTTGTCATGCCCATGAAGGGTTTTGATGTTATTTTGGGTATGGACTGGTTATCGTCATACCGGGCTATTATTGATTGCTACCGCCAGAGGGTCACGTTATGTACCTTGAGCGGGGAGTGGTTCCATTTCTTGGGAGACCGGGTTGGTAGTGTTTTGCCACCGGGGTATGATTCGCGAGGGCGAAGTGAGCTTAGTAGTCTACTTGCTAGCTTTGAGAGTGGTGAGAGTGGTGAGACCCAGCATGTATTGCCGAGGGTGGTTTGTGAGTATTCGGATGTTTTTCCCGAAGATCTTGTTAGTTTGCCACCTCACCGAGAGATAGAGTTCTCTATTGATTTAGTGCCTGGTACGGCGCCGATTTCTATGGCACCTTACCGTTTTGCTCCAGCAGAATTGGTTGAGTTGAAAGTTCAGCTCCAGGAATTGCTCGATAAGGGCTTTGTTCGCCCTAGTGTTTCGCCGTGGGGAGCACCGGCCCTCTTTGTTAAAAAGAAAGATGGTGCCTTGAGATTGTGTATAGACTACCGGAAGTTGAATCGGGCTACGGTTAAGAATAAGTATCCTATGCCCCGTATAGATGATTTGTTTGACCAGTTGAAGGGTTCCCGTTGTTTCTCTAAGATAGACTTGAGATCGGGTTACCATCAGTTGAGGGTCAGGGAGGAAGATATTCCTAAGACGGCATTCCGTACGCGGTATGGCCATTATGAGTTTTTGGTGATGCCATTCGGACTTACCAATGCACCGGCAGTCTTTATGGACTTGATGAACCGGATTTTCCGGGAGTTCTTAGACCGATTTGTGGTTGTCTTCGTGGACGACATCCTTAGCTATTCGTCTTCTGAGGAGGAGCATGAGGCACACTTGAGAGTGGTACTTGAGTTACTTAGAGCCCATAGGCTGTATGCCAAGTTTGGGAAGTGTGAGTTCTGGCTGGGGGAAGTCAAATTCTTAGGCCACGTGGTATCCGGGGAAGGGGTGTCTGTTGATACATCCAAGGTTGAGGCAGTGCAAGATTGGGCACAGCCTAAGAGTGTGTTTGAGATCCGCAGTTTTCTGGGATTGGCTGGGTATTACCGTCGGTTTGTGAAAGATTTCTCCAGGTTAGCGTCACCGTTGACTAGACTGACTCGGAAGGGAGTCAAGTTTGTGTGGAGTGAGACTTGTGAAAAGTCGTTCCAAGAGTTGAAAATTAGATTGACCACCGCTCCGGTGTTGATTATTCCGGAGAGAGGGTTGGGTTATGCGGTTTATTGTGATGCCTCACGAGAGGGTTTGGGTTGTGTGTTGATGCAGGAGGGGAAAGTGGTAGCTTATGGCTCACGTCAGTTGAAAATACACGAGAAGAATTACCCCACACACGACTTAGAGTTAGCAGCTGTGATCTTTGCCTTGAAAGTCTGGAGGCACTACCTTTATGGTGAGAGGTTCGAGGTATTCTCGGATCATAAGAGTTTGAAGTATCTGTTTACACAGAGAGACTTGAATCTGAGGCAGAGGAGATGGATGGAGTTCATCGAGGATTATGATTTTGAGTTACATTATCATCCGGGAAAGGCCAATGTTGTGGCCGATGCCCTTAGTAGGAAAACCATTAATGATGTAGCTTGTATAGCCATCCGGGAATGGGAGATGTTGGGAGCACTTGGCGAGTTTGATTTGCTACTGGGCGAATCTGTTGAGGCTGCGGCCTTGTTTTCTGTTGTTGCGCAGCCTACACTTGTGACTAGAGTGTTAGAGGCACAGAGAGGTGACCTTGAGGTAGAATCCCTCCGAGAGAAGATCTCCAGTGGGAAAGTTGAGAAGGGTTTGACGGTGTATCCCGACCTGAGTGTGAGATACCGAGACCGTTTGTTTGTACCGGAGGCTTGCCGTGAGGAAGTACTCCGAGAGTTTCACCATTCGCGCCTTGCGGTGCATCCGGGAGGTACTAAGATGTATCAGGATTTGGGTCACCAGTTTTGGTGGCGGGGTATGAAGAGAGATGTGGCTGTTTTCGTATCGAAATGCCTTACTTGCCAGCAGGTGAAGGCCGAGCATCAGAGGCCAGCGGGTTTGTTGCAACCCTTGCCTATTGCCGAGTGGAAGTGGGAGCATGTCACTATGGACTTCGTTGTAGGTCTTCCGAGGACTCAGCGGGGTAGTGATGCTATTTGGGTGGTTGTAGACCGGTTGACTAAGTCGGCACACTTTATTCCTATGCGCGTGAGAGATTCGGTAGATCATCTTGCCGATTTGTACATTCGGGATGTAGTGAGATTGCACGGGGTCCCAGTGACGATCGTCTCAGATAGAGATCCTCGTTTTACTGCTAGATTGTGGCAGAGTTTGCAGAGTGCCTTGGGCACTAAGTTGACCTTTAGTACGGCTTATCATCCTCAGACTGACGGGCAGTCCGAGCGTACTATTCAGATCCTCGAGGATATGCTTCGGGGTTGTGTCCTGGACTTCAGTGGGACGTGGGAGAGGCACTTGCCATTGGTAGAGTTTGCCTACAACAACAGTTTTCAGTCTAGCATCGGTATGGCACCGTTTGAGGCCTTGTATGGCCGACCGTGTAGGTCTCCAGTTTGTTGGGCCGAGGTGGGTGATGCACCTTTGTTGGGTCCGGAGTTGGTTAGGGAGACGACGGAGAAAGTTGAACTTATCCGTAGGAGGCTTGTTACAGCCCAGAGTCGACAAAAGAGTTATGCCGACCGTAGGAGGAGGCCTTTAGCGTTTGAGGTAGGTGATCATGTCTTTCTGAAAATATCACCTAGGCGAGGCCTGATGAGGTTTGGGAAGAGTGGGAAGTTATCCCCTCGGTTTATTGGTCCTTTTGAGATCCTTGAGAGGATAGGCGAGGTTGCTTATCGGTTAGCCTTACCGCCGCAGTTGTCTGGAGTGCATGACGTGTTTCATGTGAGTATGCTTCGGAAGTATGAGCCAGATCCATCACATGTTCTGGATTGGACCGATTTAGAGGTAGATGAGGATGCCTCGTATGAGGAGAGACCGGTTCGGGTCTTGGATAGGCGGGATCAGGTCCTGCGTGGCAAGACCATTCCTTTGGTGAAAGTCTTGTGGAAACATCACGGAGTGGAGGAAGCCACTTGGGAACGTGAGTTGGAAGTCCGAGAGAAATATCCGGACTTGTTTGTTGATATGTAATCTTGTATTTAAAATTTTACATTTTGTTGAACTTAAGAGCTTTTATATATGTCTTAAGTTGTGAAACATTGAAAATGTTTTGGTTATTGGAAGTATGTTTTGGAACTTGCCTCATATGGAAGTTGAATGTAACATTATATGTGTTAAGTATATTGTTGACATTGGAAAGTTAGTGCATAATGTTAGTGCATGTTAATAATACATATGTTTGTGATATGTCTCTTGTTAAAGGGATGGGATGACCGGTAATGGGTCGAATTGTTGAATGTTCAGGTGTAACATTGTTGTTTAAAATGAAGGAAAACTTGTTTTTGAAAACTTGTGCTTAATTTCGGGGGCGAAATTCTTTAAGGGGGGGAGGTTATAGCGATCTCGGGTTTACCCTTGTTGTACAGTGATCCGGACATGTGTCCGTGGATGTTGGTTGTTGTTTATTATCATGTTTGCATCCTTTGTACCTTGTATAGTGAGTTATGGGATGTGTTGGGCAGGTTTGTTACAGGTTGGTTGTGTTTGGGAGCCTAGTGTTGCTGCCCAGATTTTTGGTCCTTCGCTCGAGCGAGGAGTTTGTCGCTCGAGCGAGAGTGGTGTTGCGTCTGGTTCTGGACCTGAGAGTTGCATTTCCTGGCTCGAGCGAGATTTTCGTGGCTCGAGCGGTCTGGGTTCTTCTTCGCTCGATCGAGAACTTCTTGGCTCGAGCGAGAGTTTTCTGTGTCTAGTCGCTCGAGCGAGCAATCCTTCGCTCGAGCGAGCGTGTTTTATATCAGCGGACAGCAGCGTCTAAAACATCACTTTTTCAGTCCTTTTCTTTGATTAAACCCTAAATCCGACACCCTCTCTCTCTAAACTTGCACTCTCTCTAAGATTTGATCTCCCTAAGGTGTGAATCTAGCCTAGGGCCTTTGTTAAAAAGATAGAGGGCGTTGAGAGCTTCGATTTAATCTGAAAAAGTTTGGATTTGGAGCAAGTTGATCTTGGAGTCTTCATCTCCTTTTTGGCTTAAACTTCAAGGTAGGGATATCCTACTCCTCTCTATGGGTTTTGTCTTTAAATTTTGGTATTTTGAGATGTTGGGCTTGGTTTGGTAATTTTGTGAAAGTTTGGGGCTTTTGTGTAATTTTACAAAAGTTGGGGTTTTATTCATAATAAACCTAGATGCATGTTTGGCATAGAAAAATGGAATGATTGTTGAATCATTGATGAAAATGGAACCTAAGGGTTGAAATAGTAATTATGGAAAATGGCCTAATTACATTGTTTAATTAATTGGGATAATTAATTGGTGAGAAATGAGGAAATGAAATGTTGATTGAATATCCATTTGTGCATTTATTTTCTGTTTTAGAAATAACTGCTTTGGGCTATCGGTGGAGGATAGTCGAGATTGTTGTAGACAATGCATGATGATTAGGTAAACGGAAACTAATCAATGGAATGTGTCATGGAACTTGACGGTTGATAGAATACATTAATTGTGTGTATTGTGTGATTGTATATAGAACCAATGTGTTTATATACGTTATGTGTAGAGGAGGAGATATGGGATGTACTCCGCGGTTTAGGGGAAGATAGGGGATGTACCTCTAAACCGGATAGGTATTGGGAGGAGATAGGGGATGAACTCCGTAGACAGAGCTCATATGCTTGTCTAGAGAAGTGAAGATAGAGCTCATATGCTTATCTTTGTGAAGTGTGGATACAGCTTGTATGCTTATCTGTGGATATTGTTGATATACATATCTGTTGAGAATGTGGATATAGCTTTTATGCTTATCTGAATGTGAGATATAGTTTTTATACATATCTGTGGAAATGATGATAGAGCTAGCATGCTTATCTGTTGAAAAAGGGAAAATGAAAAGTAATTGGGACTTGTAAGTCGTTGACATAAATACGTAATTTATGTGATTGTATCAGTGTTGACCAACTATCAATTGCTAATGTTTTAGTCATTGTCCATGGTTGGTTTAGTGTATTTCTACTGGGCTGTGGCTCACCCTATATGGGAATATCATTTTCAGGTACAGGAAGCATGCCACCTCCAAGGACATAGCTTGGGAGGCTAGAGGCGGACATAGCGTAGTTGTTTTACTTTTGATGTATTACATGTAACTTCAAGCCAAGGGCTTAATGTGTAAACGAGTTAGTACTCTTTTGTTGTAACCAAGTGTTAACTTGGAAAGCTGTAAGCCCGTAGGGCATTTTGTTTTGATGTTAACATGTAATACTTATGTAATGAAACTCAATGAAATAAAGAAATGTGGTTAGTTTATATGTAAATGCATGTCTTATGTGATGGGTTTAAGGTTATTATTTTGAGGGTGTTACAGTTCCTTTTCTACTCAACTTCCGTTTTTATTTAATTTCCAAATAGATCGTTAAGAGATAGTGGTTCCTGGATTGAACTTCCATTTTTAATTTTATGCAACTTTCATATTTATTTTTATTCAACTTCCATATTTATTCAATTTACTTTTCTATTAAAATTACTTTTTTATTTAATTTCGAAATAGATCGTTAAGGTATAGTGGTTTCTTTAATGAACTTCCATTTTTAATTTCATGCAACTTCCATTTTTATTTCAATTCAACTTCTTTTTTTATTCAAGTTTCATTTCTTTTCAACTTCATTTTTTTTTAATTTCTAAGTAGATCGTGAAAGTATATTGGTTTCTTGAATGAACTTCCATTTTTAATTTTCTGCAACTTCCATTTTTATTTTTATTCGACTACCATTTTTATTCAAGTCATTTTTCTATTCAACTTCCTTTTTTATTTAATTTCCAAATAGATCGTTAAGGTATAGTGGTTTCTTGATTGAACTTCCAATTTTAATTTTCTGCAACTTCCATTTTTATTTCTATTCAATTTTAATTTTCTGCGACTTCCATTTTTATTCAATTTACTTTTCCATTCAACTTTCTTTTTTATTTAATTTCCAAATAGATCGTTAAGGTATAGTTGTTTCTGGGTTGAACTTCCATTTTTAATTTTCTGCAACTTCCATTTTTATTTTTATTCGAGTTCCATTTTTATTCAATTTACTTTTCTGTTCAACTTCCTTTTTTTTTAATTTCCAAATAGATCGTTAAGGTATAGTGGTTTCTGGATTGAACTTCCATTTTTAATTTTATGCAACTTTCATTTTTATTTTTATTCGACTTCCATTTTTATTCAAGTTATTTTTCTATTCAACTTCCTTTTTTATTTAATTTCCAAATAGATCGTTAAGGTATAGTGGTTTCTGGATTGAACTTCCATTTTTAATTTTATGCAAATTTCATTTTTATTTTTATTCGACTTCCATTTTTATTCAAGTTATTTTTCTATTCAACTTCCTTTTTTATTTAATTTCCAAATAGATCGTTAAGGTATAGTGGTTTCTTGAATGAACTTCCATTTTTAATTTTCTGCAACTTCCATTTTTATTTTTATTTAACTTCCATTTTCAATCAACTTTCCTTTCTACTCAACTTCCTTTTTTATTTAATTTCCAAATAGATCGTTAAGGTATAATGGTTTCTGGATTGAAGTTCCATTTTTAATTTCATGCAACTTTCATTTTTATTTTTATTCAACTTCCATTTTTACTCAATTTACTTTTCTATTAAACTTCTTTTTTTATTTAATTTCCAAATAGATCGTTAAGGTATAGTGGTTTCTTGAATGAACTTCCATTTTTACATTTATTCAACTTCCATTTTTATTCAATTTACTTTTTTATTTAATTTCCAAATAGATCGTTAAGGTATAGTGGTTTCTTGAATGAACTTCCATTTTTAATTTTCTGCAACTTCCATTTTTATTTTTATTTAACTTCCTTTTTCATTCAACTTTCTTTTCTACTCAACTTCCTTTTTTATTTAATTTCCAAATAGATCGTTAAGGTATAGTGGTTCCTAGATTGAACTTCCATTTTTAATTTTATACAACTTTCATTTTTATTTTTATTTAACTTCCATTTTTATTCAATTTACTTTTCTATTAAACTTCTTTTTTTATTTAATTTCTAAATAGATCGTTAAGGTATAGTGGTTTCTGGATTGAACTTCCATTTTTAATTTTATGCAACTTTCATTTTTATTTTTATTCAACTTCCATTTTTATTCAATTTACTTTTCTATTAAACTTCATTTTCTATTTAATTTCGAAATAGATCGTTAAGGTTTGGTGGTTTTTGAATGAACTTCCATTTTTAATTTTCTAGAACTTCCATTTTTATTATTATTCGACTTCCAATTTTATTCAATTTACTTTTCTATTCAACATCCTTTTTTATTGAATTTCCAAATAGATCGTTAAGGTATAGTGGTTTTTCAATGAACTTCCATTTTTAATTTTCTGCAATTTTTATTTTTATTTTTATTCGACTTCCAGTTTTCTATTCAACTTCCTTTTTTAATTAATTTCCAAATATATCGTTAAGGTATAGTGGTTTCTTGAATGAACTTCCATTTTTAATTTTCGGCAACTTCCATTTTTATTCAAGTCATTTTTCTAATCAACTTCCTTCTTTTTTTCATTTCCAAATAGATCGTTAAGGTATAATGGTTTCTGGATTGAACTTCCATTTTTAATTTTCTGCAACTTCCACTTTTATTTTTATTCAACTTCCATTTTTATTCAATTTACTTTTCTATTAAACTTACTTTTTTATTTAACTTACAAATAGATCGTTAAGGTATAGTGGTTTCTTGAATGAACTTCCATTTTTACTTTTCTGCAACTTCCATTTTTATTTTTATTCGACTTCCATTTTTATTGATGTTATTTTTCTATTCAACTTCCTTTTTTATTTAATTTCCAAATAGATCGTTAAGGTATAGTTGTTTCTTAAATGAACTTCCAATTTTAATTTTCTGCAACTTCCATTTTTACTTCTATTCAACTTCCTTTTTTCTTCAAGTTTCTTTTCTATTCAACTTCCTTTTTTATTTAATTTCCAAACAGATCGTTAAGGTATACTGGTTTCTGGATTGAACTTCCATTTTTAATTTTATGCAACTTTCACTTTTATTTTTATTCAACTTCCATTTTAATTCAATTTACTTTTCTATTAAATTTCCTTTTTTATTTAATTTCCAAATTGATCGTTAAGGTATAGTGGTTTCTTGAATGAACTTCCATTTTTAATTTTCTGCAACTTCCATTTTTATTTTTATTCGACTTCCTTCTTTATTCATGTCATTTTTCTATTCAACTTCCTTTTTTATTTAATTTCCAAATAGATCGTTAAGGTATAGTAGTTTATTGAATGAACTTCCAATTTTAATTTTCGGCAACTACCATTTTTATTTCTATTCAACTTCTTTTTTTATTCAAGTTTCTTTTCTATTCAACTTCCTTTTTTATTTAATTTCTAAATAGGTCGTTAAGCAATAGTGGTTTCTGGATTGAACTTCAATTTTTAATTTTCTGCAACTTTCACTTTTATTTTTGTTCAACTTCCATTTTTATTCAATTTACTTTTCTATTAAACTTCCTTTTTAATTTAATTTCCAAATATATCATTAAGGTACAGTGGTTTCTTTAACGAACTTCCATTTTTAATTTTTTGCAACTTCCATTTTTATTTTTCTTCGACTTCTATTTTTATTCAAGTCATTTTTCCATTCAACTTTCTTTTTTATTTAATTTCCAAATAGATCGTTAACGTATAGTGGTTTTTTGAATGAACTTCCATTTTTAATTTTCTGCAACTTTCATTTTTATTTTTCTTTTACTTCCTTTTTCATTCAAGTTTCTTTTCAACACAATTTCCTTTTTTATTTAATTTCCAAATAGATCGTTAAGGTATAATGGTTTCAGCATTGAAATTTCATTTTTAATTTTATGCAACTTTAATTTTTATTTTTATTCAACTTCCATTTTTATTCAATTTACTTTTCTATTAAACTTCCTTTTTTATTTCATTTCCAAATTGATCGTTAAGGTATAGTGGTTTCTTGTATGAACTTCCATTTTTAATTTTTTGCAACTTCCATTTTTATTTTTATTTAACTTCCTTTTTCATTCTAGTTCCTTTTCTACTCAACTTCCGTTTTTATTTAATTTGCAAATAGATCGTTAAGAGATAGTGGTTCCTGGATTGAACTTCCATTTTTAATTTTATGCAACTTCATTTTTATTTTTATTCAACTTCCATTTTTATTCAATTTACTTTTTTATTAAACTTACTTTTTTATTTAATTTCGAAATAGATCGTTAAGCAATAGTGGTTTCTTGAATGAACTTCCATTTTTAATTTTCTGCAATTTCCATTTTTATTTCTGTTCAACTACTTTTTTTATTCAAGTTTCTTTTATATTCAACTTCCTTTTTTATTTAATTTCCAAATACATTGTTAAGGTATAGCGGTTTCTGTATTGAACACCCATTTTTAATTTTATGCAACTTTCACTTTTATTTTATTCAACTTCCATTTTTATTCAATTTACTTTTCTACTAAACTTCCTTTTTAATTTAATTTCCAAATAGATCGTTAAGGTATAGTGGTTTCTTTAATGAACTTCGATTTTTAATTTTATGCAACTTCCATTTTTATTTCAATTCAACTTCTTTTTTTATTCAAGTTTCATTTCTTTTCAACTTCATTTTTTTTAATTTCTAAATAGATTGTTAAGGTATATTGGTCTCTTGAATGAACTTCCATTTTTAATTTTCTGCAACTTCCATTTTTATTTTTATTCGACTACCTTTTTTATTCAAGTCATTTTTCTATTCAACATCCTTTTTTATTTAATTTCCAAATTGATCGTTAAGGTATAGTGGTTTCTTGAATGAACTTTCAATTTACTTTTCTATTCAACTTTCTTTTTTATTTAATTTCCAAATAGATCGTTAAGGTATAGTGGTTTCTGGATTGAACTTCCATTTTTAATTTCATGCAACTTTCATTTTTATTTTTATTCAACTTCCATTTTTACTCAATTTACATTTCTATTAAACTTCCTTTTTTATTTAATTTCCAAATAGATCGTTAAGGTATAGTGGTTTCTGGATTGAACTTCCATTTTTAATTTCATGCAACTTTCATTTTTATTTTTATTCAACTTCCATTTTTACTCAATTTACATTTCTATTAAACTTCCTTTTTTATTTAATTTCCAAATAGATCGTTAAGGTATAGTGATTTCTGGATTGAACTTCCATTTTTAATTTTATGCAACTTTCATTTTTATTTTTATTCGACTTCCATTTTTATTCAAGTTATTTTTCTATTCAACTTCCTTTTTTATTTAATTTCCATATAGATCGTTAAGGTATAGTTGTTTCTTGAATGAACTTCCATTTTTAATTTTCTGCAACTTCCATTTTTATTTTTATTTAACTTCCTTTTTCAATCAACTTTCCTTTCTACTCAACTTCATTTTTTATTTAATTTCCAAATAGATCGTTAAGGTATAGTGGTTTCTGGATTGAACTTCCATTTTTAATTTCATGCAACTTTCATTTTTATTTTTATTCAACTTCCATTTTTACTCAATTTACTTTTCTATTAAACTTCTTTTTTTATTTAATTTCCAAATAGATCGTTAAGGTATAGTGGTTTCTTGAATGAACTTCCATTTTTACATTTATTCAACTTCCATTTTTATTCAATTTACTTTTTTATTTAATTTCCAAATAGATCGTTAAGGTATAGTGGTTTCTTAAATGAACTTCCATTTTTAATTTTCTGCAACTTCCATTTTTATTTTTATTTAACTTCCTTTTTCATTCAACTTTCTTTTCTACTCAACTTCCTTTTTTATTTAATTTCCAAATAGATCGTTAAGGTATAGTGGTTTCTGGATTGAACTTCCATTTTTAATTTCATGCAACTTTCATTTTTATTTTTATTCAACTTCCATTTTTACTCAATTTACTTTTCTATTAAACTTCTTTTTTTACTTAATTTCCAAATAGATCGTTAAGGTATAGTGGTTTCTTGAATGAACTTCCATTTTTACATTTATTCAACTTCCATTTTTATTCAATTTACTTTTTTATTTAATTTCCAAATAGATCGTTAAGGTATAGTGGTTTCTTGAATGAACTTCCATTTTTAATTTTCTGCAACTTCCATTTTTATTTTTATTTAACTTCCTTTTTCATTCAACTTTCTTTTCTACTCAACTTCCTTTTTTATTTAATTTCCAAATAGATCGTTAAGGTATAGTGGTTTCTGGATTGAACTTCCATTTTTAATTTTATGCAACTTTCATTTTTATTTTTATTCAACTTTCATTTTTATTCAATTTACTTTTCTATTAAACTTTTTTTTTATTTAATTTCCAAATAGATCGTTAAGGTATAGTGGTTTCTTGAATGAACTTCCATTTTTAATTTTCTGCAACTTCCTTTTTTATTTTTATTTAACTTCTTTTTTCATTCAACTTTCTTTTCTACTCAACTTCCTTTTTTATTTAATTTCCAAATAGATCGTTAAGGTATAGTGGTTCCTGGATTGAACTTCCATTTTTAATTTTATACAACTTTCATTTTTATTTTTGTTCAACTTCCATTTTTATTCAATTTACTTTTCTATTAAACTTCTTTTTTTATTTAATTTCCAAATAGATCGTTAAGGTATAGTGGTTTCTGGATTGAACTTCCATTTTTAATTTTATGCAACTTTCATTTTTATTTTTATTCAACTTCCATTTTTATTCAATTTACTTTTCTATTGAACTTCATTTTCTATTTAATTTCGAAATAGATCGTTAAGGTTTGGTGGTTTTTGAATGAACTTCCATTTTTAATTTTCTACAACTTCCATTTTTATTTTTATTCTTATTCGACTTCCAATTTTATTCAATTTACTTTTCTATTCAACTTCCTTTTTTATTGAATTTCCAAATAGATCGTTAAGGTATAGTGGTTTTTCAATGAACTTCCATTTTTAATTTTCTGTAATTTTTATTTTTATTTTTAATTGTAATATATGACAACTTTTCTAAGATTTTGCATGATTATACTAGATTCATCTCATTAGTAGGATACATGTACATCAATTAGATGGTGACTAATTATTGATATCTATTTATGCAATGTATAGAAGACTAATGCTAATACATTGAATGTGATGGATTTATTATGAATGGATCTTAGAGATGCATTATGTATCTATTATGAATATGTAATCTAATGAATTCATTAATATAGAAGATGCATTATGTATCATGAATGTATGAGATACATTAATCAATTTAATGAAGTTCATTGAATGAATAACTTGAAAGTTTCTCTCTCTAGACTACATCTTCTCTCTATAAATACATCTAGTTCCTAGTTCCTTTGTATTGAGTGTGGAGCTTCCCTTGATCTTCATTTTGATCCGAAAAATTGTGGGTTGGAACACATACGAGTATTTCATCATCTTCTTTGAGTCTCATCATTTGAGGTAGGGATTTCCTACTCCATATTATAGGTTTTGTTCTAAGTTTTGGTATTTTGATATGTTGGGGGTTGTTTGGTAATTTTGGGAAAAACCCTAGTTGTTGTAATAAATTAATTTATATAATCAATTTAGGGAAAATTGGGGAATTTAGTTGAATTCATGGAATTAATGAATTTATTGATTAAATGGTGTAGTTGGTTAGTTTAATCACTCACCTATGAAAATGTTGGAATTATGTTAGTTGATACATTTATTTCCTGTTTAGAAATAACTGTTTTGGGCTATCGGTGGAGGATAGTCGTGATTGTTGTAGACATTGCATGTGGATTAGGGAAAACTGAAACTAATCACATTGGTTAAGTCATTGATTTAGACTGTTGAATTAATACAGAAAAATACATGTATTGATTGTGTGTTGTATATGACAAGTGTTTAATACATTGTATATGCATTTTTGTTTGGGAGGAGATAGGGGATGTACTCCACGGTTTAGGGGAAGATAGGGGATGGACCTCTAAACCGGATATTGTTTGGGAGGAGATAGGGGATGGACTCCATTAGCATCACTATTATGTGTGCTTATTGATTTATGGAAGTGTTTTTACATGTTGTTGATACAGTACTAAAATGTGTATCAAATGAGAAGTATGGAAGTGTTTTGATATGAGCCTTAGTCTCATTTGTTTTGTTGATATTGGAAATAATGTTAATGTGATATGTAGTTCACCGTTATAGTTGGCCAGGTTCTGAGCCATATTGATAAAAATGGGAAGTTGAGTAATAAAGGAAAGTGAAACTGATATTGTGTTTCAACCATCTATTGAATGCTATTACTTTATTCAATGCTTATGTTTGGTTTAGTATATTTCTACTGGGCTGTGGCTCACCCTATACGGGAACATCATTTTCAGGTCCAGGTGATATGCTATCTCCAAGGACTTAGCTTGGTAGGATTTGGACTTTGAGGACTTGTCTTTAGTTATTTGTTTTTATTTGAGATTACATGTAAACATTCAAGCCAAGGGCTAAATTTGTAATTGAGTTAGTACTCATTCTTTTGTGTCCAAGTGTTGGCTTGGAAAGATGTAAGCCCTTAGGGCATTTACTTTTCATGTTACATGTGATGTCTTTCAATAAAAGTACTCTGATGGATAATTTAATGACTTGTTTTAATTTATTAATGCATGTTAATGTTATATATTATGGGTTTATTTTGAGGGCGTAACATATCGTTAAGGTATACTGGTTTCTTGAATGAACTTTCAACTTTAATTTTCTGCAACTTCATTTTTATTTCTATTCAATTTTAATTTTCTGCGACTTCCATTTTTATTCAATTTACTTTTCTATTCAACTTTCTTTTTTATTTAATTTCCAAATAGATCGTTAAGGTATAGTGGTTTCTGGATTGAACTTCCATTTTTAATTTTTCGCAACTTTCTATTTTATTTTTATTCAACTTCCATTTTAATTCAATTTACTTTTCTATTAAACTTCCTTTTTTTATTAAATTTCCAAATAGATCATTAAGGTATAGTGGTTTATTGAATGAACTTCCATTTTTAATTTTCCGCAACTTCCATTTTTATTTTTATTCGACTTCCATTTTTATTCAATTTACTTTTCTGTTCAACTTCCTTTTTTATTTAATTTCCAAATAGATCGTTAAGGTATAGTGATTTCTGGATTGAACTTCCATTTTTAATTTTATGCAACTTTCATTTTTATTTTTATTCGACTTCTATTTTTATTCAAGTTATTTTTCTATTCAACTTCCTTTTTTATTTAATTTCCATATAGATCGTTAAGGTATAGTTGTTTCTTGAATGAACTTCCATTTTTAATTTTCTGCAACTTCCATTTTTATTTTTATTTAACTTCCTTTTTCAATCAACTTTCCTTTCTACTCAACTTCCTTTTTTATTTAATTTCCAAATAGATCGTTAAGGTATAGTGGTTTCTGGATTGAACTTCCATTTTTAATTTCATGCAACTTTCATTTTTATTTTTATTCAACTTCCATTTTTACTCAATTTACTTTTCTATTAAACTTCTTTTTTTATTTAATTTGCAAATAGATCGTTAAGGTATAATGGTTTCTTGAATGAACTTCCATTTTTACATTAATTCAACTTCCATTTTTATTCAATTTACTTTTTTATTTAATTTCCAAATAGATCGTTAAGGTATAGTGGTTTCTTGAATGAACTTCCATTTTTAATTTTCTGCAACTTCCGTTTTTATTTTTATTTAACTTCCTTTTCTACACAACTTCCTTTTTTATTTAATTTCCAAATAGATCGTTAAGGTATAGTGGTTTCTGGATTGAACTTCCATTTTTAATTTTATGCAACTTTCATTTTTATTTTTATTCAACTTTCATTTTTATTCAATTTACTTTTCTATTAAACTTCTTTTTTTATTTAATTTCCAAATAGATCGTTAAGGTATAGTGGTTTCTTGAATGAACTTCCATTTTTAATTTTCTGCAACTTCCATTTTTATTTTTATTTAACTTCCTTTTTCATTCAAGTTTCCTTTCTACTCAACTTCCTTTTTTATTTAATTTCCAAATAGATCGTTAAGGTATAGTAGTTCCTGGATTGAACTTCCATTTTTAATTTTATACAACTTTCATTTTTATTTTTATTCAACTTCCATTTTTATTCAATTTACTTTTCTATTAAACTTCTTTTTTTATTTAATTTCCAAATAGATCGTTAAGGTATAGTGGTTTCTGGATTGAACTTCCATTTTTAATTTTATGCAACTTTCATTTTTATTTTTATTCAACTTCCATTTTTATTCAATTTACTTTTCTATTAAATTTCATTTTCTCTTTAATTTCGAAATAGATCGTTAAGGTTTGGTGGTTTTTGAATGAACTTCAATTTTTAATTTTCTGCAACTTCCATTTTTATTTTTATTCGGCTTCCATTTTTATTCAATTTACTTTTCTATTCAACTTCCTTTTTTATTGAATTTCCAAATAGATCGTTAAGGTATAGTGGTTTTTCAATGAACTTCCATTTTTAACTTTCTGCAATTTTTATTTTTATTTTTATTCGACTTCCATTTTTCTATTCAACTTCCTTTTTTAATTAATTTCGAAATAGATCGTTAAGGTATAGTGGTTTCTTGAATGAACTTCCATTTTTAATTTTCGGCAACTTCCATTTTTATTCAAGTCATTTTTCTAATCAACTTCCTTCTTTATTTCATTTCCAAATAGATCATTAAGGTATAATGGTTTCTGGATTGAACTTCCATTTTTAATTTTCTGCAACTTCCACTTTTATTTTTATTCAACTTCCATTTTTATTCAATTTACTTTTCTATTAAACTTCATTTTTTATTTAACTTCCAAATAGATTGTTATGGTATAGTGGTTTCTTGAATGAACTTCCATTTTTAATTTTCTGCAACTTCCATTTTTATTTTTATTCGACTTCCATTTTTATTGATGTTATTTTTCTATTCAACTTCCTTTTTTATTTAATTTCCAAATAGATCTTTAAGGTATAGTGTTTTCTTAAATGAACTTCCAGTTTTAATTTTCGGCAACTTCCATTTTTACTTCTATTCAACTTCTTTTTTTATTCAAGTTTCTTTTCTATTCAACTTCCTTTTTTATTTAATTTCCAAACAGATCGTTAAGGTATACTGGTTTCTGGATTGAACTTCCATTTTTAATTTTATGCAACTTTTACTTTTATTTTTATTCAACTTCCATTTTTATTCAATTTACTTTTCTATTAAGCTTCCTTTTTTATTTAATTTCCAAATAGTTCGTTAAGGTCTAGCGGTTTCTTTAATGAACTTCCATTCTTAATTTTATGCAACTTCCATTTTTATTTTTATTCAGCTTCCATTTTTATTCAAGTAATTTTTTTATTCGACTTCCTTTTTTATTTAATTTCCAAATAGATCGTTAAGGTATAATGGTTTCTTGAATGAACTTCCATTTTTAATTTTCTGCAACTTCCATTTTTATTTTTATTTAACTTCCTTTTTTATTCAAGATTCTTTTCTACTCAACTTCCTTTTTTATTTAATTTTCAAATAGATCGTTAAGGTATAGTGGTTTCTGGTTTGAACTTCCATTGTTAATTTTATGCAACTTTCATTTTTATTTTTATTCAACTTCCATTTTTATTCAATTTAATTTTCAATTAAACTTCCTTTTTTATTTAATTTTCAAATAGATCGTTAAGGTATAGTGGTTTCTTGAATGAACTTCCATTTTTAATTTTCTGCAACTTTTATTTTTATTTTTATTCCACTTCCATTTTTATTCAATTTACTTTTCTATTCAACTTCCTTCTTATTTAATTTCCTAATAGATCGTTCAGGTATAGTGGTTTCTTGAATGAATTTCTATTTTTAATTTTCTGCAACTTCCATTTTTATTTATAAGTAACTTCCATTTTTATTCAAGTTATTTTTCTATTCAACTTCCTTTTTATTTAATTTCCAAACAGATCGTTAAGGTATCGTGGTTTCTTGAATGAACTTCCATTTTTAATTTTCTGCAACTTCCATTTTAATTTTTATTTAACTTCCTTTTTCAGTCAAGTTTCTTTTCTATTCAACTTCCTTTTTTATTTAATTTCCAAACAGATCGTTAAGGTATACTGGTTTCTGGATTGAACTTCCATTTTTAATTATATGCAACTTTCACTTTTATTTTTATTCAACTTCCATTTTTATTCAATTTACTTTTCTATTAAGCTTCCTTTTTTATTTAGTTTCCGAATAGATCGTTAAGGTCCAGTGGTTTCTTTAATGAACTATCACTTTTAATTTTATCGAACTTCCATTTTTATTTTTATTCAGCTTCCATTTTTATTCAAGTTATTTTTCTATACAACTTTTTTTTTATTTAATTTCCAAATAGGTCATTAATGTATAATGGTTTCTTGAATGAACTTCCATTTTTAATTTTCTGCAAACTCTATTTTTATTTTTATTTAACTTCCATTTTTATTCAAGAATCTTTTCTACTTAACTTCCTTTTTTATTTAATTTCCAAATAGATCGTTAACGTATAGTGGTTTCTGGATTGAACTTCCATTGTTAATTTTATGCAATTTTAATTTTAATTTTTATTCAACTTCCATTTTTATTCAATTTACTTTTCAATTAAACTTCCTTTTTTATTTTATTTCCAAATAGATCGTTAAGGTATAGTGGTTTCTTGAATGAACTTCCAATTTTAATTTTATGCAACTTTCATTTTTATTTTTATACGACTTTCATTTTTATTCAATTTACTTTTCTATTAAACTTCCTTTTTTATTTAATTTCTAAATGGATCGTTAACGTATAATGGTTTCTGGATTGAACTTCCATTTTTAATTTTATGCAACTTTCATTTTTATTTTTATTCAACTTCCATTTTTATTAAATTTACTTTTCTATTAAACTTCATTTTTAATTTAATTTCCAAATAGATCGTTAAGGTATAGTGGTTTCTGGATTGAACTTCCATTTTTTATTTTTTGCAACTTTCTTTTTTATTCTTATTCAACTTCCAATTTTATTCCATTTACTTTTCTATTAAACTTCCTTTTTTATTTAATTTCCAAATAGATCGTTAAGGTATAGTGGTTTCTTGAATGAACTTCCATTTTTAATTTTCTACAACTTCCATTTTTAATTTTATTTGACTTCCATTTTTATTCAATTTACTTTTCTATTAAACTTCCTTTTTTATTTAATTTCCAAATAGATCGTTAAGGTATAGTGGTTTCTTGAACGAACTTTCACATTTAATTTTCTGCAACTTCCATTTTTATTTTTGTTTGACTTCCATTTTTATTCAATTTACATTTCTATTCAACTTTCTTTTTTATTTAATTTCCAAATAGATCGTTAAGGTATAGTGGTTTCTGGATTGAACTTCCATTTTTAATTTTTTGCAACTTTCTTTTTTATTTTTATTCAACTTCCATTTTAATTCAATTTACTTTTCTATTAAACTTCATTTTTTATTAAATTTCCAAATAGATTGTTAAGTTATAATGGTTTCCTGAATGAACTTCCATTTTTAATTTTCTGCAACTTCCATTTTTATTTTTATTCGACTACCATTTTTATTCAATTTGCTTTTCTATTCAACTTCTTTTTTGTTTAATTTGGAAATAGATCGTTAAGGTATAGTGGTTTCTGGATTGAACTTCCATTTTTAATTTCATGCAACTTTCATTTTTATTTTTATTCAACTTCCATTTTTATTCAATTTTCTTTTCTATTAAACTTCATTTTCTATTTAATTTCCAAATAGATCGTTAAGATATAGTGGTTTCTTAAATGAACTTCCATTTTTAAATTTCTGCAACTTCCATTTTTATTTTTATTCGACTTCCATTTTTATTCAATTTCTTTTTCTATTCAACTTCCTTTTTTTATTGAATTTCCAAACAGATCGTTAAGATATAGTGGTTTCTGGATTGAAATTCCATATTTAATTTCATGCAACTTTCATTTTTGTTTTTATTAAACTTCCATTGTTATTCAATTTACTTTTCTATTAAACTTCCTTTTTTGTTTAATATACAAATAGATTGTTAAGGTATGGTGGCTTCTCTAATGAACTTCCATTTTAAATTTTCTGCAACTTCCATTTTTATTTGTATTTAACTTCCTTTTTCATTCTAGTTTTTTTCTACTCAACTTCCTTTTTTATTTAATTACCAAATAGATCGTTAAGGTATAGTGGCTTCTGGATTGAACTTCCATTGTTAATTTTATGCAACTTTCATTTTTATTTTTATTCAACTTCCATTTTTATTCAATTTACTTTTCTATTAAGCATCCTTTTTTATTTAATTTACAAATAGTTCGTTAAGGTATAGTGGTTTCTTGAATGAACTTCCATTTTTAATTTTCTGCAACTTTTATTTTTATTTTTAATCCACTTCCATTTTTATTCAATTTACTTCTCTATTCAACTTCCTTTTTTATATAATTTCCTAATAGATCGTTCAGGTATAATGGTTTCTTGAATGAATTTCTATTTTTAATTTTCTGCAACTTCCATTTTTATATATAAGTAACTTCCGTTTTTATTTAAGTTATTTTTCTATTCAACTTCCTTTTTATTTAATTTCCAAATAGATCGTTATGGTATAGTGGTTTCTTGAATGAACTTCCATTTTTAATTTTCGGCAACTTCCATTTTTATTTTTATTTAACATCCTTTTTCAGTCAAGTTTCTTTTCTATTCAACTTCCTTTTTTATTTAATTTCCAAACAGATCATGAAGGTATACTGGTTTCTAGATTGAACTTCCATTTTTAATTTTGTGCAACTTTCACTTTTATTTCTATTCAACTTCCATTTTTATTCAATTTACTTTTCTATTAAGCTTCCTTTTTTATTTAATTTTCAAATAGATTGTTAAGGTCCTGTGGTTTCTTTAATGAACTACCATTTTTAATTTCATGGAACTTCCATTTTTATTTTTATTCAGCTTCCATTTTTATTCGAGTTATTTTTCTATTCAACTTCCTTTTTTATTTAATTTCCAAATGGGTCGTTAAGGTATAATGGTTTCTTGAATGAACTTTCATTTTTAATTTTCTGCAAATTCCATTTTTATTTTTATTTAACTTTCTTTTCTATTCAAGATTCATTTCTACACAACTTCCTTTTTTATTTAATTTGCAATTGATCGTTAAGGTATAGTGGTTTCTGGATTGAACTTCCATTGTTAATTTTATGCAATTTTCATTTTTATTTTTATTCAACTTCCATTTATATTCAATTTACTTTTCAATTAAACTTCCTTTTTTATTTTATTTCCAAATAGATCGTTATGGTATAGTGGTTTCTTGAATGAACTTCCAATTTTAATTTTATGCAACTTTCATTTTCATTTTTATTCGACTTCCATTTTTATTCAATTTACTTTTCTATTAAACTTCCTTTTTTATTTAATTTCCAAATAGATCGTTAACGTATAATGGTTTCTGGATTCAACTTCAATTTTTAATTTTATGCAACTTTCATTTTTATTTTTATTCAACTTCAATTTTTATTAAATTTACTTTTCTATTGAACTTCATTTTTTATTTAATTTCCAAATAGATCGTTAAGGTATAGTGGTTTCTGGATTGAACTTCCATTTTTAATTTTTTGCAAATTTCTTTTTTATTCTTATTCAACTTCCAATTTTATTCAATTTACTTTTCTATTAAACTTCCTTTTTTATTTAATTTCCAAATAGATCGTTAAGGTATAGTGGTTTCTTGAATGAACTTCCATTTTTATTTTTATTCGACTTCCATTTTTATTCAATTTACTTTTCTATTAAACTTCCCTTTTTATTTAATTTCCAAATATATCATTAAGGTATAGTGGTTTCTTGAACGAACTTTCATTTTTAATTTTCTGCAACTTCCATTTTTATTTTTGTTTGACTTCCATTTTTATTCAATTTACTTTTCTATTCAACTTCCTTTTTTATTTAATTTCCAAATAGATCGTTAAGGTATAGTGGTTTCTGGATTGAACTTCCATTTTTAATTTTTTGCAACTTTCTTTTTTATTTTTATTCAACTTACATTTAAATTCAATTTACTTTTCTATTAAACTTCCTTTTTTATTAAATTTCCAAATAGATTGTTAAGGTATAGTGGTTTCTTGAATGAACTTCCATTTTTAATTTTCTGCAACTTTCATTTTTTTTTTATTCGACTTCCATTTTCATTCAATTTGCTTTTCTATTCAACTTCTTTTTTGTTTAATTTCCAAATAGGTCGTTAAGGTATAGTGGTTTCTGGATTGAGCTTCCTTTTTTAATTTTATGCAACTTTCATTTTTATTTTTATTCAACTTCCATTTTTATTCAATTTACTTTTCTATTAAACTTCATTTTCTATTTAATTTCCAAATAGATCGTTCAGATATAGTGGTTTCTTGAATGAACTTCCATTTTTATTTTTATTCGACTTCCATTTTTATTCAATTTACTTTTCTATTCAACTTCCTTTTTTATTGAATTTCCAAACAGATCGTTAAGGTATAGTGGTTTCTGGAAGGAAATTCTATTTTTAATTTCATGCAACTTTCATTTTTATTTTTATTAAACTTCCATTTTTATTCAATTTATTTTTCTATTAAATTTCCTTTTTTATTTAATATACAAATAGATTGTTAAGGTATGGTGGCTTCTTTAATGAACTTCCATTTTTAATTTTCCGCAACTTCCATTTTTATTTTTATTTAACTTCCTGTTTCATTCTGGTTTCTTTTCTACTCAACTTCCTTTTTTATTTAATTTCCAAATAGATCGATAAGGTATAGTGGTTTCTGGATTGAACTTCCATTGTTAATTTTATCCAACTTTCATTTTCATTTTTATTCAACTTCCATTTTTATTCAATTTACTTTTCTATTAAGCATCCTTTTTTATTTAATTTCCAAATAGAACGTTAAGGTAAAGTGGTTTCTTGAATGAACTTCCATTTTTAATTTTCTGCAACTTTTATTTTTATTTTTATTCCACTTCCATTTTTATTCAATTAACTTTTCTATTCAACTTCCTTTTTTATTAAATTTCCCAATGGATCGTCCAGGTGTAGTGGTTTCTTGAATGACTTTCTATTTTTAATTTTCTGCAACTTCCATTTTTATTTATAAGTAAATTCCATTTTTATTTAAGTTATTTTTCTATTCAACTTCCTTTTTTAATTTTCTGCAACTTCCATTTTTATTTTTTTTTAACTTCCTTTTTCAGTCAAGTTTCTTTTCTATTCAACTTCCTTTTTTATTTAATTTCCAAACAGATCGTTAAGGTATACTGGTTTCTGGATTGAACTTCCATTTTTAATTTTATGCAACTTTCACTTTTATTTTTATTCAACTTCCATTTTTATTCAATTTACTTTTCTATTAAGCTTCCTTTTTTATTTAATTTCCAAATAGATCGTTAGGGTTCAGTGGTTCCTTTAATGAACTTCCATTTTTAATTTTACGGAACTTCCATTTTTATTTTTATTCAGCTTCCATTTTTATTCAAGTTATTTTTCTATTCAACTTCCTTTTTTATTTAATTTCCAAATAGGTCGTTAAGGTATAACGGTTTTTTGAATGAACTTCCGTTTTTAATTTTTTGCAAATTCCATTTTTTTTTTATTTAACTTCCATTTTTATTCAAGATTCTATTCTACTTAACTTCCTTTTTTATTTAATTTCCAAATAGATCGTTAAGGTATAGTGGTTTCTGGATTGAACTTCCATTGTTAATTTTATGCAATTTTCATTTATATTTTTATTCAACTTCCATTTTTATTCAATTTACTTTTCAATTAAACTTCCTTTTTTATTTTATTTCCAAATAGACCGTTAAGGTATAGTGGTTTCTTGAATGAACTTCCAATTTTAATTTTATGCAACTTTCAATTTTATTTTTATTCGACTTCCATTTTTATTCAATTTACTTTTCTATTAAACTTCCTTTTTTATATAATTTCCAAATAGATCGTTAACGTATAATTGTTTCTGGTTTGAACTTCCATTTTTAATGTTATGCAAATTTCATTTTTATTTTTATTCAACTTCCATTTTTATTAAATTTACTTTTCTATTAAACTTCATTTTTTATTTAATTTCCAAATAGATCGTTAATGTATAGTGGTTTCTGGATTGAATTTCCATTTTTAATATTTTGCAACTTTCTTTTTTATTCTTATTCAACTTCCAATTTTATTCAATTTACTTTTCTATTAAACTTCCTTTTTTATTTAATTTCCAAATAGATCGTTAAGATATAGTGGTTTCTTTAATGAACTTCCATTTTTAATTTTCTACAACTTCCATTTTTATTTTTATTCGACTTCCATTTTTATTCAATTTACTTTTCTATTAAACTTCCTTTTTTATTTAATTTTGAAATAGAACGTTAAGGTATAGTGGTTTCTTGAACGCACTTTCATTTTTAATTTTCTGCAACTTCCATTTTTATTTTTGTTTGACTTCCATTTTTATTCAATTTACTTTTCTATTCAACTTCCTTTTTTATTTAATTTCCAAATAGATCGTTAAGGTATAGTGGTTTCTGGATTGAACTTCCATTTTTAATTTTTTGCAACTTTCTTTTTTATTTTTATTCAACTTCCATTTTAATTCAATTTATTTTTCTATTAAACTTCCTTTTTTATTAAATTTCCAAATAGATTGTTAAGGTATAATAGTTTCTTGAATGAACTTCCATTTTTAATTTTCTGCAACTTCCATTTTTAATTTTATTCGACTTCCATTTTTATTCAATTTGCTTTTCTATTCAACTTCTTTCTTGTTTAATTTCCAAATAGATCGTTAAGGTATAGTGGTTTCTGGATTGAACTTCCATTTTTAATTTTTTGCAACTTTCTTTTTTATTTTTATTCAACTTCCATTTTAATTCAATTTACTTCTCTATTAAACTTCCTTTTTTATTAAATTTCCAAATAGATTGTTAAGGTATAGTGGTTTCTTGAATGAACTTCCATTTTTAATTTTCTGCAACTTCCATTTTTATTCAATTTGCTTTTCTATTCAACTTCTTTCTTGTTTAATTTCTAAATAGATCGTTATGGTATAGTGGTTTCTGCATTGAACTTCCATTTTTAATTTTTTGCAACTTTCTTTTTTATTTTTATTCAACTTCCATTTTAATTCAATTTACTTTTCTATTAAACTTCCTTTTTTATTAAATTTCCAAATAGATTGTTAAGGTATAGTGGTTTCTTGAATGAACTTCCATTTTTAATTTTCTGCAACTTCCATTTTTATTTTTATTCGACTTCCATTTTTATTCAATTTGCTTTTCTATTCAACTTCTTTTTTCTTTAATTTCCAAATAGATCGTTAAGGTATAGTGGTTTCTGGATTGAACTTCCATTTTTAATTTTATGCAACATTCATTATTTTTATTCAACTTCCATTTTTATTCAATTTACTTTTCTATTAAACTTCATTTTCTATTTAATTTCCAAATAGATCGTTAAGATATAGTGGTTTCTTGAATGAACTTCCATTGTTAAATTTCTGCAACTTCCATTTATATTTTTATTCGACTTCCATTTTTATTCAATTTACTTTTCTATTCAACTTCCTTTTTAATTGAATTTGCGAACAGATCGTTAAGGTATAGTGGTTTCTGGATTGAAATTCCATTTTTAATTTCATGCAACTTTCATTTTTATTTTTATTAAACTTCCATTTTTATTCAATTTACTTTTCTATTAAACTTCCTTTTTTTATTTAATATACAAATAGATCGTTAAGGTATGGTGGTTTCTTGAATGAACTTCCATTTTTAATTTTCTGCAACTTTCATTTTTATTTTTATTTAACTTCCTTTTTCATTCTAGTTTCTTTTCTACTTAACATCCTTTTTTATTTAATTTCCAAATAGATCGTTAAGGTATAGTGGTTTCTGGATTGAACTTCCATTGTTAATTTTATGCAACTTTCATTTTAATTTTTATTCAACTTCCATTTTTATTCAATTTACTTTTCTATTAAGCATCCTTTTTTATTTAATTTCCAAATAGATCGTTAAGGTATAGTGGTTTCTTGAATGAACTTCTATTTTAATTTTCTGCAACTTTTATTTTTATTTTTATTCCACTTCCATTTTTATTCAATTAACTTTTCAGTTCAACTTTCTTTTTTATTTAATTTCCTAATAGATCGTTCAGGTATAGTGGTTTCTTGAATGAATTTCTATTTTTAATTTTCTACAACTTCCATTTTTATTTATAAGTAACTTCCATTCTTATTTAAGTTATTTTTTGTAACGCCCTCAAAATAAAAACAACAAACCCATCAGATAAGACATGCATTTACATATAAACTAACCCCATTCTTTTATTCATTGGAGTTCGATTACATAAGTATTACATGTTAACATCATAAACAAAATGCCCTACGGGCTTACAGCTTTCCAAGTTAACACTTGGTTACAACAAAAGAGTACTAACTCGTTTACACATTAAGCCCTAGGCTTGAAGTTACTTGTAATACATCAAAAGTTAAGCGACAAAAGTATGTCCGCCACTAGCCTCCCAGCTATGTCCTTGGAGGTGGCATGCTTCCTGCACCTGAAAATGATATTCCCTTATAGGGTGAGCCACAGCCCAGTAGAAATACACTAAACCAACCATGGACAATGACTAAAATATTAGCAATTGATAGATGGCCAACACTGATACAATCACATAAATTACATATTTATGTCATACAACTTATGAGTCTAAGTTACCTTTCATTTTTCCCTTTCTCAACAGATAAGCATGCTAGCTCTATCATTATTTCCACAGATATGTATAAAAACTATATCTCACATTCAGGTAAGCATAAAAGCTATATCCACATTCTCAACAGATATGTATAACAACAATATCCCACATTCACAGATAAGCATATAAGCTGTATCCACACTTCTCTAGACAAGCATATGAGCTATGTCTACGGAGTTCATCCCCTATCTTCTCCCAACACTATCCGGTTTAGAGGTACATCCCCTATCTTCCCCTAAACCGCGGAGTACATCCCCTATCTCCTCCTCTACACATAACGTATATAAACACATTGGTTCTATATACAATCACCCAATACATACAATTAATGTATTCCATCAACCGTCAAGTTCCATGACACATTTCATTGATTAGTTTCAGTTTGCCTAATCATCATGCATTGTCTACAACAATCACGACTATCCTCCACCGATAGCCCAAAGCAGTTATTTCTAAACAGAAAATAAATGCACAAATGGATATTCAATCAACATTTCATTTCTTCATTCTTCTCAATTAATTATCCCAATTAATTAAACAATGTAATTAGGTCAATTCCCATAATTAACATTTCAACCCTTAGGTCCCATTTTCATCAATGATTCAACATTCATTCCATTTTTCTATGCCAAACATGCATCTAGGTTTATTATGAATAAAACCCCAACTTTTGTAAAATTACACAAAAGCCCCAAACTTTCACAAAATTACCAAACCAAGCCCAACATCTCAAAATACCAAAATTTAAAGACAAAATCCATAGAGAGGAGTAAGATATCCCTACCTCGAAGTTTAAGCCACAAAGGAGATGAAGACTCGAAGATTAACTTGCTCCAAATCCAAACTTTTTCAGATTAAATCGAAGCTCTCAACGCCCTCTATCTTTTTAACAAAGGCCCTAGGCTAGATTCACACCCTAGGGAGATCAAATCTTAGAGAGAGTGCAAGTTTAGAGAGAGAGGGTGTCGGATTTAGGTTTTGCTCAAAGAAAGGAAGTGAAAAAGTGATGTTTAAGACGCTACTGTCCGCTGATATAAAACACTCTCGCTCGAGCGAAGACTTGGTCGCTCGAGCGACCAGACACAGAAAACTCTCGCTCGAGCCAAGAAGTTCTCGATCGAGCGAAGAAAAACCCAGACCGCTCGAGCCAAGAAAAGCTCGCTCGAGCCAAGAAAGACAGCTCTCAGGTCCAGAACCAGGTGCAACCGCTCGCTCGAGCGAGCCACTCTGGCTCGACCCACCAAACACGAACCCCACTCTCGCTCGAGCGACAAACTCCTCGCTCGAGCGAAGGTCCAAAATTCTGGGCAGCAACACTAGGCTCCCGAACACAACCAACCTGTAACAAACCTGCCTAACACATCCTATAACTCAAATATGAAGAAAAAGGAATGTAAACACGATAATAACCAACTACCAACATCCACGGACACATGTCCGGATCACTGTACAACAAGGGTAAACCCGGGATCGCTATAACCTCCCCCCCTTAAAGAATTTTGCCCCCGAAATTAAGCACAAGTTTTCAAAAATAGGTTTTCCTCCATTTTAAACAATGTTACACTTGAACATTCAACAATTCGACCCGTTACCGGTCATCCCATCCCTTTAACAAGAGACATATCACAATATGTAAACAACATATGTATTTTCAACATGCATCAACATTATGCACTATCTTTCCAATTTCAACAATATATTCAACATATACAATGTTACATTCAACTCCCATATGAGGCAAGTTCCCAAAACATACTTCTAATAAACCAAACATTTTCAATGTTTCACAACTTAAGACATATACAAAAGCTCTTAAGTTCAACAAAATGCAAAATGTAAATACAAGATCACATATCAACAAGCAAGTCCGGATATTTCTCTCGGACTTCCAACTCACGTTCCCAAGTGGCTTCCTCCACTCCGTGATGTTTCCACAAGACTTTCACCAAAGGAATGGTCTTGCCACGCAGGACCTGATCCCGCCTATCCAAGACCCGAACCGGTCTCTCCTCATACGAGGCATCCTCATCTACCTCTAAGTCAGGCCAATCCAACACATGTGATGGATCTGGCTCATACTTCCGAAGCATACTCACATGAAACACGTCATGCACTCCGGACAACTGCGGCGGTAAGGCTAACCGATAAGCAACCTCACCTATCCTCTCAAGGATCTCAAAAGGACCAATAAACCGAGGGGATAGCTTCCCACTCTTCCCAAATCTCATCAGACCCCGTCTAGGTGATATCTTCAGAAAGACATGATCACCTACCTCGAACGCCAAAGGTCTCCTCCTACGGTCGGCATAACTCTTTTGTCGACTCTGGGCTGTAACAAGCCTCCTACGGATAAGCTCAACTTTCTCCGTCGTCTCCCTAACCAACTCCGGACCCAACAAAGGTGCATCACCCACCTCGGCCAACACACTGGAGACCTACACGGTCGACCATACAAGGCCTCAAACGGTGCCATACCGATGCTAGACTGAAAACTGTTGTTGTAGGCAAACTCTACAAAGGGCAAGTGCCTCTCCCACGTCCCGCTAAAGTCCAGGACACAACCCCGAAGCATATCCTCGAGGATCTGGATAGTACGCTCGGACTGCCCGTCAGTCTGAGGATGATAAGCCGTACTAAAGGTCAACTTAGTTCCCAAGGCACTCTGCAAACTCTGCCACAACCTAGCAGTAAAACGAGGATCTCTATCTGAGACAATCATCACTGGGACCCCGTGCAATCTCACTATGTCCCGAATATACAAGTCGGCAAGATGATCTACCGAATCTCTCACGCGCATAGGAATAAAGTGCGCCGACTTAGTCAACCGGTCTACAACCACCCAAATAGCATCACTACCCCGTTGAGTCCTCGGAAGACCTACAACGAAGTCCATAGTGACATGCTCCCACTTCCACTCGGCAATAGGCAAGGGTTGCAACAAACCCGCTGGCCTCTGATGCTCGGCCTTCACTTGCTGGCAAGTAAGGCACTTCGAGACGAAAACAGCCACATCTCTCTTCATACCCTACCACCAAAACTGGCGACCCAAATCCTGATACATCTTAGTACCTCCCGGATGCATCGCAAGGCGCGAATGATGAAACTCTCGGAGTACTTCCTCACGGCAAGACGCCGGTACAAACAAACGGTCTCGGTATATCACACTCAGGTCGGGATACACCGTCAAACCCTTCTCAACTTTCCCACTGGAGATCTTCTCTCGGAGGGATTCTACCTCAAGGTCACCTCTCTGTGCCTCTAACACTCTAATCACAAGTGTAGGCTGCGCAACAACAGAAAACAAGGCCGCAGCCTCAACAGATTCGCCCAGTAGCAAATCAAACTCGCCCAGCGTTCCCAACATCTCCCATTCCCGGATGGCTATACTAGCAACATCACTAATGGTCTTCCTACTAAGGGCATCGGCCACAACATTGGCCTTTCCCGGATGATAATGCAACTCAAAATCATAATCCTCGATGAACTCCATCCACCTCCTCTGCCTCAAATTCAAGTCTCTCTGTGTAAACAGATACTTCAAACTCTTATGATCCGAGAATACCTCGAACCTCTCACCATAAAGGTAGTGCCTCCAGATTTTCAAGGCAAAGATCACTGCTGCTAACTCTAGGTCGTGTGTGGGGTAATTCTTCTCGTGTATTTCCAACTGACGTGAGCCATAAGCTACCACTTTCCCCTCTTGCATCAACACACAACCCAAACCCTCTCGTGAGGCATCACAATAAACCGCATAACCCAACCCTCTCTCCGGAATAATCAACACCGGAGCGGTGGTCAATCTAACTTTCAACTCTTGGAACGACTTTTCACAAGTCTCACTCCACACAAACTTGACTCCCTTCCGAGTCAGTCTAGTCAACGGTGACGCTAATCTGGAGAAATCTTTCACAAACCGACGGTAATACCCGGCTAATCCCAGAAAACTGCGGATCTCAAACACACTCTTAGGCTGTGCCCAATCTTGCACTGCATCAACCTTGGATGTATCAACAGACACCCCTTCCCCGGATACCACGTGGCCTAAGAATATGACTTCCCTCAGCCAGAACTCACACTTCCCAAACTTGGCATACAGCCTATGGGCTCTAAGTAACTCAAGCACCACTCTCAAGTGTGCCTCGTGCTCCTCCTCAGAAGGCGAATAGATAAGAATGTCGTCCACGAAGACGACCACAAATCGGTCTAAGAACTCCCGGAAAACCCGGTTCATCAAGTCCATAAAGACTGCCGGTGCATTGGTAAGCCCAAATGGCATCACCAGAAACTCGTAATGGCCATACCGCGTACGGAATGCCGTCTTCGGAATATCCACTTCCCTGACCCTCAACTGGTGGTAACCCGATCTCAAGTCTATCTTAGAGAAACAACGGGAACCCTTCAACTGGTCAAACAAATCATCTATACGGGGCATAGGATACTTATTCTTAACCATAGCCCGATTCAACTTCCGGTAGTCAATACACAATCTCAGGGCACCATCTTTCTTTTTAACAAAGAGGGCCGGTGCTCCCCACGGCGAAACACTAGGGCGAACAAAACCCTTATCTAGCAATTCCTGGAGTTGAACTTTCAACTCAACCAACTCTGCTGGAGCAAAACGGTAAGGTGCCATAGAAATCGGCGCCGTACCAGGCACTAAATCAATAGAGAACTCTATCTCTCGGTGAGGTGGCAAACTAACAAGATCTTCGGGAAAGACATCCGAATACTCACAAACCACCCTCGGCAATACAACCTAGGTCTCACCACTCTCACCACTCTCAAAGCTAGCAAGTAGACTACTAAGCTCACTTCGCCCTCGCGAATCATACCCCGGTGGCAAAACACTACCAACCCGGTCTCCCAAGAAATGGAACCACTCCCCGCTCAAGGTACATAACGTGACCCTCTGGCGGTAGCAATCAATAACAGCCCGGTATGACGATAACCAGTCCATACCCAAAATAACATCAAAACCCTTCATGGGCATGACAACAAACGGAAAAGGAAGCCTATAATCGGCGACCTCTATATCACATCCTCTAACACCCTGTTTCAGAATCAACTCACCACCCAAAGGCGATACCACACAAATAGGAGATGCTAACTGTGCTAACTCCAATTCCAAAACCGAAGCAAATGCAGCAGATACAAAAGAATGAGATGCACCCGTGTCTATCAACACACTAGCAACCGAGTTGTAAAACAGAAAAGTACCTCTCACTACTGATGGAGCCGGTACTAAATCCTGCGCGGTAACAGCATACACCCGCCCCGTAGGCCCCTGGTCTACCTGCTCACCTCTCGGAGCAAAAGACTGCTGCACAGACTGGGATGACGAAACTCCCGGATTGGCCCTCGAGGCCTGCACAGACTGAGCTGGCTGAAAACCCTGCGTCTGCCTAGAACCAGACGCTCCCGAAGTGGCACTCAACTGCGGGCAAAACCTTTTCAGGTGCCCAGGCTGTCCACACTGATAACAAGTCAAGGGCTGCCCCCTGCCCAAACTCTGACTCTGCGGTCTAACTGAAGAAGAAGCAGCTTTCTGACCCCCACCCTTCTGCGGGCAAACTGAAACCTTGTGACCCAGCTGGCCACACTTGTAACAAGTGAATTCCCCCTGACTGCCTCTCCCCGAGCCTACACTCGGCACTGGAAAGGTCGATCTAGAGACTGCACCCTGAGACTGCTGAGGGTTATAACCCTTATGTCTCCTGCTATCACTCTGACTATCCTGGCTCCTCTTGGAGCCCCTCTGTTCTTCCTCCTCCTCCTGCATCATAATCTCCATATGAGCAGCAGCATCAACTAGGTGTCTATACTCTCGGATGTAAGACCCACCAACTCTCAACTTGAGGCCCCGCCTCAACTTCCGCTCAAACTCATAGCAACGGCGTTCCTCAGACGCCACCAGTTCCGGTGCAAACCTGGACAGACTGGTAAAAGTAGCCTCAAACTCGGCCACTGACAAGCCCTGCTGTTTAAGCTGGCTAAATTGATCCCTCAGCTTCTCCCTAGCTGCTGCAGACAAAAACCTCTCCTGAAAAGCATTTATAAACGCCTCCCAAGTACTGCCCACACGAGCCTTCTCGTACTTCCACCATTGACCCGCATCTCCCTTCAGCTGGAAGGATGCCAAGGTCACTTTCAGTGCTCCGTCCTCAATGCCAAGCATCTCGAACGTCTTACTCATCTGTTCCAACCACTCATCAGCCTTCAGTGGCTCCTTCGGATCCCCGACAAACTCATCCGGATTAGACCGGAAGAACTCCCTCTTCAAGAAAGAAGGTCTTGTCTCAGCGGCCTGATTCCCAGCTCTAAGAATACCCAAAGCTCCTGCTATCTCTCTGGCCAAGGCACCCATGGCCTGCTGACCCACTGGCTCGGCCACATTGGCCTGACCAACTCCCTCCTGCACTGTCGGAATCTCACCCGGTAACGGTACTTCCTGCCTCGCAGGTCTACCACGCCTAGCTCCTCTTCCTCATCCTGACATCCTAATAAAGGCAACACAGAACGTTAGCACATTCATTAATGTGCCGAAACTAAACACTCACGTCCTAATGCATGGACAACTGTAATTCACTCCACATAAGCACATAAACACATAAGCACTTACGAATTTCATTTCCGGATAATGATAGTCCCGAGACGTTACTAGAGTTCCGGTTAGAAACAGCATTGATCAAGTGCTTTTCCAACAAGACTCCCAGAAACTCAAGGATCCAATCAACATCCCAGAAATTAAATCCCATACCCACATAGTCACATAAGCATGTTATCACTTAAGCACATAGCATATGATACTACATCTAAGTCTCTATCAAGCGAGACAAACCCATTGTGATACTAATCACTTCCCACGTACCCAAAGTATTCGAACCCGGTACGCTCTGATACCAAGTTGTAACGCCCTCAAAATAAAAACAACAAACCCATCAGGTAAGACATGCATTTACATATAAACTAACCCCATTCTTTTATTCATTGGAGTTCCATTACATAAGTATTACATGTTAACATCATAAACAAAATGCCCTACGAGCTTACAGCTTTCCAAGTTAACACTTGGTTACAACAAAAGAGTACTAACTCGTTTACACATTAAGCCCTAGGCTTGAAGTTACATGTAATACATCAAAAGTTAAGCGACAAAAGTATGTCCGCCACTAGCCTCCCAGCTTTGTCCTTGGAGGTGGCATGCTTCCTGCACCTGAAAATGATATTCCCTTATAGGGTGAGCCACAGCCCAGTAGAAATACACTAAACCAACCATGGACAATGACTAAAATATTAGCAATTGATAGATGGCCAACACTGATACAATCACATAAATTACATATTTATGTCATACAACTTATGAGTCTAAGTTACCTTTCATTTTTCCCTTTTTCAGCAGATAAGCATGCTAGCTCTATCATTATTTCCACAGATATGTATAAAAACTATATCTCACATTCAGGTAAGCATAAAAGCTATATCCACATTCTCAACAGATATGTATAACAACAATATCCCACATTCACAGATAAGCATATAAGCTGTATCCACACTTCTCTAGACAAGCGTATGAGCTATGTCTACGGAGTTCATCCCCTATCTTCTCCCAACACTATCCGGTTTAGAGGTACATCCCCTATCTTCCCCTAAACCGCGGAGTACATCCCCTATCTCCTCCTCTACACATAACGTATATAAACACATTGGTTCTATATACAATCACCCAATACATACAATTAATGTATTCCATCAACCGTCAAGTTCCATGACACATTTCATTGATTAGTTTCAGTTTGCCTAATCATCATGCATTGTCTACAACAATCACGACTATCCTCCACCGATAGCCCAAAGCAGTTATTTCTAAACAGAAAATAAATGCACAAATGGATATTCAATCAACATTTCATTTCTTCATTCTTCTCAATTAATTATCCCAATTAATTAAACAATGTAATTAGGTCAATTCCCATAATTAACATTTCAACCCTTAGGTCCCATTTTCATCAATGATTCAACATTCATTCCATTTTTCTATGCCAAACATGCATCTAGGTTTATTATGAATAAAACCCCAACTTTTGTAAAATTACACAAAAGCCCCAAACTTTCACAAAATTACCAAACCAAGCCCAACATCTCAAAATACCAAAATTTAAAGACAAAATCCATAGAGAGGAGTAGGATATCCCTACCTCGAAGTTTAAGCCACAAAGGAGATGAAGACTCGAAGATTAACTTGCTCCAAATCCAAACTTTTTCAGATTAAATCGAAGCTCTCAACGCCCTCTATCTTTTTAACAAAGGCCCTAGGCTAGATTCACACCCTAGGGAGATCAAATCTTAGAGAGAGTGCAAGTTTAGAGAGAGAGGGTGTCGGATTTAGGTTTTGCTCAAAGAATGGAAGTGAAAAAGTGATGTTTAAGACGCTACTGTCCGCTGATATAAAACACTCTCGCTCGAGCGAAGACTTGGTCGCTTGAGCGACCAGACACAGAAAACTCTCGCTCGAGCCAAGAAGTTCTCGATCGAGCGAAGAAAAACCCAGACCGCTCGAGCCAAGAAAAGCTCGCTCGAGCCAAGAAAGACAGCTCTCAGGTCCAGAACCAGGTGCAACCGCTCGCTCGAGCGAGCCACTCTGGCTCGACCCACCAAACACGAACCCCACTCTCGCTCGAGCGAAAAACTCCTCGCTCGAGCGAAGGTCCAAAATTCTGGGCAGCAACACTAGGCTCCCGAACACAACCAACCTGTAACAAACCTGCCTAACACATCCTATAACTCAAATATGAAGAAAAAGGAATGTAAACACGATAATAACCAACTACCAACATCCACGGACACATGTCCGGATCACAGTACAACAAGGGTAAACCCGGGATCGCTATATTTTTCTATTCAACTTCGTTTTTATTTAATTTCCAAATAGATCGTTAAGGTATAGTGGTTTCTTGAATGAACTTCCATTTTTAATTTTCTGCAACTTCCATTTTCATTTATATTTAACTTCCTTTTTCAGTCAAGTATCTTTTCTATTCAACTTCCTTTTTTATTTAATTTCCAAACAGATTGTTAAGGTATACTGGTTTCTGGATTGAACTACCATTTTTAATTTTATGCAACTTTCACTTTTATTTTTATTCGACTTACATTTTTATTCAATTTACTTTTCTATTAAGCTTCCTTTTTTATTTAATTTCCAAATAGATCGTTAAAGTCTAGTGGTTTCTTTAATGAACTACCATTTTTAATTTTATGGAACTTCCATTTTTATTTTTATTCAGCTTCCATTTTTATTCAAGTTATTTTTCTATTCAACTTCCGTTTTTATTTAATTTCCAAATAGGTCGTTAAGATATAATGGTTTCTTGAATGAACTTCCATTTTTAATTTTCTGCAAATTTCATTTTTATTTTTATTTAACTTCCATTTTTATTCAAGATTCTTTTCTACTCAACTTCATTTTTTGTTTAATTTCCAAATAGATCGTTATGGTGTAGTGGTTTCTGGATTGAACTTCCATTGTTAATTTTATGCAATTTTCATTTTTATTTTTCTTCAACTTCCATTTTTATTCAATTTACTTTTCAATTAAACTTCCTTTTTTTATTTTATTTCCAAATAGATCGTTAAGGTACAGGGTTTCTTTAATGAATTTCTATTTTTAATTTTCTACAACTTCCATTTTTATTTTTATTCGACTTCCATTTTTATTCAATTTACTTTTCTATTAAACTTCCTTTTTTATTTAATTTCCAAATAGATCGTTAAGGTATAGTGGTTTCTTGAACGAACTTTAATTTTTAATTTTCTGCAACTTCCATTTTTATTTTTGTTTGACTTCCATTTTTATTCAATTTACTTTTCTATTCAACTTCCGTTTTTATTTAATTTCCAAATAGATCGTTAAGGTATAGTGGTTTCCGGATTGAACTTCCATTTTTAATTTTTTGCAACTTTCTTTTTTATTTTTATTCAACTTCCATTTTAATTCAATTTACTTTTCTATTAAACTTCCTTTTTTATTAAATTTCCAAATAGATTGTTAAGGTATAGTGGTTTCTTGAATGAACTTCCATTTTTAATTTTCTACAACTTCCTTTTTTATTTTTATTCGACTTCCATTTTTATTCAATTTGCTTTTCTATTCAACTTCTTTTTTGTTTAATTTCCAAATAGATCGTTAAGGTATAGTGGTTTCTGGATTGAACTTCCATTTTTAATTTTATGCAACTTTCATTTTTATTTTTATTCAACTTCCATTTTTATTCAATTTACTTTTCTATTAAACTTCATTTTCTATTTAATTTCCAAATAGTTCGTTAAAATATAGTGGTTTCTTGAATGAACTTCCATTTTTAAATTTCTGCAACTTCCATTTTTATTTTTATTAGACTTCCATTTTTATTCAATTTACTTTTCTATTCAACTTCCTTTTTTTATTGAATTTCCAAGCAAATCGTTAAGGTATAGTGGTTTCTGGATTGAAATTCCATTTTTAATTTCATGCAACTTTCATTTTTATTTTTATTAAACTTCCATTTTTATTCAATTTACTTTTCTATTAAACTTCCTTTTTTATTTAATATACAAATAGATCGTTAAGGTATGGTGGCTTCTTGAATGAACTTCCATTTTTAATTTTCTGGAACTTCCATTTTTATTTTTATTTAACTTCCTTTTTCATTCTAGTTTCTTTTCTACTCAACTTCCTTTTTTATTTAATTTCCAAAGAGATCGTTAAGGTATAGTGGTTTCTGGATTGAACTTCCATTGTTAATTTTATGCAACTTTCATTTTTATTTTTATTCAACTTCCATTTTTATTCAATTTAATTTTCTAGTAAACATCCTTTTTTATTTAATTTCCAAATAGATCGTTAAGGAATAGTGGTTTCTTGAATGAACTTCAATTTTTAATTTTTTTCAACTTTTATTTTTATTTTTATTCCACTTCCATTTTTATTCAATTTACTTTTCTATTCAACTTCCTTTTTTATTTAATTTCCTAATAGATCGTTCAGGTATAGTGGTTTTCTGAATGAATTTCTATTTTTAATTTTCTTCAACTTCCATTTTTATTTATAAGTAACTTCCATTTTTATTCAAGTTATTTTTCTATTCAACTTCCTTTTTATTTAATTTCCAAATAGATCGTTAAGGTATAGTGGTTTCTTGAATGAACTTCCATTTTTAATTTTCTGCAACTTCCATTTTTATTTTTATTTAACTTCCTTTTTCAGTCAAGTTTCTTTTCTTTTCAACTTCCTTTTTTATTTAATTTCCCAACAGATCGTTAAGGTATACAGGTTTCTGGATTGAACTTCCATTTTTAATTTTATGCAACTTTCACTTTTATTTTTATTCAACTTCCATTTTTATTCAATTTACTTTTCTATGAAACTTCCTTTTTTATTTAATTTCCAAATAGATCGTTAAGGTCTAGTGGTTTCTTTAATGAACTTCCATTTTTAATTTTATGGAACTTCCATTTTTATTTTTATTCAGCTTCCATTTTTATTAAAGTTATTTTTCTATTCAACTTCCTTTTTTTTTAGTTTCCAAATAGATCGTTAAGGTATAATGGTTTCTTGAATGAACTTCCATTTTTAATTTTCAGCAAATTCCATTTTTATTTTTATTTAACTTCATTTTTTATTCAAAATTATTTTCTACTCAACTTCCATTTTTATTTAATTTCCAAATAGATCGTTAAGGTATAGTGATTTCTGGATTGAACTTCCAATGTTAATTTTATGCAACTTTCATTTTTATTTTTATTCAACTTCCTTTTTTATTCAATTTACTTTTCAATTAAACTTCTTTTTTTATTTAACTTCCAAATAGATCGTTAAGGTATAGTGGTTTCTTGAATGAACTTCCATTTTTAATTTTTTGCAACTTTTATTTTTATTTTTATGTAACTTCCATTTTTATTCAATTTACTTTTCTGTTCGATTTCCTCTTTTATTTTATTTCCAAATAGATTGTTAACGTATAGTGGTTTCTTGAATGAACTTCCAATTTTAATTTTATGCAACTTTCATTTTTATTTTTATTCAACTTCCATTTTTATTCAATTTACTTTTCTATTAAACTTCCTTTTTTATTTAATTTTCAAATAGAACGTTAACGTATAATGGTTTCTGGATTGAACTTCCATTTTTAATTTTATGCAACTTTCATTTTTATTTTTATTCAACTTCCATTTTTATTAAATTTACTTTTCTATTAAACTTCATTTTTTATTTAATTTCCGAATAGATCGTTATGGTATAGTGGTTTCTTGAATGAACTTCCATTTTTAATTTTCTGGAACTTCCATTTTTATTTTTATTCAGCTTCCATTTTTATTCAAGTTATTTTTCTATTCAACTTCCTTTTTTATTTAGTTTCCAAATAGATCGTTAAGGTATAATGGTTTCTTAAATGAACTTCCATTTTTAATTTTCAGCAAATTCCATTTTTGTTTTTATTTAACTTCATTTTTTATTCAAAATTCTTTTCTACTCAACTTCCTTTTTTATTTAATTTCCAAATAGATCGTTAAGGTGTAGTGATTTCTGGATTGAACTGCCATTGTTAATTTTATGCAACTTTCATTTTTATTTTTATTCAACTTCCATTTTTATTCATTTTACTTTTCAATTAAACTTCCTTTTTTATTTAACTTCCAAATAGATCGTTAAGGTATAGTGGTTTCTTGAATGAACTCCCATTTTTAATTTTCTGCAACTTTTATTTTTATTTTTATGTAACTTCAATTTTTATGCAATTTACTTTTCTGTACGACTTCCTCTTTTATTTTATTTCCAAATAGATTGTTAAGGTATAGTGGTTTCTTGAATGAACTTCCAATTTTAATTTTATGCAACTTTCATTTTTATTTTTATTCAACTTCCATTTTTATTCAATTTACTTTTCTATTAAACTTCCTTTTTTATTTAATTTTCAAATAGAACGTTAACGTATAATGGTTTCTGGATTGAACTTCCATTTTTAATTTTATGCAACTTTCATTTTTATTTTTATTCAACTTCCATTTTTATTAAATTTACTTTTCTATTAAACTTCATTTTTTATTTAATTTCCAAATAGATCGTTAAGGTATAGTGGTTTCTTGAATGAACTTCCATTTTTAATTTTCTGCAACTTCCATTTTTATTTTTATTCGACTTCCATTTTTATTCAATTTACTTTTCTATTAAACTTCCTTTTTTATTTAATTTCCAAATAGATCGTTAAGGTATAATGGTTTCTTGAATGAACTTCCATTTTTAATTTTCTGCAAATTCCATTTTTATTTTTATTTAACTTCCTTTTTTATTCATGATTCTTTTCTACTCAACTTCCTTTTTTATTTAATTTCCAAATAGATCGTTAAGGTATAGTGGTTTCTGGATTGAACTTTCATTGTTAATTTTATGCAACTTTCATTTTTATTTTTATTCAACTTCCATTTTTATTCAATTTACTTTTCAATTAAACTTCCTTTTTTATTTAATTTCCAAACAGATCGTTAAGCTATAGTGGTTTCTTGAATGAACTTCCGTTTTTTATTTTCTGCAACTTTTATTTTTATTTTTATGTAACTTCCATTTTTATTCAATTTACTTTTCTGTTCGACTTCCTTTTTTATTTTATTTCCAAATAGATTGTTAACGTATAGTGGTTTCTTGAATGAACTTCCAATATTAATTTTATGCAACTTTCATTTTTATTTTTATTCAACTTCCATTTTTATTCAATTTACTTTTCTACTAAACTTCATTTTTTATTTAATTTTCAAATAGATTGTTAACGTATAATGGTTTCTGGATTGAACTTCCATTTTTAATTTTATGCAACTTCCATTTTTATTTCTATTCAACTTCCATTTTTATTAAATTTACATTTCTATTAAACTTCATTTTTTATTTAATTTCCAAATAGATCGTTAAGGTATAGTGGTTTCTTGAATGAACTTCTATTTTTAATTTTCTGCAACTTCCATTTTTATTTTTATTCGACTTTCATTTTTATTCAATTTACTTTTCTATTAAACTTCCTTTTTTATTTAATTTTCAAATAGATCGTTAAGAAATAATGGTTTCTTGAATGAACTTCCATTTTAAATTTTCTGCAACATCAATTTTTATTTTTATTTGACATCCATTTTTATTCAATTTACTTTTCTATTCAACTTCCTTTTTTATTTAATTTTCAAATAGATCGTTAAGGTATAGTGGTTTTTGGATTGAACTTCCATTTTTAATTTTCTGCAACTTTCTTTTTTATTCTTATTCAACTTCCAATTTTATTCAATTTACTTTTCTATTAAACTTCCTTTTTTATTTAATTTCCAAATAGATCGTTAAGGTATAGTGGTTTCTTGAATGAACTTCCGTTTTTATTTTTATTCGACTTCCATTTTTATTCAGTTTACTTTTCTATTAAACTTCCTTTTTTATTTAATTTCCAAATAGATCTTTAAGGAATAGTGGTTTCTTGAATGAACTTTCAATTTTAATTTTCTGCAACTTCCATTTTTCCATTTTTATTTTTATTTGACTTGCATTTTTATTCAATTTACTTTTCTTTTCAACTTCCTTTTTTATTTAATTTCCAAATAGATCGTTAAGGTATAGTGGTTTCTGGATTGAAATTCCATTTTTAATTTTTTGCAACTTTCTTTGTTATTTTTATTCAACTTCCATTTTAATTCAATTTACTTTTCTATTAAACTTCCTTTTTTATTTGATTTCCAAATAGATCGTTAAGGTATAGTGGTTTCTGGATTGAACTTCCATTTTTAATTTTCTGCAACTTTCTTTTTTATTCTTATTCAACTTCCAATTTTATTCAATTTACTTTTCTATTAAACTTCCTCTTTTATTTAATTTCCAAATAGATCGTTAAGGTATAGTGGTTTCTTGAATGAACTTCCGTTTTTATTTTTATTCGACTTCCATTTTTATTCAATTTACTTTTCTATTAAACTTCGTTTTTTATTTAATTTCCAAATAGATCTTTAAGGTATAATGGTTTCTCGAATGAACTTTGATTTTTAATTTTCTGCAACTTCAATTTTTATTTTTATTTGACTTCCATTTTTATTCAATTTACTTTTCTATTCAACTTCCTTTTTTATTTAATTTCCAAATAGATCGTTAAGGTATAGTGGTTTCTGGATTGAAATTCCATTTTTAATTTTTTGCAACTTTCTTTGTTATTTTTATTCAACTTCCATTTTAATTCAATTTACTTTTCTATTAAACTTCCTTTTTAATTAAATTTCCAAATAGATCGTTAAGGTATAATGGTTTCTTGAATGAACTTCCAGTTTTAATTTTCTGCCACTTCCATTTTTATTTTTATTCGACTTCCATTTTTATTCAATTTACATTTCTATTCAACTTCTTTTTTATTTAATTTCCAAATAGATCGTTAAGGTATAGTGGTTTCTGGATTGAACTTCCATTTTTAATTTTATGCAACTTTCATTTTTATTTTTATTCGACTTCCGTTTTTATTCAAATTATTTTTCTATTCAACTTCCTTTTTTATTTAATTTCCAAATAGATCGTTAAGGTATAGTGGTTTCTTGAATGAACTTCCATTTTTAATTTTCTGCAACTTCCATTTTTATTTTTATTTAACTTCCTTTTTCAGTCAAGTTCCCTTTCTACTCAACTTCCTTTTTTATTTAATTTCCAAATAGATCGTTAACGTATAGTGGTTTCTGGATTGAACTTCCATTTTTAATTTCATGCAACTTTCATTTTTATTTTTATTCAACTTCCTTTTTTTTTTTTTTGATTTCCAAATAGGTCGTTAAGGTATAGTGGTTTCTTGAATGAACTTCCATTTTTAATTTTCTGCAACTTCCATTTTTATTCAATTTACTTTTCTATTCAACTTCCTTTTTTATCTAATTTCCAAATAGATCGTGAAGGTATAGTGGTTTCTGGATTGAACTTCCATTTTTATTCAATTTACTTTTATATTAAACTTCTTTTTCTATTTAATTTCCAAATGGATCGTTAAGGTATAGTGGTTTCTTGAATGAACTTCCATTTTTATTTTTATTCGACTTCCATTTTTATTCAAGTTATTTTTCTATACAACTTCCTTTTTTTATTTAATTTCCAAATAGATCGTTAAGGTATAGTGGTTTCTTGAATGAACTTCCATTTTTAATTTTCTGCAACTTCCATTTTTATTTTTATTCGACTTCCATCTTTATAGCGACCCCGGTCTTTTCCCATTTGATTATTGTATCCGGACTTAGGTTCCGTAGATTTCGTCATTGTATAATTGTTGTTGTCATTCATTATTTTCTTATTTTGAGTCTTGGGTTGTGTTGGGAAGATTTGGAGCAGGTTGGTTGAGCTTAGGAACCAAGTCTAGTTGCCCAAATTTTGGCTTGTCCGCTCGAGCGGGGGATTGGACGCTCGAGCGGGAAGTCGTGAGTGACGCTCGAGCGGGGATTTGGGCGCTCGAGCGGGGACCTGTCTGCAAAAACTTCTGGGAGTGTGCATTCGCCGCTCGAGCGGGAGTTTGGCCGCTCGAGCGAGAGTCTGTGAGTGGCGCTCGAGCGGGGGTTTCCACGCTCGAGCGGGGCGACTGGTATAAAAATCCGAGATTCGACTTTCTGGATGATTTTTCATCTCCTTTTTGATTTTAAAACCCTAGAACCGTCTTCTCCCTCTCCCTACACACCTTCTCTCTTAGGTTTGATCTACTTAGAGTGTATTTCTACCCTAAGTCCTTTGTTAAAAAGATAGAGTGGGTCGAGGGCTTCCGTTTGATCTGAACAATCCTGGGTTTGGAGCACTTTGGTTTTCGTCATCTTCTCCATTCGACTTCTTCGCTTCAAGGTAGGGATTTCCTACTCCATCCTATAAGTTTTGTCCTAAGTTTTGATATTTTGATATGTTGGGAGTACTTTGGTAATTTTGGGAAAAACCCTAGTTGTATTAATAAATTAATTTGTATAATTAATTTAAGGAAATTGGGGAAATTGGTTAAATGCATGAAATTGAGGAATTCATTGATTAAATGGTGTAGTTGGATAATTAAAATCACTCGCTTATTGAATTGTTGATATATTTATTTCCAGTCTAGAAATAACTGTTTTGGGCTATCGGTAGAGGATAGTCGTGTTTGTTGTAGACATTGCATGTGGATTAGGAATAACTGAAACTAATCACATTGGTTAAGTCATTAATTTTGACTGTTGCATTAATACAGAAAATACGTGTATTGATTGAGCATTGCATTTGCATATATTGTTTTGTGTGGGAGGAGATAGGGGATGTACTCCACGGTTTAGGGGAAGATAGGGGATGGACCTCTAAACCGGATTTTGTTTGGGAGGAGATAGGGGATGGACTCCATTAGCATCACTTTTATGTGTGCTTATTTATATAGAAGTGTTTTATTTGATACAACACTACAATGTGTATCAATCTGGAAGTATGAAGTGTTTTGAGTTGAGCTTGAGTCTCATTTGTTTGTTGACATTGGAAGAATGTGAATATGATATATATATATATATATAATTCACTATTGTAAGTGTAGGAACCCACATTTTATGTTCCCATCATGTTCATGAGCATCTGTGTGATTATGATTCGTTAAGGTTGCATGTGTGTGTTGTGATTTGTTTCGCTTGAGTTAATGTGATCCATGCCTTGTTTTGAAGCCTTGCGATTTGTCTAAGTGTAGTATGCTTGTCTTGTTCCTTCCTTGATGTGAAACTTAGGTCACGCCTTGCCTGAGTTATACTAGCCGATGTTATTCCAAGCCGAGGTCATCCTTAGTCTAGTAGTAGTATCTTGGAACCCCTTGTCGACCTCCGTCCTTGCCTTGACCACATTAGCCGAGATGTTACCTTGCACCCAAGTGATCTCGTCCTGGAGTGGTATGACCTAGGCCGAGGTGTGGCGCATCTAGGCCAAGATGTGGCACAACTTAGTCAAGTGTTGTCCTTCCTAGCCGAGGTCATTGTCACTTTAGTTGCCGAAGTCCTTTGATAGCCGATGTCATTCCTTTGCCGGAGTGCCATTCCGTGTAGCGTGTTAGATACGCCCTGTTGTCAGCCGATGTCATTGCCTCGTCAGAGAGCCCATACCGCTTTGCTTGTTGAACACCCTTTCCACCATGCCTTGTCTGGTTTGTCAGCCACCTTTTCAGGTAGAACCCAACCAGTCGCCGCCACGTGTCTCAGCAGAGGGTTAACCCCAGAACCGGGTATAGAAAACTATCATTTGGTGTCATAACCTTGTCTTGTAGAGAGAGAAGCTCTAGGAAGGAGAAAGAGTTTTAGAGTGAGGAAGTAGATCCTCAAGCTTGATTCCTAGAGATCCGACCGTTAGATCCGCGTTCTAAGGTTAGATTCTTGATCTACTCATGATGTTCTTTATGTTTATGTTATTGCATTGCATGATTGAAAATGATTTGTAAGCCATGCATCGTTTTGAAGCTCGATTTTAGAAAGAGAAAATGACATTCATGTGTTCTTCAAGAAAAGTCTTGTTTTGATCCGAAAGCTTGCATAAATAATCATGTTTTTGTGTTTGTTTCCGCAAGAATTCCAAGTACGGGTACCCAGGTCCATGTTTTCAAACTCATAGCACGAAAACCCCAGATTTTGATGACAAATTATGATTGAACATCCATATTTTTCATATTTTCACACTCATGTTCTTCACGTTCATCAGCAGAGGGATACCCAGAGTTTCCCGACCTCTTTTCCTTGCATGAGGCCCTTGGGAACACACCTCAGCGAGGAGGTGTGGAACCTCGGCCTAGACCTGGTTGGTGCCCAGCATGTTTTCCGAAACCATTTGTGTACATACGAAACTTGTTGAAGGTGCATTCAATAGGCCTTGCCCTGTGTTTGTAGGACTTGGGCTTGTCTCGACCCCGACGTGTGAAGAAACTATGTGAGTGGTATTTTTAATAAAGCTATGTTACACTTGTTTTCATAAATCTCGTCTTGCCTTGTTTTGAAAAGTACTTGATTTAGCATGAATGACTATCCCTACTTGCTTATTAAACGCTATCTTGTTTTGATGACATGTCTTGAAAGTCCTTAGCTGCAGGGGACTATAATGCAACTGCACTCTTGTCTTGAAAGTCCTTAGCTGCAGGGGACTATAATGCAACTGCACTCTTGTCTTGAAAGTCCTTAGCTGCAGGGGACTATAATGCAACTGCACTCTTGTCTTGAAAGTCCTTAGCTGCAGGGGACTATAATGCAACTACACTCTTGTCTTGATATGTCATCGCACTTGTAATATGTGGATGTAATAACATCTAAGAACTTGACAGGCCGGCAATGAACTTGATTTCCCTCTTGATTGTAAAGTATGCTATGTATTGTTTGAAAGAAATCTTGGATATCAATCATGCAAAACCTTTATTTCTAATATCATTCACTGAGTATCCAAGCTCACTCTCTCTATATATATGTAGGTGACGAACAAGAAGGCATTGAGGCCTAGACGCGATGCCGATGTGTTTTTGGGTGCATTGCCGACATGTTTTGGATTATCATTTTGTACCGTCTTGAAGATCATGCTTCTCGGCTTGTTTTCATTTGTACTTGTATACGTCGGCTTGAGAAGCCTTTTGGTCAAGATGTGTTTTGTATCTCATTTCCCTATTGTATTTAAGTTGTAAGACTTTGTAAGGATGTATGTCATTTCATTGGACTTAAGCACGGCTCTCATGGACTATTTAGATTCTGTATATGTATATATATTGCTTCCGCACTCGTAAGCCCCATATTTTATACTCTGATTGTGTGTGATTTTGTAAGTCGGCTTTCGGTAATCTCGGATTACTGGCCATCGCGGCACCCAAACTACTAGGGGCGGTTTGGGGGCGTGACAGTAAGTTTGGCCAGGTTCTAAGCCATATTGATAATATTGGAAAGTGAAACGTGTCGTTGACAATAGTGTCATGAGATTCGATAATGATGTAATTGATTATCTTGGTTAACCATCTATTGAATGCTATTGCTTTATTCAATGCTTATATTTGGTTTAGTATATTTCTACTGGGTTGTGACTCACCCTATATGGGAACATCATTTTCAGGTTCAGGTGATAAGCTACCTCCAAGGACATAGCTTGGAAGGATTTGGATTTTGAAGATTATTTTTAGTTATTTGCTTTCATTAGTTAATACATGTAAACATACAAGCCTAGGGCTTTATTTGTATTTGAGTTAGAACTCATACTTTTGTGTCCAAGTGTTGGCTTGGAAAGATGTAAGCCTGTAGGGCATTTAATTTGATGTTACATGTAATGCTTTTGTTTAGTAAGACTCTGATGAATATTATAATGAACTGTTTCCTTTTTAAACATTGCATGTTGATGTTATATATATTTAATGGGTTTATTTTCGAGGGCGTTACAATCTTTATTCATGTCATTTTTCTATTCAACTTCCTTTTTTATTTAATTTCCAAATAGATCGTTAAGGTATACTGGTTTCTTCAATGAACTTCCAATTTTAATTTTCTGCAAACTTCCATTTTTACTTCCATTCAACTTCTTTTTTTATTCAAGTTTCTTTTCTATTCAACTTCCTTTTTTATTTAATTTCTAAAAGGTCGTTAAGGTATACTGGTTTCTGGAGTGAACTTCCATTTTTAATTTTATGCAACTTTCACTTTTATTTTTATTCAACTTCCATTTTTATTCAATTTACTTTTCTATTAAGCTTCCTTTTTTATTTAATTTCCAAATAGATCGTTAAGGTCTAGTGGTTTCTTTAATGAACTACCATTTTTAATTTTATGGAACTTCCATTTTTATTTTTATTCAGCTTCCATTTTCATTCAAGTTATTTTTCTATTCAACTTCCATTTTTATTTAATTTCCAAATAGGTCGTTAAGGTATAATGGTTTCTTGAATGAACTTTCATTTTTATTTTCTGCAAATTCCATTTTTATTTTTATTTAACTTCGTTTTTTATTCAAGATTCTTTTCTACTCAACTTCCCTTTTTATTTAATTTCCAAATAGATCGTTAAGGTATAGTGGTTTCTGGATTGAACTTCCATTGTTAATTTTATGCAATTTTCATTTTTATTTTTATTCAACTTCCATTTTTATTCAATTTACTTTTCAATTAAACTTCCTTTTTTATTTTATTTCCAAATAGATCGTTAAGGTATAGTGATTTCTTGAATAAACTTCCAATTTTAATTTTATGCAACTTTCATTTTTATTTTTATTCGACTTCAATTTTTATTCAATTTACTTTTCTATTAAACTTCTTTTTTTATTTAATTTCCAAATAGATCGTTAACGTATAATGGTTTCTGGATTGAATTTCCATTTTTAATTTTATGCGACTTTCATTTTTATTTTTATTCAACTTCTATTTTTATTAAATTTACTTTTCTCTTAAACTTCATTTTTTATTTAATTTCCAAATAGATCGTTAACATATAGTGGTTTCTGGATTGAACTTCCATTTTTAATTTTCTGCAACTTTCTTTTTTATTCTTATTCAACTTCCAATTTTATTCAATTTACTTTTCTATTAAACTTCCTTTTTTATTTAATTTCCAAATAGATCGTTATGGTATAGTGGTTTCTTGAATGAACTTCCATTTTTAATTTTCTGCAACTTCCATTTTTATTTTTATTCGACTTCCATTTTTATTCAATTTACTATTCTATTAAACTTCCTTTTTTATTTAATTTCCAAATAGATCGTTAAGGTATAGTGGCTTCTTGAATGAACTTTCATTTTTAATTTTCTGCAACTTCCATTTTTATTTTTTTTTGACTTCCATTTTTATTCAATTTACTTTTCTATTCAACTTACTTTTTTATTTAATTTCCAAATAGATCGCTAAGGTATAGTGGTTTCTGGATTGAACTTCCATTTTTAATTTTTTGCAACTTTCTTTTTTATTTATATTCAACTTCCATTTTAATTCAATTTACTTTTCTATTAAACTTCCTTTTTTTACTAAATTTCCAATTAGATTGTTAAGGTACAGTGGTTTCTTGAATAAACTTCCATTTTTAATTTTCTGCAACTTCCACTTTTATTTTTATTCGACTTCCATTTTTATTCAATTTGCTTTTCTATTCAACTTCTTTTATATTTAATTTCCAAATAGATTGTTAAGGTATAGTGGTTTCTGGATTGAACTTCCATTTTTAATTTTATGCAACTTTCATTTTTATTTTTATGAAACTTCCATTTTTATTCAATTTACTTTTCTATTAAGCTTTATTTTCTATTTAATTTCCAAATAGATCGTTAAGATATAGTGGTTTCTTGAATGAACTTCCATTTTTAAATTTCTGCAACTTCCATTTTTATTTTTATTCGACTTCCATTTTTATCCAATTTATTTTTCTATTCAACTTCCTTTTTTAGTGAATTTCCAAACAGATCGTTAAGGTATAGTGGTTTCTAGATTGAAATTCCATTCTTAATTTCATGCAACTTTCATTTTTATTTTTATTAAACTTCCGTTTTTATTCAATTTACTTTTCTATTAAACTTCCTTTTTTATTTAATATCCAAATAGATCGTTAAGGTATGGTGTCTTCTTCAATGAACTTCCATTTCCAATTTTTTGCAACTTCCATTTTTATTTTTATTTAACTTCCTTTTTCATTCTAGTTTCTTTTCTACTCAACTTCCTTTTTTATTTAATTTCCAAATAGATCGTTAAGGTATAGTGGTTTCTGGATTGAACTTCCATTGTTAATTTTATGCAACTTTCATTTTTATTTTTATTCAACTTCCATTTTTATTCAATTTACTTTTCCATTAAGCATCCTTTTTTATTTAATTTCCAAATAGATCGTTAAGGTATAGTGTTTTCTTGAATGAACTTCTATTTTTAATTTTCTGCAACTTTTATTTTTATTTTTATTCCACTTCCATTTTTATTCAATTTACTTTTCTATTCAACTTCCTTTTTTATTTAATTTCCTAATAGATCGTTCAGGTATAGTGGTTTCTTGAATGAATTTCTATTTTTAATTTTCTGCAACTTCCATTTTTATTTATAAGTAACTTCCATTTTTATTCAAGTTATTTTTCGATTCAACTTCCTTTTTATTTAATTTCCAAATAGATCGTTAAGGTATAGTGGTTTCTTGAATGAACTTCCATTTTTAATTTGCTGCAACTTTTTATTTTTATTTTTATTTAACTTCCTTTTTCAGTCAAGTTTCTTTTCTATTCAACTTCCTTTTTTATTTAATTTCCAAACAGATCGTTAAGGTATACTGGTTTCTGGATTGAACTTCCATTTTTAATTTTATGCAACTTTCACTTTTATTTTTATTCAACTTCCATTTTTATTCAACTTACTTTTCTATTAAGCTTCCTTTTTTATTTAATTTCCAAATAGATGGTGAAGGTCTAGTGGTTTCTTTAATGAACTTCCATTTTTAATTTTATGGAACTTCCATTTTTATTTTTATTCAGCTTCCATTTTTATTCAAGTTATTTTTCTATTCAACTTCCTTTTTTATTTAATTTCCAAATAGATCGTTAAGGTATAATGGTTTCCTGAATGAACATCCATTTTTAATTTTCTGCAAATTCTATTTTTATTTTTATTTAACTTCCTTTTTTATTCAAGATTCTTTTCTACTCAACTTCCCTTTTTATTAAATTTCCAAATAGATCGTTAAGGTATAGTGGTTTCTGGATTGAACTTGCAATTTTAATTTTATGCAACTTTCATTTTTATTTTTATTCAACTTCCATTTTTATTCAATTTACTTTTCTATTAAACTTCCTTTTTTATTTAATTTCCAAATAGAAAGTTAACGTATAATGGTTTCTGGATTGAACTTCCATTTTTAATTTTAGGCAACTTTCATTTTTATTTTTATTCAACTTCCATTTTTATTAAATTTACTTTTCTATTAAACTTCATTTTTATTTAATTTCCAAATAGATCGTTAAGGTATAGTCGTTTCTTGAATGAACTTCCATTTTTAATTTTCTGCAACTTCCGTTTTTATTTTTATTCGACTTCCATTTTTATTCAATTTACTTTTCTATTAAACTTCCTTTTTTATTTAATTTCCAAATAGATCGTTAAGGTATAATGGTTTCTTGAATGAACTTCCATTTTTAATTTTCTGCAGCTTCCATTTTTATTTTTATTTGACTTCCATTTTTATTCAATTTACTTTTGTATTCAACTACCTTTTTTTATTTAATTTCCAAATAGATCGTTAAGGTATAGTGGTTTCTGGATTGATGTTCCATTTTTAATTTTCTGCAACTTTCTTTTTTATTCTTATTCAACTTCCAATTTTATTCAATTTACTTTTCTATTAAACTTCCTTTTTTATTTAATTTTCAAATAGATCGTTAAGGTATAGTGGTTTCTTGAATGAACTTCCATTTTTATTTTTATTCGACTTCCAATTTTATTCAATTTACTTTTCTATTAAACTTCCTTTTTTATTTAATTTCCAAATTGATCTTTATGGTATAGTGCTTTCTTGAATGAACTTTCATTTTTAATTTTCTGCAACTCCCATTTTTATTTTTATTTGACTTCCATTTTTATTCAATTTACTTTTCTATTCAGCTTCCTTTTTTATTTAATTTCCAAATAGATCGTTAGGGTATAGTGGTTTCTGGATTGAAATTCCATTTTTAAGTTTTTGCAACTTTCTTTGTTAGTTTTATTCAACTTCCATTTTAATTCAATTTACTTTTCTATTAAACTTCCTTTTTTATTAAATTTCCAAATAGATCGTTAAGGTATAGTGGTTACTTGAATGAACTTCCATTTTTAATTTTCTGCAACTTCCGTTTTTATTTTTATTTGACTTCCATTTTTATTCAATTTACTTTTCTATTCAACTTTTTTTTTATTTAATTTCAAAATAGATCGTTAAGGTATAGTGGTTTCTTGAATGAACTTCAATTTTTAATTTTATGCAACTTTCATTTTTATTTTTATTCGACTTCCATTTTTATTCAAATTATTTTTCTATTCCACTTCCTTTTTTATTTAATTTCCAAATAGATCGTTAAGGTATAGTGGTTTCTTGAATGAACTTCCATTTTTAATTTTCTGCAACTTTCATTTTTATTTTTATTTAACTTCCTTTTTCAATCAAGTTTCCTTTCTACTCAACTTCCTATTTTATTTAATTTCCAAATAGATCGTTAACGTATAGGGGTTTCTGGATTGAACTTCCATTTTTAATTTCATGCAACTTTCATTTTTATTTTCATTCAACTTCCATTTTTACTCAATTTACTTTTCAATTAAACTTCCTTTTTTTTTTATTTCCAAGTAGGTCGTTAAGGTATAGTGGTTTCTTGAATGAACTTCCATTTTTAATTTTCTGCAACTTCCATTTTTATTCAATTTACTTTTCTATTCAACTTCCTTTTTTATTTAATTTCCAAATAGATCGTTAATGTATAGTGGTTTCTGGATTGAACATCCATTTTTAATTTTATGCAACTTTCATTTTTATTTTTATTTAACTTCCATTTTTATTCAATTTACTTTTCTATTAAACTTCATTTTCTATTTAATTTCGAAATGGATCGTTAAGGTATAGTGGTTTCTTGAATGAACTTCCATTTTTGATTTTCTGCAATTTCCATTTTTATTCAAGTTATTTTTCTATACAACTTCCTTTTTTATTTAATTTCCAAATAGATCGCTAAGGTATAGTGGTTTCTTGAATGCACTTCCATTTTTAATTTTCTGCAACTTCCATTTTTATTTTTATTCGACTTCCTTCTTTATTCATGTCATTTTTCTATTCCACATCCTTTTTTATTTAATTTCCAAATAGATCGTTAAGGTATAGTGGTTTCTTGAATGAATTTCTATTTTTAATTTTCTGCAACTTCCATTTTTATTTTTATTTAACTTCCTTTTTCAATCAAGTTTCTTTTCTACTCAACTTCCTTTTTTATTTAATTTCCAAATAGATCGTTAACGTATAGTGGTTTCTGGATTGAACTTCCATTTTTAATTTTATGCAACTTTCATTTTTATTTTTATTCAACTTCCATTTTTGTTCAATTTATTTTTCTATTAAACTTCCTTTTTTATTTAATTTCCAAATAGATTGTTAAGGTATAATGGTTTCTGGATTGAACTTCCATTTTTTATTTTATGCAACTTTCATTTTTATTTTTATTCAACTTCCATTTTTATTCAATTTACTTTTCTACTAAAATTTCTTTTCAATTTAATTTCCGAATAGATCGTTAAGGTATATTGGTTTTTGAATGAATTTCCATTTTTAATTTTTTTCAACTTCCATTTTTATTTTTATTCGATTGCCATTTTTATTCGATTTACTTTTCTATTAAACTTCCTTTTTTAATTAATTTCCAAATAGATCGTTAAGGTATAGTAGTTTCTTGAATGAACTTCCTTTTTTAATTTTTTGCATCTTCAATTTCTATTTTTATTTAACTTCCATTTTTATTCAACTTACTTTTCTATTAAACTTCCTTTTTTATTTAATTTCCAAATGGATCGTTAAGGTATAGTGGTTTCTGGATTGAACTTCCATTTTTAATTTTATGCAACTTTCATTTTTATTTTTATTCAACTTCCATTTTTATTCAATTTACTTTTCTATTAAACTTCCATTTTTATTTAATTTCTAAATAGATCGTTAAGGTATAGTGGTTTCTGGATTGAACTTCCATTTTTAATTTTATGCAACTTTCATTTTTATTCAACTTACTTTTCTATGAAACTTCATTTTTTATTTAATTTCCAAATAGATCGTTAAGGTATAGTGGTTTCTTGAATGATCTTCCATTTTTAATTTTCTGCAAATTTCATTTTTATTTTTATTTAACTTCCTTTTTTATTCAAGATTCTTTTCTACACAACTTTCTTTTTTATTTAATTTCCAAATAGATCGTTAAGGTATAGTGGTTTCTGGATTGAACTTCCATTTTTAATTTTATGCAACTTTCATTTTTATTTTTATTTAACTTCCATTTTTATTCAATTTAGTTTTCTATTAAACTTCCTTTTCTATTTAATTTCCAAATGGATCGTTAAGGTATAGTGGTTTCTTGAATGAATTTCCATTTATAATTTTCTGCAACTTCCATTTTTGTGCAAGTTATTTTTCTATACAACTTCCTTTTTTTTTAATTTCCAAAAGATCGTTAAGGTATAGTGCTTTCTTGAATGAACTTCCATTTTTAATTTTCTGCAACTTTCATTTTTATTTTTATTTAACTTCCTTTTTCAATGAAGTTCCTTTTCTAGTCAACTTCCTTTTTTATTTAATTTCCAAATAGATCGTTAACGTATAGTGGTTTCTGAATTGAACTTCCATTTTTAATTTTATGCAACTTTCATTTTTATTTTTATTCAATTTCCATTTTTATTCAATTTACATTTCTATTAAACTTCCTTTTCTATTTAATTTCCAAATGGATCGTTAAGGTATAGTGGTTTCTTGAATGAACTTCCATTTTTAATTTTCTGCAACTTCCATTTTTATTTTTATTCGACTTCCATTTTTATTCAAGTTATTTTTCTATACAACTTCCTTTTTTTTTTAATTTCCAAAAGATCGTTAAGGTATAGTGGTTTCTTGAATGAACTTCCATTTTTAATTTTCTGCAACTTCCATTTTTATTTTTATTTAACTTCCTTTTTCAATCAAGTGTCTATTCTAGTCAACTTCCATTTTTATTTAATTTCCAAATAGATCGTTAACGTATAGTGGTTTCTGAATTGAACTTCCATTTTTAATTTTATGCAACTTTCATTTTTATTTTTATTCAATTTCCATTTTTATTCAATTTACTGTTCTATTAAACTTCCTTTTTTATTTCATTTCCAAATAGATCGTTAAGGTATAGTGGTTTTTGGATTGAACTTCAATTTTTAATTTTATGCAACTTTCTTTTTTATTTTTATTCAACTTCCATTTTTATTCAATTTACTTTTCTATTTAACTTCATTTTCTATTTAATTTCCAAATAGATCGTTAAGGTATAGTGCTTTTTGAATGAACTTCCATTTTTAATTTTATGCAACTTTCATTTTTATTTTTATTCAACTTCCATTTCTATTCAATTACTTTTCTATTAAACTTCCTTTTTTTATTTAATTTCCAAATAGATCGTTAAGGTATAGTAGTTTCTGGATTGAACTTCTATTTTTGATTTTATGCGACTTTCATTTTTATTTTTATTCAACTATCATTTTTATTCAATTTACTTTTCTATTAAACTTCATTTTCTACTTAATTTCCAAATAGATCGTTAATGTATTGTGGTTTCTTGAATGAATTTCCACTTTTAATTTTCTGCAACTTCCATTTTTATTTTTATTCAACTTCGATTTTTATTCAAGTTATTTTCCTATTCAACATCCTTTTTTATTTAATTTCCCAATAGATCGTTAAGGTATAGTGGTTTCTTGAATGTACTCCCATTTTTAATTTTCTGGAACTTCAATTTTTATTTTTATTTAACTTCCTTTTTTGTTCAGGTTTCTTTTCTACTCAACTTCATTTTTTATTTAATTTCCAAACAGATCGTTAAGGTATAGTGGTTTCTGGATTGAACTTCCGTTTTTAATTTTCTGCAACCTCTATTTTTATTTTTATTCAACTTCCATTTTTATTCAATTTACTTTTCTTTTAAACATCCTCTTTTTATTTAATTTCCAAATAGATCGTTAAGGTATAGTGGTTTCTTTAATGAACTTCCATTTTCAATTTTCTACAACTTCCGTTTTTATTTCTATTCAACTTCCTTTTTTATGTAATTTCCAAACAGATCGTTATGGTATAGTGGTTTCTGGATTGAACTTCCATTTTTAATTTTATGCAACTTTCATTTTTACTTTTATTCAACTTCCATTTTTATTCAATTTACTTTTCTATTAAACTTATTTTTTTATTTAATTTCGAAATAGATCGTTAAGGTATAGTGGTTTCTTTAATGAACTTCCATTTTTAATTTTATGAAACTTCCATTTTTATTTTTATTCATCTTCCATTTTTATTCAAGTTATTTTTCTATTCAACTTCCTTTTTTATTTAGTTTCCAAATAGATCGTTAAGGTATAGTGGTTTTTGAATGAACTTCCATTTTTAATTTTCTGCGACTTCCATTTTTATTTTTATTTAACTTCCATTTTTATTCAATTTACTTTTCTATTAAACTTCTTTTTTTATTTAATTTCGAAATAGATCGTTAAGGTATAGTGGTTTCTCCAATGAACTTTTATTTTTAATTTTATGCAACTTCCATTTTTATTTTTATTCAACTTCTATTTTTATTCTAGTTATTTTCCTATTCAACATCCTTTTTTATTTAATTTCCCTATAGATCGTTAAGGTATAGTGGTTTCTTGAATGAACTTCCATTTTTAATTTTCTGCAAATTTCATTTTTATTTTTATTTGACTTCCTTTTTTGTTCAGGTTTCTTTTCTACTCAACTTCCTTTTTTATTTAACTTCCAAATAGATCGTTAAGGTATAGTGGTTTCTGGATTGAACTTCCATTTTTAATTTTCTACAACTTCTATTTTTATTTTAGTTGAACTTCCATTTTTATTCAAGTTACTTTTCTTTTAAACATCCTTTTTTATTTAATTTCCAAATAGATCGTTAAGGTATCGTGGTTTCTTCACTGAACTTCCATTTTTAATTTTCTGCAACTTCCGTTTTTATTTCTATTCAACTTCTTTTTTTCTTCAAGTTTTTTTTTTCTATTAAACTTCCTTTTTTATGTAATTTCCAAATAGATCGTTATGGTATAGTGGTTTCTGGATTGAACTTCCATTTTTTATTTTATGCAACTTTCATTTTTACTTTTATTCAACTTCCATTTTTATTCAATGTACTTTTCTATTAAACTTCTTTTTTTATTTAATTTCGAAATAGATCGTTAAGGTATAATGGTTTCTTTAATGAACTTCCACTTTTAATTTTATGCAACTTCCACTTTTCTTTTTATTCAACTTCCATTTTTATTCAAGTTATTTTTCTATTCAACTTCCTTTTTGATTTAGTTTCCAAATAGATCGTTAAGGTATAGTGGTTTCTTGAATGAACTTCCATTTTTAATTTTCTTCAGCTTCCTTTTTTATTTTTATTTAACTTCCTTTTTTATTCAAGTTTCTTTTTTACTCAACTTCCTTTTTTATTTAATTTCTAAATAGGTCATTAAAGTATAGTGGTTTCTGGATTGAACTTCCATTTTTAATTTTCTGCAACTTCCATTTTTATTTTTATTCAACTTCCATTTTTATGCAATTTACTTATCTATTTAATTTCGAAACAGATCGTTAAGGTATAGTGGTTTTTGAATGAACTTCCATTTTTAATTTTCTGCAACTTCCATTTCTATTCAATTAACATTTCTATTCAACTTCCTTTTTTATTGAATTTCCAAATAGGTCGTTAAGGTATAGTTGTTTTTGGATTGAACTTCCATTTTTAATTTTATGCAACTTTCATTTTTATTTTCATTCAACTTCCATTTTTATTCAACTTACTTTTCTATTAAACTTCCTTTTTTATTTAATTTCCAAATAGATCGTTAAGTTATAGTGGTTTCTTGAATGAACTTCCTTTTTTAATTTTGTGCAACTTCCATTTTTATTTTCATTTAACTTCATTTTTCATTCAAGTTTCTTTTCTACTCAACTTCCTTTTTTATTTAATTTCCAAATATATCGTTAAGGTATAGTGGTTTCTGGATTGAACTTCCATTTTTAATTTTATGCAACTTTCATTTTTATTTTTATTCAACTTCCATTTTTATTCAATTTATTTTTCTTTTAAACTTCCTTTTCTATTTAATTTCCAAATAGATCGTCAAGGTATAGTGGTTTTTGAATGAACTTCTGTCACGCCCCACTTTTTATTACTCAGAGTCATTACCAAATTCTTTAACTTAATCCAATTTCAGAGATAACATGCAGAAATAAACTCATACATTCAATCCGTAGAAATGATTAACGATACTCTCATACGTATGCAAAGTAAACATTACATGAACTAACTTAATAAATTGCCCTTGGGCTTACATCATTAAAAGTACAAGAAGAAGGGTGTAACCCTTTACAACAATGGCATTCCTCCAACATAACTAAGGCCCCGTGGCCAACAAATAAGAAGATCCAAATCTTGTAGCACACCCTGCTAAACACCTGAAAAAAATTCAACAACATGGGATGAACATATAGTCCAGTAGGGATCTCAACATGATCCTCAACAATAACAACATTACAGATAGCTATGATCATGAACACCCATTCTCATACTAGAATAATAATGTGACAGTTTATACAAAATATATATATATATATAAATATATATATATATATATATGAACTTTTCTTGAAAACAATCATTTAATTCACCGCTATAAGCGATTTATCCCCCCTTTTTTCCTTTCATTAGCCCCCGTTCCCAATCTTTTATAACATTAACAATTACTTAGAAACATAGATTCACTAAGCCCATTACTCTTCCATTTGCCACACATACAACAAATGTGCCATTTCAAAACATATTTGGCATTTCAATGCAATTCCAATTATATCATAATTATCCATGCACACCTCTATAAAAAAGATAACAACTCAACTACATACATAAAATCAATCAATGAGTCAACTCGTCCCTCCAACACTGTAACAAATACAATCCACAATGTTTCCAGATACACTGAAACAATAACAAAACAACACTGCACTACTAACTATATGCGTAGTAAGCCAAAGATACACTTCTCACCACAATCTACCAGTTTACCAGGCGCTAGCTGGAAGGGTATGGTACCTTAGATTATCAGCGCGTCAGTTCTCCAGGCGCTAGCTGGAAGGGTATGATACCTTAGATTATCAGCGCGTTAGTTCTCCAGGCGCTAGCTGGAAGGGTATGATACCTTTGATTATAAGCGCTGAACACATAAGTGTGTGGAGTCCATCCCCTATCTTCTCACACACACTGGAGTACAACCCCTCTCTTCTCCCAAACCAGTATACAAATATAATGTAATTCAGCATTTCATTACATATAATGTTCAATCAACAATGGTGTATTACATACACAGCAATTCAACACAACCACGTCATCCTCCACCGATGACCAAAGATAAAACCTCTAGATGCAAATATGTAGTACACCTATTAAAGACTCAATTACTATGAGACCACAAACCCGACAACAACATCAACATGGTAGTTCAAGATACAATTCCACACATGTGTGTGTTCAACACTCATGAAACAATAATTCAATTTTCATACGTATTTCAAAACACTTTTCCCATTTCACAAAATGAATTCCACTTCCTTTGTTTTCACAAAATCATTCCCATGGACAAAAGCCATAACTTATTTAAATTCACTACATTCTTTTCAAAGCCATTTCGAACTAATTATGCAAATTAAGTCATAAACAATAAATTAGGGTTTTTCCTTCCTCTTTCTCAACATTGACCAAAAAGGCCCAATTTACATCAACAAACAACAATAACCACAATTAAGACTCAAAATACCTAAGTATTTGCCCCAAAGATCAAAACCCCTCAATTAATTTATTAAATCAAATAAAAGAAATTAGGGTTTCCTCCCCTTTCAATAACCACATGCTAATTAACACTCCAAATAGCCCAAAACAACTCTCAATGATAACATAACCATTTCAAATACCCAACCCTAGGTTCCTTCCCATGATTTCAAACAAATCCAACATGGATATGATTTTTATGCAATACAAAATTACCACATGTCTATCTATAGACGAAGTATTGAAGAGAAACAAGGAGAATCCATACCTCAAATGGAGAACTCAAATAGAGAAGACGACCCAAAATCAAAGTGCTCCAAATCCCAAATTTCTTGGATCACAACGAAGCCCTCGACGATCAACACATTTCTTACAAAGGTCCAAGGTGAGGAAAGCACTCTAGCTAGATCAATCCTAAGAGAGAAGTTAGGTTTTAGAGTGAGGTGCCCTCCAATGGAAGTTTTGAAAAAATAAGAGAGAGAAAGGAAATCAAAAAGTGATCAAAAAGTGATTTCACAGGCTGATATAATAACAGGTCCGCTCGAGCGTACAACACTCCGCTCGATCGTCAGACACAGGTTCACGCTCGAGCGTCCAAATTTTCGCTCGAGCGCCGAATGCACTCTCCAAGAATTTTCTGCAGACGACCAAAATGCTGAGAGAAGGAAATTCACGCTCGAGCGTCCAAACTGCCGCTCGAGCGGAAAGGCAGCAACAAAAGCCCGCTCGAGCGTCAAACCGCCGCTCGAGCGGAGAGACCAAAACCTGGGCAAAAATTTCAAAGCTTTAAAACACCACCAACTAATGCCCAACTTGTCCATCACAACCCAAAACTCTAAAACAAAGAGTAAGGGATAGAAATGAGAATAAGACAACTACGAATCTACGGAACCGAGTTCGGATTACAGTTAAACAACAACAGGGAATACTGGGATCGCTATAACTTCCATTTTTATTTAATTTACTTTTCAATTCAACTTCCTTTTTTATTTAATTTCCAAATCGATCGTTAAGGTATAGTGGTTTCTGGATTGAACTGCCATTTTTAATTTTATGCAACCTTCATTTTTATTTTTTTTCAACTTCCATTTTTGTTCAACTTACTTTTCTATTAAACTTCCTTTTTTATGTAATTTCCAAATAGATCGTTAAGGCATAGTAGTTTTTGAATGAACTTCCATTTTTAATTTTCTACATTGTCCATTTTTATTTTTATTCGACTTCCATTTTTATTCAATTTACTTTTCTATTCAACTTCCTTTTTTTTTTAATTTCCAAATAGATCGTCAAGGTATAGTGGTTTCTGGATTGAAATTCCATTTTTAATTTGATGCAACTTCCATTTTTATTTTTATTTAACTTCTTTTTTTATTCAAGTTTGTTTTCTACTCAACTTCCTTTTTTATTTAATTTCCAAATAGATCGTTAAGGTATAGTGGTTTCTTGAATGAACTTCCATTTTTAATTTTCTGCAACTTCTATTTTTATTTTTATTTAACTTCCTTTTACATTCAAGTTTCTTTTCTACTCAACTTCCTTTCTTATTTAATTTCCACATAGATTGTTAAGGTATAGTGGTTTCTGGATTGAACTTCTATTTTTAATTTTATGCAACTTCCATTTTTATTTTTATTCAACTTCCATTTTTATTCAATTTACTTTTCTATTTAACTTCCAAATAGATCGTTATGGTATAGTGGTTTTTGAATGAACTTCCATTTTTAATTTTCTGCAACTTCCATTTTTATTTTTATTCGACTTCCATTTTTATTCAATTTACTTTTCTATTCAATTTCCTTTTTTTATTGAATTTCCAAATAAATCGTTAAGGTATAGTGGTTTCTGGATTGAACTTCCATTTTTAATTTTATGCAACTTTCATTTTTATTTTTATAGAACTTCCATTTTTATTCAACTTACTTTTCCATTAAACTTTCTTTTCTATTTAATTTACAAATAGATCGTTAAGGTATAGTGGTTTTTAAATGAACTTCCATTTTTAATTTTCTGCAACTTCGATTTTTATTTTTATTCGACTTCCATTTTTATTCAATTAACTTTTCTATTCAACTTCCTTTTTTATTGAATTTCCAAAGAGATCGTTAAGGTATAGTGGTTTCTGGATTGAAATTCCATTTTTAATTTTATGCAACGTCCATTTTTATTTTTATTTTACTTCTTTTTTTATTCAAGTTTCTTTTCTACTCAACTTCCTTTTTTATTTAATTTCCAAATAGATCGTTAAGGTATAGTGGTTTCTTGAATGAACTTCCATTTTTAATTTTCTGCAACTTCCACTTTTATTTTTATTTAACTTCCTTTTACATTCAAGTTTCTTTTCTACTCAACTTCCTTTTTTATTTAATTTCCAAATAGATCGTTAAGTTATAGTGGTTTCTGGAGTGAACTTCTATTTTTAATTTTATGCAACTTTCATTTTTATTTTTATTCAACTTCCATTTTTATTCAATTTACTTTTCTATGAAACTTCTTTTTTTATTTAATTTCCAAATTGATCGTTAAGGTATAGTGGTTTCTGGATTGAACTTCCATTTTTAATTTTATGCAACTTTCATTTTTATTTTTATTCAACTTCCATTTTTATTCAATTTACTTTTCTATTAAACTTCCTTTTTTTTTTTATTTCCAAATAGATCGTTAAGGTATAGTTGTTTCTTGAATGGACTTCCATTTTTATTTTTATTCGACTTCCATTTTTATTCATGCTATTTTTCTATTCAACTTCCTTTTTTATTTAATTTCAAAATAGATCGTTAAGGTATAGTGGTTTCTTGAATGAACTTCCAATTTTAATTTTCTGCAACTTCCCTTTTTATTTCTATTCAACTTCATTTTTTATTCAAGTTTCTTTGCTATTCAACTTCCTTTTTTATTTAATTTCCAAACAGGTCATTAAGGTATACTGGTTTCTAGATTGAACTTCCATTTTTAATTTTATGCAACTTTTACTTTTATTTTTATTCAACTTCCATTATTATTCAATTTACTTTTCTACTAAACTTCCTTTTCTATTTAATTTCCAAATAGATCGTTAAGGTATAGTGGTTTTTGAATGAACTTCCATTTTTAATTTTCTGCAACTTTCATTTTTTTTTATTCAACTTCCATTTTTCTTCAATTTACTTTTCTATTCAACTTCCATTTTTATTTACTTTCCAAATAGATCTTTAAGGTATAGTGGTTTCTGGATTGAACTTCCATTTTTAATTTTATGCAACTTTCGTTTTATTTTTATTCAACATCCATTTTTATTCAACTTACTTTTCTATTAAACTTTCTTTTTTATTTAATTACCAAATAGATCGTTAAGGTCTAGTCATTTCTTTAATGAATTTCCATTTTTAATTTTATGGAACTTCCATTTTTATTTTTATTCAGCTTCCATTTTTATTCAAGTTATTTTTCTATTCAACTTCCTTTTTTATTTAATTTCCAAATAGATCGTTTAGGTATAATGGTTCGTTGAATGAACTTCCATTTCTAATTTTCTGCGACTTCTATTTTTATTTTTATTTAACTTCGTTTTTTATTCAAGTTTCTTTTCTACTCAACTTCCTTTTTTATTTAAATTCCAAATAGATCGTTAAGGTATAGTGGTTTCTGGATTGAACTTCCATTGTTAATTTTATGCAACTTCCAATTTTATTTTTATTCAAATTCCATTTTTATTCAACTTACTTTTCTATTAAACTTCCTTTTTTATTTAATTTCAAAAAAGATCGTTAAGGTATAGTTGTTTCTTGAATGAACTTCCACTTTTAATTTTCTACAACTTCCATTTTTATTTTTATTTAACTTCCTTTTTCATTCAAGTTTCTTTTCTACTCAACCTCCTTTGTTATTTAATTTCCAAACAGATCGTTAAGGTATAGTGGTTTCTTGAATGAACTTCCACTTTTAATTTTCTGCAACTTCCATTTTTATGTTTATTTAACTTCCTTTTTCATTCAAGTTTTTTTCTACTCAACTTCCTTTTTTATTTAATTTCCGAACAGATCGTTAAGGTATAATGGTTTCTGGATTGAACTTCCAATTTTAATTTTTTGCAACTTTCATTTTTATTATTATTCAACTTCCATTTTTATTCAATTTACTTTTCAATTAAACTTCCTTTTCTATTTAATTTGCAAATAGATCGTTAAGGTATAGTGGTTTTTGAATGAACTTCCATTTTTAATTTTCGGCAACTTCCATTTTTTTTTTATTCGACTTCCATTTTTATTCAATTTGCTTTTCTATTCAACTCCCATTTTTTTTTACTTTCCAAATAGATCTTTAAGGTATAGTGGTTTCTGGATTGAACTTCCATTTTTAATTTTATGCAACTTTCATTTTTATTTTTAATCAACATCCATTTTTATTCAACTTACTTTTCCATTAAACTTCCTTTTTTATTTAATTACCAAATAGATCGTTAAGGTATAGCGGTTTCTTGAATGAACTTCTATTTTTAATTTTCTACAACTTCCATTTTTATTTTTATTTAACTTCATTTCTCATTCAAGTTTCTTTTCTACTCAACTTCCTTTTTTATTTAATTTCCAAATATATCGTTAAGTTATAGTGGTTTCTAGATTGAACTTCCAATTTTAATTTTATGCAACTTTCATTTTTATTTTGATTCAATTTACTTTTTTATTAAACTTCCTTTTCTATTTAATTTCCAAATAGATCGTTAAGGTATAGTGGTTTTTAAATGAACTTCCATTTTTAATTTTCTACAACTTCCATTTTTATTTTTATTCGACTTTCATTTTTATTCAATTAACTTTTCTATTCAACTTCCTTTTTTATTGAATTTCCCTATAGATCGTTAAGTTATAGTGGTTTCTGGAATGAAATTCCATTTTTAATTTTATGCAACTTTTATTTTTATTTTTATTCAACTTCTATTTTTATTCAATTTACTTTTCTATTAAACTTCATTTTTTATTTAATTTCCAAACAGATCGTTAAGGTATAGTGGTTTCTTGAGTGAACTTCCATTTTTAATTTTCTGCAACTTCCATTTTTATTTTTATTTAACTTCCTTTTACATTCAAATTTCTTTTTTACTCAACTTCCTTTTTTATTTAATTTCCAAATAGATCGTTAAGGTATAGTGGTTTCTGGATTGAACTTCCATTTTTAATTTTATGCAACTTCCATTTTTAATCAATTTACTTTTCTATTAAACTTCCTTTTTTATTTAATTTCCAAATAGATCGTTAAGGTATAGTTGTTTCTGGATTGAACTTATATTTTTAATTTTATGCAACTTTAATTTTTATTTTTATTCAACTTCCATGTTTATTCAATTTACTTTTCTATTAAACTTCCTTTTTTATTTTATTTCCAAATAGATCGTTAAAGTATAGTGGTTTCTTGATTGAACTTCCATTTTTAATTTTCTGCAACTTCCATTTTTATTTTTATTCGACTTCCATTTTTATTCATGTTATTTTTCTATTCAACTTCCTTTTTTATTTAATTTCCAAATTGATCGTTAAGGTATAGTGGTTTCTTGAATGAACTTCCAATTTTAATTTTCTGCAACTTCCATTTTTATTTCTATACAACTTCTTTTTTTATTCAAGTTTCTTTTCTATTCAACTTCCTTTTTTATTTAATTTCCAAACAGGTCGTTAAGGTATACTGGTTTCTGGATTGAACTTCCATTTTGAATTTTATGCAACTTTTACTTTTATATTTATTCAACTTCCATTTTTATTCAATTTACTTTTCTATTAAGCTTCCTTTTTTATTTAATTTCCAAATAAATCGTTAAGGTCGAGTGGTTTCTTTAATGAACTTCCATTTTTAATTTTATGGAACTTCCATTTTTATTTTTATTCAGCTTCCATTTTTATTTAAGTTATTTTTCTATTCAACTTCCTTTTTTATTTAATTTCCAAATAGATCGTTAAGGTATAATGGTTTCTTGAATTAACTTCCATTTTTAATTTTCTGCAACTTCCATTTTTAATTTTATTTAACTTCCTTTTTTATTCAAGTTTCTTTTCTACTCAACTTCCTTTTTTATTTAATTTCCATATAGATCTTTATGGTATAGCGGTTTCTTGAATGAACTTCCATTTTTAATTTTCTACAACTTTTATTTTTATTTTTATTTAACTTCCATTTTTATTCAATTTATTTTTCTGTTCGACTTCCTTTTTTATTTTATTTCCAAATAGATCGTTAAGGTATAGTGGTTTCTTTATGAACTTCCAATTTTAATTTCATGCGACTTTCATTTTTATTTTTATTCGACTTCCATTTTTATTAAATTTACTTTTCTATTAAACTTTCTTTTTTATTTAATTTCCAAATAGATCGTTAAGGTAAAGTGGTTTCTTGAATGAACTTCCATTTTTAATTTTCTGCAACTTCCATTTTTATTTATATTCAACTTCTTTTTTTATTCAAGTTTCTTTTCTATTCAACTACCTTTTTTACTTAATTTCAAAAAAGATCGTTAAGGTATAGTGGTTTCTGGATTGAACTTCCATTTCTAATTTTATACAACTTTCACTTTTATTTTTTTTCAACTCCCATTTTTATTCAATTTACTTTTCTATTAAACATCCTTTTGTATTTAATTTTCAAATAGATCGTTAAGGTATAGTGGTTTCTTGAATGAATTTCCATTTTTAATTTTCCGCAACTTTCATTTTTATTTTTATTAAACTTCCATTTTAATTCAATTTACTTTTCAATTAAACTTCCTTTTTTATTTAATTTCCAAATAGATCGTTATGGTATAGTGGTTTCTGGATTGAGCTTCCATTTTTAATTTTATGCAACTTTTTATTTTTATTTTTATTCATCTTCCATTTTTATTCAATTTACTTTTCTATTAAACTTCCTTTTTTATTTAATTTCCAAATAGATCGTTAAGGTATAGTGGTTTGTTGAATGAACTGTCATTTTTAATTTTCTGCAACTTCCATTTTTATTTTTATTTGACTTCCTTTTTTATTGACTTTACTTTCCTATTCAACTTCCTTTTTTATTTAATTTCCAAATAGATCGTTAAGGTATAGTGGTTTCTGGATTGAAGTTCCATTTTCAATTTTATGCAACTTTTTTTTTTTATTTTAATTCAACTTCCATTTTAATTCAATTTACTTTTCTATTAAACTTCCTTTTTTATTTAATTTCCAAACAGATCGTTAAGGTATAGTGGTTTCTTGAATGAACTTCCATTTATAATTTTCTGCAATTGCCATTTTTATTTTTATTCGACTTCCATTTTTGTTCAATTTACTTTTCTATTCAACTTCCTTTTTTTATTTAATTTCCAAATAGATCGTCAAGGTATAGTGGTTTTTGGATTGAACTTCCATTTTTATTTTTATTCAACTTATTTTTCTATTAAACTTCCTTTTTTATTTAATTACCAAATGATCGTTAAGGTATAGTGGTTTCTTGAATGAACTTCCATTTTTAATTTTCTGCAACTTCCATTTTTATTTTTATTTAACTTCCTTTTTCATTCAAGTTTCTTTTCTACTCAACTTCCTTTTTTATTTAATTTCCAAATAGATCGTTAATGTCACGCCCCCAAACCGCCCCTAGTAGTTTGGTGCCGTGATGGCCAGTAATCTGTAATTACCGAAGGCCGACTTACAAAATTCACACACAATCAGAGTATTTATATAGGGGGCTCACAAATGCGGAAGCAATAATCTAAAATACAAGTGGTCCATAAGAGCAGTGCATAGTCAAATGGAATGGCATACATCTTTAAATAACTTATAACTTGATTACAAAAGTACATGTTACATCTTGGCAAAGGGCTTCTCAAGCCGACATAAATATAACACATGAAATACAAAACATGGAACATAATCTTCAGGATTGCCGACATCCTTACAGCCGACCAAACAAGCATACAAAACACACATCTTGGCGAAGCCGACCTCTTGCTTATTACCTACATATATACATAGGGAGGGTGAGCTTGGATACTCAGTGAATGGTATAAGTAATAAAGGGGTTAAATGAATGATTTCCAAGGTCCTTGTCAAAACAATACATATATCATAGCTTTGTTCAAAACATGGGATGAATCAAGTTCATCAATCAAATCTTGGCCTTTCAAATCTTGCTTGGGATGTTAATAACATCTACATAATACATGGGGTGATGACATATCAAGACAAGAGTGCAGTTGCATTATAGTCCCCTGCAACTAAGGACTTTCAAGACAAGAGTGCAGTTGTATTATAGTCCCCTGCAACTAAGGACTTTCAAGACAAGAGTGCAGTTGTATTATAGTCCCCTGCAACTAAGGACTTTCAAGACAAGAGTGCAGTTGCATTATAGTCCCCTGCAACTAAGGACTTTCAAGACAAGAGTGCAGTTGTAATATAGTCCCCTGCAGCTAAGGACTTTCAAGACATGTCATCAAAACAAGATAGTATTTGATATATAAATAGGGATAACCATTCATGCTTGATCAAATACTTTTATCAAAACGAGGCAAAGCTTTGTCAAAACGTTATAACATAACTTTATTAAAAATACCACTCACTTAGTTCTTGGGACGTCGGGATCAAGGCAAAGGTCCAAGTCCTACAAACACATGTCAAAGTCTATTGAATGCACTCTTAAAAACAAGCTTCACATGAATGCAAATGATCTAGGGAAAACATGCTGAAAACATCTAGGGAAAACATGCTGAAAACATCTAGGGAAAACATGCTGAAAATACCTAGGGAAAACATGCTGAAAACATCTAGGGAAAACATGCTGAAAATACCTAGGGAAAACATGCTGAAAACATCTAGGGAAAACATGCTGAAAATACCTAGGGAAAACATGCTGGAAATCATCTAGGGAAAACATGCTGAAAATACCTAGGGAAAACATGCTGAAAACATCTAGGGAAAACATGCTGAAAATACCTAGGGAAAACATGCTGAAAACATCTAGGGAAAACATGCTGAAAATACCTAGGGAAAACATGCTGGAAATCATCTAGGGAAAACATGCTGAAAATACCTAGGGAAAACATGCTGAAAACATCTAGGGAAAACATGCTGGAAATCATCTAGGGAAAACATGCTGAAAATACCTAGGGAAAACATGCTGGAAATCATCTAGGGAAAACATGCTGAAAATACCTAGGGAAAACATGCTGGAAACATCTAGGGAAAACATGCTGGAAATCATCTAGGGAAAACATGCTGAAAATACCTAGGGAAAACATGCTGGAAACATCTAGGGAAAACATGCTGGGTACCAAGCAGGTCTTGGAATGGATGCACAGAAATGATCTAGGCAAAAATGACCTAGCTGAGTGAACTCAGGAGGTCTTGGCCGAGGTCCCACACCTCTTGGCCGAGGTGTGATTACCTAGGCTTCAGTATGCAGCTGCCTGCCGAGGTGTTACAAGGTGCCGGCAAGGGTGTACCATGGTCGGCCTAGGTGTGCAGTGGTTAGCCTAGGTGTGCGTGCAAGATAAACTAACGTGCAAGTGATCATGCAAGGTAGGCCAAGGTGAGATACGATGCTTGGCCTAAGTGTGTGATCTAGGCAAGAGTGGTCTCGGTGATCACACCTAGGGAAATGAAGCCTGGAAATCTGGGTTTCCTCCTTGAAGAACATGAAGAACATGAGCATGAAGAACATGAATGCTAAAATCATAACTTGTTATTACAAGATCTGGGATTTCATGACATGAGTTCGAAAACATGGACCTGGGTACCCATACTTTGAAAATCATGCAAGAACAAACACAAAAACACGGATCTAGGCATGAGCTTTCGGATCAAAACATGACTTTTCTTGAAGAATACATGAAAACCATTTTCTCTTTCTAAAACCAAACTTCAAAGCAATGCATGGCTTACAAATCATATTCAATCATGCAATGCAATATCATAAACATATAGAACAACAAGAGCGGATCAAGAATCTAACCTTAGAACACGGATCTAACGGTTCGATCTCAAAGAATCAAGCTTGGAAATCCACTCTCTTTCAAGAACTCTTCTCCCTCTTCTAGAGCTTCTCTCTCTACTCTTCAAAACAAGATACAACAAATGAGGGGTTTCTCTCTCTGCCGGCTAACTTAACTCTCAGCTCGGACACGTGGCAACGGTTGGTTGGTTCTCTTCAAAAAGGTGATAGATTGACAAGACAAGGCCCTGACAAGGCGTATCTAGCAAGCTACTCGGAATGGCACTCCGGCAAGTATTGACATCGGCTAACCACAAGACTTCGGCAACTAGGGTGACAATGACCCCGGCTAGGAAGGACAACACTTGACTAAGCTGTGCCACACCTCGGCCTAGATGTGCCACACCTCGGTCTAGGTCATTCCAGTCCCAGAACAAGGTCACTAGGTGCAAGGATTAAGGATCTCGGACGCCTAGGTGATAACATCTCGGCCAATATGCCTAGGTGATGGTGGAGGTCACAAAAGCGGTTCCAAGATGGTCCAAGGTGTAAGAGGTTCAAAGGTGTGACCTAGGCTTAAGATGACCTCGGCTTAACATGACCTAGGCTTAACATGACCTAGGCTTAACATGACCTAGGCTTAACATGACCTAGGCTTGGCATGACCTAGGCTTGACATGACCTAGGCTTAACATGACCTAGGCTTAACATGACCTAGGCTTAACATGACCTAGGCTTGGCATGACCTAGGCTTGACATGACCTAGGCTTAACATGACCTAGGCTTGGCATGACCTAGGCTTAACATGACCTAGGCTTGGCATGACCTAGGCTTGACATGACCTAGGCTTAACATGACCTAGGCTTAACATAGCAAGGAAGGAACAAAACATGCATACAACACTTAGGCAAATCACATAAGCACAAAACAAGACAGGTACCTTTACTTAGACAAAACAAGTCAAAGTCTGCAAATGCAAGCTTAACATGAGAAAATCATGCAATGTACATGAACATGACTAAGACATGAATGTGGGTTATTACAGTTAAGGTATAGTGGTTTCTGGATTGAACTTCCAATTTTAATTTTATGCGACTTTCATTTTTATTTTTATTCAACTTCCATTTTTATTCAATTTACTTTTCTATTAAACTTCCTTTTCTATTTAATTTCCAAATAGATCGTTAAGGTATAGTGGTTTTTAAATGAACTTCCATTTTTAATTTTCTGCGACTTCCATTTTTATTTTTATTTAGCTTCCTTTTTCATTCACGTTTCTTTTCTACTCAACTTCCTTTTTCATTTAATTTCCAAATAGATCGTTAAGGTATAGTGGTTTCTGGATTGAGCTTCCATTTTTAATTTTATGCAACTTTCATTTTTATTTTTATTCAACTTCCATTTTTATTCAATTTACTTATCTATTAAACTTTTTTTTTTATTTAATTTCCAAACAGATCGTTAAGGTATAGTGGTTTCTGGATTGAACTTCCATTTTTAATTTTCTGCAACTTTCACATTTATTTTTATTCAACTTCCATTTTTATTCAATTTACTTTTCTATTAAACTTCCTTTATTATTTAATTTCCAAATAGATCGTTAAGGTATAGTGGTTTCTGGACTGAACTTCTATTTTTAATTTTATGCAACTTTCATTTTTGTTTTTATTCAACTTCCATTTTTATTCAATTTACTTTTCTATTAAACTTCCTTTTTTATTTAATTTCCGAACAGATCGTTAAGGTATAGTGGTTTCTGGATTGAACTTCCATTTTTAATTTTATGCAACTTTCACATTTATTTTTATTCAACTTCCATTTTTATTCAATTTACTTTTTTATTAAACTTCTTTTATTATTTAATTTCGAAATAGATCGTTACGGTATAGTGGTTTCTGGATTGAACTTCTATTTTTAAGTTTATGCAACTTTCATTTTTGTTTTTATTCAACTTCCATTTTTATTCAATTTACTTTTCTATTAAACTTCCTTTTTTATTTAATTTCCAAATACATCGTTAAGGTAAAGTGGTTTCTTGAATGAACTTCCATTTTTAATTTTCTGCAACTTCCATTTTTATTTTTATTCGACTTCCAATTTTATTCTGGACATTTTTCTACTAAACTTTCTTTTTTATTTAATTTCCAAATAGATCGTTAAGGTATTGTGGTTTCTTGAATGAACTTCCAATTTTAATTTTCTTCAACTTCTATTTTTATTTCTATTCAACTTCTTTTTTTATTCAAGTTTCTTTTCTATTGAACTACCTTTTTTATTTAATTTCTAAATAGATTGTTAAGGTATAGTGGTTTCTGGATTGAATTTCTATTTTTAATTTTATGCAACTTTCACTTTTATTTTTATTCAACTTCCATTTTTATTCAATTTACGTTTATATTAAACTTCCTTTTTTATTTAATTTCCAAATAGATCGTTAAGGTATAGTTGTTTCTTCAATGCATTTCCATTTTTAATTTTCTGCAACTTCCATTTTTATTTTTATTCGACTTCCAATTTTATTCAGGTCATTTTTCTATTCAACTTCCTTTTTTATTTAATTTCCAAATAGATCGTTAAGGTATAGTGGTTTCTTAAATGAACTTCCAATTTTAATTTTCTGCAACTTCTATTTTTATTTCTATTCAACTTCTTTTTTATTCAAGTTTCTTTTCTATCCAACTACCTTTTTTTTTTTAATTTCTATACAGATCGTTAATGTATAGTGGTTTCTGGATTGAACTTTCATTTTTAATTTTATGCAACCTTCACTTTTATTTTTATTCAACTTCCATTTTTATTCAATTTACTTTTCTATTAAACATCTTTTTTTTATTTAATTTCCAAATAGATCGTTAAGGTATAGTGGTTTCTCGAATGAACTTCCATTTTTAATTTTCTGCAACTTCCATTTTTATTTTTATTCCACTTCCATTTTTATTCAGGTCATTTTTCTATTAAACTTACTTTTTTTATTTAATTTGCAAATAGATCGTTAAGGTATAGTGGTTTCTTCAATGAACCTCCAATTTTAATTTTTTGCAACTTCCATTTTTATTTCTATTCAACTTGTTTTTTTATTCAAGTTTCTTTTCTATTCAACTACCTTTTTTATTTAATTTCTAAATAGAACGTTAATGTATATTGGTTGCTGGATTGAACTTCCATTTTTAATTTTATGCAACTTTCACTTTTATTTTTATTCAACTTCCATTTATATTCAATTTACTTTTCTATTAAACATCCTTTTTTATTTAATTTCCAAATAGATCGTTAAGGTATAGTGGTTTCTCGAATGAACTTCCATTTTTATTTCTATTCAATTTCTTTTTTTCTTCAAGTTTTTTTTTCTATTCAACTTCCTTTTTTATGTAATTTCCAAATTGATCGTTATGGTATAGTGGTTTCTGGATTGAACTTCCATTTTTAATTTTATGCAACTTTCATTTTTATTTTTATTCAACTTCCAGTTTTATTGAATTTACTTTTCTTTTAAACTTCCTCTTTTATTTAATTTCCAAATAGGTCGTTAAGGTATAGTGGTTTCTTTAATGAACTTCCATTTTTAATTTTATGCAACTTCCATTTTTATTTTTATTCAACTTCCATGTTTATTCAATTTGCTTTTCTATTAAACTTCCTTTTTTATTTAATTTCCAAATAGATCGTTAAGGTATAGTGGTTTTTGAATGAACTTCCATTTTTAATTTTCTGCAACTTCCATTTTTATTTTTATTCGACTTCCATTTTTATTCAGGTCATTTTTCTATTCAACTTCCTTTTTTATTTAATTTCCAAATAGATCGTTAAGGTATAGTGGTTTCTTGAATGAACTTCCAATTTTAATTTTCTGCAACTTCCATATTTATTTCTATTCAAGTTCTTTTTTTATTCAAGTTTCTTTTCTATTCAACTACCTTCTTTATTTGATTTCTAAATAGATCGTTAAGGTATAGTGGTTTCTGGATTGAACTTCCATTTTTAATTTTATGCAACTTTCACTTTTATTTTTATTCAACTTCCATTTTTATTCAATTTACTTTTCTATTAAACTTCCTTTTTATTTAATTTCCAAATATATCGTTAAGCTATAGTGGTTTCTTGAATGAACTTCCTTTTTTAATTTTCTGCAACTTTCATTTTTATTTTTATTCAACTTCCATTTTCATTCAAGTTATTTTTCTATTCAACTTCCTTTTTTATTTAATTTCCAAATAGATCGTTAAGGTAAAGTGGTTTCTTCAATGAACTTTCATTCTTAATTTTCTGCAAGTTCCATTTTTATTTTTATTTAACTTCCTTTTTTGTGCAGGTTTCTTTTCTACCCAACTTCCTTTTTTATTTAATTTCGAAATAGATCGTTAAGGTATAGTTGTCTCTTCAATGCATTTCCATTTTTAATTTTCTGCAACTTCTATTTTTATTCAATTTACTTTTCTATTAAACATCTTTTTTTATTTAATATCCAAATAGATCGTTAAGATATAGTGGTTTCTTCAATGAACTTCCATTTTTAATTTTCTGCAACTTCCATTTTTGTTTATATTTTACTTCCTTTTTCATTCAAGTTTCTCTTCTACTCAACTTCCTTTTTTATTCAATTTCGAAATATATCGTTAAGGTATAGTGGTTTCTGGATTGAATTTCCATTTTTAATTTTATGCAACTTCCACTTTTATTTTTATTCAACTTCCATTTTTATTCAAATTACTTTTCTATTAAACTTCTTTTTTTATTTAATTTCCAAACAGATCGTTAAGGTATAGTGGTTTCGGGATTGAACTTCCATTTTTAATTTTCTGCAACTTTCAAATTTATTTTTATTCAACTTCCATTTTTATTCAATTTACTTTTCTATTAAACTTCCTTTTTTATTTAATTTCCAAATAGATCGTTAAGGTATAGTGGTTTCTGGATTGAACTTCTATTTTTAATTTTATGAAACTTTCATTTTTATTCAATTTACTTTTCTATTAAACTTCCTTTTTTATTTAATTTCCAAATAGATCGTTAAGGTATAGTGGTTTCTTGAACGAATTTCCATTTTTAATTTTCTGCAACTTCCATTTTTATTTTTATTCGACTTCCATTTTTAGTCAGGACATTTTTCTACTAAACTTCCTTTTTTATTTAATTTCCAAATAGATCGTTAAGGTATAGTGGTTTCTTGAATGAACTTCCAATTTTAATTTTCTGCAACTTCCATTTTTATTTCTATTCAACTTCTTTTTTCATTCAAGTTTCTTTTCTATTCGACTACCTTTTTTATTTAATTTCTAAACAGATCGTTATGGTATAGTGGTTTCTGGATTGAACTTCCATTTTTAATTATATGCAACTTTCACTTTTATTTTTATTCAAATTCCATTTTTATTCAATTTACGTTTCTATTAAACTCCCTTTTTTATTTAATTTCCAAATAGATCGTTAAGGTATAGTTGTTTCTGGAATGCATTTCCATTTTTAATTTTCTGCAACTTCCATTTTTATTTTTATTCGACTTCCATTTTTATTTAGGTCATTTTTCTATTGAACTTCCTTTTTTATTTAATTTCCAACTAGATCGTTATGGTATAGTGGTTTGTTGAATGAACTTCCAATTTTAATTTTCTGCAACTTCCATTTTTATTTCTATTCAACTTCTTTTTTTATTCAAGTTTCTTTTCTATTCAACTACCTTTTTTATTTAATTTCTAAACAGATAGTTAATATATAGTGGTTTCAGGATTGAACTTCCATTTTTAATTTTATGCAACTTCCATTTTTATTCAATTTACTTTTCTATTAAGCTTCCTTTTTCATTTAATTTCCAAATAGATCGTTAAGGTATAATGGTTTCTTGAATGAACTTCCATTTTTATTTTTATTCGACTTCCATTTTTATTCAGGTCATTTTTCTATTAAACTTACTTCTTTTATTTAATTTCCAAATAGATCGTTAAGGTATAGTGGTTTCTTGAATGAACCTCCAATTTTAATTTTCTACAACTTCCATTTTTATTTCTATTCAACTTCTTTTTTTATTCAACTTTCTTTTCTATTCAACTACCTTTTTTATTTAATTTCTAAATAGATCGTTATGGTATAGTGGTTTCTGGATTGAACTTCCATTTTTAATTTTATGCAACTTTCACTTTTATTTTTATTCAACTTCCATTTTCATTCAAGTTATTTTTCTATTCAACTTCCTTTTTTATTTAATTTCCAAATAGATCGTTAAGGTAAAGTGGTTTCTTCAATGAACTTTCATTCTTAATTTTCTGCAAGTTCCATTTTTATTTTTATTTAACTTCCTTTTTTGTGCAGGTTTCTTTTCTACCCAACTTCCTTTTTTATTTAATTTCGAAATAGATCGTTAAGGTATAGTTGTTTCTTCAATGCATTTCCATTTTTAATTTTCTGCAACTTCCATTTTTATTCAATTTACTTTTCTATTAAACATCTTTTTTTATTTAATATCCAAATAGATCGTAAGGTATAGTGGTTTTTCAATGAACTTCCATTTTTAATTTTCTGCAACTTCCATTTTTGTTTTTATTTTACTTCCTTTTTCATTCAAGTTTCTCTTCTACTCAACTTCCTTTTTTATTCAATTTCGAAATATATCGTTAAGGTATAGTGGTTTCTGGATTGAATTTCCATTTTTAATTTTATGCAACTTCCATTTTTATTTTTATTCAACTTCCATTTTTATTCAAATTACTTTTCTATTAAAATTCTTTTTTTATTTAATTTCCAAACAGATCGTTAAGGTATAGTGGTTTCGGGATTGAACTTCCATTTTTAATTTTCTGCAACTTTCAAAATTATTTTTATTCAACTTCCATTTTTATTCAATTTACTTTTCTAGTAAACTTCCTTTTTTATTTAATTTCCAAATAGATCGTTAAGGTATAGTGGTTTCTGGATTGAACTTCTATTTTTAATTTTATGAAACTTTCATTTTTATTCAATTTACTTTTCTATTAAACTTCCTTTTTTATTTAATTTCCAAATAGATCGTTAAGGTATAGTGGTTTCTTGAACGAATTTCCATTTTTAATTTTCTGCAACTTCCATTTTTATTTTTATTCGACTTCCATTTTTAGTCAGGACATTTTTCTACTAAACTTCTTTTTTTATTTAATTTCCAAATAGATCGTTAAGGTATAGTGGTTTTTGAATGAACTTCCAATTTTAATTTGCTGCAACTTCCATTTTTATTTCTATTCAACTTCTTTTTTCATTCAAGTTTCTTTTCTATTCGACTACCTTTTTTATTTAATTTCTAAACAGATCGTTATGGTATAGTGGTTTCTGGATTGAACTTCCATTTTTAATTATATGCAACTTTCACTTTTATTTTTATTCAAATTCCATTCTTATTCAATTTACGTTTCTATTAAACTTCCTTTTTTATTTAATTTCCAAATAGATCGTTAAGGTATAGTTGTTTCTGGAATGCATTTCCATTTTTAATTTTCTGGAACTTCCATTTTTATTTTTATTCGACTTCCATTTTTATTCAGGTCATTTTTTTATTGAACTTCCTTTTTTATTTAATTTCCAACTAGATCGTTATGGTATAGTGGTTTGTTGAATGAACTTCCAATTTTAATTTTCTGCAACTTCCATTTTTATTTCTATTCAACTTCTTTTTTTATTCAAGTTTCTTTTCTATTCAACTACCTTTTTTATTTAATTTCTAAACAGATCTTTAATGTATAGTGGTTTCAGGATTGAACTTCCATTTTTAATTTTATGCAACTTCCATTTTTATTTAATTTACTTTTCTATTAAGCTTCCTTTTTCATTTAATTTCCAAATAGATCGTGAAGGTATAATGGTTTCTTTAATGAACTTCCATTTTTATTTTTATTCGACTTCCATTTTTATTCAGGTCATTTTTCTATTAAACTTACTTCTTTTATTTAATTTCCAAATAGATCGTTAAGGTATAGTGGTTTCTTGAATGAACCTCAAATTTTAATTTTCTACAACTTCCATTTTTATTTCTATTCAACTTCTTTTTTTATTCAACTTTCTTTTCTATTCACTACCTTTTTTATTTAATTTCTAAATAGATCGTTAAGGTATAGTGGTTTCTGGATTGAACTTCCATTTTTAATTTTATGCAACTTTCACTTTTATTTTTATTCAACTTCCATTTTTAATCAATTTACTTTTCTATTAAACTTCATGTTTTATTTAATTTCCAAATAGATCGTTAAGGTAAAGTGGTTTCTTGAATGAACTTCCATTCTTAATTTTCTGGAACTTTCATTTTTATTTTTATTCAACTTCCATTTTCATTCAAGTTATTTTTCTATTCAACTTCCTGTTTTATTTAATTTCCGAATAGATCGTTAAGGTAAAGTGGTTTCTTGAATGAACTTCCATTCTTAATTTTCTACAAGTTCCATTTTTATTTTTATTTAACTTCCTTTTTTGTGCAGGTTTCTTTTCTACCCAACTTCCTTTTTTATTTAATTTCGAAATAGATCGTTATGGTATAGTTGTTTCTTCAATGCATTTCCATTTTTAATTTTCTGCAACTTCCATTTTTATTTTTATTCAACTTCCATTTTTATTCAATTTACTTTTCTATTAAACTTCCTTTTTTATTTAATTTCCAAATAGATCGTTAAGGTATAGTGGTTTCTTGAATGAACTTCCATTTTTAATTTTCTGCAACTTCCATTTTTGTTTTTATTTTACTTCCTTTTTCATTCAAGTTTCTTTTCTACTCAACTTCCTTTTTTATTCAATTTCCAAATAGATCGTTAAGGTATAGTGGTTTTTGGATTGAACTTCCATTTCTAATTTTATGCAACTTTCATTTTTATTTTTATTCAACTTCCATTTTTATTCAATTTACTTTTCTATTAAACTTCCATTTTTATTTAATTTCCTAATAGATCGTTAAGGTATAGTTGTTTCTTGAATGAACTTCAATTTTTAATTTTCTGCAATTTCCATTTTTATTTTTATTCGACTTCCATTTTTATTCAAGTTACCTTTCTATTCAACTTCCTTTTTAATTTAATTTCCAAATTGATCGTTAAGGTATAGTGGTTTGTTGAATGAACTTTCATTTTTAATTTTCTGCAACTTCCATTTTTATTTTCATTTAACTTCCTTTTTCGTTCTAGTTTCTTTTCTACTCAACTTCCATTTTTATTCAAGTTATTTTTATTCAACTTTCATTTTTCTTTTTATTCAACTTCCATTTTTATCGAACTTCCTTTTTTGTTCTGGTTTCTTTTCTACTCAACATCCTTTTTTATTAAATTTCCAAATAGACCGTTAAGGTATAGTGGTTTCTGGATTGAACTTCCATTTTTAATTTCCTGCAACTTCCACTTTTATTTTTATTCAATTTACTTTTCTATTAAACTTCCTTTTTTATTTAATTTCCAAATAGATCGTTAAGGTATAGTGGTTTCTTAAATGAACTTCCATTTTTAGTTTTCTGCAACTTCCATTTTTATTTTTATTCGACTACCAATTTTATTCAAGTCATTTTTTTCTTCAACTTCTTTTTTTATTTAATTTCCAAATTGATCGTTAACGTATACTGGTTTATGGATTGAACTTCCAATTTTAATTTTCTACAACTTCCATTTTTATTTCTATTCAACTTCTTTTTTTATTCAAGCTTCTTTTCTATTCAACTTCCATTTTTATTTAATTTCCAAATAGATTGTTAAGGTATAGTGGTTTCTGGATTGAACTTCCATTTTTAATTTTATACAACTTTCACATTTATTTTTATTCAACTTCCAATTTTTATTCAATTTACTTTTCTATTAAACTTCCTTTTATATTTAATTTCCAAATAGATCGTTAAGGTATTATGGTTTCTTGAATGAATTTCCATTTTTAATTTTCTGCAACTTCCATTTTTATTTTTATTTTACTTCCTTTTTCATTCAAGTTTTGTTTCTACTCAACTTCCTTTTTTATTTAATTTCCAAATAGATCGTTAAGGTATAGCGGTTTTTGCATTAAACTTTCATTTTTAATTTTCTGCAACTTCCATTTTTATTTTTATTCGACTTCCATTTTTATTCAAGTCATTTTTCTATTCAACTTCCTTTTTTTATTTAATTTCCAAATACATCGTTAAGGTATAGTGGTTTCTTGAATGAACTTCCAATTTTAATTTTCTGCAACTTCCATTTTTATTTCGATTCAACTTGTTTTTTTCATCATGTTTTTTTTCTATTCAACTTCCTTTTTTATTTAATTTCCAAATAGATTGTTAAGGTATAGTGGTTTCTGGATTGAACTTTCATTTTTATTTTTATTCAACTTCCGTTTTTATTCAATTTACTTTTCTATTAAACTTCGTTTTTTATTTAATTTCCAAGTAGATTGTTAAGGTATAGTGGTTTCTTGAATGAACTTCCATTTTTTATTTTCTGCAACTTTCATTTTTATTTTTATTCAACTTCCATTTTTATTCAATTTACTTTTCTATTAAACTTCCTTTTCAATTTAATTTCCAAATAGATCGTTAAGGTATAGTGATTTCTTGAATGAACTTCCATTTTTAATTTTCTGCCACTTCCATTTTTATTTTTATTCGACTTCCAATTTTATTCAAGTCATTTTTCTATTCAACTTCCTTTTTTATTTAATTCCGAAATAGATCGTTAAGGTATAGTGGTTTCTTGAATGGACTTCCAGTTTTAATTTTCTGCAACTTCCATTTTTACTTCTATTCAACTTCTATTTTTATTCAAGTTTCTTTTCTATTTAACTTCCTTTTTTATTTACTTTCTAAACAGATCGTTAAGGTATAGTGGTTTCTGGATTGAACTTCCATTTTTAATTTTAGGCAACTTTCACTTTTATTTTTATTCAACTTCCATTTTTATTCAATTTACTTTTCTGTTAAACTTCCTTTTTTATTTAATTTCCAAATAGATCGTTAAGGTATAGTGGTTTCTTGAATGAACTTCCATTTTTAATTTTCTGCAACTTCCATTTTTATTTTTATTCGACTTCTTTTTTTATTCAAGTCATTTTTCTATTCAACTTCCATTTTTATTAAATTCTCAAATATATCGTTAAGGCATAATGGTTTCTTGAATGAATTTCCAATTTTAATTTTCTGCAACTTCCATTTTTATTTCTATTCTATTTCTTTTTTTATTCAAGTTTCTTTTCTACTCAACTTCCTTTTTTATTTAATTTCCAAATAGATTGTTAAGGTATAGTGGTTTCTGGATTGAACTTCCATTTTAAATTTTATGCCACTTCCATTTTTAATTTTCTGAAACTTCCTTTTTTACTTTTATTTAACTTCCTTTTTCATTCTAGTTCCTTTTCTACTCAACTTCCTTTTTTATTTAATTTCCAAATAGATCGTTAAGGTATAGTGGTTCCTGGATTGAACTTCCATTTTTAATTTTGTGCAACTTTCATTTTTATTTTTATTCAACTTCCATTTTTATTCAATTTCCTTTTCTTTTAAACTTCCTTTTTTATTTAATTTCAAAATAGATCGTTAATGTATTGTGGTTTCTTGAATGAACTTCCATTTTTAATTTTCTACAACTTCCATTTTTATTTTTATTGAACTTCCATTATTATTCAAGTTATATTTCTATTAAACTTCCTTTTTTATTTAATTTCAAAATAGATCGTTATGGTATAGTGGTTTCTTGAATGAACTTCCATTTTTAATTTTCTTAAACTTCCATTTTTATTTTTATTTAACTTCCTTTTTGGTTCACGTTTCTTTTCTAATTAACTTACTATTTTATTTAATTTCCAAATAGATCATTAAGGTATAGTAGTTTCTGGACTGAACTTCCATCTTTAATTTTCTGCAACTTCCATTTTTATTTTTATTCGACTTCCAATTTTAATCAAGTCATTTTTCTATTCAACTTCCTTTTTTTTATTTAATTTCCAAATAGATCGTTAAGGTATAGTGGTTTTTTGAATGAACTTCCAATTTTAATTTTCTACAACTTCCATTTTTATTTCTATTCAACTTCTTTTTTTATTCAAGTTTCTTTTCTATTCAACTTCCTTTTTTATTTAATTTCTAAATAGTTCGTTAAGATATAGTGGTTTCTGCATTGAATTTCCATTTTTAATTTTATGCAACTTTCACTTTTCTTTTTATTCAACTTCCATATTTATTCAATTTACTTTTCTATTAAACTTCCTTTTTTATTTAATTTCCAAATAGATCGTTAAGGTATAGTGGTTTCTTGAATGAACTTTCATTTTTAATTTTCTGCAACTTCCATTTTTATTTTTATTTAACTTCCTTTTTCATTCAAGTTTCTTTTCTACTCAACTTCCTTTTTTATTTAGTTTCCAAATCGATCGTTAAGGTATAGTGGTTTCTGGATTGAACTTCCATTTTTGATTTTATGTAACTTTCATTTTTATTTTTATTTTACTTCCTTTTTCATTCAAGTTTCTTTTCCACTCAACTTCCTTTTTTATTTAATTTCCAAATAGATCGTTAAGGTATAATGGTTTCTGCATTGAATTGCCATTTTTAATTATATGCGACTTTAATTTTTATTATCATTCAACTTCCATTTTTTTTAAATTTACTTTTCTATTAAACTTCATTTTTTATTTAATTTCCAAGTAGATTGTTAAGCTATAGTGGTTTCTTGAATGAGCTTCCATTTTTAATTTTCCTCAACTTCCATTTTTATTTTTATTTAACTTCCTTTTTCATTCTAGTTCCTTTTCTACTCAACTTCCTTTTTTATTTAATTTCCAAATAGATCGCTCAGGTATAGTGGTTCCTGGGTTGAACTTCCATTTTTAATTTTATGCAACTTTCATTTTCATTTTTATTTTTATCCAACTTCCATTTTTATTCAATTTACTTTTCTATTAAACTTCCTTTTTTATTTAATTTCAAAATAGATCGTTAAGGTATTGTGGTTTCTTGAATGAACTTCCATTTTTAATTTTCTACAATTTCCATTTTTATTTTTATTCAACTTCCATTTTTATTCAACTTATATTTCCATTCAACTTCCTTTTTTATTTAATTTCAGAATAGATCGTTATGGTATAGTGGTTTCTTGAATGAACTTCCATTTTTAATTTTCTTAAACTTCCATTATTATTTTTATTTAACTTCCTTTTTGGTTCATGTTTCTTTTCTACATAACTTCCTTTTTTATTTAATTTTCAAATAGATCGTTAAGGTGTAGTAGTTTCTAGATTGAACTTCCATTTTTAATTTTCTGCAACTTCCACTTTTATTTTTTTTCGACATCCTTTTTTTATTCAAGTCATTTTTCTATTCAACTTCCTTTTTTATTTCATTTCCAAATAGATCGTTAAGGTATAGTGGTTTCTTGAATGAACTTCCAATTTTAATTTTCTGCAACTTCCATTTTTGTTTCTATTCAACTTCCTTTTTTTATTTAATTTCTATATAGATCGTTAAGATATAGTGGTTTCGGGATTGAACTTCCATTTTTAATTTTATGCAACTTTCACTTTTATTTTTATTCAATTTACTTTTCTATTAAACTTCCTTTTTTATTTAATTTCCGAATAGATCGTTAAGGTATAGTGGTTTCTTCAATGAACTTCCATTTTTAATTTTTTGCAACTAACATTTTTATTTTTTTTTAACTTCCTTTCTCATTCTAGTTTCTTTTCTACTCAACTACCTTTTTTATTTAATTTCCGAATAGATTGTTGAGGTATAGTGATTTCTGGATTGAACTTCCATTTTTAATTTTCTGCAACTTCTATTTTTATTTTTATTTAACTTCCTTTTTTATTCAAGTTTCTTTTCTACTCAACTTCCTTTTTTACTTAATTTCCAAATAGGTCGTTAAGGTGTAGTGGTTTCTGGATTGAACTTCCATTTTTAATTTTCTGCAACTTCCATTTTTATTTTTATTTAACTTCCGTTTTCATTCAAGTTTCTTTTCAACTCAACATCCTTTTTTATTTAATTTCCAAATAGATCGTTAAGGTATAGTGGTTTCTGGATTTAACTTCCATTTTTAATTTTACGCAACTTTCATTTTTATTTTTATTTTACTTCCTTTTTCATTCAAGTTTCTTTTCCACACAGCATTCCTTTTTATTTAATTTCAAAATAGATCGTTAAGGTATAGTGGTTTCTGCATTGAATTGCCATTTTTAATTTTATACGACTTTAATTTTTATTTTTATTCAACTTCCATTTTTATTAAATTTACTTTTCTATTAAACTTCCTTTTTTATTTAATTTCCAAATAGATCGTTAAGGTATAGTGGTTTCTTGAATGAGCTTCCATTTTTAATTTTCTGCAACTTCTATTTTTCTTTTTATTTAACTTCCTTTTTCATTCCAGTTCCTTTTCTACTCAACTTCCTTTTTTATTTAATTTCCATATAGATCGTTAAGGTATAGTGGCTCCTGGGTTGAACTTCCATTTTTAATTTTGTGCAACTTTCACTTTTATTTTTTTTCAACTTCCATTTTTATTCAATTTACTTTTCTATTAAACTTCATTTTTTATTTAATTTCAAAACAGATCGTTCAGGTATAGTGGTTTCTTGAATGAACTTCCATTTTTAATTTTCGGCAACTTCCATTTTTATTTTTATTCGACTTCCTTTTTTATTCAAGTCATTTTTCTATTCAACTTCCTTTTTTATTTAATTTCCAAATAGATCGTTAAGGTATAGTGGTTTCTTGATTGAACTTTCAATTTTAATTTTCTGCAATTTCCATTCTTATTTCTATTCAACTTCTTTTTTTATTCAATTTTCTTTTCTATTCAACTTTCTTTTTTATTTAATTTCCAAATAGATCGTTAAGGTATAGTGGTTTCTGGATTGAACTTTCATTTTTAATTTTATGCAACTTTCACTTTTATTTTTATTCCACTTCCATTTTTTTTCAAATTACTTTGCTATTAAACTTCCTCTTTTATTTAATTTCCAAATAGATTGTTAATGTATATTGATTTCTTGAATGAACTTCCATTTTTAGTTTTCTGCAACTTTCATTTTTATTTTTGTTCAACTTCAATTTTTATTCAAGTTATTTTTCTATTCAATTTCCTTTTTTATTTAATTTCCAAATAGATCGTTAAGGTATAGTCGTTTCTTGATTGAAATTCCATTGTTAATTTTATGCAACTTTCATTTTTTTTTTATTCGACTTCCATTTTTATTCAAGTTACTTTTCTATTCAACTTCAATTTTTATTTAATTTCCAAATAGATCGTTAACGTATAGTGGTTTCTGGATTGAACACCCATTTTTAATTTAATGCATCTTTCATTTTTATTTTTATTGAACTTCATTTTTATTCAATTTACTTTTCAATTAAACTTCATTTTTTTTTAATTTCCAAATAGATCGTTATGGTATAGTGGTTTCTTGAATGAACTTCTATTTTTAATTTTCTGCAATTTTCATTTTTATTTTTATTCGACTTCCATTTGTGTTCAAGCCATTTTTCTATTCAACTTCCTTTTTTATTTAATTTCCAAATAGGTCGTTAAGGTATAGTGGTTTCTTGAATGAACTTCCATTTTTAATTTTCTGCAACTTCCATTTTTATTCAAGTCATTTTTCTAATCAACTGCCTTTTTTATTTACTTTCCAAATAGATCGTTAAGGTATAGTGGTTTCTTTATTGAACTTCCATTTTTAATTTTCTGCAACTTCCACTTTTATTCAATTTACTTTTCTATTAAATTTCCTTTTTTATTTAATTTCCAAATAGATTGTTAAGGTATAGTGGTTTCTGGATTGAACTTCCATTTTTAATTTTCTGCAACTTCCATTTTTGTTACTATTCAACTTATTTTTTTATTAAAGTTTCTTCTCTATTCAGCTTCCCTTTTTATTTAATTTCTAAATAGATCGTTAATGTATAGCGGTTTCTGGATTGAACTTCCATTTTTAATTTTATACAATTTTCACATTTATTTTTATTCAACTTCAATTTTTATTCAATTTACTTTTCTATTAAACTTCCTTTTATCTTTAATTTCCAAATAGATCGTTAAGGTATTATGGTTTCTTTAATGAACTTCCATTTTTAATTTTCTGCAACTTCCATTTTTATTTTTATTTTACTTCCTTTTTCATTCAAGTTTTTTTACTACTCAACTTCCTTTTTTAATTAATTTCCAATTAGATCGTTAAGGTATAGTGGTTTCTGCATTGAACTTTCATTTTTAATTTTCTGCAACTTTAATTTTTATTTTTATTCGACTTCCATTTTTATTCAATTTACTTTTCTATTAAACTTCCTTTTTTATTTAATTTCCAAATAGATCATTTAAGGTATAGTGGTTTCTTGAATGAACTTCCATTTTTAATTTTCTGCAACTTCCATTTTTATTTTTATTTAACTTCCTTTTTCATTCTTGTTCCTTTTCTACTCAACTTCCTTTTTTATTTAGATTCCAAATAGATCGTTAAGGTATAGTGGTTTCTTGAATGAACTTCCATTTTTAATTTTCTGCAACTTCCATTTTTATTTTTATTCGACTTCCATTTTTATTTAGGTCATTTTTTTATTCAACTTCCTTTTTTATTTAATTTCCAAATAGATCGTTAAGGTATAGTGGTTTCTTGAATGAACATCCATTTTTAATTTTCTGCAACTTTCATTTTTATTTTTATTTAACTTCCTTGTTTATTCTAGTTTCTTTTCTACTCAACTTCCTTTTTTATTTAATTTCCAAACAGATCGTTAAGGTATAGTGGTTTCTGGACTGAACTTCCATCTTTAATTTTCTGCAACTTCCATTTTTATTTTTATTCGACTTCCAATTTTATTCAAGTCATTTTTCTATTCAACTTCCTTTTTTTATTTAATTTCCAAATACATCGTTAAGGTATAGTGGTTTGTTGAATGAACTTCCAATTTTAATTTTCTGCAACTTTCATTTTTATTTCTATTCAACTTCTTTTTTTCATCAAGTTTTTTTCCTATTCAACTTCCTTTTTTATTTAATTTCCAAATAGATCGTTAAGGTATAGTGGTTTTTGGATTGAACTTTCATTTTTAATTTTATTCAACTTTCATTTTTATTTTTATTCAACTTCCATTTTTATTCAATTTACTTTTCTATTAAACTTCGTTTTTTATTTAATTTCCAAGTAGATCGTTAAGGTATAGTGGTTTCTTGAATGAACTTCCATTTTTTATTTTCTGCAACTTTCATTTTTATTTTTATTTAACTTCCATTTTTATTCAATTTACTTTTCTATTAAACTTCTTTTTCAATTTAATTCCCAAATAGATCGTTAAGGTATAGTGGTTTCTTGAATGAACTTCCATTTTTAATTTTCTGCAACTTTCATTTTTATTTTTATTCGACTTCCAATTTTATTCAAGTCATTTTTCTATTCAACTTCCTATTTTATTTAATTCCCAAATAGATCGTTAATGTATAGTGGTTTGTTGAATGAACTTTCATTTTTAATTTTCTGCAACTTATATATTTATTTTTAATTGACTTCATTTTTTCTTCAAGTTTTTTTTCTATTGAACTTCCTTTTTTATTTAATTTCCAAATAGATCGTTAAGGTATAGTGGTTTCTGGATTGAACTTCCATTTTTATTTTTATTCAACTTCCATTTTTATTCAATTTACTTTTCAACTAAAGATCCTTTTTTATTTAATTTCCAAATAGATCGTTAAGGTATAGTGGTTTTCTTAATGAACTTCCATTTTTAATTTTATGCAACTTCCATTTTTATTTTTATTTAACTTCCTTCTTCATTCAAGTTTTTTTTCTACTCAACTTCCTTTTTTATTTAATTTCCAAATAGTTCGTTAAGGTATAGTGGTTTCTTGATTGAACTTCCATTTTTAATTTTATGCAACTTTCATTTTTATTTTTATTCAACTTCCATTTTTATTTAATTTACTTTTCTATTAAACTTCCTTTTTTATTTAATTTCCAAATAGATCGTTAAGGTATAGTGGTTTCTTTGAATGAACTTCCATTTTTAATTTTCTGCAACTTCTATTTTTATTTTTATTCGACTTCCTTTTTTATTCAAGTCTTTTTGTTATTCAACTTCTTTTTATATTTAATTTCCAAATAGATCGTTAACATATAGTGGTTTCTGTATTGAACTTCCATTTTTAATTTTCTGGAACTTCTATTTTTATTTCTATTCAGCTTCTATTTTTATTCAAGTTTCTTTTCTATTCAACTTCCATTTTTATTTAATTTCTAAATAGATCGTTAAGGTATATTGGTTTCTGGATTGAACTTCCATTTTTAATTTTATGCAACTTTCACATTTATTTTTCTTCAACTTCCATTTTCATTCAATTTACTTTTCTATTAAACTTCCTTTTTTATTGAATTTCCAAATAGATCGTTAAGGTATTGTGGTTTCTTGAATGAACTTCCATTTTTAATTTTTTGCAACTTCCATTTTTATTTTTATTTTACTTCCTTTTTCATTCAAGTTTCTTTTCTACTCAACTTCCTTTTTTATTTAATTTCCAAATAGATCGTTAAGGTATAGTGGTTTTTGCATTGAACTTCCATTTTTAATTTTATGCAACATTAATTTTTATTTTTATTCCACTTCCATTTTTATTCAATTTACTTTTCTATTAAACTTCCTTTTTAATTTAATTTCCAAATAGATCCTTAAGGTATAGTCTTTTCTTGAATTATGTCACGACCCCAAACCGCCCCTAATAGTTTGGTGCCGTGATGGCCAGTAATCCGTGATTACCGAAGGCCAACTTTCAAAAACCTAACACAATCAGAGTATGGATATAGGGGGGCTCACAAATGCAGAAGCAATAAATCAAATACAAGTGGTCCATAAGAGCTGTGCATAGATCCAATGAAATGACATTCATCTTACAATTTGAATACAACAAAACAAAATACATATTACATCTTGATCAAAAGGCTTCTTGAGCCGACATATACAAAATACAGTTAATACAAGCCAAGAAGCATGATTTTCAAGAATTTCCGACATAAAGATAAATGACATTGCCGACGTAAATACAAAACAAAGCCGACATAATCATGAGTCCAAATAAGCTTTCAAAACAGTCTAGTCGTCGCCGACGTCCTGCTCATCACCTACATATATATAGAGAGGGTGAGCTTAGATACTCAGTGAATGGTACTAATAATAAAGGTTTTGCATGAATATAGCCGGGGTCTTTCAAAACCAAAACACATCAAAACTTTATCAAGACGAGGGATGAACCGCATTCATCAATCAAATATCACAACATCGGCGAAGCAAGGGATGAACCATATTCATCAATCAAGTATTACAACATCGGCGAAGCAAGGGATGAACCGTATTCATCAATCAAATATCACAACATCGGCGAAGCAAGGGATGAACCGTATTCATCAATCAAGTATTACAACATCGGCGAAGCAAGGGATGAACCGTATTCATCAATCAAGTATTACAACATCGGCAAAACACATCAAGCTCATCAAAACAAGGGCTGTACGATCCGTAATCGTTCAGTCAAAGGTACTGCGAAAGTTTATAGTCCTCCAGCACAAGGGACTTGTGTTACTTAGGCCCGTAGCCCGATTTAACATAGTAATCTTTTCAAGAAAGGACCGTATCCTTTTACACTTAGTACTGCGAAAGTTTAGAGTCCTCCAGTACAAGGGACTGGTGTTACTTGGGTCCGTAGCCCGATTTAACAAGGACCGTATCCTTTTATGCTTAGTGCTGCGAAAGTTTAGAGTCCTCCAGCACAAGGGACTTTCCAAGAGAGGACCGTATCCTTTTATACTTAGTGCTGCGAAAGTTTAGAGTCCTCCAGCACAAGGGACTTTTCAAGGTTAACATCAAATGAAGCTTGTACTTGTTACGTCAAGATAGAGCTATTCATTCATGCTTAACAAATACTTTCGTCAAAACAAAGCAAAGCAAGATTTATCAAAACAAGTACAACATAGCTTTATCAATAATACCACTCACCTAGTTCTTCAGGTGTAGGCTCAAAACGAAGATCAAGGTCCTACAAATCACATGGCAAACCACATTCTCAAAACAAGCTTTATATGCATGCAAATGATCTCGGCATTCTCACCAGATCCAAGTCAATAACAAAGCAAAACATGCTGGGAGTTCAAACACTGCTCCCGTCTCATTAAACACACAGGGTACCAACCAGGTCTTTGCCGAGGTCCCACACATCCTTGCCGAGGTGTGGTCCCGCTGGCCTCATTCAAAAGCAAAGTCGGGAAAACCAGGGTTTCCCTTCGAAGCACATGAAGAACATGATGAACATGATCGAGAGGAAGATGAATGCAAGTTCAAAACTTGTTACAAAAATCTGAGGTTTCATGCCAAGAGTTCAAAACATGGACTTGGGTACCCACACAAGAAAGTCATGCAAGAACAAACACAAAAACATGATTTTCGTTCCAAACTTTCGGATCAAAACGAGACTTTCTCCAAGAACACATGAAGACCATTTTCCCTTTTCAAAACCAACTTCAAATCGATGCATGACATGCAAAACAAATTCGATCATGCAATGCAGCTAGATGATCAGCAACAACAACCAAAGGAGATCAAGATTCTAACCTCAAAACTCGAATCCAACGGATCAAACCACGAAGATCAAGCTTGGAAGACTTGCTCTCACTCAAGAACTTCTCTTCCTCCTCTCTAGAGCTTCTCTCTCTAAAAACAAAGATTTGAGACAAAATGATTTGTTTCTAGGTCTGCCGGCTGTCTTAACAATCAGCTCGGACACGTGGCGCTATCGGGTTGGTTCAGCTCAAAAAGGTGATTGATAGATAGGACAGGTCTCTGACAAAGCGTATGCAGCAAGCTCGGTAAAACACATCGGCAATAAATGACATCGGCTCAACCAAGGATAAGGTCAACAGGATTACAAAAACATCGGCTAGGGAGGACGACGCTTGACTAAGCTGTGCCACACCTTGGCTGGGGTGTGCCACATCTCGGCCTAGGCCATACCTGCCCAAGGACAAGGTTCAGCAAGTGTAAAACATCTCGGCAATAAGCCCGAGGTGAAGATCGTATTGTCCAAGCGGTTCCAAGACATTTCAAAGTACAAAGGCTCAGGGTTGATCTAAACTCAGGATGACTTCGGCTACACGCCGAGCAAAGAACAAAATCATGCAAGCAATATGAACAAAACAAGGCAAACAAATCCTTCCAATTATCATGACAAGGCAAGATCATGCAGGAATGTATGCAAGTATGACAAGAGTAAGGTGAGGGTTGTTACAAATTAACTTCCATTTTTAATTTTCTGCAACTTCCATTTTTGTTTTTATTTAACTTCCTTTTTCATTCTAGTTCCTTTTCTACTCAACTTCCTTTTTTATTTAATTTCCAAATAGATCGTTAAGGTATAGTGGTTTCTGGATTGAACTTCCATTTTTAATTTTCCGCAACTTCCACTTTTATTTTTATTCAACGTCCATTTTTATTCAATTTTTTTCTATTAAACTTCTTTTTTTATTTAATTTCCAAATAAATCGTTATGGTATATTGGTTTCTTAAATGAACTTCCCTTTTTAGTTTTCTGCAACTTCCATTTTTATTTTTATTCGACCTCCATTTTTATTCAAGTCATTTTTCTATTGAACTTCATTTTTTATTTAATTTCCAAATAGATCGTTAAGGTATAGTGGTTTCTTGAACGAACTTCCAATTTTAATTTTCTGCAACTTCCATTTTTATTTCCAATCAACTTCTTATTTTCTTCAAATTTTTTTCTATTCAACTTCCTTTTTTATTTAATTTCCAAATAGATCGTTATGGTATAGTGGTTTCTGGATTGAACTTCCATTTTTAATTTTATGCAACTTTCATTTTTATTTTTATTCAACTTCCATTTTTATTCAATTTACTTTTCTATTGAACTTCCTTTTTTATTTAATTTCCAAATAAATCGTTAAGATATAGTGATTTCTTTAATGAACTTCCATTTTTAATTTTATGCAACTTCCATTTTTATTTTTATTCAACTTCCATTTTTATTCAAGTTATTTTTCTATTCAACTTCCTTTTTCATTTAATTTCCAAATAGATCGTTAAGGTATAGTGGTTTCTTGAATGAATTTCCATTTTTAATTTTCTGCAGCTTTCATTTTTATTTTTATTTAACTTCCTTTTTTATTCAAGTTTCTTTTCTACTCAACTTCCTTTTTTATTTAATTTCCAATTAGGTCGTTAAGGTATAGTGGTTTCTGGATTGAACTTCCATGTTTAATTTTCTGCAACTTTCATTTTTATTTTAATTCAACTTCCATTTTTATTCAATTTACTTTTATATTAAACTTCCATTTTTACTTAATTTCCATATAGATCGTTAAGGTATAGTGGTTTTTTGAATGAACTTCTATTTTTAATTTTCTGCAACTTCCATTTTTATTTTTATTTAACTTCCTTTTTCATTCAAGTTTCTTTTCTACTCAACTTCCTTTTTTATTTAATTTACAAATAAATCGTTAAGGTATAGTCTTTTCTTGAATGAACTTCCATTTTTAATTTTCTGCAACATCCATTTTTGTTTGTATTTAACTTCCTTTTTCATTCTAGTTCCTTTTCTACTCGACTTCCTTTTTTATTTAATTTCCAAATAGATTATTAAGGTATAGTGGTTTCTGGATTGAACTTCCATTTTTAATTTTATGCAACATTCACTTTTATTTTTATTCAACTTCCATTTTTATTCAATTTACTTTTCTATTAAACTTCCTTTTTTATTTAATTTCCAAATAGATCGTTAAGGTATAGTGGTTTCTTTAATGAACTTCCATTTCAAATTTTATGCAACTTCCATTTTTATTTTTATTCAACTTTCATTTTTATTCAAGTTATTTTTCTATACAACTTCCTTTTTTATTTAATTTCCAAATAGATCGTTATGATATAGTGGTTTCTTGAATGAAGTTCCATTTTTAATTTTCTGCAACTTCCATTTTTATTTTTTATTTTACTTCCTTTTTCATTCAAGTTTCGTTTCTACTCAACTTCCTTTTTCATTTAATTTCCAAATAGATCGTTAAGGTATAGTGGTTTCTGCATTGAATTTCCATTTTTAATTTTATGCAACTTTAATTTTTATTTTTATTCAACTTCCATTTTTATTCAATTTACTTTTCTATTAAACTTCGTTTTTTTATTTAATTTCCAAATAGATCGTTAAGGTATAGTGCTTTCTTGAATGAACTTTCATTTTTAATTTCTGCAACTTCCATTTTTATTTTTATTTAACTTCCTTTTTCATTCTAGTTCCTTTTCTACTCAACTTCCTTTTTTATTTAATTTCCAAATAGATCGTTAAGGTATAGTGGTTTCTGGATTGAACTTCCATTTTTAATTTTATGCAAGTTTCATTTTTATTTTTATTCAACTTCCATTTTTATTCAATTTACTTTTCTATTCAACTTCCTTTTTTATTTACTTTCAAAATAGATCTTTACGGTATAGTGGTTTCTTCAATGAACTTCCATTTTTATTTTTATTCGACTTCCTTTTTTATTCAAGTCATTTTTCTATTCAACTTCCTTTTTTATTTAATTTCCAAATAGATCATTAAAGTATAGTGGTTTCTTGAATGAACTTCCAATTTTAATTTTCTGCAACTTCCATTTTTATTTCTATTCAACTTCTTTTTTTATTCAAGTTTCTTTTCTATTCAACTTCCTTTTATATTTAATTTCTAAATAGATCGTTAAGGTATAGTTGTTTCTGGATTGAACTTCCATTGTTAATTTTATACAACTTTCACTTTTATTTTTAATCAACTTCCATTTTTCTTCAATTTACTTTTCTATTAAACTTCCTTTTTTATTTAATTTCCAAATAAATCATTAAGGTATAGTGGTTTCTTGAATAAACTTCCATTTTTCATTTTCTGCAACTTCCATTTTTATTTTTATTTAACTTCCTTTTTCACTCTAGTTCCTTTTCTACTCAACTTCCTTTTTTATTTAATTTCCAAATAGATCGTTAAGGTATAGAGGTTCCTGGATTGAACTTTCATTTTTAATTTTATGCAACTTTCATTTTTATTTTTATTCAACTTCCATTTTTATTCAATTTACTTTTCGATTAAACTTCCTTTTTTATTTAATTTCGAAATAGATCGTTAAGGTGTAGTGGTTTCTTGAATGAACTTACATTTTTTATTTTCTGCAACTTCGATTTTTATTTTTATTCGACTTCCTTTTTTATTCAAGTCATTTTTCCATTCAACTTCCTTTTTTATTTAATTTCCAAATAGATCGTTAAGGTATAGTGGTTTCTTGAATGAACTTCCAAATTTAATTTTCTGTAACTTCCATTTTTATTTCAATTCAACTTCCTTTTATATTTAATTGCTAAATAGATCGTTAAGGTATAGTTGTTTCTGGATTGAGCTTTCACTTTTATTTTTATTCAACTTCCATTTTTATGCAATTTACTTTTCTGTTAAACTTCCTTTTTTATTTAATTTCCAAATACATCGTTAAGGTATAGTGGTTTCTTGAATGAACTTCCATTTTTAGTTTTCTGTAACTTCCATTTTTCTTTTTATTCGACTTCCTTTTTATTCAAGTCATTTTTCTATTCAACTTCCATTTTTATTTAATTCTCAAATAGATCGTTAAGGTATAGTGGTTTCTTGAATGAACTTCCAATTTTAATTTTCTGCAACTTCCATTTTTATTTCTATCCTACTTCTTTTTTTATTCAAGTTTCTTTTCTATTCAACTTCCTTTTTTATTTAATTTCCAAATAGATTATTAAGGTATAATGGTTTCTGGATTGAACTTCCATTTTAAATTTATCGAACTTCCATTTTTTATTTTCTGCAACTTCCACTTTTATTTTTATTTGACTTCCTTTTTCATTCAAGTTCCTTTTCTACTCAACTTCCTTTTTTATTTAATTTCCAAATGGATCGTTAAGGTATAGTGGTTCCTGAATTGAACTTCCATTTTTAATTTTATGCAACTTTCATTTTTATTTTTATTCAACTTCCATTTTTATTCAATTTACTTTTCTCTTAAACTTCCAGTTTTATTTAATTTCCAAATAGATCCTTAAGGTATAGTGTTTTCTGCATTGAACTTCCATTTTTAATTTTATGCAACGTTAATTTTTATTTTTATTCAACTTCCATTTTTATTTAATTTCCAAATAGATCGTTAAGGTATTGTGGTTTCTTGAATTAACTTCCATTTTTAATTTTCTACAACTTCCATTTTTATTTTTATTCAACTTCCATTATTATTCAAGTTATATTTCTATTCAACTTCCTTTTTTATTTAATTTCAAAATAGATCGTTATGGTATAGTGGTTTCTTCAATGAACTTCCGTTTTTAATTTTCTTAAACTTCCATTTTTATTTTTATTTAACTTTCTTTTTGGTTCATGTTTCTTTTCCACTCAACATCCTTTTTTATTTAATTTCCAAACAGATCGTTAAGATATAGTGGTTTCTGCATTGAATTGCCATTTTTAATTTTATGCGACTTTAATTTTTATTTTTATTCAACTTCCATTTTTATTAAATTTACTTTTCTATTAAGCTTCCTTTTTTATTTAATTTCCAAATAGAACGTTAAGGTAGAGTGGTTTCTTGAATGAGCTTCCATTTTTAATTTTCTTCAACTTCCATTTCCTTTTTCATTCTAGTTCCTTTTCTACTAAACTTCCTTTTTTATTTAATTTCCAAATAGATCGTTAAGGTATAGTGGTTCCTGGGTTGAACTTCCATTTTTAATTTTATGCAACTTTCATTTTTATTTTTATTCAACTTCCATTTTTATTCAATTTACTTTTCTATTAAACTTCGTTTTTTCTTTAATTTCCAAATTGATCGTTAAGGTATAGTGGTTTCTTGAATGAACTTCCATTTTTAATTTTTTGCAACTTAAATTTTTCTTTTTATTTAACTTCCTTTCTCATTCTAGTTTCTTTTCTACTCAACTACCTTTTTTATTTAATTTCCGAATAGATTGTTAAGGTATTGCGGTTTCTGGATTGAAATTCCATTTTTAATTTTCTGCGACTTCCATTTTTATTTTTATTTAACTTCCTTTTTTATTCATGTTTCTTTTCTAATCAACTTCCTTTTTTACTTAATTTCCAAATAGGTCGTTAAGGTATAGTGGTTTCTGGATTGAACTTCCATTTTTAATTTTCTGCAACTTCCATTTTTATTTTTATTCAACTTCCATTTTTATCCAATTTACTTTTCTATTAAACTTCCTTTTTTACTTAATATCCAAATATATCGTTAAGGTATAGTGGTTTCTTGAATGAATTTTCATTTTAATTTTCTGCAACTTCCATTTTTATTTTTATTTAACTTCCTTTTTTATTTGAGTTTCTTTTCTACTCAACTTTCTTTTTTATTTAATTTCCAAATAGATCGTTAAGGTATAGTGGTATCTGGAATGAACTTCCATTTTTAATTTTATGCAACTTTCATTTTTATTTTTATTTTACTTCCTTTTTCATTCAAGTTTCTTTTCCATTCAACATCCTTTTTTATTTAATTTCCAAATAGATCGTTAAGGTATAGTGGTTTCTACATTGAATTGCCATTTTTAATTTTATGCGACTTTAATTTTTATTTTTATTCAACTTCCATTTTAATTGAATTTACTTTTCTATTAAACTTCCTTTTTTATTTAATTTCCAAATAGATCGTTAAGGTATAGTGGTTTCTTGAATGAGCTTCCATTTTTAATTTTCTGCGACTTCCATTTTTATTTTTATTTAACTGCCTTTTTTATTCAAGTTTCTTTTCTAATCAACTTCCTTTTTTACTTAATTTCCAAATAGGTCGTTAAGGTATAGTGGTTTTTGGATTGAACATACATTTTTAATTTTCTGCAACTTCCATTTTTATTTTTATTTAACTTCCATTTTTATTCAATTTAATTTTCTATTAAACTTCCTTTTTTATTTAATTTCCAAATAGACCGTTAAGGTATAGTGGTTTCTTGAATGAATTTACATTTTTAATTTTCTGCAATTTCCATTTTTATTTTTATTTAACTTCCTTTTTCATTCAAGTTTCTTTTCTACTCAACTTCCTTTTTTATTTAATTTCCAAATAGATCGTTAAGGTATAGTGGTATCTGGATTGAACTTCCATTTTTAATTTTATGCAACTTTCATTTTTATTTTTATTTTACTTCCTTTTTCATTCAAGTTTCTTTTCCACTCAACATCCTTTTTTATTTAATTTCCAAATAGATCGTTAAGGTATAGTGGTTTCTGCATTGAATTGCCATTTTTAATTTTATGCGACTTTAATTTTTATTTTTAATCAACTTCCATTTTAATTGAATTTACTTTTCTATTAAACTTCCTTTTTTTTTAATTTCCAAATAGATCGTTAAGATATAGTGGTTTCTTGAATGAGCTTCCATTTTTAATTTTCTGCAACTTCCATTTTTATTTTTCTTTTACTTCCTTTTTCATTCTAGTTCCTTTTCTACTCAACTTTCTTTTTTATTTAATTTCCAAATAGATCGTTAAGGTATAGTGGTACCTGGGTTGAACTTCCATTTTTTATTTTATGCAACTTTCATTTTTATTTTTATTCAACTTCCAATTTCATTCAATTTACTTTTCTATTAAACTTCCTTTTTTATTTAATTTCGAAACAGATCGTTAAGGTATAGTGGTTTCTTGAATGAACTTCCATTTTTAATTTTCTGCAACTTCCATTTTTATTTTTATTCGACTTCCAATTTTATTCAAGTCATTTTTCTATTCAACTTCCTTTTTTATTTAATTCCCAAATAGATCGTTAATGTATAGTGATTTCTTGAATGAACTTTTATTTTTAATTTTCTGCAAATTTTATATTTATTTTTAATTGACTTCTTTTTTTCTTCAAGTTTTTTTTCTATTGAACTTCCTTTTTTATTTAATTTCCAAATAGATCGTTAAGGTATAGTGGTTTCTGGATTGAACTTCCATTTTTAATTTTATGCAACTTTTATTTTTATTTTTATTCAACTTCCATTTTTATTCAATTTACTTTTCTATTAAACATCCTTTTTTATTTAATTTCCAAATAGATCGTTAAGGTATAGTGGTTTTTTTAATGAACTTCCATTTTTAATTTTATGCAACTTCCATTTTTATTTTTATTTAACTTCCTTTTTCATTCAAGTTTCTTTTCTACTCAACTTCCTTTTTTATTTAATTTCCAAATAGTTCGTTAAGGTATAGTGGTTTCTTGATTGAACTTCCATTTTTAATTTTATGCAACTTTCATTTTTATTTTTATTCAACTTCCATTTTTATTTAATTTACTTTTCTATTAAACTTCCTTTTTTATTTAATTTCCAAATAGATCGTTAAGGTATAGTGGTTTCTTTGAATGAACTTCCATTTTTAATTTTCTGCAACTTCTATTTTTATTTTTATTTGACTTCCTTTTTTATTCAAGTCTTTTTGTTATTCAACTTCTTTTTATATTTAATTTCCAAATAGATCGTTAACATATAGTGGTTTCTGGATTGAACTTCCATTTTTAATTTTCTGGAACTTCTATTTTTATTTCTATTCAACTTCTTTTTTTATAGCGACCCCGGTCTTTTTCCCATTTGATTATTGTATCCGGAGTTAGGTTCCGTAGCTCCTGCCATTGTATTATGATTGTTACCGTCCTTTATTTTCCTATTTCTGAGTTGGGGGATGTAATGGGCAGGTTTGTAGCAGGTTGGTTGAGCTTGGGAGCAAAGGGTTGCTGCCCAAAATTTTGTCCCTTCACTCGATCGAGCAGTTATTCGCTCGAGCGAGCTCTTTGTTTTGGCCCGTGGCTCGAGCCAGGGTTTCTTCGATCGAGCGAGGATCGCGTTTTGTAGTAAGACCTGAGAGCGGAGGTTTTTGGCTCGAGCGAGCTTTTCTTCGCTCGAGCGAGTTAGTTCGTTCTTCGCTCGAGCGAGAGTTCCTTCGCCCGAGCGTGTGTCTGGTTACAGACCTGAGGGTTTGAGTCCTTCGCTCGAGCTAGATTTCTTTCGCTCGAGCGAGCTTTTGGGTTGTTGGCTCGAGCAAGGCTTCCTTGGCTCGAGCGTAGTTTTTCTGTGTCTGGTCGCTCGAGCGACCAAGTCTTCGCTCGAGCGAGCCTGTCAGGTTTAAATAGGCAGCAGCGTGTTTCAGATTTGTTTTCCTTGCACTTTCATATTCCAAAACCCTAGTTACAAGTTCTCTCTCCCTCTACACACCTTCTCTCTTAGGATTGATCTACTTAGAGTAAGTTTCTACCTTAGATCCTTTATTAAAAAGATAGAGTGGGTCGAGGGCTTCCATTTAATCTAAATTGTTGGTAGTTCGGAGCACTTTGGAGTTTGGGTCTTCATCTCCATCTTCTCTTTTGGGGCTATTTCTTCGAGATAGGGATTTCCTACTCCATTTTATAGGTTTTGTTCTAAGTTTTGGCATTTTGATATGTTGGGGATACTTTGGTGATTTTGGGAAAAACCTAGTTGTATTAATAAATTAATTTGTATAATTAATTCATGGAATTGGGAAAATATGGTTAAACTCATGGAATTGGGGAATTCATTGATTAAATGGCGTAGTTGGTTAATTTAAATCACTCGTCTATTGAATTGTTGGTATATTTATTTCCAAGTCTAGAAATAATTGTTTTGGGCTATCGGTGGAGGATAGTCGTGCTTGTTGTAGACACTGCATGTGGATTAGGGATAACTGAAACTAACCATTGATTAAGTCATCAATTTTGACTGCTGAATTAATACAGACATTATGTGTATTGATTGTGTGTTGTATATGTTATGTGTTTGCATACATTGTTTTGTGTGGGAGGAGATAGGGGATGTACTCCACGGTTTAGGGGAAGATAGGGGATGGACCTCTAAACCGGATCTTGTTTGGGAGGAGATAGGGGATGGACTCCATTAGCATCACTTTTATGTGTGCTTATATATATAGAAGTGTTTTATTGATACAGCACTAAAATGTGTATCAATCTGGAAGTATGAAGTGTTTGATATGAGCTTGAGTCTCATTTGTTTGTTGATATTCGAAGGACGTGAATATGATATATGTAATTCACTGTTGTAAGTTTGGCCAGGTTCTGAGCCATGTTGATAAAATTGGAAAGTAAAACGTGTGTTAGACAATAGTGTCATGAGACTGTAAAATGAAGTAATTGATTATCTTGGTTAACCATCTGTTGAATGCTATTGCTTTATTCATTGCTTATATGTGGTTTAGTATATTTCTACTGGGCTGTGGCTCACCCTTTATGGGAACATCATTTTCAGGTTCAGGTGATAAGCTACCTCCAAGGACTTAGCTTGGAAGGACTTGGATTTCGAAGACTGTTTTTAGTTATTTGTTTTTCGTTGTTAGTACATGTAAACACTCAAGCCTAGGGCTTTATTTATATTTGAGTTAGAACTCATACTTTGTGTCCATGTGTTGGCTTGGAAAGATGTAAGCCGGTAGGGCATTTACTTTGATGTTACATGTAATGCTTTTGTTTAGTAAGACTCTGATGGATATTATAATGAATTATTAAAGTGTTTTCCTTAAATAATGCATGTCAATGATATATATAATGGGTATATTTTTGAGGGCGTGACAACTTGGTATCAAAGCGTACCGGGTTTGAATACTTTGGGTACGTGGGAAGTGATTAGTATCACAATGGGTTCGTCTCGTTTGATAGAGACTTAGTGTAAAGTTATATGCTTATGTGATAACATGTTTATGTGATTATGTGGGTATGGAATGTAGTTTCTAGGATGTTGATTGGACCCTTGAGTTTCTAGTAGTCTTGTTGGAAAGGCACTTGATCACTGCTGCTTCCAACCGGAACTATAGTAACGCATTGGGACTATCATTATCCGGGAATGAAATTCGTAGGTGCTTATGTGATTATGTGCTTACGTGGAATGAATTATTGTTGTCCAATGCATTAGGACGCGAGTGTTTAGCTTCGGCACATTTATTAATGTGCTAACGTCTTTATTTCCTTTATTAGGATGTCAGGACGAGGACGAGGACGCGGTAGGCGTGGTAGGCCGAGTAGGCAGGAGGTGCCTGTGCCAGAGGAGATTCCAGCAGTTCAGGAGGGAGTTGGCCAGGCCAATGTGGCCGAGCCAGTAGGCCAGCAGACTATGGGCGCTTTAGACCGAGAGATAGCAGGGGCATTCAGGGAGTCAGTAGGCATTCTCAGAGCTGAGAATCAAGCTCGGGATGTTGTTGCAGATGCAGGACCTTCCTTTCTGAAGAGGGAGTTCTTCCGGTCTAATCCAGAGGAATTTGTGGGTGATCCTAAAGAGCCGCTTAAGGCAGATGAATGGCTCGAACAGACAACGAAGACGTTTGAGATGCTTGGCATCGAAGACGAAGGGTTGAAAGTGACCTTGGCATCTTTCCAGTTGAAGGGGGATGCGGGTCAGTGGTGGAAGTTTACTAAGGGTCGTATAGGAGGTACATGGGAGGCTTTTGTTAATGCTTTCCAGGAGAAGTTCTTATCTCCAGCAGTCAGGGAGAAGCTGCGAGACCAGTTTTGTCAGCTTAAGCAGTCGAGTTCTTCAGTGGCCGAGTTTGAGGCTGCATTTACTAGTTTGTCCAGGTTTGCACCTGAGTTAGTGGCGTCTGAGGAACGCCGTTGTATCAAGTTTGAGAAGAAGTTGAGGCGTGGCCTCAAGCTGAGAGTTGGGGGAACTATGATTCGGGATTATGGGCATATGGTTGATGCTGCAGCCCACATGGAAATCATGATGCAGGAGGAGGAGGAAGGACAGAAGGGCTCCAAGAGGAGTCAGGATGGTCAGAGTGATGGTAGGAGACAGAAGGGTTTTAATCCCCAGCAGTCTCAGGGTAGCTTTTCTAGATCGACTTTTCCTGTGCCGAGTGCTAGTTCGGGGAAAGGCAGTCAGGGAGACATTACCTGTTTCAAGTGTGGCCAACTGGGCCACAAGTCTCCAGTTTGTCCTCAGAGGGGAGGAGTGCAGAGAGCAGCATCATCTTCGGCTCGATCTCAGAGCCAGAGTCAGGGTAGAGGCCAGCCACTCTCGTGTTATCAGTGTGGTCAGCCAGGGCATATGAAGAGGTATTGCCCTCAGTTGGGTGGCACACCTGGTGCATCTGGTTTGAGGCAGATTCAGGGTCAGCAGCCAGCTCAGTCGGGTCAGGCCTCGAGGGCCAATCAGGGGGCTTCATCGTCCCAATCAGTGCAGCAATCTTATGCTCCTAGGGGTGAGCAGGTTGATCAGAGGTCGTCTGGGCGCGCGTACGCTGTTACCGCGCAGGATCTTGTACCAGCACCATCAGTTGTGAGAGGTACCTTCTTGTTTTGCAACTCGGTTGCTAATGTTTTGATTGATACAGGTGCATCCCATTCCTTTGTGTCTGCTGCATTTGCATCTGTTTTGGAGTTGGAGTTAGCACAGTTAGCATCTCCTATTTGTGTAGTGTCACCTCTTGGGGGTGAATTGATTTTGAAACAAGGTGTTAAGGGTTGTGATATAGAGGTTGATTACCATAGAATCCCATTTTCATTTGTAGTTATGCCTATGAGGGGTTTCGATGTTATTTTGGGTATGGACTGGTTATCGTCATACCGGGCAGTTATTGATTGCTACCGCCAGAGGGTCACTTGTTGTATTGTGAGCGGAGAGTATTTTCATTTTATGGGGGACCGGGTTGGTAATGTGTTGCCACCGGGGTATGTTCCGCGAGGACGGAGTGAGCTTAGTGGTCTACTTGCTAACCTTTCGATTAGTGAGGATGATGAGACTCAGATTGTGTTGCCAAGGGTGGTTTGTGAGTACTCGGACGTCTTTCCCGAGGATCTTGTTGGTTTGCCACCGCATCGAGAGATTGAATTCTCTATTGACCTAGTCCCTGGCACGGCGCCGATTTCTATGGCACCTTATCGTTTTGCCCCAGCCGAGTTAGTTGAGTTAAAGATTCAGCTCCAGGAGTTACTAGACAAGGGTTTTATACGTCCTAGTGTTTCGCCGTGGGGCGCACCGGCCCTCTTTGTTAAAAAGAAAGGTGGTGCTTTGAGACTTTGTATAGATTACCGGAAATTGAATCGGGCTACGGTTAAGAATAAGTACCCTATGCCTCGTATAGATGATCTGTTCGATCAGTTGAAGGGTTCCCGTTGTTTCTCAAAGATAGACTTGAGATCGGGTTATCATCAGTTAAGAGTCAGGGAGGAGGATATTCCGAAAACGGCATTCCGTACGCGGTATGGCCACTATGAGTTTCTGGTAATGCCATTTGGGCTCACCAATGCACCGGCAGTTTTTATGGATTTGATGAACCGGATATTCCGGGAATTTTTAGATTGCTTTATAGTCGTTTTCGTGGACGACATCCTTATCTATTCACCTTCTGAAGAGAAGCACAAGGAACACTTGAGAATGGTGCTTGAGTTACTTAGAGTCCATAAGCTTTATGCTAAGTTTGGGAAGTGTGAGTTCTGGCTAGAAGAGGTCAAGTTCTTAGGCCATGTAGTTTCTGGGGAAGGAGTGTCTGTTGATACATCCAAGACTGAGGCAGTACAAGATTGGGCACAGCCTAAGAGTGTGTTTGAGATCCGCAGTTTTTTGGGGTTAGCTGGGTATTACCGTCGGTTTGTGAGGGATTTCTCCAGATTAGCTTCGCCTTTGACTAGGTTAACTCGGAAGGGAGTCAAATTTGTATGGAGTGAGACTTGTGAAAAGTCATTCCAGGAGTTAAAAGTTAGACTGACCACCGCTCCAGTATTGATTATTCCAGAGAGAGGGTTGGGTTATGCAGTCTATTGTGATGCCTCACGAGAGGGTCTGGGTTGTGTGTTAATGAAAGAAGGGAAAGTAGTTGCCTATGGCTCACGTCAGTTGAAAATTCACGAGCAGAATTACCCTACGCATGATCTAGAGTTAGCAGCTGTGATATTTGCCTTGAAGATTTGGAGGCATTATCTTTATGGTGAGAGGTTCGAGGTGTTCTCGGATCATAAGAGTCTAAAATATTTGTTTACACAGAAAGATTTGAACTTAAGGCAGAGGAGGTGGATGGAATTTATAGAGGATTATGACTTTGAGTTGCATTATCATCCGGGAAAGGCCAATGTGGTGGCCGATGCCCTTAGCAGAAAACCTGTTGGTGTCATAGCGAGTATAGCCATCTGAGAATGGGAGATGTTGGGTACACTTGGGGAGTTTGACTTACTTCTGGGCAAATTCGTAGAGGCTGCGGCCTTGTTTTCTGTTGTTGTACAGCCTACACTCATGACTCGAGTGTTAGAGGCTCAGAGGGGTGACCTTGAGGTAGAAACCCTCCGTGAGAAGATTTCCGGTGGGAAGGTTGAGAAGGGTTTGACGATGTATCCCGACCTGAGTGTGAGATACCGAGATCGTCTGTTTGTGCCAGAGTCTTGCCGAGAGGAGGTACTCCGAGAGTTTCATCATTCACGCCTTGCGGTGCATCCGGGAGGCACTAAGATGTATCGGGATTTGGGTCGCCAGTTTTGGTGGCGGGGTATGAAGAGAGATGTGGCAGCTTTTGTGTCTAAGTGCCTTACTTGTCAGCAAGTGAAGGCCGAACATCAGAGGCCAGCGGGTTTATTGCAACCCTTGCCTATTGCCGAGTGGAAGTGGGAACATGTCACTATGGACTTCGTTGTGGGTCTTCCGAGGACTCAGCGGGGTAGTGATGCTATTTGGGTAGTTGTGGACCGGTTGACTAAGTCGGCGCACTTTATTCCTATGCGTGTTAGAGATTCAGTCGATCATCTGACCGATTTATATATTCGGGACATAGTGAGGTTACACGGGGTTCCAGTGACGATCGTCTCAGATAGAGATCCTCGTTTTACTGCCAAGTTGTGGCAGAGTTTGCAGAGTGCCTTAGGTACTAAGTTGACCTTTAGCACGGCTTATCATCCTCAGACTGACGGGCAGTCTGAGCGTACTATTCAGATCCTTGAGGATATGCTTCGGGGTTGTGTTCTAGACTTTAGTGGGTCATGGGAGAGGCACTTGCCGTTGGTGGAGTTTGCCTACAACAATAGTTTCCAGTCTAGTATCGGTATGGCACCATTTGAGGCCTTGTATGGCCGACCGTGTAGATCTCCTGTTTGTTGGGCCGAGGTGGGTGATGCACCTCTGTTGGGTCCGGAGTTGGTGAGGGAAACGACGGAGAAAGTTGAGCTTATCCGTAAGAGACTTGTTACAGCACAGAGTCGTCAGAAATCTTATGCCGACCGTAGGAGGAGACCTTTGGTGTTTGAGGTGGGTGATCATGTCTTTCTGAAGATATCACCTAGACAGGGTTTGATGAGATTTGGGAAGAGTGGGAAGTTGTCCCCTCGGTTTATTGGTCCGTTTGAGATCCTTGAGAGGATTGGCGAGGCTGCTTATCGTTTAGCTTTACCGCCGCAGCTGTCTGGAGTACATGACGTGTTTCATGTGAGTATGCTTAGGAAGTATGAGCCGGATCCATCACATGTGTTGGATTGGACCGATTTAGTGGTTGATGAGGATGTCTCGTATGAGGAGAGACCGGTTCGGGTCTTAGATAGGCGGGATCAAGTCTTGCGAGGCAAAACCATCCCTTTGGTCAAAGTTTTGTGGAAACATCACGGAGTGGAGGAAGCCACTTGGGAACGTGAGTTGGAAGTTCACGAAAAATACCCGGACATGTTTATCGATTTATGATCTTGTATTTAGATTTTGTAATATTGTTGAACTTAAGAGCCTTATATATGTCTTAAGTTGTAAAACATTGAGTATGTTTTGATAAATGGGTGTATCTTGAAACTTGCTTCATTGTAGAAGTTTAGTGTAACATTGCATATTTTGATTACATTGTTGAATGAGTTGTATATATCATGCACTTGAATATGATATGGGAATTGCTAACATTGAAAGGAATAATGCATAATAGTGATGCAGGCTGAAATATATGTTGTTTTATAGACACATTATGAGATGCTTCTTGATAAGAGATGAAATGACCAGTATTGGTCAAGATGCTTACTAGTGAATTGTCAAAAAAAAAAAATCTGTTTTAAAAAAAAAATTTATGCTTAATTTCGGGGACGAAATTCTTTGAAGGGGGGGAGGTTATAGCGACCCCGGTCTTTTTCCCATTTGATTATTGTATCCGGAGTTAGGTTCCGTAGCTCCTGCCATTGTATTATGATTGTTACCGTCCTTTATTTTCCTATTTCTGAGTTGGGGATGCAATGGGCAGGTTTGTAGCAGGTTGGTTGAGCTTGGGAGCAAAGGGTTGCTGCCCAGAATTTTGACCCTTCGCTCGAGCGAGCAGTTATTCGCTCGAGCGAGCTCTTTGTTTTGGCCCGTCACTCGAGCCAGGGTTTCTTCGATCAAGCGAGGATCGCGTTTTGTAGTAAGACCTGAGAGCGGAGGTTTTTGGCTCGAGCGAGCTTTTCTTCGCTCGAGCGAGTTAGTTCGTTCTTCGCTCGAGCGAGAGTTCCTTCGCTCGAGCGTGTGTCTGGTTACAGACCTGAGGGTTTGAGTCCTTCGCTCGAGCTAGATTTCTTTCGCTCGAGCGAGCTTTTGGGTTGTTGGCTCGAGCAAGGCTTCCTTGGCTCGAGCGTAGTTTTTCTGTGTCTGGTTGCTCGAGCGACCAAGTCTTCGCTCGAGCGAGCCTGTCAGGTTTAAATAGGCAGCAGCGTGTTTCAGATCTGTTTTTCTTGCACTTTCATATTCCAAAACCCTAGTTACGAGTTCTCTCTCCCTCTACACACCTTCTCTCTTAGGATTGATCTACTTAGAGTAAGTTTCTACCTTAGATCCTTTATTAAAAAGATAGAGTGGGTCGAGGGCTTCCATTTAATCTGAATTGTTGGTAGTTCGGAGCACTTTGGAGTTTGGGTCTTCATCTCCATCTTCTCTTTTGGGGCTATTTCTTCGAGGTAGGGATTTCCTATTCCATTTTATAGGTTTTGTTCTAAGTTTTGGCGTTTTGATATGTTGGGGATACTTTGGTGATTTTGGGAAAAACCTAGTTGTATTAATAAATTAATTTGTATAATTAATTCATGGAATTGGGAAAATATGGTTAAACTCATGGAATTGGGGAATTCATTGATTAAATGGCATAGTTGGTTAATTTAAATCACTCGTCTATTGAATTGTTGGTATATTTATTTCCAAGTCTAGAAATAATTGTTTTGGGCTATCGGTGGAGGATAGTCGTGCCTGTTGTAGACACTGCATGTGGATTATGGATAACTGAAACTAACCATTGATTAAGTCATCAATTTTGACTGCTGAATTAATACAGACATTATGTGTATTGATTGTGTGTTGTATATGTTATGTGTTTGCATACATTGTTTTGTGTGGGAGGAGATAGGGGATGTACTCCACGGTTTAGGGGAAGATAGGGGATGGACCTCTAAACCGGATCTTGTTTGGGAGGAGATAGGGGATGGACTCCATTAGCATCACTTTTATGTGTGCTTATATATATAGAAGTGTTTTATTGATACAGCACTAAAATGTGTATCAATCTGGAAGTATGAAGTGTTTGATATGAGCTTGAGTCTCATTTGTTTGTTGATATTCGAAGGACGTGAATATGATATATGTAATTCACTGTTGTAAGTTTGGCCAAGTTCTGAGCCATGTTGATAAAATTGGAAAGTAAAACGTGTGTTAGACAATAGTGTCATGAGACTGTAAAATGAAGTAATTGATTATCTTGGTTAACCATCTGTTGAATGCTATTGCTTTATTCATTGCTTATATGTGGTTTAGTATATTTCTACTGGGCTGTGGCTCACCCTTTATGGGAACATCATTTTCAGGTTCAGGTGATAAGCTACCTCCAAGGACTTAGCTTGGAAGGACTTGGATTTCGAAGACTGTTTTTAGTTATTTGTTTTTCGTTGTTAGTACATGTAAACACTCAAGCCTAGGGCTTTATTTATATTTGAGTTAGAACTCATACTTTGTGTCCAAGTGTTGGCTTGGAAAGATGTAAGCCGGTAGGGCATTTACTTTGATGTTACATGTAATGCTTTTGTTTAGTAAGGCTCTGATGGATATTATAATGAATTATTAAAGTGTTTTCCTTAAATAATGCATGTCAATGATATATATAATGGGTATATTTTTGAGGGCGTGACATTTTTTATTCAAGTTTCTTTTCTATTCAACTTACATTTTTATTTAATTTCTAAATAGATCGTTAAGGTATATTGGTTTCTGGATTGAACTTCCATTTTTAATTTTATGCAACTTTCACATTTGTTTTTATTCAACTTCCATTTTCATTCAATTTATTTTTCTATTAAACTTTCTTTTTTATTGAATTTCCAAATAGATCGTTAAGGTATTGTGGTTTCTTGAATGAACTTCCATTTTTAATTTTCTGCAACTTCCATTTTTATTTTTATTTTACTTCCTTTTTCATTCAAGTTTCTTTTCTACTCAACTTCCTTTTTAATTTAATTTTCAAATAGATCGTTAAGGTATAGTGGTTTTTGCATTGAACTTCCATTTTTAATTTTATGCAACATTAATTTTTATTTTTATTCCACTTCCATTTTTATTCAATTTACTTTTCTATTAAACTTCCTATTTTATTTAATTTCCAAATAGATCCTTAAGGTATAGTCTTTTCTTGCATTAACTTCCATTTTTAATTTTCTGCAACTTCCATTTTTGTTTTTATTTAACTTCCTTTTTCATTCTAGTTCCTTTTCTACTCAACTTCCTTTTTTATTTAATTTCCAAATAGATCGTTAAGGTATAGTGGTTTCTGGATTGAACTTCCATTTTCAATTTTCCACAACTTCCACTTTTATTTTTATTCAACGTCCATTTTTATTCAATTTTTTTTCTATTAAACTTCCTTTTTTATTTAATTTCCAAATAAATCGTTATGATATAGTGGTTTCTTAAATGAACTTCCCTTTTTAGTTTTCTGCAACTTCCATTTTTATTTTTATTCGACCTCCATTTTTATTCAAGTCATTTTTCTATTGAACTTCTTTTTTTATTCAATTTCCAAATAGATCGTTATGGTATAGTGGTTTCTTGAACGAACTTCCAATTTTAATTTTCTGCAACTTTCATTTTTATTTCCAATCAACTTCTTATTTTCTTCAAATTTTTTTCTATTCAACTTCCTTTTTTATTTAATTTCCAAATAGATCGTTATGGTATAGTGGTTTCTGGATTGAACTTCCATTTTTAATTTTATGCAACTTTCATTTTTATTTTTATTCAACTTCCATTTTTATTCAATTTACTTTTCTATTGAACTTCCTTTTTTATTTAATTTCCAAATAGATCGTTAAGATATGGTGATTTCTTTAATGAACTTCCATTTTTAATTTTATGCAACTTCCATTTTTATTTTTATTCAACTTCCATTTTTATTCAAGTTATTTTTCTATTCAACTTCCTTTTTCATTTAATTTCCAAGTAGATCGTTAAGGTATAGTGGTTTCTTGAATGAACTTCCATTTTTAATTTTCTGCAACTTCCATTTTTATTTTTATTTAACTTCCTTTTTTATTCAAGTTTCATTTCTACTCAACTTCCTTTTTTATTTAATTTCCAATTAGGTCGTTAAGGTATAGTGGTTTATGGATTGAACTTCCACGTTTAATTTTCTGCAACTTTCATTTTTATTTTAATTCAACTTCCATTTTTATTCAATTTACTTTTATATTAAACTTCCATTTTTACTTAATTTCCAAATAGATCGTTAAGGTATAGTGGTTTTTTGAATGAACTTCTATTTTTAATTTTCTGCAACTTCCAATTTTATTTTTATTTAACTTCCTTTTTCATTCAAGTTTCTTTTCTACTCAACTTCCTTTTTTATTTAATTTCCGAATAAATAGTTAAGGTATAGTCTTTTCTTGAATGAACTTCCATTTTTAATTTTCTGCAACTTCCATTTTTTTTTTGTATTTAACTTCCTTTTTCATTCTAGTTCCTTTTCTACTCGACTTCTTTTTTTATTTAATTTCCAAATATATTGTTAAGGTATAGTGGTTTCTGGATTGAACTTCCATTTTTAATTTTATGCAACTTTCACTTTTATTATTATTCAACTTCTATTTTTATTCAATTTACTTTTCTATTAAACTTCCTTTTTTATTTAATTTCCAAATAGATCGTTAAGGTGTAGTGGTTTCTTTAATGAACTTCCATTTCAAATTTTATGCAACTTCCGTTTTTATTTTTATTCAACTTCCATTTTTATTCAAGTTATTTTTCTATACAACTTCCTTTTTTATTTAATTTCCAAATAGATCGTTATGATATAGTGGTTTCTTGAATGAACATCCATTTTTAATTTTCTGCGACTTCCATTTTTATTTTTTATTTTACTTCCTTTTTCATTCAAGTTTCGTTTCTACTCAACTTCCTTTTTTATTTAATTTCCAAATAGATCGTTAAGGTATAGTGGTTTCTGCATTGAATTTCCATTTTTAATTTTATGCAACTTTAATTTTTATTTTTATTCAACTTCCATTTTTATTCAATTTAATTTTCTATTAAAGTTCGTTTTTTATTTAATTTCCGAATAGATCGTTAAGGTATAGTGGTTTCTTGAATGAATTTCCATTTTTAATTTCTGTAACTTCCATTTTTATTTTTATTTAACTTCCTTTTTCATTCTAGTTCCATTTCTACTCAACTTCCTTTTTCATTTAATTTCCAAATAGATCGTTAATGTATAGTGGTTCCTGGATTGAACTTCCATTTTTAATTTTATGCAAGTTTCATTTTTATTTTTATTCAACTTCCATTTTTATTCAATTTACTTTTCTATTCAACTTCCTTTTTTATTTAATTTCAAAATAGATCTTTACGGTATAGTGGTTTCTTCAATGAACTTCCATTTTTATTTTTATTCGACTTCCTTTTTTATTCAAGTCATTTTTCTATTCAACTTCCTTTTTTATTTAATTTCCAAATAGATCGTTAAAGTATAGTGGTTTCTTGAATGAACTTCCAATTTTAATTTTCTGCAACTTCCATTTTTATTTCTATTCAACTTCTTTTTTTATTCAAGTTTCTTTTCTATTCAACTTCCTTTTAAATTTAATTTCTAAATAGATCGTTAAGGTATAGTTGTTTCTGGATTGAACTTCCATTTTTAATTTTATACAAGTTTCACATTTATTTTTATTCAACTTCCATTTTTCTTCAATTTACTTTTCTATTAAACATCCTTTTTTATTTAAGTTCCAAATAAATCGTTAAGGTATAGTGGTTTCTTGAATAAATTTCCATTTTTCATTTTTAGCAACTTCCATTTTTATTTTTATTTAACTTCCTTTTTCACTCTAGTTCCTTTTTTACTCAACTTCCTTTTTTATTTAATTTCCAAATAGATCGTTAAGGTATAGAGGTTCCTAGATTGAACTTTCATTTTTAATTTTATGCAACTTTCATTTTTATTTTTATTCAACTTCCATTTTTATTCAATTTACTTTTCTATTAAACTTCCTTTTTTATTTAATTTCGAAATAGATCGTTAAGGTATAGTGGTTTCTTGAATGAACTTACTTTTTTTATTTGCTGCAACTTCCATTTTTATTTTTATTCGACTTCCTTTTTTATTCAAGTCATTTTTCTATTCAACTTCCTTTTTTATTTAATTTCGAAATAGATCGTTAAGGTATAGTGGTTTCTTGAATGAACTTCCAATTTTAATTTTCTGCAACTTCCATTTTTATTTCTATTCAACTTCTTTTTTTATTCAAGTTTCTTTTCTATTCAACTTCCTTTTTTGTTTGCTTTCTAAATAGATCGTTAAGGTATAGTGGTTTCTGGATTGAGCTTTCATTTTTAATTTTAGGCAACTTTCACTTTTATTTTTATTCAACTTCCATTTTTATTCAATTTACTTTTCTGTTAAACTTCCTTTTTTTTTTAATTTCCAAATAGATCGTTAAGGTATAGTGGTTTCTTGAATGAACTTCCATTTTTAGTTTTCTGCAACTTCCATTTTTCTTTTTATTCGACTTCCTTTTTTATTCAAGTCATTTTCCTATTCAACTTCCATTTTTATTTAATTCTCAAATAGATCGTTAAGGTATAGTGGTTTCTTGAATGAACTTCCAATTTTAATTTTCTGCAACTTCCATTTTTATTTCTATCCTACTTCTTTTTTATTCAAGTTTCTTTTCTATTCAACTTCCTTTTTTATTTAATTTCCAAATAGATTATTAAGGTATAGTGGTTTCTGGATTGAACTTCCATTTTAAATTTATCGAACTTCCATTTTTTATTTTCTGCAACTTCCACTTTTATTTTTATTTAACTTCCTTTTTCATTCAAGTTCCTTTTCTAATCAACTTCCTTTTTTATTTAATTTCCAAATGGATCGTTAAGGTATAGTGGTTCCTGAATTGAACTTCCATTTTTAATTTTCTGCAACTTCCATTTTTATTTTTATTTAACTTCCTTTTTCATTCAAGTTTCTTTTCTACTCAACATCCTTTTTTATTTAATTTCCAAATAGATCGTTAAGGTATAGTGGTTTCTGGATTGAACTTCCGTTTTTAATTTTATGCAACTTTCATTTTTATTTTTATTTTACTTCCTTTTTCATTCAAGTTTCTTTTCCAATCAACATCCTTTTTTATTTAATTTCCAAGTAGATCGTTAAGGTATAGTGGTTTCTGCATTGAATTGCCATTTTTAATTTTATGCGACTTTAATTTTTATTTTTATTCAACCTCCATTTTTATTAAATTTATTTTTCTGTTAAACTTCCTTTTTTATTTAATTTCCAAATAGATCGTTAAGGTATAGTGGTTTCTTGAATGAGCTTCCATTTTTAATTTTCTGCAACTTCCATTTTTATTTTTATTTAACTTCCTTTTTCATTCTAGTTCCCTTTCTACTCAACTTCCTTTATTATTTAATTTCCAAATAGATCGTTAAGGTATAGTGGTTCCTGGGTTGAACTTCCATTTTTAATTTTATGCAACTTTCATTTTCATTTTTATTCAACTTCCATTTTTATTCAATATACTTTTCTATTAAACTTCCTTTTTTATTTAATTTCAAAACAGATCGTTAAGGTATAGTGGTTTCTTGAATGAACTTCCATCTTTAATTTTCTGCAACTTCCATTTTTATTTTTATTCGACTTCCTTTTTTATTCAAGTCATTTTTCTATTCAACTTCCTTTTTTATTTAATTTCCAAATAGATCGTTAAGGTATAGTGGTTTCTTGAATGAACTTTCAATTTTAATTTTCTGCAATTTCCATTCTTATTTCTATTCAATTTCTTTTTTTATTCAATTTTCTTTTTTATTTAATTTCCAAATAGATCGTTAAGGTATAGTGGTTTCTGGATTGAACTTCCATTTTTAATTTTATGCAACTTTCACTTTTATTTTTATTCCACTTCCATTTTTATTCAATTTACTTTGCTATTAAACTTCCTTTTTTATTTAATGTCCAAATAGATCGTTAAGGTATATTGGTTTCTAGAATGAACTTCCATTTTTAATTTTCTGCAACTTCCATTTTTATTTTTATTCAACTTCAATTTTTATTGAAGTTATTTTTCTATTCAATTTTCTTTTTTATTTAATTTCCGAATAGATCGTTAAGGTATAGTGGTTTCTGGATTGAACTTCCATTTTTAATTTTATGCAACTTTCACTTTTATTTTTATTCCACTTCCATTTTTATTCAATTTACTTTGCAATTAAACTTCCTTTTTTATTTAATTTCCAAATAGATCGTTAAGGTATATTGGTTTCTCGAATGTACTTCCATTTTTAATTTTCTACAACTTCCATTTTTATTTTTTTTTTCAACTTCAATTTTTATTCAAGTTATTTTTCTATTCAATTTTCTTTTTTATTTAATTTCCAAATACATCGTTAAGGTATAGTGGTTTATGGATTGAACTTCCATTGTTAATTTTATGCAACTTTCTTTTTTATTTTTATTCAACGTCCGTATTTATTCTAGTTACTTTTCTACTCAACTTCATTTTTTATTTAATTTCCAAATAGATCGTTAACGTATAGTGGTTTCTGGATTAAACTTCCATTTTAAATTTTATGCAACTTTCATTTTTATTTTTATTCAACTTCCATTTTTATTCAAGTTACTTTTCTATTCAACTTCATTTTTTATTTAATTTCCAAAAAGATCGTTAACGTATAGTGGTTTCAGGATTGAAGTTCCATTTTTAATTTAATGCAACTTTCATTTTTATTTTTATTCAACTTCATTTTTATTCAATTTACTTTTCTATTCAACTTCATTTTTTATTTAATTTCCAAATAGACCATTAACGTATAGTGGTCTCTGGATTGAACTTCCATTTTTAATTTAAAGCAACTTTCATTTTTATTTTTATTCAACTTCATTTTTATTCAATTTACTTTTCAATTAAACTTCCTTTTTTATTTAATTTCCAAATAGATCGTTAAGGTATAGTGGTTTCTTAAATGAACTTCCATTTTTAACTTTCTGCAATTTTCATTTTTATTTTTATTCGACTTCCATTTTTGTTCAAGCCATTTTTCTATTCAACTTCCTTTTTTAATTAATTGCCAAATAGGTCGTTAAGGTATAGTGGTTTCTTGAATGAACTTCCACTTTTAATTTTCTGCAACTTCCATTTTTATTTCAGTCATTTTTCTAAACAACTTCCTTTTTTATTTAATTTCCAAATAGATCGTTAAGGTATAGTGGTTTCTTGATTGAACTTCCATTTTTAATTTTCTGCAATTCCCACTTTTATTTTATTTACTTTTCTATTAAATTTCTTTTTTATTTAATTTCCAAATAGATCGTTAAGGTATAGTGGTTTCTTGAATGAACTTCCATTTTTATTTTTATTCGACTTCCATTTTTATTCATGTTATTTTTCTATTAAGCTTCCTTTTTTATTTAATTTCCAAATAGATCGTTAAGGTCTAGTGGTTTCTTTAATGAACTTCCATTTTTATTCAAGTTATTTTTCTATTCAACTTCCTTTTTTATTTAATTTCCAAATGGATCGTTAACGTATAATGGTTACTTGAATGAACTTCCATTTTTAATTTTTTGCAACTTCCATTTTTCTTTTTATTTAACTTCCTTTTTTATTCAAGTTTGTTTTCTACTCCACTTCCTTTTTTACTTAATTTCCAAATAGATCGTTAAGGTGTAGTGGTTTCTGGATTGACCTTCCATTGTTAATTTTATGCAACTTTCATTTTTATTTTTATTCAACTTCCATTTTTATTCAATTTACTTTTCTATTAAACTTCCTTTTTTATTTAATTTCCAAATAGATCGTTACGATATAGTGGTTTCTTGAATGAACTTCCATTTTTAATTTTTTTGCAACTTTTATTTTTATTTGTATTTAACTTCCATTTTTATTCAATTTGTTTTTCTGTTCAACTTCTTTTTTTATTTTATTTCCAAATATATCGTTAAGGTATAGTGGTTTTTTGAATGAACTTCCAATTTTAATTTTATGCAACTTTCATTTTTATTTTTATTCAACTTCCATTTTTATTCAATTTACTTTTCTATTAAACTTCCTTTTTTATGTAATTTTGAAATAGATCGTTAACGTGTAATGGTTTCTGGATTGAACTTCCATTTTTAATTTTATGCGACTTTCATTTTTATTTTTATTCAACTTCCGTTTTTATTCAATTTACTTTTCTATTAAACTTCCTTTTTTATTTAATTTCCAAATATATCGTTAAGGTATAGTGGTTTCTTGAATGAACTTCCAATTTTAATTTTCGGCAACTTCCATTTTTATTTTTATTTAACTTTCTTTTACATTCAAGTTTCTTTTCTACTCAACTTCACTTTTTATTTAATTTCCAAATAGATCGTTAAGGTATAGTGGTTTCTGGATTGAACTTCCATTTTTAATTTTATGCAACTTTCATTTTTATTTTTATTTTGCTTCCTTTTTCATTCAAGTTTCTTTTCCACTTAACATCCTTTTTTATTTAATTTCCAAATAGATCGTTAAGGTATAGTGGTTTCTTGAATGAGCTTCCATTTTAATTTTCTGTAACTTCCATTTTTATTTTTATTTAACTTCCTTTTTCATTGTAGTTCCTTTTCTACTCAACATCCTTTTTTATTTAATTTCGAAATAGATCGTTAAGGTATAGTGGTTTCTTGAATGAACTTCCATTTTTAATTTTCTGCAACTTCCATTTTTATTTTTATTCAACTTCATTTTTTATTTAATTTCTAAATAGATCGTCAAGGTATAGTGGTTTCTTGAATGAACTTTCAATTTTAATTTTCTGCAATTTCCATTCTTATTTCTATTCAACTTCTTTTTTTATTCAAGTTTCTTTCCTATTCAACTTTCTTTTTTGTTTAATTTCTAAATAGATCGTTAAGGTATAGTGGTTTCTGGATTGAACTTCCATTTTTCATTTTCTGCGACTTCCATTTTATTTTTATTTAACATCCTTTTTTATTCAAGTTCCTTTTCTACTCCGCTTCCATTTTTATTTAATTTCCAAATAGATCGTTAAGGTATAATGGTTTCGGGATTGAACTTCCATTGTTAATTTTATGCAACTTCCAATTTTATTTTTATTCAACTTCCTTTTTTATTTAATTTCCAAATAGATCGTTAAGATATAGTGGTTTCTTGAATGAACTTCCATTGTTAATTTTTTGCAACTTTCATTTTTATTTTTATTTAACTTCCATTTTTAATCAATTTACTTTTCTGTTCAACTTCATTTTTTATTTTATTTTCAAATAGATCGTTAAGGTATAGTGGCTTCTTGAATGAACTTCCAATTTTAATTTTATGCAACTTTCTTTTTTATTTTTATTCAACATCCATTTTTATTCAATTTACTTTTCTACTAAACTTCCTTTTTTATTTAATTTCCAAATAGATCGTTAAGGTATAGTGGTTTCTTGAATGAACTTCCATTTTTAATTTTCTGTAATTTTTATTTTTATTTTTATTCGACTTCCATTTTTGTTCAAGCCATTTTTCTATTCAACTTCCTTTTTTAATTAATTTCCAAATAGGTCGTTAAGGTATAGTGGTTTCTTGAATGAACTTCCATTTTTAATTTTCTGCAACTTCCATTTTTATTCAAGTCATTTTTCTAATCAACTTCCTTTTTTATTTAATTTCCAAATAGATCGTTAAGGTATAGTGGTTTCTGGATTGAACTTCCATTTTTAGTTTTCTGCAACTTCCACTTTTATTCAATTTACTTTTCTATTAAATTTCCTTTTTTATTTAATTTCCAAATATATCGTTAAGGTATAGTGGTTTCTTGAATGAACTTCCGTTTTTAATTTTCTGCAACTTCCATTTTTATTTCTATTCAACTTCTTTTTTCATTCAAGTTTCTTTTCTATTTAACTTCCTTTTTTATTTAATTTCCAAACAGATCGTTAAGGTATACTGGTTTCTGGATTGAACTCCCATTTTTAATTTTATGCAACTTTCACTTTTATTTTTATTCGACTTCCATTTTTATTCAATTTACTTTTCTATTTAGTTTCCTTTTTTTATTTAATTTCCAAATTGATCGTTAAGGTCTAGTGGTTTCTTTAATGAACTTCCATTTTTAATTTTATGGAACTTCAATTTTTATTTTTATTGAGCTTCCATTTTTATTCATGTTATTTTTCTGTTCAACTTCCTTTTTTATTTAATTTCCAGATATATTGTTAAGGTATAATAGTTTTTTGAATGAACTTCCATTTTTAATTTTCTGCAACTTCTATAGCGATCCCAGGTTTACCCTTGTTGTATAGTGATCTGGACATGTGTCCGTGGATGTTGGTAGTTGTTTATTATCTTGTTTACATCCTTTCTTACTTTGTATTTGAGTTATAGGATGTGTTGAGCGGGTTTGTTACAGGTTGGTTGAGTTTAGAAACCAAAACTAGTTGCCCAGATTTTTGGCCTGTACGCTCGAGCGGAGGTGTTGGAGCTCGAGCGTAGATTACATCCATCCAGTATCTTGTTGTGCAGTGTTGTGAGCTCGAGCGTAGGGTTGGGAGCTCGAGCGGAGGCCTGGTTCTGCAAAAGTGCTGGGCGAGTGCATTCTGCGCTCGAGCGGGAGGTTGGCCGCTCGAGCGGAAGTCTGTGAGTGGCCGCTCGAGCGGGGTGTTTTAAGCTCGAGCGGAAGACTGGGTTTAAATCCCGAATTTGTGACTCTTCAAATCACTTTTTCACTTTATCTTCTCTCTCTTACTTTTCCAAAATCACCATTGTTGAGCCTCTCACTCTAGACTCTACCTTCTCTCTAGGTTTTGATCTAGTAGGAATGATTTACTCACCTTTGGCCTTTACAAAAAAGTTGTTGATCGTCGAGGGCTTCATTTTAATCTGAAAATCTCGGGTTTTGGAGCACGTTGGGTTTTGTCGTCTTCTCCCTTGGAGCTCCGAATTTGAGGTAGGGATAACCTACTCCTCTCTATGGGTTTTGTCTTTAAATTTTGGTATTTTGAGATGTTGGGCTTGGTTGGGTAATTTTGTGAAAGTTTGGGGCTTTTGTGTAATTCTACAAAGGTTGGGGTTTCATTCATAATAAACCTAGATGCATGTTTGGCATGAAGAAAATGGAATGATTGTTGAATCATTGATGAAAATGGGACCTAAGGGTTGAAATGGTAATTATGGAAAATGGCCTAATTACCTTGTTTAATTAATTGGGATAATTAATTGATGAGAAATGAGGAAATGAAATGTTGATTGAATATCCATTTGTGCATTTATTTTCTATTTTAGAAATAACTGCTTTGGGCTATCGGTGGAGGATAGTCGTGATTGTTGTAGACAATGTATGTTGATTAGGCAAACTGAAACTAATCAATGAAATGTGTCATGGAATTTGACGGTTAATTGATTACATTAATTGTATGTATTGTGTGATTGTATATGGAACCAATGTGTTTATATATGTTGTGTGTAGAGGAGGAGATAGGGGATGTACTCCGCGGTTTAGGGGAAGATAGGGGATGTACCTCTAAACCGGATAGGTATTTGGAGGAGATAGGGGATGTACTCCGTAGACAGAGCTCATATGCTTGTCTAGAGAAGTGAAGATAGAGCTCATATGCTTATCTTTGTGAAGTATGAAGTGTGGATACAGCTTGTATGCTTATCTGTGGATATTGTTGATATACATATCTGTTGTGAAGTGTGGATACAGCTTGTATGCTTATCTGTGGATATTGTTGTTATACATATCTGTTGAGAATGTGGATATAGCTTTTATGCTTATCTGAATGTGAGATATAGTTTTTATACATATCTGTGGAAATGATGATAGAGCTAGCATGCTTATCTGTTGAAAAAGGAAAATGAAAAGTAATTGGGACTTGTAAGTCGTTGACATAAATATGTAATTTATGTGATTGTATCAGTGTTGTCCAACTATCAATTGCTAATGTTTTAGTCATTGTCCATGGTTGGTTTAGTGTATTTCTACTGGGCTGTGGCTCACCCTATATGGGAACATCATTTTCAGGTACAGGAAGCATGCCACCTCCAAGGACATAGCTGGGAGGCTAGTGGCGGGCATAGTTTTGTCGTTTGACTTTTGATGTATTACATGTAATTTCAAGCCAAGGGCTTAATGTGTAAACGAGTTAGACCTCTTTGTTTTAACCAAGTGTTAACTTGGAAAGCTGTAAGCCCGTAGGGCATTTTGTTATGGGATTGACATGTAATACTTATGTAATGGAATTCTAATGAATGATAGAAGGTGGTTAGTTTATCTATCAACGCTTGTCTTATTTGTTGGGTTTAATGTTATTATTTTGAGGGCGTTACAACTTGGTATCAGAGCGTACCGGGTTCGAATACTTTGGGTACGTGGGAAGTGATTAGGATCACAATGGGTTTGTCTCGCTTGATAGAGACTTAGATGTAGTACCATATGCTATGTGTTTATTTGATAACATGCTTATGTGACTATGTGGGTATGGGATTTAATTTCTAGGATGTTGATTGGATCCTTGGGTTTCTGTGAGTCTTGTTGGAAAAGCACTTGATCAATGCTGTTTCTAACCGGAACTCTAGTAACGCCTCGGGACTATCATTATCCGGAAATGAAGTTCGTAAGTGCTTATGTGTTTATGTGCTTATGTGGAGTGAATTACAGTTGTCAATGCATTAGGACGTGAGTGATCAGTTTCGGCACATTTGTGAATGTGCTAACGTTCTGTGTTACCTTTATTAGGATGTCAGGACGAGGAAGAGGTGCTAGACGTGGTAGACCTGCGAGGCAGGAAGTACCGTTACAGGGTGAGATTCCGGCAGTGCAGGAGGGAGTTGGGCAGGCCACTGTGGCCGAGCCAGTGGGTCAGCAGGCCATGGGTGCCTTGGCTAGAGAGATAGCAGGAGCATTGGGCATTCTTAGAGCTGGGAATCAGGCAGCTGAGACAGGGCCTTCCTTCTTGAAGAGGGAGTTCTTCCGGTGTAATCCGGACGAGTTTATCGGGGATCCTAAAGAGCCGCTTAAGGCAGATGAATGGCTCGAACAGACAACGAAGACGTTTGAGATGCTTGGCATCGAGGACGGAGCACTGAAAGTGACCTTGGCATCCTTCCAATTGAAGGGAGATGTGGGTCAATGGTGGAAATACGAGAAAGCTCGTGTTTGTGGTACTTGGGAGGCGTTTGTGAATGCTTTTCAGGAGAGGTTTTTATCAGCAGCAGCTAGGGAGAAGCTGAGGGATCAGTTTAGCCGGCTTAATCAGCAGGGCTTGTCAGTGGCCGAGTTTGAGGCTACTTTTACTAGTTTGTCCAGGTTTGCACCTGAACTGGTGGCGTCTGAGGAACGCCGTTGCTATGAGTTTGAGCGGAAGTTGAGGCGGGGCCTCAAGTTGAGAATTGGTGGGTCTTATATTCGAGAGTATAGACACCTAGTGGACGCTGCAGCTCATATGGAGCTTATGATGCAGGAGGAGGATGAGGGCCAGAGAGGCTCCAAGAGGAGCCAGGATAGTCAGAGTGATGGCAGGAGACAGAAGGGTTATAACCCTCAGCAGTCTCAGGGTGCAGTCTCTAGATCGACCTTTCCAGTGCCTAGTGTAGGCTCGGGGAGAGGCAGTCAGGGAGAATTCACTTGTTACAAGTGTGGCCTGCTGGGTCACAAGGTTTCGGTTTGCCCGCAGAAGGGTGGGGGTCAGAAAGCTGCTTCTTCTTCAGCTAGACCACCGAGTCAGAGTTTGGGCAGGGGGCAGCTCTTGATTTGTTATCAGTGTGGACAACCTGGGCACATGAAGAGGTTTTGCCCACAGTTGAGTGCCACTTCGGGAGCGTCTGGTTCTAGGCAGACGCAGGGTTTTCAGCCAGCTCAGTCTGTGCAGGCCTCGAGGGCCAATCCGGGAGCTTCGTCATCCCAGTCTGTGCAGCAGTCTTTTGCTCCGAGAGGTGAGCAGGTAGACCAGGGGCCTACGGGGCGCGTGTATGCTGTTACCGCGCAGGATTTAGTACCAGCTCCATCAGTAGTGAGAGGTACTTTTCTGTTTTGCAACTCAGTTGCTAATGTGTTGATAGACACGGGTGCATCTCATTCTTTTGTATCTGCTGCATTTGCATCTGTTTTGGAATTGGAGTTAGCACAGTTAGCATCTCCTATTTGTGTGGTATCGCCTTTGGGTGGTGAGTTGATTCTGAAACAGGGTGTTAGGGGATGTGATATAGAGGTCGCCGATTATAGGCTTCCTTTTCCGTTTGTTGTCATGCCCATGAAGGGTTTTGATGTTATTTTGGGTATGGACTGGTTATCGTCATACCGGGCTGTTATTGATTGCTACCGCCAGAGGGTTACATTGTGTACCTTGAGCGGGGAGTGGTTCCATTTCTTGGGAGACCGGGTTGGTAGTGTTTTGCCACCGGGGTATGATTCGCGAGGGCGAAGTGAGCTTAGTAGTCTACTTGCTAGCTTTGAGAGTGGTGAGAGTGGTGAGACCCAGCATGTATTGCCGAGGGTGGTTTGTGAGTATTCGGATGTTTTTCCCGAAGATCTTGTTAGTTTGCCACCTCACCGGGAGATCGAGTTCTCTATTGATTTAGTGCCTGGTACGGCGCCGATTTCTATGGCACCTTACCATTTTGCTCCAGCAGAGTTGGTTGAGTTGAAAGTTCAGCTCCAGGAATTGCTAAATAAGGGCTTTGTTCGCCCTAGTGTTTCACCGTGGGGAGCACCGGCCCTCTTTGTTAAAAAGAAAGATGGTGCCTTGAGATTGTGTATAGACTACCGGAAGTTGAATCGGGCTACGGTTAAGAATAAGTACCCTATGCCCCGTATAGATGATTTATTTGACCAGTTGAAGGGTTCCCGTTGTTTCTCTAAGATAGACTTGAGATCGGGTTACCATCAATTGAGGGTCAGGGAGGAAGATGTTCCTAAGACGGCATTCCGTACGCGGTATGGCCATTATGAGTTTTTGGTGATGCCATTCGGGCTTACCAATGCACCGGCAGTCTTTATGGACTTGATGAACCGGATTTTCCGGGAGTTCTTAGACCGATTTGTGGTTGTTTTCGTGGACGATATCCTTATCTATTCGTCATCTAAGGAGGAGCACGAGGAACACTTGAGAGTGGTGCTTGAGTTACTTAGAGCCCATAGGCTGTATGCCAAGTTCGGGAAATGTGAGTTTTGGCTGAGAGAAGTCAAATTCTTAGGCCACGTGGTATCCGGGAAAGGGGTGTCTGTTGATACATCCAAGGTTGAGGCAGTGCAAGATTGGGCACAGCCTAAGAGTGTGTTTGAGATCCGCAGTTTTCTGGGATTAGCTGGGTATTACCGTCGGTTTGTGAAAGATTTTTCTAGGTTAGCGTCACCGTTGACTAGACTGACTCGGAAGGGAGTCAAGTTTGAGTGGAGTGAGACTTGTGAAAAGTCGTTCCAAGAGCTGAAAGTTAGATTGACCACCGCACCGGTGTTGATTATTCCGGAGAGAGGGTTGGGTTACTCGGTTTATTGTGATGCCTCACGAGAGGGTTTGGGTTGTGTGTTGATGCAAGAGGGGAAAGTGGTAGCTTATGGCTCACGTCAGTTGAAAATACATGAGAAGAATTACCCCACACACGACCTAGAGTTAGCAGCTGTGATCTTTGCCTTGAAAATCTGGAGGCACTACCTTTATGGTGAGAGGTTCGAGGTATTCTCGGATCATAAGAGTTTGAAGTATCTGTTTACACAGAGAGACTTGAATCTGAGGCAGAGGAGATGGATGGAGTTCATCGAGGATTATGATTTTGAGTTGCATTATCATCCGGGAAAGGCCAATGTTGTGGCCGATGCCCTTAGTAGGAAAACCATTAGTGATGTAGCTTGTATAGCCATCCGGGAATGGGAGATGTTGGGAGCACTTGGCGAGTTTGATTTGCTACTGGGCGAATCTGTCGAGGCTGCGGCCTTGTTTTCTGTTGTTGCGCAGCCTACACTTGTGATTAGAGTGTTAGAGGCACAGAGAGGTGACCTTGAGGTAGAATCCCTCCGAGAGAAGATCTCCAGTGGGAAAGTTGAGAAGGGTTTGACGGTGTATCCCGACCTGAGTGTGAGATACCGAGACCGTTTGTTTATACCGGAGGCTTGCCGTGAGGAAGTACTCCGAGAGTTTCACCATTCGCGCCTTGCGGTGCATCCGGGAGGTACTAAGATGTATCAGGATTTGGGTCGCCAATTTTGGTGGCGGGGTATGAAAAGAGATGTGGCTGTTTTCGTATCGAAGTGCCTTACTTGTCAGCAAGTAAAGGCCGAGCATCAGAGGCCAGCGGGTTTGTTGCAACCCTTGCCTATTGCCGAGTGGAAGTGGGAGCATGTCACTATGGACTTCGTTGTAGGTCTTCCGAGGACTCAGCGGGGTAGTGATGCTATTTGGGTGGTTGTAGACCGGTTGACTAAGTCGGCGCACTTTATTCCTATGCGCGTGAGAGATTCGGTAGATCATCTTGCCGACTTGTATATTCGGGACGTAGTGAGATTGCACGGGGTCCCAGTGACGATCGTCTCAGATAGAGATCCTCATTTTACTGCCAGGTTGTGGCAGAGTTTGCAGAGTGCCTTGGGCACTAAGTTAACCTTTAGTACGGCCTATCATCCTCAGACTGACGGGCAGTCCGAGCGTACTATTCAGATCCTCAAGGATATGCTTCGGGGTTGTGTCCTGGACTTCAGTGGGACGTGGGAGAGGCACTTGCCATTGGTAGAGTTTGCCTACAACAACAGTTTTCAGTCTAGCATCGGTATGGCACCGTTTGAGGCTTTGTATGGCCGACCGTGTAGGTCTCCAGTTTGTTGGGCCGAGGTGGGTGATGCACCTTTGTTGGGTCCGGAGTTGGTTAGGGAGACGACGGAGAAAGTTGAGCTTATCCGTAGGAGGCTTGTTACAGCCCAGAGTCGGCAGAAATCTTATGCTGACCGTAGGAGGAGGCCTTTGGCGTTTGTGGTAGGTGATCATGTCTTTCTGAAGATATCACCTAGACGAGGCCTGATGAGATTTGGGAAGAGTGGGAAGTTATCCCCTCGGTTTATAGGTCCTTTTGAGATCCTTGAGAAGATAGGCGAGGTTGCTTATCGATTGGCCTTACCACCGCAGTTGTCCGGAGTGCATGACGTGTTTCATGTGAGTATGCTTCGGAAGTATGAGCCAGATCCATCACATGTGTTGGATTGGACTGATTTAGAGGTAGATGAGGATGCCTCGTATGAGGAGAGACCGGTACGGGTCTTGGATAGGCGGGATCAAGTCCTGCGTGGCAAGACCATTCCTTTGGTGAAAGTCTTGTGGAAACATCACGGAGTGGAGGAAGCCACTTGGGAACGTGAGTTGGAAGTCCGAGAGAAATATCCAGACTTGTTTGTTGTTATGTAATCTTATATTTAAATTTTACATTTTGTTGAACTTAAGAGCTTTTATATATGTCTTAAGTTGTGAAACATTGAGAATGTTTTGGTTTATTGGAAGTATGTTTTGAGAACTTGCCTCATATGGCAGTTGAATGTAACATTGTATATGTTGAATATATATTGTTGGAATTGGAAAGATAGTGCATAATGTTGATGCATGTTGAAAATACATATGTTGTTTACATATTGTGATATGTCTCTTGTTAAAGAGATGGGATGACCGGTAATGGGTCGAATTATTGAATGTTAAAAGGTAACATTGTTTAAAATGGAGGAAAACTTGTTTTTGAAAACTTGTGTTTAATTTCGGGGACGAAATTCTTTAAGGGGGGGAGGTTATAGCGATCCCAGGTTTACCCTTGTTGTATAGTGATCTGGACATGTGTCCGTGGATGTTGGTAGTTGTTTATTATCTTGTTTACATCCTTTCTTACTTTGTGTTTGAGTTATAGGATGTGTTGAGCGGGTTTGTTACAGGTTGGTTGAGTTTAGAAACCAAAACTAGTTGCCCAGATTTTTGGCCTGTACGCTCGAGCGGAGGTGTTGGAGCTCGAGCGTAGATTACATCCATCCAGTATCTTGTTGTGCAGTGTTGTGAGCTCGAGCGTAGGGTTGGGAGCTCGAGCGGAGGCCTGGTTCTGCAAAAGTGCTGGGCGAGTGCATTCTGCGCTCGAGCGGGAGGTTGGCCGCTCGAGCGGAAGTCTGTGAGTGGCCGCTCGAGCGGGGTGTTTTAAGCTCGAGCGGAAGACTGGGTTTAAATCCCGAATTTGTGACTCTTCAAATCACTTTTTCACTTTATCTTCTCTCTCTTACTTTTCCAAAATCACCATTGTTGAGCCTCTCACTCTAGACTCTACCTTCTCTCTAGGTTTTGATCTAGTAGGAATGATTTACTCACCTTTGGCCTTTACAAAAAAGTTGTTGATCGTCGAGGGCTTCATTTTAATCTGAAAATCTCGGGTTTTGGAGCACGTTGGGTTTTGTCGTCTTCTCCCTTGGAGCTCCGAATTTGAGGTAGGGATAACCTACTCCTCTCTATGGGTTTTGTCTTTAAATTTTGGTATTTTGAGATGTTGGGCTTGGTTGGGTAATTTTGTGAAAGTTTGGGGCTTTTGTGTAATTCTACAAAGGTTGGGGTTTCATTCATAATAAACCTAGATGCATGTTTGGCATGAAGAAAATGGAATGATTGTTGAATCATTGATGAAAATGGGACCTAAGGGTTGAAATGGTAATTATGGAAAATGGCCTAATTACCTTGTTTAATTAATTGGGATAATTAATTGATGAGAAATGAGGAAATGAAATGTTGATTGAATATCCATTTGTGCATTTATTTTCTATTTTAGAAATAACTGCTTTGGGCTATCGGTGGAGGATAGTCGTGATTGTTGTAGACAATGTATGTTGATTAGGCAAACTGAAACTAATCAATGAAATGTGTCATGGAATTTGACGGTTAATTGATTACATTAATTGTATGTATTGTGTGATTGTATATGGAACCAATGTGTTTATATATGTTGTGTGTAGAGGAGGAGATAGGGGATGTACTCCGCGGTTTAGGGGAAGATAGGGGATGTACCTCTAAACCGGATAGGTATTTGGAGGAGATAGGGGATGTACTCCGTAGACAGAGCTCATATGCTTGTCTAGAGAAGTGAAGATAGAGCTCATATGCTTATCTTTGTGAAGTATGAAGTGTGGATACAGCTTGTATGCTTATCTGTGGATATTGTTGATATACATATCTGTTGTGAAGTGTGGATACAGCTTGTATGCTTATCTGTGGATATTGTTGTTATACATATCTGTTGAGAATGTGGATATAGCTTTTATGCTTATCTGAATGTGAGATATAGTTTTTATACATATCTGTGGAAATGATGATAGAGCTAGCATGCTTATCTGTTGAAAAAGGAAAATGAAAAGTAATTGGGACTTGTAAGTCGTTGACATAAATATGTAATTTATGTGATTGTATCAGTGTTGTCCAACTATCAATTGCTAATGTTTTAGTCATTGTCCATGGTTGGTTTAGTGTATTTCTACTGGGCTGTGGCTCACCCTATATGGGAACATCATTTTCAGGTACAGGAAGCATGCCACCTCCAAGGACATAGCTGGGAGGCTAGTGGCGGGCATAGTTTTGTCGTTTGACTTTTGATGTATTACATGTAATTTCAAGCCAAGGGCTTAATGTGTAAACGAGTTAGACCTCTTTGTTTTAACCAAGTGTTAACTTGGAAAGCTGTAAGCCCGTAGGGCATTTTGTTATGGGATTGACATGTAATACTTATGTAATGGAATTCTAATGAATGATAGAAGGTGGTTAGTTTATCTATCAACGCTTGTCTTATTTGTTGGGTTTAATGTTATTATTTTGAGGGCGTTACAACTTCCATTTTTATTTTTATTTAACTTCCTTTTTTATTCAAGTTTTTTTCTACTCCGCTTCCTTTTTTATTTACTTTCCAAATAGATCGTTAAGGTATAATGGTTTCTGGATTGAACTTCCATTGTTAATTTTATGGAACTTCCAATTTTATTTTTATTCAACTTCCTTTTTTTTTTAATTTCCAAATAGATCGTTAAGATATAGTGGTTTCTTGAATGAACTTCCATTGTTAATTTTATGCAACTTCCATTTTTATTTTTCTTTAACATCCATTTTTATTCAATTTACTTTTCTGTTCAACTTCATTTTTTATTTTATTTTCAAATAGATCGTTAATGTATAATGGTTTCTTGAATGAACTTCCAATTTTAATTTTATGCAACTTTCTTTTTTATTTTTATTCAACTTCCATTTTTATTCAATTTACTTTTCTATTAAACTTCCTTTTTTTTTATTTAATTTCCAAATAGATCGTTAAGGTATAGTGGTTCCTTGAATGAACTTCGATTTTTAATTTTCTGAAATTTTCATTTTTATTTTTATTCGACTTCCATTTTTGTTCATGCCATTTTTCTATTGAACTTCCTTTTTTAATTAATTTCCAAATAGGTCGTTAAGGTATGGTGGTTTCTTGAATGAACTTCCATTTTTTCTTTTCTGCAACATCCATTTTTATTCAAGTCATTTTTCTAATCAACTTCCTTTTTTATTTAATTTCCAAATAGATCGTTAAGGTATAGTAGTTTCTGGATTGAACTTCCATTTTTAATTTTCTGCAACTTCCACTTTAATTCAATTTACTTTTCTATTAAATTTCCTTTTTTATTTAATTTCCAAATAGATCGTTAAGGTATAGCGGTTTCTTAAATGAACTTCCATTTTTAATTTTCTGCAACTTCCATTTTTATTTTTATTCGACTTCCATTTTTATTCATGTTATTTTTCTATTCAACTTCCTTTTTTATTTAATTTCAAAATAGATCGTTAAGGTATAGTGGTTTCTTGAATGAAATTCCAATTTTAATTTTCGGAAACTTGCATTTTTATTTCTATTCAACTTCTTCTTTTATTCAAGTTTCTTTTCTACTCAACATCCTTTTTTATTTAATTTGCAAACAGATCATTAAGGTATACTAGTTTCTGGATTGAACTTCCATTTTTAATTTTATGCAACTTTCACTTTTATTTTTATTCATCTTCCATTTTTATTCAATTTACTTTTCTATTAAGCTTCCTTTTTTATTTAATTTCCAAACAGATCGTCAAGGTCTAGTGATTTCTTTAATGAACTTCCATTTTTAATTTTGTGGAACTTCCATTTTTATTTTCATTCAGCTTCCATTTTTATTCAAGTTATTTTTCTATTCAACTTACTTTTTTATTTAATTTCCAAATAGATCGTTAAGGTATAATGGTTACTTGAATGAACTTTCATTTTTAATATTTTGCAACTTCCATTTTTATTTTTATTTTACTTCCTTTTTTATTCAAGTTTCTTTTCTACTCCACTTCTTTTTTTATTTAATTTCCAAATAGATCGTTAAGGTATAGTAGTTTCTGGATTGAACTTCCATTGTTAATTTTATGTAACATTCATTTTTATTTTTATTCAACTTCCATTTTTATTTAATTTACTTTTCTATTAAACTTCCTTTTTTATTTAATTTCGAAATAGATCGTTAAGATATAGTGGTTTCTTCAATGAACTTCCATTTTTAATTTTTCTGCAACTTTTATTTTTATTTTTATTTTGCTTCCATTTTTATTCAATTTACTTTTCTGTTCAACTTCCTTTTTTATTTTATTTCCAAATAGATCGTTAAGGTATAGTGGTTTCTTGAATGAACTTCTAATTTTAATTTTATGTAATTTTCATTTTTATTTTTATTGAACTTTCATTTTTATTGAATTTACTTTTCTATTAAACTTCCTTTTTAATGTAATTTCGAAATAGATCGTTAACGTATAATGGTTTCTGGATTGAACTTCCATTTTGAATTTTATGCAACTTTCATTTTTATTTTTATTTAACTTACGTTTTTATTCAATTTACTTTTCTATTAAACTTCCTTTTTTATTTAATTTCCAAATAGATCGTTAAGGTATGGTGGTTTCTTGAACGAACTTCCATTTTTAATTTTCGGCAACTTCCATTTTTATTTCTATTCAACTTCTTTTTTTATTCAAGTTTCTTTTCTATTTTATTTAATTTCCAAACAGATCGTTAAGGTATACTGGTTTCTGGATTGAACTTCCATTTTTAATTTTATGCAACTTTCACTTTTATTTTTATTTACCTTCCATTTTTATTCAATTTACTTTTCTATTAAGCTTCCTTTTTTATTTAATTTCCAAATAGATCGTTAACGTCTTGTGGTTTCTTTAATGAACTTCCATTTTTAATTTTATGGAACTTCCATTTTTATTTTTATTCAGCTTCCATTTTTATTCAATTTATTTTTCTATTCAACTTCTTTTTTTATTTAATTTCCAAATAGATCGTTAAGATATAATGGTTTCTTGAATTAACTTCCATTTTTAATTTTCTACAACTTTTATTTTTATTTTTATTTCACTTCCTTTTTTACTCAAGTTTCTTTTCTACTCCACTTCCTTTTTTATTTAATTTCCAAATAGATCGTTAAGGTATAGTGGTTTCTTGAATGAACTTCCAATTTTAATTTCATGCAACTTTCATTTTTATTTTCATTCAACTTCCATTTTTATTCAATTTACTTTTCTATTAAACTTCCTTTTTTATTTAATTTCCAAATAAATCGTTAACGTATAATGGTTTCTGGATTGAACTACCATTTTTAATTTTATGCAACTTTCATTTTTATTTTTATTCAACTTCCATTTTTATTAAATTTACTTTTCTATTCAACTTCATTTTTTATTTAATTTCCCAATAGATCTTTAAAGTATAGTCGTTTCTTGAATGAACTTCCATTTTTAATTTTCGACGACTTCCATTTTTATTTCTATTCAACATCTTTTTTTATTCAAGTTTCTTTTCTATTCAACTTCCTTTTTTATTTAATCTCCAAACAGATCGTTAAGGTATACTAGTTTCTGGATTGAACTTCCATTTTTAATTTTATGCAACTTTCACTTTTATTCTTATTCAACTTCCGTTTTTATTCAATTTACTTTTCTATTAAGTTTCCGTTTTTATTTAATTTCCAAATTGATCTTTAAGGTCTAGTGGTTTCTTTAATGAACTTCCATTTTTATTTTTATTGAGCTTCCATTTTTATTCAAGTTATTTTTCTATTCAACTTCCTTTTTTATTTAATTTCCAAATAGATCGTTAAGGTATAATGGTTTCTTGAATGAACTTCCATTTTTAAGTTTCTGCGACTTCCATTTTTATTTTTATTTAACTTACTTTTTTTATTGAAGTTTCTTTTCTACTCCACTTCCTTTTTTATTTAATTTCCAAATAGATCGTTAAGGTATAGTGGTTTCTGGATTGAACTTCCATTGTTAATTTTATGCAACTTTCATTTTTATTTTTATTCAACTTCCATTTTTATTCAATTTACTTTTCTATTAAACTTTATTTTTTATTTAATTTTCAAATAGATCGTTAAGATATAGTGGTTTCTTGAATGAACTTACATTTTTAATTTTCTGCAACTTTTATTTTTATTTTTATTTAACTTCCATTTTTATTCAATTTATTTTTCTGTTCAACTTCCTTTTTTATTTTATTTCCAAATAGATCGTTAAGGTATAATGGTTTCTTGAATGAACTTCCAATTTTAATTTTATGCAACTTTCTTTTTTATTTTTATTCAACTTCCTTTTTTATTTAATTTCCAAATAGATCGTTAACGTATAATGGTTTCTGGATTGAACTTCCATTTTTAATTTTATGCAACTTTTATTTTTATTTTTATTCAACTTCCATTTTTTTTAAATTTACTTTTCTATTAAACTTCATTTTTTATTTAATTTCCAAATAGATCGTTAAGGTATAGTGGTTTCTTGAATGAACTTCCATTTTTAATTTTCTGCAACTTCCATTTTTATTTTTATTCAACTTTCATTTTTATTTAATTTCCAAATAGATCGTTAAGGTATAGTGGTTTCTTGAATGAACTTCCATTTTTAATTTTCTGCAACTTCCATTTTTATTTTTCTTCGACTTCCATTTTTATTCAATTTACATTTCTATTAAACTTCCTTTTTTTATTTAATTTCCAAATAGATTGTTAAGGTATTGTGGTTTCTTGAATGAACTTCCATTTTTATTCAATTTACTTTTCTATTCAACTTCCTTTTTTATTTAATTTCCAAATAAATCGTTAAGGTATAGTGGTTTCTGGATTGAACTTCCATTTTTAATTTTATGCAACTTTATTTTTTATTTTTATTCAACTTGTAACGTCCTCAAAATAATAACATTCAGCCCATCAATATAAACAGACATTTATATACAAAAGATTCATATTCTTCAATTCATCAGAGTACTACATTACAAAAGTGTTACATGTTAACAACAAAAGCAAATGCCCTACGGGCTTACAGTTTTCCAAGTTAACACTTGGTTACAAAAGGACTACTAACTCAATTACACATTAAGCCCTTGGCTTGAATTTACATGTAATACAACAAAAGTCTTTTCGCCTCTAGCCTCCCAAACTATGTCCTTGGAGGTGGCATGCTACCTGTACCTGAAAATGATGTTCCCATATAGGGTGAGCCACAGCCCAGTAGAGATATACTAAACCAACCATGAACAATGACTAAAAGATTAGCAATTGATAGATGGCCAATACCGATACATCCACATATATCACATCACAGTTTCATAACATACAAGTCTATGTCACTTTTCATTCTCCACCTTTATTTAATAAATAAGCATATTAGCTATATCAACACATCGACAGATAAGCGTATTACACATCAACAGATAAGCATATTAGCTGTATCCACACTTCACTAGACAAACATATGAGTTGTATCTACACTTCTCAAAGATAAGTCTATGAGCTGTATCTTCACTTCTCTAGACAAGCATATGAGCTGTATCTACGGAGTTCATCCCCCATCTCCTCCCAACACTATCCAGTTTAGAGGTTCATCCCATATCTTCCCCTAAACCGCAGAGTACATCCCCCATCTCCTCCTCTATACACAATGCATATAAACACAAAGGTTCTATACACAATCAATCAATACATAAAATCAATGTATTCTATCCACCGTCATACTCTATGACTTATTCAATCGATTAGTTTTAGTTTGCCTAATCATCATGCATTGTCTACAACAATCAAGACTATCCTCCACCGATAGCCCAAAGCAGTTATTTCTAAACATAAAGTAAATGCACAAAATGGATATTAAATCAACATTTCAATTTGGTGAGCGACAAATGATCCAACTACACCCTCTAATCCCTTCCCTTCCCTTCCCAATTTCCACAATCTCAATTTAATCCCTCATTTCCAACAATTAATTATACAAATTAATCAATCAATGTAATTAGGGTATTTTCCATAACTTACATTTCAACCCCCACGGTTTCATTTTCATTAATGTTTTAACATTAATTTCACTTTTCCATGCCAAACATGCAACTAGGTTTTGTATAGTTAAAACCCCAACTTTTGTAAAATTACACAAAGACCCAAACTCTCTTAAAATTACCCAACAACCCCCAACACATCAAAATGCTAAAATTTGAAGACAAAGCTCATAAAGAGGAGTAGGATATCCCTACCTCGAAGTTAGAGCTCGGATGGAGAAGAGACCAAAACCAAAGTGCTCCAAAAACCAAGATTTTCAGATCAAAACGACGCCCTCGACGATCCTCACAACTTTTACAAAGGCTGAAGAGAAGGAGGACACTCTAACTAGATCAAACCCTAGAGAGAAGGGAGTTTCTAGAGAGAGAGGCTCTCAAAAATGGATTTTAGAAAAAGTAGGAGAGAGAAAGAAAAGTAAAAAGTGATTTAAAATCACCCAGCGGATAAGTCATATACGCATGACCCGCTCGAGTGTAGAATAGAGCGCTCGAGCGTAAAGCACAAACAACTGATCCCGCTCGAGCGCATAGATGACCGCTCGAGCGCCAAGAAACAAAAGAAAAACACATCCGCTCGAGCGTGAAAAGCCAGTCTGCTTGAGCGCAGATTTTCATCTCCCAGAACTTTTCAGGAAAAGAACTACCCGCTCAAGCGCCAACAATCCCGCTCGAGCGCGACCCGCTCGAGCGTAGAAAACACACCTGCAGAAGTTTTGCAGGGTCACGAAATACTGGAAGTGTGTAAACCCCGCTCGAACGCAAGAAGACCCGCTCGAGCAGACTGCCTAAAAACTGGGCAACAAGAAATTGAAACCAAGGCCTAACCAACCTGTAACAACCCTGCCCAAAACATCCTAAAACTCAATCAAGCGGAATTTAAGGACGACAACAAGATAGATACAACTACTACCTTCACAGAACCGAGTCCGGAATACAACAGAACAGAAAAGGGACAACCGGGATCGCTATAACCTCCCCCCCATAAAGAATTTCCCCCCCACAGTATACTCAACATACGCAATGTTAAAACAAACTTCCATTAACCAAAACATTCACAATGTTTTACAACTCAATACATATACAATGCTCTTAAAGTTCAACAATATTACAGAATTTTATTACAAAATTACACATCAATAAACATGTCCGGATACCTTTCACGGACTTCCAACTCACCCTCCCAAGTGGCTTCCTCCACTCCGTGATGTTTCCACAAAACCTTTACCAAGGGAATGGTCTTGCCTCGCAAGACTTGATCCCGCCTATCCAAGACCCGAACCGGTCTCTCCTCATACGAGGCATCTTCATCTATCTCTAAGTCGGTCCAATCCAACACATGGGACGGATCCAGCTCATACTTCCGAAGCATACTAACATGAAAGACATCATGAACTCCGGACAACTGCGGTGGCAAAGCCAGACGATAAGCAACTTCCCCAATCCTCTCGAGGATCTCAAAGGGACCAATAAACCGAGGGGATAACTTCCCCTTCTTCCCGAACCTCATCAGACCTCGCCTAGGTAATATTTTCAAGAAGACATGATCACCTACCTCAAACGCCAAAGGTCTCCTCCTACGGTCGACATAACTCTTTTGGCGACTCTGGGCTGTAACAAGCCTCCTACGGATAAGCTCAACTTTCTCCGTCGTCTCCCTAACCAACTCCGGCCCCAACAAAGGTGCCTCACCCACCTCGGCCCAACACACTGGAGACCTACACGGTCGGCCATACAAGGCCTCAAACGGTGCCATGCCGATACTAGACTGAAAGCTGTTGTTGTAGGCAAACTCTACCAATGGCAAGTGCCTCTCCCATGTCCCACTGAAGTCCAGGACACAACCTCGAAGCATATCCTCGAGAATCTGAATAGTACGCTCGGACTGCCCGTCAGTCTGAGGATGATAGGCCGTACTAAAGGTCAGCTTAGTGCCCAAGGCACTCTGCAAACTCTGCCACAACCTAGCAGTAAAACGAGGATCGCTATCGGAGACGATCGTTACTGGGACCCCGTGCAATCTCACTATGTCCCGAATATACAAGTCGGCGAGATGATCTACCAAACCACTATGTCCCGAATATACAACTTCCATTGTTAATTTTATGCAACTTTCATTTTTATTTTTATTCAACTTCCATTTTTCTTCAATTTACTTTTCTATTAAGCATCCTTTTTTATTTAATTTCCAAATAGATCGTTAAGGTATAGTGGTTTCTTGAATGAACTTCCATTTTTAATTTTATGCAACTTTTATTTTTATTTTTATTCCACTTCCTTTTTTATTCAATTTACTTTTCTATTCAACTTCATTTTTTATTTAATTTCCTAATAGATCGTTCAGGTATAGTGGTTTCTTGAATGAATTTCTATTTTTAATTTTCTGCAGCTTCCATTTTCATTTATAAGTAACTTCCATTTTTATTCAAGTTACTTTTCTATTCAACTTCATTTTTTATTTAATTTCCAAATAGATCGTTAACGTATAGTGGTTTCTGGATTGAACTTCCATTTATAATTTTATGCAACTTTTATTTTTATATTTATTCAACTTCTATTTTTATTCAATTTACTTTTCTTTTAAACTTCTTTTTTTATTTAATTTCCAAATAGGTCATTAAGGTATAGTGGTTTCTTTAATGAACTTCCATTTTTAATTTTCTGCAACTTCCATTTTTATTTTTATTTAACTTCCTTTTTCATTCAAGTTTCTTTCCTACTCCACTTCATTTTTTATTTAATTTCCAAATAGATCGTTAAGGTATAGTGGTTTCTGCATTGAACTTCCATATTTAATTTTATGCAATTTTCATTTTTATTTTTATTCAACCTCCTTTTTTATTTAATTTCCAGATAGATCGTTAAGGTCTAGTGGTTTCTTGAATGAACTTCAATTTTTAATTTTCAACAACTTCCATTTTTATTTTTATTCGACTTCGATTTTTATTCAAGTTATTTTTCTATTCAACTTCCTTTTTTATTTAATTTCCAAATAGATCGTTAAGGTATAGTGGTTTCTTGAATGAACTTCCAATTTTAATTTTCTGCAACTTCCATTTTTATTTTTATTCGACTTCCATATTTATTCAATTTACTTTTTTTTTCACCTTCCTTTTTTGTTGAATTTCCAAATAGATCGTTATGGTATAGTGGTTTCTGGATTGAAATTCCATTTTCACTTTTATGCAACTTTCATTTTTATTTTTATTCAACTTCCATTTTTATTCAATTTCCTTTTCTATTAAACTTCCTTTTTTATTTAATTTCCAAATAGATCGTTAAGGTATAGTGGTTTCTTGAATGAAATTCCATTTTTAATTTTCTGCAACTTCCATTTTTATTTTTATTTAACTTCCTTTTTCATTCAAGTTTCTTTTCTACTCAACTTCCTTTTTTATTTAATTTCTAAATAGATCATTAAGGTATAGTGGTTTCTGGATTGAACTTCCATTGCTAATTTTATTCAACTTTCATTTTTATTTTTATTCAACTTCCATTTTTATTCAATTTACTTTTCTATTAAGTTTCCTTTTTTATTTAATTTCCTAATAGATCGTTCAGGTATAGTGGTTTCTTGAATGAATTTCTATTTTTAATTTTCTGCGACTTTTATTTTTATTTTTATTTTTATTCAACTTCCATTTTTATTCAATTTACTTTTCTATTCAACTTCCTTTTTTATTTAATTTCCAAATAGATCGTTAAGGTATAGTGGTTTCTTGAATGAAATTCCATTTTTAATTTTCTGCAACTTCCATTTTTATTTTTATTTAACTTCCTTTTTCATTCAAGTTTCTTTTCTACTCAACTTCCTTTTTTATTTAATTTCTAAATAGATCATTAAGGTATAGTGGTTTCTGGATTGAACTTCCATTGCTAATTTTATTCAACTTTCATTTTTATTTTTATTCAACTTCCATTTTTATTCAATTTACTTTTCTATTAAGTTTCCTTTTTTATTTAATTTCCTAATAGATCGTTCAGGTATAGTGGTTTCTTGAATGAATTTCTATTTTTAATTTTCTGCGACTTTTATTTTTATTTTTATTTTTATTCAACTTCCATTTTTATTCAATTTACTTTTCTATTCAACTTCCTTTTTTATTTAATTTCCTAATAGATCGTTCAGGTATAGTGGTTTCTTGAATGAATTTCTATTTTTAATTTTCTGCAACTTCTATTTTTATTTTTAAGTAACTTCCATTTTTATTCAAGTTACTTTTCTTTTCAACTTCATTTTTTATTTAATTTCCAAATAGATCGTTAAGGTATAGTGGTTTCTAGATTGAACTTTCATTTTTAATTTTATGCAACTTTTATTTTTATTTTTATTCAACTTCCATTTTTATTCAATTTACTTTTCTATTAAACTTCCTTTTCAATTTAATTTCCAAATAGATCGTTAAGGTATAGTGGTTTCTTGAATGAACTTCCATTTTTAATTTTCTGCAACTTCCATTTTTCTTTTTATTCGACTTCCATTTTTATTCAAGTTATTTTTCTATTCAACTTTCTTTTTTATTTAATTTCCAAATAGATAGTTAAGGTATGATGGTTTCTTGAATGAACTTCCATTTTTAATTTTTTGCAACTTCCATTTTAATTTTTATTTAACTTCCTTTTTCAATCAAGTTTCTTTTCTGGTCAACTTCCTTTTTTATTTAATATCCAAATAGATCGTTAACGTATAGTGGTTTCTGGATTGAACTTCCATTTTTAATTTTATGCAACTTTCATTTTTATTTTTATTCAACTTCCATTTTTACTCAATTTACTTTTCTATTAAACTTCCTTTTTTATTTAATTTCCCAATAGATCGTTAAGGTATAGTGGTTTTTTGAATGAACTTCCATTTTTATTCAATTTACTTTTTTATTCAACTTCGTTTTTAATTGAATTTCCAAATAGATCGTTAAGGTATAGTGGTTTCTGGATTGAAAATCCATTTTTAATTTTATGCAACTTTCATTTTTATTTTTATTCAACTTCCATTTTTATTCAATTTACTTTTCTATTAAACTTCCTTTTTTATTTAATTTCCAAATAGATCGTGAAGGTATAGTCGTTTCTTCAATGAACTTCCATTTTTAATTTTCTGTAACTTCCATTTTTATTTTTATTTAACTTCCTTTTCCATTCAAGTTTCTTTTCTACTCAACTTCCTTTTTCATTTAATTTCCAAATATATCGTTAAGGTATAGTGGTTTCTGGATTGAACTTCCATTGTTAATTTTATGCAACTTTCATTTTTATTTTTATTAAACTTCCATTTTTATTCAATTTACTCTTCTATTAAGCTTCCTTTTTTATTTAATTTCCAAATAGATCGTTAAGGTATAGTGGTTTCTTGAATGAACTTCCATTTTTAATTTTCTGCAACTTTTATTTTTATTTTTATTCAACTTCCATTTTTATTCAATTTACTTTTCTATTCAACTTCCTTTTTTATTTAATTTCCAAATAGATCGTGAAGGTATAGTCGTTTCTTGAATGAACTTCCATTTTCAATTTTCTGCAACTTCCAATTTTGTTTTTATTTAACTTCCTTTTCCATTCTAGTTTCTTTTCTACTCAACTTCCTTTTTCATTTAATCTCCAAATAGATCGTTAAGGTATTGTGGTTTCTGGATTGAACTTCCATTGTTAATTTTATGCAACTTTCATTTTTATTTTTATTCAACTTTCATTTTTATTCAATTTACTCTTCTATTAAGCTTCCTTTTTTATTTAATTTCCAAATAGATCGTTAAGGTATAGTGGTTTCTTGAATGAACTTCCATTTGTAATTTTCTGCAACTTTTATTTTTATTTTTATTCAACTTCCATTTTTATTCAATTTACTTTTCTATTCAACTTCCTTTTTTATTTAATTTCCTAATAGATCGCTCAGGTATTATAGCGACCCCGGTCTTTTCTCTTTAGATTATTGTATCCGGACTTAGGCTCCGTAGATCCTGTCATTATTTATTGGTTGTTGTTGTCCTTTAATCTCTTTGTATTTGAAGTATAGGTTGTGTTGGACGGGTCTAGTACAGGTTGGTTGAATTTTGATGCCAATAGGTGATGCCCAGATTTTGGCCTTCACGCTCGAGCGGAGGTTTTAACGCTCGAGCGGGCCCTTCGTTGTTGCTTCTCCGCTCGAGCGGGAGTTTTGACGCTCGAGCGGGATTTTCCATCTCCCTGTATTTTGCTCTGCAGTTCTTCCGCTCGAGCGGTAGTTTTTACGCTCGAGCGTGATCCCTTGTTTTTGCTCCTCCGCTCGAGCGGGGAGTTTGACGCTCGAGCGGGTGCAGCGCCTGCAAAACTTCTGAAAGGGTGCAATCGACGCTCGAGCGGCTTTCTTCACGCTCGAGCATGATTCTGTGTCTTACGCTCGAGCGGGGCTTTCTACGCTTGAGCGTAGAGTCGACTACATCAGTCCGTGATTTCACTTTTCTGATCACTTTTTGACCTACTTTTCATCTCTTAACTTTTAAAAAACCGCCCCTTGAGAGTTTCTCTCTCTACTCTTACCTTCTCTCCAAGATTTGATCTATTCCTTGTGGTCTTCTACCCTAGTTCTTTTGGAAGAAAGGTAGAGCTTCGCGAGATCTTTCTTTTAATCTGAAAAAGAGAGGATTCGGAGCACTTTGGATTTTGGGTCACCATCTCCATCTTCTCTATTTTAGTTGTGATCTTCAAGGTAGGGATTTCCTACTCTATTTTATAAGCTTTGTTCTAAGTTTTGGTATTTCAAGATGTTGGGGTTACTTAGATAATTTTGGGAAAAACCCTAGTTGTATTAATTAATTAATTTGTAAAATTAATTTAAGGGAATTGGGGAATTTGGTTAAATTCATGAAATTGATGAATTCTTTGATTAAATGGTGTAGTTGGATGATTTAAATCACTCACCTATTGAATTGTTGATATATTTATTTCCAGTCTAGAAATAACTGTTTTGGGCTATCGGTGGAGAATAGTCGTGATTGTTGTAGACATTGCATGTGGATTAGGAATAACTGAAACTAATCACATTGGTTAAGTCATTAATTTTGACTATTGCATTGATACAGAAAATACGTGTATTGATTGAGCATTGCATTTGCATACATTGTTTTGTGTGGGAGGAGATAGGGGATGTACTCCACGGTTTAGGGGAAGATAGGGGATGGACCTCTAAACCGGATTTTTGTTTGGGAGGAGATAGGGGATGGACTCCATTAGCACCATTTTTATGTGTGCTTATTATATTGAAGTATTTTTACATGATTATTGATACAGCACTAAAATGTGTATCAAATGGGAAGTATGAAGTGTTTTGACATGAGCATGAGTCTCGTTTGTTTTGTTGATATTGGAAGTAATGTGAATATGATATACAATTCACTGTTGTAAGTTGGCCAGGTTCTGAGCCATGTTGATAATAATGGAAAGTGAAATGTGTCTTAGACATTAGTGTCATGAGACTGTTTAACGATAAAATTGATTATCTTAGTTAACCATCTATTGAATGCTATAGCTTTATTCAATGCTTATATTTGGTTTAGTATTTTTCTACTGGGCTGTGGCTCACCCTTTATGGGAACATCATTTTCAGGTTCAGGTGATAAGCTACCTCCACGGACTTAGCCTGGAAGGATTTGATGTTTGGGATTTTGAAGACTTGTCTTTAGTTATATGTTTTATTTTGTTATTTTTGAGATTTCATGTAAACATTCAAGCTTAGGGCTTAACTTGTAAATGAGTTAGTACTCATCCCTTTTGTGTCCAAGTGTTAGCTTGGAAAGATGTAAGCCCTTAGGGCATTTATTTTGATGTTGCAAGATGTTACATGTGATGTCTTTCAATAGTAATACTCTGATGAATGAATGAACAAATTGTTTTCTTTAAATAATGCATGTCTATGATATACATATAATGGGTTTATTTTGAGGGCGTGACAACTTGGTATCAGAGCGTACCGGGTTTGAATACTTTGGGTACGTGGGAAGTGATTAGTATCACAATGGGTTCGTCTCGTTTGATAGAGACTTAGTGTAATGTTATATGCTTACGTGATAACATGTTTATGTGACTATGTGGGTATGGAATGTAGTTTCTAGGATGGTGATTTGACCCTTGAGTTTCTAGTAGTCTTGTTGGAAAGGCACCTGATCACTGCTGCTTCCAACCGGAACTATAGTAACGCTTCGGGACTATTATTATCCAGGAATGAAATTCGTAGGTGCTTATGTGATTATGTGCTTACGTGGAATGAATTATTTTTGTCCGATGCATTAGGACGCGAGTGTTTAGTTTCGGCACATTTATTAATGTGCTAACGTCTTTGTTTGTTTCCTTTATTAGGATGTCAGGGCGAGGACGAGGACGCGGTAGGCGTGGTAGGCCGGGTAGGCAGGAGGTGCCTGTGCCAGAGGAGATTCCGGCAGTTCATGAGGGAATTGGTCAGGCCAATGTGGCCGAGCCAATAGGCCAGCAGGCTATGGGCGCTTTAGCCCGAGAGATAGCAGGGGCATTCAGGGAGTCAGTAGGCATTCTTAGGGCTGAGAATCAAGCCCAGGTTGTTGTTGCGGATGCAGGACCTTCCTTTCTGAAGAGGGAGTTCTTCCGGTCTAATCCGGATGAATTTGTGGGTGATCCTAAAGAGCCGCTTAAGGCAGACGAATGGCTCGAACAGACAACGAAGACGTTTGAGATGCTTGGCATCGAAGACGAGGGGTTGAAGGTGACCTTGGCATCATTCCAGTTGAAGGGGGATGCGGGTCAGTGGTGGAAGTTCACTAAGGGGCGTATAGGAGGTACATGGGAGGCTTTTGTGAATGCTTTCCAGGAAAAGTTCTTATCTCCAGCAGTTAGGGAGAAGCTGAGAGACCAGTTCTGCCAGCTTAAGCAGTCGAGTTCTTCAGTGGCCGAGTTTGAGGCTGCATTTACTAGTTTATCCAGGTTTGCACCTGAATTGGTGGCGTCTGAGGAACGCCGTTGTATTGAGTTTGAGAGGAAGTTGAGGCGTGGCCTCAAGCTGAGAGTTGGGGGAACTATGATTCGGGATTATGGGCGTTTGGTTGATGTTGCAGCCCACATGGAAATCATGATGCAGGAGGAGGAGGAAGGACAGAAGGGCTCCAAGAGGAGTCAGGATGGTCAGAGTGATGGTAGGAGACAGAAGGGTTTTAATCCCCAACAGTCTCAGAGTAGCTTTTCTAGATCAACTTTTCCTGTGCCGAGTGCTAGTTCGGGGAAAGGCAGTCAATGAGGCATTACCTGCTTCAAGTGTGGCCAGCTGGGCCACAAGTCTCCAGCTTGTCCTCAGAGGGGAGGAGTGCAGAGAGCAGCATCATCTTCGGCTCGATCTCAGAGCCAGAGTCAGGGTAGAGGCCAGCCACTCTCGTGTTATCAGTGTGGTCAGCCAGGGCATATGAAGAGGTATTGTCCGCAGTTGGGTGGCACACCTGGTGCATCTGGTTTGAGGCAGATTCAGGGTCAACAGCCAGCTCAGTCGGGTCAGGCCTCGAGGGCCAATCAGGGGGCTTCATCGTCTCAGTCGGTGCAACAATCGTATGTTCCTAGGGGTGAGCAGGTTGATCAGAGGTCATCTGGGCGCGTGTATGCTGTTACCGCGCAGGATCTTGTACCGGCTCCATCTGTTGTGAGAGGTACTTTTTTGTTTTGCAACTCGGTTGCTAATGTTTTGATTGATACGGGTGCATCTCATTCCTTTGTGTCTGCTGCATTTGCATCTGTTTTGGAGTTGGAGTTAGCACCGTTAGCATCTCCTATTTGTGTAGTGTCGCCTCTTGGGGGTGAATTGATTTTGAAACACGGTGTTAGGGGTTGTGATATAGAGGTTGATTACCATAGAATCCCATTTTCCTTTGTAGTTATGCCTATGAGAGGTTTCGATGTTATTTTGGGTATGGACTGGTTATCGTCATACCGGGCAGTTATTGATTGCTACCGCCAGAGAGTCACTTGTTGTACCGTGAATGGTGAGTGTTTTCATTTTCTGGGGGACCGTGTTGGTAGTGTTTTGCCACCGGGGTATGTTCCGCGGGGACGGAGTGAGCTTAGTGGTCTACTTGCTAACCTTTCGATTAGTGAGGACGGTGAGACTCAGATTGTGTTGCCAAGGGTGGTGTGTGAGTACTCGGACGTTTTTCCCGAGGATCTTGTTGGTTTGCCACCGCATCGAGAGATTGAATTCTCTATTGACTTAGTGCCCGGCACGGCGCCGATTTCTATGGCACCCTATCGTTTTTCCCCAGCTGAGTTAGTTGAGTTGAAGATCCAACTCCAGGAGTTGCTAGATAAAGGCTTTATACGTCCTACTGTTTCGCCTTGGGGAGCACCGGCCCTCTTTGTTAAAAAGAAAGGTGGTGCTTTGAGACTTTGTATAGATTACCGGAAATTGAATCGGGCTACGGTTAAGAATAAGTACCCTATGCCCCGTATAGATGATCTGTTCGATCAGTTGAAAGGTTCCCGTTGTTTCTCGAAGATAGACTTGAGATCAGGTTATCATCAGTTGAGAGTCAGGGAGGAGGATATTCCAAAGACGGCATTCCGTACGCGGTATGGCCACTATGAGTTTTTGGTGATGCCATTTGGGCTCACCAATGCACCGGCAGTATTTATGGATTTGATGAACCGGATATTCCGGGAATTTCTAGATCGTTTTGTAGTCGTCTTCGTGGACGACATTCTTATCTATTCACCTTCAGAGGAAGAGCACGAGGAACACTTGAGGGTGGTGCTTGATTTACTTAGAGCCCATCAACTTTATGCTAAGTTTGGGAAGTGTGAGTTCTGGCTAGAGGAGGTGAAGTTCTTAGGCCATGTAGTTTCTAGGGAAGGGGTGTCTGTTGATACATCCAAGACAGAGGCAGTACAAGATTGGGTACAGCCTAAGAGTGTGTTTGAGATCTGCAGTTTTCTGGGATTAGCTGGGTATTATCGCCGGTTTGTAAGAGATTTCTCCAGATTAGCTTCGCCTTTGACTAGATTGACTCGGAAGGGAGTCAAATTTGCTTGGAGTGAGACTTGTGAAAAGTCGTTCCAGGAGTTGAAAGTTAGACTGACCACTGCTCCAGTCTTGATTATTCCGGAGAGAGGGTTGGGTTATGCAGTCTATTGTGACGCCTCACGAGAGGGTCTTGGTTGTGTGTTGATGCAAGAGGGGAAAGTGGTTGCCTATGGCTCACGTCAGTTGAAAGTTCACGAGAAGAATTACCCTACGCATGACTTAGAGTTAGCAGCTGTGATATTTGCCTTGAAGATTTGGAGACATTATCTTTACGGTGAGAGGTTCGAGGTATTCTCGGATCATAAGAGTCTGAAATATCTGTTCACACAGAAAGACTTGAACTTGAGGCAGAGGAGGTGGATGGAATTTATTGAGGATTATGACTTTGAATTGCATTATCATCCGGGAAAGGCCAATGTGGTGGCCGACGCCCTTAGCAGGAAACCTGTTGGTGACATAGCTAGTATAGCCATCCGAGAGTGGGAGATGTTAGGTGCACTTGGAGAGTTTGATTTGCTTCTGGGCGAATCCGTTGAGGCTGCGGCCTTGTTTTCTGTTGTTGCGCAACCTACACTTGTGACTCGAGTGTTAGAGGCTCAGAGGGGCGACCTTGAGGTAGAATCCCTCCGTGAGAAGATTTCTGGTGGGAAGGTTGAGAAAGGTTTGACGGTGTATCCCGACCTGAGTGTGAGATACCGAGACCGTCTGTTTGTGCCGGAGTCTCATCGAGAGGAGGTACTCCGAGAGTTTCATCATTCACGCCTTGCGGTGCATCCGGGAGGTACTAAGATGTATCGGGATTTGGGTCGCCAGTTTTGGTGGCGGGGTATGAAGAGAGATGTGGCAGCTTTCGTATCTAAGTGCCTTACTTGTCAGCAAGTGAAGGCCGAACATCAGAGGCCAGCGGGTTTGTTGCAACCCTTGCCTATTGCCGAGTGGAAGTGGGAGCATGTCACTATGGACTTCGTTGTAGGTCTTCCGAGGACTCAGCGGGGCAGTGATGCTATTTGGGTGGTTGTAGACCGGTTGACTAAGTCGGCGCACTTCATTCCTATGCGCGTTAGAGATTCAGTAGATCATCTTGCCGACTTGTATATTCGGGACATAGTGAGGTTACACGGGGTTCCAGTGACGATCGTTTCAGATAGAGACCCTCGTTTTACTGCCAGATTATGGCAGAGCTTTCAGAGCGCCTTAGGTACTAAGTTGACCTTTAGCACAGCTTATCATCCTCAGACTGATGGGCAGTCCGAGCGTACTATTCAGATCCTTGAAGATATGCTTCGGGGTTGTGTTCTTGACTTTAGCGGGTCGTGGGAGAGGCACTTGCCATTAGTGGAGTTTGCCTACAACAACAGCTTCCAGTCTAGTATCGGTATGGCACCGTTTGAGGCCTTATACGGCCGACCGTGTAGGTCTCCTGTTTGTTGGGCCGAGGTGGGTGATGCACCTCTGTTGGGTCCGGAGTTAGTGAGGGAAACGACGGAGAAGGTTGAGCTTATCCGTAAGAGGCTTGTTACAGCCCAGAGTCGTCAGAAATCTTATGCCGACCGTAGGAGGAGACCTTTGGTGTTTGAGGTGAGTGATCATGTCTTTTTGAAGATATCACCAAGACGGGGATTGATGAGGTTTGGGAAGAGCGGGAAGTTGTCCCCTCGATTTATTGGCCCTTTTGAGATCCTTGAGAGGATTGGCGAGGCTGCTTATCGTTTAGCTTTACCACCGCAGTTGTCCGGAGTACATGACGTGTTTCATGTGAGTATGCTTCGGAAGTATGAACCGGATCCATCACATGTATTGGATTGGACCGATTTAGTAGTTGACGAGGATGTCTCGTATGAGGAGAGACCGGTTAGAGTTTTGGATAAGCGGGATCAAGTCTTGCGAGGCAAGACCATTTCTTTGGTTAAAGTTTTGTGGAAACATCATGGTGTGGAGGAAGCCACTTGGGAACGTGAGTTGGAAGTCCGCGAAAAATATCCGGACATGCTTATCGATTTGTAATCTTGTATGTAGATTTTGTAATATGGTCGAACTTTAGAGCTTTATATATATATGTCTTAAGCTGTAAAACATTGTGAATGTTTTGGTTAATGGAAATATTTTGGAACTTGTCTCGAAATGGAAGTTTAATGGAACATTGTATATGTTGAATATATTGAAAATCCTTGAAATTGAAAGAAAATTGCATAGTGTTAATGCAGGTTGAAATATATGTTTGTTTTGCATACTGTGGCATGCCTCTTAGTTAAGAGATGGAATGGCCGGTGTTGGGTCAAGTTGTTTATTATTGAGTTAACATATTGTTGGAATTTGAGAAAACTTGTTTTTAAAACCTTGTGCTTAATTTCGGGGACGAAATTCTTTTAAGGGGGGGAGGTTATAGCGACCCCGGTCTTTTCTCTTTAGATTATTGTATCCGGACTTAGGCTCCGTAGATCCTGTCATTATTTATTGGTTGTTGTTGTCCTTTAATCTCTTTGTATTTGAAGTATAGGTTGTGTTGGACGGGTCTGGTACAGGTTGGTTGAATTTTGATGCCAATAGGTGATGCCCAGATTTTGGCCTTCACGCTCGAGCGGAGGTTTTAACGCTCGAGCGGGCCCTTCGTTGTTGCTTCTCCGCTCGAGCGGGAGTTTTGACGCTCGAGCGGGATTTTCCATCTCCCTGTATTTTGCTCTGCAGTTCTTCCGCTCGAGCGGTAGTTTTTACGCTCGAGCGTGATCCCTTGTTTTTGCTCCTCCGCTCGAGCGGGGAGTTTGACGCTCGAGCGGGTGCAGCGCCTGCAAAACTTCTGAAAGGGTGCAATCGACGCTCGAGCGGCTTTCTTCACGCTCGAGCATGATTCTGTGTCTTACGCTCGAGCGGGGCTTTCTACGCTCGAGCGTAGAGTCGACTACATCAGTCCGTGATTTCACTTTTCTGATCACTTTTTGACCTACTTTTCATCTCTTAACTTTTAAAAAACCGCCCCTTGAGAGTTTCTCTCTCTACTCTTACCTTCTCTCCAAGATTTGATCTATTCCTTGTGGTCTTCTACCCTAGTTCTTTTGGAAGAAAGGTAGAGCTTCGCGAGATCTTTCTTTTAATCTGAAAAAGAGAGGATTCGGAGCACTTTGGATTTTGGGTCACCATCTCCATCTTCTCTATTTTAGTTGTGATCTTCAAGGTAGGGATTTCCTACTCTATTTTATAAGCTTTGTTCTAAGTTTTGGTATTTCAAGATGTTGGGGTTACTTAGATAATTTTGGGAAAAACCCTAGTTGTATTAATTAATTAATTTGTAAAATTAATTTAAGGGAATTGGGGAATTTGGTTAAATTCATGAAATTGATGAATTCTTTGATTAAATGGTGTAGTTGGATGATTTAAATCACTCACCTATTGAATTGTTGATATATTTATTTCCAGTCTAGAAATAACTGTTTTGGGCTATCGGTGGAGAATAGTCGTGATTGTTGTAGACATTGCATGTGGATTAGGAATAACTGAAACTAATCACATTGGTTAAGTCATTAATTTTGACTATTGCATTGATACAGAAAATACGTGTATTGATTGAGCATTGCATTTGCATACATTGTTTTGTGTGGGAGGAGATAGGGGATGTACTCCACGGTTTAGGGGAAGATAGGGGATGGACCTCTAAACCGGATTTTTGTTTGGGAGGAGATAGGGGATGGACTCCATTAGCACCATTTTTATGTGTGCTTATTATATTGAAGTATTTTTACATGATTATTGATACAGCACTAAAATGTGTATCAAATGGGAAGTATGAAGTGTTTTGACATGAGCATGAGTCTCGTTTGTTTTGTTGATATTGGAAGTAATGTGAATATGATATACAATTCACTGTTGTAAGTTGGCCAGGTTCTGAGCCATGTTGATAATAATGGAAAGTGAAATGTGTCTTAGACATTAGTGTCATGAGACTGTTTAACGATAAAATTGATTATCTTAGTTAACCATCTATTGAATGCTATAGCTTTATTCAATGCTTATATTTGGTTTAGTATTTTTCTACTGGGCTGTGGCTCACCCTTTATGGGAACATCATTTTCAGGTTCAGGTGATAAGCTACCTCCACGGACTTAGCCTGGAAGGATTTGATGTTTGGGATTTTGAAGACTTGTCTTTAGTTATATGTTTTATTTTGTTATTTTTGAGATTTCATGTAAACATTCAAGCTTAGGGCTTAACTTGTAAATGAGTTAGTACTCATCCCTTTTGTGTCCAAGTGTTAGCTTGGAAAGATGTAAGCCCTTAGGGCATTTATTTTGATGTTGCAAGATGTTACATGTGATGTCTTTCAATAGTAATACTCTGATGAATGAATGAACAAATTGTTTTCTTTAAATAATGCATGTCTATGATATACATATAATGGGTTTATTTTGAGGGCGTGACAACTTGGTATCAGAGCGTACCGGGTTTGAATACTTTGGGTACGTGGGAAGTGATTAGTATCACAATGGGTTCGTCTCGTTTGATAGAGACTTAGTGTAATGTTATATGCTTACGTGATAACATGTTTATGTGACTATGTGGGTATGGAATGTAGTTTCTAGGATGGTGATTTGACCCTTGAGTTTCTAGTAGTCTTGTTGGAAAGGCACTTGATCACTGCTGCTTCCAACCGGAACTATAGCAACGCATTGGGACTATCATTATCCAGGAATGAAATTCGTAGGTGCTTATGTGATTATGTGCTTACGTGGAATGAATTATTGTTGTCCAATGCTTTAGGACGCGAGTGTTTAGTTTCGGCACATTTATTAATGTGTTAACGTCTTTGTTTCCTTTATTAGGATGTCAGGACGAGGACGAGGACGCGGTAGGCGTGGTAGGCCGGGTAGGCAGGAGGTGCCTGTGCCAGAGGAGATTCCGGCAGTTCAGGAGGGTATTGGCCAGGCCAATGTGGCCGAGCCAGTAGGCCAGCAGGCTATGGGCGCTTTAGCTCGAGAGATAGCAGAGGCATTCAGGGAGTTAGTAGGCATTCTCAGAGCTGAGAATCAAGCTCGGGTTGTTGTTGCGGATGCAGGACCTGCCTTTCTGAAGAGGGAGTTCTTCCGGTCTAACCCGGATGAATTTGTGGGCGATCCTAAAGAGCCGCTTAAGGCAGATGAATGGCTCGAATAGACAACGAAGACGTTTGAGATGCTTGGCATCGAAGACGAGGGGTTGAAAGTGACCTTGGCATCTTTCCAGCTGAAGGGGGATGCGGGTCAGTGGTGGAAGTTCACTAAGGGTCGTATAGGAGGTACATGGGAGGCTTTTGTAAATGCTTTCTAGGAAAGGTTCTTATCTCCAGCAGTTAGGGAGAAGCTGAGAGACCAGTTCTGCCAGCTTAAGCAGTCGAGTTCTTCAGTGGCCGAGTTTGAGGCTGCATTTACTAGCTTGTCCAGGTTTGCACCTGAGTTGGTGGCGTCTGAGGAACGCCGTTGTATTGAGTTTGAGAAGAAGTTGAGGCGTGGTCTCAAGCTGAGAGTTGGGGGAACTATGATTCAGGATTATGGGTGTATGGTTGACGCTGCATCTCACATGGAAATCATGATGCAGGAGGAGGAGGAAGGACAGAAGGGCTCCAAGAGGAGTCAGGATGGTCAGGGTGATGGTAGGAGACAGAAGGGTTTTAATCCTCAACAGTCTCAGAGTAGCTTTTCTAGATCGACTTTTCCTGTGCCGAGTGCTAGTTCGGGGAAAGGCAGTCAGGGAGACATTACCTGTTTCAAGTGTGGCCAGCTAGGCCACAAGTCTCCAGTTTGCCCTCAGAGGGGAGGAGTGTAGAGAGCAGCATCATCTTCGGCTCGATCTCAGAGCCAGAGTCAGGGTAGAGGCCAGCCACTCTCTTGTTATCAGTGTGGTCAGCCGGGGCATATGAAGAGGTATTGCCCGCAGTTGGGTGGCACACCTGGTGCATCTGGTTTGAGGCCGATTCAAGGTCAGCAGCCAGCTCAGTCGGGTCAGGCCTTGAGAGCCAATCAGGGGGCTTCATCGTCCCAGTCGGTACAGCAATCTTATGCTCCTAGGGGTGAGCAGGTTGATAAAAGGTCGTCTGGGCGCGTGTATGCTGTTACCGCGCAGGATCTTGTGCCAGCACCATTAGTTGTGAGAGGTACCTTCTTGTTTTGCAACTCGGTTGCTAATGTTTTGATTGATACGGGTGCATCCCATTCCTTTGTGTCTGCTGCATTTGCATCTGTTTTGGAGTTGGAGTTAGCACAGTTAGCATCTCCTATTTGTGTAGTGTCACCTCTTGGGGGTGAATTGATTTTGAAACAAGGTGTTAGGGGTTGTGATATAGAGGTTGATTATCATAGAATCCCATTTTCCTTTGTAGTTATGCCTATGAGGGGTTTCGATGTTATTTTGGGTATGGACTGGTTATCGTCATACCGGGCAGTTATTGATTGCTACCGCCAGAGGGTCACTTGTTGTACCGTGAGCGGAGAGTATTTTCATTTTCTGGGGGACCGGGTTGGTAATGTGTTGCCACCGGGGTATGTTCCGCGAGGACAGAGTGAGCTTAGTGGTCTACTTGCTAACCTTTCGATTAGTGAGGATGATGAGACTCAGATTGTGTTGCCAGGGGTGGTTTGTGAGTACTCGGACGTTTTTCCCGGGGATCTTGTTGGTTTACCACCACATCGGGAGATTGAGTTCTCTATTGACCTAGTGCCCGGCACGGCGCCGATTTCTATGGCACCTTATCGTTTTGCCCCAGCCGAGTTAGTTGAGTTGAAGATCCAACTCCAGGAGTTGCTAGATAAGGGTTTTATACGTCCTAGTGTTTCGCCGTGGGGAGCACCGGCCCTCTTTGTTAAAAAGAAAGGTGGTGCTTTGAGACTTTGTATAGATTACCGAAAATTGAATCGGGCTACGGTTAAGAATAAGTACCCTATGCCTCGTATAGATGATCTGTTCGATCAGTTGAAGGGTTCCCGTTGTTTCTCGAAGATAGACTTGAGATCGGGTTACCATCAGTTGAGAGTCAGGGAGGAGGATATTCTGAAGACAGCATTCCGTACGCGGTATGGCCACTATGAGTTTCTGGTGATGCCATTTGGGCTCACCAATGCACCGGCAGTTTTTATGGATTTGATGAACCGGATATTCCGGGAATTTTTAGATCGTTTTGTTGTCGTATTCGTGGACGACATCCTTATCTATTCACCTTCTGAGGAGAAGCACAAGGAACACTTGAGAGTGGTGCTTGAGTTACTTAGAGCCCATAAGCTTTATGCTAAGTTTGGGAAGTGTGAGTTCTGGCTAGAAGAGGTTAAGTTCTTAGGCCATGTAGTTTCTGGGGAAGGAGTGTCTGTTGATACATCCAAGACTGAGGCGGTGCAAGATTGGGCACAGCCTAAGAGTGTGTTTGAGATCCGCAGTTTTTTGGGGTTAGCTGGGTATTATCGTCGGTTTGTGAAAGATTTCTCCAGATTAGCTTCACCTTTGACTAGATTGACTCGGAAGGGAGTCAAATTTGTATGGAGTGAGACTTGTGAAAAGTCGTTCCAGGAGTTGAAAGTTAGACTGACCACCGCTCCAGTATTGATTATTCCAGAGAGAGGGTTAGGTTATACAGTCTATTGTGACGCCTCACGAGAGGGTCTGGGTTGTGTGTTAATGCAAGAAGGGAAAGTAGTTGCCTATGGCTCACGTCAGTTGAAAATTCACGAGCAGAATTACCCTACGCATGATCTAGAGTTAGCAGCTGTGATATTTGCCTTGAAGATTTGGAGGCATTACCTTTATGGTGAGAGATTCGAGGTATTCTCGGATCATAAGAGTCTGAAATACTTGTTTACACAGAAAGACTTGAACTTGAGGCAGAGGAGGTGGATGGAGTTCATAGAGGATTATGACTTTGAGTTGCATTATCATCCGGGAAAGGCCAATGTGGTGGCCGATGCTCTTAGCAGGAAACCTATTGGTGATAGCTAGTATAGCCATCCGAGAATGGGAGATGTTGGGTGCACTCGGGGAGTTTAATTTACTTCTGGGCGGATCCGTTGAGGCTGCAGCCTTGTTTTCTGTTGTTGTACAGCCTACACTCGTGACTCGAGTGTTAGAGGCTCAGAGGGGTGATCTTGAGGTAGAATCCCTCCGTGAGAAGATTTCCGGCAGGAAGGTTGAGAAAGGTTTGACGGTGTATCCTGACCTCAGTGTAAGATACCGAGACCGTCTGTTTGTGCCAGAGTCTTGTCGAGAGGAGGTACTTCGAGTTATTCATCATTCACGCCTTGCGGTGCATCCGGGAGGCACTAAGATGTATCGGGATTTGGGTCGCCAGTTCTGGTGGCGGGGTATGAAGAGAGATGTGGCAGCTTTTTTATCTAAGTGCCTTACTTGTCAGCAAGTGAAGGCCGAACATCAGAGGCCAGCGGGTTTGTTGCAACCCTTGCCTATTGCCGAGTGGAAGTGGGAACACGTCACTATGGACTTCGTCGTGGGTCTTCCGAGGACTCAGCGGGGTAGTGATGCTATTTGGGTGGTTGTAGACCAGTTGACTAAGTCGGCGCACTTCATTCCTATGCGCGTGAGAGATTCAGTCGATCATCTTGCCGACTTGTACATTCGGGACATAGTGAGGTTACACGGGGTCCCAGTGACGATTGTCTCAGATAGAGACCCTCGTTTTACTGCCAGGTTGTGGCAGAGTTTGCAGAATGCCTTAGGCACAAAGTTGACCTTTAGCACGGCTTACCATCCTCAGACCGACGGACAGTCCGAGCGTACTATTCAGATCCTTGAGGATATGCTGCGGGGTTGTGTTCTAGACTTTAGTGGGTCGTGGGAGAGGCACTTGCCGTTGGTGGAGTTTGCCTACAACAACAATTTCCAGTCTAGTATCGGTATGGCACCATTTGAGGCCTTGTATGGCCGACCGTGTAGATCTCCTATTTGTTGGGCCGAGGTGGGTGATGCACCTCTGTTAGGACCGGAGTTGGTGAGGGAAACGACGGAGAAAGTTGAGCTTATCCGTAAGAGGCTTGTTACAGCACAGAGTCGTCAGAAATCTTATGCAGACCATAGGAGGAGACCGTTGGTGTTTGAGGTGGGTGATCATGTCTTTCTGAAGATATCACCTAGGCGGGGATTGATGAGGTTTGGGAAGAGCGGGAAGTTGTCCCCTCGGTTCATTGGTCCTTTTGAGATCCTTGAGAGGATCGGCGAGGCTGCTTATCGTTTAGCTTTACCACCGCAGTTGTCCGGGGTACATGATGTGTTTCATGTGAGTATGCTTCGGAAGTATGAGCCGGATCCATCACATGTGTTGGATTGGACCGATTTAGTAGTTGACGAGGATGTCTCGTATGAAAAGAGACCGATTAGGGTCTTGGATAAGCGGGACCAAGTTTTGCGAGGCAAAACCATCCCTTTGGTAAAAGTTCTTTGGATGCATCACGGAGTGGAGGAAGCCACTTGGGAACGTGAGCTGGAAGTCCACGAGAAATATCCGGATCTGTTTATAGATGCTTGAGCATATGTTGTTTATTTGTAATATTAGACCTTAAGTGTATTGAATATAACTTAGATTGTGAAACATGGTTTATGTTTTTGATTGATGGAAGCATTTTGAAACTTGCCTTATAATGGAAGTTTAATGGAATATTGTGTATATAGAAAATGTTGTTGAATTGAAAGGGAATGCATATTGATAATACAAATTGAAAGATATGTAGTTTTATATATTGCGTGATGCCTTTTGATAAGAGATGGAATGACCGGTGTTGGGTCAGATTGTTTAAATATCGTAATGTCATATTGTTGGAAATTAAGGAAAACCTGTTTTGTTTGAAAACTTATGCTTAATTTCGGGGACGAAATTCTTTAAGGGGGGGAGGTTATAGCGATCCCGGTTTCCCTTTTTTTTACTTGTTATATACAGACTTAGGTTCCGTGGAGCTGGTTGTTGAGAGTATGTTGTTTGCACCCTTTAATCCTTATTTTGAGTCTTGGGTTGTGTTGGGAAGATTTGGAGCAGGTTGGTTGAGCTTAGGAATCAAGTCTAGTTGCCCAGATTTTGGCCTGTCCGCTCGAGCGGGGGTTTGGACGCTCGAGCGGGGAATACACCCATCCAGTATGTCCTGTGTAGTGTTGGCCGCTCGAGCGGGGGATTGGACGCTCGAGCGGGAAGTCGTGAGTTACGCTCGAGCGGGGAGTTGGGCGCTCGAGCGGGGACCTGTCTGCAAAAACTTCTGGGAGTGTGCATTCGCCGCTCGAGCGGGAGTCTGTGAGTGGCGCTCGAGCGGGGGTTTCCACGCTCGAGCGGGGCGACTGGTATAAAAATCCGAGACCCGACTTTCTGGGTCATTTTTCATCTCTTTTTTGATTTTAAAACCCTAGAACCGTCTTCTCCCTCTCCCTACACACCTTCTCTCTTAGGTTTGATCTACTTGGAGTGTATTTCTACCCTAAGTCCTTTGTTAAAAAGATAGAGTGGGTCGAGGGCTTCCGTTTAATCTGAACAATCTTGGGTTTGGAGCACTTTGGTTTTCGTCATCTTCTCTATTCGAGTTCTTCGCTTCAAGGTAGGGATTTCCTACTCCATTTTATAGGTTTTGTTCTAAGTTTTGGTATTTTGATATGTTGGGGATACTTTGGTAAGTTTTGGGAAAAACCCTAGTTGTATTATTAAATTAATTTGTATAATTAATTCGTGGAATTGGGAAAAGATGGTTAAATTCATGAAATTGGGAAATTTATTGATTAAACGGTGTAGTTGGATAATTTAAATCACTCGCCTATTGAATTGTTGTTATATTTATTTCCAAATCTAGAAATAACTGTTTTGGGCTATCGGTGGAGGATAGTCGTGATTATTGTAGACATTGCATGTGGTTTAGGGATAACTGAAACTAACCACATTGGTTGAGTCGTTCATTTTGACTGCTGAATTAATACAGACATTATGTGTATTAATTGTGTGTTATATGTTATGTGTTTACATACATTGTTTTGTGTGGGAGGAGATAGGGGATGTACTCCACGGTTTAGGGGAAGATAGGGGATGGACCTCTAAACCGGATTTTGTTAGGGAGGAGATAGGGGATGGACTCCATTAGCATCACTTTTATGTGTGCTTATTTATATAGAAGTGTTTTATTTGATACAGCACTACAATGTGTATCAATCTGGAAGTATGAAGTGTTTTGAGTTGAGCTTGAGTCTCATTTGTTTGTTGACATTGGAAGAATGTGAATATGATATATATATATATATATATATATATATATAATTCACTATTGTAAGTTTGGCCAGGTTCTGAGCCATATTGATAATGTTGGAAAATGAAACGTGTCGTTGACAATAGTGTCATGAGATTCGATAATGATGTAATTGATTATCTTGGTTAACCATCTATTGAATGCTATTGCTTTATTCAATGCTTATATTTGGTTTAGTATATTTCTACTAGGCTGTGGCTCACCCTATATGGGAACATCATTTTCAGGTTCAGGTGATAAGCTACCTCCAAGGACATAGCTTGGAAGGACTTGGATTTTGAAGATTATTTTTAGTTATTTGCTTTCATTAGTTAGTACATGTAAACATACAAGCCTAGGGCTTTATTTGTATTTGAGTTAGAACTCATACTTTTGTGTCCAAGTGTTGGCTTGGAAAGATGTAAGCCTATAGGGCATTTAATTTGATGTTACATGTAATGCTTTTGTTTAGTAAGACTCTGATGAATATTATAATGAACTGTTTCCTTTTTAAACATTGCATGTTGATGTTATATGCATTTAATGGGTTTATTTTCGAGGGCGTTACAACTTGGTATTAGAGCGTACCGGGTTTGAATACTTTGGGTACATGGGAAGTGATTAGTATCACATTGGGTTCGTCTCGTTTGATAGAGACTTAATGTAATGTTATATGCTTATGTGATAACATGTTTATGTGATTATGTGGGTATGGAATGTAGTTTCTAGGATGTTGATTGGACCCTTGAGTTTCTAGTAGTCTTGTTGGAAAGGCACTTGATCACTGCTGCTTCCAACCGGAACTATAGCAACGCATTGGGACTATCATTATCCAGGAATGAAATTCGTAGGTGCTTATGTGATTATGTGCTTACGTGGAATGAATTATTGTTGTCCAATGCTTTAGGACGCGAGTGTTTAGTTTCGGCACATTTATTAATGTGTTAACGTCTTTGTTTCCTTTATTAGGATGTCAGGACGAGGACGAGGACGCGGTAGGCGTGGTAGGCCGGGTAGGCAGGAGGTGCCTGTGCCAGAGGAGATTCCGGCAGTTCAGGAGGGTATTGGCCAGGCCAATGTGGCCGAGCCAGTAGGCCAGCAGGCTATGGGCGCTTTAGCTCGAGAGAGAGCAGGGGCATTCAGGGAGTTAGTAGGCATTCTCAGAGCTGAGAATCAAGCTCGGGTTGTTGTTGCGGATGCAGGACCTGCCTTTCTGAAGAGGGAGTTCTTCCGGTCTAACCCGGATGAATTTGTGGGCGATCCTAAAGAGCCGCTTAAGGCAGATGAATGGCTCGAACAGACAACGAAGACATTTGAGATGCTTGGCATCGAAGACGAGGGGTTGAAAGTGACCTTGGCATCTTTCCAGCTGAAGGGGGATGCGGGTCAGTGGTGGAAGTTCACTAAGGGTCGTATAGGAGGTACATGGGAGGCTTTTGTAAATGCTTTCCAGGAAAGGTTCTTATCTCCAGCAGTTAGGGAGAAGCTGAGAGACCAGTTCTGCCAGCTTAAGCAGTCGAGTTCTTCAGTGGCCGAGTTTGAGGCTGCATTTACTAGCTTGTCCAGGTTTGCACCTGAGTTGGTGGCGTCTGAGGAACGCCGTTGTATTGAGTTTGAGAAGAATTTGAGGCGTGGTCTCAAGCTGAGAGTTGGGGGAACTATGATTCGGGATTATGGGTGTATGGTTGATGCTGCAGCTCACATGGAAATCATGATGCAGGAGGAGGAGGAAGGACAGAAGGGCTCCAAGAGGAGTCAGGATGGTCAGGGTGATGGTAGGAGACAGAAGGGTTTTAATCCTCAACAGTCTCAGAGTAGCTTTTCTAGATCGACTTTTCCTGTGCCGAGTGCTAGTTCGGGGAAATGCAGTCAGGGAGACATTACCTGTTTCAAGTGTGGCCAGCTAGGCCATAAGTCTCCAGTTTGTCCTCAGAGGGGAGGAGTGCAGAGAGCAGCATCATCTTCGGCTCGATCTCAGAGCCAGAGTCAGGGTAGAGGCCAGCCACTCTCTTGTTATCAGTGTGGTCAGCCGGGGCATATGAAGAGGTATTGCCCGCAGTTGGGTGGCACACCTGGTGCATCTGGTTTGAGGCCGATTTAGGGTCAGCAGCCAGCTCAGTCGGGTCAGGCCTCGAGAGCCAATCAGGGGGCTTCATCGTCCCAGTCGGTACAGCAATCTTATGCTCCTAAGGGTGAGCAGGTTGATCAAAGGTCGTCTGGGCGCGTGTATGCTGTTACCGCGCAGGATCTTGTGCCGGCACCATTAGTTGTGAGAGGTACCTTCTTGTTTTGCAACTCGGTTGCTAATGTTTTGATTGATACGGGTGCATCCCATTCCTTTGTGTCTGCTGCATTTGCATCTATTTTGGAGTTGGAGTTAGCACAGTTAGCATCTCCTATTTGTGTAGTGTCACCTATTGGGGGTGAATTGATTTTGAAACAAGGTGTTAGGGGTTGTGATATAGAGGTTGATTATCATAGAATCCCATTTTCCTTTGTAGTTATGCCTATGAGGGGTTTTGATGTTATTTTGGGTATGGACTGGTTATCGTCATACCGGGCAGTTATTGATTGCTACCGCCAGAGGGTCACTTGTTGTACCGTGAGCGGAGAGTATTTTCATTTTCTGAGGGACTGGGTTGGTAATGTGTTGCCACCGGGGTATGTTCCGCGAGGACAGAGTGAGCTTAGTGGTCTACTTGCTAACCTTTCGATTAGTGAGGATGATGAGACTCAGATTGTGTTGCCAGGGGTGGTTTGTGAGTACTCGGACGTTTTTCCCGGGGATCTTGTTGGTTTACCACCACATCGGGAGATTGAGTTCTCTATTGACCTAGTGCCCGGCACAGCGCCGATTTCTATGGCACCTTATCGTTTTGCCCCAGCCGAGTTAGTTGAGTTGAAGATCCAACTCCAGGAGTTACTAGATAAGGGTTTTATACGTCCTAGTGTTTTGCCGTGGGGAGCACCGACCCTCTTTGTTAAAAAGAAAGGTGGTGCTTTGAGACTTTGTATAGATTACCGAAAATTGAATCGGGCTACGGTTAAGAATAAGTACCCTATGCCTCGTATAGATGATCTGTTCGATCAGTTGAAGGGTTCCCGTTGTTTCTCGAAGATAGACTTGAGATCGGGTTACCATCAGTTGAGAGTCAGGGAGGAGGATATTCTGAAGACAGCATTCCGTACGCGGTATGGCCACTATGAGTTTCTGGTGATGCCATTTGGGCTCACCAATGCACCGGCAGTTTTTATGGATTTGATGAACCGGATATTCCGGGAATTTTTAGATCGTTTTGTTGTCGTATTCGTGGACGACATCCTTATCTATTCACCTTCTGAGGAGAAGCACAAGGAACACTTGAGAGTGGTGCTTGAGTTACTTAGAGCCCATAAGCTTTATGCTAAGTTTGGGAAGTGTGAGTTCTGGCTAGAAGAGGTTAAGTTCTTAGGCCATGTAGTTTCTGGGGAAGGAGTGTCTGTTGATACATCCAAGACTGAGGCGGTGCAAGATTGGGCACAGCCTAAGAGTGTGTTTGAGATCCGCAGTTTTTTGGGGTTAGCTGGGTATTATCGTCGGTTTGTGAAAGATTTCTCCAGATTAGCTTCACCTTTGACTAGATTGACTCGGAAGGGAGTCAAATTTGTATGGAGTGAGACTTGTGAAAAGTCGTTCCAGGAGTTGAAAGTTAGACTGACCACCGCTCCAGTATTGATTATTCCAGAGAGAGGGTTAGGTTATACAGTCTATTGTGACGCCTCACGAGAGGGTCTGGGTTGTGTGTTAATGCAAGAAGGGAAAGTAGTTGCCTATGGCTCACGTCAGTTGAAAATTCACGAGCAGAATTACCCTACGCATGATCTAGAGTTAGCAGCTATGATATTTGCCTTGAAGATTTGGAGGCATTACCTTTATGGTGAGAGATTCGAGGTATTCTCGGATCATAAGAGTCTGAAATACTTGTTTACACAGAAAGACTTGAACTTGAGGCAGAGGAGGTGGATGGAGTTCATAGAGGATTATGACTTTGAGTTGCATTATCATCCGGGAAAGGCCAATGTGGTGGCCGATGCTCTTAGCAGGAAACCTGTTGGTGATAGCTAGTATAGCCATCCGAGAATGGGAGATGTTGGGTGCACTCGGGGAGTTTAATTTACTTCTGGGCGGATCCGTTGAGGCTGCGGCCTTGTTTTCTGTTGTTGTATAGCCTACACTCGTGACTCGAGTGTTAGAGGCTCAGAGGGGTGATCTTGAGGTAGAATCCCTCCGTGAGAAGATTTCCGGCGGGAAGGTTGAGAAAGGTTTGACGGTGTATCCCGATCTCAGTGTAAGATACCGAGACCGTCTGTTTGTGCCAGAGTCTTGTCGAGAGGAGGTACTTTGAGTTATTCATCATTCACGCCTTGCGGTGCATCCGGGAGGCACTAAGATGTATCGGGATTTGGGTCGCCAGTTCTAGTGGCGGGGTATGAAGAGAGATGTGGCAGCTTTTGTATCTAAGTGCCTTACTTGTCAGCAAGTGAAGGCCGAACATCAGAGGCCAGTGGGTTTGTTGCAACCCTTGCCTATTGCCGAGTGGAAGTGGGAACACGTCACTATGGACTTCGTCGTGGGTCTTCCGAGGACTCAGCGGGGTAGTGATGCTATTTGGGTGGTTGTAGACCAGTTGACTAAGTCGGCGCACTTCATTCCTATGCGCGTGAGAGATTCAGTCGATCATCTTGCCGACTTGTACATTCGGGACATAGTGAGGTTACACGGGGTCCCAATGACGATCGTCTCAGATAGAGACCCTCGTTTTACTGCCAGGTTGTGGCAGAGTTTGCAGAATGCCTTAGGCACAAAGTTGACCTTTAGCACGGCTTACCATCCTCAGACCGACGGACAGTCCGAGCGTACTATTCAGATCCTTGAGGATATGCTGCAGGGTTGTGTTCTAGACTTTAGTAGGTCGTGGGAGAGGCACTTGCCGTTGGTGGAGTTTGCCTACAACAACAATTTCCAGTCTAGTATCGGTATGGCACCATTTGAGGCCTTGTATGGCCGACCGTGTAGATCTCATGTTTGTTGGGCCGAGGTGGGTGATGCACCTCTGTTAGGTCCGGAGTTGGTGAGGGAAACGACGGAGAAAGTTGAGCTTATCCGTAAGAGGCTTGTTACAGCACAAAGTCGTCAGAAATCTTATGCAGACCGTAGGAGGAGACCGTTGGTGTTTGAGGTGGGTGATCATGTCTTTCTGAAGATATCACCTAGGCGGGGATTGATGAGGTTTGGGAAGAGCGGGAAGTTGTCCCCTCGGTTCATTGGTCCTTTTGAGATCCTTGAGAGGATCGGCGAGGCTGCTTATCGTTTAGCTTTATCACCGCAGTTGTCCGGGGTACATGATGTGTTTCATGTGAGTATGCTTCGGAAGTATGAGCCGGATCCATCACATGTGTTGGATTGGACCGATTTAGTAGTTGACGAGGATGTCTCGTATGAAGAGAGACCGATTAGGGTCTTGGATAAGCGGGACCAAGTTTTGCGAGGCAAAACCATCCCTTTGGTAAAAGTTCTTTGGAAGCATCACGGAGTGGAGGAAGCCACTTGGGAACGTGAGCTGGAAGTCCACGAGAAATATCCGGATCTGTTTATAGATGCTTGAGCATATGTTGTTTATTTGTAATATTAGACCTTAAGTGTATTGAATATAACTTAGATTGTGAAACATGGTTTATGTTTTTGATTGATGGAAGCATTTTGAAACTTGCCTTATAATGGAAGTTTAATGGAATATTGTGTATATAGAAAATGTTGTTGAATTGAAAGGGAATGCATATTGATAATACAAATTGAAAGATATGTAGTTTTATATATTGCGTGATGCCTTTTGATAAGGGATGGAATGACCGGTGTTGGGTCAGATTGTTTAAATATCGTAATGTCATATTGTTGGAAATTAAGGAAAACCTGTTTTGTTTGAAAACTTATGCTTAATTTCGGGGACAAAATTCTTTAAGGGGGGGAGGTTATTGCGATCCCGGTTTCCCTTTTTTTTACTTGTTATATACAGACTTAGGTTCCGTGGAGCTGGTTGTTGAGAGTATGTTGTTTGCACCCTTTAATCCTTATTTTGAGTCTTGGGTTGTGTTGGGAAGATTTGGAGCAGGTTGGTTGAGCTTAGGAATCAAGTCTAGTTGCCTAGATTTTGGCCTGTCCGCTCAAGCGGGAGTTTGGACGCTCAAGCGGGGAATACACCCATCCAGTATGTCCTGTGTAGTGTTGGCCGCTCGAGCGGGGGATTGGACGCTCGAGCGGGAAGTCGTGAGTTACGCTCGAGCGGGGAGTTGGGTGCTCGAGTGGGGACCTGTCTGCAAAAACTTCTGGGAGTGTGCATTCGTCGCTCGAGCGGGAGTTTGGCCGCTCGAACGGGAGTCTGTGAGTGGCGCTCGAGCGGGGGTTTCCACGCTCGAGCGGGGCGACTGGTATAAAAATCAGAGACCCGACTTTCTGGGTCATTTTTCATCTCCTTTTTTATTTTAAAACCCTAGAACCGTCTTCTCCCTCTCCCTACACACCTTCTCTCTTAGGTTTGATCTACTTGGAGTGTATTTCTACCCTAAGTCCTTTGTTAAAAAGATAGAGTGGGTCGAGGGCTTCCGTTTAATCTGAACAATCTTGGGTTTGGAGCACTTTGGTTTTCGTCATCTTCTCTATTCGAGTTCTTCGCTTCAAGGTAGGGATTTCCTACTCCATTTTATAGGTTTTGTTCTAAGTTTGGTATTTTGATATGTTGGGGATACTTTGGTAAGTTTTGGGAAAAACCCTAGTTGTATTATTAAATTAATTTGTATAATTAATTCGTGGAATTGGGAAAAGATGGTTAAATTCATGAAATTGGGAAATTTATTGATTAAACGGTGTAGTTGGATAATTTAAATCACTCGCCTATTGAATTGTTGTTATATTTATTTCCAAATCTAGAAATAACTGTTTTGGGCTATCGGTGGAGGATAGTCGTGATTATTGTAGACATTGCATGTGGTTTAGGGATAACTGAAACTAATCACATTGGTTGAGTCGTTCATTTTGACTGCTGAATTAATACAGACATTATGTGTATTAATTGTGTGTTATATGTTATGTGTTTACATACATTGTTTTGTGTGGGAGGAGATAGGGGATGTACTCCACGGTTTAGGGGAAGATAGGGGATGGACCTCTAAACCGGATTTTGTTTGGGAGGAGATAGGGGATGGACTCCATTAGCATCACTTTTATGTGTGCTTATTTATATAGAAGTGTTTTATTTGATACAACACTACAATGTGTATCAATCTGGAAGTATGAAGTGTTTTGAGTTGAGCTTGAGTCTCATTTGTTTGTTGACATTGGAAGAATGTGAATATGATATATGTATATATAATTCACTATTGTAAGTTTGGCCAGGTTCTGAGCCATATTGATAATGTTGGAAAGTGAAACGTGTCGTTGACAATAGTGTCATGAGATTCGATAATGATGTAATTGATTATCTTGGTTAACCATCTATTGAATGCTACTGCTTTATTCAATGCTTATATTCGGTTTAGTATATTTCTACTGGGCTGTGGCTCACCCTATATGGGAACATCATTTTCAGGTTCAGGTGATAAGCTACCTCCAAGGACATAGCTTGGAAGGACTTGGATTTTGAAGATTATTTTTAGTTATTTGCTTTCATTAGTTAGTACATGTAAACATACAAGCCTAGGGCTTTATTTGTATTTGAGTTAGAACTCATACTTTTGTGTCCAAGTGTTGGCTTGGAAAGATGTAAGCCTGTAGGGCATTTAATTTGATGTTACATGTAATGCTTTTGTTTAGTAAGACTCTGATGAATATTATAATGAACTGTTTCCTTTTTAAACATTGCATGTTGATGTTATATATATTTATTGGGTTTATTTTCGAGGGCGTTACAACTTTTCTATTAAACTTCATTTTTTATTTAATTTCCAAATAGATCGTTAAGGTATAGTGGTTTTTTGAATGAACTTCCATTTTTAATTTTCTGCAACTTCCATTTTTATTTTTATTCGACTTCCATTTTTATTCAACTTCATTTTTTATTGAATTTCCAAATAGATCGTTAAGGTATAGTGGTTTCTGGATTGAAAATCCATTTTTAATTTTTTGCAACTTTCATTTTTATTTTTATTCAACTTCCATTTTTATTCAATTTACTTTTCTATTAAACTTCTTTTTTATTTAATTTCCAAATACATCGTTAAGGTATATTGGTTTCTTGAATGAACTTCCATTTTTAATTTTCTGCAACTTCCATTTTTATTTTTATTTAACTTCTTTTTTCATTCAAGTTTCTTTTCTACTCAACTTTTTTTTTATTTAATTTCCTAAAAGATCGTTAAGGTATAGTGGTTTCTGGATTGAACTTCCATTGTTAATTTTATGCAACTTTCATTTTTATTTTTATTCACCTTCAATTTTTATTCAATTTACTTTTCTATTAAGCTTCCTTTTTTAATTAATTTCCTAATAGATCGTTAAGGTATAGTAGTTTCTTGAATGAACTTCCATTTTTAATTTTCTGCGACTTTTATTTTTATTTTTATTCAACTTCCATTTTTATTCAAGTTACTTTTCTAATCAACTTCATTTTTTATTTAATTTCCGAACAGATTGTTAAGGTATAGTGGTTTTTGGATTGAACTTCCATTTTTAATTTTATACAACTTTCATTTTTATTTTTATTCAACTTCCATTTTTATTCAATATACTTTTCTATTAAACTACATTTTCTATTTAATTTCCAAATAGATCGTTAAGGTATAGTGGTTTTTGAATGAACTTCCATTTTTATTTCTATTCGACTTCCATTTTTATTCAAATTACGTTTCTATTCAACTTCCTTTTTTATTGAATTTTGAAATAGATCGTTAAGGTATAGTGGTTTCTGGATTGAAATTCCATTTTTAATTTTATGCAACTTTCATTTTTATTTTTATTCAATTTACTTTTCTATTAAACTTCCTTTTTTATTTAATATCCAAATAGATCGTTAAGGTATAGTGGTTACTTGAATGAACTTCCATTTTTAATTTTCTGCAACTTCCATTTTTATTTTTATTTAACTTCCTTTTTCATTCAAGTTTCTTTTCTACTCAACTTCCTTTTTTATTTAATTTCCAAATAGATCATTAAGATATAGTGGTTTCTGGATTGAACTTCCATTGTTAATTTTATGCAACTCTCATTTTTATTTTTATTCAACTGCCATTTTTATTCAATTTACTTTTCTATGAAGCTTCCTTTTTATTTAATTTCCAAATAGATCGTTAAAGTATAGTGGTTTCTTGAATGAACTTCCATTTTTAATTTTCTGCAACTTTTATTTTTATTTTTATTCAACTTCCATTTTTATTCAATTTACTTTTCTATTCAACTTCCTTTTTTATTTAATTTCCTAGTAGATCGCTCAGGTGTAGTGGATTCTTGAATGAATTTCTAATTTTAATTTTTTGCAACTTACATTTTTATTTTTAAGTAACTTCCATTTTTATTGAAGTTACTTTTCTATTCAACATCATTTTTTATTTAATTTCCAAATAGATCGTTAAGGCATAGTGGTTTCTGGATTGAAATTCCATTTTTAATTTTATACAACTTTCATTTTTATTTTTATTCGACTTCCATTTTTATTCAATTTACTTTTCTACTAAACTTCCTTTTTTATTTAATTTCCAAATACATCGTTAAGGTATAGTGGTTTCTTGAATGAACTTCCATTTTTAATTTTCTGCAACTTCTGTTTTTATTTTTATTTAACTTCCTTTTTCATTGAAGTTTCTTTTCTACTCAACTTCCTTTTTTATTTAATTTCCAAATAGATCGTTAAGGTATAGTGGTTTCTGGATTGAACTTCCATTGTTAATTATATGCAACTTTCATTTTTATTTTTATTCGACTTCCATTTTTATTCAATTTACTTTTCTACTAAACTTCCTTTTTTATTTAATTTCCAAATACATCGTTAAGGTATAGTGGTTTCTTGAATGAACTTCCATTTTTAATTTTCTACAACTTCTGTTTTTATTTTTATTTAACTTCCTTTTTCATTGAAGTTTCTTTTCTACTCAACTTCATTTTTTATTTAATTTCCAAATAGATCGTTAAGGTATAGTGGTTTCTGGATTGAACTTCCATTGTTAATTTTATGCAACTTTCATTTTTATTTTTATTCAACTTCAATTTTTATTCAATTTACTTTTCTCTTAAGCTTCCTTTTTTATTTAATTTCCAAATTGATCGTTAAGGTATAGTGGTTTCTTGAATGAACTTCCATTTTTATTCAATTTACTTCTCTATTCAACTTCCTTTTTTATTTAATTTCCTAATAGATCGTTCAGGTATAGTGGTTTCTGGAATGAATTTCTATTTTTAATTTTCTGCAACTTCCATTTTTATTCAAGTTACTTTTCTATTCAACTTCATTTTTTAATGTAATTTCCAAATAGATCGTTAACGTAGAGTGGTTTCTGTATTGAATTTCCATTTTTAATTTTATGCCATTTTCATTTTTATTTTCATTCAACTTCCGTTTTTATTCCATTTACTTTTCTATTAAACTTCATTTTCTATTTAATTTCCAAATAGATCGTTAAGGTATTGTGGTTTTTGAATGAACTTCCATTTTTAATTTTCTGCAACTTTCATTTTTATTTTTATTCGACTTCCATTTTTATTCAATTTACTTTTCTATTCAACTTCCTCTTTTATTGAATTTCCAAATAGATCGTTAAGGTATTGTGGTTTCTGGATTGAAATTCCATTTTTATTTTTATGCAACTTTCATTTTTATTTTTATTCAACTTCCATATTTTTTCAATTTGCATTTCTATTAAACTTCCTTTTTTATTTAATATCCAAATAGATCGTTAAGGTATAGTGGTTTCTTGATTGAACTTCTATTTTTAATTTTCTGCAACTTCCATTTTTATTTTCATTTAACTTCCTTTTTCATTCAAGTTTCTTTTCTACTCAACTTCTTTTTTTATTTAATTTCCAAGTAGATCGTTAAGGTATTGTGGTTTCTGGATTGAACTTCCATTGTTAATTTTATGTAACTCCCATTTTTATTTTTATTCAACTTCTATTTTTATTCAATTTACTTTTCTATTAAGCTTCTTTTTTATTTAATTTCCAAATAGATCGTTAAGGTATAGTGGTTTCTGGAATGAACTTTCATTTTTAATTTTCGGCAACTTTTATTTTTATTTTTATTCAACTTCCATTTTTATTCAATTTACTTTTCTATTGAACTTCCTTTTTTATTAAATTTCCTAATCGATCGTTCAGGTATAGTGGTTTCTTGAATAAATTTCTATTTTTAATTTTCTGCAACTTCCATTTTTATTTTTAAGTAACTTCCATTTTTATTCAAGTTACTTTTCTATTCAGCTTCATTTTTTATTTAATTTCCAAATAGATCGTTAAGGTATAGCGGTTTCTGGATTGAACTTCCATTTTTAATTTTATGCAACTTTCATTTTTATTTTTATTCAACTTCCATTTTTATTCAATTTAGTTTTCAATTAAACTTCTTTTTTTATTGAATTTCAAGTAGATCGTTAAGGTAAACTGTTTTCCTGAATGAACTAACATTTTTAATTTTCTGCAATTTTCATTTTTATTTTTATTCGACTTCCATTTTTATTCAAGTTTCTTTTCTACTCAACTTCCATTTTTATATAATTTTCAAATAGATCGTTAAGGTATAGTGGTTTCTGGATTGAACTTCCATTGTTAATTTTATGCAACTTTCATTTTTATTTTTATTCAACTTCAATTTTTATTAAACTTACTTTTCTATTAAGCTTCCTTTTTTATTTAATTTCCAAATTGATCGTTAAAGTATAGTGGTTTCTTGAATGAACTTCCATTTTTAATTTTCTACAACTTTTATTTTTATTTTTATTCAACTTCCATTTTTATTCAATTTACTTCTTTATTCAACTTCCTTTTTTATTTAATTTCATAATAGATCGTTCAGGTCTAGTGGTTTCTTGAATGAATTTCTATTTTCAATTTTCTGCAACTTCCATTTTTATTTTTAAGTAACTTCCGTTTTTATTCACGCTACTTTTCTATTCAACTTCATTTTTTATTTAATTTCCAAATAGATCGTTAAGGTATAGTGGTTTCGGGATTGAACTTCCATTTTTAATTTTATGCAACTTTCATTTTTATTTTTATTCAACTTCCGTTTTTATTCAATTTACTTTTCTATTCAACTTCCTTTTTTATTAAATTTCCAAATAGATCGTTAAGGTATAGTGGTTTCTGGATTGAAATTCCATTTTTAATTTTATGCAACTTTCTTTTTTATTTTTATTCAACTTCCATTTTTATTCAATTTACTTTTCTATTGAACTTCCTTTTTTATTTAATATCCAAATAGATCGTTAAGGTATAGTGGTTTCTTGAATGAACTTCCATTTTTAATTTTCTGCAACTTCCATTTTTATTTTTATTTAACTTCCTTTTTCATTCAAGTTTCTTTTCTACTCAACTTCCTTTTTTATTTAATTTCCAAATAGATCGTAAAGGTATAGTGGTTTCTATATTGAACTTCCATTGTTAATTTTATGCAACTCTCATTTTTATTTTTATTCAACTTCCATTTTTATTCAATTTACTTTTCCATTAAGCTTCCTTTTTTATTTAATTTCCAAATAGATCGTTAAGGTATAGTGGTTTTTTGAATGAACTTCCATTTTTAATTTTCTACAACTTCCATTTTTATTCAATTTACTTTTCTATTCAACTTCCTTTTTTATTAAATTTCCTGATAGATCGTTCAGGTATAGTGGTTTCTTGAATGAATTTTTATTCTTAATTTTCTGCAACTTCCATTTTTATTTTTAAGTAACTTCCATTTTTATTCAAGTTACTGTTCTATTCAACTTCAGTTTTTATTTAATTTCCAAATAGATCGTTAAGGTATAGTGGTTTCTGGATTGAACTTCCATTTTTAATTTTATGCAACTTTCATTTTTATTTTTATTCAACTTGCATTTTTATTCAATTTACTTTTCAATTAAACTTCCTTTTTTGTTTAATTTCCAAGTAGATCGTTAAGGTATAGTGGTTTCTTGAATGAACTTCCATTTTTAATTTTCTGCAATTTTCATTTTTATTTTTATTCGACTTCCATTTTTATTCAAGCCATTTTTCTATTCAACTTCCTTTTTTAATTAATTTCCTAATAGATCGTTAAGGTATAGTGGTTTCTTGAATGAACTTCCATTTTTAATTTTCTGCAACTTCCATTTTTATTTTTATTCGACTTCCATTTTCATTAAATTTACTTTTCTATTAAACTTCCTTTTTTATTTAATTTCCAAATAAATCGTTAAGGTATAGTGGTTTCTTGAATGAACTTCCATTTTTAATTTTCTGCAACTTCCATTTTTATTTTTATTCGACTTCCATTTTTATTCAATTTGCCTTTCTATTAAACTTCCTTTTTTATTTAATTTCCAAATAGATCGTCAAGGTATAGTGGTTTGTTGAATGAACTTCCATTTTTAATTTTCTGCAACTTCAATTTTTATTTTTATCTTACTTCCATTCTTATTCAATTTATTTTTCTATTCAACTTCCTTTTTTATTTAATTTCCAAATAGTTCGTTAAATTATAGTGGTTTCTGCATTAAAGTTCCATTTTTAATTTTATGGAACTTTCTTTTTTATTTTTATTCAACTTCCATTTTAATTCAATTTACTTTTCTATTAAACTTCCTTATTTATTTAATTTCCAAATAGATCGTTAAGTTATAGTGGTTTCTTGAATGAACTTCCATTTTTAATTTTCTGCAATTTTCATTTTTATTTTTATTCGACATCCATTTTTATTCAAGCCATTTTTCTATTCAACTTCCTTTTTTAATTAATTTCCTAATAGATCGTTAAGGTATAGTGGTTTCTTGAATGAACTTCCATTTTTAATTTTCTGCAACTTCCATTTTTATTTTTATTCGACTTCCATTTTTATTCAATTTACTTTTCTATTAAACTTCCTTTTTTATTTAATTTCCAAATAGATCGTTAAGGTATAGTGGTTTCTTGAATGAACTTCCATTTTTAATTTTCTGCAACTTCCATTTTTATTTTTATTCGACTTCCATTTTTATTCAATTTACCTTTCTATTAAACTTCCTTTTTTATTTAATTTCCAAATAGATCGTTAAGGTATAGTGGTTTTTGAATGAACTTCCATTTTTAATTTTCTGCAACTTCAATTTTTATTTTTATTTGACTTCCATTCTTATTCAATTTATTTTTCTATTCAACTTCCTTTTTTATTTAATTTCCAAATAGATCATTAAATTATAGTGGTTTCTGGATTGAACTTCCATTTTTAATTTTATGGAACTTTCTTTTTTATTTTTATTCGACTTCCATTTTAATTCAATTTACTTTTCTATCAAACTTCCTTATTTATTTAATTTCCAAATAGATCGTTAAGTTATAGTGGTTTCTTGAATGAACTTCCATTTTTAATTTTCTGCAACTTCCATTTTTATTTTTATTCGACTTCCATTTTTATTCAATTTACTTTCCTATTAACCTTCCTTTTTTATTTAATTTCCAAATAGATTGTTAAGGTATAGTGGTTTCTGGATTGAATTTTCATTTTTAATTTTCTGCAACTTCCTTTTTTAGTTTTATTTAACTTCCTTTTTCAACCAAGTTTCTTTTTTGCTCAACTTCCTTTTTTATTTAATTTCCAAATAGATCGTTAACGTATAGTGGTTTCTGGATTGAACTTCTATTTTTAATTTTATGCAACTTTCATTTTTATTTTTATTCTACTTCCATTTTTACTCAATTTGCTTTTCTATTAAGCTTCCTTTTTTAATTTAATTTCCAAATAGATCGTTAAGGTATAGTGGTTTTTTCAATGAACTTCCATTTTTAATTTTCTGCAACTTTTATTTTTATTTTTATTCAACTTCTATTTTTATTCAATTTACTTTCCTATTCAACTTCCTTTTTTATTTAATTTTCTAATAGATCGTTCAGGTATAGTGGTTTCTTCAATGAATTTCTATTTTTAATTTTCTGTAACTTCCATTTTTATTTTTAAGTAACTTCCATTTTTATTCAAGTTACATTTCTATTCAACTTCTTTTTTTATTTAATTTCCAAATAGATCGTTAACGTATAGTGGTTTCTGGATTGAACTTCCATTTTTAATTTTATGCAACTTTCATTTTTTTTTTATTCAACTTCGATTTTTATCCAATTTACTTTTCAATTAAACTTCCTTTTTTATTTAATTTCCAAGTAGATCGTTAAGGCATAGTGGTTTCTTGAATGAACTTTCATTTTTAATTTTCTGCAATTTTCATTTTTGTTTTTATTTGACTTCCATTTTTATTCAAGCCATTTTTCTATTTAACTTCCTTTTTTATTTAATTTACAAATAGATCGTTAAGGTATAGTGGTTTTTTGAATGAACTTCCATTTTTAATTTTCTGCAACTTTCATTTTTACTCAACTCATTTTTCTAATCAACTTCCTTTTTTATTTAATTTCCAAATAGATCGTTAAGGTATAGTGGTTTCTGGATTGAACTTCCATTTTTAATTTTCTGCAACTTCCACTTTTATTTTTATTCAACTTACATTTTTATTCAATTTACTTTTCTATTAAACTTCATTTTTTACTTAATTTCCAAATAGATCATTAAGGTATAGTGGTTTCTTGAATGAACTTCCATTTTTAAATTTCTGCAACTTCCATTTTTATTTTTATTCGACTTCCATTTTTATTTATGTCATTTTTCTATTCAACTTCCTTTTTTATTTAATTTCCAAAAAGATCGTTTAGGTATAGTCGTTTTTTCAATGAACTTCCAATTTTAATTTTCTGCAACTTCCTTTTTTATTTCTATTCTACTTCTTTTTTTATTCAAGTTTCTTTTCTATTCAACTTCCTTTTTTATTTAATTTCCAAACAGATCGCTAAATTATACTGGTTTCTGGATTGAACTTCCATTTTCAATTTTATGCAACTTTCACTTTTATTTTTATTCAACTTACATTTTTATTCAATTTATTTTTCTTTTAAGCTTCCATTTTTATTTAATTTCCAAATAGATCGTTAAGGTCTAGTGGTTTTTTTTAATGAACTTCCATTTTTAATTTTATGGAACTTCCAATTTTATTTTTATTCAGCTTCCATTTTTATTCAAGTTATTTTTCTATTCAACTTCCTTTTTTATTTAATTTCCAAATAGATCGTTAAGGTATAATGGTTTCTTGAATGAACTTCCATTTTTAATTTTATGCAACTTCCATTTTTATTTTTATTTAACTTCTTTTTTTATTCAAGTTTCTTTTCTACTCAACTTCCTTTTTTATTTAATTTCCAAATAGATCGTTAAGGTATAGTGGTTTCTGGATTGAACTTCCATTGTTAATTTTATGCAACTTTCATTTTTATTTTTATTCAACTTCCATTTTTATTTAATTTACTTTTCTATTAAGCTTCCTTTTTTATTTAATTTCCAAATAGATCGTTAAGGTATAGTGGTTTCTGGACTGAACTACCATTTTTAATTTTATGCAACTTTCATTTTTATTTTTATTCAACTTCCATTTTTATTCAATTTATTTTTCAATTAAACTTCCTTTTTTATTTAATTTCCAAATAGATCGTTAAGGTATAGTGGTTTCTTGAATGAACTTCATTTTTAATTTTCTACAATTTTCATTTTTATTTTTATTCGACTTCCATTTTTATTCAGGCCATTTTTCTATTCAACTTCCTTTTTCAATAAATTTCCAAATAGATCGTTAAGGTATAGTGGTTTCTTGAATGGAATTCCATTTTTAATTTTCTGGAACTTCCATTTTTATTCAAGTCATTTTTCTAATCAACTTCCTTTTTTATTTAATTTCCAAATAGATCGTTAAGGTATAGTGGTTTCTGGATTGAACTTCCGTTTTTAATTTTCTGCAACTTCCATTTTTATTTTTATTCGACTTCCATTTTTATTCAATTTACTTTTTTATTCAACTTCCTTTTTTATTGAATTTCCAAATAGATCGTTAAGGTATAGTGGTTTCGGGATTGAAATTCGATTTTTAATTTTATGCAACTTTCATTTTTATTTTTATTCAACTTCCATTTTTATTCAATTTACGTTTCTATTAAACTTCCTTTTTTATTTAATTTCCAAATAGATCGTTAAGGTATAGTGGTTTCTTGAATGAACTTCCATTTTTAATTTTCTGCAACTTCCATTTTTATTTTTATTTAACTTCCTTTTTCATTCAAGTTTCTTTTCTACTCAACTTCCTTTTTTATTTAATTTCTGAATAGATTGTTAAGGTATAGTGGTTTCTGGATTGAACTTCCATTTTTAATTTTATGCAACTTTCTTTTTTATTTTTATTCAATTTACTTTTCTATTAAACTTCCTTTTCAATTTAATTTCCAAATTGATCGTTAAGGTATATTGGTTTTTGAATGAACTTCCATTTTTAATTTTCTGCAAATTCCATTTTTATTCAATTTACTTTTCTATTAAATTTCCTTTTTTATTTAATTTCCAAATAGATCGTTAAGGTATAGTAGTTTCTTGAATGAACTTCCATTTTTAATTTTCTGCAACTTCTATTTTTATTATTATTTAACTTCCTTTTTTGTTTAGGTTTCTTTTCTACTCAACTTCCTTTTTTATTTAATTTCCAAATAGATCGTTAAGGTATAGTGGTTTCTGGATTGAACTTCCATTTTTAATTTTCTGCAACTTCTATTTTTATTTTTATTCAACTTCCATTTTTATTCAATTTACTTTTCTATTAAACATCATTTTTTATTTAATTCCCAAATAGATCGTTATGGTATAGTGGTTTCTTGAATGAACTTCCATTTTTAATTTTCTACAACTTCCATTTTTATTTTTATTCGACTTCCATTTTTATTCAATTTACTTTTCTATTAAACTTCCTTTTTTATTTAATTTCCAAATAGATCGTTAAGGTATAGTGGTTTCTTGAATGATATAGTGATCCCGGTATTCCCTGTTGTTGTTTAACTGTTGTCCGGACACGGTTCCGTAGATTCGTTGTTGTCTTATCCTCTTTCTACCCCTTTCTCTTTGTGTTCGAGCTTTGGGTTGGGTTGGGCAAGTAGGGAATAAGTAGGTTGTGTTTTAAAACGTAAAATCTTTGCCCAGTTTTTGGTCCCTCCATTCGAGCGGCGCTTTTAACGCTCGAGCGGGGGTGTTGGCGCTCGAGCGGGGAAATCACCCATCCAGTATTTCGTCTACAGTGGTATACGCTCGAGCGCGGCATTGGCCGCTCGAGCGGGAGTATGTGTCTGATGCTCGAGCGGGCATTATGTCTGTAAAAGTTCTGGGGGATTGGACGCTCGAGCGGGGCGACTTTTATGTAAAGCCAAGATCCGACCTTTTTGTTCACTTTTCAACATCTTTTCTCTCTCTTACTTTTCCAAAAAGGTATTTTGGGAGTTCCTCTCACTAAAACCCAAACTTCTCTCTTAGGATTGATCTAGTAGGAGTTGTTTTCTCAGCTTGGGCCTTTACAAAAGTTGTGTTGATCGTCGAGGGCTATCTTTTAATCTGAAAATTTCGGGATTTGGAGCATTTCCGTTTCTTCATCTCCTTCGTTGCGTCCCATCATTCGAGGTAGGGATAACCTACTCCATCTTATGAGCTTTGCCTTTGAATTTTAGCATTTTGATATGTTGGGGGTTTCATGGGTAATTTTGAGAAAGTTTGGGCCTTTGTGTAATTTTACTATAGCGATCCCGGTTATCCCTTTACTGTTCTGTTATATTCCGGACTTGGTTCCGTGAAGTTGGTAGTGGTATCTATCTTGTTGTGTCCTTTAATTCCACATGATTGAGTTTTATGATGTTTTGAACAGGGTTGTTATAGGTTGGTTAGGCCTTGGCTTCAATTCCTTGTTGTTCAGTTTTTAGGCGTTCCGCTCGAGCGGGTCTTTTTGCGCTCGAGCGGGGATTGCACACCTCCAGTATTTCGGGTTTCTGCAAAACTTCTGTAGATGTGATTTCTGCGCTCGAGCGGGTTTCTTTACGCTCGAGCGGTGGCGCTCGAGCGGGTTTGTTGGCGCTCGAGCGGGTAGTACTTTCTGGGTGTAAGTTCTGGGAAGTGGAAATCTACGCTCGAGCGGACTGGTTTTCGCGCTCGAGCGAAAGTGCTTTATTCTTGTGTCTTGGCGCTCGAGCGGGCCTTATTGCGCTCGAGCGTGTCCAGATTTTTGTTCTTGGCGCTCGAGCGTCGTGTTCTCCGCTCGAGCGGGTCATACGCATATGAGTTATCCGCTGGGCGATTTCAAATCACTTTTTGCTTTTCTTTCTCTCTCCTACTTTTTTTAAAAACCATTTTTGAGAGCCTCTCTCTCTAGATACTCCCTTCTCTCTAGGTTTTGATCTAGTTAGAGTATCCTCCTTCTCTTCGGCCTTTGTAAAAGTTGTGTTGATCGTCGAGGGCGTCGTTTTGATCTGAAAATCTCGGTCTTTGGAGCCCTTTGGTTTTGGTCTCTTCTCCATTCGAGCTCTAACTTCGAGGTAGGGATATCCTACTCCTCTTTATGAGCTTTGTCTTTAAATTTTAGTATTTTGAGATGTTGGGGTTGGTTTGGTAATTTTGTGAAAGTTTGGGGGCTTTTGTGTAAATTTACAAGAGTTGGGTGTTTTAGCTATATAAAACCTAGATGCATGTTTGGCATGGAAAAATGTGAAATTAATGTTAAGACATTAATGAAAATGGAACCTAAGGGTTGTAATGTAAATTATGGAAAATGCCCTAATTACATTGGTTAATTAATTTGCATAATTAATCATGGGAAATGAGGAATTGATTTGGGAAGACATGGGATTAAAGGGTGTAGTTGGATTGCTTATCACTCACCTAGTTGGAATGTTGATTATATATCCATTGTTGCATTTATTTTCTGTATAGAAATAACTTCTTTGGGCTATCGGTGGAGGATAGTCTTGATTGTTGTAGACAATGCATAATGATTAGGCAAACTGGAACTAATCACTGGAATGTGTCATTGAGATTGACGATTGAAAGAATAAATTAAATTTATGTATTGTGTGATGATGTGTATAATTGTTGTTTATATGCATTGTGTTGTGTTGGAGGAGATAGGGGATGTACTCCGCGGTTTAGGGGAAGATAGGGGATGGACCTCTAAACTGGATATTATTGGGAGGAGATAGGGGATGGACTCCGTAGATAGAGCTCATATGCTTATCTAGTAATGTATTGACAGAGCTCATATGCTTGTCATTGGAAGTGTGATAGTGCTCATATGCATATCTATGGAAGTGTTGATATAGCTTGTATGCTTATCTGTTGTTGTATGATATAACTAGTATGCTTATCTATTATGAAATGGGAAGTGTGTGATATGAGTATTGCCTCATATGAGTTGTGTGGCCAGCTTCTGAGCCATGGTTGTAAATTGGGAATTGAAAGGAATTGGAAAATGGATTGTAATATGGACTTGTATGTCATGAAAACATAAAGTGTGATAAGGAAAAGTGTCTGTGTTGGCCATCTATCAACTGCTAATCTTTTAGTCATTGTTCATATTTGGTTTAGTATATTTCTACTGGGCTGTGGCTCACCCTATATAGGAATATCATTTTCAGGTACAGGTAGCATGCCACCTCCAAGGACGTAGCTTGGGAGGCTAGAGGCAAGCGGGCTTTTGTCGTTTTATTTCTTTGATGCATTACATGTATATTCAAGCCAAGGGCTTAATGTGTAAATGAGTTAGTACTCTTTTGTTGTAACCAAGTGTTAACTTGGAAAGCTGTAAGCCCGTAGGGCATTTGCTTTTGTTGATTAACATGTAATACTTTTGTAAAGAACTACTCTAATGAATAGAAGAATGTTTATCTTTATTACCAATACATGTCTATATTGATGGGTTTAATGTGTTATTTTGAGGGCGTTACATTTACAAAAGTTGGGGTTTTAAATATATAAACCTATATACATGTTAGGCATAGAGAAATGAGATTAATGTTGGGACATTGATGGAAATGGAACCTTAGGGTTGTTTTGTGAATTATGGTAATTTGCCCTAATTGGATTAATTAATTAATGCATATAATTAATTGAAGAAAACGAGGAATTGAATTGAGAATGTTGAAATTGGGAATGTATGGGACTAAAGAGTGTAGTCGAATCTTTCATTGCTCATCTAATTGAAATGTTGATATATTATCCATTTGTGCATTTATTTCCTGCTTAGAAATAATTGCTTTGGGCTACCGGTGGAGGGTAGTGTTGATTGTTGTAGACAATGCATGATGATTAGGCAAACTAAAACTAATCAATTGGATGTGTCATAGAGTATGACGGTTGATAGAATACACTAACTTTATGTGTTGGTTGATTGTGCATATGGCCAATGTGTTTATATGCGTTATGTGTAGACAGATGATAGAATACATTAACTTTATGTATTGATTGATTGTGTATGTGATTCTGTGTTTACATGCATTACTTGTGTATGGGAGGAGATGGGGGATGTACTCCACGGTTTAGGGGAAGATGGGGGATGTACCTCTAAACCGGTTAATGGTTAAGGGAAGATGGGGGATGGACCCAGGGATGCAGCTCATATGCTCTCCCATTGTAGTGAAGATATAGCTCATATGCTTATCTGTTGAAGTGTTGATATAGCACATATGCTTATCTGTTGTAGTATTGATATAGCTCATATGCTTATCTGTTGTAGTATTGATATAGCTCATATGCTTATCTGTTGTAGTATTGATATAGCTCATATGCTTATCTGTTGAAGTATTGATATAGCTCATATGCTTATCTATTGGAAAGTTTGTTTGATTTGATATAGCACCTAAATGTATATCATCATCGTTTGCGAAGTATGGAAGTAGTTTATGTGTTATTGATACAACACCAAAATGTGTATCCACCTTGAATTTCGAAGGTGTTCTAGTGATGAACTATAATCTCATCAAATGTTTTGGCCAGAGTACTGAGCCTTGTTTTCAAACTCAAAGTTGAATAAGAAATGGAAAGTGAATTGTAACAATAACTTGACTGTCTTGGAATTTTAATAAGATGTAAATGGACGTGTAAGTATTGACCATCTATCAGTTGCTAATCTTTTAGGCGTTGTTCATAGTCGGTTTAGTATATTCCTACTGGGTTGTGGCTCACCCTATATGGAAACATGATTTTCAGGTACAGGTAGCATGCCACCTCTGAGGACATAGCTTGGGAGGCTAGAGGTAGACATACTTTTGGCCTTATTTTCCTTGATTGTATTACATACAGATTCAAGCCAAGGACTTAATGTGTAATTAAGTTAGCACTCTATTTTGTAACCAAGTGTTAACTTGGAAAGCTGTAAACCTGTAGGACATTTGCTTTTGTTGCAAACATGTAATACTTTTGTAATGAAATACTCTGATGAATAGATGAATGTGGATCTTTTATGTATCAATGCATGTCTCTATATGGATGGGTTTAATGTTATTATTATTTTGAGGGCGTGACAAATGAACGTCCATTTTTAATTTTCTGCAACATCCATTTTTATTTTTATTCGACTTCCATTTTTATTCATGTTATTTTTCTATTCAACTTCCTTTTTTATTTAATTTCCAAATAGATCGTTAATGTATAGTGGTTTCTTCAATGAACTTCCAATTTTAATTTTCTGCAACTTCCATTTTTATTTCTATTCAACTTCTTTTTTTATTCAAGTTTCTTTTCTATTCAACTTCCTTTTTTATTTAATTTCCAAACAGATCGTTAAGGTATACTGGTTTCTGGATTGAACTTCCATTTTAAATTTTATGCAACTTTCACTTTTATTTTTATTCAACTTCCATTTTTATTCAATTTAATTTCTATTAAGCTTCCTTTTTTATTTAATTTCCAAATAGATCGTTAAGGTCTAGTGGTTTCTTTAATGAACTTCCATTTTTATTTTTATTCAGCGTCCATTTTTATTCAAGTTATTTTTCTATTCAACTTCCTTTTTTATTTAATTTCCAAATAGATCGTTAAGGTACAATGGTTTCTTGAATGAACTTCCATTTTTAATTTTATTTAACTTCCTTTTTTATTCAAGTTTCTTTTCTACACAACTTCTTTTTTTATTTAATTTCCAAATAGATCGTTAAGATATAGTGGTTTCTGGATTGAACTTCCATTGTTAATTTTAAGCAACTTTCATTTTTATTTTTATTCAACTTTGATTTTTATTCAATTTACTTTTATATTAAACTTCTTTTTTTTATTTAATTTCCAAATAGATCGTTAAGATATAGTGGTTTCTTGAATGAGCTTCCAATTTTAATTTTCTGCAACTTTTATTTTTATTTTTATTTAACTTCCATTTTAATTCAATTTACTTTTCAGTTCGACTTCCTTTTTTATTTTATTTCCAAATAGATCGTTAAGGTATAGCGGTTTCTTGAATGAACTTCCAATTTTAATTTTATGCAACTTTCATTTTTATTTTTATTCAACTTTCATTTTTATTCAATTTACGTTTCTATTAAACTTCCTTTTTTATTTAATTTCCAAATAGATCGTTAACGTATAATAGTTTCTGGATTGAACTTCCATTTTTAATTTTATGCAACTTTCATTTTTATTTTTATTCAACTTCCATTTTTACTCAATTTACTATTCTATTAAACTTCATTTTTTATTTAATTTCCAAATAGATCGTTAAGGTATAGTGGTTTCTTGAATGAACTTCCATTTTTAATTTTCTGCAACTTCCATTTTTATTTTTATTTAACTTCCTTTTTCATTCAAGTTTCTTTTCTACTCAACTTCTTTTTTTATTTAATTTCCAAATAGATCGTTAAGTTATAGTGGTTTCTGGATTCAACTTCCATTGTTAATTTTATGCAACTTTCATTTTGATTTTTATTCAACTTCCATTTTTATTCAATTTACTTTTCTATTAAACTTCCTTTTTTATTTAATTTCCAAATAGATTGTTAAGGTATAGTGGTTTCTTGAATGAACTTTCATTTTTAGTTTTCTGCAACTTTTCTTTTTATTTTTATTCAACATCCATTTTTATTCTATTTACTTTTCTATTCAACTTCCTTTTATATTTAATTTCCTAATAGATCGTTCAGGTATAGTGGTTTCTTGAATGAATTTCTATTTTTAATCTTCTGCAACTTTCATTTTTATTTTCAAGTAACTTCCATTTTTATTCAGGTTACTTTTCTATTCAACTTCATTTTTTATTTAATTTCCAAATAGATCGTTAACGTATAATGGCTTCTGGATTGAACTTCCATTTTTAATTTTATGCAATTTTCATTTTTATTTTTATTCAACTTCCATTTTTATTCAATTTACTTTTCAATTAAACTTCCTTTTTTATTTAATTTCCAAATAGATCGTTAAGGTATATTGGTTTCTTGAATGAACTTCCATTTTTAATTTTCTTCAATTTTCATTTTTATTTTTATTCGACTTCCATTTTTATTCAAGCAATTTTTCTATTCAACTTCCTTTTTTAATTAATTTCCAAATAGATCGTTAAGGTATAGTGGTTTCTTGAATGAACTTCCATTTTTAATTTTCGGCAACTTCCATTTTTATTCAAGCCATTTTTCAAATCAACTTCCTTTTATATTTAATTTCCAAATAGATCGTTAAGGTATAGTGGTTTCTGGATTGAACTTCCATTTTCAATTTTCTGCAACTTCCACTTTTATTTTTATTCAACTTCCATTTTTATTCAATTTACTTTTCTATTAACCAACCTTTTTTTATTTAATTTCCAAATAGATTGTTAAGGTATAGTGGTTTCTTGAATGAACTTCCATTTTTAATTTTCTGCAATTCCATTTTTATTTTTATTCAACTTCCAGTTTTATTCATGTTATTTTTCTATTCAACTTCCTTTTTTATTTAATTTCCAAATAGATCGTTAAGGTATAGTTGTTTCTTGAATGAACTTCCAATTTTAATTTTCTTCAACTTCCATTTTTATTTCAATTCGACTTCTTTTTTTATTCAAGTTTCTTTTCTATTCAATTTCCATTTTTATTTAATTTCCAAATAGATCGTTAAGGTATAGTGGTTTCTGGATTGAACTTCCATTTTTAATTTTGTGCAACTTTCATTTTTATTTTTATTCAACTTCCATTTTTATTCAAATTACTTTTCTATTAAACTTCCTTTTCAATTTAATTTCCAAATAGATCGTTAAGGTATATTGGTTTTTGAATGAACTTCCATTTTTAATTTTCTGCAACTTCCATTTTTATTTCTATTCAACTTCTTTTTTTATTCAAGTTTCTTTTCTATTCAACTACCTTTTTTATTTCATTTCTAAACGGATGGTTAAGGTATAGTGGTTTCTGGATTGAACTTCCATTTTTAATTTTATGCAACTTTCATTTTTATTTTTATTCAACTTCCATTTTTATTCAATTTACTTTTCAATTAAACTTCCTTTTTTATTTAATTTCCAAATAGATCGATAAGGTTTAGTGGTTTCTTGAATGAACTTCCATTTTTAATTTTCTGTAATTTTCATTTTTATTTTTATTCGACTTCCATTTTTATTCAAGCAATTTTTCTATTCAACTTCCATTTTTAATTAATTTCCAAATAGATCATTAAAGTATAGTGGTTTCTTGAATGAACTTCCATTTTTAATTTTCTGCAACTTCCATTTTTATTCAAGCCATTTTTCAAATCAACTTCCTTTTATATTTAATTTCCAAATAGATCGTTAAGGTATAGTGGTTTCTGGATTGAACTTCCATTTTCAATTTTCTGCAACTTCCATTTTTATTTTTATTCGACTTCAATTTTTATTCAATTTTCCTTTTTTATTCAACTTCCTTTTTTATTGAATTTCCAAATAGATCGTTAAGGTATAGTGGTTTCTGGATTGAAATTCCATTTTTAATTTTATGAAATTTTGATTTTTTTTTTATTCAACTTCAATTCTTATTCAATTTATGTTTCTATTAAACTTCCTTTTTTAGTTAATTTCCAAATAGATCGTTAAGGTATAGTGGTTTCTTGAATGAACTTCCATTTTTAATTTTCTGCAACTTCCATTTTTATTTTTATTTAACTTCCTTTTTCATTCAAGTTTCTTTTCTACTCAACTTCCTTTTTTATTTAATTTCCAAATATATCGTTAAGGTATAGTGGTTTCTGGATTGAACTTCCATTTTTAATTTTATGCAACTTTCATTTTTATTCAATTTACTTTTCTATTAAACTTCCTTTTCAATTTAATTTCCAAATAGATCGTTAAGGTATATTGGTTTTTGAATGAATTTCCATTTTTAATTTTCTGCAACTTCCCTTTTTATTTCTATTCAATTTCTTTTTTTATTCAACTTTCTTTTTAATTCAACTACCTTTTTTTATTTCTTTTCTAAACAGGTCGTTAAGGTATAGTGGTTTCTTGATTGAACATCTATTTTTAATTTTATGCAACTTTCACTTTTATTTTTATTCAACTTCCATTTTTATTCAATTTACTTTTCTATTAAACTTCCTTTTTTATTTTATTTCGAAATAGATAGTTAAGGTATAGTGGTTTCTTGAATGACCTTCCATTTTTAATTTTCTGCAACTTCCATTTTTATTTTTATTCGATTTCCATTTTTATTCAGGTCATTTTTCGATTCAACTTCCTTTTTTATTTAATTTCGAAATAGATCGTTAAGGTATAGTGGTTTCTTGAATGAACTTCCAATTTTAATTTTCTGCAACTTCCATTTTTATTTCTATTCAACTTATTTTTTTAATGAAGTTTGTTTTCTATTCAACTACCTTTTTTTATTTAATTTCTAAACAGATCGTTAAGGTATAGTGGTTTCTGGATTGAACTTCCATTTTTAATTTTATGCAACTTTCACTTTTATTTTTATTCCACTTCCATTTTTATTCAATTTACGGTTCTATTAAACTTCTTTTTTTATTTAATTTTCAAATAGATCGTTAAGGTATAGTGGTTTCTTGAATGAACTTCCATTTTTAATTTTCTGCAACTTCCATTTTTATTTTTATTCGACTTCCATTTTTAGTCAGTTCATTTTTCTATTCAACTTCCTTTTTTATTTAATTTCCAAATAGATCGTTAAGGTATAGTGGTTTCTTGAATGAACTTCCAATTTTAATTTTCTGCAACTTCCATTTTTATTTCTATTCAACTTCTTTTTTTATTGAAACTTTTTTTCTATTCAACTACCTTTTTTATTTAATTTCTAAATGGATCGTTAAGGTATAGTCGTTTCAGGATTGAACTTCCATTTTTAATTTTAGGCAACTTTCACTTTTATTTTTATTCAATTTCCATTTTTATTCAATTTACTTTTCTAATAAACATCATTTTTTATTTAATTTCCAAATAGATCGTTAAGGTATAGTGGTTTCTTCAAAGAACTTCCATTTTTATTTCTATTCAACTTCTTTTTTTCTTCAAGTTTTTTTTCTATTCAACTTCCTTTTTTATGTAATTTCCAAGTAGATCGTTATGGTATGGTGATTTCTGGATTGAACTTCCATATTTAATTTTATGCAACTTTCACTTTTATTTTTATTCGACTTCCTTTTTTATTTAATTTCCAAATAGATCATTAAGGTATAGTGGTTTCTTGAATGAACTTCAATTTTTAATTTTCAGCAACTTGCATTTTTATTTTGATTCGACTTCCATTTTTATTCAAGTTATTTTTCTATTAAACTTCCATTTTTATTTAATTTCCAAATAGATCGTTAAGGTATAGTGGTTTCTTGAATGAACTTCCAATTTTAATTTTCTGCAACTTCCATTTTTATTTCTATTCAACTTCTTTTTTTATTCAAATTTCTTTTCTATTCAACTTCCTTTTTTATTTAATTTCCAAATAGATTGTTAAGGTATAGTGGTTTCTGGATTGAACTTCCATTTTTAATTTTATCCAACTTTCACTTTTAATTTTATTCAACTTCCATGTTTATTCAATTTACTTTTCTATTAAACTTCCTTTTTTGTTTAATTTCCAAACAGATCGTTAAGGTATGGTGGTTTCTCTAATGAACTTCCATTTTTAATTTTATGCAATTTTCATTTTTCTTTTTATTCAACTTTCATTTTTATTCAAGTTATTTTTCTATTCGACTATCTTTTTTATTTAATTTCCAAATAGATCGTTAAGGTATAGTGGTTTCTTGAATAAACTTCCAATTTTAATTTTCTGCAACTTCCATTTTTATTTCTATTCAACTTCTTTTTTTAATCAAGTTTGTTTTCTATTCAACTACCTTTTTTATTTAATTTCTAAATAGATCGTTAAGGTATTGTGGTTTCTGGATTGAACTTCCATTTTTAATTTTAGGCAACTTTCAGTTTTATTTTTATTCAACTTCCATTTTTATTCAATTTACTTTTCTATTAAACATCCTTTTTTATTTAATTTCCAAATAGATCTTTAAGGTATAGTGGTTTCTTCAAAGAACTTCCATTTTTAATTTTCTGCAACTCCCATTTTTATTTCTATTCAACTTCCTTTTTTCTTCACGTTTTTTTTCTATTCAAATTCCTTTTTTATATAATTTCCAAATATATTGTTATGGTATAGTGGTTTCTGAACTTCCATATTTAATTTTATGCAACTTTCATTTTTATTTTTATTCAACTTCCTTTTTTATTTAATTTCCAAATAGATCGTTAAGGTATAGTGGTTTCTTCAATGAACTTCAATTTTTAATTTTCAGCAACTACCATTTTTATTTTTATTCGACTTCCATTTTTATTCAAGTTAGTTTTCTATTAAACTTCTTTTTTTATTTAATTTCTGAATAGATCGTTAAGGTAGAGTGGTTTCTGGAATGAACTTCCAATTTTAATTTTCTGCAACTTCCATTTTTATTTTTATTCAACTTTTTTTTTATTCAAGTTTCTTTTCTATTCAACTTCCTTTTCCATTTAATTTCCAAATAGATTGTTAAGGTATAGTGGTTTCTGGATTCAACTTCCATTTTTAATTTTATCCAACTTTCACTTTTAATTTTATTCAACTTCCATTTTTATTCAATTTACTTTTCTATTAAACTTCCTTTTTTATTTAATTTCCAAACAGATCGTTAAGGTGTAGTGGTTTCTTTAATGAACTTCCATTTTTAATTTTATGCAATTTCCATTTTTATTTTTATTCAACTTTCATTTTTATTCAAGTTATTTTTCTATTCAACTTTCTTTTTTATTTAATTTGCGAATAGATCGTTAAGGTACAGTGGTTTTTTAAATGAACTTTCATTTTTAATTTTCTGTAACTTTCATTTTTATTTTTATTTTACTTCCTTTTTCATTCAAGTTTCTTTTGTACTCAACTTCCTATTTTATTTAATTTCGAAATAGATCGTTAAGGTATAGTGGTTTCTGCATTGAACTTCCATTTTTAATTTTAAGCAACTTTCATTTTTATTTTTATTCAACTTCCGTTTTTATTCAATTTACTTTTCTATTAAACTTCCTTTTCTATTTAATTTCCAAATAGATCGTTAAGGTATAATGGTTTTTTGAATGAACTTCCATTTTTAATTTTCTGCAACTTTCATTTTTATTTTTATTTTACTTCCTTTTTCATTCAAGTTTCTTTTGTACTCAACTTCCGTTTTTATTTAATTGCCAAATAGATCGTTAAGGTATAGTGGTTTTTGTATTGAACTTCCATTTTTAATTTAACGCAACTTTCATTTTTATTTTTGTTAATTTCTATTTTTATTCAAGTTTCTTTTCTATTCAACTTCATTTTTTATTTAATTTCCAAATAGATAGTTATGGTATAGTGGTTTCTTAAATGAACTTCCAATTTTAATTTTTTGCAACTTCCATTTTTATTTACATACAACTTCTTTTTTTCTTTAAGTTTTTTTTTTAATAAACTTCCTTTTTTATTTAATTTCCAAATAGATCGTTAAGGTATAGTGGTTTCTGGATTGAACTTCCATTTTTAATTTTATGCAACTTTCATTTTTATTTTTATTCAACTTCCACTTTTACTCAATTTACTTTTCTATTAAACTTCTGTTTTTACTTAATTTCCAAATAGATCGTTCAGGTATAGTGGTTTCTGGAATGAACTTTCATTTCTAATTTTCTGCAACTTCCATTTTTATTTTTATTCGACTTCCATTTTTATTCAAGTTATTTTTTTATTCAACTTCCTTTTTTATTTAATTTCCAAATAGATTGTTAAGGTATAGTGGTTTCTGCATTGAACTTCCATTTTTAATTTTATGCAACTTTCATTTTTATTTTTATTCAACTTCCATTTTTATTCAATTTACTTTTCTATTAAACTTCCATTTCTATTTAATTTGCAAATAGATCGTTATGGTATAGTGGTTTCATGAATAAACTTCCAATTTTAATTTTCTGCAACTTCCATTTTTATTTCTATTCAACTTCTTCTTTTATTCAAGTTTCTTTTCTATTCAACATCCTTCTTTATTTAATTTCCAAATAGATCGTTAATGTATAGTGGTTTCTGGATTGAACTTCCATTTTTATTCAAGTCATTTTTTTATTCAACTTCCTGTTTTATTTAATTTCCAAATAGATCGTTAAGGTATAGTGGTTTCTGGATTGAACTTCCATTTTTAATTTTATGCAACTTTCATTTTTATTTTTATTCAACTTCCATTTTTATTCAATTTACTTTTCTATTAAACTTCCTTTTCAATTTAATTTCCAAATAGATCGTTAAGGTATATTGGTTTTTGAATGAACTTTCGTTTTTAATTTTCTGCAACTTCCATTTTTATTTTTCTTCGACTTCCATTTTTATTCAATTTACTGTTCTATTAAACTTCCTTTTTTATTTAATTTCCAAAATAGATCGTTAAGGTATAGTAGTTTCTTGAATGAACTTCCATTTTTAATTTTCTGCAACTTCTATTTTTTGTTTTATTTAACTTTCTTTTTTGTACAGGTTTCTTTTCTACTCAACTTCCTTTTTTATTTAATTTCCAAATAGATCATCCAGGTATAGTGGTTTCTGGATTGAACTTCCATTTTTAATTTTCTGCAACTTCTATTTTTATTTTTATTCACCTTCCATTTTTATTCAGTTTACTTTTCTATTCAACTTCCTTTTTTATTCAACTTCCAAATAGATCGTTAAGGTATAGTGGTTTCTTGAAATGAGCTTCCAATTTTAATTTTCTGCAACTTCAATTTTTATTTCTATTCAACTTCTTTTTTTATTGAAGTTTCTTTTCTATTCAACTACATTTTTTATTTAATTTCTAAACAGATCGTTAAGTATAGTGGTTTCTGGATTGAACTTCCATTTTTAATTTTATGCAACTTTCACTTTTATTTTTATTCCATTTCCATTTTTATTCAATTTACTTTTCTATTCAACTTCCTTTTTAATTTAATTTCCAAATATATCGTTAAAGTATAGTGGTTTCTTGAATGAACTTCCAATTTTAATTTTCTGCAACTTCCAATTTTATTTCTATTCAACTTCTTTTTTTATTCAAGTTTCTTTTCTATTCATCTACCTTTTTTATTTAATTTCTAAACAAATCGTGAAGGTATAGTGGTTTCTGCATTGAACTTCCATTTTTAATTTTATGCAACTTTCACTTTTATTTTTATTCAACTTCCATTTTTATTCAATTTACTTTTCTATTAAACTTCCTTTTTTATTTAATTTCCAAATAGATCGTTGAGGTGTAGTGGTTTCTTGAATGAACTTCCATTTTTAATATTCTGCAACTTCCATTTTTATTTTTATTCGACTTCCATTTTTATTCAGGTCATTTTTCTATTCAACTTCATTTTTTATTTAATTTCCAAATAGATCGTTAAAGTATAGTGGTTTCTTTAATGAACTTCCAGTTTTAATTTTCTGCAACTTCCATTTTTATTTCTATTCAACTTCTTCTTTTTTTCATGTTTCTTTTCTATTCAACGACCTTTTTTCTTTAATTTCTAAATAGGTCTTTAAGGTATAGTGGTTTCTGGATTGAACTTCCATGTTTAATGTTATGCAACTTTCACTTTTATTTTTATTCAACTTCCATTTTTATTCAATTTACTTTTCTATTAAACTTCCTTTTTTATTTAATTTCCAAATAGGTCGTTAAGGTATTGTGGTTTTTTTAATGAACTTCCATTTTTAATTTTATGCAACATCGAATTTTGTTTTTATTCAACTTCCATTTTTATTCAGTTTACTTTTCTATTAAACTTCCTTTCTTATTTAATTTCCAAATAGGTCGTTAAGGTATATTAGTTTCTTGAATGAACATCCATTTTTATTTTTATTTAAGTTCCTTTTTCATTCAAGTTTCTTTTCTACTCGACTTCCTTTTTTATTTAATTTCCAAATAGATCGTTAAGGTATAGTGGTTTCTGGATTGAACTTCCATATTTAATTTTCAGCAACTTCCATTTTTATTTTTATTCGACTTCCATTTTTATTCAACTTCTTTGTCTATTCGACTTCCTTTTTTATTTAATTTCAAAATAGATCATTAAGGTATAGTGGTTTCTTGAATGAACTTCCATTTTTAATTTTCTGCAACTTCCATTTTTATTTCTATTCAACTTCTTTTTTTATTCAACTTTCTTTTCTACTCAACTTCCTTTTTTATTTAATTTCCAAATAGATTGTTAAGATATAGTGGTTTCTGGATTGAACTTCCATTTTTAATTTTATGCAACTTTCACTTTTATTTTTATTCAACTTTTATTTTTATTCAATTTACTTTTCTATTAAACTTCCTTTTTTATTTAATTTCCAAATAGATCGTTAAGGTATAGTGGTTTCTTGAATGAACTTCAATTTTTAATTTTCAGCAACTTCCATTTTTATTTTTATTCGACTTCCATTTTTATTCAACTTCTTTTTCTATTCAACTTCCTTTTTTATTTAATTTCAAAATAGATCATTAAGGTATAGTGGTTTCTTGAATGAACTTCCATTTTTAATTTTCTGCAACTTCCATTTTTATTTCTATTCAACTTCTTTTTTTATTCATCTTTCTTTTCGACTCAACTTCATTTTCTATTTAATTTCCAAATAGATTGTTAAGATATAGTGGTTTCTGGATTGAACTTCCATTTTTAATTTTATGCAACTTTCACTTTTATTTTTATTCAACTTTTATTTTTATTCAATTTACTTTTCTATTAAACTTCCTTTTTTATTTAATTTCCAAATAGATCGTTAAGGTATAGTGGTTTCTTTAATGTACTTCCATTTTTAATTTTATGCAACTTCCATTTTTATTTTTATTTGATATCCATTTTTATTTATTTTACTTTTCTATTCAACTTCCTTTTTTATTTAATTTCCAAACAGATCGTTAAGGTATAGTGGTTTCTGGATTGAACTTCCATTTTTAATTTTCTGCAACTTCTATTTTTATTTTTATTCAACTTCCATTTTTATTCAATTTACTTTTCTATTCAACTTCCTTTTTTATTCAACTTCCAAATAGATCGTTAAGGTATAGTGGTTTCTTGAAATGAGCTTCCAATTTTAATTTTCTGCAACTTCAATTTTTATTTCTATTCAACTTCTTTTTTTATTGAAGTTTCTTTTCTATTCAACTACTTTTTTCATTTAATTTCTAAACAGATCGTTAAGGTATAGTAGTTTCTGGATTGAACTTCCATTTTTAATTTTATGCAACTTTCACTTTTATTTTTATTCAACTTCCATTTTTATTCAATTTACTTTTCTATTAAACTTCCTTTTTTATTTAATTTCTAAATAGATCGTTAAGGTATAGGGGTTTCTTGAATGAACTTCCATTTTTAATTTTCTGCAACTTTCATTTTTATTCAGGTCATTTTTCTATTCAACTTCTTTTTTAATTTAATTTCCAAATAGATCGTTAAAGTATAGTGGTTTCTTGAATGAACTTCCAATTTTAATTTTCTGCAACTTCCATTTTTATTTCTATTCAACTTCTTTTTTTATTCAAGTTTCTTTTCTATTCAACTACATTTTTTATTTAATTTCTAAACAAATCGTTAAGATATAGTGGTTTCTGCAATGAACTTCCATTTTTAATTTTATGCAACTTTCACTTTTATTTTTATTCAACATCCATTTTTATTCAATTTACTTTTCTATTAAACTTCCTTTTTTATTTAATTTCCAAATAGATCGTTGAGGTATAGTGGTTTCTTCAATGAATTTCCATTTTTAATTTTCTACCACTTCCATTTTTATTTTTATTCGACTTCCATTTTTATTCAGGTCATTTTTCTATTCGACTTCCATTTTTATTTAATTTCCAAATAGATCGTTAAGGTATAGTGGTTTCTTTAATGAACTTCCAATTTTAATTTTCTGCAACTTCCATTTTTATTTCTATTGAACTTCTTCTTTTATTAAAGTTTCTTTTCTATTCAACTACCTTTTTTGTTTAATTTCTAAATAGATCTTTAAGGTATAGTGGTTTCTGGATTGAACTTCCATTTTTAATTTTATGCAACTTTCACTTTTATTTTTATTCAATTTCCATTTTCATTCAATTTATTTTTCTATTAAACTTCATTTTTTATTTAATTTCCCAATAGGTCGTTAAGGTATTGTGGTTTTTTTAATGAACTTCCATTTTTAATTTTATGCAACTTCCAATTTTGTTTTTATTCAACTTCCATTTTTATTCAGATTACGTTTCTATTAAACTTCATTTTTTATTTAATTTCCAAATAGGTCGTTAAGGTATAGTGGTTTCTTGAATGAACTTCCATTTTTAATTTTCTGCAACTTCCATTTTTATTTTTATTTAACTTCCTTTTTCATTCAAGTTTCTTTTCTACTCAACTTCCTTTTTTATTTAATTTCCAAATAGATCGTTAAGGTGTAGTGGTTTCTGGATTGAACTTCCATATTTAATTTTATGCAACTTTCGTTTTTATTTGAATTGAACTTCCTTTTTTATTTAATTTCCAAATAGATCGTTAAAGTATAGTGGTTTCTTGAATGAACTTCAATTTTTAATTTTCAGCAACTTCCATTTTTATTTTTATTCGACTTCCATTTTTATTCAACTTATTTTTCTATTCAACTTCCTTTTTCATTTAATTTCAAAATAGATCGTTAAGGTATAGTGGTTTCTGGATTGAACTTCCATTTTTAATTTTATGCAACTTCCATTTTTATTTCTATTCAACTTCCTTTTTTATTCAAGTTTCTTTTCTACTCAACTTCCTTTTTTGTTTAATTTCCAAATAGATTGTTAAAATATAGTGGTTTCTGGATTGAACTTCCATTTTTAATTTTATGCAACTTTCACGTTTATTTTTATTCAATTTACTTTTCTATTAAACTTCCTTTTTTATTTAATTTCCAAATAGATCGTTAAGGTATAGTGGTTTCTTTAATGTACTTCCATTTTTAATTTTATGCAATTTCCATTTTTATTTTTATTCAAGTTATTTTTCTATTTAACTTCCTTTTTTATCTAATTTCCAAATAGATCGTTAAGGTATAGTTGTTTTTTGAATGAACTTCCATTTTTAATTTTCTGCAACTTCCATTTTTATTTTTATTTTACTTCCTTTTTCATTCTAGTTTGTTTTCAACTCAACTTCCTTTTTTATTTAATTTCCAATTAGATCGTTAAGCTATAGTGATTTCTGCATTGAACTTCCATTTTTAATTTTATGCAACTTTTATTTTTATTTTTATTCAACTTCCATTTTTATTCAATTTACTTTTCTATTAAACTTCATTTTCCATTTAATTTCCGAATAGATCGTTAAGGTATAGTGGTTTCTTGAATGAACTTCCATTTTTAATTTTCTACAACTTCCATTTTTATTTTTATTTAACTTCCTTTTTCATTCTAGTTTACTTTCTACTCTACTTCATTTTTTATTTAATTTCCAAATAGATCGTTATGGTATAGTTGTTTCTTGAATGAACTTCCATTTTTAATTTTCTGCCACTTCCATTTTTATTTTTATTTGATTTCCCTTTTTATTTATTTTACTTTTCTATTCAACTTCCTTTTTTATTTAATTTCCAAATAGATCGTTAAGGTATAGTGGTTTCTGGATTGAACTTCCATTTTTAATTTTATGCAACTTTCATTTTTATTTTTATTCAACTTCCATTTTAATTCAATTTGCTTTTCTATTAAACTTCCTGTTTTATTTAATTTCCCAATAGGTCGTTAATGTATAGTGGTTTCTTGAATGAACTTCCATTTTTAATTTTCTGCGACTTCCATTTTTATTTTTATTCGACTTCCATTTTTATTCAATTTACTTTTCTATTCAACTTCCTTTTTTATTTAATTTCCAAATAGATTGTTAAGGTATAGTGGTTTCTGGATTGAACTTCCATTTTTAATTTTATGCAACTTTCATTTTTATTTTTATTCAACTTCCATTTTTATTCAATTTACTTTTCTATTAAACTTCCTTTTCTATTTAATTTCCAAATAGGTTGTTAAGGTATAGTGGTTTCTTGAATGAACTTCCATTTTTAATTTTCTGCAACTTCCATTTTTATTTTTATTCGACTTCCATTTTTATTCAAGTTATTTTTCAATTCAACTTCCTTTTTTATTTAATTTCCAAATAGATCGTTAAGGTACAGTGGCTTCTTGAATGAACTTCTATTTTTAATTTTTTGCAACTTCCATTTTTATTTTTATTTAACTTCGTTTTTCAATCAAGTTTCTTTTCTATTCAACTTCCTTTTTTAGTTAATTTCCAAATAGATCATTAACGTATAGTGGTTTCTGGATTGAACTTCCATTTTTAATTTTATGCAACTTTCGTTTTTATTTTTATTCAACTTCCATTTTTACTCAATTTACTTTTCTATTAAACTTCCTTTTTTATTTAATTTCGAAATAGATCGTTCAGGTATAGTGGTTTCTGGAATGAACTTCCATTTTTAATTTTATGCAACTTTCATTTCTATTTTTATTCATCTTTCATTTTTATTCAATTTACTTTTCTATTCAACTTCCTTCTTTATTTAATTTCCAAATAGATCGTTAATGTATAGTGGTTTCTGGATTGAACTTCCATTTTTATTCAAGTCATTTTTTTATTCAACTTCCTGTTTTATTTAATTTCCAAATAGATCGTTAAGGTATAGTGGTTTCTTGAATGAACATGCAATTTTAATTTTCTGCAACTTCCATTTTTATTTCTATTCAAGTTCTTCATTTATTCACGTTTCTTTTCTATTCAACTTCCTTTTTTATTTAATTTCCAAATAGATCGTTATGGTATAGTGGTTTCTGGATTGAACTTCCATTTTTTATTTTATGCAACTTTCATTTTTATTTTTATTCAACTTCCATTTTTATTCAATTTACTTTTCTGTTAAACTTCCTTTTCAATTTAATTTCCAAATAGTTCATTAAGCTATATTGGTTTTTGAATGAACTTTCCTTTTTAATTTTCTGCAACTTCCATTTTTATTTTTATTCGACTTCCATTTTTATTCTGGTCATTTTTCTATTCAACTTTCTATTTTATTTAATTTCCAAATAGATCGTGAAGGTATGGTCGTTTCTTCAATGAACTTCCAATTTTAATTTTCTGAAACTTCCATTTTTATTTCTATTCAACTTCTTTTTGTATTCAAGTTTCTATTCTATTAAACTACTTTTTTTATTTAATTTCTAAACAGATCGTTAAGGTATAATGGCTTCTGGATTGAACTTCCATTTTTAATTTTATGCAACTTTCACTTTTATTTTTAATCAACTTCCATTTTTATTCAATTTACTTTTCTATTAAACTTCCATTTTATTTAATTTCCAAATAGATCGTTAAGGTATAGTAGTTTCTTGAATGAACTTCCATTTTTAATTTTCTGCAACTTCCATTTTTATTTTTATTCGACTTCCATTTTTATTCAAGTTATTTTTCTATTCAACTTCCTTTTTTATTTCATTTCCAAATGGATCGTTAAGTTATAGTGGTTTCTTGAATGAAATTCCATTTTTAATTTTCTGCAGCTTCCATTTTATATTTTTATTTAACTTCCTTTTTTATTCAAGTTTCTTTTCTACTCAACTTCCTTTTTTATTTAATTTTCAAATGGATTGTCATGGTATAGTGGTTTCTGGATTGAACTTCCATTTTTAATTTTCTGTAACTTCCATTTTTATTTTTATTCAATTTACTTTTCTATTAAATTTCCTTTTTTATTTAATTTCCAAATAGATCGTTAAGGTATAGTGGTTTTTGGAATCAACTTCCGTTTTTAATTTTCTGCAACTTCCATTTTTATTTTTATTTAACTTCTTTTTCATTCAAGTTTCTTTTCTGCTCAACTTCCTATTTTACTTAATTTCCAAATAGATCGTTAAGGTATAGTGGTTTCTTGAATGAACTTCCATTTTTAATTTTCTGCAACTTCTATTTTTATTTTTATTCGACTTCCATTTTTATTCAGGTCATTTTTCTATTCAACTTCCTTTTTTATTTAATTTCCAAATAGATCGTTAAGGTATAGTGGTTTCTTGAATGAACTTCTAATTTTAATTTTCTGCAACTTCCATTTTTATTTCTATTCAAGTTTTTTTTTTATTCAAGTTTCTTTTTTATTCAACTACCTATTTTATTTAATTTCTAAATAGATCGTTAGGGTATAGTGGTTTCTGGATTGAACTTCCATTTTTAATTTTATGCAACTTTCACTTTTATTTTTATTCCACTTCTATTTTTCTTCGACTTACTTTTCTATTAAACTTCTTTTTTTATTTAATTTCCAAATAGATCGTTAAGGTATAGTGGTTTCTTGAATGAACTTCCATTTTTAATTTTCTACCACTTTCATTTTTATTTTTATTCAACTTCCATTTTTATTCAAGATATTTTTCTATTCAATTTCTTTTTTTTTTATTTAATTTCCAAATAGATCATTAAGGTAACGTGGTTTCTTGAACGAACTTCCATTCTTAATTTTCTTCAACTTCCATTTTTATTTTTGTTTAACTTCCTTTTTTGTTCAGGTTTCTTTTCTACTCAACTTCGTCTTTCATTTAATTTACAAATAGATCGTTAAGGTATAGTGGTTTCTTGAATGAACTTCCAATTTTAGTTTTCTGCAACTTCCATTTTTATTTCTATTCAACTTCTTTTTTTCTTCAAGTTTTTTTTTCTATTAAACTTCCTTTTTTATTTAATTTCCAAATAGATCGTTAAGGTATAGTGGTTTCTTGAATGAACTTCCATTTTTGATTTTCTGCAACTTCCATTTTTATTTTTATTCAACTTCCATTTTTATTCCATATACTTTTCTATTAAACTTCCTTTTTTATTTAATTTCCAAATAGGTCGTTAAGGTATAGTGGTTTCTTGAATGAACTTCCATTTTGAATTTTCTGCAACTTCCATTTTTATTTTTATTTAACTTCCTTTTTCATTCTAGTTCCTTTTCTACTCAACTTCCTTTTTTATTTAATTTCCAAATAGATCGTTAATATGGCGATCCCAGGTTTACCCTTGTTATACAGTGATCCGGACATGTGTCCGTGGATGTTGGTAGTTGTTTATTATCTTGTTTACATCCTTTTTTTCTTAGTATTTGAGTTATGGGATGTGTTGGGCAGGTTTGTTACAGGATGGTTGAGTTTAGAAACCAAAACTAGTTGCCCAGATTTTGACCTGTCCGCTCGAGCGGGGGTTTTGGCGCTCGAGCGGGAATTGCACCCATCCAGTATTTTTCTGTGCAGTGTTGGACGCTCGAGCGTGGGATTGGCCGCTCGAGCGGGGTGTGTGAGTGACGCTCGAGTGGGGAGTTGGAAGCTCGAGCGGAGACCTGGTTCTGTAAAAGTTCTGGGAGTGTGTATTCGCCGCTCGAGCGGGATTGTTGGCGCTCGAGCGGGGTGTTTTACGCTCGAGCGGGGCGACTGGGTTTAAGATTCGTGGTTTGACTTTTCAAATCACTTTTTCACTTTCTCTTCTCTCTCCTACTTTTCCAAAAACACCATTGTTGAGCCTCTCACTCTAGAACTCAACCTTCTCTCTAGGTTTTGATCTAGTAGGAGTGATTTGCTCATCTTTGGCCTTTACAAAAAGGTTGTTGATCGCCGAGGGCTACTTTTTAATCTGAAAATTTCGAGTTTTGGAGCACGTTGGGTTTTGTCATCTTCTCCTTTGAGGCTCCGAATTTGAGGTAGGGATATCCTACTCCTCTCTATGGATTTTGTCTTTAAATTTTGGTATTTTGAGATGTTGGGGTTGGTTTGGTAATTTTGTGAAAGTTTGGGGCTCTTGTGTTATTTTTACAAAAGTTGGGGTGTTATTTATAATAAACCTAAATGCATGTTTGTCGTAGAGAAGTGAAATAAATGTTGAATCATTGATGAAAATGGGACCTAAGGGTTGAAATGGTAATTATGGAAAATGACCTAATTACACCGTTTGATTAATTGGGATAATTAATTGTGAGGAACGAGGAAATGAAGTGAAAATGTAGAGATTGGGAAAGTATGGGGTTAAAGGGTGTAGTTGAATTATCTATCACTCACCGAAATGAAATGTTGATTAAATATCCATTTGTGCATTTATTTTCTATTTAGAAATAACTGCTTTGGGCTATCGGTGGAGGATAGTCGTGATTGTTGTAGACAATGCATGATGATTAGACAAATTGAAACTAATCACTCGAATGTGTCATTGAGATTGATGATTGAAAGAATACATTAAATTTATGTATTGTGTGATGATGTGTATAATTGTTGTTTATATGCATTGTGATGTGTTGGAGGAGATAGGGGATGTACTCCACGGTTTAGGGGAAGATAGGGGATGGACCTCTAAACCGGATGTGTTGGGAGGAGATAGGGGATGGACTCCATAGATAGAGCTCATATGCTTATCTATTATTGTGTTGACAAAGCTCATATGCTTGTCATTGGAAGTGTGATAGTGCTCATATGCATATCTGTGGAAGTGATGATATAGCTTGTATGCTTATCTGTTGTTGTGTGATATAGCTCGTATGCTTATCTAATATGATATGGGAAGTGTTTGATATGAGTTATTGTCTCATATGAATTGTTTGGCCAGGTTCTGAGCCATGGTTGAAATTTGAGAATTGAAAGAAATTGGAAAATGAGTTGTACCATGGACTTGTATGTCATGAAAATATAAAGTGTGATAAAGGAAAGAATCAGTGTGGACCAACTATCAACTGCTAATCTTTTAGTCATTGTTCATATTTGGTTTAGTGTATTTCTACTGGGTTGTGGCTCACCCTATATGGGAACATTATTTTCAGGTACAGGTAGCATGCCACCTCCAAGGACATAGCTTGGGAGGCTGGAGGTGGACATACTTTTGTCGTTTTACTTTTGATGTATTACATGTAAATTCAAGCCAAGGGCTTAAGGTGTAATTGAGTTAGTACTCTTTTGTTGTAACCAAGTGTTAACTTGGAAAGCTGTAAGCCCGTAGGGCATTTTGCTTTTGTTGTTAACATGTAATACTTTTGTAATGAAACTCTGATGAATAGAAGAATGTGGTTATTTCATATGTTAATGAATGTCTTATTTGATGGGTTTAATGTTACTTTTTGAGGGCGTTACAACTTGGTATCAGAGCGTACCGGGTTCGAATACTTTGGGTACGTGGGAAGTGATTAGTGTAGCACTTGAGCCCTTTAAAACTTTTGGGAAGTGTATTTGAATCATGTATTATGTTTTGGAAATCTTCGGTGTTGTTGTCCCTTGGTTTTGGATGAGTGAAAATTTATTTAAACTTGTTGGGATTGCTCGTTCACACTCTTTCGCGTTCAAAAGTTGTTTGGAAACTTGAAAATCATGTTCTGGGGTCGACACCGGTCTTGGTGGTGTCGACACCTTCTCTTTTGTTTGCCATAAGGGTCGACACCAAAGCTGGGAAGGGTCGACCCTTGTTCTGTATTTGCCTGCTGCATTTTGGTGTCGACACCAGCCTAGGGTAGGGTCGACACCTGCAGTGTAGTCACACTTAAGTGTTCCAGATTTCTTCTTTGGTGTCGACACCACTGTTGCAGGGGTCGACACCTGCGACTTTTTCCCAGATTTTTCTCACGGTTTGGACCTACTTTTTGGGGATATTTTGACTAGATATTTTGAGTTGACTTTGGGGCTTATGACCTAGTACTATATAAAGGCCCTCACTTAACATTTTCTTTCACTTTTTCTTCCCTTTCCTCTCTCTAAACCGTGAAACACCTTCTCTCTCTCTCTCAAAGGGCACTTTTTACTCAAAGATCCTTAGATCTACTTGTTTGGAGACCTCTACTCACCTTGCTCCTTTGAGATAAAGTGTAGAGCTTGTCGAGAGCTTCATTTTGATCGGAGCAAAGCTTGGTTTCTCCTCCGTTTACTTTTGGGTTTTCTTCCTCCTTCCCCTTCTAAACTTGAGGTAGGGATATCCTACTCCTCTCTATGGGTTTGTCTTTAAATTTTGGTATTTTGAGATGTTGGGCTTGGTTTGGTAATTTTGTAAAAGTTTGGGGCTTTTGTGTAATTTTACAAAAGTTGGGGTTTTATTCATAATAAACCTAGATGCATGTTTGGCATAGAAAAATGGAATGATTGTTGAATCATTGATGAAAATGGAACCTAAGGGTTGAAATGTTAATTATGGGAATTGACCTAATTACATTGTTTAATTAATTGGGATAATTAATTGAGAAGAATGAAGAAATGAAATGTTGATTGAATATCCATTGTGCATTTATTTTCTGTTTAGAAATAACTGCTTTGGGCTATCGGTGGAGGATAGTCGTGATTGTTGTAGACAATGCATGATGATTAGGTAAACTGAAACTAATCAATGAAATGTGTCATGGAACTTGACGGTTAATTGAATACATTAATTGTATGTATTGTGTGATTGTATATAGAACCAATGTGTTTATATACGTTATGTGTAGAGGAGGAGATAGGGGATGTACTCCGCGGTTTAGGGGAAGATAGGGGATGTACCTCTAAACCGGATAGGTATTTGGAGGAGATAGGGGATGAACTCCGTAGACAGAGCTCATATGCTTGTCTAGAGAAGTGAAGATAGAGCTCATATGCTTATCTTTGTGAAGTGTGGATACAGCTTGTATGCTTATCTGTGGATATTGTTGATATACATATCTGTTGTAGAATGTGGATACAGCTTGTATGCATATCTGTGGATACTGTTGATATACATATTTGTTGAGAATGTAAGATATAGTTTTTATACATATCTGTGGAAATGATGATAGAGCTAGCATGCTTATCTATTGAAAAGGGAAAATGAAAAGTAATTGGGACTTGTAAGTCGTTGATATAAATATGTAATTTATGTGATTGAATCAGTGTTGACCAACTATCAATTGCTAATGTTTTAGTCATTGTCCATGGTTGGTTTAGTGTATTTCTACTGGGCTGTGGCTCACCCTATATGGGAATATCATTTTCAGGTGCAGGAAGCATGCCACCTCCAAGGACATAGCCGGGAGGCTAGTGGCGGGCATAGTTTTGTTGTTGTACTTTTGATGTATTACATGTAATTTCAAGCCAAGGGCTTAATGTGTAAACGAGTTAGAACTCTTTGTTGTAACCAAGTGTTAACTTGGAAAGCTGTAAGCCCGTAGGGCATTTTGTTATGAGGTTAACATGTAATACTTATGTAATGGAACTCTAAAGAATGAAAGAATGTGGTTAGTTTATATGTAAATGTATGTCTTATTGGATGGGTTTATTGTTATTATTTTGAGGGCGTTACAACTTGGTATCAGAGCGTACCGGGTTCGAATATTTTGGGTACGTGGGAAGTGATTAATATCACAATGGGTTTGTCTCGCTTGACAGAGACTTAGATGTAGTATCATATGCCATGTGCTAAATTGATAACATGCTTATGTGACTATGTGGGTATGGGATTTAATTTCTAGGATGTTGATTGGATCCTTGGGTTTCTGGGAGTCTTGTTGGAAAGGCACTTGATCAATGCTATTTCTAACCGGAACTCTAGTAACGCCTCGGGACTGTCATTATCCGGAAATGAAATTCGTAAGTGCTTATGTGTTTATGTGCTTATGTGGAGTGAATTACACTTGTCCATGCATTAGGACGTGAGTGTTTAGTTTCGGCACACCTATGAATGTGCTAACGTTCTGTGTTACCTTTATTAGGATGTCAGGACGAGGAAGAGGTGCTAGGCGTGGTAGACCTGCGAGGCAGGAAGTACCGTCACAGGGTGAGGTTCCAGCAGTGCAGGAGGGAGTGGGGCAGGCCAATGTGGCCGAACCAGTGGGTCAGCAGGCTATGGGTGCCTTGGCCAGAGAGATAGCAGGAGCTTTGGGTATTCTTAGAGCTGGAAATCAGGCAGTTGAGGCAGGGCCTTCCTTCTTGAAGAGGGAGTTTTTTCGGTCTAATCCGGATGAGTTTATCGGGGATCCGAAGGAGCCACTGAAGGCTGATGAGTGGCTAGAGCAAATGAGTAAGACGTTCGAGATGCTAGGCATCGAGGACGGAGCACTGAAAGTGACCTTGGCATCCTTCCAACTGAAGGGAGATGCGGGTCAATGGTGGAAGTACGAGAAAGCTCGTGTTGGTGGTACTTGGGAGGCATTTGTGAATGCTTTTCAGGAGAGGTTTTTATCAGCAGCAGCTAGGGAGAAGCTGAGGGATCAGTTTAGCCGGCTTAATCAGCAGGGCTTGTCAGTGGCCGAGTTTGAGGCTACTTTTACCAGTCTGTCTAGGTTTGCACCTGAACTGGTGGCGTCTGAGGAACGCCGTTGCTATGAGTTTGAGCGGAAGTTGAGGCGGGGCCTCAAGTTGAGAGTTGGTGGGTCCTATATCCGGGAGTATAGACACCTAGTAGATGCTGCAGCTCATATGGAGCTTATGATGCAGGAGGAGGATGAGAGTCAGAGAGGCTCCAAGAGGAGCCAAGATAGTCAGAGTGATGGCAGGAGGCAGAGGGGTTCTAACCCTCAGCAGTCGCAGGGTGGTGTTGCTAGATCGACCTTCCCAGTGCCGAGTGCAGGCTCCGGGAGAGGTGGTCAAGGGGATTTTACCTGTTACAAGTGTGGCCAGCTGGGTCACAAGGTTTCTGTTTGCCCGCAGAAGGGTGGAGGTCAGAAAGCTGCTTCTTCTTCAGCTAGACCGCAGAGTCAGAGTTTTGGCAGGGGGCAGCTCTTGACTTGTTATCAGTGTGGACAACCTGGGCACATGAAGAGGTTTTGCCCACAGTTGAGTGCCACTTCGGGAGCGTCTGGTTCTAGGCAGACGCAGGGTTTTCAGCCAGCTCAGTCTGTGCAGGCCTCGAGGGCCAATCCGGGAGCTTCGTCATCCCAGTCTGTGCAGCAGTCTTTTGCTCCGAGAGGTGAGCAGGTAAACCAGGGGCCTACGGGGCGCGTGTATGCTGTTACCGCGCAGGATTTAGTACTGGCTCCATCAGTAGTGAGAGGTACTTTTCTGTTTTGCAACTCAGTTGCTAATGTGTTGATAGACACGGGTGCATCTCATTCTTTTATATCTGCTGCATTTGCATCTGTTTTGGAATTGGAGTTAGCACAGTTAGCATCTCCTATTTGTGTGGTATCGCCTTTGGGTGGTGAGTTGATCCTGAAACAGGGTGTTAGAGGATGTGATATTGAGGTCGCCGATTATAGGCTTCCTTTTCCGTTTGTTGTCATGCCCATGAAGGGTTTTGATGTTATTTTGGGTATGGACTGGTTATCGTCATACCGGGCTGTTATTGATTGCTACCGCCAGAGGGTTACATTGTGTACCTTGAGCGGGGAGTGGTTCCATTTCTTGGGAGACCGGGTTGGTAGTGTTTTGCCACCGGGGTATGATTCGCGAGGGCGAAGTGAGCTTAGTAGTCTACTTGCTAGCTTTGAGAGTGGTGAGAGTGATGAGACCCAGCATGTATTGCCGAGGGTGGTTTGTGAGTATTCGGATGTTTTTCCCGAAGATCTTGTTAGTTTGCCACCTCACCGAGAGATAGAGTTCTCTATTGATTTAGTGCCTGGTACGGCGCCGATTTCTATGGCACCTTACCGTTTTGCTCCAGCAGAGTTGGTTGAGTTGAAAGTTCAGCTCCAGGAATTGCTCGATAAGGGCTTTGTTCGCCCTAGTGTGTCACCGTGGGGAGCACCGGCCCTCTTTGTTAAAAAGAAAGATGGTGCCTTGAGATTGTGTATTGACTACCGGAAGTTGAATCGGGCTACGGTTAAGAATAAGTACCCTATGCCCCGTATAGATGACCTGTTTGACCAGTTGAAGGGTTCCCGTTGTTTCTCTAAGATAGACTTGAGATCGGGTTACCACCAGTTGAGGGTCAGGGAGGAAGATATTCCTAAGACGGCGTTCCGTACGCGGTATGGCCATTATGAGTTTCTGGTGATGCCATTTGGGCTTACCAATGCACCGGCAGTCTTTATGGACTTGATGAACCGGATTTTCCGGGAGTTCTTAGACCGATTTGTGGTCGTCTTCGTGGACGACATTCTTATCTATTCGCCTACTGATGAGGAGCACGAGGAACACTTAAGAGTGGTGCTTGAATTGCTTAGAGCCCATAGGCTATATGCCAAGTTTGGGAAGTGTGAGTTCTGGCTGGGGGAAGTCAAATTCTTAGGCCACGTGGTATCCGGGGAAGGGGTGTCTGTTGATACATCCAAGGTTGAGGCAGTGCAAGATTGGGCACAGCCTAAGAGTGTGTTTGAGATCCGCAGTTTTCTGGGATTAGCTGGGTATTACCGTCGGTTTGTGAAAGATTTCTCCAGGTTAGCGTCACCATTGACTAGACTGACTAGGAAGGGAGTCAAGTTTGTGTGGAGTGAGACTTGTGAAAAGTCGTTCCAAGAGCTGAAAGTTAGATTGACCACCGCTCCGGTGTTGATTATTCCGGAAAGAGGGTTGGGTTATGCGGTTTATTGTGATGCCTCACGAGAGGGTTTGGGTTGTGTGTTGATGCAAGAGGGGAAAGTGGTAGCTTATGGCTCACGTCAGTTGAAAATACATGAGAAGAATTACCCCACACACGACCTAGAACTAGCGGCTGTGATCTTTGCCTTGAAAATCTGGAGGCACTACCTTTATGGTGAGAAGTTCGAGGTGTTCTCGGACCACAAGAGTTTGAAGTATCCATTTACACAGAGAGACTTGAATCTGAGGCAGAGGAGATGGATGGAGTTCATCGAGGATTATGACTTTGAGTTGCATTATCATCCGGGAAAGGCCAATGTTGTGGCCGATGCCCTTAGTAGGAAAACCATTAGTGATGTAGCTTGTATAGCCATCCGGGAATGGGAGATGTTGGGAGCACTGGGCGAGTTTGATTTGCTACTAGGCGAATCTGTCGAGGCTGCGGCCTTGTTTTCTGTTGTTGCGCAGCCTACACTTGTGATTAGAGTGTTAGAGGCACAGAGAGGTGACCTTGAGGTAGAATCCCTCCGAGAGAAGATCTCCAGTGGGAAAGTTGAGAAGGGTTTGACGGTGCATCCCGACCTGAGTGTGAGATACCGAGACCGTTTGTTTGTCCCGGAGGCTTGCCGAGAGGAGGTACTCCGAGAGTTTCACCATTCGCGCCTTGCGGTGCATCCGGGAGGTACTAAGATGTATCAGGATTTGAGTCGCCAGTTTTGGTGGCAGGGTATGAAAAGAGATGTGGCTGTTTTCGTATCGAAATGCCTTACTTGCCAGCAGGTGAAGGCCGAGCATCAGAGGCCAGCGGGTTTGTTGCAACCCTTGCCTATTGCCGAGTGGAAGTGGGAGCATGTCACTATGGACTTCGTTGTAGGTCTTCCGAGGACTCAGCGGGGTAGTAATGCTATTTGGGTGGTTGTAGACCGGTTGACTAAGTCGGCGCACTTTATTCCTATGCGCGTGAGAGATTCGGTAGATCATCTTGCCGACCTGTATATTCGGGATGTAGTGAGATTGCACGGGGTCCCAGTGACGATCGTCTCAGATAGAGATCCTCGTTTTACTGCTAGGTTGTGGCAGAGTTTGCAGAGTGCCTTGGGCACTAAGTTGACCTTTAGTACGGCTTATCATCCTCAGACTGACGGGCAGTCCGAGCGTACTATTCAGATCCTCGAGGATATGCTTCGGGGTTGTGTCCTGGACTTCAGTGGGACGTGGGAGAGGCACTTGCCATTGGTAGAGTTTGCTTACAACAACAGTTTTCAGTCTAGCATCGGTATGGCACCGTTTGAGGCCTTGTATGGCCGGCCGTGTAGGTCTCCAGTTTGTTGGGCCGAGGTAGGTGATGCACCTTTGTTGGGTCCGGAGTTGGTTAGGGAGACGACGGAGAAAGTTGAGCTTATCCGTAGGAGGCTTGTTACAGCCCAGAGCCGACAAAAGAGTTATGCCGACCGTAGGAGGAGGCCTTTGGCGTTTGAGGTAGGTGATCATGTCTTTCTGAAGATATCACCTAGGCGAGGCTTGATGAGGTTTGGGAAGAGTGGGAAGTTATCCCCTCGGTTTATTGGTCCTTTTGAGATCCTTGAGAGGGTAGGTGAGGTTGCTTATCGGTTAGCCTTACCACCGCAGTTGTCCGGAGTACATGACGTATTTCATGTGAGTATGCTTCGGAAGTATGAGCCAAATCCATCACATGTGTTGGATTGGACTGATTTAGAGGTAGATGAGGATGCCTCGTACGAGGAGAGACCGGTTCGGGTCTTGGATAGGCGGGATCAGGTCCTGCGTGGCAAGACCATTCCTTTGGTGAAAGTCTTGTGGAAACATCACGGAGTAGAGGAAGCCACTTGGGAACGTGAGTTGGAAGTCCGAGAGAAATATCCGGACTTGTTTGTTGATATGTAATCTTATATTTAAATTTTACATTTTTGTTGAACTTAAGAGCTTTTATATATGTCTTAAGTTGTGAAACATTGAAAATGTTTTGTTTATTGGAAGTATGTTTTGGAACTTGCCTCATATGGAAGTTGAATGTAACATTGTATATGTTGAGTATAATGTTGAAATTGGAAATGAAATGCGTAATGTTGATGCATGTTGAAAGTACATATGTTGTTTACATATTGTGAAATGCCCCTTGTTTAAGGGATGGGATGACCGGTAATGGGTCGAATTGTTGAATGTTAAAATGTAACATTGTCTAAAATGGAGGAAAACCTGTTTTTGAAAACTTGTGACTTTAAACACTTGTTTTAAAATTTCGGGGACAAAATTTCCTAAGGTGGGGAGGTTGTAGCACTTGAGCCCTTTAAAACTTTTGGGAAGTGTATTTGAATCATGTATTATGTTTTGGAAATCTTCGGTGTTGTTGTCCCTTGGTTTTGGATGAGTGAAAATTTATTTAAACTTGTTGGGATTGCTCGTTCACACTCTTTCGCGTTCAAAAGTTGTTTGGAAACTTGAAAATCATGTTCTGGGGTCGACACCGGTCTTGGTGGTGTCGACACCTTCTCTTTTGTTTGCCATAAGGGTCGACACCAAAGCTGGGAAGGGTCGACCCTTGTTCTGTATTTGCCTGCTGCATTTTGGTGTCGACACCAGCCTAGGGTAGGGTCGACACCTGCAGTGTAGTCACACTTAAGTGTTCCAGATTTCTTCTTTGGTGTCGACACCACTGTTGCAGGGGTCGACACCTGCGACTTTTTCCCAGATTTTTCTCACGGTTTGGACCTACTTTTTGGGGATATTTTGACTAGATATTTTGAGTTGACTTTGGGGCTTATGACCTAGTACTATATAAAGGCCCTCACTTAACATTTTCTTTCACTTTTTCTTCCCTTTCCTCTCTCTAAACCGTGAAACACCTTCTCTCTCTCTCTCAAAGGGCACTTTTTACTCAAAGATCCTTAGATCTACTTGTTTGGAGACCTCTACTCACCTTGCTCCTTTGAGATAAAGTGTAGAGCTTGTCGAGAGCTTCATTTTGATCGGAGCAAAGCTTGGTTTCTCCTCCGTTTACTTTTGGGTTTTCTTCCTCCTTCCCCTTCTAAACTTGAGGTAGGGATATCCTACTCCTCTCTATGGGTTTGTCTTTAAATTTTGGTATTTTGAGATGTTGGGCTTGGTTTGGTAATTTTGTAAAAGTTTGGGGCTTTTGTGTAATTTTACAAAAGTTGGGGTTTTATTCATAATAAACCTAGATGCATGTTTGGCATAGAAAAATGGAATGATTGTTGAATCATTGATGAAAATGGAACCTAAGGGTTGAAATGTTAATTATGGGAATTGACCTAATTACATTGTTTAATTAATTGGGATAATTAATTGAGAAGAATGAAGAAATGAAATGTTGATTGAATATCCATTGTGCATTTATTTTCTGTTTAGAAATAACTGCTTTGGGCTATCGGTGGAGGATAGTCGTGATTGTTGTAGACAATGCATGATGATTAGGTAAACTGAAACTAATCAATGAAATGTGTCATGGAACTTGACGGTTAATTGAATACATTAATTGTATGTATTGTGTGATTGTATATAGAACCAATGTGTTTATATACGTTATGTGTAGAGGAGGAGATAGGGGATGTACTCCGCGGTTTAGGGGAAGATAGAGGATGTACCTCTAAACCGGATAGGTATTTGGAGGAGATAGGGGATGAACTCCGTAGACAGAGCTCATATGCTTGTCTAGAGAAGTGAAGATAGAGCTCATATGCTTATCTTTGTGAAGTGTGGATACAGCTTGTATGCTTATCTGTGGATATTGTTGATATACATATCTGTTGTAGAATGTGGATACAGCTTGTATGCATATCTGTGGATACTGTTGATATACATATTTGTTGAGAATGTAAGATATAGTTTTTATACATATCTGTGGAAATGATGATAGAGCTAGCATGCTTATCTATTGAAAAGGGAAAATGAAAAGTAATTGGGACTTGTAAGTCGTTGATATAAATATGTAATTTATGTGATTGAATCAGTGTTGACCAACTATCAATTGCTAATGTTTTAGTCATTGTCCATGGTTGGTTTAGTGTATTTCTACTGGGCTGTGGCTCACCCTATATGGGAATATCATTTTCAGGTGCAGGAAGCATGCCACCTCCAAGGACATAGCCGGGAGGCTAGTGGCGGGCATAGTTTTGTTGTTGTACTTTTGATGTATTACATGTAATTTCAAGCCAAGGGCTTAATGTGTAAACGAGTTAGAACTCTTTGTTGTAACCAAGTGTTAACTTGGAAAGCTGTAAGCCCGTAGGGCATTTTGTTATGAGGTTAACATGTAATACTTATGTAATGGAACTCTAAAGAATGAAAGAATGTGGTTAGTTTATATGTAAATGTATGTCTTATTGGATGGGTTTATTGTTATTATTTTGAGGGCGTTACAATTAGGATCACAATGGGTCTGTCTCGCTTGATAGAGACTTAGATGTGGTGTCATACGCTATGTGTTTAATTGATAACATGCTTATGTGACTATGTGGGTATGGGATTTAATTTCTAGGATGTTGATTGGATCCTTGGGTTTCTGGGAGTCTTGTTGGAAAAGCACTTGATCAATGCTGTTTCTAACCGGAACTCTAGTAACGCCTCGGGACTGTCATTATCTGGAAATGAAAATTCGTAAGTGCTTATGTGTTTATGTGCTTACGTGGAGTGAATTACAGTTGTCCATGCATGAGGACGTGAGTGTTTAGTTTTGGCACATTTGTGAATGTGCTGACGTTCTGTGTTACCTTTATTAGGATGTCAGGACGAGGAAGAGGTGCTAGGCGTGGTAGACCTGCGAGGCAGGAAGTAACTTTACCGGATGAGATTCCGGCAGTGCAGGAGGGTGTTGGTCAGGCCAACGTGGCCGAGCCAGCGGGTCAGCAGGCTATGAGTGCTTTGGCACGAGAGATAGCAGGAGCTTTGGGTATTCTCAGAGCTGGGAATCAGGTAGCTGAGGTAGGGCCGTCTTTCTTGAAGAGAGAGTTTTTCCGGTCTAACCTGGAGGAGTTTGTTGGGGATCCAAAGGAGCCACTGAAGGCTGACGAGTGGCTAGAGCAGATGAGTAAGACGTTCGAGATGCTTGGCATCGAGGACGGAGCATTGAAAGTGACCTTGGCATCCTTCCAGCTGAAGAGAGATGTGGGTCAATGGTGGAAGTACGAGAAGGCTCGTGTTGGTGGTACATGGGAGGCGTTTGTAAATGCTTTCCAGGAGAGGTTTTTATCTGCAGTGGCTGGAGAGAAGCTGAGGGATCAGTTTAGCCGGCTTAATCAGCAGGGCATGTCTGTGGCAGAGTTTGAGGCCACTTTTACTAGTTTGTCCAGGTTTGCACCTGAGTTGGTGGCGTCCGAAGAACGCCGTTGCTACGAGTTTGAGCGGAAGTTGAGGCGGGGCCTCAAGCTGAGAGTTGGTGGGTCTTACATCCGAGAGTATAGACACCTAGTGGATGCTGCAGCTCATATGGAGCTCATGATGCAGGAGGAGGATGAGGGACAGAGAGGCTCCAAGAGGGGCCAAGATAGCCAGGGTGATGGCAAGAGACAGAGGGGTTCTAACCCTCAGCAGTCTCAGGGAGGAGTTGCCAGATCGACCTTTCCGGTACCGAGTGTAGGATCGGGGAGAGGTAGTCAGGGAGGCCTGACTTGTTTTGCGTGTGGCCAGCTGGGTCACAAGTCTTCAGTTTGCCCGCAGAAGGGAGGGAGTCAGCGAGTTGCTTCTTCTTCAGCTAGATCTCAGGGCCAGAGTCAGGGCAGAGGCCAGCCTTTGTCTTGCTATCAGTGTGGTCAGCCTGGGCACCTGAAGAGGTATTGCCCGCAGTTGAGTGCTACTTCGGGAGCGTCTGGTTCTAGGCAGACGCAGGATTTTCAGCCAGCTCAGTCTGTGTAGGCCTCGAGGGCCAATCCGGGAGCTTCGTCATCCCAGTCTGTGCAGCAGTCTTTTGCTCCGAGAGGTGAGCAGGTAGACCAGGGGCCTACGGGGCGCGTGTATGCTGTTACCGCGCAGGATTTAGTATCGGCTCCATCGGTAGTGAGAGGTACTTTTCTGTTTTGCAACTCGGTTGCTAGTGTGTTGATAGACACGGGTGCATCTCATTCTTTTGTATCTGCTGCATTTGCATCTGTTTTGGAATTGGAGTTAGCACAGTTAGCATCTCCTATTTGTGTGGTGTCACCTCTTGGTGGTGAGTTGATTCTGAAATAGGGTATTAGAGGCTGTGATATAGAGGTCGCCGACTATAGGCTTCCTTTTCCGTTTGTCGTCATGCCCATGAAGGGCTTTGCTGTTATTTTGGGTATGGACTGGCTATCGTCATACCGGGCTGTTATCGATTGCTACCGCCAGAGGGTCACGTTATGTACCTTGAGCGGGGAGTGGTTCCATTTCTTGGGAGACCGGGTTGGTAGTGTTTTGCCACCGGGGTATGATTCGCGAGGGCGGAGTGAGCTTAGTGGTTTACTTGCTAGCTTTGAGAGTGGTGAGTGTGTTGAGACCCAGATTGTGTTGCCGAGGGTGGTTTGTGAGTACTCGGATGTCTTTCCCGAAGATCTTGTTAGTTTGCCACCTCACCGAGAGATAGAGTTCTCTATTGATTTAGTGCCTGGCACGGCGCCGATTTCTATGGCACCTTACCGTTTTGCTCCAGCAGAGTTGGTTGAGTTGAAAGTTCAGCTCCAGGAATTGCTAGATAAGGGTTTTGTTCACCCTAGTGTTTCGCCGTGGGGAGCACCGGCCCTCTTTGCTAAAAAGAAAGATGGTGCCTTGAGATTGTGTATAGACTACCGGCAGTTGAATCGGGCTACGGTTAAGAATAAGTACCCTATGCCCCGTATAGATGATTTGTTTGACCAGTTGAAGGGTTCCCGTTGTTTCTCTAAGATAGACTTGAGATCGGGTTACCACCAGTTGAGGGTCAGGGAGGAGGATGTTCCTAAGACGGCATTCCGTACGCAGTATGGCCATTATGAATTTCTGGTGATGCCATTTGGGCTTACCAATGCACCAGCAGTCTTTATGGACTTGATGAACCGGATTTTCCGGGAGTTCTTAGATCGATTTGTGGTTGTCTTCGTGGACGACATTCTTATCTATTCGCCTTCTGAGGAAGAGCACGAGGAACACTTGAGAGTGGTGCTTGAGTTGCTTAGAGCCCATAGGCTGTATGCCAAGTTTGGGAAGTGTGAGTTTTGGCTAGGAGAGATGAAATTCTTAGGCCACGTGGTATCCGGGGAAGGGGTGTCTGTTGATGCATCCAAGATTGAGGCAGTGCAAGATTGGGCATAGCCTAAGAGTGTGTTCGAGATCCGCAGTTTTCTAGGATTAGCTGGGTATTACCGCTGGTTTGTGAAAGATTTCTCCAGGTTAGCGTCACCATTGACTAGACTGACTCGAAAGGGAGTCAAGTTTGTGTGGAGTGAGACTTGTGAAAAGTCGTTCCAAGAGCTAAAAGTTAGATTGACCACCGCTCCGGTGTTGATTATTCCGGAGAGAGGGTTGGGTTATGCGGTTTATTGTGATGCCTCACGAGAGGGTTTGGGTTGTGTGTTGATGCAAGAGGGGAAAGTGGTAGCTTATGGCTCACGTCAGTTGAAAATACACGAGAAGAATTACCCTACACACGACCTAGAGTTAGCGGCTGTGATCTTTGCCTTGAAAATCTGGAGGCACTACCTTTATGGTGAGAAATTCGAGGTGTTCTCGGACCACAAGAGTTTGAAGTATCTGTTTACACAGAGAGACTTGAATTTGAGGCAGAGGAGGTGGATGGAGTTCATCGAGGATTATGACTTTGAGTTGCATTATCATCCGGGAAAGGCCAATGTTGTGGCCGATGCCCTTAGTAGGAAATCCATTAGTGATGTAGCTAGTATAGCCATCCGAGAATGGGAGATGATGGGAGTACTGGGCGAGTTTGATTTGCTACTGGGCGAATCTGTTGAGGCTGCGGCCTTGTTTTCTGTTGTTGCGCAGCCTACACTTGTGACTAGAGTGTTAGAGGCACAGAGAGGTGACCTTGAGGTAGAATCCCTTCGAGAGAAGATCTCCAGTGGGAAAGTTGAGAAGGGTTTGACGGTGTATCCCGACTTGAGTGTGAGATACCGAGACCGTTTGTTTGTACCGGAGTCTTGCCGAGAGGAAGTACTCCGAGAGTTTCATCATTCGCGCCTTGCGGTGCATCCGGGAGGTACTAAGATGTATCGGGATTTGGGTCGCCAGTTTTGGTGGCGGGGTATGAAGAGAGATGTGGCTGTTTTCGTATCGAAGTGCCTTACTTGCCAGCAAGTGAAGGCCGAGCATCAGAGGCCAGCGGGTTTGTTGCAACCCTTGCCTATTGCCGAGTGGAAGTGGGAGCATGTCACTATGGACTTCGTTGTAGGTCTTCCGAGGACTCAGCGGGGTAGTGATGCTATTTGGGTGGTTGTAGACCGGTTGACTAAGTCGGCGCACTTTATTCCTATGCGCGTGAGAGACTCGGTGGATCATCTTGCCGACTTGTATATTCGGGACATAGTGAGATTGCACGGGGTCCCAGTGACGATCGTCTCAGATAGAGATCCTCGTTTTACTGCTAGGTTGTGGCAGAGTTTGCAGAGTGTCTTGGGTACTAAGTTGACCTTTAGTACGGCTTATCACCCTCAGACTGACGGGCAGTCCGAGCGTACTATTCAGATCCTTGAGGATATGCTTCGGGGTTGTGTCCTTGACTTCAGTGGGACGTGGGAGAGGCACTTACCCTTGGTAGAGTTTGCCTACAACAACAGTTTTCAGTCTAGTATCGGTATGGCACCATTTGAGGCCTTGTATGGCCGACCGTGTAGGTCTCCAGTGTGTTGGGCCGAGGTGGGTGATGCACCTTTGTTGGGTCCGAAGTTGGTTAGGGAGACGACGGAGAAAGTTGAGCTTATCCGTAGGAGGCTTGTTACAGCCCAGAGCCGACAAAAGAGTTATGCCGACCGTAGAAGGAGGCCTTTGGCGTTTGAGGTAGGTGATCATGTCTTTCTGAAGATATCACCTAGGCGAGGCTTGATGATGTTTGGGAAGAGTGGGAAGTTATCCCCTCGGTTTATTGGTCCTTTTGAGACCCTTGAGAGGATTGGCGAGGTTGCTTATCGGTTAGCTTTACCGCCGCAGTTGTCCGGAGTGCATGACGTGTTTCATGTGAGTATGCTTCGGAAGTATGAGCCAGATCCATCACATGTGTTGGATTGGACCGATTTAGAGGTAGATGAGGATGCCTCGTATGAGGAGAGACCGGTTCGGGTCTTGGATAGGCGGGATCAGGTCCTGCGTGGCAAGACTATTCCTTTGGTGAAAGTCTTGTGGAAACATCACGGAGTGGAGGAAGCCACTTGGGAACGTGAGTTGGAAGTCCGCGAAAAATATCCGGACTTGTTTGTTGATATATAGTCTTGTATTGAAATTTTGAACTATTGTTGAACTTAAGAGCTTTTATATATGTCTTAAGTTGTGAAACATTGAAAATGCTTTGGTTTATTGGAAGTATGTTTTGGAACTTGCCTCATATGGAAGTTGAATGTAACATTATATATGTTGAATATATTGTTGAAATTGGAAAGATAATGCGTAATGTTGATGCATGTTGTGAAATGCCTCTGTTTGAGAGATGGGATGACCGGTAATTGGTCGAATTGTTGAATGTTAAAATATAACATTGTTTAAAATGGAGGAAAACTCGTTTTTGAAAACTTGTGCTTAATTTCGATGACGAAATTCTTTAAGGGGGGGGAGGTTATAGCGATCCCGGGTTTACCCTTGTTATACAGTGATCCGGACATGTGTCCGTGGATGTTGGTAGTTGTTTATTATCTTGTTTACATCCTTTTTTTCTTAGTATTTGAGTTATGGGATGTAACACCCTCAAAAAAATAACATTAATCCCTTCAAATAAGACATGCGTTGATATGTAAAAGTTCCACATTCTTCCATTTATCAGAATTTCATTACATAAGTATTACACGTTAACAACAAAAGTAAATGCCCTACGGGCTTACAGCTTTCCAAGTTATCACTTGGTTACAAAGGAGAGTATTAACTCGGTTACACATTAAGCCCTTGGCTTGAATTTACATGTAATACATCAAAAGGAAAATAAGGCAACAAAAGTATGTCTTGCCCCTAGCCTCCCAAGCTATGTCCTTAGAGGCGGCATGCTACCTGTACCTGAAAATGATGTCCCCATATAGGGTGAGCCACAGCCCAGTAGAAATACACTAAACCAACCATGAACAATGACTAAAAGATTAGCAATCGATAGATGGCCAACACAGATACTTTCACATAAATCACATATTTATGTCATACGACTTATGAGTCCAAGTTACTTTTCATTTTCCCTTTTTCAACAGATAGACATATAAGCTCTATCCACATTCTCAACAGATATGTATAAAAACTATATCCCACATTCACAGATAAGCACATAAGCTATATCCACATTCTCAACAGATATGTATAACAACAATATCCCATATTCACAGATAAGCATATGAGCTATATCACTACTACAACAGATAAGCATATGAGCTATATCAACATTCCAATAGATAAGCATATCACACATCAACAGATAAGCATATTAGCTGTATCCACACTTCACTAGACAAGCATATGAGCTGTATCTACACTTCACTAGACAAGCATATGAGCTGTATCTACACTTCACTAGACAAGCATATGAGCTGTATCTACGGAGTTCATCCCCCATCTCCTCCCAATCCTATCCGGTTTAGAGGTACATCCCCCATCTTCCCCTAAGCCGCGGAGTACATCCCCCATCTCCTCCTCTACACATTGCATATAAACACAAAGGTTCTATACACAATATAACGCATGTAAACACAGAATCACATACGCAATCAATCAATACATAAAGTTAATGTATTCTACCAACCGTCTGCACATAATGCATATAAACACACTGGTCATATACACAATCACTCAATACATAAAGTTAATGTATTCTATCAATCGTCATACTCTATGACACATCCGATTGATTAGTTTTAGTTTGCCTAATCATCATGCATTGTCTACAACAATCAACACTACCCTCCACCGGTAGCCCAAAGCAATTATTTCTAAGCAGGAAATAAATGCACAAATGGATAATATATCAACATTTTCAATTCAATTCCTCGTTTTCTTCAACTAATTATATGCATTAATTAATTTAAACCAATTAGGGCAAATTACCATAATTCACAAAACAACCCTAGGGTTCCATTTCCATCAATGTACCAACATCGATCTCATTTCTCTATGCCTAACATGCATATAGGTTTATATATTTAAAACCCTGACTTTTTGTAAAATTACACAAAAGCCCAAACTTTCACCAAATTACCAAACCAACCCCAACATCTCAAAATACTAAAATTTAAAGACAAAATCCATAGAGAGGAGTAGGATATCTCTACCTTGAAGTTTGAGCCAAAAAGGAGATGAAGACTCAAAGATCAACGTGTTCCAAATCCCAACTTTTTCAGATTAAAACAAAGCTCTCAACGCCCTCTATCTTTTTAACAAAGGCCCTTGGCTAGATTCACACTCTAGGGAGATCAATTCTTAGAGAGAGTGTAAGTTTAGAGAGAGAGAGTCTCGGATCTAGGGTTTGATCAAAAAAAGAAAGTGAAAAAGTGATGTTCAAAAACGCTACTGTCCGCTGATATAAAACACGCTCGCTCGAGCGAAGACTTTGTCGCTCGAGCGACCAGACACAGAGAACTCTCGCTCGAGCCAAGAAGTTCTCGCTTGAGCCAAAAACTCAGAAGTGCGCTCGAGCGAAAGAATGCTCGCTCGAGCCAACAACTCAAACCCTCAGGTCTGCAACCAGAAGCACGCTCGAGCGACATACCTCTCGCTCGAGCGAAGAACAAACCAGACCGCTCGAGCCAAGAAAAACTCGCTCGAGCCAAGAAATGCAACTCTCAGGTCCAGAACCAGACGCAATCGCTCGCTCGAGCGAAGCCACTCTGGCTCGATCCACCAGACACAAACTCAACTCTCGCTCGAGCGACCAACTCCTCGCTCGAGCGAAGGTCCAAAAATCTGGGCAGCAGCACAAGGCTCCCAAACGCAACCAACCTGTAACACACCTGCCCAACACATCCTATAACTCAATATTCAAAGTAGTAACAGATGTAAACAAGACAATAATCAATTACTAACATCCACGGACACATGTCCGGATCACTGTTCAACAAGGGTAAACCCGGGATCGCTATAACCTCCCCCCCCTTAAAGAATCTCGTCCCCGAAATTAAGGATACGCCAAAACACAAGGCCAATTAATCACAGAGCATTCAACAACCGAGTCCCCCCAGAAAGAAATTACTTTCACAACAAACCTCCGACTTACTCTTAGCAAGGAAGATACTAACCAAGGGAACACATTCTAAACGACCACACCTTAGGCATGCAAGCCTCAACAAACCAAACTTCCCCCGAAACAATTCACCAACGACCGACTAGCACTCCAAGCTAAGTCACTACTCAACACCACGACCAAAGCAAATCTTTAGAGTAGATAATAAGAAAACATTTTCTTGTTCAAGAGGCATTTCCCAAAGATGTTTAAATTTTCAACGTTGACGTTCCGGAATAAATCTTGCATGTGCCATACGAAAATTCAGAAGCTTTGCAAACATTTTTCACAAATACGGTGTTACCCAGAACGCAGAGTCATCCACAGTTTATTTGCCCGAAAGATTAATCAGGAATTCTTTAAAGTCCTTGAATTAAATCAACTTTTCAACAATACATCTAGACGGTCCCAAACACTAGGAAAAGTTTGTTTTCCATTTCTTTCCAAAGTGACGCTATCAACAACCATCACTCACATGGTGATGCCACAACCAACATGGGACACAACATTTCTATAATGATAGTTAATAGAAACAACAGCAGTACTATCAACACATAAGGTATAAATACGGCTCAGGACCTGGCCAACAACCAAATGAGATCACATCTCATCCTCACAATATCCCCCTTTAACACACAAATGATACACATCTTAGTGCTGTATCAATATCAAACCAAACATCATACATACATAATGTATAAAAGCCAATCATTCACAATGATCAATTAATACATATATTAGATGTATTATTCCAACCGTCTGATTCTACGCCAAAACATGTTCGATTAGTTTCAGTTTTCCCTAATCAACATACAAAATTTACAACCAACGAGACTAAACTCAAGGTGACCAATGCCAACCCGAAACCCGTTACCGACAAGCTAACTAATCAACTCAATAAACTCTACACTCAGTAATCCACACACTGATGTGCCACTCTAGCCACTGACCCCAACCACGGAGTTCTCTACACAAACCACAAATTGTGGAACCTCTCCGGATCTCCTAAAACTAAACCGCATCAACACTATGTCTAAGGGAATCACCATTCCCCGCCATGGCTATCTAGCAAGCCTGCTCACTTCATTGACCAAAGACCGACATGGTCAACCTCAATCACAACAACCCGAACACGAAGGACCACCTTGACCAACGCTATACTCACTACTTTAGAACATAAACTGCCCTTCCTTCAAAGAATGCTACCAGCATCCACTCACAACCCAAACCCAACAATTGATAACCAATCACAACTCGAACGCTACCCCTATACAACCAATGGGGTTACCACGGACTCACTGACTAGCAAGACCCAAAACACGAACCGACATACAGGTACCATTTCTACTAACTCGAGATACAAATCTCACATTCCCTCGAACATTCTCACATAGTCTTGCCAACTCCGCGCAATTCTCGCAACCATCACATCTAACCATCACATCAAATCTCCACATCTTGCCTGCCACCCATCCCGAGAGTACCCTCCAGAGGCCCAGCCTCCGTGCTAAACCACTAGTCAAAACTACCGCTAGGCAACCATCATAAACCAAACCCCGACACCACTACAGGTCGCTGACAAGGCTTTCAAGGATTTACTCTTCTAACTATCCAGCAGAGTAAAGGTTCTCACTCTCCTTGCCATTAACCCACATCTCCATCCGCAAACACCATACCATTGTGACTCCATCCACGGATCACACCCCAACTACGGACTGTACACCCAATCAACCCTTACGATGGCATCTCCCGACCTAACCAGTGTTAAGGTACAAACCTATCACATTTGATCAAAATAAAGGAGCGCCAAAACTTAGGAAATACCCATATACTACTGCCTGAGATATAGCACCAACTGCTTACAATACAACACTCCCCCACACAACAATCACGACCTTATATAGGGACTAACATCCCCTCACTTAAAACGGCCAATCAGCACACCTGTAATCTCGGCAATGCTACTTACCACGAAGGTACAAGTCCAACCTTAACAAAATTATACGCTATGCCCCCGTAGGACACCATATCAAATACGTGCTACATCTAGTACTAATCGCACACTTCACATCCTCTCCAATATTGCCTTGGCTAGGACACGCACCCCTCGGTGGTTCTTTCAAATTTGAAAACATGGCTCCTCAGCCCTCATCTTTCCCAATCAAGTCACACGCCTAATACCAAAAAAAAAAAATTTTGTGGTTTTACAGCAACTTTATACATTAATAAAACTTCAGAGCTACAACATGCTCCAATTCACCCATTCCAGGGAAATTAACAAACAAAGCACATATGTACACATATAGACAAACAAACAGTTTAGATGTTTCAACATTCCCAAAACACATTGGTTACACAACGGAACCCAATGATCACAAACGATAATTCACCGATTACAAAACGGATTAGCCAAAACGAAACCAACCCCTCGGTATTACCACCACTGCTGTCCCTCGCTGGACCACCAAAATTGATCATCTCCAAACACAAGACAACTTACGAGTTTACTAACCATGGACAAGAACTACCGACGTGCCCCCTCTGTCCACACCTGGAACAACTACGAACTTCCCCAACTGGGGCTTGGGAACTCGACTCTACTGAGGCCCTCGCAATCTGGCCTGCTAGTCCCCCAAAACGATACTGTTCCTGCTTAGTCGAATGAAACTGAGTCTGGCTAGGTTGCAAAACCCCTAAAGAATTCCCCGGCTGAGTACAGAAACGCCGAATATGACCCGGCTGATTACACATCCAACAAGTAGGCGGTGCCTGAGCACGAGACTGGCTCAGAATCTGGGCTGATGAAGACCCCAACAACTGCCTCCCCACTGAGCATTTGATCGACCCAAAACCCGGTTGGTCAGTTGATCCTGGTGGTACGGCTACTGGTTGAACTACTAACCCTGCCCTCTTCCTCTGTGGGCAACCCGAAACCTTGTGGCCCAGAAGACCACATTTGAAACAAACGACATTCTTCTGTTTACGTTCTCCCGAACCCAAATCCGACACTGGAAGGGTGGTTCTAGCCCGACCTCCCTGTTGCGGGTTTAAACCCCTTTGCCTCTTAAAAGGTCTACCAACACCCTGAGTCACGGGAGTTGCCGAGATGGCTCTTTCCCCACTATGCCCCATTGCTAGCACCGCAACCTCTACATGGGCAGCTGCCTCAACAAGCACACTATATCTTTTATGCCAAGACCCCATTATCCTCACACGGATGTCGTCACGCAGCTTACTCTCAAACTCGAAACAACGCAAGTCCTCCGTCTCCACCAATTCTGGAGTAAACCTCGACAGATTAGCAAACCACCTTTCGAACCGCACCAAAGGTGTAGTACCTTGGCGTAACTCCACAAATTGTTTCCGCAACTCTTCCCGAGCGGAAGGAGGGAAATCACAACTTCCTCGCCTAGGCATCCTAGTAAAAGTAACAGAGACACGTTAGCACACTCATACATGTGCCAAAGCTAAACACTCACGTCCTAATACATGGACAACTGAAATTCACTCCACGTAAGCACATAAACACATAAGCACTTTATGAATTTCATTTCCGGATAATGATAGTCCCGAGGCGTTACTAGAGTTCTGGTTAGAAACAGCATTGATCAAGTGCTTTTCCAACTAGACTCCCAGAAACCCAAGGATCCAATCAACATCCTAGAAACTAAATCCCATACCCACATAGTCACATAAACATGTTATCAATTTAAACACATAGTATATGACACTACTACCAAGTCTCTATCAAGCGAGACAAACCCGTTGTGATCCTAATCACTTCCCACGTACCCAAAGTATTCGAACCCGGTACGCTCTGATACCAAGTTGTAACGCCCTCAAAAAAAATAACATTAATCCCTTCAAATAAGACATGCGTTGATATGTAAAAGTTCCACATTCTTCCATTTATCAGAATTTCATTACATAAGTATTACACGTTAACAACAAAAGTAAATGCCCTACGGGCTTACAGCTTTCCAAGTTATCACTTGGTTACAAAGGAGAGTATTAACTCGGTTACACATTAAGCCCTTGGCTTGAATTTACATGTAATACATCAAAAGGAAAATAAGGCAACAAAAGTATGTCTTGCCCCTAGCCTCCCAAGCTATGTCCTTAGAGGCGGCATGCTACCTGTACCTGAAAATGATGTCCCCATATAGGGTGAGCCACAGCCCAGTAGAAATACACTAAGCCAACCATGAACAATGACTAAAAGATTAGCAATCGATAGATGGCCAACACAGATACTTTCACATAAATCACATATTTATGTCATACGACTTATGAGTCCAAGTTACTTTTCATTTTCCCTTTTTCAACAGATAGACATATAAGCTCTATCCACATTCTCAATAGATATGTATAAAAACTATATCCCACATTCACAGATAAGCACATAAGCTATATCCACATTCTCAACAGATATGTATAACAACAATATCCCATATTCACAGATAAGCATATGAGCTATATCACTACTACAACAGATAAGCATATGAGCTATATCAACATTCCAATAGATAAGCATATCACACATCAACAGATAAGCATATTAGCTGTATCCACACTTCACTAGACAAGCATATGAGCTGTATCTACACTTCACTAGGCAAGCATATGAGTTGTATCTACACTTCACTAGACAAGCATATGAGCTGTATCTACGGAGTTCATCCCCCATCTCCTCCCAATCCTATCCGGTTTAGAGGTACATCCCCCATCTTCCCCTAAACCGCGGGGTACATCCCCCATCTCCTCCTCTACACATTGCATATAAACACAAAGGTTCTATACACAATATAACGCATGTAAACACAGAATCACATACGCAATCAATCAATACATAAAGTTAATGTATTCTACCAACCGTCTACACATAATGCATATAAACACACTGGTCATATACACAATCACTCAATACATAAAGTTAATGTATTCTATCAATCGTCATACTCTATGACACATCCGATTGATTAGTTTTAGTTTGCCTAATCATCATGCATTGTCTACAACAATCAACACTACCCTCCACCGGTAGCCCAAAGCAATTATTTCTAAGCAGGAAATAAATGCACAAATGGATAATATATCAACATTTTCAATTCAATTCCTCGTTTTCTTCAATTAATTATATGCATTAATTAATTTAAACCAATTAGGGCAAATTACCATAATTCACAAAACAACCCTAGGGTTCTATTTCCATCAATGTACCAACATCAATCTCATTTCTCTATGCCTAACATGCATATAGGTTTATATATTTAAAACCCCGACTTTTTGTAAAATTACACAAAAGCCCAAACTTTCACCAAATTACCAAACCAACCCCAACATCTCAAAATACTAAAATTTAAAGACAAAATCCATAGAGAGGAGTAGGATATCCCTACCTCGAAGTTTGAGCCAAAAAGGAGATGAAGACTCGAAGATCAACGTGTTCCAAATCCTAACTTTTTCAGATTAAAACAAAGCTCTCAACGCCCTCTATCTTTTTAACAAAGGCCCTTGGCTAGATTCACACTTTAGGGAGATCAATTCTTAGAGAGAGTGTAAGTTTAGAGAGAGAGAGTCTCGGATCTAGGGTTTGATCAAAAAAAGAAAGTGAAAAAGTGATGTTCAAAAACGCTACTGTCCGCTGATATAAAACACGCTCGCTCGAGCGAAGACTTTGTCGCTCGAGCGACCAGACACAGAGAACTCTCGCTCGAGCCAAGAAGTTCTCGCTTGAGCCAAAAACTCAAAAGTGCGCTCGAGCGAAAGAATGCTCGCTCGAGCCAACAACTTAAACCCTCAGGTCTGCAACCAGAAGCACGCTCGAGCGACATACCTCTCGCTCGAGCGAAGAACAAACCAGACCGCTCGAGCCAAGAAATGCAACTCTCAGGTCCAGAACCAGACGCAATCGCTCGCTCGAGCGAAGCCACTCTGGCTCGATCCACCAGACACAAACTCAACTCTCGCTCGAGCGACCAACTCCTCGCTCGAGTGAAGGTCCAAAAATCTGGGCAGCAGCACAAGGCTCCCAAACGCAACCAACCTGTAACACACCTGCCCAACACATCCTATAACTCAATATTCAAAGTAGTAACAGATGTAAACAAGACAATAATCAATTACTAACATCCACGGACACATGTCCGGATCACTGTTCAACAAGGGTAAACCCAGGATCGCTATATGGGATATGTTGGGCAGGTTTGTTACAGGGTGGTTGAGTTTAGAAACCAAAACTAGTTGCCTAGATTTTGACCTGTCCGCTCGAGCGGGGGTTTTGGCGCTCGAGCGGGAATTGCACCCATCCAGTATTTTTCTGTGCAGTGCTGGACGCTCAAGCGTGGGATTGGCCGCTCGAGCGGGGTGTGTGAGTGACGCTCGAGCGGGGAGTTGGAAGCTCGAGCGGAGACCTGGTTCTGTAAAAGTTCTGGGAGTGTGTATTCGCCACTCGAGCGGGATTGTTGGCGCTCGAGCGGGAGTCTGTGAGTGACGCTCGAGCGGGGTGTTTTACGCTCGAGCGGGGCGACTGGGTTTAAGATCCGTGGTTTGACTTTTCAAATCACTTTTTCACTTTCTCTTCTCTCTCCTACTTTTCCAAAAACACCATTGTTGAGCCTCTCACTCTAGAACTCAACCTTCTCTCTAGGTTTTGATCTAGTATGAGTGATTTGCTCATCTTTGGCCTTTACAAAAAGGTTGTTGATCGTCGAGGGCTACTTTTTAATCTGAAAATTTCGAGTTTTGGAGCACGTTGGGTTTTGTCATCTTCTCCTTTGAGGCTCCGAATTTGAGGTAGGGATATCCTACTCCTCTCTATGGATTTTGTCTTTAAATTTTGGTATTTTGAGATGTTGGGGTTGGTTTGGTAATTTTGTGAAAGTTTGGGGCTCTTGTGTTATTTTTACAAAAGTTGGGGTGTTATTTATAATAAACCTAAATGCATGTTTGTCGTAGAGAAGTGAAATAAATGTTGAATCATTGATGAAAATGAGACCTAAGGGTTGAAATGGTAATTATGGAAAATGACCTAATTACACCATTTGATTAATTGGGATAATTAATTGTGAGGAACGAGGAAATGAAGTGAAAATGTAGAGATTGGGAAAGTATGGGGTTAAAGGGTGTAGTTGAATTATCTATCACTCACCGAAATGAAATGTTAATTAAATATCCATTTGTGCATTTATTTTCTGTTTAGAAATAACTGCTTTGGGCTATCGGTGGAGGATAGTCGTGATTGTTGTAGACAATGCATGATGATTAGACAAATTGAAACTAATCACTCGAATGTGTCATTGAGATTGACGATTGAAAGAATACATTAAATTTATGTATTGTGTGATGATGTGTATAATTGTTGTTTATATGCATTGTGATGTGTTAGAGGAGATAGGGGATGTACTCCACGGTTTAGGGGAAGATAGGGGATGGACCTCTAAACCGGATGTGTTGGGAGGAGATAGGGGATGGACTCCATAGATAGAGCTCATATGCTTATCTATTATTGTGTTGACAGAGCTCATATGCTTGTCATTGGAAGTGTGATAGTGCTCATATGCATATCTGTGGAAGTGATGATATAGCTTGTATGCTTATCTGTTGTTGTGTGATATAGCTCGTATGCTTATCTAATATGATATGGGAAGTGTTTGATATGAGTTATTGTCTCATATGAATTGTTTGGCCAGGTTCTGAGCCATGGTTGAAATTTGAGAATTGAAAGAAATTGGAAAATGAGTTGTACCATGGACTTGTATGTCATGAAAATGTAAAGTGTGATAAAGGACAGAATCTGTGTGGACCAACTATCAACTGCTAATCTTTTAGTCATTGTTCATATTTGGTTTAGTGTATTTCTACTGGGCTGTGGCTCACCCTATATGGGAACATCATTTTCAGGTACAGGTAGCATGCCACCTCCAAGGACATAGCTTGGGAGGCTGGAGGTGGACATACTTTTGTCGTTTTACTTTTGATGTATTACATGTAAATTCAAGCCAAGGGCTTAAGGTGTAATTGAGTTAGTACTCTTTTGTTGTAACCAAGTGTTAACTTGGAAAGATGTAAGCCCGTAGGGCATTTTGCTTTTGTTGTTAACATGTAATACTTTTGTAATGAAACTCTGATGAATAGAAGAATGTGGTTATTTCATATGTTAATGAATGTCTTATTTGATGGGTTTAATGTTACTTTTTGAGGGCGTTAAAGTTAAGGTATAGCGGTTCCTGGATTGAACTTCCATTTGTAATTTTATGCAACTTTCATACTTATTTTTATTCAACTTCCATTTTTATTCAATTTACTTTTCTATTAAACTTCCTTTTTTATTTAATTTCAAAATAGATCGTTAAGGTATATTGGTTTTTTGAATGAACTTCCATTTTTAATTTTCTGCAACTTCCATTTTTATTTTTATATAACTTCCTTTTTCATTCTAGTTTCTTTTCTACTAAACTTCCTTTTATATTTAATTTCCAAATAGATCGTTAAGGTATAGGAGTTTCCGGACTGAATTTCCATTTTTAATTTTCTGCAACTTCCATTTTTATTTTTATTCAACTTCCATTTTTATTTAGTTTACTTTTCTATTAAACTTCCTTTTTTATTTAATTTCCAAATAGATCGTTAAGGTATTGTGGTTTCGTGAATGAACTTCCATTTTTAATTTTCTGCAACTTTCATTTTTATTTTTTTTCAACTTCCATTTTTATTCAAGTTATTTTTCTATTCAACTTCCTTTTTTATTTAATTTCCAAATAGATCGTTAAGGTATAGTGGTTTCTTGAATGAACTTCCATTCTTAATTTTCTGCAACTTCCATTTTTATTTTTATTTAACTTCCATTTTTGTTCAGGTTTCTTTTCTATTCAACTTCTTTTTTCATTTAATTTCCAAATAGATCGTTAAGGTATAGTGGTTTCTGGATTGAACTTCCATTTTTAATTTTCTGCAACTTCCACTTTTATTTTTATTCAACTTCCATTTTTATTCAATTTACTTTTCTATTAAACTTCCTTTTTTATTTAATATCCAAATAGATCGTTAAGGTATAGTGGTTTCTTGAATGAACTTTCATTTTTATTTTTATTTGACTTCAAATTTTATTCAAGTCATTTTTCAATTCAACTTCCTTTTTTATTTAATTTCCAAATACATCGTTAAGGTACAGGGGGTTTCTTGAATGAACTTCCAATTTTAGTTTTCTGCAACTTCCATTTTTTTTTATTCAACTTCTTTTTTTCTTCAAGTTTTTTTTTCTATTCAATATCCTTTTTTATTTAATTTCCAAATAGATCGTTAAGGTATAGTGGTTTCTGGAATGAACTTTCATTTTTAATTTTATGCAACTTTCACATTTATTTTTATTCAACTTCCATTTTTATTGAATATACTTTTCTATTAAACTTCCTTTTTTATTTAATTTCCAAATAGATCGTTAAGGTATTGTGGTTTCTCGAATGAACTTCCATTTTAAATTTTCTTCAACTTCCATTTTTATTTTTATTTTACTTCCTTTTTGAATCAAGTTTCTTTTCTACTCAACTTCCTTTTTTATTTAATTTCCAAATAGATCGTTAAGGTATAGTGGTTTCTGCATTGAACTTCCATTTTTAATTTTATGCAACTTTAATTTTTATTTTTATTCAATTTCCATTTTTATTCAATATACTTTTCTATTAAACTTCCCTTTTTATTTAATTTCCAAATAGATCGTTAAGGTATAGTGGTTTCTTGAATGAACTTCCATTTTTAATTTTCAGCAACTTCCATTTTTATTTTTATTTAACTTCCTTTTTCATTCTACTTCATTTTCTTCTCAACTTCCTTTTTTATTTAATTTCCAAATAGATCGTTAAGGTATAGTGGTTCCTGGATTGAACATCCATTTTTAATTTTATGCAACTCTCATTTTTATTTTTATTAAACTTCCATTTTTATTCAATTTACATTTCTGTTAAACTTCCTTTTTTATTTAATTTCCAAATAGATCGTTAAGGTATTGTGGTTTCTTGAATGAACTTCCATTTTTAATTTTCTGCAACTTTCATTTTTATTTTTATTTAACTTCCTTTTTCATTCAAGTTTGTTTTCTACTCAACTTCCTTTTTTATTTAATTTCCAAATAGATAGTTAAGGTATAGTGGTTTCTGGATTGAACTTCCATTTTTAATTTTATGCAACTTTCAATTTTATTATATTCAACTTCCATTTTTATTCAATTTCCTTTTCTATTAAACTTCCTTTTTTATTTAATTTCCAAATAGATCGTTAAGGTACAGTGGTTTTTTGAATTAACTTCAATTTTTAATTTTCTGCAACTTCCATTTTTATTTTTATTCAACTTCCATTTTTATTTAAGTTATTTTTCTACTCAACTTCCTTTTTTACTTAATTTACAAATAGATCGTTAAGGTATAGTGGTTTCTTGAATGAACTTCCATTATTAATTTTCTGCAACTTCCATTTTTATTTTTATTTAACTTCCTTTTTTGTTCAGTTTTCTTTTCTACTCAACTTCCTTTTTTATTTAATTTCCAAATAGATCTTTAAGGTATAGTGGTTTCTGGATTGAACTTCCATTTTTAATTTTCTGCAACTTCCACTTTTATTTTTATTCAACTTCCATTTTTATTCAATTTACTTTTGTATTAAGCTTTCTTTTTTATTTAATTTCCAAATAGATAGTTAAGGTATAGTAGTTTCTTTAATGAATTTCCATTTTTATTTTCTTCAACTTCCATTTTTATTTTTATTTGACTTCCAATTTTATTCAAGTCATTTTTCTATTCAACTTCCTTTTTTATTTAAATTCCAAATGCATCGTTAAGGTATAGTGGTTTCTTGAATGAACTTCCATTTTTCATTTTCTGCAACTTTCATTTTTATTTTTATTCAACTTCCATTTTTATTCAAGTTATTTTTCTATTCAACTTCCTTTTTTACTTAATTTCCAAATAGACCGTTAAGATATAGTGGTTTCTTGAACGAACTTCCATTCTTAATTTTCTGCAACTTCCATTTTTATTTTTATTTAACTTCCTTTTTTTTTCAGGTTTCTTTTCTACACAACTTCCTTTTTTATTTAATTTCCAAATAGATCGTTAAGGTATAGTTGTTTCTTGAATGAACTTCCATTTTTAATTTTCTGCAACTTTCATTTTTATTTTTATTCGACTTCCAATTTTATTCAAGTTATTTTTTTATTCAACTTCCTTTTTTATTTAATTTCCAAATACATCGTTGAGGTATAGTGGTTTCTTGAATGAACTTCCAATTTTAATTTTCTGCAACTTCCATTTTTATTTCTATTCATCTTCTTTTTTTCTTCAAGTTTTTTTTCTATTCAACTTCCTTTTTTATTTAATTTCCAAATAGATCGTTAAGGTATAGTGGTTTCTGGATTGAACTTCCATTTTTAATTTTATGCTACTTTCATTTTTATTTTTATTCAACTTACATTTTTATTCAATTTAATTTTCTATTAAACTTCCTTTTTTATTTAATTTCCAAATAGATCGTTAAGATATAGTGGTTTCTTTACTGAACTTCCATTTTTAATTTTATGCAACTTCCATTTTTATTTTTACTCAACTTCCAATTTTATTCAAGTTATTTTTCTATTCAACTTCCTTTTTTATTTAATTTCCAAATGGATCGTTAAGGTATAGTGGTTTCTTGAATGAACTTCCATTTTTATTTTTATTTAACTTCCTTTTTTAATCAAGTTTCTTTTCTACTCAACTTCCTTTTTTATTTAATTTCCAAATGGATCGTTAAGGTACAGTGGTTTCTGGATTGAACTTCAATTTTTAATTTTCTGCAACTTCCATTTTTATTTTACTTTCTTTTCATTCAAGTTTCTTTTCTACTCAACTTCCTTTTTTATTTAATTTCCAAATAGATCGTTAAGGTATAGTGGTTTCTGGATTGAACTTTCATTTTTAATTTTATGCAACTTTCATTTTTATTTTTATTCAACTTCCATTTTTATTCAATTTACTTTTCTATTCAACTTCCTTTTTTATTTAATTTCCAAATAGTTCGTTAAGGTATAGTGGTTTCTTGAATGATCTTCAATTTTTAATTTTCTGCAACTTCCATTTTTATTTTTGTTCGACTTCCATTTTTATTCAAGTTATTTTTCTATTCAACTTCCTTTTTAATTTAATTTCCAAATAGATTGTTAAGGTATAGTGGTTTCTTGAATGAACTTCCATTCTTAATTTTCTGCAACTTCCATTTTTATTTTTATTTAACTTCCTTTTTTGTTCAGGTTTTTTTTTTCTACTCAACTTCCTTTTTTATTTAATTTCCAAATAGATCGTTAAGGTATAGTGGTTTCTGGATTGAACTTCCATTTTTAATTTTCTGCAACTTCCACTTTTACTTTTATTCAACTTCCATTTTTGTTCAATTTAAATTTCTATTAAACTTCATTTTTTATTTAATTTCCAAATAGATCGTTAAGGTATAGTGGTTTCTTGAAAAAACTTCCATTCTTGATTTTCTGCAACTTCAATTTTTAATTTTATTTAACTTCCTTTTTTATTCAAGTTTCTTTTCTACTCAACTTCCGATTTTATTTAATTTCCAAATAGATCGTTACGGTATAGTGGTTTATTGAATGAACTTCTATGTTTAATTTTCTGCAACTGCCATTTTTATTTTTATTCGACTTCCATGTTTATTCAGGTCATTTTTCTATTCAACTTCCTTTTTTATTGAATTTCTAAATAGATCGTTAAGGTATAGTGGTTTCTCGAATGAACTTCCAATTTTAATTTTCTGCAACTTCCAGTTTTATTTCTATTCAAGTTTTTTTTTTTATTCAAGTTTCTTTTTTAATCAACTACCTATTTTATTTAATTTCTAAATAGATCGTTAGGGTATAGTGGTTTCCGGATTGAACTTCCATTTTTATTTTATGCAACTTTCACTTTTATTTTTATTCAACTTCCAATTTTCTTCAATTTACTTTTCTATTAAACTTCCTTTTTTATTTAATTTCCAAATAGATCGTTAAGGTATAGTGGTTTCTTGAATGAACTTCCATTTTTAATTTTCTACAACTTTCATTTTTATTTTTATTCAACTTCCATTTTTATTCAAGTTATTTTTCTATTCAACTTCGTTTTTTTATTTAATTTCCGAATAGATCATTAAGGTAAAATGATTTCTTGATTGAACTTCCATTCTTAATTTTATTCAACTTCCATTTTTATTTTTATTTAACTTCCTTTTTGGTTCAGGTTTCTTTTCTACTCAACTTCCTCTTTTATTTAATTTCCAAATAGATCGTTAAGGTATAGTGGTTTCTTGAATGAACTTCCAATTTTAGTTTTCTGCAACTTCCATTTTTATTTCTATTCAACTTCTTTTTTTCTTCATATTTTTTTTTCTATTAAACTTCCTTTTTTATTTAATTTCCAAATAGATCGTTAAGGTATATAGTGGTTTCTTGAATGAACTTCCATTCTTGATTTTCTGCAACTTCCATTTTTATTTTTATTTCACTTCCATTTTTATTCAATATACTTTTCTATTAAACTTCCTTTTTTATTTAATTTCCAAAAAGATCGTTAGGGTATAGTGGTTTCTTGAATGAACTTCCATTTTTAATTTTCAGCAACTTCCATTTTTATTTTTTTTTAACTTCCCTTTTCATTCAAGTTTCTTTTCTACTCAACTTCCTTTTTTATTTAATTTCCAAATAGATCGTTAAGGTACAGTGGTTTCTAGATTGAACTTCCATTTTTAATTTTATGCAACTTTCATTTTTATTTTTATTCAACTTCCATTTTTATTCAATTTCCTTTTCTATTAAACTTCCTTTTTCATTTAATTTCCTAATAGATCGTTAAGGTTTAGTGGTTTCTTGAATGAACATCAATTTTTAATTTTCTGCAACTTTCATTTTTATTTTTATTCCACTTCCATATTTATTCAAGTTATTTTTTTATTCAACTTCCTTTTTAATTTAATTTCCAAATAGATCGTTAAGGTATAGTGGTTTCTTGAATGAACTTCCATTCTTAATTTTCTGCAACTTCCATTTTTATTTTTATTTAACTTACTTTATTGTTCAGGTTACTTTTCTACTCAACTTCCTTTTTTATTTAATTTCCAAATAGATCGTTAGGGTATAGTGGTTTCTGGATTGAACTTCCATTTTTAATTTTCTGCAACTTCCACTTTTATTTTTATTCAACTTTCATTTTTATTCAATTTACTTTTATATTAAACTTCGTTTTTTATTTAATTTTCAAATAGATCGTTAAGGTATAGTGGTTTCTTGGATGAATTTTCATTTTTAATTTTCTGCAACTTCCATTTTTATTTTTATTTGACTTCCAATTTTATTCAAGTCATTTTTGTATTCAACTTCCTTTTTTATTTAATTTCCAAATACATCGTTATGGTATAGTGGTTTCTTGAATGAACTTCCAATTTTAATTTTCTACAACTTCCATTTTTATTTCTATTCAACTTCTTTTTTTATTTAAGTTTCTTTTCTATTCAACTTCCTTTTTTGTTTAATTTCCAAATAGATCATTATGGTATTGTGGTTTCTGGATTGAACTTCCATTTTTAATTTTATGCAACTTTCGTTTTTATTTTTATTCAACTTCCATTTTTATTCAATTTACTTTTCTATTGAACTTCCTTTTTTATTTAATTTCCAAATAGATCGTTCAGGTATAGTGATTTTTTTAATGAACTTTCATTTTTAATTTTATGCAACTTCCATTTTTATTTTTACTCAACTTCCATTTTTATTCAAGTTATTTTTCTATTCAACTTCCTTTTTTATTTAATTTCCAAATGGATCGTTAAGGTACAGTGGTTTCTTGAATGAACTTCCAGTTTTAATTTTCTGCAACTTTCATTTATATTTTTATTTTGCTTCCTTTTTCATTCAAGTTTCTTTTCTACTCAACTTCCTTTTTTATTTAATTTCCAAATAGATCGTTAAGGTATAGTGGTTTCTGCATTGAACTTCCATTTTTAATTTTATGCAACTTTAATTTTTTTTTATTCAACTTCCATTTTTATTCAATTTACTTTTCTATTTGACTTCCTTTTTATTTAATTTCCAAATAGATCGTTAAGGTATTGTGATTTTTTGAATGAACTTCCATTTTTAATTTTCTGCAACTTCCATTTTTATTTTTATTTAACTTCCTTTTTCATTCTAGTTCGTTTTCTACTCAACTTCCTTTTTTATTTAATTTCCAAATAGACCCTTAAGGTATAGTGGTTCCTGGATTGAACTTCCACTTTTAATTTTATGTAACTTTCATTTTTATTTTTATTCAACTTCCATTTTTATTCAATTTACTTTTCTATTAAACTTCATTTTTTATTTAATTTAAAATAGATCGTTAAGGTATAGTGGTTTCTTGAATGAACTTTCATTTTTATTTTTATTTAACTTCCTTTTTCATTCTAGTTTCTTTTCTACTCAACTTCCTTTTTTATTTAATTTCCAAATAGATCGTTAAGGTATAATGGTTTCTGGACTGAACTTCCATTTTTAATTTTATGCAACTTTCATTTTTATTTTTATTCAACTTCCGTTTTTATTTAATTTACTTTTCTGTTAAACTTCCTTTTTTATTTAATTTCCAAATAGATTGTTAAGGTATAGTGGTTTCTTGAATGAACACCCATTTTCAATTTTCTGCAACTTTCATTTTTATTTTTATTCAACTTCCATTTTTATTCAAGTTATTTTTCTATTCCACTTCCTTTTTTATTTAATTTCCAAATAGATCGTTAAGGTATAGTGGTTTCTTGAATGAACACCCATTTTCAATTTTCTGCAACTTTCATTTTTATTTTTATTCAACTTCCATTTTTATTCAAGTTATTTTTCTATTCAACTTCCTTTTTTATTTAATTTCCAAATAGATCGTTAAGGTATTGTGGTTTCGTGAATGAAGTTCCATTCTTAATTTTCTGCAACTTCCATTTTTATTTTTATTTAACTTCCTTTTTTGTTCAGGTTTCTTTTTTACTCAACTTCCTTTTTTATTTAATTTCCAAATAGATCGTTAATGTATAGTGGTTTCTGGATTGAACTTCCATTTTTAATTTTCTGCAACTTCCACTTTTATTTTTATTCAACTTCCATTTTTATTCAATTTACTTTTCTATTAAACTTCCTTTTTTATTTAATTTCCAAATAGATTGTTAAGGTATAGTGGTTTCTTAAATGAACTTCCATTTTTAATTTTCTGCAACTTCCATTTTTATTTTTATTCAACTTCCAATTTATTCAAGTCATTTTTCTATTCAACTTCCTTTTTTATGTAATTTCCAAATACATCGTTATGGTATAGTGGTTTCTTGAATGAACTTCCAATTTTAATTTTTTGCAACTTCCATTTTTATTTCTATTCAACTTCTTTTTTTCTTCAAGTTTTTTTTCTATTCAACTTCCTTTTTTATTTATGTAACGACCCTCATTTTGACTTGGTCATACCTGCATACCTTTGTGGATGATCTTGTGTTAATATGTGCATTTGCAAATCTTTTCTTGTTTTGCTTGAATAATTGCTTGCACGCTTTGTTCTTGTCTGGTGTGTTGCCGAGGTCATCTTAAGCCTAGACACCTCCGAAACCTTTGTCACTTAGAACAATCCTAGAACCCCGTTGGTTGACGTCCATCTTCACTGTAACGCCCCAACTTCCAGACCGTTAAATAAGTACAATATTACCGCACAAATAGGATAGATAACCAAAAACATCTTAATATACATATATAACCAGAGTTAGTATCACGGATCATTTGTTTATTTTCCATTGCAGGATTACAAAACATTGAAAACAAAAACAACCAGTCTAAGTCTTCAAATGAACCACCACTCCAACACTTCATCGTATTTGTCTTCGCAATAACTTTCACTGAAAAATCTAGAAATCCCCTAGATGTTGATTTGTGATTATGTATCAATTTTAAGCAGAATATAACAATCCCAATCAAACAATCAAACAATCAAGACAAAGAGACACAACGATTTAACGTGGAAAAAACCACAATTGGACACCTCCAACCGTGATCAAAAAACCACGGGCAACAGCCACAAGACAATCCACTAAGAAGAATTAAAGGAATTACACAGGTATACTCTCAATTACCTAGCGAATCCACAACGCCTAATTGAACCAACCTTTATGTGCCTCTTCCAACCCCATCTTCACCACGGAATTGTCTTTCTGATGAGCCACTCTGGATTCCACCACAGCTTCAGGCTCGAATTCTTCAGAATACACAATTGAAGAACAACACTCTCTTTTGTAGAACAAAACACAACCTTTGATGTACTCTCTTTAGAACATGAGTTGAAGACTCTATCAAAACATCAAAGAAAAACAAACAAAATATCCCCAGATATAAACTTTAAGAACCAAAAAGAAGATCTGGAGGACTTCAATCAATCACTTAGTTTTGGGAGAAAACCAAGTATTTATAGAGAACCAAAAGTAATCCAAGATTGGGAAGAAAACAAACTTCTTGAGAAATCCGGATTCTGAGGTTCGCTCGAGCGAGCAGTGTATTTTTCATGATTTCTACTAGTGCCTTGGCTCGAGCGACGGATCCTTGGCTCGAGCGAGGAATACACTTTTTCAGGTTTTTGTATGGACACAATCCTTGGCTCGAGCGTGCATTCCTTGGCTCGAGCGAGAAATTCAAGTATCTTTTCTACTCAACTTCCTTTTTTATTTAATTTCCAAATACATCGTTAAGGTATAGTGGTTTCTTGAATGAACTTCCAATTTTAATTTTTTGCAACTTCCATTTTTATTTCTATTCAACTTCTTTTTTTCTTCAAGTTTTTTTTCCATTCAACTTCCTTTTTTAATTGATTTCCAAATAGATCGTTAAGGTATAGTGGTTTCTGGATTGAACTTCCATTTTTAATTTTATGCAACTTTCCCATTTATTTTTATTCAACTTCCATTTTTATTCAATTTACTTTTCTATTAAACTTCCTTTTTTATTTAATTTGCAAATAGATCGTTAAGGTATTGTGGTTTCTTGAATGAACATTCATTTTTAATTTTCTGCAACTTCAATTTTATTTTTATTTTACTTCCTTTTTCATTCAAGTTTCTTTTTTACTCGACTTCCTATTTTTATTTAATTTGCAAATAGATCGTTATGGTATAGTGGTTTCTACATTGAACTTCCATTTTTAATTTTATGCAACTTTAATTTTTATTTTTATTCAACTTCCGTTTTTATTCAATTTACTTTCCTCTTAGACTTCCTTTTTTATTTAATTTCCAAATAGATCGTTAAGGTATAGTGGTTTCTTGAATGAACTTCCATTTTTATTTTTCTGCAACTTCCATTTTTATTTTTATTTTACTTCCTTTTTCATTCAAGTATCTTTTCTACTCAACTTACTTTTTTATTTAATTTCCAAATACATCGTTAAGGTATAGTGGTTTCTTGAATGAACTTCCAATTTTAATTTTCTGCAACTTCCATTTTTATTTCTATTCAACTTCTTTTTTTCTTCAAGTTTTTTTTCTATTCAACTTCCTTTTTTATTTCATTTCAAAATAGATCGTTAAGGTATAGTGGTTTCTGGATTGAACTTCTATTTTTAATTTTATGTAACTTTCACATTTATTTTTATTCAACTTCCATTTTTATTCAATTTACTTTTCTATTAAACTTATTTTTTTATTTAATTTCCAAATCGATCGTTAAGGTATTGTGGTTTCTTGAATGAACTTCCATTTTTAATTTTCTGTAACTTCAATTTTATTTTTATTTTACTTCCTTTTTCATTCAAGTTTCATTTCTACTCAACTTCCTTTTTTATTTAATTGCCAAATAGATCGTTATGGTATAGTGGTTTCTGAAATGAACTTCCATTTTTAATTTTATGCAACTTTAATTTTTATTTTTATTCAACTTCCATTTTTATTCAATTTACTTTCCTATTAAACTTCCTTTTTTATTTAATTTCCAAATAGATCGTTAAGGTAGAGTGGTTTCTTGAATGAATTTCCATTTTTAATTTTCTGCAACTTGCATTTTTTTTTATTTTACTTCCTTTTTCATTCAAGTATCTTTTCTACTCAACTTCCTTTTTTATTTAATTTCCAAATACAACGTTAAGGTATAATGGTTTCTTGAATGAACTTCCAATTTTAATTTTCTGCGTCTTCCATTTTTATTTCTATTCAACTTCTTTTTTTCTTCAAGTTTTTTTATATTCAACTTCCTTTTTTATTTGATTTCAAAATAGATCGTTAAGGTATAGTGGTTTCAACGGTGTCCTGAAAGGATGGTGGGATAATACTCTCACTGTTAACCAATGTAATGAGATCCTTTCATCCACCCATACTGTCATTGAAATTGATCCTACTAGTTCCAGTACTGATCCTGCTACAGCACGAATTGAACGAGAAGAAGAAGATGCTGTCTACACTCTTATCAATACTATCATCAACCATTTTATTGGCCAAGCTACAGGAATATCTGACCGTAATAGAGAACTATTAATGAAACTCAGATGCCCATCCTTATCCCATTTTCGATGGTATAAAGATGTCTTTCTGATGAAAGTTATGCAAAGAGATGATGGTGGTGCTGACCATTAGAAAGCCAAATTCCTCGATGGACTTCCAACCCTCTTTGCTGAACGAGTCCGTAAGAAATTACGAGATCTCCATCGCTCTATCGACATCCCCTACTACCAGTATACCTATGGCCAACTCATCAGTTTGGTCACTTCTGAAGGTCTTGCACTTTGTAACGACCTCAAACTCCAGCAACAACTTAAACATCAGCATATTACAGGAAGAAAAGAATTAGGAGAATTTTGTGAACAATTTGCCTATGATCCTCCAATCCAGTATCCCCATAAGCAAAGAAAACACAAAAATTATTCTAAACCTTATAGGAAACATAAAAAGTATTCCAAATCTAAGGTCCAGACACAACCTCAGACTTCTAAGACTAAATATAAAGCCAAGACTAAAGGAAAGTCTTTTCAGAAGAATAAATCCAGTATTAAATGTTATAAATGTGGACAACTAGGTCACTATGCTAATAAATGTCGTGTTAAAATTCAAAATAAGCTTAATGAATTAGCATTAGATGACGACTTACAGCAAAAAATATTACAGTTAATTTCTGACTCCAGTTCATCATCAGGACCTTCTGATAATGAACTTGCAGCCATTTATTCAGATAGTTCAGAACCAGAATCTGATGATAATCCAGAAAATGAACTTTGCCCCTGCAAATCTTCAGTAAATCAAGTTTCTGATGAAGTAAATTATTGGAAAGCTATTGTGGAAATGAATGGACTTAATATTGGTCCCAATATTAATGTCCTCACTGATTCAGAACAAAACCTTTTAGAAATAGCTGATAGTATCAAAGATCCAGCCACAAAATTAAAATTTCTTGAAATGTGCTATAATCAAAAGAAAGAAGAAGTGTTTCCCCCAAAACATTATAGCATGAAAGAAGTTTTTAATCGCAGTCAAAAAATGACTTCCAGTACAGAAAAACCCATTACAGTTCAAGAACTAAAAATGGAAATTAATGCTTTAAAAGTAGAAATAAAGCATTTACAGAATTCAAACCTTATTGTTCAGTCACAGATTAAAAAGATTAATAATCACTTACAGGATAAAGCAAAGCATGAAATACCTGAACAAGATCCAGATTATTTAATGTTATTAAATAGAATAACATTTCAGAAATGGTATATTCGTATTACATTCATGATTCAACCAGATTATATTATTCGAGATGCAATTGCTTTGGTTGATAGTGGTGCAGATATGAATTGCATACAAGAAGGCTTGGTTCCTACCAAGTATTTCCAGAAAACAAGCCAGTCACTTACCAGTGTGAGTGGTAACAGTTTGTATATTGATTACAAACTTCCAGAAGTCTTAATTTGCAATCAAGGATTATGTTTAAAAACTTCGTTTGTTTTAATCAAAAATATGGCACAAAACATAATTCTTGGTACACCTTTCCTTAATCTTTTAATGCCTATTACCAAAATTGACACCATAGGTATTCATACAACTCTTGATAACCAAAACATTGTTTTCGAGTTTATTACTTCTCCATGTACAAAAGAATTAGATCAAATTACTGATTTAGTTTCTTTAAAACAAAACCAGATAAATTTTCTTCAAAAAGAAGTCAGTTTTTTAACTACAGAACAAAGATTGCAGCAATCCTCTTTTCAGCAAAAAATTAAATTACTTGAAAAAGAATTCCAGGACGAAATTTGTAGCGATGTCCCTAATGCTTTTTGGGATCGCAAAAAACACATGGTTTCGTTGCCTTATGAGCCTACGTTTAATGAAAAGAAAATTCCCACTAAGGCTCGTCCCAGTCAAATGAAAAAAGAGTATATGGAACTTTGTAAAAATGAAATTAATACTCTTCTCCAGAAAAAATTGATTAGACCCAGTAGATCTCCTTGGAGTTGTACTGCTTTTTATGTAAATAAAAATGCAGAAATTGAACGAGGTGTTCCTAGGTTAGTAATTAATTACAAACCTTTGAATGAAGTCTTACTGTGGATTCGATATCCAGTACCAAATAAAAAAGATTTATTGGATAGATTACAGGATGCAGTTATATTTTCTAAATTTGATATGAAGTCAGGATATTGGCAGGTTCAAATTGTAGAAAATGATCGCTATAAAATTGCTTTTACAGTACCCTTTGGGCATTATGAATGGAATGTAATGCCATTTGGATTAAAAAATGCACCATCTGAATTCCAGCATATTATGAATGATATTTTTAATCCATATACAGAATTTGCCATATGTTATATTGATGATGTTCTAATTTTTTCATCTTCTATTGACCAACATATGAAACATCTTAATATTTTTAAGCATGTTATTTCCAGAAATGGTCTTGTTGTTTCTGCGCCTAAAATGCAACTTTTCCAGACAACTGTTAGATTTTTAGGACATAATATTCATAATGGAACGATTATTCCTATTAATCGTAGTATGGAATTTGCTTCTAAATTTCCAGACGAAATAAAAGATAAAACATAATTACAGAGATTTTTAGGAAGTTTAAATTACATTCATGATTACTATCCTAACCTTGCCACCGATGCAGCAATTTTATATAACCGTCTTCGGAAAAATCCTCCAGTCTGGAGTACAGAACATACTGCCGCTATTAAGAAAATAAAAGCTAAAGTGCAAACTTTACCTTGTTTATGTTTGCCTCATCCAGAATGGAAAAAGATTGTTGAAACTGATGCCTCAGATTTAGGATTTGGTGGTATATTAAAACAATTTAATCCAAATACAAATAAAGAAGAACTTTTACGTTTTCATTCAGGTATTTGGCATGATGCTGCTAAACGATATCCCACAATTAAAAAAGAATGTTTAGCCATCATTAAATGTGTTTTGAAATTCCAGGATGATTTATTAAATCAACATTTTTTAATTCGTGTTGATTGTTCTGCTGCAAAACAATTTTTTAAAAAAGATGTTGCCAATTTAGCTCAACGACAAATTTTTGCTGCTTGGCAGGCAACCCTTTCCGTTTTTGATTTTGATATTGAATATATCAAAGCAGAAACTAATTCTCTTCTAGATTTTCTAACTCGAGAATATTTGCAGAAATCACATGCAGGGTAGAAGCCGAGGCTCCGCCCGACGGGGCCGTGGACGGGGTTCTAACCCCTATCATACAGAATTTCCGCCATTATTTGGCCATTCCAGTAATCCAGGGGAATCTTCTAGAAAGTCTGCTAAAGATGTCCTTCTCACTCCAGAAACTGCTTATATTCAGAATACCATCAAAGAGGAAACTGTCCTCTATATTGATTCTTCAGATGTCCAGTGGATGGTTGATCTGTGGGAGATAAAACGCCGTTATCTCGCCACTCAGAACGCACCTCCGCGTTTTGATCAATACAGATATGTGTACGAGCAAATTCTTACTGAACTTGCCTTGGTACAATTCCAACATCATTTAGCCGATCCCAATAGGACTGCTAGTCCTATTAATTACAGTAAGGCTACTATCCAGAATATTGTGCCTATCCAGGCCTGGGGTATGCATCCCCATGTTACCAGAACTCTTGATATCCATTCAAAGGAATCCAGATACAGTTATTGGGATTATATCGATGCTTTTTCCCAAGCATTTTACTATATGAATCCCCCAGGAAGCCATTCTTGGTTTTTTCGTGTTCTTCCAGATGTTCTTAAAAATGATCTCCCCAATTGGTTTCTCATTTGGTGGGATAACTTTGGTATCCAACTTGATGCCTTTCCAGAACATATTAGACTTGCATTCAATGAATGGCAAGTAGCTTTCAGCCAACTTCCAGTCAATAAAGAAATTTCCATGTCTAAATGTCTTATTCATTTTGGTATTCGCTTCAGCATTCCTTGGATATGGAAATGGGACTTCCGATGTGATTTCCAGAATAAGGTTCCCAGACTGAAACGTGTTTTCCTGTATAAATGGTGGGTAAAAATGGATGATCCAAAGCCCAAACAGGAATTACTACAAAAAATCAAGGAACATACACAAGCCTGTTGGGATGCTTCTCCTAAATCCATCCCAGCTCCTCCAGTAAATCCTTTTGTTCAAATCCAGCAAGAGCTCAGGGAAAAATATCCAGATTTATCCGAAACAGAGCTTGTCATCAAAAGCATGGATTACATGAAACAACAATTTCTTCAATCCATGTTCAGTAAAGACTCCAGCATGAAATCTACATCCAGTACCCAAAGCGAAGAAGACAGAACTACAGCAGAACCATACGATGAAGATAATACTTTTACTGTTCTTGCGGGTGAATCTCAGGATCCTGAAGAAGACCCGACCGAACCAAATTATGGAGATATTTGGGATTCGGTTACAGAGATGATTGCCGACAAACTACTTCACGACAAAAGCAAGGGTAAATCCAAAGCAACATGATTTAATCGGCTTTTATCAGACATCAACTTTCCAGCTTCACAAACTGCCAACCAACTTTAGGTGGTGACAATACAGACGCACCAACTTTTGCTAAAAAGCAGATTCCCACTATCTGCTGACCTTCCAGCTGTCCCCCTTTGCCGACAATTGAAGATAAGAAGATAAGGATGCTCGACTGCATACCCATTCAGCACACGCCACCTGTCTTCGTTATCATCTCCTTTTGTAATATAAATTGGTAGCCTCTGGTCTGTGGAAGGCACCACGAAATTTTATATTCTAAGTTTAATATTCTCTCCCTCTCTCTCTCTCTCTCAGTTTCAGGTTGTTTTCTTTTGTAAAAGTTTGAAGTATTATAATAAAGTCTGTCGTTTTGGTTGTAAGTATTCCTTTTCTCTTTTCTTATCTCTCATGAATGTCCATATATCAACTTGTTATATATAATGATATATTGAATATCTGGGAAAATCGAAAACGTAATATTGAATATTATCTTAATATTACTCGTAATGATCCTTGGTGTTTAGCACAATTAGAAGAGTGCAATAATAAAATTAATCAAACACAGGCTTTAATAAACGAACAGATTTGCTTCTTAGCAAGGGCCAAGCGGCCTTTTCCTCCTCCAGAGTTTTAAATCATGGACTATATATGATATAATTAATTCTAAAAAAAATAAAACTATTTGTTATGTTATTCCCGGATTTGTGCCATTGAGAGGTAGCATAGTGTGAGGCTGAGTGGGACGTCACCCAAGTCGCGTAGCTCCAGTGTCCGTCAAGCGGTTAGCGGTAAGGACCTTGTGGAAGCATAACTCGTTGACAGACGTGCTCCGTCTACCCCTGTGTAAGCACATCTTGATTTCCAAATAGATCGTTAAGGTATAGTGGTTTCTTGAATGAACTTCCATTTTTAATTTTTTGCAACTTCCATTTTTATTTCTATTCAACTTCTTTTTTTCTTCAAGTTTTTTTTCTATTCAACTTCCTTTTTTATTTGATTTCCAAATAGATCGTTAAGGTATAGTGATTTCTGGATTGAACTTCCATTTTTAATTTTATGCAACTTTCACATTTATTTTTATTCAACTTCCATTTTTATTCAATTTACTTTTCTATTAAACTTCCTTTTTTATTTAACTTCCAAATAGATCGTTAAGGTATTGTGGTTTCTTGAATGAACATCCATTTTTAATTTTCTGCAACTTCAATTTTATTTTTATTTTACTTCCTTTTTCATTCAAGTTTCTTTTCTACTCAACTTCCTTTTTTATTTAATTTCCAAATAGATCGTTATGGTATAGTGGTTTCTGCATTGAACTTCCATTTTTAATTTTATGCAACTTTATTTTTTATTTTTATTCAACTTCCATTTTTATTAAATTTACTTTCCTATTCAACTTCCTTTTTTATTTAATTTCCAAATAGATCGTTAAGGTATAGTGGTTTCTTGAATGAACATCCATTTTTAATTTTCTGCAACTTCCATTTTTATTTTTATTTTACTTCCTTTTTCATTCAAGTATCTTTTCTACTCAACTTTCTTTTTTATTTAATTTCCAAATACATCGTCAAGGTATAGTGGTTTCTTGAATGAACTTCCAATTTTAATTTTCTGCAACTTCCATTTTTAATTCTATTCAACTTCTTTTTTTCTTCAAGTTTTTTTCTATTCAACTTCCTTTTTTATTTGATTTCCAAATAGATCGTTAAGGTATAGTGGTTTCCGGATTGAACTTCCATTTTTAATTTTATGCAACTTTCACATTTATTTTTATTCAACTTTCATTTTTATTCAATTTACTTTTCTATTAAAGTTCCTTTTTTATTTAATTTCCAAATAGATCTTTAAGGTATTGTGGTTTCTTTAATGAACTTCCATTTTTAATTTTCTGCAACTTCCATTTTTATTTTTATTTTACTTCCTTTTTCATTCAAGTTTCTTTTCTACTCAACTTCCTTTTTTATTTAATTTCCAAATAGATCGTTATGGTATAGTGGTTTCTGCATTGAACTTCCATTTTTAATTTTCTGCAACTTCCTTTTTTATTTTTATTCAACTTCCATTTTTATTCAATTTACTTTCCTATTAAACTTCCTTTTTTATTTAATTTCCAAATAGATCGTTAAGGTACAGTTGTTTCTTGAATGAACTTCCATTTTTAGTTTTCTGCAACTTCCAATTTTATTTCTATTCAACTTCCTTTTTTCTTCAAGTTTTTTTTCTATTCAACTTCCTTTTTTTATTTGATTTCCAAATAGATCGTTAAGGTATAGTGGTTTCTGGATTGAACTTCCATTTTTAATTTTATGCAACTTTCACATTTATTTTTATTCAACTTCCATTTTTATTCAATTTACTTTTCTATTAAACTTCCTTTTTTATTTAATTTCCAAATAGATCGTTAAGGTATTGTGGTTTCTTGATGAACATCCATTTTTAATTTTCTGCAACTTCAATTTTATTTTTATTTTACATCCTTTTTCATTCAAGTTTCTTTTCTACTCAACTTCCTTTTTTATTTAATTTCCAAATAGATTGTTATGGTATAGTGGTTTCTAGATTGAACTTCCATTTTTAATTTTATGCAACTTTAATTTTTATTTTTATTCAACTTCCATTTTTATTCAATTTACTTTCCTATTAAACTTCCTTTTTTATTTAATTTCCAAATAGATCGTTAAGGTATAGTGGTTTCTTGAATGAACTTCCATTTTTAATTTTCTGCAACTTCCATTTTTATTTTTATTTTACTTCCTTTTTCATTCAAGTATCTTTTCTACTCAACTTCCTTTTTTATTTAATTTCCAAATAGATCGTTAAGGTATAGTGGTTTCTTGAATGAACTTCCATTTTTAATTTTCTGCAACTTCCATTTTTATTTTTATTTTACTTCCTTTTTCATTCAAGTATCTTTTCTACTCAACTTCCTTTTTTATTTAATTTCCAAATACATCGTTAAGGTATAGTGGTTTCTTGAATGAACTTCCAATTTTAATTTTCTGCAACTTCTATTTTCATTTCTATTCAACTTCTTTTTTTCTTCAAGTTTTTTTTTCTATTCAACTTCCTTTTTTATTTCATTTCCAAATAGATCGTTAAGGTATAGTGGTTTCTGGATTCAACTTCCATTTTTAATTATATGTAACTTTCACATTTATTTTTATTCAACTTCCATTTTTATTCAATTTACTTTTCTATTAAACTTTTTTTTTATTTAATTTCCAAATAGATTGTTAAGGTATTGTGGTTTCTTGAATGAACTTCCATTTTTAATTTTCTGCAACTTCAATTTTATTTTTATTTTACTTCCTTTTTCATTCAAGTTTCTTTTCTACTCAACTTTCTTTTTTATTTAATTTCCAAATAGATCGTTATGGTATAGTGGTTTCTGAAATGAACTTCCATTTTTAATTTTATGGAACTTTAATTTTTATTTTTATACAACTTCGATTTTTATTCAATTTACTTTCCTATTAAACTTCCTTTTTTATTAAATTTCCAAATAGATCGTTAAGGTATAGGGGTTTCTTGAATTAACTTCCATTTTTAATTTTCTGCAACTTCCATTTTCATTTTTATTTTACTTCCTTTTTCATTCAAGTATCTTTTCTACTCAACTTCCATTTCTATTTAATTTCCAAATACATCGTTAAGGTATAGTGGTTTCTTGAATGAACTTCCAATTTTAATTTTCTGCAACTTCCATTTTTATTTCTATTCAACTTCCTTTTTTACTTGATTTCCAAATAGATCGTTAAGGTATACTGGTTTCTGGATTGAACTTCTATTTTTAATTTTATGTAACTTTCACATTTATTTTTATTCAACTTCCATTTTTATTCAATTTACTTTTCTATTAAATTTCCTTTTTTATTTTATTTCCAAATAGATCGTTAAGGTACTGTGGTTTCTTGAATGAACTTCCATTTTTAATTTTAAGCAACTTCCATTTTTATTTTTATTTTACTTCCTTTTTCAGTCAAGTTTCTTTTCTACACAACTTCCTTTTTTAATTAATTTCCAAATCGATCGTTATGGTACGGTGGTTTCAAGATTGAACTTCCATTTTTAATTTTATGCAACTTTAATTTTTATTTTAATTCAACTTCCATTTTTATTGAATTTACTTTCCTATTGAACTTCCTTTTTTATTTAATTTCCAAATAGATCGTTAAGGTATAGTGGTTTCTTGAATGAACTTCCATTTTTAATTTTCTGCAACGTCCATTTTTATTTTTATTTTACTTCCTTTTTCATTCAAGTATCTTTTCTACTCAACTTCCTTTTTTATTCAATTTCCAAATACATCATTAAGGTATAGTGGTTTCTTGAATGAACTTCCAATTTTAATTTTCTGCAACTTCCATTTTTATTTTTATTTTACTTCCTTTTTCATTCAAGTATCTTTTCTACTCAACTTCCTTTTTTATTTAATTTCCAAATACATCGTTAAGGTATAGTGGTTTCTTGAATGAACTTCCAATTTTAATTTTCTGCAACTTCCATTTTTATTTCTATTCAACTCCTTTTTTTCTTCAAGTTTTTTTTCTATTCAACTTCCTTTTTTATTTCATTTCCAAATAGATCGTTAAGGTATAGTGGTTTCTGGATTCAACTTCCATTTTTAATTTTATGTAACTTTCACATTTATTTTTATTCAACTTCCATTTTTATTCAATTTACTTTTCTATTAAACTTTTTTTTTATTTAATTTCCAAATAGATCGTTAAGGTATTGTGGTTTCTTGAATGAACTTCCATTTTTAATTTTCTGCAACTTCAATTTCATTTTTATTTTACTTCCTTTTTCATTCAAGTTTCTTTTCTACTCAACTTCCTTTTTTTATTTAATTTCCAAATAGATCGTTATGGTATAGTGGTTTCTGAAATGAACTTCCATTTTTAATTTTATGCAACTTTAATTTTTATTTTTATACAACTTCCATTTTTATTCAATTTACTTTCCTATTAAAGTTCTTTTTTTATTTAATTTCCAAATAGATCGTTAAGGTATAGTGGTTTCTTGAATGAACTTCCATTTTTAATTTTCTGCAACTTCCATTTTTATTTTTATTTTACTTCCTTTTTCATTCAAGTATGTTTTCTACTCAACTTCCTTTTTTATTTAATTTCCAAATACATCGTTAAGGTATAGTGGTTTCTTGAATGAACTTCCAATTTTAATTTTCTGCAACTTCCATTTTTATTTCTATTCAACTTCTTTTTTTTCAAGTTTTTTTTTCTATTCAACTTCCTTTTTTATTTCATTTCCAAATTGATCGTTAAGGTGTAGTGGTTTCTGGATTGAACTTCCATTTTTAATTTTATGCAAATTTCACATTTATTTTTATTCAAATTCCATTTTTATTCAATTTACTTTTCTATTAAACTTCCTTTTTTATTTAATTTCCAAATAGATCGTTAAGGTATTGTGGTTTCTTGAATGAACTTCCATTTTTAATTTTCTGCAACTTCCATTTTTATTTTTATTTTACTTCCTTTTTCATTCAAGTTTCTTTTCTACACAACTTCCTTTTTTATTTAATTTGCAAATCGATCGTTATTGTACGGTGGTTTCTAGATTGAACTTCCATTTTCAATTTTATGCAACTTTAATTTTTATTTTTATTCAACTTCCATTTTTATTGAATTTACTTTCCAATTAAACTTCCTTTTTTATTTAATTTCCAAATAGATCGTTAAGGTATAGTGGTTTCTTGAATGAACTTCCATTTTTAATTTTCTGCAACTTCCATTTTTATTTTTATTTTACTTCCTTTTTCATTCAAGTATCTTTTCTACTCAACTTCCTTTTCTATTTAATTTCCAAATACATCGTTAAGGTATAGTGGTTTCTTGAGTGAACTTCCAATTTTAATTTTTTGCAACTTCCATTTTTATTTTTATTTTACTTCCTTTTTCATTCAAGTATCTTTTCTACTCAACTTCCTTTTTTATTTAATTTCCAAATACATCGTTAAGGTATAGTGGTTTCTTGAATGAACTTCCAATTTTAATTTTCTGCAACTTCCATTTTTATTTCTATTCAACTTCTTTTTTTCTTCAAGTTTTTTTTTTCTATTGAACTTCCTTTTTTATTTCATTTCCAAATAGGTCGTTAAGGTATAGTGGTTTCTGGATTCAACTTCCATTTTTAATTTTATGTAACTTTCACATTTATTTTTATTCAACTTCCATATTTATTCAATTTACTTTTCTATTAAACTTTTTTTTTATTTAATTTCCAAATAGATCGTTAAGGTATTGTGGTTTCTTGAATGAACTTCCATTTTTAATTTTCTGCAACTTCAATTTTATTTTTATTTTACTTCCTTTTTCATTCAAGTTTCTTTTCTACTCAACTTCCTTTTTTATTTAATTTCCAAATAGATCGTTATGGTATAGTGGTTTCTGAAATGAACTTCCATTTTTAATTTTATGCAACTTTAATTTTAATTTTTATACAACTTCCATTTTTATTCAATTTACTTTCCTATTAAATTTCCTTTTTTATTTAATTTCCAAATAGATCGTTAAGGTATAGTGGTTTCTTGAATGAACTTCCATTTTTAATTTTCTGCAACTTCCATTTTTATTTTTATTTTACTTCCTTTTTCATTCAAGTATCTTTTCTACTCAACTTCCTTTTTTATTTAATTTCCAAATACTTCGTTAAGGTATAGTGGTTTCTTGAATGAACTTCCAATTTTAATTTTCTGCAACTTCCATTTTTATTTCTATTCAACTTCTTTTTTTCTTCAAGTTTTTTTTTCTATTCAACTTCCTTTTTTATTTCATTTCCAAATAGATCGTTAAGGTGTAGTGGTTTCTGGATTGAACTTCCATTTTTAATTTTAGGCAACTTTCACATTTATTTTTATTCAAATTCCATTTTTATTCAATTTACTTTTCTATTATACTTCCTTTTTTATTTAATTTCCAAATAGATCGTTAAGGTATTGTGGTTTCTTGAATGAACTTCCATTTTTAATTTTCTGCAACTTCCATTTTTATTTTTATTTTACTTCCATTTTCATTCAAGTTTCTTTTCTACTCAATTTCCTTTTTTACTTAATTTCCACATAGATCGTTATGGTATAGTGGTTTCTGCATTGAACTTCCATTTTTATTTAATTTACTTTCCTAGTAAACTTCCTTTTTTATTTAATTTCCAAATAGAACGTTAAGGTATAGTGGTTTCTTGAATGAACTTCCATTTTTAATTTTCTGCAACTTCCATTTTTATTTTTATTTAACTTCTTTTTTCATTCTAGTTCCTTTTCTACTCAACTTCCTTTTTTATTTAATTTCCAAATAGATCGTTAAGGTATAGTAGTTCCTGGATTGACCTTCCATTTTTAATTTTATGCAACTTTCATTTTTAATTTTATTCAACTTCCATTTTTATTCAATTTACTTTTCTATTAAACTTCTTTTTTTATTTAATTTCCAAAAGGATCGTTAAGGTATAGTGGTTTCTTGAATAAACTTCCAATTTTAATGTTTTGCAACTTCCATTTTTATTTCTATTCAACTTCATTTTTTCTTCAAGTTTTTTTTCTATTCAACTTCCTTTTTTATTTGATTTCCAAACAGATCGTTAAGGTATAGTGGTTTCTGGATTGAACTTCCATTTTTAATTTTATGAAACTTTCACATTTATTTTTGCTCAACTTCCATTTTTATTCTATTTACTTTTCTAATCAACTTCCTTTTTTATTTAATTTCCAAATAGATCGTTAGGGTATTGTGGTTTCTTGAGTGAACTTCCATTTTTATTTTTATTTTACTTCCTTTTTAATTCAAGTTTCTTTTCTACTCAACTTCGTTTTTTATTTAATTTCCAAATAGATTGATATGGTATAGTGGTTTCTGCATTGAACTTCCATTTTTAATTTTCTGCAACTTCCTTTTTTATTTTTATTCAACGTCCATTTTTATTCAATTTACTTTTCTATTAAACTTCTTTTTTTATTTAATTTCCAAATAGATCGTTAAGGTATTGTGGTTTCTTGAATGAACATCCATTTTGAATTTTCTGCAACTTCAATTTTATTTTTATTTTACTTCCTTTTTCATTCAAGTTTCTTTTCTACTCAACTTCCTTTTTTATTTAATTTCCAAATTGATCGTTATGGTATAGTGGTTTCTGCATTGAACTTCCATTTTTAATTTTATGCAACTTTAATTTTTATTTTTATTCAACTTCCATTTTTATTCAATTTACTTTCCTGTTAAACTTCCTTTTTATTTAATTTTCAAATAGATCGTTAAGGTATAGTGGTTTTTTGAATGAACTTCCATTTTTAATTTTCTGCAACTTCCATTTTTATTTTTATTTTACTTCCTTTTTCATTCAAGTATCTTTTCTACTCAACTTCCTTTTTTATTTAATTTCCAAATACATCGTTAAGGTATAGTGGTTTCTTGAATGAACTTCCAATTTTAATTATCGGCAACTTCCATTTTTATTTCTATTCAACTTCTTTTTTTCTTCAAGTTTTTTTTTTATTCAACTTCCTTTTTTATTTCATTTCCAAATAGATCGTTAAGGTATAGTGGTTTCTGGATTCAACTTCCATTTTTACTTTTATGTAACTTTCACATTTATTTTTATTCAACTTCCATTTTTATTCAATTTACTTTTCTATTAAACTTTTTTTTTATTTAATTTCCAAATAGATCGTTAAGGTGTTGTAGTTTCTTGAATGAACTTCCATTTTTAATTTTCTGCAACTTCAATTTTATTTTTATTTTACTTCCTTTTTCATTCAAGTTTCTTTTCTACTCAACTTCCTTTTTTATTTAATTTCCAAATAGATCGTTATGGTACAGTGGTTTCTGCATTGAACTTCCATTTTTAATTTTGTGCAACTTCAATTTTTATTTTTATTCAACTTCCATTATTATTCAATTTACTTTCTTATTAAACTTCCTTTTTTATTTAATTTCCAAATAGATCGTTAAGATATAGTGGTTTCTTGAATGAACTTCCATTTTTAATTTTCTGCAACTTCCATTTTTATTTTTGTTTTACTTCCTTTTTCATTCAAGTATCTTTTCTTCTCAACTTCCTTTTTTATTTAATTTACAAATACATCGTTAAGGTATAGTGGTTTCCGAAATGAACTTCCAATTTTAATTTTCTGCAACTTCCAGTTTTATTTCTTTTCAACTTCTTTTTTTCTTCAAGTTTTTTTTCTATTCAACTTCCTTTTTTATTTCATTTCCAAATAGATCGTTAAGGTATAGTGGTTTCTGCATTGAACTTCCATTTTTAATTTTATGTAACTTTCACATTTATTTTTATTCAACTTCCATTTTTATTCAATTTACTTTTCTATTAAACTTCTTTTTTTATTTAATTTCCAAATAGATCGTTAAGGTATTGTGGTTTCTTGAATAAACTTCGATTTTTAATTTTCTGCAACTTCAATTTTACTTTTATTTTACTTCCTTTTTCATTTAAGTTTCTTTTCTACTCAACTTCCTTTTTTATTTAATTTCCAAATAGATTGTTATGGTATAGTGGTTTCTGAAATGAACTTCCATTTTTAATTTCATGCAACTATAATTTTTATTTTTATTCAACTTCCATTTTTATTCAATTTACTTTCCTATTAAACGTCCTTTTTTATTTAATTTCCAAATAGATCGTTAAGGTATAGTGGTTTCATGAATGAACTTCCATTTTTATTTTTATTTTACTTACTTTTTCATTCACGTATCCTTTCTACTCAACTTCCATTTTTATTTAATTTCCAAATACATCGTTAAGGTATAGTGGTTTCTTGAATGAACTTCCAATTTTAATTTTCTGCAACTTCCATTTTTACTTCTATTCAACTTCTTTTTCTCTTGAAGATTTTTTTTCTATTCAACTTCCTTTTTTATTTGATTTCCAAATAGATCGTTACGGTATAATGGTTACTGGATTGAACTTCCATTTTTAATTTTATGCAACTTTCACATTTATTTTTATTCAACTTCCATTTTTATTCAATTTTCTTTTCTATTAAACTTCCTTTTTTATTTAATTTCCAAATAGTTCGTTAAGGTATTGTGGTTTCTTGAATGAACTTCCATTTTTAATTTTCTGCAACTTCCATTTTTATTTTTATTTTACTTCCTTTTTCATTCAAGTTTCTTTCTACTCAACTTCCTTTTTTATTTAATTTCCAAGTAGATCGTTATGGTATAGTGGTTTCTGCATTGCAATTCCATTTTTAATTTTCTGCCACTTCCTTTTTTATTTTTATTCAACTTCCATTTTTATTCAATTTACTTTCTTATTAAACTTCCTTTTTTATTTAATTTCCAAATAGATCGTTAAGGTATAGTGGTTTCTTGAATGAACTTCCATTTTTAATTTTCTGCAACTTCCGTTTTTATTTTTATTTAACTTCTTTTTTCATTCTAGTTCCTTTTCTACTCAACTTCCTTTTTTATTTAATTTCCAAATAGATCGTTAAGGTATATTGGTTCCTGGATTGACCTTCCATTTTTAATTTTATGCAATTTTCATTTTTAATTTTATTCAACTTCCATTTTTATTCAATTTACTTTTCTATTAAACTTCTTTTTTTATTTAATTTCCAAATAGATCGTTAAGGTATAGTGGTTTCTTGAATGAACTTCCAATTTTAATTTTCTGCAACTTCCATTTTTATTTCTATTCAACTTCATTTTTTCTTCAAGTTTTTTTTCTATTCAACTTCCTTTTTTATTTGATTTCCAAATAGATCGTTAAGGTATAGTGGTTTCTGGATTGAACTTCCATTTTTAATTTTATGAAACTTTCACATTTATTTTTACTCAACTTCCATTTTTATTCAATTTACTTTTCTATTCAACTTCCTTTTTTCTTTAATTTCCAAATATATCGTTAAGGTACTGTGGTTTCTTGAGTGAACTTCCATTTTTAACTTTCTACAACTTCCATTTTAATTTTTATTTTACTTCCTTTTTCATTCAAGTTGCTTTTCTACTCAACTTCCTTTTTTATTTAATTTCCAAATAGATCGTTACGGTATAGTGGTTTCTGCATTGAACTTCCATTTTTAATTTTCTGCAACTTCCTTTTTTATTTTTCTTCAACGTCCATTTTTATTCAATTTACTTTCATATTAAACTTCCTTTTTTATTTAATTTCAAAATGGATCGTTAAGATATAGTGGTTTCTTGAATGAACTTCCATTTTTAATTTTCTGCAACTTCCATTTTTATTTTTATTTGACTTCCATTTTCATTCTAGTTCCTTTTCCACTCAACTTCCTTTTTTATTTAATTTCCAAATAGATCGTTAAGGTATAGTGGTTCCTGGATTGAACTTCCATTTTTAATTTTATGCAACTTTCATTTTTAATTTTATTCAACTTTCGTTTTTATTCAACTTACTTTTCTATTAAACTTCCTTTTTTATTTAATTTCAAAATAGATCGTTAAGGTATAGTGGTTTCTTGAATGAACTTCCATTTTTAATTTTCTGCAACTTCCATTTTTATTTTTATTTAACTTCCATTTTCATTCTAGTTTCTTTTCTACTCAACTTCCTTTTTTATTTTAATTTCCGAATAGATCGTTAAGGTATAGTGGTTTCTGGACTGAACTTCCATTTTTAATTTTATGCAACTTTCATTTTTATTTTTATTCAACTTTCATTTTTATTTAATTTACTTTTCTATTAAACTTCCTTTTTTATTTCATTTCCAAACAGATCGTAAAGGTATAGCGGTTTCTTGAATGGACTTCCATTTTTAATTTTCTACTGCTTCCATTTTTATTTTTATTCGACTTCCAATTTTATTCAAGTCATTTTTCTATTCAACTTCCTTTTTTTATTTAATTTCCAAATACAACGTTAAGGTATAGTGGTTTCTTGAATGAACTTCCAATTTTAATTTTCTGCAACTTCCATTTTTATTTCAATTCCACTTCTTTTTTTCTTCAAGTTTTTTTTCTATTCAACTTCCTTTTTTATTTAATTTCCAAATATATCGTTAAGGTATAGTGGTTTCTGGATTGAACTTCCATTTTTAATTTTATGCAACTTTCATTTTTATTTTTATTCAACTTCCATTTTTAATCAATTTACTTTTCTATTAAACTTCCTTTTTTATTTAATTTCCAGATTGATCGTTAAGGTATAATGGTTTTTTTAGTAAACTTCCATTTTTAATTTTCTGCGACTTTCATTTGTATTTTTATTTAACTTCTTTTTTCAATCAACTTTCTTTTCTACTCAACTTCCTTTTTTATTTAATTTCCAAATAGGTCGTTAAGGTATAGTGGTTTCTGGATTGAACTTCCATTTTTAATTTTATGCAACTTTCATTTTTATTTTTATTCAACTTCTATTTTTGTTCAATTTTTTTTTCTATTAAACTTTCTTTTCTATTTAATTTCCAAACAGATCGTTAAGGTATAGTGGTTTGTTGAATGAACTTCAATTTTTAATTTTCTTCAAATTCCATTTTTATTTTTATTCGACTTCCATTTTTATTCAAGTTATTTTTTTAATCAACTTCCTTTTTTATTTAATTTCCAAATAGATCGTTACGGTATAGTGGTTTCTGCATTGAACTTCCATTTTTAATTTTCTGCAACTTCCTTTTTTATTTTTATTCAACGTCCATTTTTATTCAATTTACTTTCATATTAAACTTCCTTTTTTATTTAATTTCAAAATAGATCATTAAGATATAGTGGTTTCTTGAATGAACTTCCATTTTTAATTTTCTGCAACTTCCATTTTTATTTTTATTTGACTTCCTTTTTCATTCTAGTTCCTTTTCCACTCAACTTCCTTTTTTATTTAATTTCCAAATAGATCGTTAAGGTATAGTGGTTCCTGGATTGAACTTCCATTTTTAATTTTATGCAACTTTCATTTTTAATTTTATTCAACTTTCATTTTTATTCAATTTACTTTTCTATTAAACTTCCTTTTTTATTTAATTTCAAAATAGATCGTTAATGTATAGTGGCTTCTTGAATGAACTTCCATTTTTAATTTTCTGCAACTTCCATTTTTATTTTTATTTAACTTCCATTTTCATTCTAGTTTCTTTTCTACTCAACTTCCTTTTTTATTTAATTTCCGAGTAGATCGTTAAGGTATAGTGGTTTCTGGACTGAACTTCCATTTTTAATTTTATGCAACTTTCATTTTTATTTTTATTCAACTTTCCTTTTTATTTAATTTACTTTTCTATTAAACTTCCTTTTTTATTTCATTTCCAAACAGATCGTAAAGGTATAGCGGTTTCTTGAATGGACTTCCATTTTTAATTTTCTACTGCTTCCATTTTTATTTTTATTCGACTTCCAATTTTATTCAAGTCATTTTTCTATTCAACTTCCTTTTTTTATTTAATTTCCAAATACATCGTTAAGGTATAGTGGTTTCTTGAATGAACTTCCAATTTTAATTTTCTGCAACTTCCATTTTTATTTCAATTCAACTTCTTTTTTTCTTCAAGTTTTTTTTCTATTCAACTTCCTTTTTTATTTAATTTCCAAATATATCGTTAAGGTATAGTTGTTTCTGGATTGAACTTCCATTTTTAATTTTATGCAACTTTCATTTTTATTGTTATTCAACTTCCATTTTTATTCAATTTACTTTTCTATTAAACTTCCTTTTTTATTTAATTTCCAGATTGATCGTTAAGGTATAATGGTTTCTTTAATGAACTTCCATTTTTAATTTTCTGCGACTTTCATTTGTATTTTTATTTAACTTCTTTTTTCATTCAACTTTCTTTTCTACTCAACTTCCTTTTTTATTTAATTTCCAAATAGGTCGTTAAGGTATAGTGGTTTCTGGATTGAACTTCCATTTTTAATTTTATGCAACTTTCATTTTTATTTTTATTCAACTTCCATTTTTATTCAATTTTCTTTTCTATTAAACATTCTTTTTTATTTAATTTCCAAACAGATCGTTAAGGTATAGTGGTTTGTTGAATGAACTTCAATTTTTAATTTTCTTCAAATTCCATTTTTATTTTTATTCGACTTCCATTTTTATTGAAGTTATTTTTCTAATCAACTTCCTTTTTTATTTAATTTCCAAAAAGATCGTTAAGCTGTGGTGATTTCTTGAATGAACTTCCAATTTTAATTTTCTGCAACTTCCGTTTTTATTTCTATTCAACTTCTTTTTTTATTCAGTTTCTTTTCTATTCAACTTCTTTTTTTATTTAATTTTCAAATAGATTGTTAAGGTTTTGTGGTTTCTGGATTGACCTTCCATTTTTAATTTTATGCAACTTTCACTTTTATTTTTATTCAACTTCCATTTTTATTCAATTTACTTTTCAATTGAACTTCCTTTTTTATGTAATTTCCAAATAGATCGTTAAGGTATAGTGGTTTCTTTAATGAATTTCCGTTTTTAATTTTATGCAACTTCCATTTTTATTTTTATTCAACTTCCATTTTTATTCAAGTTATTTTCCTATTTAACTTCCTTTTTTATTTAATTTCCGAATAGATCGTTAAGGTATAGTGTTTTCTTGAATGAACTTCCATTTTTAATTTTCTGCAACTTCCATTTTTATTTTTATTTTGCTTCTTTTTTCATTCTAGTTTCTTTTCTACTCAACTTCGTTTTTTATTTAATTTCCAAATAGATCGTTAAGGTATAGTGGTTTCTGGATTGAACTTTCATTTTTAATTTTCGGCAACATCCACTTTTATTTTTATTCAACTTCCATTTTTATTCAAGTTACTTTTCTATTAAACTTCCTTTTTTATTTAATTTCCAAATAGATCGTTAAGGTATAGTGGTTTCTTGAATGAACTTCCATTTTTAATTTTCTGCAGCTTCCATTTTTATTTTTATTCGACTTCCAATTTTATTCACGTCATTTTTCTATTCAACTTCCTTTTTTATTTAATTTGCACACACATCGTTAAGGTATAGTGGTTTTTGAATGAACTTCCAATTTTAATTTTATGCAACTTCCATTTTAATTTTAATTTTATGCAACTTCCATCGTTAAGGTATAGTGGTTTCTTTTGTTATTTCTATTCAACTTCTTTTTTTCTTCAAGTTTTTTTTTTCTATTCAACTTCCTTTTTTATTTACTTTCCAAATATATCGTTAAGGTATTCTGGTTTCTAGATTGAACTTCCATTTTTAATTTTTTGCAACTTTCATTTTTATTTTTATTCAACTTCCATTTTTATTCAATTTACCTTTCTATTAAACTTCCTTTTTTAATTAATTTTCAAATAGATCGTTAAGGTATAGTGGTTTCTTGAATGAACTTCCATTTTTAATTTTATGCAACTTCCATTTTTATTTTTATTTAACTTCCTTTTTCATTCTAGTTCCTTTTCTACTTAACTTCCTTTTTTTTTTAATTTCCAAATTGATCGTTAAGGTATAGTGGTTTTCTAGAATGAACTTTCATTCTTAATTTTCTGCAACTTCCATTTTTAGTTTTGTTTCACTTCCTCTGTTGTTTAGGTTTCATTTCTACTCAACTTCCTTTTTTATTTAATTTCCAAATAGATCGTTAAGGTATAGTGGTTTTTTGAATGAACTTCCATTTTTAATTTTCTGCAACTTTCTTTTTTATTTTTATTCAACCTCCATTTTTATTCAAGTTATTTTTCTATTCAACTGGCTTTTTTATTTAATTTCCAAATAGATTGTTAAGGTATAGTGGTTTCTTGAATGAACTTCCATTCTTATTTTTCTACAACTGCCATTTTTATTTTTATTTAACTTCCTTTTTTGTTCTGGTTTCTTTTCTACTCAACTTCCTTTTTTATTTAATTTTCAAATAGCTCGTTAAGGTATTGTTGTTTCTAGATTGAACTTCCATTTTTAATTTTTTGCAACTTTCATTTTTATTTTTATTCAACTTCCATTTTTATTCAATTTACCTTTCTATTAAACTACCTTTTTTAATTAATTTTCAAATAGATCGTTAAGGTATAGTGGTTTCTTGAATGAACTTCCATTTTTAATTTTCTGCTAATTCCATTTTTATTTTTATTTAACTTCCTTTTTCATTCTAGCTCCATTTCTACTCAACTTCCTTTTTTATTTAATTTCCAAATTGATCGTTAAGGTATAATGGTTTCTTGAATGAACTTCCATTCTTAATTTTCTGCAACTTCCATTTTTAGTTGTATTTCACTTCCTTTGTTGTTTAGGTTTCATTTCTACTTAACTTCCTTTTTTTATTTAATTTCCAAATAGATCGTTAAGGTATAGTGGTTTTTTGAATGAACTTCCATTTTTAATTTTTTGCAACTTCCGCTTTTATTGTTATTCAACTTCCATTTTTATTCAATTTACTTTTCTATTAAACTTCCTTTTTTGTTTAATTTCCAAATAGATCGTTAAGGTATAGTAGTTTCTTGAATGAACTTCCTTTTTTAATTTTCTGCAACTTCCATTTTTATTTTTATTCGACTTCCAATTTTATTCAACTCATTTTTCTATTCAACTTCCTTTTTTATTTAATTTCCAAATGCATCGTTAAGGTATAGTGGTTTCTTGAATGAACTTCCAATTTTAATTTTCTGCAACTTTCATTTTTATTTCTATTCAACTTTTTTTTTTCTTCAAGTTTTTTTTCTATTCAACTTCCTTTTTTATTTAATATCCAAATAGACCGTTAAGGTATAGTGCTTTCTGGATTGAACATCCATTTTTAATTTTATGCAACTTTCAATTTTATTTTTAGTCAACTTCCATTTTTATTCAATTTACTTTTCTATTAAACTTCCTTTTTTATTTAATTTCCAAATAGATCGTTAAGGTATTGTGGTTTCTTGAATGAACTTCCATTTTTAATTTTCTGCAACTTCCATTTTTATTTTTATTTTACTTCCTTTTTCATTCAAGTTTCTATTCTACTCAATTTCCTTTTTTATTTAATTTCCAAATAGATCCTTAAGGTATAGTGGTTTCTAGATTGAACTTCCATTTTTAATTTTCTGCAACTTCCACTTTTATTTTTATTCAACTTCCATTTTTATTCAATTTACTTTTCTATGAAACTTCCTTTTTTATTTAATTTCTAAATATATCGTTAAGGTATAGTGGTTTCTGCATTGAACTTCCATTTTTAATTTTATGCAACTTTAATTTTTATTTTTATTAAACATCCATTTTTATTCAATTTACTGTTCTATTAAACTACCTTTTTTATTTCATTTCCAAATAGATCGTTAAGGTATAGTGGTTTTTTGAATGAACTTCCATTTTTAATTTTCTGCAACATCCATTTTTATTTTTATTTAACTTCCCTTTTCATTCTATTTTCTTTTCTACTCAACTTCCTTTTTTATTTAATTTCCAAATAGATCGTTAAGGTATAGTGGTTCCTGGATTCAACTTCCATTTTTAATTTTATGCAACTGTCATTTTTATTTTTATTCAACTTCTATTTTTATTCAATTTACATTTCTATTAAACTTCCTTTTTTATTTAATTTGCAAATGGATCGTTAAGATATAGTGGTTTATTGAATGAACTTCAATTTTTAGTTTTCTGAACCTTTCATTTTTATTTTTGTTCAAATTCCATTTTTATTCTAGTTATTTTTCTATTCAACTCCCTTTTTATTTAATATCCAAATAGATCGTTAAGGTATAGTGGCTTCTTGAAAGAACTTTCATTTTTAATTTTCTGCAACTTCCATTTTTATTTTTATTTAACTTCGTTTTTTATTTAAGTTTCTTTTCCACTCAACTTCCTTTTTTATTTAATTTCCAAATAGATCGTTAAGGTATAGTGGTTTCTGGATTGAACTTCCATTGTTAATTTTATGCAACTTTCATTTTTATTTTTATTCAACTTCCATTTTTATTCAATTTACTTTTCTTTTAAGCTTCCTTTTTTTTTAAATTTCCAAATAGATCGTTAAGGTATAGTGGTTTCTTGAATGAACTTCCATTTTTAATTTTATGCAACTTTTATTTTTATTTTTATTCAACTTCCATTTTCATTCAATTTACTTTTCTATTCAACTTCCTTTTTAATTTAATTTCCAAATAGATCGTTCAAGTATAGTGGTTTCTTGAATGAATTTCTATTTTTAATTTTCTGCAACTTCCATTTTTATTCAAGTTACTTTTCTATTCAACTTCATTTTTTATTTAATTTCCAAATAGATCGTTCAGGTATAGTGGTTTCTTGAATGAATTTCTATTTTTAATTTTCTGCAACTTCCATTTTTATTTTTAAGTAACTTCCATTTTTATTCAAGTTACTTTTCTATTCAACTTCATTTTTTATTTAATTTCCAAATAGATCGTTAAGGTATAGTGGTTTCTGGATTGAACTTCCATTTTTAATTTTATGCAACTTTCATTTTTATTTTTATTCAACTTCCATTTTTATTCAATTTACTTTTCTATTAAACTTCCTTTTTTATTTAATTTTATGCAACTTTCATTTTTATTTTTATTCAAATTCCATTTTTATTCAAGTTACTTTTCTATTCAACTTCATTTTTTATTTAATTTCCAAATAGATCGTTAACGTATAGTGGTTTCCGGATTGAACTTTCATTTTTAATTTTATGCAACTTTCATTTTTATTTTTATTCAACTTCCATTTTCAATTTACTTTTCTATTAAACTTCCTTTTTTATTTAATTTTATGCAACTTTCATTTTTATTTTTATTTAACTTCCATTTTTATTTAAGTTACTTTTCTATTCAACTTCATTTTTTATTTAATTTCCAAATAGATCGTTAACGTATAGTGGTTTCCGGATTGAACTTTGATTTTTAATTTTATGCAACTTTCATTTTTATTTTTATTCAACTTCCATTTTTATTCAATTAACTTTTCTATTAAACTTCCTTTTTTAATTTAATTTTGTGCAACTTTCATTTTTATTTGTACTCAACTTCCATTTTTATTCAATTTACTTTTCTATTAAACTTCCTTTTTTATTTAATTTGCAAAGAGATCGTTAAGATATAGTGGTTTATTGAATAAACTTCAATTTTTAATTTTCTGAACCTTTCATTTTTGTTTTTGTTCAAATTCCATTTTTATTCTAGTTATTTTTCTATTCAACTCCCTTTTTTATTTAATTTCCAAATAGATCGTTCAGGTATAGTGGTTTCTTGAATGAATTTCTATTTTTAATTTTCTGCAACTTCCATTTTTATTTTTAAGTAACTTCCATTTTTATTCAAGTTACTTTTCTATTCAACTTCATTTTTTATTTAATTTCCAAATAGATTGTTAAGGTATAGTGGTTTCCGGATTGAACTTCCATTTTTAATTTTATGCAACTTTCATTTTTATTTTTATTCAACTTCCATTTTTATTCAATTTACTTTTCTATTAAACTTCCTTTTTTATTTAGTTTTATGCAACTTTCATTTTTATTTTTATTCAACTTCCATTTTTATTCAAGTTACTTTTCTATTCAACTTCATTTTTTATTTAATTTCCAAATAGATCGTTAACGTGTAGTGGTTTCCGGATTGAACTTCGATTTTTAATTTTATGCAACTTTCATTTTTATTTTTATTCAACTTCCATTTTCAATTTACTTTTCTATTAAACTTCCTTTTTTATTTAATTTTATGCAACTTTCATTTTTATTTTTATTTAACTTCCATTTTTATTCAAGTTACTTTTCTATTCAACTTCATTTTTTATTTAATTTCCAAATAAATCGTTAACGTATACTGGTTTCCGAATTGAACTTCGATTTTTAATTTTAGGCAACTTTCATTTTTATTTTTGTTCAACTTCCATTTTTATTCAATTAACTTTTCTATTAAACTTCCTTTTTTATTTAATTTTGTGCAACTTTCATTTTTATTTTTACTCAACTTCCATTTTTATTCAATTAACTTTTCTATTAAACTTCCTTTTTTATTTTATTTTGTGCAACTTTCATTTTTATTTTTACTCAACTTCCATTTTTATTCAAGTTACTTTTCTATTCAACTTCATTTTTTATTTAATTTCCAAATAGATCGTTAAGGTATAGTGGTTTTCGGATTGAACTTCCATTTTTAATTTTATGCAACTTTCATTTTTATTTTTATTCAATTTACTTTTCTATTAAACTTCCTTTTTTATTTAATTTCCAAATAGATCGCTAAGGTATAGTGGTTTCTGGATTGAACTTCCATTTTTAATTTTCTACAACTTCCATTTTTATTTTTATTCAACTTCCATTTTTATTCAATTTACTTTTCTATTAAACTTCTTTTTTAATTTAATTTCCAAATATATTGTTAAGGAATAGTGATTTCTTGAATGAACTTCCATTTTTAATTTTCTGCAACTTCCATTTTTATTTTTATTCGACTTCCATTTTTATTCAAGTCATTTTTCTATTAAACTTCCTTTTTTATTTAATTTGCAAATAGATCGTTAAGATATAGTGGTTTATTGAATGAACTTCAATTTTTAATTTTTTGAACCTCTCATTTTTTTTTTGTTCAAATTCCATTTTTATTCTAGTTATTTTTCTATTCAACTCCCTTTTTTATTTAATTTCCAAATAGATCGTTCAGGTATAATGGTTTCTTGAATGAATTTCAATTTTTAATTTTCTGCAACTTCCATTTTTATTTTTAAGTAACTTCCATTTTTATTCAAGGTACTTTTCTATTCCACTTCATTTTTTATTTAATTTCCAAATAGATCGTTAACGTATAGTGGTTTCCAGATTGAACTTCCATTTTTAATTTTATGCAACTTTCATTTTTATTTTTATTCAACTTCCATTTTTATTCAATTTACTTTTCTATTAAACTTCCTTTTTTATTTAATTTCGAAATAGATCGTTAAGGTATAGTGGTTTCTGGATTGAACTTCCATTTTTAATTTTATGCAACTTCCATTTTAATTTTTATTCAACTTCCATTTTTATTCAATTTACTTTTCTATTAAACTTTCTTTTTTTATTTAATTTCGAAATAGATCGTTAAGGTATAGTGGTTTCTTGAATGAACTTCCATTTTTAATTTTCTGCAACTACCATTTTTATTTTTATTCAACTTCCATTTTTTTTAAATTTACTTTTCTATTAAACTTCCCTTTTTATTTCATTTCCAAATAGATCGTTAAGGTATAGTGGTTTCTTGAATGAACTTCCAATTTCAATTTTCTGCAACTTCCTTTCTTATTTTTACTCAACTTCCATTTTTATTCAATTTATTTTTCTATTCAATTTGCTTTTTTATTTAATTTCCAAATAGGTCGTTAAGGTATAGTGGTTTCGTGAATGAACTTCCAATTTTAATTTTCTGCAACTTCCATTTTTATTTCTATTCAACTTCTTTTTTTATTCAAGTTTCTTATCTATTCAACTTCCTTTTCTATTTAATTTCTAAATAGATCGTTAAGGTACGTATGGTGGTTTCTGGATAGAACTTCCATTTTTGACTTTATGCAACTTTCACTTTTATTTTTTTTCAACTTCCATTTTTATTCAATTTACTTTTCTATTAAACTTCCTTTTTTATTTAATTTCCAAATAGATCGTTAAGGTATAGTTGTTTTATAACGACCCCGGTCTTTTCCCATTTGATTATTGTATCCGGACTTAGGTTCCGTAGATTCTATCATTGTATAATTGTTGTTGTCATCCTTTAATTTCTCATTTGGAGTTATAGAATGTGTTAGGCAGGTTTGTTTCAGGTTGGTTGGGTTCGGAAACTAAATGTTGCTGTCCAGATTTTGGGTTGGTCGCTCGATCGAGGACTTGGTCGCTCGAGCGAGGGTTGTATTTTGTGTCTGGTGGCTCGAGCCAGCTTTTATTCGCTCGAGCGAGAGATTGCGTCCAGTATGGACCTGAAGCTTTGCATTCTTGGCTCGAGCGAGCTTTTCTTCGCTCAAGTGAGTCTTTCTTGTGTCTGGTCGCTCGAGCGACCAAGTCTTCGCTCGAGCGAGCCTGTCCAGTTTAATTAGACAGCAGCGGGTTTTTAATCAGTTTTCATTCTCTTTTTGATTCCAAACCCTAAGGTCCGACTTCTCTCCTACCCTACTCACCTTCTCTCTTAGATTTAATCTACTTAGGGTGTGTTTCTACCTTAGATCCTTCATTAATAAGAGTGTGTGAGTCGAGGGCTTCCATTTAATCTGAATGTTTGGTGATTTGGAGCATTTTGGAATTTGGGTATTCATCTCCACCTTCTCCATTCGGGTTATTTTCTTCGAGGTAGGGATTTCCTACTCCATTTTATAAGTTTTGTTCTTAGTTTTGGTATTTTGATATGTTGGGAGCACTTTGGTAATTTTGGGGAAAAACTCTAGGTGTTGTAATAAAGTAATTTGTATAATTAACTTAAGGAAATTGGGATATTTGATTAAATTCATGAAATTGAGGAATTCATTGATTAAATGGTGTAGTTGGATAATTTAAATCACTCACGTATTGAATTGTTGATATATTTATTTCCAGTTTAGAAATAACTGTTTTGGGCTATCGGTGGAGGATAGTCGTGATTGTTGTAGACATTGCATGTGGATTAGGAATAACTGAAACTAATCACATTGGTTGAGTCATTAATTTTGACTATTGAATTAATACAGAAAATACGTGTATTGATTGGGCATTGCATACGTGTATTGATTGAGCATTGCATTTGCATATTGTGTGGGAGGAGATAGGGGATGTACTCCACGGTTTAGGGGAAGATAGGGGATGGACCTCTAAATCGGATTTTGTTTGGGAGGAGATAGGGGATGGACTCCACTAGCATCACTATTATGTGTTCTTATTATATTGAAGTGTTTTTACATGTTGTTGATACAGCACTAAAATGTGTATCAAACGGGAAGTATGAAGTGTTTTGATATGAGCCTGAGTCTCATCTGTGTTGTTGATATTGGAAGTAATGTGAATATGTTATATAGTTCACTGTTGTAAGGTTGGTCAGGTTCTGAGCCATATTGATAAGTTGGAAAGTAAAACGTGTCTTAGACATTAGTGTCACGAGACTGTAAAATGATGTAATTGATTATCTTGGTTAACCATCTATTGAATGCTATTGCTTTAATCAATGCTTATATTTTGTTTAGTATATTTCTACTGGGCTGTGGCTCACCCTATATGGGAACATCATTTTCAGGTTCAGGTGATAAGCTACCTCCAAGGACTTAGCTTGGAAGGACTTGGAAGACTATTTTCAATTATTTGTTTTTATTTGTTAGTACATGTAAACACTCAAGCCTAGGGCTTTATTTGTATTTTAGTTAGAACTCATATTTTTGTGTCCAAGTGTTGGCTTGGAAAGATGTAAGCCTGTAGGGCATTTAATTAGATGTTACATGTAATATTTTTAGTTAGTAAGACTCTGATGAATGTTATAATGAATTGTTTCATTTTAAACGTTGCTTGTTGATGATATACATTTATATTTAATGGGTTTATTTTTGAGGGCGTTACAACTTGGTATCAAAGCGTACCGGGTTTGAATACTTTGGGTACGTGGGAAGTGATTAGTATCACAATGGGTTCGTCACGTTTGATAGAGACTTAGTGTAATATGATATGCTTACATGATAACATGTTTATGTGACTATGTGGGTATGGAATGTAGTTCCTAGGATGTTGATTGGACCCTTGAGTTTCTAGTAGTCTTGTTGGAAAGGCACTTGATCACTGCTGCTTCCAACAGGAACTATAGTAACGTTTCGGGACTATCATTATCCGGGAATGAAATTCGTAGGTGCTTATGTGCTTTATGTGCTTACATGGAATGAATTATTGTTGTCCAAATGCATTAGGACGCGAGTGTTTAGCTTCGGCACATTTATTAATGTGCTAACGTCTTTGTTTCCTTTATTAGGATGTCAGGACGAGGACGCGGTAGGCGTGGTAGGCCGGGTAGGCAGGAGGTGCCTGTGCCAGAGGAGATTCCGACAGTTCAGGAGGGAATTGGTCAGGCCAATGTGGCCGAGCCAGTAGGCCAGCAGGCTATGGGCGCTCTAGCCCGAGAAATAACAGGGGCATTCAGGGAGTCAGTAGGCATTCTCAGAGCTGAGAATCAAGCTCGGGTTGTTGTTGCGGATGCAGGACCCTTCTTTCTGAAGAGGGAGTTCTTCCGGTCTAACCCGGATGAATTTGTGGGTGATCCTAAAGAGCTGCTTAAGGCAGATGAATGGCTCGAACAGACAACGAAGACGTTTGAGATGCTTGGCATCGAAGACGAGGGGTTGAAAGTGACCTTGGCATCTTTCCAGTTGAAAGGGGATGCGGGTCAGTGGTGGAAGTTCTCTAAAGGTCGTATAGGAGGTACATGGGAGGCATTTGTGAATGCTTTCCAGGAGAGGTTCTTATCTCCAGCAGTTAGGGAGAAGCTGAGAGACCAGTTCTGTCAGCTTAAGCAGTCGAGTTCTTCAGTGGCCGAGTTTGAGGCTGCATTTACTAGCTTGTCCAGGTTTGCACCTGAGTTGGTGGCGTCTGAGGAACGCCGTTGTATTGAATTTGAGAAGAGGTTGAGGCGTGGCCTCAAGTTCAGAGTCGGGGGAACTATGATTCGGGAGTATGGGCGTATGGTCGATGCTGCAGCCCATATGGAAATCATGATGCAGGAAGAGGAGGAAGGACAGAAGGGCTCCAAGAGGAGTCAGGATGGTCAGAGTGAGGGTAGGAGACAGAAGGGTTTTAATCCTCAGCAGTCACAGAGTAGCTTTTCTAGATCGACTTTTCCTGTGCCGAGTGCTAGTTCGGGGAAAGGCAGTCAGGGAGACATTACCTGTTTCAAGTGTGGCCAGCTGGGCCACAAGTCTCCAGTTTGTCCTTAGAGGGGAGGAGTACAGAGATCAGCATCATCTTCGGCTCGATCTCAGAGCCAGAGTCAGGGTAGAGGCCAGCCACTCTCGTGTTATCAGTGTGGTCAGCCAGGGCATATGAAGAGGTATTGCCCGCAGTTGGGTGGCACATCTGGTGCATCTGGTTTGAGGCAGATTCAGGGTCAGCAGCCAGCTCAGTCGGGTCAGGCCTCGAGGGCCAATCAGGGGGCTTCATCGTCCCAGTCGGTGCAGCAATCTTATGCTCCTAGGGGTGAGCAGGTTGATCAGAGGTCGTCTGGGCGCGTGTACGCTGTTACCGCGCAGGATCTTGTGCCGGCACCATCAGTTGTGAGAGGTACCTTTTTGTTTTGCAACTCGGTTGCTAATGTTTTGATTGATACGGGTGCATCTCATTCCTTTGTGTCTGCTGCATTTGCATCTGTTTTGGAGTTGAAGTTAGCACAGTTAGCATCTCCTATTTGTGTAGTGTCACCTCTTGGGGGTGAATTGATTTTGAAACAAGGTGTTAGGGGTTGTGATATAGAGGTTGATTATCATAGAATCCCATTTTCCTTTGTAGTTATGCCTATGAAGGGCTTCGACGTAATTTTGGGTATGGACTGGTTATCGTCATACCGGGCAGTTATTGATTGCTACCGCCAGAGGGTCACTTGTTGTACCGTGAGCGGAGAGTGTTTTCATTTTCTGGGGGACCGGGTTGGTAGTATGTTGCCACCGGGGTGTGTTCCGCGAGGACGGAGTGAGCTTAGTGGTCTACTTGCTAACCTTTCGATTAGTGAGGATGATGAGACTCAGATTGTGTTGCCAAGGGTGGTTTGTGAGTACTCGGACGTCTTTCCCGAGGACCTTGTTAGTTTGCCACCTCACAGAGAGATTGAGTTCTCTATTGATTTAGTGCTCGGCATGGCGCCAATTTCTATGGCACCTTATCGTTTTGCCCCAGCCGAGTTAGTTGAGTTGAAGATTCAGCTCCAGGAGTTACTAGACAAGGGTTTTATACGTCCTAGTGTTTCACCGTGGGGTGCACCGACCCTTTTTGTTAAAAAGAAAGGTGGTGCTTTGAGACTTTGTATAGATTATCGGAAATTGAATCGGGCTACGGTTAAGAATAAGTATCCTATGCCTCGTATAGATGACCTGTTCGATCAGTTGAAGGGTTCCCGTTGTTTCTCGAAGATAGACTTGAGATCGGGTTATCATCAGTTGAGAGTCAGGGAGGAGGATATTCCGAAGACAGCATTCCGTACGCGGTATGGCCACTATGAGTTTTTGGTGATGCCATTTGGTCTCACCAATGCACCGGCAGTATTTATGGATTTGATGAACCGGATATTCTGGGAATTTTTAGATTGTTTTGTAGTCGTCTTCGTGGACGACATCCTTATCTATTCACCTTCTGAGGAGGAGCACAAGGAACACTTGAGAGTGGTGCTTGAGTTACTTAGAGCCCATAAGCTTTATGCTAAGTTTGGGAAGTGTGAGTTCTGGCTAGAAGAGGTCAAGTTCTTAGGCCATGTAGTTACTGGGGAAGGAGTGTCTGTTGATACATCCAAAACTGAGGCAGTGCAAGATTGGGCACAGCCTAAGAGTGTGTTTGAGATCCGCAGTTTTCTGGGGTTAGCTGGGTATTATCGCCGGCTTGTGAAAGATTTCTCCAGATTAGCTTCGCCTTTGACTAGATTGACTCGGAAGGGAGTTAAGTTTGTATGGAGTGAGACTTGTGAAAAGTCATTCCAGGAGTTGAAAGTTAGACTGACCACTGCTCCAGTCTTGATTATTCCGGAGAGGGGGTTGGGTTATGCAGTCTATTGTGACGCCTCACGAGAGGGTCTGGGTTGTGTGTTGATGCAGGAGGGGAAAGTGGTTGCCTATGGCTCACGTCAGTTGAAAATTCACGAGAAGAATTAACCCTACGCACGATCTAGAGTTAGCAGCTGTGATATTTTCCTTGAAGATTTGGAGGCATTATCTTTACGGTGAGAGATTCGAGGTATTCTCGGATCATAAGAGTCTGAAATATTTGTTTACACAGAAAGACTTGAACTTGAGGCAGAGGAGGTGGATGGAGTTCATAGAGGATTATGACTTTGAGTTGCATTATCATCCGGGAAAAGCCAATGTGGTGGCCGATGCCCTTAGCAGGAAACCTGTTGGTGACATAGCTAGTATAGCCATCCGAGAGTGGGAGATGTTGGGTGCACTTGGAGAGTTTGATTTGCTTCTGAGTGAATCCGTTGAGACTACGGCCTTGTTTTCTGTTGTTGTACAGCCTACACTCGTGATTCGAGTGTTAGAGGCTCAGAGGGGTGACCTTGAGGTAGAAACCCTCCGTGAGAAGATTTCCGGTAGGAAAGTTGAGAAGGGTTTGACGGTGTATCCCGACCTGAGTGTGAGATACCGAGACCGTCTGTTTGTGCCGGAGTCTCGTCGAGAGGAGGTACTCCGAGAGTTTCATCATCCACGCCTTGCGGTGCATCCGGGAGGCACTAAGATGTATCGGGATTTGAGTCACCAGTTCTGGTGGCGGGGTATGAAAAGAGATGTGGCAGCATTTGTATCTAAGTGCCTTACTTGTCAGCAAGTGAAGGCCGAACATCAGAGGCCAGCGGGTTTGTTACAACCCTTGCCTATTGCCGAGTGGAAGTGGGAACACGTCACTATGGACTTCGTTGTGGGTCTTCCGAGGACTCAGCGGGGTAGAGATGCTATTTGGGTAGTTGTGGACCGGTTGACTAAGTCGGTGCACTTTATTCCTATGCGTGTTAGAGATTCAGTCGATCATCTGGCCGATTTATATATTCGGGACATAGTGAGGTTACATGGGGTTCCAGTGACGATCGTCTCAGATAGAGATCCTCGTTTTACTGCCAGGTTGTGGCAGAGTTTGCAGAGTGCCTTAGGCACTAAGCTGACCTTTAGCACGGCTTATCATCCTCAGACTGACGGGTAGTCCGAGCGCACTATTCAGATCCTTGAGGATATGCTTCGGGGTTGTGTCCTAGACTTTAGTGGGTCGTGGGAGAGGCACTTGCCATTGGTAGAGTTTGCCTACAACAACAGTTTCCAGTCTAGTATCGGTATGGCACCATTTGAGGCCTTGTATGGCCGACCGTGTAGATCTCCGGTTTGTTGGGCCGAGGTAGGTGATGCACCTCTGTTGGGTCCGGAGTTGGTGAGGGACACGACGGAGAAAGTTGAGCTTATCCGTAAAAGGCTTGTTACAGCACAGAGCCGTCAGAAATCTTATGCAGACCGTAGGAGGAGACCTTTGGTGTTTGAGGTGGGTGATCATGTCTTTCTGAAGATATCACCTAGGCGGGGTTTGATGAGGTTTGGGAAGAGCGGGAAGTTGTCCCCTCGGTTCATTGGTCCGTTTGAGATCCTTGAGAGGATTGGCGAGGCTGCTTATCGTTTAGCTTTACCGCCGCAGCTGTCCGGAGTACATGACATGTTTCATGTGAGTATGCTTCGGAAGTATGAGCCGGATCCATCACATGTGTTGGATTGGACCGATTTAATGGTTGATGAGGATGTGTCCTATGAGGAGAGACTGGTTCGGGTCTTGGATAGGCGGGATCAAGTTTTGCGAGGCAAAACCATCCCTTTGGTCAAAGTTTTGTGGAAACATCACGGAGTGGAGGAAGCCACTTGGGAACGTGAGTTGGAAGTCCGCGAGAAATATCTGGACATGTTTGTTGATTTGTAATCTTATAATTAGATTATGTTATATTGTTGAACTTAAGAGCCTTACATATGTCTTAAGTTGTAAAACATTGAGTATGTATTGCTAAATGGAAGTATCTTGAAACTTGCTTCATTATAAAAGTTTGGTGTAACATTGCATATGTTGATTACATTGTTGAATGTGTTGTATATATCATGCAATTGAATATGATATGGAATTGCTAACATTGAAAGGAATAATGCATAATAGTGATGCAGGTTGAAATATATGTTGTTTTATATATATTGTGAGATACCCCTTGATAAAGAGATGAAGTGACCAGTATTGGGTCAAGATGTTTATTGTTGTTATATAATATCTTTGAGAATTGAGAAAAACTTGTTGTTTTTACAAACTTATGCTTAATTTCGAGGACGAAATTCTTTTAAGGGGGGGAGGTTATAGCGACCCCGGTCTTTTCCCATTTGATTATTGTATCCGGACTTAGGTTCCGTAGATTCTATCATTGTATAATTGTTGTTGTCATCCTTTAATTTCTCATTTGGAGTTATAGAATGTGTTAGGCAGGTTTGTTTCAGGTTGGTTGGGTTCGGAAACTAAATGTTGCTGTCCAGATTTTGGGTTGGTCGCTCGATCGAGGACTTGGTTGCTCGAGCGAGGGTTGTATTTTGTGTCTGGTGGCTCGAGCCAGCTTTTATTCGCTCGAGCGAGAGATTGCGTCCAGTATGGACCTGAAGCTTTGCATTCTTGGCTCGAGCGAGCTTTTCTTCGCTCGAGCGAGTCTTTCTTGTGTCTAGTCGCTCGAGCGACCAAGTCTTCGCTCGAGCGAGCCTGTCCAGTTTAATTAGACAGCAGCGGGTTTTTTAATCAGTTTTCATTCTCTTTTTGATTCCAAACCCTAAGGTCCGACTTCTCTCTTACCCTACTCACCTTCTCTCTTAGATTTGATCTACTTAGGGTGTGTTTCTACCCTAGATCCTTCATTAATAAGAGTGTGTGAGTCGAGGGCTTCTATTTAATCTGAATGTTTGGTGATTTGGAGCATTTTGGAATTTGGGTATTCATCTCCACCTTCTCCATTCGGGTTATTTTCTTCGAGGTAGGGATTTCCTACTCCATTTTATAAGTTTTGTTCTAAGTTTTGGTATTTTGATATGTTGGGAGCACTTTGGTAATTTTGGGGAAAAACTCTAGGTGTTGTAATAAAGTAATTTGTATAATTAACTTAAGGAAATTGGGATATTTGATTAAATTCATGAAATTGAGGAATTCATTGATTAAATGGTGTAGTTGGATAATTTAAATCACTCACCTATTGAATTGTTGATATATTTATTTCCAGTTTAGAAATAACTGTTTTGGGCTATCGGTGGAGGATAGTCGTGATTGTTGTAGACATTGCATATGGATTAGGAATAACTGAAACTAATCACATTGGTTGAGTCATTAATTTTGACAATTGAATTAATACAGAAAATACGTGTATTGATTGGGCATTGCATACGTGTATTGTAATAACCCACGTTCATGTCTTAGTCATGTTCATGTACATTGCGTGATTTTGTCTTGTTAAGCTTGTATTTGCAGACTTTGACTTGTTTTGCCTAAGTAAAGGTGCCTGTCTTGTTTTGTGCTTATGAGATTTGCCTAAGTGTTGTATGCATGTTTTGTTCCTTCCTTGCTATGTGAAGCCTAGGTCATGTTAAGCCTAGGTCATGCCAAGCCTAGGTCATGTTAAGCCTAGGTCATGTTATGCCTAGGTCATGCCAAGCCTAGGTCATGTTAAGCCTAGGTCATGTTAAGCCTAGGTCATGCCAAGCCTAGGTCATGTTAAGCCTAGGTCATGCCAAGCCTAGGTCATGCCAAGCCGAGGTCATCTTAAGCCTAGGTCACACCTTTGAACCTCTTACACCTTGGACCATCTTGGAACCGCTTTTGTGACCTCCACCATCACCTAGGCATATTGGCCGAGGTGTTATCACCTAGGCATCCGAGATCCTTAATCCTTGCACCTAGTGATCTTGTTCTGGGACTGGAATGACCTAGACCGAGGTGTGGCACATCTAGGCCGAGGTGTGGCACAACTAGGTCAAGTGTTATCCTTCCTAGCCGAGGTCATTGGAACCTTACTTGCTGAAGCTTTGTCCTAAGCCGAGATCATTACTTGCCGGAGTTCTCTTGCCATCTAGCTTGTTGAGTACGCCTTGTCAGGGCCTTGTCTTGTCAATCTATCACCTTTTTGAAGAGAACCAACCAACCGTTGCCACGTGTCCGAGCTGAGAGTTAAGTCAGCCGGCAGAGAGAGAAACCCCTCATTTGTTGTATCTTGTTTTGAAGAGTAGAGAGAGAAGCTCTAGAAGGGGGAGAGGAGTTCTTGAGGAAGAGTAGATTTGCAAGCTTGATCCCTAGAGATCGAACCGTTAGATTCGTGTTCTAAGGTTAGATTCTTGATCTGCTCATGTTGTTCTTTATGTTCATGTTATTGCATTGCATGATTGAATATGATTTGTAAGCCATGCATTGCTTTGAAGTTCGGTTTTAGAAAGAGAAAATGGTTTTCATGTGTTCTTCAAGAAAAGTCATGTTTTGATCCGAAAGCTCATGCCAAGATCCATGTTTTTGTGTTTGTTTCCACATGATTTTCAAGTATGGGTACCCAGGTCCATGTTTTCGAACTCATGTCATGAAATCCCAGATCTCGTAATAACAAGTTATGATTTTAGCATTCATGTTCTTCATGTTCTTCATGCTCATGTTCTTCATGTTCTTCAAGGAGGAAACCCAGATTCCAGGCTTCATTTCCCTAGGTGTGATCACCGAGACCACTCTTGCCTAGATCACACACCTTGGTCTACCTTGCATGATCACTTGCACGTTAGTTTATCTTGCATGCACACCTAGGCTAACCACTGCACACCTAGGCCAACCATGGTACACCCATGCCGGCACCTTGTAACACCTCGGCAGACAGCTGCATACTGAAGCCTAGGTAACCACACCTCGGCCAAGAGGTGTGGGACCTCGGCCAAGACCTCCTGAGTTCACCCAGCTAGGTCGTTTTAGCCTAGATCATCTCTGTGCATCCATTCCAGGACCTGGTTGGTACCCAGCATGTTTTCCCTAGGTATTTTCAGCATGTTTTCCCTAGATCATTTGCATTCATGTGAAGCTTGTTTTTAAGAGTGCATTCAATAGACTTTGACATGTGTTTGTAGGACTTGGACCTTTGCCTTGATCCCGACGTCCCAAGAACTAGGTGAGTGGTATTTCTAATAAAGATATGTTCTTAAGGTTTTGATAAAGCTTTGCTTTGGTTTGATAAAAGTATTTGTGAAGCATGAATGATATCCCTATTATATATATGAAGTATAAGCTTTGTTTTGAATGACAAGTTATCAAGTATAAGCTTTGTTTTAATGTCAATCTTTGAAAGTCCGTACGTGCTAGGGGACTTTAAGCATTAGTAGCACACATGTGAAGTCCGTACGTGCCAGGGGACTTTAAGCATTAGTGGCACAAGTCCGTACGTGCTAGGGGACTTTAAGCATTAGTAGCACACATGTGAAGTCCGTACGTGCCAGGGGACTTTAAGCATTAGTGGCACAAGTCCGTACGTGCTAGGGGACTTTAAGCATTAGTAGCACACATGTGAAGTCCGTACGTGCCAGGGGACTTTAAGCATTAGTGGCACAAGTCCGTACGTGCTAGGGGACTTTAAGCATTAGTAGCACACATGTGAAGTCCGTACGTGCCAGGGGACTTTAAGCATTAGTGGCACAAGTCCGTATGTGCTAGGGGACTTTAAGCATTAGTAGCACACATGTTAAGCAAACAAGTTTTGAAGGACCAAGGTTATGCCGAGGTTATGTTATAAGTTTTGACGCATGTTAAGTATGTAAGTTTTGCAAGATTAAGTTTGATGAACAAAGATTTATCTCATGTTTTGTACAAGCTATGATAGGTATGGTTTTGACAAGATATATTATGTATTGTTTTGAAAGACCTCGGGAATCATTCATGTAACCCCTTTATTACTTGTACCATTCACTGAGTATCCAAGCTCACCCTCCCTATGTATATATGTAGGTAACAAGCAAGAAGTCGGCTACGCCGAGATGTGTGTTTTGCAAGATGTTTTGGATGCATGTTATGTCGGCAATGTTTATGTCGGCAATCCGAAGATTATATTTCTTAACTTGCATTTCATGTATTTTGTTTATGTCGGCTTGTGAAAGCCCTTTGTAAGATGTAATATGTATTTTTGTACTTGGCTTTAATTGTGTTCAAGTTGTAAAGCTCTGTAAAGATGTATGCCATTCCATTTGACTTATGCACTGCTCTTATGGACCACTTGTATTTTAGATTATTGCTTCCGCACTTGTGAGCCCCCTATATCTATACTCTGATTATGTGTGAATTTTGAAAGTTGGCCTTCGGTAATTACAGATTACTGGCCATCACGGCACCAAACTACTAGGGGCGGTTTGGGGTCGTGACATGTATTGATTGAGCATTGCATTTGCATATTGTGTGGGAGGAGATAGGGGATGTACTCCACGGTTTAGGGGAAGATAGGGGATGAACCTCTAAACCGGATTTTGTTTGGGAGGAGATAGGGGATGGACTCCATTAGCATCACTATTATGTGTGCTTATTATATTGAAGTGTTTTTACATGTTGTTGATACAGCACTAAAATGTGTATCAAACGGGAAGTATGAAGTGTTTTGATATGAGCCTGAGTCTCATCTGTGTTGTTGATATTGGAAGTAATGTGAATATGTTATATAGTTCACTATTGTAAGGTTGGCCAGGGTCTGAGCCATATTGATAAGTTGGAAAGTAAAACGTGTCTTAGACATTAGTGTCACGAGACTGTAAAATGATGTAATTGATTATCTTGGTTAACCATCTATTGAATGCTATTGCTTTAATCAATGCTTATATTTGGTTTAGTATATTTCTACTGGGCTGTGGCTCACCCTATATGGGAACATCATTTTCAGGTTCAGGTGATAAGCTACCTCCAAGGACTTAGCTTGGAAGGACTTGGAAGACTATTTTCAATTATTTGTTTTTATTTGTTAGTACATGTAAACACTCAAGCCTAGGGCTTTATTTGTATTTGAGTTAGAACTCATATTTTTGTCTCCAAGTGTTGGCTTGGAAAGATGTAAGCCTGTAGGGCATTTAATTAGATGTTACATGTAATATTTTTAGTTAGTAAGACTCTGATGAATGTTATAATGAATTGTTTCCTTTTAAACGTTGCTTGTTGATGATATACATTTATATTTAATGGGTTTATTTTTTAGGGCGTTACTTGTTTCTTGAGTGAACTTTCATTTTTAATTTTCTACAACTTCCATTTTTATTTTTATTTAACTTCCTTTTTTATACAAGTTTCTTTTCTACTCAACTTCCTTTTTTATTTAATTTCCAAATATATCGTTAAGGTATAGTGGTTTCTGGATTGAACTTCCATTGTTCATTTTATGCAACTTTCATTTTTATTTTTATTCAACTTCCATTTTTATTCAATTTACTTTTCTATTAAACTTCATTTTTTATTTAATTTCCAAATAGATCGTTAAGGTATAGTGGTTTCTTGAATGAACTTCCATTTTTAATTTTCTGCAACTTTTATTTTTATTTTTATTCAACTTCCATTTTTATTCAATTTTCTTTTCTATTCCACTTCCTTTTCTATTTAATTTCCAAATAGATCATTCAGGTATAGTGGTTTCTTGATTGAATTTCCATTTTTAATTTTATGCAACTTTCATTTTTATTTTTATTCAACTTCCATTTTTATTCAATTTACTTTTCTATTAAACTTCCTTTTTTATTTAATTTCCAAATAGATCGTTAAGGTATAGTGGTTTCTGGATTGAACTTCCATTTTTAATTTTCTACAACTTCCATTTTTATTTTTATTCAACTTCCATTTTTATTCAATTTACTTTTCTATTAAACTTCTTTTTTTATTTAATTTCCAAATATATCGTTAAGGAATAGTGGTTTCTTGAATGAACTTCCATTTTTAATTTTCTGCAACTTCCATTTTTATTTTTATTCGACTTCCATTTTTATTCAAGTCATTTTTCTATTCAACTTCCTTTTTTATTTAATTTCCAAATAGATCGTTAAGGTATAGTGGTTTCCTGAATGAACTTCCATTTTTAATTTTCTGCAACTTCCATTTTTATTTTTATTCGACTTCCTTTTTTATTCAAATCATTTTTCTATTCATCTTCCTTTTTTATTTAATTCCAAATAGATCGTTAAGGTATAGTGGCTTCTTGAATGAACTTCCAATTTTAATTTTCTACAACTTCCATTTTTATTTCTATTCAACTTCTTTTTTTATTCAAGTTTCTTATCTATTCAACTTCCTTTTTTATTTAATTTCTAAATAGATCGTTAAGGTATAGTGGTTTCTGGATTGAACTTCCATTTTTAATTTTATGCAACTTTCACTTTTATTTTTTTTCAACTTCCATTTTTATTCAATTTACATTTCTATTAAACTTCCTTTTTTTTTTAATTTCCAAATAGATCGTTAAGGTATAGTGGTTTATTGAATGAACTTCCATTTTTAATTTTCTGCAAGTTCCATTTTTATTTTTATATAACTTCCTTTTTCATTCTAGTTCCTTTTCTACCCAACTTCCTTTTTTATTTAATTTCCGAATAGATCGTTAAGGTATAGTGGTTCCTGGATTGAACTTCAATTTTTAATTTTATGCAACTTTCACTTTTATTTTTTTTCAACTTCCATTTTTATCTAATTTACTTTCCTATTAAACTTCCCTTTTTATTTAATTTCCAAATATATCGTTATGGTATAGTGGTTTCTTGAATGAACTTCCATTTTTAATTTTCTGCAACTTCCATTTTTATTCAAGTTATTTTTCTATTCAACTTCTTTTTTTATTTAATTTCCAAATAGATCGTTAAGGTATAGTGGTCTCTTGAATGAACTTCCATTTTTAATTTTCTGCAACTTCCATTTTTCTTTTTATTTAACTTCCTTTTTTGTTCAGGCTTCTTTTCTACTCAACTTCCTTTTTTATTTAATTTCCAAATAGATCGTTAAGGTATAGTGGTTTCTAGATTGAACTTCCATTTTTAATTTTCTGCAACTTCCATTTTTAATTTTATTCAACTTCCATTTTTATTCAATTTACTTTTCTATTGAACTTCCTTTTTTATTTAATTTCCAAATAGATCGTTAAGGAATAGTGGTTCCTTGTTTGAACTTCCATTTTTAATTTTCTGCAACTTCCATTTTTATTTTTATTCAACTTCCATTTTTATTCAAGTCATTTTTCTATTCAACTTCCTTTTTTATTTAATTTCCAAATAGATCGTTAAGGTATAATGGTTTCTTGAATGGACTTCCAATTTTAATTTTCGACAACTTCCATTTTTGTTTCTATTCAACTTCTTTTTTTCTACAAGTTTTTTTTTCTATTGAACTTCCTTTTTTATTTAATTTCCAAATAGATCGTTAAGGTATAGTGGTTTCTGGATTGAACTTCTATTTTTAATTTTATGCAACCTTCATTTTTATTTTTTTTCAACTTCCATTTTTATTCAATTTACATTTCTATGAAACTTCCTTTTTTATTTAATTTGCAAATAGATCGTTAAGGTATAGTGGTTTCTTGAATGAACTTCAATTTTTAATTTTCTGCAACTTTCATTTTTATTTTTGTCCAAATTCCATTTTTATTCTAGTTATTTTTCTATTCAACTTCCTTTTTTATTTAATTTCCAAATAGATCGTTAAGGTATAGTGGTTTCTTGAATGAACTTTCAGTTTTAATTTTCTGCAACTTCCATTTTTATTTTTATTTAACTTCCTTTTTTATTCAAGTTTCTTTTCTACTCCACTTCCTTTTTTATTTAATTTCCAAATAGATCGTTAAGGTATAGTGGTTTCTGGATTGAACTTCCATTGTTAATTTTATGCAACTTTCATTTTTATTTTTATTCAATTTCTATTTTTATTCAATTTACTTTTCTATTAAACTTCCTTTTTTATTTAATTTCCAAATAGATCGTTAAGGTATAGTGGTTTCTTGAATGAACTTCCATTTTTAATTTTCTGCCATTTCCATTTTTATTCAAGTCGTTTTTCTAATCAACTTCCTTTTTTATTTAATTTCCAAATAGATCGTTAAGGTATAGTGGTTACTGGATTGAACTTCCATTTTTAATTTTCTGCAACTTCCACTTTTATTTTTATTCAACTTCCATTTTTACTCAATTTACTTTTCTAGTAAAATTCCTTTTTTATTTAATTTCCAAATAGATCGTTAACGTATAGTGGTTTCTTGAATGAACTTCCATTTTTAATTTTCAGCAACTTCCATTTTTATTTTTATTCGACTTCCATTTTTATTCAGTTTACTTTCCTGTTAAACTTCCTTTTTTATTTAATTTCCAAATAGATCGTTAATGTATAGTGGTTTCTTGAATGAACTTCCATTTTTAATTTTCTGCTACTTTCATTTTTGTTTTTATTTGGCTTCCATTTTTATTCAATTTACTTTTCTATTCAACTTCCTTTTTTATTTAATTTCCAAATAGATCGTTAACGTATACTGGTTTCTGGATTGAACTTCCATTTTTAATTTTACGCAACTTTCACTTTTATTTTTATTCAATTTACTTTTCTATTAAGCTTCCTTTTTTTATTTAATTTTCAAATAGATCGTTAAGGTCTAGTGATTTCTTTAATGAACTTCCATTTTTAATTTTATGGAACTTCCATTTTTATTTTTATTTAGCTTCCATTTTTATTCAAGTTATTTTTCTACTCAACTTCCTCTTTTATTTAATGTCCAAATAGATTGTTAAGGTATAATAGTTTCTTGAATGAACTTCCATTTTTAATTTTCTGCTACTTCCATTTTTGTTTTTATTTAACTTCCTTTTTTAATCAAGTTTTTTTCTACTCAACTTCCTTTTGTATTTAATTTCCAAATAGATCGTTAAGGTATATTGGTTTCTGGATTGAACTTCCATTGTTAATTATATGCAACTTTCATTTTTATTTTTATTTGGCTTCAATTTTTATTCAATTTACTTTTCTATTAAACTTCCTTTTTTAATTAATTTCCAAATAGATCGTTATGGTATAGTGGTTTCTTGAATAATCTTCCATTTTTAATTTTCTGCAACTTTTATTTTTATTTTTATTTAACTTCCATTTTTATTCAATTTAGTTTTCTGTTCGACTTCTTTTTTTATTTTATTTCCAAATAGATCGTTAAGGTTTAGTGGTCTCTTGAATGAACTTCCAATTTTAATTTTATGCAACTTTCATTTTCATTTTTATTTAACGTCCATTTTTATTCAATTTACTTTTCTATTAAACTTTCTTTTTTATTTAATTTCCAAATAGTTCGTTAAGGTATAGTGGTTTCTGGATTGAACTTCCATTTTTAATTTTCTGCAACTTCCTTTTTTATTCATGTCATTTTTCTATTCAACTTCCTTTTTTATTTAATTTCCAAATAGATCGTTAACGTATAATGGTTTCTGGATTGAACTTCCATTTTTAATTTTATGCAACTTTCATTTATATTTTTATTCAACTGCCATTTTTATTAAATTTACTTTTCTATTAAACTTCATTTTTTATTTAATTTCCAAACAGATCGTTAAGGTATAGTGGTTTCCTGAATGAACTTCCCTTTTTAATTTTCAGCAACTACCATTTTTATTTTTATTCAACTTCCATTTTTTTTCAATTTACTTTTCTATTAAACTTCCTCTTTTATTTCATTTCCAAATAGATCGTTAAGGTATAGTGGTTTCTTGAATGAACTTCCATTTTCAATTTTCTGCAACTTCCATTTTTATTTTTACTCAACTTCCATTTTTATTCAAGTTATTTTTCTATTCAATTTCCTTTTTATTTAATTTCCAAATACGTCGTTAAGGTATAGTGGTTTCGTGAATGAACTTCCATTTTTAATTTCCTGCAACTTCCATTTTTATTTTTATTTAATATCCTTTTTTGTTCGGGCTTCTTATCTACTCAACTTCCTTTTTTATTTAATTTCCAAATAGATCGTTAAGGTATAGTGGTTTCTGGATTGAACTTCCATTTTTAATTTTATGCAACTTCCATTTTAATTTTTATTCAACTTCCATTTTTATTCAATTTACTTTTCTATTAAACTTCCTTTTTTTATTTAATTTCGAAATAGATCGTTAAGGTATAGTGGTTTCTTCAATGAACTTCCATTTTTAATTTTCAGCAACTACCATTTTTATTTTTATTCAACTTCCATTTTTTTTAAATTTACTTTTCTATTAAACTTCTTTTTTTTATTTAATTTCGAAATAGATCGTTAAGGTATAGTGGTTTCTTCAATGAACTTCCATTTTTAATTTTCAGCAACTACCATTTTTATTTTTATTCAACTTCCATTTTTTTTAAATTTACTTTTCTATTAAACTTCCTTTTTTTATTTAATTTCGAAATAGATCGTTAAGGTATAGTGGTTTCTTCAATGAACTTCCATTTTTAATTTTCAGCAACTACCATTTTTATTTTTATTCAACTTCCATTTTTTTTAAATTTACTTTTCTATTAAACTTCCTTTTTTATTTCATTTCCAAATAGATCGTTAAGGTGTAGTGGTTTCTTGAATGAACTTCCATTTTCAATTTTCTGCAACTTCCTTTTTTATTTTTACTCAACTTCCATTTTTATTCAATTTATTTTTCTATTCAATTTCCTTTTTTATTTAATTTCCAAATAGGTCATTAAGGTATAGTGGTTTCGTGAATGAACTTCCATTTTTAATTTTCTGCAACTTCCATTTTTATTTTTATTTAACTTCCTTTTTTGTCCAGGCTTCTTTTCTACTCAACTTCCTTTTTTATTTAATTTCCAAATAGATCGTTAAGGTATAGTGGTTTCTGGATTGAACTTCCATTTTTAATTTTATACAACTTCCATTTTTATTTATATTCAACTTCCATTTTTATTCAATTTACTTTTCTATTAAACTTCCTTTTTTTATTTAATTTCCAAATAGATCGTTAAGGTATAGTGGTTTCTTGAATGAACTTCCATTTTTAATTTTCAGCAACTACCATTTTTATTTTTATTCAACTTCCATTTTTTTTTCAATTTACTTTTCTATTAAACTTCCTTTTTTATTTCATTTCCAAATAGATCGTTAAGGTATAGTGGTTTCTTGAATGAACTTCCATTTTCAATTTTCTGCAACATCCATTTTATTTTTACTCAACTTACATTTTTATTCCAGTTATTTTTCTATTCAACTTCCTTTTTATTTAATTTCCAAATAGATCGTTAAGGTATAGTGGTTTCTTGAATGAACTTTCAGTTTTAATTTTCTGCAACTTTCATTTTTATTTTTATTTAACTTCCTTTTTTATTCAAGTTTCTTTTCTACTCAACTTCGTTTTTTATTTAATTTCCAAATAGATCGTTGTGGTATAGTGGTTTCTGGATTGAACTTCCATTGTTAATTTTATGCAACTTTCATTTTTATTTTTATTCTACTTCCATTTTTATTCAATTTACTTTTCTATTAAACTTCCTTTTTTTATTTAATTTCCAAATAGATCGTTAAGGTATAGTGGTTTCTTGAATGAACTTCCATTTTAATTTTCTGCAACTTTTATTTTTATTTTTATTCAACTTCCATTTTTATTCAATTTACTTTTCCATTCAACTTCCTTTTTTATTTAATTTCCTAATAGATCGTTCAGGTATAGCGGTTTCTTGAATGAATTTCCATTTTTAATTTTCTGCAACTTCCATTTTTATTTTTAAGTAACTTCCATTTTTATTCAAGTTACTTTTCTATTCAACTTCAATTTTTTATTTAATTTCCAAATACATCGTTAACGTATAGTGGTTTCTGGATTTAACTTCCATTTTTAATTTTATGCAACTTTCATTTTTATTTTTTTTCAACTTCCATTTTTATTCAATTTACTTTTCAATTAAACTACCTTTTTTATTTAATTTCCAAATAGATCGTTAAGGTATAGTGGTTTCTTGAATGAACTTCAACTTTTTATTTTCTGCAATTTTCATTTTTATTTTTATTCGACTTCCATTTTTATTCAAGCCATTTTTCTATTCAACTTTCTTTTTTTATTAATTTCCAAATAGATCGTTAATGTAGCAACCCTCACCCTACTCTTGTCATACTTGCATACATTCATGCATAATCTTGTCTTGTTATGTTGTTTGTAAGTTTTGCCTTGCCTTGTTTTGTTTAAGTGTTGCTTGCATGATTTTGTTCCTTGCTTGGTATGTAGCCGAGGTCATCTTGAGCTTAGTTCACCTCTGAACCTTTGTACTTAGAACTGTTTTGGAACCACTTGGCCGACCCCCATCTTCACCTCGGGCATGTTTGCCGAGATGTCTTGCACTTAGTGATCCTTGTCCTCGGGCAGGTATGGCCTAGACCCAGGTGTGGCACACCCCGGCCAAAGTGTGGCACAGCTTAGTCAAGTGTCGTCCTCCCTAGCCGATGTCTTTGTTACCCTGTTGCCGAAGCTTTGACTTTGGCCGATGTCATTACTTGCCGATGTGTCTTGCCTGAGCTTGCTGCATACGCTTTGTCACAGACTTGTCTTATCAATCAATCACCTTTTGAGTTGAACCAACCCGGTAGCGCCACGTGTCCGAGCTGATTGTTAAGATAGCCGGCAGACCTAGAAACAAATCATTTTGTCTCAAATCTTTGCCTTTAGAGAGAGAAGCTCTAGAGGAAGGAGGAGAAGTTCTTGAGTGAGAATAGATCTTCCAAGCTTGATCTTCGAGGTTTGAACCGTTGGGTTCGAGTTTTGAGGTTAGAATCTTAATCTACTCTGGTTGTTGTTATTGATCATCTAGCTGCATTGCATGATCAAATTTGTTTTGCATGTCATGCATCGATTTGAAGTTGGTTTCGGAAGAGAAAGATAGTATTCATGTGTTCTTGAAAAAAGTCTCATTTTGATCCGAAAGTTTGGAACAAGAAACATGTTTTGTGTTTGTTCTTGCATGACCTTCTTGTATGGGTACCCAGGTCCATGTTTTGAACTCATGGCATGAAATCTCAGATTTTTGTAACAAGTTATGATCTTTGCATTCATCTTCTTCATGATCATGTTCATCATGCTCTTCATGTTCTTCAAAGGGAAACCCAGGTTTTCCCGACTTTGCTTTTGAATGAGGCCATCGGGACCACACCTCGGCAAGAAAGTGTGGGACCTCGGCAAAGACCTGGTTGGTACCCAGTGCGTTTTCATGAGACGGGAGCAGTGTTTAAACTCCCAGCATGTTTTGCTTTGTTATTGACTTGGACCTGGTGAGAATGCCGAGATCATTTGCATGCATATAAAGCTTGTTTTGAGAATGTGATTTGCCATGTGATTGTAGGTCCTTGATCTTTGCTTTGAGCCTACACCCGAGGAGATCTATGTGAGTGGTATTTCTAATAAAGCTATGTTATACTGTTTTGATAAATCTTGCTTTGCTTTGTTTTGACGAAAGTATTTGTTAAGCATGAATGAATAGCTCTGTTTTGATGAATCAAGTATAAGCTTTGTTTTGATGTCACCCTCGAGAAGTCCCTTGTGCTGGAGGACTCTAAACTTTCGCAACACTAAGTATAAAAGGATACGGTCCTTCTTGGAAAGACTATCGTGTTAAAGCGGGCTACGTGCCTAAGTAACACAAGATCATCGTGTTAAAAGGAGCTACGGGCTTAAGTAACACAAGTCCCTTGTGCTGGAGGACTATAATCTTTCGCAGTACCTTTGACTAATCGATTACGGATCGTGCAGTCTTTGTTTTGCCACTGACGGTTTATCGCGTCGACTTGTTTGCTCGGAAAGCTTGATTTGTGTTTTGTCGATGCCAGTAAGCATCCCTTGAGACTTGTAAGACTTGATATATGAATACTGTTCATCTCTTGTTTTGATAAAGTTTTGATGTGTTTTGCTCTGAAAGGACCTCGGCTAATATTCGTACAGTTTTGACATGTTTTGTTTGGAAAAGACTTCGGCTATATTCATGCAAAACCTTTATTTCTAGTACCATTCACTGTGTATCCAAGCTCACCCTCTCTATATATATGTAGGTGATGAGCGGGACGTCAGCGACGCCTAGACTGTGTTTTTGAAAGCTTGTTTTGGATCCATGATTTTGTCGGCTTTGTTTTGTATTCACGTCGGCGATGTCATTTTGCCTATGTCGGCGAATCTTGAAAATCATGCTTCTTGGCTTGTATTCACTGCATTTTGTATATGTCAGCTCAAGAAGCCTTTTGATCAAGATGTAATCCGTATTCTACTTTGTTGTATTCAATTTGTAAAGTTATGTAAAGATCCTTTAGAATGATGTTAGGATTGCATCATGGTGCTTGCTATTTGAACGAGGTGTGCATTGTCTTGACATACTTAATTGTCACTTGCCTACGTGGTTGTTTTCTTATTTGTTTTAAAGTCACACTTTGCATGCTCATAGCAACATGAGGAGAGGTAGATCTCCAATTGGTCGGGATCAGCCCGAAGACAGACTGGACCGACTGGAAAGATTAGTGAAAGGTTTGACCCGCGAGTTGAGGCAAACAAGACAGCAGTACGCTAGTGCTACGTCGACTCAGGCCGAGCAGACCAACGGCCGAAATGTAGTCCCGCCTCCACCTCCACCAGTGCCGCAAGTTCCTCCGCAACCAGCCTTATATGGGGATGGCACAATAGCTTTGATCAGGGAGTTCAAGAAAATGAAACCACCGAGATTCTCTGGGGGTATAGAGCCAATGAAGGCTGAGGCGTGGGTTTTGGAAATGAAAAAGTTGTTCGAGATCTTCCCTAGCACCGACGTTCAGAAGGTGACGTTGGCAGCATTCACCTTAGATGATGACGCTCGCAGGTGGTGGATAATGGTTCGAGAAAGCAATCCAGATCTGACCTGGACTCGATTCTTGGAGTTGTTCTACAACAAACATTTTCCCCTCAGTGTTCGAAACCGCAAGGCTACCGAATTTCAGACTTTGACGCAAGGCAACCGAACAGTGGCGGAACATGACCGCACTTTTACTGAATTGGCGAGGTTTGCACCTCACATGGCCAACGATGAATACATGAAGGCCAGGAAGTTCGAGAGTGGGCTTCGCGGACCGATTCAAGACCGGGTTAACTTGCATAATATGCCGACTTATGTCGAAGTGTTGGACAAAGCCATTTAGGCCGAAGCTAACTTGAATAGATACCAGAGTTCGGGGGAGAACCAGCGAAAGAGACAGAACTATGACAATCGCCGAGGACAGCTGGGCACCAAGAAGAAGACGAACATGGGCAGTGCTGGTAACCTGAGGCAGGAAGGTAGTGCTAAACCGACGTGTTCGGATTGTGGGAAGCAACATTTCGGGGTCTGTCGACGAATGTCTGGAGCTTGTTATGAATGTGGCGAAATGGGTCATTATGTGAAAGATTGCCCTAAGACAAAAGCTGATAACAACAAGAAAGGTGAGAGTATCTCGGGTTCCGTCCAGAAGGGTAATATTGGAAAAGGACATATGAGATAGGGCAGAGTATTTGCGCTAGTGCCAGGAGACACTCAGAATACTGAAACAGTGGTGTCAGGTATACTCCTAATTTGCTCCCAAAATGCCTATGTGTTGATTGATTCGGGTTCTACGCATTCATTTGTATCTGCTAAGTTTGCCGAGAAAATTAATAGAGAACTAGAGCCCCTTGATTATGCATTATCTGTGTCTACTCCATCTGGGAGATCTATGATTGTTGCATCTATTTACAGAGCATGTGTCATTGTGATTGAGAATGTTGAATTGTTAGTAGATTTAATGCCTCTGGACATAGCTCATTTTGATGTTATACTGGGAATGGATTGGTTAGTCACAAATCATGCATCTATTAATTATGTTTCGAAAAGTGTCACACTGAGACCCCCAAACCTAGCCGAGGTTATTTTCCAGGGTAAAGGGATAGTGCCCCCACCTTACTTGATTTCGTCCATTAAGGCCTATAAGTTAATTCAGAAAGGGTGTCGAGGCTACTTGTGTAGTATACTGGGTGATCAGAATGGAAATGTTAGTTTAGCCGACATCCCAGTTGTTAATGAATTCCCCGACGTCTTCCCGAATGAATTGCCTGGCCACTTAACCGATAGAGAAATAGAGTTTACAGTTGACATCATGTCGGGAACACAGCCAATCTCCAAAACACCCTACAGAATGGCCCCAGCTGAACTCAGGGAATTGAAACTGCAATTACAAGAATTGTTGGATAAGGGATTTATTAGGCCGAGCACTTCACCATGGGGAGCACCTGTTTTATTTGTTAAGAAAAAGGATGGCACACTCCGTCTTTGCATCGATTATAGAGAACTTAATAAAGTCACTGTCAAGAACAAGTACCCATTACCTAGGATTGATGATTTGCTTGACCAATTACAAGGAGCACGAGTCTTTTCTAAGATTGATCTTAGGTCTGGTTACCACCAGCTTAAAGTTAAAGCCAAAGATGTTGAGAAGACTGCTTTTCGGACAAGATATGGCCACTACGAGTTTTTAGTAATGCCTTTTGGAGTAACCAATGCCCCTGCTGCGTTTATGGATTTAATGAACAGAGTCTTCAAGCCACATTTAGATGAGTTTGTAGTTGTCTTCATTGATGATATATTGATCTATTCCAAAAGTAAAGCTGAACATGAAATTCATTTGAGACTTGCCTTACAGATTTTGAGAGACCGGAGATTGTATGCTAAGTTTAACAAGTGTGAGTTTTGGCTTTCTACTATCTCATTCTTGGGTCATGTGATTAATGAAGAGGGTATCTCGGTTGATCCTAGCAAAGTTGAAGCCGTAGTAAATTGGCCGAGGCTGACTAATGTGTCCGAGATTCGTAGTTTTCTGGGTTTGGCAGGTTATTACAGGAAGTTTGTGAAGGATTTCTCAAGGATTGCAATTCCATTGACGCAATTGAATAAGAAGGGAACACTGTATGAATGGACTGAAGATCGGGAGTCAGCTTTCCAGGAACTGAAGACGAGGTTAGTTACAGCACCAGTACTCGTACTTCCATCAGGTAATGAAGAGTTTCATATCTATAGTGATGCATCGCATAAGGGTTTGGGTTGTATATTGATGCAAAAGGGTAAAGTCATAGCATATGCATCTCGTCAGTTAAAGCCACATGAAAGGAACTATCCCACCCATGATTTGGAGCTAGCAGCCGTTGTATTTGCTTTAAAGATTTGGCGTCACTATTTGTATGGAGGTTCTTGTCAGGTTTTTACAGATCATAAGAGTTTAAAGTACCTGTTCACCCAGAAGGAATTGAATTTGAGACAGAGAAGGTGGCTTGAGTTATTGAAAGACTATGATATGCAAATTCAATATCACCCAGGTAAAGCTAACAGTGTAGCCGACGCTTTGAGCAGGAAGTCAGATGGAAATTTGGCGTGTTTGACCATGATAGCAGTGGAGCCGACTATTGTTGATGAGGTAAAGACAAGATGTAACGCCCTCGAAAATAAACCATTAAATATATATAACATCAACATGCAATGTTTAAAAAGGAAACAGTTCATTATAATATTCATCAGAGTCTTACTAAACAAAGCATTACATGTAACATCAAATTAAATGCCCTACAGGCTTACATCTTTCCAAGCCAACACTTGGACACAAAAGTATGAGTTCTAACTCAAATACAAATAAAGCCCTAGGCTTGTATGTTTACATGTACTAACTAATGAAAGCAAATAACTAAAAATAATCTTCAAAATCCAAGTCCTTCCAAGCTATGTCCTTGGAGGTAGCTTATCACCTGAACCTGAAAATGATGTTCCCATATAGGGTGAGCCACAGCCCAGTAGAAATATACTAAACCAAATATAAGCATTGAATAAAACAATAGCATTCAATAGATGGTTAACCAAGATAATCAATTACATCATTATCGAATCTCATGACACTATTGTCAACGACACGTTTCACTTTCCAACATTATCAATATGGCTCAGAACCTGGCCAAACTTACAATAGTGAATTATATATATACATATATCATATTCACATTCTTCCAATGTCAACAAACAAATGAGACTCAAGCTCAACTCAAAACACTTCATACTTCCAGATTGATACACATTGTAGTGTTGTATCAAATAAAACACTTCTATATAAATAAGCACACATAAAAGTGATGCTAATGGAGTCCATCCCCTATCTCCTCCCAAACAAAATCCGGTTTAGAGGTCCATCCCCTATCTTCCCCTAAACCGTGGAGTACATCCCCTATCTTCTCCCACACAAAACAATGTATGTAAACACATAACATATAACACACAATTAATACACATAATGTCTGTATTAATTCAGCAGTCAAAATGAACAACTCAACCAATGTGATTAGTTTCAGTTATCCCTAATCCACATGCAATGTCTACAATAATCACGACTATCCTCCACCGATAGCCCAAAACAGTTATTTCTAGATTTGGAAATAAATATAACAACAATTCAATAGGCGAGTGATTTAAATTATCCAACTACACCGTTTAATCAATAAATTTCCCAATTTCATGAATTTAACCATCTTTTCCCAATTCCACGAATTAATTATACAAATTAATTTAATAATACAACTAGGGTTTTTCCCAAAACTAACCAAAGTATCCCCAACATATCAAAATACCAAAACTTAGAACAAAACCTATAAAATGGAGTAGGAAATCCCTACCTTGAAGCGAAGAACTCGAATAGAGAAGATGACGAAAACCAAAGTGCTCCAAACCCAAGATTGTTCAGATTAAACGGAAGCCCTCGACCCACTCTATCTTTTTAACAAAGGACTTAGGGTAGAAATACACTCCAAGTAGATCAAACCTAAGAGAGAAGGTGTGTAGGGAGAGGGAGAAGACGGTTCTAGGGTTTTAAAATAAAAAAGGAGATGAAAAATGACCCAGAAAGTCGGGTCTCGGATTTTTATACCAGTCGCCCCGCTCGAGCGTGGAAACCCCCGCTCGAGCGCCACTCACAGACTCCCGCTCGAGCGGCCAAACTCCCGCTCGAGCGGCGAATGCACACTCCCAGAAGTTTTTGCAGACAGGTCCCCGCTCGAGCGTAACTCACGACTTCCCGCTCGAGCGTCCAATCCCCCGCTCGAGCGGCCAACACTACACAGGACATACTGGATGGGTGTATTCCCCGCTCGAGCGTCCAAACCCCCGCTCGAGCGGACAGGCCAAAATCTGGGCAACTAGACTTGATTCCTAAGCTCAACCAACCTGCTCCAAATCTTCCCAACACAACCCAAGACTCAAAATAAGGATTAAAGGGTGCAAACAACATACTCTCAACAACCAGCTCCACGGAACCTAAGTCTGTATATAACAAGTAAAGAAAAGGGAAACCGGGATCGCTATAACCTCCCCCCCTTAAAGAATTTCGTCCCCAAAATTAAGCATAAGTTTTCAAACAAAACAGGTTTTCCTTAATTTCCAACAATATGACATTACGATATTTAAACAATCTGACCCAACACCGGTCATTCCATCTCTTATCAAAAGGCATCACACAATATATAAAACTACATATATTTCAATTTGTATTATCAATATGCATTCCCTTTCAATTCAACAAAATTTTCTATATACACAATATTCCATTAAACTTCCATTATAAGGCAAGTTTCAAAATGCTTCCATCAATCAAAAACATAAACCATGTTTCACAATCTAAGTTATATTCAATACACTTAAGGTCTAATATTACAAATAAACAACATATGCTCAAGCATCTATAAATAGATCCGGATATTTCTCGCGGAGTTCCAGCTCACGTTCCCAAGTGGCTTCCTCCACTCCGTGATGCTTCCAAAGAACTTTTACCAAAGGGATGGTTTTGCCTCGCAAAACTTGGTCTCGCTTATCCAAGACCCTAATCGGTCTCTCTTCATACGAGACATCCTCGTCAACTACTAAATCGGTCCAATCCAACACATGTGATGGATCCAGCTCATACTTCCGAAGCATACTCGCATGAAACACATCATGTACCCCGGACAACTGCGGTGGTAAAGCTAAACGATAAGCAGCCTCGCCGATCCTCTCAAGGATCTCAAAAGGACCAATGAACCGAGGGGACAACTTCCCGCTCTTCCCAAACCTCATCAATCCCCGCCTAGGTGATATCTTCAGAAAGACATGATCACCCACCTCAAACACCAACGGTCTCCTCCTACGGTCTGCATAAGATTTCTGACGACTTTGTGCTGTAACAAGCCTCTTACGGATAAGCTCAACTTTCTCCGTCGTTTCCCTCACCAACTTCGGACCTAACAGAGGTGCATCACCCACCTCGGCCCAACAAACAGGAGATCTACACGGTCGGCCATACAAGGTCTCAAATGGTGCCATACCGATACTAGACTGGAAACTGTTGTTGTAGGCAAACTCCACCAACGGCAAGTGCCTCTCCCACGACCCACTAAAGTCTAGAACACAACCCCGCAGCATATCCTCAAGGATCTGAATAGTACGCTCGGACTGTCCGTCGGTCTGAGGATGGTAAGCCGTGCTAAAGGTCAACTTAGTGCCTAAGGCATTCTGCAAACTCTGCCACAACCTGGCAGTAAAACGAGGGTCTCTATCTGAGACAATCGTCACCGGAACCCCGTGCAACCTCACTATGTCCCGAATATATAAACCGGCCAAATGGTCTACCGAATCTCTCACGCGCATAGGAATGAAGTGCGCCGACTTAGTCAACCGGTCTACAACCACCCAAATAGCATCACTACCCTGCTGAGTCCTCGGAAGACCCACGACGAAGTCCATAGTGACGTGTTCGCACTTCCACTCGGCAATAGGCAAGGGTTACAGCAAACCCGCTGGCCTCTGATGCTCGGCCTTCACTTGCTGACAAGTAAGGCACTTAGACACGAAAGCTGCCACATCTCTCTTCATACCCCGCCACCAAAACTGGCGACCCAAATCCTGATACATCTTAGTACCTCCCGGATGCACTGCAAGGCGTGAATGATGGAACTCTCGGAGTACCTCCTCTCGGCAAGACTCCGGCACAAACGGACGGTCTCGGTATCTCACACTCAGGTCGGAATACACCGTCAAACCCTTCTCAACCTTCCCATTGGAGATCTTTTCTCGGAGGGATTCTACCTCAAGGTCACCCCTCTGAGCCTCTAACACTCGAGTCACGAGTGTAGGCTGTGCAACAACAGAAAACAAGGCCGCAGCCTCAACGGATTCGCCCAGAAGTAAATTAAACTCCCCGAGTGCACCCAACATCTCCCATTCTCGGATGGCTATACTAGCTATGTCACCAATAGGTTTCCTGCTAAGGGCATCGGCCACCACATTGGCCTTTCCCGGATGATAATGCAACTCAAAGTCATAATCCTCTATGAACTCCATCCACCTCCTCTGCCTCAAGTTCAAGTCTTTCTGTGTAAACAAATATTTCAGACTCTTATGATCCGAGAATACCTCGAATCTCTCACCATAAAGATAATGCCTCCAAATCTTCAAGGCAAATATCACAGCTGCTAACTCTAGATCATGCGTAGGGTAATTCTGCTCGTGAATTTTCAACTAACGTGAGCCATAGGCAACTACTTTCCCTTCTTGCATTAACACATAACCCAGACCCTCTCGTGAGGCGTCACAATAGACTGTATAACCTAACCCTCTCTCTGGAATAATCAATACTGGAGCGGTGGTCAGTCTAACTTTCAACTCCTGGAACGACTTTTCACAAGTCTCACTCCATACAAATTTGACTCCCTTCCGAGTCAAACTAGTCAAAGGTGAAGCTAATCTGGAGAAATCTTTCACAAACCGACGATAATACCCACCTAACCCCAGAAAACTGTGGATCTCAAACACACTCTTAGGCTGTGCCCAATCTTGCACCGCCTCAGTCTTGGATGTGTCAACAGACACTCCTTCCCCAGAAACTACATGGCCTAAGAACTTAACCTCTTCTAGCCAGAACTCACACTTCCCAAACTTAGCATAAAGCTTATGGGCTCTAAGTAACTCAAGCACCACTCTCAAGTGTTCCTTGTGCTTCTCCTCAGAAGGTGAATAGATAAGGATGTCGTCCACGAATACGACAACAAAACGATCTAAAAATTCCCGGAATATCCGGTTCATCAAATCCATAAAAATTGCCGGTGCATTGGTGAGCCCAAATGGCATCACCAGAAACTCATAGTGGCCATACCGCGTACAGAATGCCGTCTTCGGAATATCCTCCTCCCTGACTCTCAACTGATGGTAACCCGATCTCAAGTCTATCTTCGAGAAACAACGGGAACCCTTCAACTGATCGAACAGATCATCTATACGAGGCATAGGGTACTTATTCTTAACCGTAGCCCGATTCAATTTTCGGTAATCTATACAAAGTCTCAAAGCACCACCTTTCTTTTTAACAAAGAGGGCCGGTGCTCCCCACGGCGAAACACTAGGACGTATAAAACCCTTATCTAGCAACTCCTGGAGTTGGATCTTCAACTCAACTAACTCGGCTGGGGCAAAACGATAAGGTGCCATAGAAATCGGCGCCGTGCCGGGCACTAGGTCAATAGAGAACTCAATCTCCCGATGTGGTGGTAAACCAACAAGATCCCCGGGAAAAACGTCCGAGTACTCACAAACCACCCCTGGCAACACAATCTGAGTCTCATCATCCTCACTAATCGAAAGGTTAGCAAGTAGACCACTAAGCTCACTCTGTCCTCGCGGAACATACCCCGGTGGCAACACATTACCAACCCGGTCCCCCAGAAAATGAAAATACTCTCCGCTCACGGTACAACAAGTGACCCTCTGGCGGTAGCAATCAATAACTGCCCGGTATGACGATAACCAGTCCATACCCAAAATAACATCGAAACCCCTCATAGGCATAACTACAAAGGAAAATAGGATTCTATGATAATCAACCTCTATATCACAACCCCTAACACCTTGTTTCAAAATCAATTCACCCCCAAGAGGTGACACTACACAAATAGGAGATGCTAACTGTGCTAACTCCAACTCCAAAACAGATGCAAATGCAGCAGACACAAAGGAATGGGATGCACCCGTATCAATCAAAACATTAGCAACCGAGTTGCAAAACAAGAAGGTATCTCTCACAACTGATGGTGCCGGCACAAGATCCTGCGCGGTAACAGCATACACGCGCCCAGACGACCTTTGATCAACCTGCTCACCCCTAGGAGCATAAGATTGATGTACCGACTAGGACGATGAAGCCCCCTGATTGGCTCTCGAGGCATGACCCGATTGAGCTGGCTGCTGACCCTGAATCGGCCTTAAACCAGATGCACCAGGTGTGCCACCCAACTGCGGGCAATACCTCTTCATATGCCCCGGCTGACCACACTGATAACACGAGAGTGGCTGGCCTCTACCCTGACTCTGGCTCTGAGATCGAACCGAAGATGATGCTGCTCTCTGCACTCCTCCCCTCTGAGGACAAACTGGAGACTTGTGGCCTAGCTGGCCACACTTGAAACAGGTAATGTCTCCCTGACTGCCTTTCCCCGAACTAGCACTCGGCACAGGAAAAGTCGATCTAGAAAAGCTACTCTGAGACTGTTGAGGATTAAAACCCTTCTGTCTCCTACCATCACCCTGACCATCCTGACTCCTCTTGGAGCCCTTCTGTCCTTCCTCCTCCTCCTGCATCATGATTTCCATGTGAGCTGCAGCATCAACCATACGCCCATAATCCCGAATCATAGTTCCCCCAACTCTCAGCTTGAGACCACGCCTCAACTTCTTCTCAAACTCAATACAATGGCGTTCCTCAGACGCCACCAACTCAGGTGCAAACCTGGACAAGCTAGTAAATGCAGCCTCAAACTCGGCCACTGAAGAACTCGACTGCTTAAGCTGGCAGAACTGGTCTCTCAGCTTCTCCCTAACTGCTAGAGATAAGAACCTCTCCTGGAAAGCATTTACAAAAGCCTCCCATGTACCTCCTATACGACCCGTAGTGAACTTCCACCACTGACCCGCATCCCCCTTCAGCTGGAAAGATGCCAAGGTCACTTTCAATCCCTCGTCTTCGATGCCAAGCATCTCAAACGTCTTCGTTGTCTGTTCGAGCCATTCATCTGCCTTAAGCGGCTCTTTAGGATCGCCCACAAATTCATCCGGGTTAGACCGGAAGAACTCCCTCTTCAGAAAGGCAGGTCCTGCATCCGCAACAACAACCCGAGCTTGATTCTCAGCTCTGAGAATGCCTACTGACTCCCTGAATGCCCCTGCTATCTCTCGAGCTAAAGCGCCCATAGCCTGCTGGCCCACTGGCTCGGCCACATTGGCCTGGCCAATACCCTCCTGAACTGCCGGAATCTCCTCTGGCACAGGCACCTCCTGCCTACCCGGCCTACCATGCCTACCGCGTCCTCGTCCTCGTCCTGACATCCTAATAAAGGAAACAAAGACATTAGCACATTAATAAATGTGCCGAAACTAAACACTTGCGTCCTAAAGCATTGGACAACAATAATTCATTCCACGTAAGCACATAATCACATAAGCACCTACGAATTTCATTCTTGGATAATGATAGTCCCAATGCGTTGCTATAGTTCCGGTTGGAAGCAGCAGTGATCAAGTGCCTTTCCAACAAGACTACTAGAAACTCAAGGGTCCAATCAACATCCTAGAAACTACATTCCATACCCACATAATCACATAAACATGTTATCACATAAGCATATAACATTACACTAAGTCTCTATCAAACGAGACGAACCCAATGTGATACTAATCACTTCCCACGTACCCAAAGTATTCAAACCCGGTACGCTCTGATACCAAGTTGTAACGCCCTCGAAAATAAACCCATTAAATATATATAACATCAACATGCAATGTTTAAAAAGGAAACAGTTCATTATAATATTCATCAGAGTCTTACTAAACAAAAGCATTACATGTAACATCAAATTAAATGCCCTACAGGCTTACATCTTTCCAAGCCAACACTTGGACACAAAAGTATGAGTTCTAACTCAAATACAAATAAAGCCCTAGGCTTGTATGTTTACATGTACTAACTAATGAAAGCAAATAACTAAAAATAATCTTCAAAATCCAAGTCCTTCCAAGCTATGTCCTTGGAGGTAGCTTATCACCTGAACCTGAAAATGATGTTCCCATATAGGGTGAGCCACAGCCCAGTAGAAATATACTAAACCAAATATAAGCATTGAATAAAACAATAGCATTCAATAGATGGTTAACCAAGATAATCAATTACATCATTATCGAATCTCATGACACTATTGTCAACGACACGTTTCACTTTCCAACATTATCAATATGGCTCAGAACCTGGCCAAACTTACAACAGTGAATTATATATATATATGATATTCACATTCTTCCAATGTCAACAAACAAATGAGACTCAAGCTCAACTCAAAACACTTCATACTTCCAGATTGATACACATTGTAGTGCTGTATCAAATAAAACACTTCTATATAAATAAGCACACATAAAAGTGATGCTAATGGAGTCCATCCCCTATCTCCTCCCAAACAAAATCCGGTTTAGAAGTCCATCCCCTATCTTCCCCTAAACCGTGGAGTACATCCCCTATCTCCTCCCACACAAAACAATGTATGTAAACACATAACATATAACACACAATTAATACACCTAATGTCTGTATTAATTCAGCAGTCAAAATGAACGACTCAACCAATGTGATTAGTTTCAGTTATCCCTAATCCACATGCAATGTCTACAATAATCACGACTATCCTCCACCGATAGCCCAAAACAGTTATTTCTAGATTTGGAAATAAATATAACAACAATTCAATAGGCGAGTGATTTAAATTATCCAACTACACCGTTTAATCAATAAATTTCCCAATTTCATGAATTTAGCCATCTTTTCCCAATTCCACGAATTAATTATACAAATTAATTTAATAATACAACTAGGGTTTTTCCCAAAACTTACCAAAGTATCCCCAACATATCAAAATACCAAAACTTAGAACAAAACCTATAAAATGGAATAGGAAATCCCTACCTTGAAGCGAAGAACTCGAATAGAGAAGATGACGAAAACCAAAGTGCTCCAAACCCAAGATTGTTCAGATTAAACGGAAGCTCTCGACCCACTCTATCTTTTTAACAAAGGACTTAGGGTAGAAATACACTCCAAGTAGATCAAACCTAAGAGAGAAGGTGTGTAGGGAGAGGGAGAAGACGGTTCTAGGGTTTCAAAATCAAAAAGGAGATGAAAAATGACCCAGAAAGTCGGGTCTCAGATTTTTATACCAGTCGCCCCGCTCGAGCGTGGAAACCCCCGCTCGAGCGCCACTCACAGACTCCCGCTCGAGCGGCCAAACTCCCGCTCGAGCGGCCAAACTCCCGCTCGAGCGGCGAATGCACACTCCCAGAAGTTTTTGCAGACAGGTCCCCGCTCGAGCGCCCAACTCCCCGCTCGAGCGTAACTCACGACTTCCCGCTCGAGCATCCAAACCCCCGCTCGAGCGGACAGGCCAAAATCTGGGCAACTAGACTTGATTCCTAAGCTCAACCAACCTGCTCCAAATCTTCCCAACATAACCCAAGACTCAAAATAAGGATTAAAGGGTGCAAACAACATACTCTCAACAACCAGCTCCACGGAACCTAAGTCTGTATATAACAAGTAAAGAAAAGGGAAACCAGGATCGCTATACAAGACAGATGGAGGATAAATTCTTCAAAAAAGTAGCCGAGGAGATTGTCACAAAGCCGAGATCAGGGTATACCATCGAAAATCAAGTGCTTAAGTTTGAAGGAAGGTTATGCGTGGCCGACATCCCAGAGTTAAAAAGGAGAATTCTACAGGAAGCTCACGGTTCCAAGTTTGCCGTTCATCCAGGGAACACCAAGATGTATCAGGATGTGAAACAGACGTTTTGGTGGCCAAATATAAAAAGAGAAATAGCCGAATTCATGTCCCAGTGTTTGCATTGTCAACAAGTGAAAGCAGAACATCAAAGACCGGCAGGACTTCTTCAACCTTTGCCGATTCCTGAGTGGAAATGGGAACACATCTCCATGGATTTTTTGATTGGTTTGCCAAAGACACCGAAAGGTATGGATTCGATTTGGGTTGTTATTGATAGATTAACTAAGTCAACACACTTTATACCTGTTAAGACTACCTTCAACGCCGATCAACTTGCCTTGTTATATGTAAACGAGATTGTTAGACTTCATGGAGTGCCGATGTCTATTGTGTCAGACCGAGATCCTAAATTTGTTTCTAGATTTTGGCAGAGTCTACAGAGGGCTTTCGGAGCCGAGCTGAGATTTAGTACAGCTTTTCATCCCCAGACGGATGGGCAGACAGATAGGACAATTCAGACACTTGAAGATATGCTTAGACTTTGTGTATTGGACTTCCTAGGAAGCTGGGGAGCGCACTTGCCCTTAGTGGAATTCGCTTACAACAACAGTTACCAAGTTAGCATTGGCATGGCGCCGTATGAAGCTTTGTACGGAAGAAAGTGTAGGTCGCCGATATGTTGGACCGAAATTGGAGACAGAGCTCTGCTTGGTCCTGAATTGATTCAAGTAACAACGGAGAAAATTAAACTTATCCAATAGAGGATTAAAACTGCCCAGAGCCGACAAAAGAGCTACGCCGACCAGAGAAGGAATGAGTTAGAATTCGAAGTTGGGGATCATGTATTCCTGAAAGTTTCACCAATGAAAGGAGTTTCCAGATTTGGGAAGAAGGGTAAATTAGCACCCCGGTATATTGGACCGTTTGAAATTCTTGAGAGAATTAACCCCAATGCCTACAGACTTGCTTTGCCGCCCGAATTAAGCCAAGTCCATAATGTGTTCCATGTTTCGATGTTGAGGAAGTACATCCGAGATCCGCTACATATAATTGATCATTATGGGATTACGGTTAATGAGGATTTGGGCTACGAGGAGAAACCAATGCGGATTATTGACAGGCAAGTGAGACAGTTGAGAAACAAATCGATACCAATGGTAAAGGTCGAATGGAAGGAGCATTATGGAACAGAAGCCACGTGGAAAAAGGAAGAGGATGTGAGCATTCGTTATCCGGAGTTGTTTATAGAGCAAGGTAATTTAAGTTTGGGGACCAAACTTCTTTAAGGGGGGTAGACTGTAGCAACCCTCACCCTACTCTTGTCATACTTGCATACATTCATGCATAATCTTGTCTTGTTATGTTGTTTGTAAGTTTTGCCTTGCCTTGTTTTGTTTAAGTGTTGCTTGCATGATTTTGTTCCTTGCTTGGTGTGTAGCCGAGGTCATCTTGAGCTTAGTTCACTTCTGAACCTTTGTACTTAGAACTGTTCTGGAACCACTTGGCCAACCCCCATCTTCACCTCAGGCATGTTTGCCGAGATGTCTTGCACTTAGTGATCCTTGTCCTTGGGCAGGTATGGCCTAGACCGAGGTGTGGCACACCCCGGCCAAGGTGTGGCACAGCTTAGTCAAGTGTCGTCCTCCCTAGCTGATGTCTTTGTTACCCTGTTGCCGAAGCTTTGACTTTGGCCGATGTCATTACTTGCCGATGTGTCTTGCCTGAGCTTGCTGCATACGCTTTGTCATAGACTTGTCTTATCAATCAATCACCTTTTGAGTTAAACCAACCCGGTAACGCCACGTGTCCGAGCTGATTGTTAAGACAGCCGGCAGACCTAGAAACAAATCATTTTGTCTCAAATCTTTGCCTTTAGAGAGAGAAGCTCTAGAGGAAGGAGGAGAAGTTCTTGAGTGAGAATAGATTTTCCAAGCTTGATCTTCGAGGTTTGAACCGTTGGGTTCGAGTTTTGAGGTTAGAATCTTAATCTACTCTGGTTGTTGTTATTGATCATCTAGCTGCATTGCATGATCGAATTTGTTTTGCATGTCATGCATCGATTTGAAGTTGGTTTCGGAAGAGAAAGATAGTATTCATGTGTTCTTGAAGAAAGTCTCGTTTTGATCCGAAAGTTTGGAACAAGAAACATGTTTTGTGTTTGTTCTTGCATGACCTTCTTGTATGGGTACCCAGGTCCATGTTTTGAACTCATGGCATGAAATCTCAGATTTTTGTAACAAGTTATGATCTTTGCATTCATCGTCTTCATGATCATGTTCATCATGCTCTTCATGTTCTTCAAAGGAAAACCCAGGTTTTCCCGACTTTGCTTTTGAATGAGGCCATCGAGACCACACCTTGGCAAGAAGGGGTGGGGCCTCAGCAAAGACCTGGTTGGTACCCAGTGCGTTTTCATGAGACAGGAGCAGTGTTTAAACTCCCAGCATGTTTTGCTTTGTTATTGACTTGGACCTGGTGAGAATGCCGAGATCATTTGCATGCATATAAAGCTTGTTTTGAGAATGTGATTTGCCAAGTGATTGTAGGTCCTTGATCTTTGCTTTGAGCCTACACCCGAGGAGATCTATGTGAGTGGTATTTCTAATAAAGCTATGTTATACTGTTTTGATAAATCTTGCTTTGCTTTGTTTTGACGAAAGTATTTGTTAAGCATGAATGAATAGCTCTGTTTTGATGAATCAAGTATAAGCTTTGTTTTGATGTCACCCTCGAGAAGTCCCTTGTGCTGGAGGACTCTAAACTTTCACAGCACTAAGTATAAAAGGATACGGTCCTTCTTGGAAAGACTATCGTGTTAAAGCGGGCTACGGGCCTAAGTAACACAAGATCATCGTGTTAAAAGGAGCTATGGGCTTAAGTAACACAAGTCTCTTGTGCTGGAGGACTATAATCTTTCGCAGTACCTTTGACTAATTGATTACGGATCGTGCAGTCTTTGTTTTGCCACTGACGGTTTATCGCATCGACTTGTTTGTTCGGAAAGCTTGATTTGTGTTTTGCCGATGCCAGTAAGCATCCCTTGAGACTTGTAAGACTTGATATATGAATACGGTTCATCTCTTGTTTTGATAAAGTTTTGATGTGTTTTACTCTGAAAGGACCTCGGCTAATATTCGTACAGTTTTGACATGTTTTGTTTGGAAAAGACTTCGGCTATATTCATGCAAAACCTTTATTTCTAGTACCATTCACTGAGTATCCAAGCTCACCCTCTCTCTATATATATGTAGGTGATGAGCGGGACGTCGGCGACGCCTAGACTGTGTTTTTGAAAGCTTGTTTTGGATCCATGATTTTGTCGGCTTTGTTTTGTATTCATGTCGGCGATGTCATTTTGCCTATGTCGGCGAATCTTGAAAATCATGCTTCTTGGCTTGAATTCACTGCATTTTGTATATGTCGGCTCAAGAAGCCTTTTGATCAAGATGTAATCCGTATTCTACTTTGTTGTATTCGGTTTGTAAAGTTATGTAAAGATGTATGCCATTTCATTCGACTTATGCACTGCTCTTGTGGACCACTTGTATTTTGATTTATCGCTTCCGTATCTGTGAACCCCATATACTATACTCTGATTGTGTTAAACTTCTGAAAGTTGGCCTTCGGTAATCTCAGATTACTGGCCATAACGGCACCATTCTATTAGGGGCGGAATGGGGTCATGACAGTTAAGGTATAGTGGTTTCTTGAATAAACTTCCATTTTTAATTTTCTGCCATTACCATTTTTATTCAAGTCGTTTTTCTAATCAACTTCCTTTTTTATTTAATTTCCAAATAGATCGTTAAGGTATAGTGCTTACTGGATTGAACTTCCATTTTTAATTTTCTGCAACTTTCACTTTTATTTTTATTCAACTTCCATTTTTACTCAATTTACTTTTCCATTAAAATTCCTTTCTTATTTAATTTCCAAATAGATCGTTAACGTATAGTGGTTTCTTAAATGAACTTCCATTTTTAATTTTCAGCAACATCCATTTTTATTTTTATTCGACTTCCAATTTTATTCAATTTACTTTTCTGTTAAACTTCCTTTTTTATTTAATTTCCAAATAGATCGTTAAGGTATAGTGGTTTCTTGAATGACCTTCCATTTTTAATTTTCTGCAACTTTTATTTTTATTTTTATTTGACTTCCATTTTTATTCAATTTACTTTTCCATTCAACTTCCTTTTTTATTTAATTTCTAAATAGATCGTTAACGTATACTGGTTTCTGGATTGAACTTCCATTTTTAATTTTACGCAACTTTCACTTTTATTTTTATTCAACTTCCATTTTTATTCAATTTACTTTTCTATTAAGCTTCCTTTTTTTATTTAATTTCCAAATAGATCGTTAAGGTCTAGTGATTTCTTTAATGAACTTCCATTTTTAATTTTATGGAACTTCCATTTTTATTTTTATTCAGCTTCCATTTTTATTCAAGTTATTTTTCTACTCAACTTCCTCTTTTATTTAATGTCCAAATAGATCGTTAAGGTATAATGGTTTTTTGAATGAACTTCCATTTTTAATTTTCTGCAACTTCCATTTTTGTTTTTATTTAACTTCCTTTTTTATTCAAGTTTTTTTCTACTCAACTTCCTTTTGTATTTAATTTCCAAATAGATCGTTAAGGTGTAGTGGCTTCTGGATTGAACTTCCATTGTTAATTATATGCAACTTTCATTTCTATTTTTATTCAACTTCCATTTTTATTCAATTTACTTTTCTATTAAACTTCCTTTTTTAATTAATTCCCAAATAGATCGTTAAGGTATAGTGGTTTCTTGAATGAACTTCCATTTTTAATTTTCTGCAACTTTTATTTTTATTTTTATTTAACTTCCATTTTTATTCAATTTACTTTTCTGTTCGACTTCCTTTTTTCTTTAATTTCCAAATAGATCGTTAAGGTATTGTGGTCTCTTGAATGAACTTCCAATTTTAATTTTATGCAACTTTTATTTTTATTTTTATTCAACGTCCATTTTTATTCAATTTACTTTTCTATTAAACTTTCTTTTTTATTTAATTTCCAAATAGATCGTTAAGGTATAGTGGTTTCTGGATTGAACTTCCATTTTTAATTTTCTGCAACTTCTTTTTTTATTCAAGTCATTTTTCTATTCAACTTCCTTTTTTATTTAATTTCCAAATAGATCGTTAACGTATAATGGTTTCTGGATTGAACTTCCATTTTTAATTTTATGCAACTTTCATTTATATTTTTATTCAACTTCCATTTTTATTAAATTTACTTTTCTATTAAACTTCATTTTTTATTTAATTTCCAAATAGATCGTTAAGATATAGTGGTTTCCTGAATGAACTTCCATTTTTAATTTTCAGCAACTACCATTTTTATTTTTATTCAACTTCCATTTTTTTTCAATTTACTTTTCTATTAAACTTCCTTTTTTATTTCATTTCCAAATAAATCGTTAAGGTATAGTGATTTCTTGAATGAACTTCCATTTTCAATTTTCTGCAACTTCCATTTTTATTTTTACTCAACTTCCATTTTTATTCAAGTTATTTTTCTATTCAATTTCTTTTTTTATTTAATTTCCAAATAGGTCGTTAAGGTATAGTGGTTTCGTGAATGAACTTCCATTTTTAATTTTCTGCAACTTCCATTTTTATTTAATTTCCAAATAGATCGTTAAGGTATAGTGGTTTCTGGATTGAACTTCCATTTTTAATTTTATGCAATTTTCATTTTTATTTTTATTCAACTTCCATTTTTATTCAATTTACTTTTCTATTAAACTTCCTTTTTTGTTTAATTTCCAGACAGATCGTTAAGGTATAGTGGTTTCTTGAATGAACTTCCATTTTTAATTTTCTGCAACTTCCATTTTTATTTTTACTCGACTTCCATTTTTATTCAAGTTATTTTTCTATTCAACTTCCTTTTTTATTTAATTTCCAAATAGATCGTTAAGGTATAATGGTTTCTGGATTGAACTTCCATTTTTAATTTTATGCAACTTTCATTTTTATTTTTATTCAACTTCCATTTTTATTCAATTTACTTTTCTATTAAACTTCATTTTTTTATTTAATTTCCAAATAAATCGTTAAGATATAGTGGTTTCTTGAATAAACTTCCAATTTTAATTTTCTACAACCTCCATTTTTATTTCTATTCAACTTCTTTTTTTATTCAAGTTTCTTTCCTATTCAACTTCCTTTTTTTTTTTAATTTCCAAATAGATTGTTAAGGTATAGTGGTTTCTGGATTGAACTTCCATTTTTAATTTTACGCAACTTTCACTTTTCTTTTTATTCAACTTCCATTTTTATTCAATTTACTTTTCTATTAAACTTCCTTTTTTATTTAATTTCCAAATAGATCGTGAAGATATTGTGGTTTCTTGAATGAACTTTCATTTTTAATTTTCTACAACTTTCATTTTTATTTTTATTCGACTTCCATTTTTATTCAAGTCATTTTCTATTCAACTTCCTTTTTTATTTAATTTCCAAATAGATCGTTAAGGTATAGTGGTTTCTTGAATGAACTTCAATTTTTAATTTTTTGCAACTTCCAATTTTATTTTTATTTGACTTCCATTTTTATTCAAGTCATTTTTCTGTTCAACTTCATTTTTTATTTAATTTCCAAATAGATCGTTAAAGTATAGTGGTTTTTGGATTGAACTTCCATTTTTTATTTTTTCAACTTTCATTTTTGTATTTATTCAATTTCCATTTTTATTCAATTTACTTTTCTATTAAACATCCTTTTTTATTTAATTTCCAAATAGATCGTTAAGGTATAGTGGTTTCTTGAATGAACTTCCCTTTTTAATTTTCTGCAACTTCTATTTTTATTTTTATTCGACTTCCATTTTTATTCAAGTTATTTTTCTGTTCAACTTCATTTTTTATTTAATTTCCAAATAGATCGTTAAGGTATAGTGGTTTCTTTAATAAGCTTCCAATTTTAATTTTCTGCAACTTCCATTTTTATTTCTATTCAACATCTTTTTTTATTCAAGTTTCTTTTCTATTCAACTTCCTTTTTTATTTAATTTCCAAATAGATTGTTAAGGTATAGTGGTTTCTGGATCGAACTTGCATTTTGAATTTTATGCAACTTTCACTTTTATTTTTATTCAACTTCCATTTTTATTCAATTTACTTTTCCATTAAACCTCATTTTTTATTTAATTTCCAAATAGATCGTTAAGGTATAATGGTTTCTTGAATGAACTTCCATTTTTAATTTTCTGCAACTTCAATTTTTATTTTTATTCGACTTCCATTTTTATTCAATTTATTTTTCTATTCAACTTCCGTTTTTATTTAATTTCCAAATAGATCATTAAGGTATTGTGGTTTCTTGAATGAACTTCCATTTTAAATTTTCTGCAACTTCCATTTTTATTGTACTTCCTTTTTAATTAAAGTTCCTTTTCTACTCAACTTCCTTTTTTATTTAATTTCCAAATAGATCGTTAAGGTATAGTGGTTTCTGCATTGAACTGTCATTTTTAATTTTATGCAAGTTTCAATTTTATTTTTATTCAACTTCTATTTTTATTCAATTTACTTTTCTATTCAACTTCCTTTTTTATTTAATTTCCAAATAGATCGTTAAGGTATAGTGGTTTCTGGATTGAACTTCCATTTTTAATTTTATGCAACTTTCATTTTTATTTTTATTCAACTTCCATTTTTATTCAATTTACTTTTCTATTAAACTTCCTTTTTTGTTTAATTTCCAAACTAATCGTTAAGGTATAGTGGTTTCTTGAATGAACTTCCATTTTTAATTTTCTGCAACTTCCATTTTTATTTTTACTCGACTTCCGTTTTTATTCAAGTTATTTTTCTATTCAACTTCCTTTTTTATTTAATTTCCAAATAGATCGTTAAGGTATAGTAGTTCCTGGATTGAACTTCCATTTTTAATTTTATGCAACTTTCATTTTTATTTTTACTCAACTTCCATTTTTATTCAATTTCCTTTTCTATTAAACTTCATTTTTTATTTAATTTCCAAATAGATCGTTAAGATATAGTGGTTTCTTGAACGAACTTCCAATTTTACTTTTCTGCAACCTCCATTTTTATTTCTATTCAACTTCTTTTTTTATTCAAGTTTCTTTCCTATTCAACTTCCTTTTTTTTTTTTTTAATTTCCAAATAGATTGTTAAGGTATAGTGGTTTCTGGATTGAACTTCCATTTTTAATTTTACGCAACTTTCACTTTTCTTTTTATTCAACTTCCATTTTTATTCAATTTACTTTTCTATTAAACTTCCGTTTTTATTCAACTTCCAAATAGATCGTGAATATATTGTGGTTTCTTGAATGAACTTTCATTTTTAATTTTCTGCAACTTTCTTTTTTATTTTTATTCGACTTCCATTTTTATTCAAGTCATTTTCTATTCAACTTCCTTTTTTATTTAATTTCCAAATAGATCGTTAAGGTATAGTGGTTTCTTGAATGAACTTCCATTTTTATTTTTATTTGACTTCCATTTTTATTCAAGTCATTTTTCTGTTCAACATCCTTTTTTATTTAATTTTCAATTAGATCGTTAAGGTATAGCGGTTTCTGGATTGAACTTCTATTTTTTATTTTATGCAACTTTCATTTTTATATTTATTCAATTTCCATTTTTATTTAATTTACTTTTCTATTAAACATCCTTTTTTATTTAATTTCCAAATAGATCGTTAAGGTATAGTGGTTTCTTGAATGAACTTCCATTTTTAATTTTCTGTAACTTCCATTTTTATTTTTATTCGACTTCCATTTTTATTCAAGTTGTTTTTCTGTTCAACTTCCTTTTTTATTTAATTTCCAAATAGATCGTTAAGGTATAGTGGTTTCTTGAATAAGCTTCCAATTTTAATTTTCTGCAACTTCCATTTTTATTTCTATTCAACATCTCTTTTTATTCAAGTTTCTTTTCTATTCAACTTCCTTTTTTATTTAATTTCCAAATAGATTGTTAAGGTATAGTGGTTTCTGGATTGAACTTGCATTTTGAATTTTATACAACTTTCACTTTTATTTTTATTCAATTTACTTTTCTATTAAACTTCCTTTTTTATTTAATTTCCAAATAGCTCGTTAAGGTATAATGGTTTCTTAAATGAACTTCCATTTTTAATTATCTGCAACTTCCATTTTTATTTTAATTAGACTTCCATTTTTATTCAATTTATTTTTCTATTCAACTTCCGTTTTTATTTAATTTCCAAATAGATCGTTAAGGTATAGTGGTTTTTGAATGAACTTCCATTTTAAATTTTCGGCAACTTTCATTTTTATTGTACTTCCTTTTTAATTCAAGTTTCTTTTCTACTAAACTTCCTTTTTTATTTAATTTCCAAATAGATCGTTAAGGTATAGTGGTTTCTACATTGAACTTCCATTTTTAATTTTATGCAACTTTCATTTTTATTTTTATTCAACTTCCATTTTTATTCAATTTACTTTTCTATTCAACTTCCATTTTTATTTAATTTCCAAATAGATCGTTAAGGTATAGTGGTTTCTTAAATGAACTTCCATTTCAAATTTTCGGCAACTTTCATTTTTATTGTACTTCCTTTTTAATTCAAGTTTCTTTTCTCCTCAACTTCCTTTTTTATTTAATTTCCAAATAGATCATTAAGGTATAGTGGTTTCTGCATTGAACTTCCATTTTTATTTTTATTCAACTTCCATTTTTATTCAATTTACTTTTCTATTCAACTTCCTTTTTTATTTAATATCCAAATAGATCGTTAAGGTATAGTGGTTTCTGGATCGAACTTCCATTTTTAATTTTTTGCAACTTTCATTTTTATTTTTATTCAACTTCCATTTTTATTCAATTTACTTTTCTATTAAACTTCCTTTTTTGTTTAATTTCCAAACAGATCGTTAAGGTATAGTGGTTTCTTGAATGAACTTCCATTTTTAATTTTCTATAACTTCCATTTCTATTTTTAATCGACCTCCATTTTTATTCAAGTTATTTTTCCATTCAACTTTCTTTTTTATTTAATTTCCAAATAGATCGTTAAGGTATAATCGTTTCTGGATTCAATTTCCATTTTTAATTTTATGCAACTTTCATTTTTATTTTTATTCAACTTCCATTTTTATTCAATTTACTTTTCTATTAAACTTCATTTTTTATTTAATTTCCAAATAGATCGTTAAGATATAGTGGTTTCTTGATTGAACTTCCAATTTTAATTTTCTGCAACCTCCATTTTTATTTCTATTCAACTTCTTTTTTTATTCAAATTTCTTTCCTATTCAACTTCCTTTTTTTTTTTAATTTCCAAATAGATTGCTAAGGTATAGTGGTTTCTAGATTGAACTTCCATTTTTAATTTTACGCAACTTTCACTTTTATTTTTATTCAACTACCATTTTTATTCAATTTACTTTTCTATTAAACTTCCTTTTTTATTTAATTTCCAAATAGATCGTGAAGATATTGTGGTTTCTTGAATGAACTTTGATTTTTAATTTTCTGCAACTTTCATTTTTATATTTATTCGACTTCCATTTTTATTCAAGTCATTTTCTATTCAACTTCCTTTTTTATTTAATTTCCAAATAGATCGTTCAGGTATAGTGGTTTCTTGAATGAACTTCAATTTTTAATTTTCTACAACTTCCATTTTTATTTTTATTTGACTTCCATTTTTATTCAAGTCATTTTTCTGTTCAACTTCATTTTTTTATTTAATTTCCAAATTGATCGTTAAGGTATAGTGGTTTCTGGATTGAACTTCCATTTTTAATTTTATGCAACTTTCATTGTTATATTTATTCAATTTCTATTTTTGTTCAATTTACTTTTCTATTAAACCTCCTTTTTTATTTAATTTCCAAATAGATCGTTAAGGTATAGTGGTTTCGTGAATGAACTTCCATTTTTAATTTTCTGCAACTTCCATTTTTATTTTTATTTGACTTCCATTTTTATTCAATTTTAATTTTCTACAACTTCCATTTTTATTTCTATTCAACTTCCTTTTTTATTTAATTTCCAAATAGATTGTTAAGGTGTAGTGGTTTCAGGATTGAACTTCTATTTTTCATTTTATGCAACTTTCACTTTTATTTTTATTCAACTCCCATTTTTATTCAATTTACTTTTCTATTAAACTTCCTTTTTTATTTAATTTCCAAATAGATCGTTAAGGTATAGTGGTTTCTTTAATGAACTTCCATTTTTAATTTTACGCAACTTCTATTTTTATTTTTATTCAACTTCCACTTTTATTCAAGTTATTTTTCTATTCAACTTCCTTTTTTATTTAATTTCCAAATAGATCGTTAAGGTATAATGGTTTCTAGAATGAACTTCCATTTTTAATTTTCTGCAACTTCCATTTTTATTTTCATTTAACTTCCTTTTTTGTTCTGGTTTCTTTTCTACTCAACTTCATTTTTTATTTAATTTCCAAAATGATCATTAAGGTATAGTGGTTTCTGGATGGAACTTCCATTGTTAATTTTGTGCAACTTTCATTTTTATTTTTATTCAACTTCCATTTTTTTTCAATTTACTTTTCTACTAAACTTCCTTTTTTATTTAATTTCCAAATAGATCGTTAAGGTATAGTGGTTTTCTGAATGAACTTCCATTTTTAATTTTCTGGAACTTTTGTTTTTATTTTTGTTCAACTTCCATTTTTATTCAGTTTACTTTTCTATTCAACTTCATTTTTTATTTAATTTCCAAATAGATCGTTAAGGTATAGTGGCTTCTTGAATGAATTTCCATTTTTAATTTTACGCAACTTCCATTTTTATTTTTAAGTAACTTCCATTTTTATTCTAGTTACTTTTCGAATCAACTTCCTTTTTTATTTAATTTCCAAATAGATCGTTAACGTATAGTTGTTTCTCGATTGAACTTCCATTTTTAATTTTATGGAACTTTCATTTTTATTCTTATTCCAATTCAATTTTTATTGAATTTACTTTTCTATTGAACTTCCTTTTTTATTTAATTTCCAAATAGATCATTAAGGTATAGTGGTTTCTTGAATGAACTTCCATTTTTAATTTTCTGCAACTTCCATTTTTATTTTTATTCGACTTCTATTTTTATTCAAGTTATTTTTCTATTCAACTTCCTTTTTTATTTAATTTGCAAATAGATCATTAAGGTATAGTAGTTTCTTGAATGAAATTCCAATTTTAATTTTCTCCAACTTCCATTTTTATTTCTATTCAACTTCTTTTTTTTATTCAAGTTTCTTTTCTATTCAACTTCCTTTTTTATTTAATTTCCAAATAGATTGTTAAGGTATAGTGGTTTCTGGATTGAACTTCCATTTTTAATTTTATGCAACTTTCACTTTTATTTTTATTCAACTCCCATTTTTATTCAATTTACTTTTCTATTAAACATCCTTTTTTATTTAATTTCCAAATAGATCGTTAAGGTATAGTGATTTCTTTAATGAACTTCAATTTTTAATTTTATGCAACTTCCATTTTTATTTTTATTCAACTTCCATTTTTAGTGAAGTTATTTTTCTATTCAACTTCCTTTTTTATTTAATTTCCAAATAGATCGTTAAGGTATAGTGGTTTCTTGAATGAACTTCCAATTTCAATTTTCTGCAACTTCCATTTTTATTCAAGTTATTTTTCTATTCAACTTCTTTTTTTATTTAATTTCCGAATAGATCGTTAAGGTATAGTGGTTTCTTGAATGAACTTCCAATTTTAATTTTCTGGAACTTCCATTTTTATTTCTATTCAATTTCTTTTTTATTCAAGTTTCTTTTCTATTCAACTTCTTTTTTTATTTAATTTCCAAATAGATTGTTATGGTATAGTGGTTTCGGGATTGAACTTCCATTTTTAATTGTATGCAACTTTCACTTTCATTTTTATTGAAGGTCCATTTTTATTGAATTTACTTTTCTATTAAACTGTCTTTTTTATTTAATTTCCAAATAGATCGTTAAGGTATTGTGGTTTATTTTATGAACTTCCATTTTTAATTTTATGCAACTTCCATTTTTATTTTTATTCAACTTCCATTTTTATTCAAGTTATTTTTCTATTCAACTTCCTTTTTTATTTAATTTCCAAATAGATCGTTAATATAGCGATCCCGGGTTTACCCTTGTTGTACAGTGATCCAGACATGTGTCCGTGGATGATAGTAGTTGATTATTACCTGGTGTACATCCTTTCTTACTTTGTATTTGAGTTATAGGATGTGTTGGGCTGGTTTGTTACAGGTTGGTTGAGATTAGAAACCAAAACTAGTTGCCCAGATTTTGACCTGTCCGCTCGAGCGGGGGTTTTGGCGCTCGAGCGGGAGTTTCACCCATCCAGTATTTCCTGTGCAGTGTTCGACGCTCGAGCGTGGGATTGGCTGCTCGAGCGGGATTGTGTGAGTGCCGCTCGAGCGGGGAGTTGGAAGCTCGAGCGGGAGACCTGTCTGCAAAAGTTCTGGGAGTGTGTATCCTCCGCTCGAGCGGGATAGTTGACGTTCGAGCGGGGAGTTTGACGCTCAAGCGGGGCGACTTTTATATAAATCCGAGATCCGACTTTTGGATCATTTTTTCAAGATCTTTTCTCTCTCTTACTTTTCCAAAAAGCCATTTTCAGAGCTTCTCACTCTAAAACCGGCCCTTCTCTCTTAGATTTGATCTAGTAGGAGTTGTTTGCTCACTTTTGGTCTTTACGAAAGTTGTGTTGATCGTCGAGGGCTACATTTTAATCTAAAAATTTTGAAATTGAAGCATTTTGGTTTTGGTCTTCATCTCCATTGGAGCTCAAACTTTGAGGTAGGGATATCCTACTCCTCTCTATGAGTTTTGTCTTTAAATTTTAGTATTTTGAGATGTTGGGGTTGGTTTGGTAATTTCGTGACAGTTTGGGGCCTTTGTGTAAATTTACAAAAGTTGGGGTTTTAACTATATAAAGCCTAGATGCATGTTCGGCATGGGAAAAGTGAAATTAATGTTAAAACATTAATGAAAATGGAACCTAAGGGTTGTAATGTTAATTATGGAAAATGCCCTAATTACATTGATTGATTAATTTGTATAATTAATTGTTGGGAATGAGGAATTGAATTGAGAATGTGGAAATTGGAAAGGGAAGGGGTTAAAGGGTGTAGTTGGATTATTTATCACTCACCTAGTTGAAATGTTGATTTAATATCCATTTGTGCATTTATTTTCTGTTTATAAATAACTGCTTTGGACTATCGGTGGAGGATAGTCGTGATTGTTGTAGACAATGCATGATGATTAGGCAAACTAAAACTAATCGATTGAATGTGTCATAGAGTATGACGATGGATTGAATACATTAATTTTATGTATTGATTGATTGTGTATAGAACCTTTGTGTTTATATGCATTGTGTATAGAGGAGGAGATGGGGGATGTACTCCGTGGTTTAGGGGAAGATGGGGGATGTACCTCTAAACCGGATAGTGTTGGGAGGAGATGGGGGATGAACTCCGTAGATACAGCTCATATGCTTGTCTAGAGAAGTGAGGATACAGCTCATAGGCTTATCTTTGAGAAGTGTAGATACAGCTCATATGCTTGTCTAGTGAAGTGTGGATATAGCTTATATGCTTATCTGTTGATGCGTGATATGTTTATCTATTAATATGTTGATATAGCTAATATGCTTATCTACTAAATAAAGGTGGAGAATGAAAAGTAACATAGACTTGTATGTTATGAAACTGTGATGAGAGATATGTGGATGTATCAGTATTGGCCATCTATCAATTGCTAATCTTTTAGTCATCGTTCATAGTTGGTTTAGTATATCTTTGCTGGGCTGTGGCTCACCCTATATGAGAATATCATTTTCAGGTACAGGTAGCATGCCACCTCCAAGAACGTAGCTTGGGAGGCTAGAGGCAGGCGGACTCTTGTCGTTTTATTTCTTTGATGTATTACATGTATATTCAAGCCAAGGGCTTAATGTGTAAATGAGTTAGCACTCTTTTGTTGTAACCAAGTGTTAACTTGGAAAGCTGTAAGCCCGTAGGGCATTTGCTTTTGTTGTTAACATGTAATATTTTTGTAAGAAACTACTCTGATGAATAGAAGAATGTTTATCTTTATTACCAATTTATGTCTATATTGATGGGTTTAATGTTATTATTTTGAGGGCGTTACAATTAAGGTATAGTGGTTTCTTGATTGAACTTCCATTTTTAATTTTCTGCAACTTCCATTTTAATTTTTATTCAACTACCATTTTTATTCAGGTTATTTTTCTATTCAACTTCCTTTTTTTATTTAATTTCCAAATAGATCGTTATGGTATAGTGGTTTCTTTAATGAACTTCCATTTTTAATTTTTTGCAACTTCCATTTTTATTTTTATTCAACTTCCATTTTTTTTCAAGTTATTTTTCTATTCAACTTCCTTTTTTATTTAATTTCCAAATAGATCGTTAAGGTATAGTGGTTTCTTGATTGAACTTCCATTTTTAATTTTCTGCAACTTCCAATTTAATTTTTATTCAACTTCCATTTTTATTCAGGTTATTTTTCGATTCAACTTCATTTTTTATTTAATTTCCAAATAGATCGTTAAGGTATAGTGGTTTCTTGAATGAACTTCCATTTTTAATTTTCTAGAACTTCCATTTTTATTTTTATTCGACTTCCATTTTTATTCAATTTACTAATCTATTCAACTTCCTTTTTTATTTAATTTCCAAATAGATCCTTAAGTTATCGTGGTTTATGGATTGAACTTCCTTTTTAATTTTATGCAACTTTCATTTTTATTTTTATTCAACTTCCATTTTTATTCAATTTACTTTTCTATTAAACTCCCTTTTTTATTTAATTTCCAAATAGATCGTTAAGGTATAGTGGTTTCTTGAATGAACTTCCATTTTTAATTTTATGCAACTTCCATTTTTATTTTTATTCAACTTCCAATTTTATTCAAGTTATTTTTCTATTCAACTTCCTTTTTTATTTAATTTCCAAATAGATCGTTAAGGTATAGTGGTTTCTTGATTGAACTTCCATTTTTAATTTTCTGCAACTTCCATTTTAATTTTTGTTTAACTTCCATTTTTATTCAGGTTATTTTTCTATTCAACTTCCTTTTTTTGTTTAATTTCCTAAAAGATCGTTATGGTGTAGTGGTTTCTTTAATGAACTTCCATTTTTAATTTTTTGCAACTTCCATTTTTATTTTTATTCAACTTCCATTTTTTTTCAAGTTATTTTTCTATTCAACTTCCTTTTTTATTTAATTTAAAAATAGATCGTTAAGGTATAGTGGTTTCTTGATTGAACTTCCATTTTTAATTTTCTGCAACTTCCATTTTAATTTTTATTCCACTTCCATTTTTATTCAGGTTATTTTTCTATTCAACTTCCTTTTTTATTTAATTTCCAAATAGATCGTTAAGGTATAGTGGTTTCTTGAATGAACTTCCATTTTTAATTTTCTGAAACTTCCATTTTTATTCAATTTACTAATCTATTCAACTTCCTTTTTTATTTAATTTCCAAATAGATCGTTAAGGTATAGTGGTTTCTGGATTGAACTTCCTTTTTAATTTTATGCAACTTTCATTTTTATTTTTATTCAACTTCCATTTTTATTCAATTTACTTTTCTATTAAACTCCCTTTTTTATTTAATTTCCAAATAGATCGTTAAGGTATAGTGGTTTCTTGAATGAACTTCCATTTTTAATTTTCTGAAACTTCCATTTTTATTCAATTTACTAATCTATTCAACTTCCTTTTTTATTTAATTTCCAAATAGATCGTTAAGATATAGTGGTTTCTGGATTGAACTTCCTTTTTAATTTTATGCAACTTTCATTTTTATTTTTATTCAACTTCCATTTTTATTCAATTTACTTTTCTATTAAGCTCCCTTTTTTATTTAATTTCCAAATAGATCGTTAAGGTATAGTGGTTTCTTGAATGAACTTCCATTTTTAATTTTCTAAAACTTCCATTTTTATTTTTATTCGACTTCCATTTTTATTCAAGTTATTTTTCTATTAACCATCCTTTTTTATTTAATTTCCAAATAGATCGTTAAGGTATAGTGGTTTCTTGAATGAATATAGCGATCCCGGGTTTACCCTTGTTGTACAGTGATCCGGACATGTGTCCGTGGATGTTGGTCGTTGTTTATTATCTTGTTTGCATCCTTGTTATTTCTTATTGGGTTATAGGATGTGTTGGGCAGGTTTGTTTCAGGTTGGTTGTGTTTGGGAGCCTAGTGTTGCTACCCAGATTTTTGGTCCTTCGCTCGAGCGAGGAGTTTGTCGCTCGAGCGAGAGTTGAGTTGTGTCTGGTGGGTCGAGCCAGGGTGGCTCGCTCGAGCGAGTGTTGCGTCTGGTTCTGGACCTGAGAGTTGCCTTTCTTGGCTCGAGCGAGCTTTTCGTGGCTCGAGCGGTCTGGGTTTTTCTTCGCTCGATCGAGAACTTCTTGGCTCGAGCGAGAGTTTTGTAAGAACCCACATTTTTTTCATCTTAATCATGTTCATGAGCATTTGCATGATTATGACTTGTTAAGCTTGCATGTGTGTGTTGTGACTTGTTTTGCTTTAGCAAGTGAGATTCGTGCCTTGATTTGAAGCCTTGTGATTGTCTAAGCGTAGTGTACTTGTCTTGTTCCTTCCTTGATGTTAAACTTAGGTCACGCCTTGCCTCTGGCCGACGTTATTTCAATGCCGAGGTCTTCCTTAGTCTGGCCTTAGTATCTTGAAACCCCTTGTCAACCTCAGTCCTTGCCTCGACCACGTTAGCCGAGATGTCACCTTGCACCCCAGTGATCTCGTCCTGGAGCGGTATGACCTAGGCCGAGGTGTGGCGCATCTAGGCCAAGATGTGGCACAGCTTAGTCAAGTGTTGTCCTTCCTAGCCGAGGTCATTGTCACCTTAGTTGACGAAGTCCTTTGTTAGCCGATGTCACCCCTTGCCGGAGTGTCATTCTGTGTAGCGTGTTAGATACGCCTTGTTGTCAGCCGATGTCATTGCCTCGTCAGAAAGCCCATACCGCTTTGCTTGTTGAACACCCTTTCCACCATGCCTTGTCTGGCCTGTCAGCCACCTTTTCAGGATGAACCCAACCAGTCGCCGCCACGTGTCTCAGCAGAGGGTTAACCCCAGAACCGGGTATAGAAAACTATCATTTGGTGTCATAACCTTGTCTTGTAGAGAGAGAAGCTCTAGGAGGAAGAAAGAGTTTTAAGAGTGAGGAAGTAGATCTTCAAGCTTGATTTCTAGAGATCCAACCGTTAGATCCGCGTTCTAAGGTTAGATTCTTGATCTACTCGTGATGTTCTTTATGTTTATGTTATTGCATTGCATGATTGAAAATGATTTGTAAGCCATGCATCGTTTTGAAGCTCGATTTTAGAAAGAGAAAATGACATTCATGTGTTCTTCAAGAAAGTCTTGTTTTAATCCGAAAGCTTTATGCCTAGATTCACGTTTTGTGTTTGTTCTTGCATGACTTCCAAGTACGGGTACCCAGGTCCATGTTTTCAAACTCATAGCACGAAAACCCCAGATTTGTGATGGCAGATTATGATCAAACATTCGTATTTTTCATGTTTTCACACCCATGTTCTTCATGTTCATCAGCAGAGGGAAACCCAGAGTTTCCCGACCTCTTTTCCTTGCATGTAGCCCTCGGGAACACACCTCGGCAAGGAGGTGTGGAACCTCGGCCTAGACCTGGTTGGTGCCCAGCATGTTTTCCGAAAACATTTGTGTATGTGAGAGACTTGTTTGAAAGCGCATTCAATAGGCTTTGCCATGTGTTGTAGGACTTGGGCTTGTCTCGACCCCGACGTGTGAAGAAACGATGTGAGTGGTATTTTTAATAAAGCTATGTTACACTTGCTTTCATAAATCTCGTCTTGCCTTGTTGGAAAAGTACTTGATCTAGCATGAATGACTATCCCTACTTTGTATATCAAATGCTATCTTGTTTTGATGACTTGTCTTGACAGTCCTTAGTGCTAGAGGACTCTAAACTTTTGCAGCACAGCTTGTCTTGACAGTCCTTAGTGCTAGAGGACTCTAAACTTTTGCAGCACAGCTTGTCTTGACAGTCCTTAGTGCTAGAGGACTCTAAACTTTTGCAGCACAGCTTGTCTTGACAGTCCTTAGTGCTAGAGGACTCTAAACTTTTGCAGCACAGCTTGTCTTGACAGTCCTTAGTGCTAGAGGACTCTAAACTTTTGCAGCACAGCTTGTCTTGACAGTCCTTAGTGCTAGAGGACTCTAAACTTTTGCAGCACAGCTTGTCTTGACAGTCCTTAGTGCTAGAGGACTCTAAACTTTTGCAGCACAGCTTGTCTTGACAGTCCTTAGTGCTAGAGGACTCTAAACTTTTGCAGCACAGTTTGTCTTGAAACTCTTGTCTTGATATGTCATCACCCCTTGAAATAAGTAGATGTTATTAACATCCAAGGAACTTGAAAGCCGGCAAATGAACTTGATTTCCCTCTTGATCGAAAAAGTATGCTATGTATAGTTTTGAAAGAAATCTTGGATATCAATCATGCAAAACCTTTATTTCTAGTATCATTCACTGAGTATCCAAGCTCACCCTCTCTATATATATGTAGGTGATGAACAAGAAGGCATTGAGGCCTAGACGTGATTGCCGATGTGTTTTGGGTGCTTTGCCGACATGTTTTGGATTTGCGTTTTGCATCGTCTTGAAGATTATGCTTCTCGGCTTATGTTTTCTTTGTTTGTTTTGGCTTATGTCGGCTTGAGAAGCCTTTTGGTCAGGATGTATTTTGTGTTCCATTTTGTTGTATCTAAAATTGTAAGACTTGTAAAGATGTTTGATGTATGGCATTCCATTGGACTTATGCACGGCTCTCATGGACAACTCGGTTTATATGTATATTTTGCTTCCGCTCTTGTAAGCCCCATGTTTCATACTCTGATTGTGTGTGATTTTTGTAAGACGGCCTTCGGTAACCTCGGGTTACTGGCCATCACGGCACCAAACTACTAGGGGCGGTTTGGGGGCGTGACAGATTGGTATCAGAGCACAAGATCCTTGTAGTACGTTAATCACACACCTTGAGTTCTAGAGAGCCTAGGATTTCCCTTAGAAGAAAGTTAAGATTGCATCATATTGCTTGCTACTTGACTATGTGTGCATCGTTTTGGCTTAGACGCTCGTTACTTGCATATGTGTTAATCTGTTTAGTTGTTTTAAAGTCTCATCTTGCATTCCCCCTAGCATCATGAGGAGAGGTAGACCCCCGGTTGGCCGAGATCGATCGGAAGACAGGTTGGAGAGATTGGAAAGGTTAGTCGAAGGCTTGGTTCGTGAGCAGAGGCAATCTAGGCCGCAGGATACTGGTACCACTTCTATGCATGCCGAACAGACGAATGGCCGATATGCAGCTCCACCCCCTCCAGTGCCACAAGTGCCTCCGCAGCAAGCTTTGTATGGGAACGACACGATAACTCTAATCAGAGAGTTCAAGAAGATGAAACCGCCGAGATTTCAGGGAGGCATAGAGCCAATGAAAGCCGAGGCATGGGTTTTAGAGATGGAGAAGTTGTTTGAAGTTTTCCCCAGTACAGACGCTCAGAAGGTATCTCTGGCAGCATTCACGTTAGACGACGATGCTCGTAGGTGGTGGATGATGGTCCGAGAAAGCAATCCGGGTTTGACCTGGGCAAAATTTTTGGAGTTGTTCCACAACAAGCATTTCCCCCTCAGCGTCCGAGACCGAAAGACCACGGAGTTTCAGAATCTGACGCAAGGGAGTAAGACGGTTGCAGAATACGATCGTGCCTTTACTGAACTGGCGAGATATGCGCCTCACATGGTTGACGACGAATACCGAAGGGCGAGGAAGTTCGAAAGTGGGTTGCGCGGACCGATACAAGACCGGGTCAATATGCTCAATATGCCAACATACGCCGGAGTACTGGACAAGGCCATCCTGGCTGAAGCTAACTTGAACCGATACCAGAATTCAGGTGAGGGTCAGAGGAAGAGACAGAGTTATGATAATCGCCGAGTTCCATTCAATGCCAAGAAGAAGATGAGTACGGACAGTTCCAGCAACTCCAATCAAGAAGGTAACGTTAAGCCGATGTGCGCGAGTTGTGGGAAGCTACATTTCGGGGTTTGTCGTTGGGCAACAGGAGCTTGTTACGAGTGCGGCGAGATAGGCCATCGCGTGAAGGACTGCCCGAAAGCAAGGACCGATGATGGGAAGAAGAATGGAAGCACCTCGGGCTCTGCACAAAAGAATAACATCGGGGGAATACAGGCGAGGCAGGGCAGAGTTTTCGCATTAGTGCCAGGAGACGCCCAGAATGCTGAAGCAGTGGTGTCAGGCACCATTTCAATTTGTTCTCAAGATGCATACGTACTGATTGATTCGGGTTCTACGCATTCATTTGTGTCCACTATATTCGCCGAGAAGTTGGATTGAGAATTAGAACCCCTTGATTATGTATTATCTGTGTCTACTCCATCTGGGAGAAATATGATTGTTACATCCATTTATAGGGCGTGTATTGCTATGATTGAGAGTGTAGAATTGTTAGTTGATTTGATGCCATTAAACATGACTCACTTCGATGTTATATTGGGAATGGACTGGTTAGCGGCGAATCATGCATCCATTAATTGTGTTACTAAGAACGTCACATTGAAGACCCCAAGTCAAGCCGAGGTCATTTTCCAGGGTAAAGGAGTTGTACCCCCACCTTACTTAATCTCATCCATGAAGGCCTACAAGTTGATCCAAAAAGGATGTAAGGGTTACTTATGCAGTATACTAAGTGATCTGAATGGAAATGTTGAGTTAGCCGACATACCCGTTGTGGAGGAATTCTCCGACGTCTTTCCGACTGAGTTGCCTGGCCACCTTGTCGATAGAGAAATAGAGTTTGCTGTGGACGTCTTGCCAGGAACACAACCTATCTCCAAAACGCCCTACAGAATGGCTCCAGCTGAACTTAGAGAACTGAAATCGCAATTACAAGAATTGTTGGATAAGGGATTCGTCAGGCCGAGCACTTCACCGTGGGGAGCACCCGTTTTATTTGTTAAGAAAAAGGACGGCACACTTCGTCTTTGCATTGACTACAGAGAACTTAATAAGGTGACCATCAAGAACAAGTACCCATTGCCTAGAATCGACGATTTGCTTGATCAACTACGAGGAGCACGAGTCTTTTCCAAGATTGACCTTAGGTCGGGCTACCACCAGTTGAAGGTTAAAGCCGAGGATATCGAGAAGACTGCTTTTCGGACAAGATATGGCCACTACGAATTTTTGGTGATGCCCTTCGGAGTAACCAATGCCCCAGCAGCATTCATGGACCTGATGAACAGAGTCTTTAAGCCGTACCTAGATGAGTTCGTCATTATTTTTATCGACGACATATTGATTTATTCCGGGAGTGCGAGCGAGCACGAGAATCATCTGAGACTTGCCCTACAGACCTTGAGAGATAAGAAGTTGTACGCCAAGTTAAGTAAATGCGAGTTTTGGCTTTCCAGCATTTCATTTCTAGGGCATGTGATCAATGAAGATGGTATATCAGTTGACCCCAGTAAGATTGAAGCCATTGTGAACTGGCCGACGCCGACCAACGTGTCCGAGGTTCGTAGTTTTCTGGGTTTGGCAGGTTATTACAGAAAGTTTGTGAAGGACTTCTCGAGGATTGCAGTGCCATTGACACAACTAACCAAGAAGGGAGCAGCTTATGAATGGACCAATGAAGGGGAATCAGCTTTCCAGGAATTGAAGACGAGGTTAGTCACAGCACCAGTTCTAGTACTACCATCAGCTAATGAGGAATTTCAGATTTACAGTGATGCTTCACATAAAGGTTTGGGTTGCGTGTTAATGCAAGAAGGTAAAGTCATAGCGTACGCGTCTCGACAGTTGAAGCCCAATGAAAAGAATTATCCTACCCATGATTTAGAGCTAGCCGCCGTGGTTTTTGCCTTGAAGATATGGCGTCATTATCTATATGGAACATCTTGCCAAGTTTTCACCGACCACAAGAGTCTGAAATACTTGTTCACCCAGAAAGAGTGAAATATGAGGCAGAGAAGATGGCTCGAGCTACTGAAGGATTATGACATGCAGATTCAGTACCACCCAGGTAAGGCAAATTCCGTAGCCGACGCATTGAGCAGGAAGTTAGTTGGAAGTTTGGCGTGCCTGACAACGGTTTCGGTGGAACCAACCATTATTGAGGAAGCGAAGATCAGACAGAGGGAGGATAAATTCCTCGAGAAGGTAATTGATGAATTCGTCACCAAGCCGAGGCCGGGATACACTATGGAGAATCAAGTGCTTAAGTTTGAAGGAAGATTGTGTGTGGCCGACGTACCAGAGTTAAAAAGGAAGATTTTGCAAGAGGCCCATAGTTCTAAATTTGCCATTCATCCAGGGAGCACCAAGAGGTATCGGGACGTAAAGCGGACCTTTTGGTGGCCAAACATGAAAAGGGAGATAGCCGAGTTTGTATCTCAGTGTCTGTGTTGTCAGCGAGTGAAGGCAGAACACCAGAGACCAGCAGGACTTCTTCAACCCTTGCCAATTCCTGAGTGGAAATGGGAGCACATCTCCATGGATTTCGTAGTGGGCTTGCCGAGGACGCAAAGAGGTATGGATTCCATTTGGGCTATAGTCGACAGGTTTACTAAGTCAGCTCACTTTTTGCCGGTCAAGACCACATTCAATGCCGATCGACTTGCCGAATTGTACATGAATGAGATCGTTAGGCTTCATGGTGTGCCGATATCCATTGTGTCAGACCGAGACCCGAAGTTCGTTTCTAGATTTTGGCAGAGTCTACAAGGAGCCTTGGGAACAGAGTTGAGATTTAGCACAGCCTTTCACCCCCAGACCGACGGACAGACAGAAAGGACGATTCAGACACTCGAAGACATGCTCAGACTGTGCGTGTTGGACTTCCAGGGAAGTTGGGAATCGCATTTGCCATTAGTAGAATTCGCATACAACAACAGTTATCAAGCCAGCATAGGCATGGCACCGTATGAAGCTCTGTATGGAAGAGAGTGCAGATCGCCGATATGTTGGACTGAAGTAGGAGACAAGGCTCTAATTGGTCCCGAGTTGATTCGAATGACAACTGAAAAGATCAAACTCATTCAGCAAAGGATTAAGACTGCACAGAGCCGACAGAAGTGTTATGCCGACCAAAGAAGGAGGGAGTTAGAATTTGAAATTGGGGACCATGTATTTTTGAAGGTCTCGCCGATGACAGGAGTTACGAGATTTGGGAAGAAGGGCAAGCTTGCACCCCGATACGTTGGGCCATTTGAAATTCTTGAGAGGATTAACACCGTTGCTTACAGGCTTGCTTTGCCACCAGATTTGAGTCGAGTCCACAGTGTGTTCCATGTTTCAATGCTGAGAAAATATATCCGAGACCCGCTGCATGTAATAGATTACTCCGGGGTTGTAGTTAATGAAGACTTGGGCTACGAAGAGAAGCCGATGAGAATTATCGACAGACAAGTGAGGCAGTTGAGAAACAAGTCGATATCAATGGTGAAAATCGAATGGGAGGAGCATTATGGCGAGGAGGCCACATGGGAAAAAGAAGAGGAGATGAAAATCCGTTACCCGGAGTTATTCGTAGGTCAAGGTAACTTAAGTTTGGGGACCAAACTTCCTTAAGGAGGGTAGACTGTAAGAACCCACATTTTTTTCATCTTAATCATGTTCATGAGCATTTGCATGATTATGACTTGTTAAGCTTGCATGTGTGTGTTGTGACTTGTTTTGCTTTAGCAAGTGAGATTCGTGCCTTGATTTGAAGCCTTGTGATTGTCTAAGCGTAGTGTACTTGTCTTGTTCCTTCCTTGATGTTAAACTTAGGTCACGCCTTGCCTCTGGCCGACGTTATTTCAATGCCGAGGTCTTCCTTAGTCTGGCCTTAGTATCTTGAAACCCCTTGTCAACCTCAGTCCTTGCCTCGACCACGTTAGCCGAGATGTCACCTTGCACCCCAGTGATCTCGTCCTGGAGCGGTATGACCTAGGCCGAGGTGTGGCGCATCTAGGCCAAGATGTGGCACAGCTTAGTCAAGTGTTGTCCTTCCTAGCCGAGGTCATTGTCACCTTAGTTGACGAAGTCCTTTGTTAGCCGATGTCACCCCTTGCCGGAGTGTCATTCTGTGTAGCGTGTTAGATACGCCTTGTTGTCAGCCGATGTCATTGCCTCGTCAGAAAGCCCATACCGCTTTGCTTGTTGAACACCCTTTCCACCATGCCTTGTCTGGCCTGTCAGCCACCTTTTCAGGATGAACCCAACCAGTCGCCGCCACGTGTCTCAGCAGAGGGTTAACCCCAGAACCGGGTATAGAAAACTATCATTTGGTGTCATAACCTTGTCTTGTAGAGAGAGAAGCTCTAGGAGGAAGAAAGAGTTTTAAGAGTGAGGAAGTAGATCTTCAAGCTTGATTTCTAGAGATCCAACCGTTAGATCCGCGTTCTAAGGTTAGATTCTTGATCTACTCGTGATGTTCTTTATGTTTATGTTATTGCATTGCATGATTGAAAATGATTTGTAAGCCATGCATCGTTTTGAAGCTCGATTTTAGAAAGAGAAAATGACATTCATGTGTTCTTCAAGAAAGTCTTGTTTTAATCCGAAAGCTTTATGCCTAGATTCACGTTTTGTGTTTGTTCTTGCATGACTTCCAAGTACGGGTACCCAGGTCCATGTTTTCAAACTCATAGCACGAAAACCCCAGATTTGTGATGGCAGATTATGATCAAACATTCGTATTTTTCATGTTTTCACACCCATGTTCTTCATGTTCATCAGCAGAGGGAAACCCAGAGTTTCCCGACCTCTTTTCCTTGCATGTAGCCCTCGGGAACACACCTCGGCAAGGAGGTGTGGAACCTCGGCCTAGACCTGGTTGGTGCCCAGCATGTTTTCCGAAAACATTTGTGTATGTGAGAGACTTGTTTGAAAGCGCATTCAATAGGCTTTGCCATGTGTTGTAGGACTTGGGCTTGTCTCGACCCCGACGTGTGAAGAAACGATGTGAGTGGTATTTTTAATAAAGCTATGTTACACTTGCTTTCATAAATCTCGTCTTGCCTTGTTGGAAAAGTACTTGATCTAGCATGAATGACTATCCCTACTTTGTATATCAAATGCTATCTTGTTTTGATGACTTGTCTTGACAGTCCTTAGTGCTAGAGGACTCTAAACTTTTGCAGCACAGCTTGTCTTGACAGTCCTTAGTGCTAGAGGACTCTAAACTTTTGCAGCACAGCTTGTCTTGACAGTCCTTAGTGCTAGAGGACTCTAAACTTTTGCAGCACAGCTTGTCTTGACAGTCCTTAGTGCTAGAGGACTCTAAACTTTTGCAGCACAGCTTGTCTTGACAGTCCTTAGTGCTAGAGGACTCTAAACTTTTGCAGCACAGCTTGTCTTGACAGTCCTTAGTGCTAGAGGACTCTAAACTTTTGCAGCACAGCTTGTCTTGACAGTCCTTAGTGCTAGAGGACTCTAAACTTTTGCAGCACAGCTTGTCTTGACAGTCCTTAGTGCTAGAGGACTCTAAACTTTTGCAGCACAGTTTGTCTTGAAACTCTTGTCTTGATATGTCATCACCCCTTGAAATAAGTAGATGTTATTAACATCCAAGGAACTTGAAAGCCGGCAAATGAACTTGATTTCCCTCTTGATCGAAAAAGTATGCTATGTATAGTTTTGAAAGAAATCTTGGATATCAATCATGCAAAACCTTTATTTCTAGTATCATTCACTGAGTATCCAAGCTCACCCTCTCTATATATATGTAGGTGATGAACAAGAAGGCATTGAGGCCTAGACGTGATTGCCGATGTGTTTTGGGTGCTTTGCCGACATGTTTTGGATTTGCGTTTTGCATCGTCTTGAAGATTATGCTTCTCGGCTTATGTTTTCTTTGTTTGTTTTGGCTTATGTCGGCTTGAGAAGCCTTTTGGTCAGGATGTATTTTGTGTTCCATTTTGTTGTATCTAAAATTGTAAGACTTGTAAAGATGTTTGATGTATGGCATTCCATTGGACTTATGCACGGCTCTCATGGACAACTCGGTTTATATGTATATTTTGCTTCCGCTCTTGTAAGCCCCATGTTTCATACTCTGATTGTGTGTGATTTTTGTAAGACGGCCTTCGGTAACCTCGGGTTACTGGCCATCACGGCACCAAACTACTAGGGGCGGTTTGGGGGCGTGACAAGTTTTCTGTGTCTGGTCGCTCGAGCGACCAAGTCTTCGCTCGACCGAGCGTGTTTTATATCAGCGGACAGTAGCGTTTTAAACATCATTTTTTCACTTCCTTTCTTTGAGCAAAACCTAAATCCGAGACTCTCTCTCTCTACACTTATATTCTCTCTAAGATTTGATCTCCCTAGAGTGTGAATCTAGCCTAGGGCCTTTGTTAAAAAGATAGAGGGTGTTGAGAGCTTCGATTTAATCTGAAAAAGTTTGGATTTGGAGCACGTTGATCTTCGAGTCTTCATCTCCTTTTTGGCTTAAACTTCGAGGTAGGGATATCCTACTCCTCTCTATGGGTTTTGTCTTTAAATTTTGGCATTTTGAGATGTTGGGGTTGGTTTGGTAATTTTGTGAAAGTTTGGGGATTTTGTGCAATTTTACAAAAGTTGGGGTTTAATTCATAATAAACCTAGATGCATGTTTGGCATAGAGAAATGGAATTGATGTTAAATCATTGATGAAAATGGGACCTAAGGGTTGAAATGGTAATTATGGGAATAGACCTAATTACATTGTTTAATTAATTGGGATAATTAATTGAGAAGAATGAAGAAATGAAATGTTGATTGAATATCCATTGTGCATTTATTTTCTGTTTAGAAATAACTGCTTGGGCTATCGGTGGAGGATAGTCGTGATTGTTGTAGACAATGCATGATGATTAGGTAAACTGAAACTAATCAATGAAATGTGTCATGGAACTTGACGGTTGATAGAATACATTAACTGTATGTATTGGGTGATTGTATATAGAACCAATGTGTTTATATACGTTATGTGTAGAGGAGGAGATAGGGGATGTACTCCGCGGTTTAGGGGAAGATAGGGGATGTACCTCTAAACCGGATAGTGTTGGGAGAAGATAGGGGATGAACTCCGTAGACACAGCTCATATGCTTGTCTAGAGAAGTGAAGATAGAGCTTATATGCTTATCTTAGTAAAGTGTGGATACAGCTTATATGCTTATCTGTGATTGTGGGATATTGTTGTTATACATATCTGTTGAGAATGTGGATATAGCTTTTATGCTTATCTGAATGTGAGATATAGTTTTTATACATATCTGTGGAAATGATGATAGAGCTAGCATGCTTATCTGTTGAAAAAGGGAAAATGAAAGGTAACTTAGACTCATAAGTTGTATGACATAAATATGTGATTTATGTGATTGTATCAGTGTTGGCCATCTGTCAATTGCTAATATTTTAGTCATTGTTCATGGTTGGTTTAGTGTATTTCTACTGGGCTGTGGCTCACCCTATAAGGGAATATCATTTTCAGGTGCAGGAAGCATGCCACCTCCAAGGACATAGCTGGGAGGCTAGAGGCGGACATTCTTTTGTCGCTTAACTTTTGATGTATTACATGTAACTTCAAGCCTAGGGCTTAATGTGTAAACGAGTTAGTACTCTTTTGTTGTAACCAAGTGTTAACTTGGAAAGCAGTAAGCCCGTAGGGCATTTTGTTTATGATGTTAACATGTAATACTTATGTAATGGAACTCCAATGAATAAAAGAATGTGGTTAGTTTATATGTAAATGCATGTCTTATCTGATGGGTTTATTGTTGTTCTTTTGAGGGCGTTACAACTTGGTATCAGAGCGTACCGGGTTCGAATACTTTGGGTACGTGGGAAGTGATTAGTATCACAATGGGTTTGTCTCGCTTGATAGAGACTTAGATGTAGTATCTTATGCTATGTGCTTAATTGATAACATGCTTATGTGATTATGTGGGTATGGGATTTAATTTCTGGGATGTTGATTGGATCCTTGAGTTTCTGGGAGTCTTGTTGGAAAAGCACTTGATCAATGCTGTTTCTAACCGGAACTCTAGTAACGTCTCGGGACTATCATTATCCGGAAATGAAATTCGTAAGTGCTTATGTGTTTATGTGCTTATGTGGAGTGAATTACAGTTGTCCATGCATTAGGACGTGAGTGTTTAGTTTCGGCACATTTATGAATGTACTAATGTTCTGTGTTACCTTTATTAGGATGTCAGGACGAGGAAGAGGTGCTAGGCGTGGTAGACCTGCGAGGCAGGAAGTACCGTTACCGGGTGAGATTCCGACAGTGCAGGAGGGGGTTGGTCTGGCCAACGTGGTCGAGCCAGTGGGTCAGCAGGCTATGGGTGCCTTGGCCAGAGAGATAGCGGGAGCTTTGGGTATTCTTAGAGCTGGGAATCAGGCAGCTGAGACAGGGCCTTCTTTCTTGAAGAGGGAGTTCTTCAGGTCTAATCCGGATGAGTTTATCGGGGATCCGAAGGAGCCAGTGAAGGCTGATGAGTGGTTAGAACAGATGAGTAAGATGTTCGAGATGCTTGGCATTGAGGACGGAGCACTGAAAGTGACCTTGGCATCCTTCCAGCTGAAGGGAGATGCGGGTCAATGGTGGAAGTACGAGAAGGCTCGTGTGGGCAGTACTTGGGAGGCGTTTATAAATGCTTTTCAGGAGAGGTTTTTGTCTGTAGCAGCTAGGGAGAAGCTGAGGGATCAGTTTAGCCGGCTTAAACAGCAGGGCTTGTCAGTGGCCAAGTTTGAGGCTACTTTTACCAGTCTGTCCAGGTTTGCACCGGAACTGGTGGCGTCTGAGGAACGCCGTTGCTATGAGTTTGAGCGGAAGTTGAGGCGGGGCCTCAAGTTGAGAGTTGGTGGGTCTTACATCCGAGAGTATAGATACCTAGTTGATGCTGCTGCTCATATGGAGATTATGATGCAAGAGGAGGAGGAAGAACAGAGGGGCTCCAAGAGGAGCCAGGATAGTCAGAGTGATGGCAGGAGACAGAAGGGTTATAACCCTCAGCAGTCTCAGGGTGCAGTCTCTAGATCGACCTTTCCAGTGCCGAGTGCAGGCTCCGGGAGAGGTGGTCAGGGGGATTTCACCTGTTACAAGTGTGGCCAGTTGGGTCACAAGGTTTCTGTTTGCCCGCAGAAGGGTGGGGGTCAGAGAGCTGCTTCTTCTACAGCTAGATCACAAAGTCAGAGTTTGGGCAGGGGGCAGCCCTTGTCTTGTTATCAGTGTGGACAGCCTGGGCATCTGAAGAGGTTTTGCCCACAGTTGAGTGCCACTTCGGGAGCGTCTGGTTCTAGGCAGACGCAGGGTTTTCAGCCAGCTCAGTCTGTGCAGGCCTCGAGGGCCAATCCGGGAGTTTCGTCATCCCAGTCTGTGCAGCAGTCTTTTGCTCCGAGAGGTGAGCAGGTAGACCAGGGGCCTACGGGGCGCGTGTATGCTGTTACCGCGCAGGATTTAGTACCGGCTCCATCAGTAGTGAGAGGTACTTTTCTGTTTTGCAACTCGGTTGCTAGTGTGTTGATAGACACGGGTGCATCTCATTCTTTTGTATCTGCTGCATTTGCATCGGTTTTGGAATTGGAGTTAGCACAGTTAGCATCTCCTATTTGTGTGGTATCGCCTTTGGGTGGTGAGTTGATCCTGAAACAGGGTGTTAGAGGATGTGATATAGAAGTCGTCGATTATAGGCTTCCTTTTCCGTTTGTTGTCATGCCCATGAAGGGTTTTGATGTTATTTTGGGTATGGACTGGTTATCGTCATACCGGGCTGTTATTGATTGCTACCGCCAGAGGGTCACGTTATGTACCTTGAGCGGGGAGTGGTTCCATTTCTTGGGGGACCGGGTTGGTAGTGTTTTGCCACCGGGGTATGATTCGCGAGGGCGAAGTGAACTTAGTGGTCTACTTGCTAGCTTTGAGAGTGGTGAGACCCAGCATGTATTGCCGAGGGTGGTTTGTGAGTATTCGGATGTCTTTCCCGAAGATCTTGTTAGTTTGCCACCTCACCGAGAGATAGAGTTCTCTATTGATTTAGTGCCCGGCACGGCGCCGATTTCTATGGCACCTTACCGTTTTGCTCCAGCAGAGTTGGTTGAGTTGAAAGTTCAGCTCCAGGAATTGCTAGATAAGGGCTTTGTTCGCCCTAGTGTTTCGCCGTGGGGAGCACCGGCCCTCTTTGTTAAAAAGAAAGATGGTGCCTTGAGATTGTGTATTGACTACCGGAAGTTGAATCGGGCTACGGTTAAGAATAAGTACCCTATGCCCCGTATAGATGATTTGTTTGACCAATTGAAGGGTTCCCGTTGTTTCTCTAAGATAGACTTGAGATCGGGTTACCACCAGTTGAGGGTCAGAGAAGAGGATATTCCGAAGACGGCATTCCGTACGCGGTATGGCCATTACGAGTTTCTGGTGATGCCATTTGGGCTTACCAATGCACCGACAGTCTTTATGGACTTGATGAACCGGATTTTCCGGGAGTTCTTAGACCGATTTGTGGTCGTCTTCATGGACGACATTCTTATCTATTCGCCTTCTGAGGAGGAGCACGAGGCACACTTGAGAGTGGTGCTTGAGTTACTTAGAGCCCATAGGCTGTATGCCAAGTTTGGGAAGTGTGAGTTCTGGCTGAGGGAAGTCAAATTCTTAGGCCACGTGGTATCCGGGGAAGGAGTGTCTGTTGATACATCCAAGGTTGAGGCAGTGCAAGATTGGGCACAGCCTAAGAGTGTGTTTGAGATCCGCAGTTTTCTGGGATTAGCTGGGTATTATCGTCGGTTTGTGAAAGATTTCTCCAGATTAGCGTCACCGTTGACTAGACTGACTCGGAAGGGAGTCAAGTTTGTGTGGAGTGAAACTTGTGAAAAGTCGTTCCAAGAATTGAAAGTTAGATTGACCACCGCTCCGGTGTTGATTATTCCGGAGAGAAGGTTGGGTTATGCTGTTTATTGTGATGCCTCACGAGAGGGTTTGGGTTGTGTGTTGATGCAAGAGGGGAAAGTGGTAGCTTATGGCTCACGTCAGTTGAAAATACACAAGAAGAATTACCCCACACACGACCTAGAGTTAGCAGCAGTGATCTTTGCCTTGAAAATCTGGAGGCACTACCTTTATGGTGAGAGGTTCGAGGTATTCTCGGATCATAAGAGTTTGAAGTATCTGTTTACACAGAGAGACTTGAATTTGAGGCAGAGGAGATGGATGGAGTTCATCGAGGATTATGATTTTGAGTTGCACTATCATCCGGGAAAGGCCAATGTTGTGGCCGATGCCCTTAGTAGGAAGACCATTAGTGATGTTGCTTGTATAGCCATCCGGGAATGGGAGATGTTGGGAACGCTGGGCGAGTTTGATTTGCTACTGGGCGAATCTGTTGAGGCTGCGGCCTTGTTTTCTGTTGTTGCGCAACCTACACTTGTGATTAGAGTGTTAGAGGCACAGAGAGGTGATCTTGAGATAGAATCCCTCCGAGAGAAGATCTCCAGTGGGGAAAGTTGAGAAGGGTTTGACGGTGTATCCCGACCTGAGTGTGAGATACCGAGACTGTTTGTTTGTACCGGAGTCTTGCCGTGAGGAAGTACTCCGAGAGTTTCATCATTCACGCCTTGCGATGCATCCGGGAGGTACTAAGATGTATCAGGATTTGGGTCGCCAGTTTTGGTGGCGGGGTATGAAGAGAGATGTGGCTGTTTTCGTATCAAAGTGCCTTACTTGCCAGCAAGTGAAGGCCGAGCATCAGAGGCCAGCGGGTTTGTTGCAACCCTTGCTTATTGCCGAGTGGAAGTGGGAGCATGTCACTATGGACTTCGTTGTAGGTCTTCCGAGGACTCAGCGGGGTAGTGATGCTATTTGGGTGGTTGTAGACCGGTTGACTAAGTCGGCGCACTTTATTCCTATGTGCGTGAGAGATTCGGTAGATCATCTTGCCGACTTGTATATTCGGGACATAGTGAAATTGCACGGTGTCCCAGTAACGATCGTCTCAGATAGAGATCCTCGTTTTACTGCTAGGTTGTGGCAGAGTTTGCAGAGTGCCTTGGGCACTAAGTTGACCTTTAGTACGGCTTATCATCCTCAGACTGACGGGCAGTCCGAGCGTACTATTCAGATCCTTGAGGATATGCTTCGGGGTTGTGTCCTTGACTTCAGTGGGACGTGGGAGAGGCACTTGCCCTTGGTAGAGTTTGCCTATAACAACAGTTTTCAGTCTAGTATCGGTATGGCACCGTTTGAGGCCTTGTATGGCCGACCGTGTAGGTCTCCAGTGTGTTGGGCCGAGGTGGGTGATGCACCTTTGTTGGGTCCGGAGTTGGTTAGGGAGACGACGGAGAAAGTTGAGCTTATCCGTAGGAGGCTTGTTACAGCCCAAAGTCGACAAAAGAGTTATGCCGACCGTAGGAGGAGACCTTTGGCGTTTGAGGTAGGTGATCATGTCTTTCTGAAGATATCACCTAGGCGAGGTTTGATGAGGTTTGGGAAGAGTGGGAAGTTATTCCCTCGGTTTATTGGTCCTTTTGAGATCCTTGAGAGGATTGGTGAGGTTGCTTATCGATTAGCCTTGCCACCGCAGTTGTCCGGAGTGCATGACGTGTTTCATGTGAGTATGCTTCGGAAGTATGAGCCAGATCCATCACATGTGTTGGATTGGATTGATTTAGAGGTAGATGAGGATGCCTCGTATGAGGAGAGACCGGTTCGGGTCTTGGATAGGCGGGATCAGGTCTTGCGTGGCAAGACCATTCCTTTGGTGAAAGTCTTGTGGAAACATCACGGAGTGGAGGAAGCCACTTGGGAACGTGAGTTGGAAGTCCGAGAGAAATATCCGGACTTATTTGTTGATATGTGATCTTGTATTTAAATTTTACATTTTGTTGAACTTAAGAGCTTTTATATATGTCTTAAGTTGTGAAACATTGAAAATGTTTTGGTTATTGGGAGTATGTTTTGGAACTTGCCTCATATGGAAGTTGAATGTGACACTATATGTGTTGAATATATTGGTGAAATTGGAAAGATAATGCATAATGTTGATGCATGTTGAAAATACATATGTTGTTTACATATTGTGATATGTCTCTTGTTAAAGGGATGGGATGACCGGTAATGGGTCGAATTGTTGAATGTTAAATTGTAACATTGTCTAAAATGAAGGAAAACTTGTTTTTGAAAACTTGTGCTTAATTTCGGGGGCGAAATTCTTTAAGGGGGGGAGGTTATAGCGATCCCGGGTTTACCCTTGTTGTACAGTGATCCGGACATGTGTCCGTGGATGTTGGTCGTTGTTTATTATCTTGTTTGCATCCTTGTTATTTCTTATTGGGTTATAGGATGTGTTGGGCAGGTTTGTTTCAGGTTGGTTGTGTTTGGGAGCCTAGTGTTGCTGCCCAGATTTTTGGTCCTTCGCTCGAGCGAGGAGTTTGTCGCTCGAGCGAGAGTTGAGTTGTGTCTGGTGGGTCGAGCCAGGGTGGCTCGCTCGAGCGAGTGTTGCGTCTGGTTCTGGACCTGAGAGTTGCCTTTCTTGGCTCGAGCGAGCCTTTCGTGGCTCGAGCGGTCTGGGTTTTTCTTCGCTCGATCGAGAACTTCTTGGCTCGAGCAAGAGTTTTCTGTGTCTGGTCGCTCGAGCGACCAATTCTTCGCTCGAGCGAGCGTGTTTTATATCAGCGGACAGTAGCGTTTTAAACATCATTTTTTCACTTCCTTTCTTTGAGCAAAACCTAAATCCGAGACTCTCTCTCTCTACACTTATATTCTCTCTAAGATTTGATCTCCCTAGAGTGTGAATCTAGCCTAGGGCCTTTGTTAAAAAGATAGAGGGTGTTGAGAGCTTCGATTTAATCTGAAAAAGTTTGGATTTGGAGCACGTTGATCTTCGAGTCTTCATCTCCTTTTTGGCTTAAACTTCGAGGTAGGGATATCCTACTCCTCTCTATGGGTTTTGTCTTTAAATTTTGGCATTTTGAGATGTTGGGGTTGGTTTGGTAATTTTGTGAAAGTTTAGGGATTTTGTGCAATTTTACAAAAGTTGGGGTTTAATTCATAATAAACCTAGATGCATGTTTGGCATAGAGAAATGGAATTGATGTTAAATCATTGATGAAAATGGGACCTAAGGGTTGAAATGGTAATTATGGGAATAGACCTAATTACATTGTTTAATTAATTGGGATAATTAATTGAGAAGAATGAAGAAATGAAATGTTGATTGAATATCCATTGTGCATTTATTTTCTGTTTAGAAATAACTGCTTGGGCTATCGGTGGAGGATAGTCGTGATTGTTGTAGACAATGCATGATGATTAGGTAAACTGAAACTAATCAATGAAATGTGTCATGGAACTTGACGGTTGATAGAATACATTAACTGTATGTATTGGGTGATTGTATATAGAACCAATGTGTTTATATACGTTATGTGTAGAGGAGGAGATAGGGGATGTACTCCGCGGTTTAGGGGAAGATAGGGGATGTACCTCTAAACCGGATAGTGTTGGGAGAAGATAGGGGATGAACTCCGTAGACACAGCTCATATGCTTGTCTAGAGAAGTGAAGATAGAGCTTATATGCTTATCTTAGTAAAGTGTGGATACAGCTTATATGCTTATCTGTGATTGTGGGATATTGTTGTTATACATATCTGTTGAGAATGTGGATATAGCTTTTATGCTTATCTGAATGTGAGATATAGTTTTTATACATATCTGTGGAAATGATGATAGAGCTAGCATGCTTATCTGTTGAAAAAGGGAAAATGAAAGGTAACTTAGACTCATAAGTTGTATGACATAAATATGTGATTTATGTGATTGTATCAGTGTTGGCCATCTGTCAATTGCTAATATTTTAGTCATTGTTCATGGTTGGTTTAGTGTATTTCTACTGGGCTGTGGCTCACCCTATAAGGGAATATCATTTTCAGGTGCAGGAAGCATGCCACCTCCAAGGACATAGCTGGGAGGCTAGAGGCGGACATACTTTTGTCGCTTAACTTTTGATGTATTACATGTAACTTCAAGCCTAGGGCTTAATGTGTAAACGAGTTAGTACTCTTTTGTTGTAACCAAGTGTTAACTTGGAAAACAGTAAGCCCGTAGGGCATTTTGTTTATGATGTTAACATGTAATACTTATGTAATGGAACTCCAATGAATAAAAGAATGTGGTTAGTTTATATGTAAATGCATGTCTTATCTGATGGGTTTATTGTTGTTATTTTGAGGGCGTTACAATGAACTTCCAATTTTAATTTTCTACAACTTCCATTTTAATTTCTATTCAACTTCTTTTTTTACTCAAGTTTCTTTTCTATTCAACTTCTATTTTTATTTAATTTTCAAATAGATTGTTAGGGTATAGTGGTTTCGGGATTGAATTTCCATTTTTAATTTTATGCAACTTTCACTTTTATTTTTATTGAACTTCCATTTTTATTGAATTTGCTTTTCTATTAAACTTCCTTTTTTATTTAATTTCCAAATAGATCGTTAAGGTATAGTTGTTTCTTCAAGGAACTTCCACTATTAATTTTATGCAACTTCCATATTTATTTTTATTCAACTTCCATTTTTATTCAAGTTATTTTTCTGTGCAACTTCCTTTTTTATTTAATTTCCAAATAGATCGTTAAGGTATAGTGGTTTCTTGAATGAACTTCCATTTTTAATTTTCTGCAACTTCCATTTTCATTTTTATTCGACTTCCATTTTTATTCATGTTATTTTTCTGTTCAACTTCCTTTTTTATTTATTTTCCAAATATATCGTTAAGGTATAGTGGTTTCTAGAATAAACTTCCAATTTTAATTTTCTGCAACTTCCATTTTTATTTCTATTCAACATCATTTTTTATTCAAGTTTCTTTTCTATTCAACTTCCTTTTTTATTTAATTTCCAAATAGATTGTTAAGGAATAGTGGTTTCTGGATTGAACTTGCATTTTGAATTTTATGCAACTTTCACTTTTATATTTATTCAACTTCCATTTTTATTCAATTTACTTTTCAATTAAACTTCCTTTTTTATTTAATTTCCAAATAGATCGTTAAGGTATAATGGTTTCTTGAATGAACTTCCATTTTTAATTTTCTGCAACTTCCATTTTTATTTTTATTCGACTTCCATTTTTATTCAATTTATTTTTCTATTCAACTTCCGTTTTTATTTAATTTCCAAATAGATCGTTAAAGTATAGTGGTTTCTTGAATGAACTTCCATTTTAAATTTTCTGCAACTTTCATTTTTATTGTACTTCCTTTTTAATTAAAGTTTCTTTTCTACTTAACTTCCTTTTTTATTTAATTTCCAAACAGATCGTTAAGGTATAGTGGTTTCTGCATTGAACATCCATTTTTAATTTTATGCAACTTTCATTTTTATTTTTATTCAACATCCATTTTTATTCAATTTACTTTTCTATTCAACTTCCTTTTTTGTTTAATTTCCAAACAGATCGTTAAGGTATAGTGGTTACTGGATTGAACTGCCATTTTTAATTTTATGCAACTTTTATTTTTATTTTTATTCAACTTCCATTTTTATTCAATTTACTTTTCTAATAAACTTCCTTTTTTGTTTAATTTCCAAACAGATCGTTAAGGTATAGTGGTTTCTTGAATGAACTTCCATTTTTAATTTTCTGCAACTTCTATTTTTATTTTTACTCGACTTCCATTTTTATTCAAGTTATTTTTCTATTCAACTTCCTTTTTTATTTAATTTCCAAATAGATCGTTAAGGTATAATGGTTTCTGGAATTAACTTCCATTTTTAATTTTATGAAACTTTCATTTTTATTTTTATTCAACTTCCATTTTTATTTAATTTACTTTTCTATTCAACTTCATTTTTTATTTAATTTCCAAATAGATCGTTAAGATATAGTGGTTTCTAGAATGAACTTCCAATTTTAATTTTCTGCAACCTCCATTTTTTTTTCTATTCAACTTCTTTTTTTATTCAAGTTTCTTTCCTATTCAACGTCCTTTTTTTTTTTTAATTTCCAAATAGATTGTTAAGGTATTGTGGTTTCTGGATTGAACTTCCATTTTTAATTTTATGCAACTTTCAGTTTTATTTTTAATCTACTTCCATTTTTATTCAATTTACTTTTCTATTAAACTTCCTTTTTTGTTTAATTTCCAAACAGATCATTAAGGTATAGTGGTTTCTTGAATGAACTTCCATTTTTAATTTTCTGCAACTTCCATTTTTATTTTTACTCGACTTCCATTTTTATTCAAGTTATTTGTCTATTCAATTTCCTTTTTTATTTAATTTCCAAATAGATTGTTAAGGTCTAATGGTTTCTGGATTGAACTTCCATTTTTAATTTTATGCAACTTTCATTTTTATTTTTATTCAACTTCCATTTTTATTTAATTTACTTTTCTGTTAAACTTCATTTTTTATTTAATTTCCAAATAGATCGTTAAGAAATAGTGGTTTTTTGAATGAACTTCCAATTTTAATTTTCTGCAACTTCCATTTTTATTTCTATTCAACTTCTTTTTTTATTCAAGTTTCTTTCCTATTCAACGTCCATTTATTTTTTTAATTTCCAAATAGATTGTTAAGGTATAGTGGTTTCTGGATTGAACTTCCATTTTTAATTTTACGCAACTTTCACTTTTATTTTTATTCAACTTCCATTTTTATTCAATTTACTTTTCTATTAAACTTCTTTTTTTATTTAATTTCCAAATAGATCGTGAAGATATTGTAGTTTCTTGAATGAACTTTCATTTTTCATTTTCTGCAACTTCCATTTTTATTTTTATTTGGCTTCCATTTTTATTCAAGTCATTTTTCTATTCAACTTCCTTTTTTATTTAATTTCCAAATAGATCGTTAAGGTATAGTGGTTTCTGGAATGAAATTCCATTTTTAATTTTATGCAACATTCATTTTTATATTTATTCAATTTCCATTTTTATTCAATTTACTTTTCTATTGAACATCCTTTTTTATTTAATTTCCAAATAGATCGTTAAGAAATAGTGGTTTCTTCAATGAACTTCCATTTTTAATTTTTTGCAACTTCCATTTTTATTTTTCTTCAACTTCCGTTTTTATTCAATTTACTATTCTATTCAACTTCCTTTTTTATTTAATTTCCAAATAGATGGTTAAGGAATAGTGGTTTCTGGATTGAACTTCCTTTTTAATTTTATGCAACTTTCATTTTTATTTTTATTCAACTTCCATTTTTATTCAATTTATTTTTCTATTAAAATCTGTTTTTTTATTTAATTTCCAAATAGATCATTAAGGTATAGTGGTTTCTTGAATGAACTTCTATTTTTAATTTTCTAAAACTTCCATTTTTATTTTTATTCGACTTCCATTTTTATTAGAGTTATTTTTCTATTCAACTTCCTTTTTTATTTAATTTCCAAATAGATCATTATGGTATAGTGGTTTCTTGAATGAACTTCCATTTTTAATTTTCTGCAACTTCCATTTTTATTTTTATTTAACCTCCTTTTTCAATCTGGTTTTTTTCTACTCAACTTCCTTTTTTATTTAATTTCCGAATAGATCGTTAAGGTATAGTGGTTTATGTATTGAACTTCCATTTTTAACTTTATGCAACTTGAATTTTTATTTTTATTCAACTTCAATTTTTATTGAATTTACTTTTCTATAAAATTTCTTTTTTTATATAATTTCCATGTAGATCTTTAAGGTATATTGGTTTCTTGAATGAACTTCCGTTTTTAATTTTCTGCAACTTCCATTTTTATTCAAGTTATTTTTCTATTCAACTTCCTTTTTTATTTAATTTCCAAATAGATCGTTAAGGTATAGTGGTTTCTTGATTGAACTTCCATTTTTAATTTTCTGCAACTTACATTTTAATTTTTATTCAACTTCCATTTTTATTGAGGTTATTTTTCTATTCAACTTCCTTTTTTATTTAATTTCCAAATAGATCGTTAAAATATAGTGGTTTTTTGAATGAACTTCCATTTTTAATTTTTTGGAACTTCCATTTTTATTTTTATTCGACTTCCATTTTTATACAATTTACTATTCTATTCAACTTCATTTTTTATTTAATTTCCAAATAGATCGTTAAGGTATAGTGGTTTCTGGATTGAACTTCCTTTTTAATTTTATGCAACTTTTATTTTTATTTTTATTTAACTTCCATTTTTATTCAATTTACTTTTCTATTGAACTCCTTTTTTTATTTAATTTCCAAATAGATCGTTAAGGTATAGTGGTTTCTGGAATGAACTTCCATTTTTAATTTTCTAAAACTTCCATTTTTATTTTTATTCGACTTCTATATTTATTCAAGTCATTTTTCTATTCAACTTCCTTTTTTATTTAATTTCCAAATAGATGGTTAAGGTATAGTGGTTTCTTGAATGAACTTCCAATTTTAATTTTCTGCAACTTCCATTTTTATTTCTATTCAACTTCTTTTTTTACTCAAGTTTCTTTTCAATTCAACTTCTATTTTTATTTAATTTACAAATAGATTGTTATGGTATAGTGGTTTCGGGATTGAACTTCCATTTTTAATTTTACGCAACTTTCACTTTTATTTTTATTGAACTTCCATTTTTATTGAATTTGCTTTTCTATAAAACTTCCTTTTTTTATTTAATTTCCAAATAGATCGTTAAGGTATAGTTGTTTCTTCAAGAAACTTCCACTTTTAATTTTATGCAACTTCCATTTTTATTTTTATTCAACTTCCATTTTTATTCAAGTTATTTTTCTGTGCAACTTCCTTTTTTATTTAATTTCCAAATAGATCGTTAAGGTATAGTGGTTTCTTGAATGAACTTCCATTTTTAATTTTCTGCAACTTCCATTTTTATTTTTATTCGACTTCCATTTTTATTCAAGTTATTTTTCTGCGCAACTTCCTTTTTTATTTAATTTCCTAAAAGATAGTTATGGTATAGTTGTTTCTTTAATGAACTTCCATTTTTAATTTTTTGCAACTTCCATTTTTATTTTTATTCAACTTCCATTTTTTTTCAAGTTATTTTTCTATTCAACTTCATTTTTTATTTAATTTCCAAATAGATGGTTAAGGAATAGTGGTTTCTGGATTGAACTTGCATTTTAAATTTTATGCAACTTTCACTTTTATTTTTATTCAACTTCCATTTTTATTAAATTTACTTTTCTATTGAACTTCGTTTTTTATTTAATTTCCAAATAGACCGTTAAGGTATAATGGTTTCGCTAATGAACTTCCATTTTTAATTTTCTGCAACTTCCATTTTTATTTTTATTCGACTTCCATTTTTATTCAATTTATTTTTCTATTCAACTTGCGTTTTTATTTAATTTCCAAATAGATCGTTAAGGTATAGTGGTTTTTTGAATGAACTTCAATTTTAAATTTTCTGCAACTTTTATTTTTATGGTACTTCCTTTTTAATTCAAGTTTCTTTTCTACTCAACTTCCTTTTTTATTTAATTTCCAAACAGATCGTTAAGGTATATTGGTTTCTGCATTGAACTTCCATTTTTAATTTTATGCAACTTTAATTTTTATTTTTATTCAACTTCCATTTTTATGCAATTTACTTTTCTATTAAACTTCCTTTTTTATTTAATTTTCAAATAGATCGTTAAGGTATAGTGGTTTCTTGATTGAACTTCCATTTTTAATTTTATGCAACTTTCATTTTTATTTTTATTCAACGTCCATTTTATTCAATTTACTTTTCTATTAAACTTCCTTTTTTGTTTAATTTCCAAACAGATCGTTAAGGTATAGTGGTTTCTTGAATGAACTTCCATTTTTAATTTTCTGCAACTTCCATTTTTATTTTTACACGACTTCCATTTTTATTCAAGTTATTTTTCTATTCAACTTCCTTTTTTATTTGATTTCCGAATAGATCGTTAAGGTATAATGATTTCTGGATTGAACTTCCATTTTTAATTTTAAGCAACTTTCATTTTTATTTTTATTCAACTTCCATTTTTATTCAATTTACTTTTCTATTAAACTCCATTTTTTATTTAATTTCCAAATAGATCGTTAAGATATAGTGGTTTTATAGCGACCCCGGTCTTTTCCCATTTAATTGTTGTATCCGGACTGTTCCGTAGATTCTGTCATTGTATAATGGTTGTTGTTGTTATTCCTTATTTTCTCATTTGGAATTATAGGATGTGTTGGGCATGTTTGTTTCAGGTTGGTTGGGTTTAGAAACCAAGAGTTGCTGTCCAGGTTTTTGGTTCTTCGCTCGAGCGAGGAGTTGTTCGCTCGAGCGAGAGGTAGTGTTTGTTTTGGACCTGTAGCTGTGCATTCTTGGCTCGAGCGAACTTTTCTTCGCTCGAGCGAGTTAGTTCATCCTTCGCTCGAGCTATAGTTCCTTCGCTCGAGCGTGTGTCTGGGTTCAGACCTGAGGGTTTGAGTTCTTCGCTCGACCGAGCTTTCTTTCGCTCGAGCGAGCATTTGAGTTGTTGGCTCGAGCAAGGCTTCCTTGGCTCGAGCGTAGTTTCTCTGTTTCTGGTCGCTCAAGCGACCAAGTCTTCGCTCGAGCGAGCATGTCCAGTTTATATGCACAGCAGCGGGATTTGATCAGTCTTTTTCATTTTCTTTTGATTCCAAACCCTAGGTCCGACTTCTCTCTCTCCCTACTCACCTTCTTTCTTAGATTTGATCCACTTAGGTTGTGTTTCTACCCTAGATCCTTCATTAAAAAGATAGAGTGAGGCAAGGGCTACCATTTAATCTGAGCATTTGGCGATTTGGAGCACTTTGGTATTTGGGCACCCATCTCTTTCTTCACCTTTTGGGTTGTTTTCTTTGAGGTAGGGATTTCCTACTCCATTTTATAGGTTTTGTTCTAAGTTTTGGTATTTTAACATGTTGGGGATACTTTGGTAAATTTTGGGAAAAACCCTAGTTGTATTATTGAATTAATTTGTTTAAGTAATTCATGAAATTGGGAAAAGAGGGTTAAATTCATGGAATTGGGGAATTTATTGATTAAATGGCATAATTGGGTAATTGGTATCATTTGTCCATTGAATTGTTGACATGGTTATTTTCAGTTTAGAAATAACTGTTTTGGGCTATCGGTGGAGGATAGTCGTGATTGTTGTAGACAGTGCATGTGAATTAGGAATAACTGAAACTAATCACATTGGTTAAGTCATTACTTTTGACTGTGGCATTGATACAGATAATACGTGTATTGATTGAGCATTGCATTTGCATACATTGTTTGTGTGTGGGAGGAGATAGGGGATGTACTCCACGGTTTAGGGGAAGATAGGGGATGGACCTCTAAACCGGATTTTGTTTGGGAGGAGATAGGGGATGGACTCCATTAGCATCACTTTTATGTGTGCTTATTTATATAGAAGTGTTTTATTGATACAGCACTAAAATGTGTATCAATCTGGAAGTATGAAGTGTTTGATTTGAGCTTGAGTCTCATTTGTTGTTAATATTGGAAGGATGTGAATATGATATATGTGATTTCACTGTTATAAGTTTGGCCAGGTTCTGAGCCATGTTGATAAAACTGGAAAGTAAAACGTATCTTTGGCAATAATGTCATGAGTCTGTAAAATGAAGTAATTGATTATTTTGGTTAACCATCTGTTGAACGCTATTGCTTTATTCATTGCTTATATGTGGTTTAGTATATTTCTACTGGGCTGTGGCTCATCCTATATGGGAACATCATTTTCAGGTTCAGGTGATAAACTACCTCCAAGGACTTAGCTTGGGAGGGTTTGGCTTCTGGATTGGAGAAGACTACCTTTAGTTAATTGTCTTTAATTATTATTACATGTAAACATTCAAGCCTAGGGCTTTTCTTGTATTGAGTTAGAACTCATATTTTTGTATCCAAGTGTTGGCTTGGAAAGATGTAAGCCTGTAGGGCATTTTATTTGATGTTACATGTAATGCTTTATTTAGTAATACTCTGATGAATGAATTAATATATATTGTCTTCTTTAAATAATGCATGTCAATGATATATAATGGGTTAATTTCGAGGGCGTTACAGGTTTCTTGAATGAACTTCCAATTTTAATTTTCTGCAACTTCCATTTTTATTTCTATTCAACTTCTTTTTTTATTCAAGTTAATTTCCTCTTCAACGTCTTTTTTTTTTTAAATTTCCAAATAGATTGTTAAGGTATAATGGTTTCTGGATTGAACTTCCATTTTTAATTTTACCCAACTTTCACTTTTATTTTTATTCAACTTCCATTTTTATTCAATTTACTTTTCTATTAAACTTCCTTTTTTATTTAATTGCCAAAATAGATCGTGAAGATATTGTAGTTTCTTGAATGAACTTTCATTTTTAATTTTCTGCAACTTCCATTTTTATTTTTATTTGACTTCCATTTTTATTGAAGTCATTTTTCTGTTCAACTTCCTTTTTTATTTATTTTCCAAATAGATCGTTAAGGCATAGTGGTTTCTGGATTGAACTTCCATTTTTAATTTTATGCAACTTTCATTTTTATATTTTTTCAATTTCCCTTTTTATTCAATTTACTTTTCTATTGAACATCCTTTTTTATTTAATTTCCAAATAGATCGTTAAGGTACAGTGGTTTTTTGAATGAACTTCCAATATTAATTTTTTGCAACTTGCATTTTTATTTTTATTCGACTTCCATTTTTATTCAATTTACTATTCTATTTGACTTCCTTTTTTATTTAATTTCCAAATAGATCGTTAAGGTATAGTGGTTTCTGGATTGAACTTCCTTTTTAATTTTATGCAACTTTCATTTTTATTCAATTTACTTTTCTATCAAACTCTTTTTTATATTTAATTTCCAAATAGATCGTTAAGCTATAGTGGTTTCTTGAAAGAACTTCCATTTTTAATTTTCTGAAAATTCCTTTTTTATTTTTATTCGACTTCCATTTTTATTCAAGTTATTTTTCTATTCAACTTACTTTTTTATTTAATTTCCAAATAGATCGTTATGGTATAGTGGTTTCTTGAATGAACTTCTACTTTTAATTTTCTGCAACTTCCATTTTTATTTTTATTTAACCTCCTTTTTCAATCTAGTTTCTTTTCTACTCAACTTCTTTTTTTATTTAATTTCCAAATAGATCGTTAAGGTATAGTGGTTTATGGATTGAACTTTCATTTTTAACTTTATGCAACTTTAATTTTTATTTTTATTCAACTTCCATTTTATTGAATTTACTTTTCTATAAAACTTCCTTTTTTATTTAATTTCCAAGTAGATCTTTAAGGTATAGTGGTTTCTTGAATGAACTTCTATTTTTATTCAAGTTATTTTTCTATTCAACTTCCTTTTTTATTTAATTTCCAAATAGATCGTTAAGGTATAGTTGTTTCCTGATTGAACTTCCATTTTTAATTTTCTGCAACTTCCATTTTAATTTTTATTCAACTTCCATTTTTATTGAGGTTATTTTTCTATTCAACTTCCTTTTTTATTTAATTTCGAAATAGCTCGTTAAGGTATAGTGGTTTTTTGAATGAACTTCCATTTTTAATTTTCTGGAACTTCCATTTTTATTTTTATTCGACTTCCATTTTTATTCAATTTACTGTTCTATTCAACTTCGTTTTTTATTTAATTTCCAAATAGATCGTTAAGGTATAGTGGTTTCTGGATTGAACTTCCTTTTTTAATTTTACGCAACTTTCACTTTTATTTTTATTCAACTTCCATTTTTATTCAATTTACTTTTCTATTAAACTTCCTTTTTTATTTAATTTCCAAATAGATCGTGAAGATATTGTGGTTCCTTAAATGAACTTTCATTTTTAATTTTCTGCAACTTCCATTTTTATTTTTGTTTGACTTCCATTTTTATTCAAGTAATTTTTCTGTTCAACTTCCTTTTTTATTTAATTTCCAAATAGATCGTTAAGGTATAGTGGTTTCAGGATTGAACTTCCATTTTTAATTTTATGTAACTTTCATTTTTATATTTATTCTATTTCAATTTTTATTCAATTTACTTTTCTATTGAACAACTTTTTTTATTTAATTTCCAAATAGATCGTTAAGGTATAGTGGTTTCTTGAATGAACTTCCGTTTTTAATTTTCTGCAACTTCCATTTTTATTTTTATTCGACTTCCATTTTTATTCAATTTACTATTCTATTCCACTTCCTTTTTTGTTTAATTTCCAAATAGATCGTTAAGGTATAGTGGTTTATGGATTGAACTTCCTTTTTAATTTTATGCAACTTTCATTTTTATTTTTATTCAACTTCCATTTTTATTAAATTTACTTTTCTATTAAACTCCTTTTTTTATTTAATTTCCAAATAGATCGTTAAGGTATAGTGCTTTCTTGAATGAACTTCCGTTTTTAATTTTCTAAAACTTCCATTTTTATTCAAGTTATTTTTCTATTCAACTTCCTTTTTTATTTAATTTCCAAATAGATCATTAAGCTATACTGGTTTCTCGAATGAACTTCCAATTTTAATTTTCTGCAACTTCCATTTTTATTTCTATTCAACTTCTTTTTTTACTCAAGTTTCTTTTCTATTCAACTTATATTTTTATTTACTTTCCAAATAGATTGTTATGGTATAGTGGTTTCGGGATTGAACTTTCATTTTTAATTTTATGCAACTTTCACTTTTATTTTTATTGAACTTCCATTTTTATTGAATTTGCTTTTCTATTAAACTTCCTTTTTTATTTAATTTCCAAATAGATCGTTAAAGTATAGTTGTTTCTTCAAGGAACTTCCACTTTTAATTTTATGCAACTTCCATTTTTCTTTTTATTTAACTTTCATTTTTATTCAAGTTATTTTTCTGTGCAACTTCCTTTTTTATTTAATTTCCAAATAGATCGTTAAGGTATACTGGTTTCTTGAATGAGCTTCAATTTTTAATTTTTTGCAACTTCCTTTTTTATTTTTATTCGACTTCCATTTTTATTCAAGTTATTTTTCTGTTCAACTTCCTTTTTTATTTAATTTCCAAATAGATCGTTAAGGTATAGTGGTTTCTTGAATAAACTTCCAATTTTAATTTCTGCAACTTCCATTTTTATTTCTATTCAACATCTTTTTTTATTCAAGTTTCTTTTCTATTCAACTTCCTTTTTTATTTAATTTCCAAATAGATTGTTAAGGAATAGTGGTTTCTGGATTGAACTTGCACTTTGATTTTTATGCAACTTTCACTTTTATTTTTATTCAACTTCCATTTTTATTGTACTTCCTTTTTAATTCAAGTTTCTTTTCTACTCAACTTCCTTTTTTAATTAATTTCCAAACAGATCGTTAAGGTATAGTGTTTTCTGCATTGAACTTCCATTTTTAATTTTATGCAACTTTCATTTTTATTTTTATTCAGCTTCCTTTTTTATTTAATTTTCAAATAGATCGTTAAGGTATAGTGGTTTCTGGATTGAACTTCCATTTTTAATTTTATGCAACTTTCATTTTCATTTTTATTCAACTTCCATTTTTATTCAATTTACTTTTCTATTAAACTTCCTTTTTTATTTAATTTCCAAATAGATTGTTAAGGTATAGTGGTTTCTTGAATGAACTTCCGTTTTTAATTTTCTAAAACTTCCATTTTTATTCAAGTTATTTTTCTATTCAACTTCCTTTTTTATTTAATTTCCAAATAGATCGTTAAGCTATACTGGTTTCTTGGATGAACTTCCAATTTTAATTTTCTGCAACTTCCATTTTTATTTCTATTCAACTTCTTTTTTTACTCAAGTTTCTTTTCTATTCAACTTATATTTTTATTTAATTTCCAAATAGATTGTTATGGTATAGTGGTTTCGGGATTGAACTTTCATTTTTAATTTTATGCAACTTTCACTTTTATTTTTATTGAACTTCCATTTTTATTGAATTTGCTTTTCTATTAAACTTCCTTTTTTATTTAATTTCCAAATAGATCGTTAAAGTATAGTTGTTTCTTCAAGGAACTTCCACTTTTAATTTTATGCACCTTCCATTTTTATTTTTATTTAACTTCCATTTTTATTCAAGTTATTTTTCTGTGCAACTTCCTTTTTTATTTAATTTCCAAATAAATCGTTAAGGTATAGTGGTTTCTTGAATGAGCTTCCATTTTTAATTTTCTGCAACTTCCTTTTTTATTTTTATTCGACTTCCATTTTTATTCAAGTTATTTTTCTGTTCAACTTCCTTTTTTATTTAATTTCCAAATAGATCGTTAAGGTATAGTGGTTTCTTGAATAAACTTCCAATTTTAATTTTCTGCAACTTCCATTTTTATTTCTATTCAACATCTTTTTTTATTCAAGTTTCTTTTCTATTCAACTTCCTTTTTTATTTAATTTCCAAATAGATTGTTAAGGAATAGTGATTTCTGGATTGAACTTGCATTTTGATTTTTATGCAACTTTCACTTTTATTTTTATTCAACTTCCATTTTTATTGTACTTCATTTTTAATTCAAGTTTCTTTTTTACTCAACTTCCTTTTTTAATTAATTTCCAAACAGATCGTTAAGGTATAGTGTTTTCTGCATTGAACTTCCATTTTTAATTTTATGGAACTTTCATTTTTATTTTTATTCAACTTCCTTTTTTATTTAATTTTCAAATAGATCGTTAAGGTATAGTGGTTTCTGGATTGAACTTCCATTTTTAATTTTATGCAACTTTCATTTTTATTTTTATTCAACTTCCATTTTTATTCAATTTACTTTTCTATTAAACTTCCTATAGCGACCCCGGTCTTTTCTCTTTAAATTATTGTATCCGGACTTAGGTTCCGTGGATCCTGTCATTACTTATTGGTTGTTGTTGTCCTTTAATCTCTTTGTATTTGAAGTATAGGTTGTGTTGGACGGGTCTGTTACAGGTTGGTTGATTTTAGATGCCGATAGGTGATGCCCAGATTTTGGCCTTCACGCTCGAGCGGAAGTTTTAACGCTCGAGCGGTCCCTTCGTTGTTGCTTCTCCGCTCGAGCGGGAATTTTGACGCTCGAGCGGGATTTTCCATCTCCCAGTATTTTGCTCTGCAGTTCTTCCGCTCGAGCGGTAGTTTTTACGCTCGAGCGTGATCCCTTGTTTTTGCTCCTCCGCTCGAGCGGGGAGTTTGACGCTCGAGCGGGTGCAGCGCCTGCAAAACTTCTGGAAGGGTGCAATCGACGCTCGAGCGGCTTTCTTCACGCTCGAGCATGATTCTGTGTCTTACGCTCGAGCGGGGCTTTCTACGCTCGAGCGTAGAGTCGATTATATCAGTCCGTGATTTCACTTTTTGGATCACTTTTTGACCTACTTTTCCTTCATAACTTTTTAAAAACCGCCCCTGGAGTGTTTTTATCTCTCTCTCTCCCTCTACACACCTTCTCTCTTTCGATTAATCTACTTAGAGTGAGTTTCTACCTTAGATCCTTTATTAAAAAGTTAGAGTGAGTTGAGGGCTTCGTTTTAATCTGAGAAACTTGGGATTTGGAGCACGTTGGTCTTTGGTCTTCATCTCCATCTTCTCCATACGGGTTATTTTCTTCGAGGTAGGGATTTTCCTACTCCATTTTATATGCTTTGTTCTAAGTTTGGTATTTTGATAGGTTGGGGACACTTTGAAAATTTTGGAAAAAAAAACCTAGTTGAATTACTAAATTGATTTGAGTAATTAATTCAAGGAAATTGGGGAATTTGGTTAAATCCATGAAATTGGGGAATTTATTGATTAAATGGTGTAGTTGGTATATTTATTTTCCGAGTCTAGAAATAACTGTTTTGGGCTATCAGTGGAGGATAGTCGTGCTTGTTGTAGACATTGCATGCGGATTAGGGAAAATTGAAACTAATCAATTTGTTAAGTCATAAATTTAGACTATTGAATTAATACAGAAATTACATGTATTGATTGAGCATTGCATATGCATATTGTTTGGGAGGAGATAGGGGATGTACTCCACGGTTTAGGGGAAGATAGGGGATGGACCTCTAAACCGGATTTTTGTTTGGGAGGAGATAGGGGATGGACTCCATTAGCACCATTTTTATGTGTGCTTATTATATTGAAGTGTTTTTACATGATTATTGATACAGCACTAAAATGTGTATCAAATGGGAAGTATGAAGTGTTTTGATATGAGCATGAGTCTCGTTTGTTTTGTTGATATTGGAAGTAATGTGAATATGATATACAATTCACTGTTGTAAGTTGGCCAGGTTCTGAGCCATGTTGATAATAATGGAAAGTGAAATGTGTCTTAGACATTAGTGTCATGAGACTGTTTAACGATAAAATTGATTATCTTAGTTAACCATCTATTGAATGCTATAGCTTTATTCAATGCTTATATTTGGTTTAGTATTTTTCTACTGGGCTGTGGCTCACCCTTTATGGGAACATCATTTTCAGGTTCAGGTGATAAGCTACCTCCACGGACTTAGCCTGGAAGGATTTGATGTTTGGGATTTTGAAGACTTGTCTTTAGTTATATGTTTTATTTTGTTATTTTTGAGATTTCATGTAAACATTCAAGCCTAGGGCTTAACTTGTAAATGAGTTAGTACTCATCCTTTTTGTGTCCAAGTGTTAGCTTGGAAAGATGTAAGCCCTTAGGGCATTTATTTTGATGTTGCAGGATGTTACATGTGATGTCTTTCAATAAGAATACTCTGATGAATAACTCAAATGATTCATTTTCTTTTATAAATGCATGTTAATGTTATGGTTATTATGGGTTTATTTTGAGGGTGTTACAACTTGGTATCAGAGCGTACCGGGTTCGAATACTTTGGGTACGTGGGAAGTGATTAGTATCACAATGGGTTCGTCTCGCTTGATAGAGACTTAGATGTACTGTTATGTGCTTATATGATAGCATGTTTATGTGATTATGTGGGTATGGAACGTAGTTTCTAGGATGTTAATTGGACCCTTGAGTTTCTAGTAGTCTTGTTGGAAAGGCACTTGATCAATGCTGTTTCCAACCGGAACTATAGTAACGCTTCGGGACTATTATTATCCAGGAATGAAATTCGTAGGTGCTTTTGTGATTATGTGCTTACGTGGAATGAATTATTTTTGTCCAATGCATTAGGACGCGAGTGTTTAGTTTCGGCACATTTATTAATGTGCTAACGTCTTTGTTTGTTTCCTTTATTAGGATGTCAGGGCGAGGACGAGGACGCGGTAGGCGTGGTAGGCCGGGTAGGCAGGAGGTACCGGTGCCAGAGGAGATTCCGGCAGTTCGTGAGGGAATTGGCCAGGCCAATGTGGCCGAGCCAGTAGGCCAGCAGGCTATGGGCGCTTTAGCCCGAGAGATAGCAGGGGCATTCAGGGAGTCAGTAGGCATTCTTAGGGCTGAGAATCAAGCCCAGGTTGTTGTTGCGGATGCAGGACCTTCCTTTCTGAAGAGGGAGTTCTTCCGGTCTAATCCGGATGAATTTGTGGGTGATCCTAAAGAGCCGCTTAAGGCAGACGAATGGCTCGAACAGACAACGAAGACGTTTGAGATGCTTGGCATCGAAGACGAGGGGTTGAAGGTGACCTTGGCATCATTCCAGTTGAAGGGGGATGCGGGTCAGTGGTGGAAGTTCACTAAGGGGCGTATAGGAGGTACATGGGAGGCTTTTGTGAATGCTTTCCAGGAGAAGTTCTTATCTCCAGCAGTTAGGGAGAAGCTGAGAGACCAGTTCTGCCAGCTTAAGCAGTCGAGTTCTTCAGTGGCCGAGTTTGAGGCTGCATTTACTAGTTTATCCAGGTTTGCACCTGAATTGGTGGCGTCTGAGGAACGCCGTTGTATTGAGTTTGAGAGGAAGTTGAGGCGTGGCCTCAAGTTGAGAGTTGGGGGAACTATGATTCGGGATTATGGGCGTTTGGTTGATGCTGCAGCCCACATGGAAATCATGATGCAGGAGGAGGAGGAAGGACAGAAGGGCTCCAAGAGGAGTCAGGATGGTCAGAGTGATGGTAGGAGACAGAAGGGTTTTAATCCCCAACAGTCTCAGAGTAGCTTTTCTAGATCGACTTTTCCCGTGCCGAGTGCTAGTTCGGGGAAAGGCAGTCAAGGAGGCATTACCTGCTTCAAGTGTGGCCAGCCGGGCCACAAGTCTCCAGTTTGTCCTCAGAGGGGAGGAGTGCAGAGAGCAGCATCATCTTCGGCTCGATCTCAGAGCCAGAGTCAGGGTAGAGGCCAGCCACTCTCGTGTTATCAGTGTGGTCAGCCAGGGCATATGAAGAGGTATTGCCCGCAGTTGGGTGGCACACCTGGTGCATCTGGTTTGAGGCAGATTCAGGGTCAACAGCCAGCTCAGTCGGGTCAGGCCTCGAGGGCCAATCAGGGGGCTTCATCGTCTCAGTCGGTGCAACAATCTTATGCTCCTAGGGGTGAGCAGGTTGATCAGAGGTCATCTGGGCGCGTGTATGCTGTTACCGCGCAGGATCTTGTACCGGCTCCATCTGTTGTGAGAGGTACTTTCTTGTTTTGCAACTCGGTTGCTAATGTTTTGATTGATACGGGTGCATCTCATTCCTTTGTGTCTGCTGCATTTGCATCTGTTTTGGAGTTGGAGTTAGCACAATTAGCATCTCCTATTTGTGTAGTGTCGCCTCTTGGGGGTGAATTGATTTTGAAACACGGTGTTAGGGGTTGTGATATAGAGGTTGATTACCATAGAATCCCATTTTCCTTTGTAGTTATGCCTATGAGAGGTTTCGATGTTATTTTGGGTATGGACTGGTTATCGTCATATCGGGCAGTTATTGATTGCTACCGCCAGAGAGTCACTTGTTGTACCGTGAATGGTGAGTGTTTTCATTTTCTGGGGGACCGTGTTGGTAGTGTTTTGCCACCGGGGTATGTTCCGCGAGGACGGAGTGAGCTTAGTGGTCTACTTGCTAACCTTTCGATTAGTGAGGACGGTGAGACTCAGATTGTGTTGCCAAGGGTGGTGTGTGAGTACTCGGACGTTTTTCCCGAGGATCTTGTTGGTTTGCCACCGCATCGAGAGATTGAATTCTCTATTGACTTAGTGCCCGGCACGGCGCCGATTTCTATGGCACCCTATCGTTTTGCCCCAGCTGAGTTAGTTGAGTTGAAGATCCAACTCCAGGAGTTGCTAGATAAAGGCTTTATACGTCCTAGTGTTTCGCCTTGGGGAGCACCGGCCCTCTTTGTTAAAAAGAAAGGTGGTGCTTTGAGACTTTGTATAGATTACCGGAAATTGAATCGGGCTACGGTTAAGAATAAGTACCCTATGCCCCGTATAGATGATCTGTTCGATCAGTTGAAAGGTTCCCGTTGTTTCTCGAAGATAGACTTGAGATCAGGTTATCATCAGTTGAGAGTCAGGGAGGAGGATATTCCAAAGACGGCATTCCGTACGCGGTATGGCCACTATGAGTTTTTGGTGATGCCATTTGGGCTCACCAATGCACCGGCAGTATTTATGGATTTGATGAACCGGATATTCCGGAAATTTCTAGATCGTTTTGTAGTCGTCTTCGTGGACGACATCCTTATCTATTCACCTTCAGAGGAAGAGCACGAGGAACACTTGAGGGTGGTGCTTGATTTACTTAGAGCCCATCAGCTTTATGCTAAGTTTGGGAAGTGTGAGTTCTGGCTAGAGGAGGTGAAGTTCTTAGGCCATGTAGTTTCTAGGGAAGGGGTGTCTGTTGATACATCCAAGACAGAGGCAGTGCAAGATTGGGTACAGCCTAAGAGTGTGTTTGAGATCCGCAGTTTTCTGGGATTAGCTGGGTATTATCGCCGGTTTGTAAGAGATTTCTCCAGATTAGCTTCGCCTTTGACTAGATTGACTCGGAAGGGAGTCAAATTTGCTTGGAGTGAGACTTATGAAAAGTCGTTCCAGGAGTTGAAAGTTAGACTGACCACTGCTCCAGTCTTGATTATTCCGGAGAGAGGGTTGGGTTATGCAGTCTATTGTGACGCCTCACGAGAGGGTCTTGGTTGTGTGTTGATGCAAGAGGGGAAAGTGGTTGCCTATGGCTCACGTCAGTTGAAAGTTCACGAGAAGAATTACCCTACGCATGATTTAGAGTTAGCAGCTGTGATATTTGCCTTGAAGATTTGGAGACATTATCTTTACGGTGAGAGGTTCGAGGTATTCTCGAATCATAAGAGTCTGAAATATCTGTTCACACAGAAAGACTTGAACTTGAGGCAGAGGAGGTGGATGGAATTTATTGAGGATTATGACTTTGAATTGCATTATCATCCGGGAAAGGCCAATGTGGTGGCCGACGCCCTTAGCAGGAAACCTGTTGGTGACATAGCTAGTATAGCCATCCGAGAGTGGGAGATGTTAGGTGCACTTGGAGAGTTTGATTTGCTTCTGGGCGAATCCGTTGAGGCTGCGGCCTTGTTTTCTGTTGTTGCGCAACCTACACTTGTGACTCGAGTGTTAGAGGCTCAGAGGGGCGACCTTGAGGTAGAATTCCTCCGTGAGAAGATTTCTGGTGGGAAGGTTGAGAAAGGTTTGACGGTGTATCCCGACCTGAGTGTGAGATACCGAGACCGTCTGTTTGTACCGGAGTCTCATCGAGAGGAGGTACTCCGAGAGTTTCATCATTCACGCCTTGCGGTGCATCCGGGAGGTACTAAGATGTATCGGGATTTGGGTCGCCAGTTTTGGTGGCGGGGTATGAAGAGAGATGTGGCAGCTTTCGTATCTAAGTGCCTTACTTGTCAGCAAGTGAAGGCCGAACATCAGAGGCCAGCGGGTTTGTTGCAACCCTTGCCTATTGCCGAGTGGAAGTGGGAGCATGTCACTATGGACTTCGTTGTAGGTCTTCCGAGGACTCAGCGGGGCAGTGATGCTATTTGGGTGGTTGTAGACCGGTTGACTAAGTCGGCGCACTTCATTCCTATGCGCGTTAGAGATTCAGTAGATCATCTTGCCGACTTGTATATTCGGGACATAGTGAGGTTGCACAGGGTTCCAGTGACGATCGTCTCCGATAGGGACCCTCGTTTTACTGCCAGATTATGGCAGAGCTTGCAGAGCGCCTTAGGTACTAAGTTGACCTTTAGCTCAGCTTATCATCCTCAGACTGATGGGCAGTCTGAGCGTACTATTCAGATCCTTGAAGATATGCTTCGGGGTTGTGTTCTTGACTTTAGCGGGTCGTGGGAGAGGCACTTGCCATTAGTGGAGTTTGCCTACAACAACAGCTTCCAGTCTAGTATCGGTATGGCACCGTTTGAGGCCTTATACGGCCGACCGTGTAGGTCTCCTGTTTGTTGGGCCGAGGTGGGTGATGCACCTCTGTTGGGTCCGGAGTTAGTGAGGGAAACGACGGAGAAGGTTGAGCTTATCCGTAAGAGGCTTGTTACAGCCCAGAGTCGTCAGAAATCTTATGCCGACCGTAGGAGGAGGCCTTTGGTGTTTGAGGTGAGTGATCATGTCTTTTTGAAGATATCACCAAGACGGGGATTGATGAGGTTTGGGAAGAGCGGGAAGTTGTCCCCTCGATTCATTGGTCCTTTTGAGATCCTTGAGAGGATTGGCGAGACTGCTTATCGTTTAGCTTTGCCGCCGCAGTTGTCCGGAGTACATGACGTGTTTCATGTGAGTATGCTTCGGAAGTATGAGCCGGATCCATCACATGTATTGGATTGGACCGATTTAGTAGTTGATGAGGATGTCTCGTATGAGGAGAGACCGGTTCGGGTCTTGGATAAACGGGATCAAGTCTTGCGAGGAAAGACCATTCCGTTGGTGAAAGTTTTGTGGAAACATCACGGGGTGGAGGAAACCACATGGGAACGTGAGTTGGAAGTCCGCGAGAAATATCCGGACATGTTTATTGATTTGTAATCTTGTAGTTAGATTTTGTAATATTGTCAAACTTTAAAGCTTTTTATATATGTCTTAAGCTGTAAAACATTTAGAATGTTTTGGTTAATGGAAATATTTTGGAACTTGCCACGAAATGGAAGTTTAATGGAACATTGTATATATTGAATATATTGAAAATTGTTGAAATTGAAAGAAAATTGCATAGTGTTAATGCAGGTTGAAATATATGGTTGTTTTGCATATTGTGGCATGCCTCTTTGTTAAGAGATGGAATGGCCGGTGTTGGGTCAAGTTGTTTATTAGTGAGTTATCATATTGTTGGAATTTGAGAAAAACTTGTTTTCGAAACCTTGTGCTAAATTTCGGGGACGAAATTCTTTTAAGGAGGGGAGGTTATAGCGACCCCGGTCTTTTCTCTTTAAATTATTGTATCCGGACTTAGGTTCCGTGGATGCTGTCATTACTTATTGGTTGTTGTTGTCCTTTAATCTCTTTGTATTTGAAGTATAGGTTGTGTTGGACGGGTCTGTTACAGGTTGGTTGATTTTAGATGCCGATAGGTGATGCCCAGATTTTGGCCTTCACGCTCGAGCGGAAGTTTTAACGCTCGAGCGGTCCCTTCGTTGTTGCTTCTCCGCTCGAGCGGGAATTTTGACGCTCGAGCGGGATTTTCCATCTCCCAGTATTTTGCTCTGCAGTTCTTCCGCTCGAGCGGTAGTTTTTACGCTCGAGCGTGATCCCTTGTTTTTGCTCCTCCGCTCGAGCGGGGAGTTTGACGCTCGAGCGGGTGCAGCGCCTGCAAAACTTCTGGAAGGGTGCAATCGACGCTCGAGCGGCTTTCTTCACGCTCGAGCATGATTCTGTGTCTTACGCTCGAGCGGGGCTTTCTACGCTCGAGCGTAGAGTCGATTATATCAGTCCGTGATTTCACTTTTTGGATCACTTTTTGACCTACTTTTCCTTCATAACTTTTTAAAAACCGCCCCTGGAGTGTTTTTATCTCTCTCTCTCCCTCTACACACCTTCTCTCTTTCGATTGATCTACTTAGAGTGAGTTTCTACCTTAGATCCTTTATTAAAAAGTTAGAGTGAGTTGAGGGCTTCGTTTTAATCTGAGAAACTTGGGATTTGGAGCACGTTGGTCTTTGGTCTTCATCTCCATCTTCTCCATACGGGTTATTTTCTTCGAGGTAGGGATTTTCCTACTCCATTTTATATGCTTTGTTCTAAGTTTGGTATTTTGATAGGTTGGGGACACTTTGAAAATTTTGGAAAAAAAAACCTAGTTGAATTACTAAATTGATTTGAGTAATTAATTCAAGGAAATTGGGGAATTTGGTTAAATCCATGAAATTGGGGAATTTATTGATTAAATGGTGTAGTTGGTATATTTATTTTCCGAGTCTAGAAATAACTGTTTTGGGCTATCAGTGGAGGATAGTCGTGCTTGTTGTAGACATTGCATGCGGATTAGGGAAAATTGAAACTAATCAATTTGTTAAGTCATAAATTTAGACTATTGAATTAATACAGAAATTACATGTATTGATTGAGCATTGCATATGCATATTGTTTGGGAGGAGATAGGGGATGTACTCCACGGTTTAGGGGAAGATAGGGGATGGACCTCTAAACCGGATTTTTGTTTGGGAGGAGATAGGGGATGGACTCCATTAGCACCATTTTTATGTGTGCTTATTATATTGAAGTGTTTTTACATGATTATTGATACAGCACTAAAATGTGTATCAAATGGGAAGTATGAAGTGTTTTGATATGAGCATGAGTCTCGTTTGTTTTGTTGATATTGGAAGTAATGTGAATATGATATACAATTCACTGTTGTAAGTTGGCCAGGTTCTGAGCCATGTTGATAATAATGGAAAGTGAAATGTGTCTTAGACATTAGTGTCATGAGACTGTTTAACGATAAAATTGATTATCTTAGTTAACCATCTATTGAATGCTATAGCTTTATTCAATGCTTATATTTGGTTTAGTATTTTTCTACTGGGCTGTGGCTCACCCTTTATGGGAACATCATTTTCAGGTTCAGGTGATAAGCTACCTCCACGGACTTAGCCTGGAAGGATTTGATGTTTGGGATTTTGAAGACTTGTCTTTAGTTATATGTTTTATTTTGTTATTTTTGAGATTTCATGTAAACATTCAAGCCTAGGGCTTAACTTGTAAATGAGTTAGTACTCATCCTTTTTGTGTCCAAGTGTTAGCTTGGAAAGATGTAAGCCCTTAGGGCATTTATTTTGATGTTGCAGGATGTTACATGTGATGTCTTTCAATAAGAATACTCTGATGAATAACTCAAATGATTCATTTTCTTTTATAAATGCATGTTAATGTTATGGTTATTATGGGTTTATTTTGAGGGTGTTACACTTCCTTTTTTGTTTAATTTCCAAACAGATCGTTAAGGTATTGTGGTTTCTTGAATGAACTTCCATTTTTAATTTTCTGCAACTTCCATTTTTATTTTTACTCGACTTCCATTTTTATTCAAGTTATTTTTCTATTCAACTTCCTTTTTTATTTAATTTCCAAATAGATCGTTATGGTATAATGATTTCTAGATTGGACTTCCATTTTTAATTTTATGCACTTTCATTTTTATTTTTATTCAACTTCCATTTTTATTTAATTTACTTTTCTATTAAACTTCATTTTTTATTTAATTTCCAAATAGGTAGTTAAGATATAGTGGTTTCTAGAATAAACTTCCAATTTTAATTTTTTGCAACCTCCATTTTTATTTCTATTCAACTTCTTTTTTTATTCAAGTTTCTTTCCTATTCAAGGTCCTTTTTTTTTTTAATTTCCAAATAGATTGTTAAGGTAAAGTGGTTTCTGTATTGAACTTCCATTTTTAATTTTACGCAACTTCCACTTTTATTTTTATTCAACTTCCATTTTTATTCAATTTACTTTTCTATTAAACTTCCTTTTTTATTTAATTTCCAAATAGATCGTGAAGATATTGTGGTTTCTTGAATGAACTTTCATTTTTAATTTTCTGTAACTTCCATTTTTATTTTTATTTGACTTCCATTTTTATTCAATTTACTATTCTATTCAACTTCCTTTTTATTTAATTTCCAAATAGATCATTAAGGTCTAGTGGTTTCTGGATTGAACTTCCTTTTTCATTTTATGCAACTTTCATTTTTATTTTTATTCAACTTCCATTTTTATTCAATTTACATTTCCATTAAACTCCCCTTTTTATTTAATTTCCAAATAGATCGTTCAGGTATAGTGGTTTATGGATTGAACTTCCATTTTTAACTTTCTGCAACTTTAATTTTTATTTCAACTTCCATTTTTATTGAATTTACTTTTCTATAAAACTTCATTTTTTATTTAATTTCCAAATAGATCGTTAAGGTATAGTGGTTTCTTGAATGAACTTCCATTTTTAATTTTCTGCAACTTCCATTTTTATTTTTATTTGACTTCCATTTTTATTCAAATTATTTTTCTGTTCAACTTCCTTTTTTATTTAATTTCCAAATAGATCGTTAAGGTATAGGGGTTTCTGGATTGAACTTCCATTTTCAATTTTATGCAAATTTCATTTTTATATTTATTCAATTTCCATTTTTATTCTATTTACTTTTCTATTGAATATCATTTTTTATTTAATTTCCAAATAGATCGTTAAGGTATAGTGGTTTCTTGAATGAACTTCCATTTTTAATTTACTGCAACTTCCAGTTTTATTTTTATTCGACTTCCATTTTTATTCAATTTACTATTCTATTCAACTTCCTTTTTATTTAATTTCCAAATAGATCATTAAGGTATAGTGGTTTCTGGATTGAACTTCCTTTTTCATTTTATGCAACTTTCATTTTTATTTTTATTCAACTTCCATTTTTATTCAATTTACATTTCCATTAAACTCCCCTTTTTATTTAATTTCCAAATAGATCGTTCAGGTATAGTGGTTTATGGATTGAACTTCCATTTTTAACTTTCTGCAACTTTAATTTTTATTTCAACTTCCATTTTTATTGAATTTACTTTTCTATAAAACTTCATTTTTTATTTAATTTCCAAATAAATCGTTAACGTATAGTTGTTTCTTGAATGAACTTCCATTTTTATTTTTATTTGACTTCCATTTTTATTCAAATTATTTTTCTATTCAACTTCCTATTTTATTTAATTTCCAAATAGATCGTTAAGGTATAGTGGTTTCTTGAATGAACGTCCATTTTTAATTTTCTGCAACTTTCGTTTTTATTTTTATTTGACTTCCATTTTTATTCATGTCATTTTTCTATTCAACTTCCTTTTTTATTTAATTTCCAAATAGATCGTTAAGGTATAGTGGTTTCTGGATTGAACTTCCATTTTTATTTTTTTGCAACTTTCATTTTTATATTTATTCAATTTCCATTTTTATTCAATTTACTTTTCTATTAAACTTCCTTTTTTATTTAATTTCCAAGTTGATCGTTAAGGTATAGTGGTTTCTTGAATGAACTTCCATCTTTAAATTTCTGCAACTTCCATTTTTATTTTTATTCGACTTCCATTTTTATTCAATTTACTATTCTATTCAACGTCCTTTTTTATTTAATTTCAAATAGATCGTTAAGGTATAGTGGTTTCTGGATTGAACTTCCTTTTTAATTTTATGAAACTTTCATTTTTATTTTTATTAAACTTCCATTTTTATTCAGTTTACTTTTCTATTAAACTCCCTTTTTTATTTAATTTCCAAATAGATCGTTAAGGTATAGTGGTTTCTTGAATGAACTTCCATTTTTAATTTTCTGGAACTTCCTTTTTTATTTTTATTCGACTTCCATTTTTATTCAAGTCGTTTTTCTATTCCACTTCCTTTTTTATTTTATTTCCAAATAGATCGTTAAGGTATAACGGTTTCTTGAATGAACTTCCAATTTTAATTTTCTGCAACTTCCATTTTTATTTCTATTCAACTACTTTTTTTATTCAAGTTTCTTTTCTATTCAACTTCCTTTTTTATTTAATTTCCAAATAGATTGTTAAGGTATAGTGGTTTCTGGATTGAACTTCGATTTTGAATTTTATGCAACTTTCACTTTTATTTTTATTCAACTTCCATTTTTATTCAATTTACTTTTCTATTAAACTTCCTTTTTTATTTAATTTCCAAAGAAATCGTTATGGTTTAGTGGTTTCATGAATAAACTTCCATTTTTAATTTTCTGCAACTTCCATTTTTATTTTTATACGACTTCCATTTTTATTCAATTTACTTTTCTATTCAACTTCCTTTTTTATTTAATTTACAAATAGATCGTTAAGGTATAGTGGTTTCTGGATTGAACTTCCATTTTTAATTTTATGCAACTTTCATTTTTATTTTTATACAACTTCCATTTTTATTCAATTTACTTTTCTGTTAAACTTCTTTTTTTATTTAATTTCCAAATAGAACGTTAAGGTATAGTGGTTTCTTCAATTAACTTCCATTTTTATTTTTATTTAACTTCTTTTTTTATTCAAGTTTCTTTTCTGCTCAACTTCCTTTTTTTATTTAATTTCCAAATAGATCGTTAAGGTATAGTGGTTTTTGGATTGAACTTCCATTTTTAATTTTCTGCAACTTCCGTTTTTATTTTTATTCAACTTCTGTTTTTATTCAATTTACTTTTCTATTAAACATCCTTTTTTTATTTAATTTCCAAACAGATCGTGCGTTGCTCTAGGCGCAATAATTGCCCTATTTTTGCCGCCGTTTCAAATTTTTGACAAAACCCTTTTTTGCCTCTTCTGTTCCTTTACCTTTTCATTCTGTCTTCTCGTTCTCTCTCTTTCTGAAAGCTTTTTCTTCTCCGAATCCGCCATTGCTTCGAACTTTCTTCTGGAACTGCTTTTGATCCTTCATTCTTGAAAAAGCCCTCTTTGTTGTTGCAACTGGTTTCTGGGTTCGGTGAGCACTACCTTGGCTTCATTTGTTCTGGTAAGACCCTTTCTTTTAATTCTTTAATTCTCTTTATGTGCTTTTGTCTGTCTACTGCCATTACTGATTTTGTTCGAGGTCTGGGATTCATTTGTATCTTGAATTTGTGGCTATACTTTGAGCTTCTATGCTTTTTCATCATTCTCTTTGCCGCTGTTTCTTGATTTGTTTCTGTATCTCTATTGCTTCTGAGAACTATACCTCTGTTCTTGAATCTGAAACTTCGTTTTTGTTTTCTTCTTTTTTGTATCTGTCCCAGATCTGTGCCCTCGATCTTTATCTTCATAGTTCATAGATTTGGGATTTGTCTGTAGAACCCTTAATTTTTAGGGAAACTTGAAAAACGCCCATCTTTTAAGACATATTCCTCTTAGTCTAAGCCGACATAATGGGTATGTGGAGGCATAGAGTGAATACCCCAACAAAACTTGAATACTTTAGACAAGAATTCTCTATCCCAGCCGATGTTCATCTTAAATTGGCTGGGGATGATGATACCATCGTGCCCACAGATCATACAATGCCCTTTCCAATAGTTGCTTTTACCGAATGTGGACTTCGGCTTCCACTCGATCCCCTCTTTCGTCAAGTTCTCCATTTCTATAGGCTGAACCCTATGCAACTCACTATCAACTCCTATAGGGTAATTAATGGTATTATTGCCTTAGCTAGGCAAGAAAACCTTAGAATCACCCTAGCCGACCTTCAATATTGTTATACCATGTGTCCTCTCGATCTGAAGGATAGGGGTTTTGTCTATTACCTTAAGCCGAGATCCACTCAGTACAAGATTATAGCCGACCTTCCAGACTCCAACAAGGGGGCTGGAGATGACTTTCTTATTGCCTCTGGAAATTGGGAATTTGGCCCAGATGAAGATGTCCACCTCTACCCTCTTCCTCGAATACTTACAGAGGGCAAGAGTAAGAGCCCTGAGTCAATACTTAGTTGTTTTTATTCAACACTTAAATACTTTGTTGTTTCTGACGTCTGATTCTTTGCAGATCTTCATCAACCACCGAAAAATTTTCGTCAATCCTTCTTCCCAGGAACAGATCTGAAAACACTTCTTGGCCTCCCAATCCATAAACGAAAAGCCCCAGTATTACTAAACTTCATCCCTACATACAAATCCACCTTACCCGACGTCCCAAGAAAAAGGAAAAAGAGCCTTTCCCCACCTACAGCCACAACCTTAACTGCTTCCACATCCCGAACGGATCAAGAATCCACATCTGCTCCAGCCGATCTTCCATCAACTTTGGCCCCCTACTTAATTCCAATTCCAGAACGTAGACGCCGAAGAAAGCTTGTAAAAACAGCCGAAATGGTTCGTTCAAAGCCTGTCGTCCAAGATCTTCTTGCCGATATTCCGACTGACGCCGAAGCCGCACCAGCGCAAACAATGCTCCCACCCAAACAAAAGAGAGTAAAAAGGGCTCAGCCTAAGGCCAAGGCTACGGATGCCGAAGCTGAAGATACTGTGCCTATTTCAAAGTTGGCAGAAAGCAAGAAATCAGCCTCTGTCTCCACCAAGAGATCTGCTGAGGGTCAACCCTCTGGGTCTACACAAACAAAGCGGCCAAGGTCATCGTCTGCGACGACCTCGGCTTCAAAGAAGCCCGACGTCCCATGGGCCCCTGATCTATCTCTGGAGGACAGGCCCATTATGGCTAGCGAGAGTGCTGACGACATTAATGTTGCTGTCGCTCTTAGCACTGCTCTCCTCCTACCGAATGACTTGGAGCGAAATGCCAGTTTTAGTGAGTATGAAAATTATGCTCTTATGCTCCAACACTCCGCTCAAGTAAGTATTTCTGTTTGTATTTATGTTTCTTCCTTCTTTTTCTTTCTGAGGAAATTTTCTGATACTTCTGTTTTCATTCAGGCTATCCAACATGCCCATTCATTTTCAATGCAATCCTTTGAGAATCGTCAAAAATTGGTTGATATGAAGAGGGAAGCAACTTCAATGAAGAGGGAATTAAGGGCCCTTGAAGTAAAAATGAAAAAACTAGAGGATCAAGCGGAGGCTGCAACGAAGAACCAAACCTTAGCTCTTGAAAAGGCCGAAGCTGCTGAAGCCGTTAAAAAAGTAGCTGAAGCCGAGAAAAGGGAGGCCGAGGCTCAGAAGGTCCAAGCGCAAAAAGAACTTCAACAAGCGCTGGCCACCAAGGAGGCCGAAATCAAAGAGGCCGATGAAAAGGCCTATGCTCAAGGTATGGCCGACGTTGCAGAAGACTACAAGCTTCAAGTCAGGCAGGCATGCAACAGGGGATTTTCCCTTGGTTGGATGTCCTTGATAAAGAAGCTTGACCTTCCTGCTGACTCGCCATTGCGTCAGGCCGATGCTATTCCGTTACCATTTCCTCCACCTCCTCCTGCTGGTGAGTCAGAGTCCGAGGCCGAGGAGGAAGATGAAGAAAATGATGATGGTGAGGCCTTGGTGAGAAAACCCAAGAATGCTGCCGAAGTCAAGTCCCCTCCTCCCGCTGAATTGGTTATGGACTTAACTCAAGATGAGGGGGGTGATGATGCTGAGGAAGTGTCCAAGGAGTCTGTTCCAGGGTGTCTATCATCTGACCTCCTTTTGACTGAAAGAAGTCTTGACACAACTTTGGCAGAGATAGACGCCGAAATACAAGCGGAGAAGGTGGCCGAGGAGATTCCAGCTAAATCATCCGAGGTTCCAGTTCCTGCTGCTGCTGATGTTCAAGAGTCTTGATTTTCCCTTCTTTCTTTTCTGGATTTTGGACTTTGTTTTTTCTTTCAATTCCTGGACAATGTATATTCCTTCTTATGGCCGATGTGCCTTTTTTAGTATGTATTTGCAACTGTTCTTGCTATGGATATGTCAATCTTATGATGTTCTGTTGTTTGCTTCTGCGTAGTTCTATACTTAGAAATTTTTGCTTGCTTTCTGCTTTCTTTGTGCAATCTTCTCGGGGTTACATACCTCGGGTATAACTGCAAAGCTTTTACTTCGGCAAGATACTAACCTGCAAACCTTGTATAAATTTTAATAAGCACAAATCATATACTACTCAATGTGTACTTTTGCCATCTTTTTCTTTTCAAGTTTTCAACAAGTATTTAAACAACGATTTCGTTCTAATCTACTTGTAAATTGCTACAAATTTCAACAAGTGTCTAAACAATATACTTAACCTTTGCTTCAACCCCTCAATTTTCTGTATACCTCGGCGGGTGATCATACGTCGGCTTAACATAAACTTGTAAATTGCTACAAATTTCAACAAGTGTTAAGCATCTTCTCTAGGGTTTAAACAACCCACATATTGCTATGAGAACTTAAGCAATAACCTCGGCCTATCTTCAACTTGTAAATTGCTACAAATTTCAACAAGTGAAGATAAGGAATCAGCTTAATTCCAGCTTGTAAATTGCTACAAATTTCAACAAGTGAATTAAGGAATAACATCGGCTTATCTTCAACTTGTAAATTGCTACAAATTTCAACAAGTGAGGGTAAGGAATCAGCTTGATTCCAATTTGTAAATTGCTACAAATTTCAACAAGTGGATCAAGGAATAACATCGGCTTATCTTCAACTTGTAAATTGCTACAAATTTCAACAAGTGAAGATAAGGAATCAGCTTAATTCCAACTTGTAAATTGCTACAAATTTCAACAAGTGAATTAAGGAATAACATCGGCTTATCTTCAACTTGTAAATTGCTACAAATTTCAACAAGTGAGGGTAAGGAATCAGCTTGATTCCAACTTGTAAATTGCTACAAATTTCAACAAGTGGATCAAGGAATAACATTGGCTTATCTTCAACTTGTAAATTGCTACAAATTTCAACAAGTGAAGATAAGGAATCAGCTTGATTCCAACTTGTAAATTGCTACAAATTTCAACAAGTGGATCAAGGAATAACATCGGCTTATCTTCAACTTGTAAATTGCTACAAATTTCAACAAGTGAAGATAAGGAATCAGCTTGATTCCAACTTGTAAATTGCTACAAATTTCAACAAGTGGATCAAGGAATAACATCGGCTTATCTTCAACTTGTAAATTGCTACAAATTTCAACAAGTGAAGATAAGGAATCAGCTTAATTCCAACTTGTAAATTGCTACAAATTTCAACAAGTGGATCAAGGAATAACATCGGCTTATCTTCAACTTGTAAATTGCTACAAATTTCAACAAGTGAAGATAAGGAATCAGCTTGATTCCAACTTGTAAATTGCTACAAATTTCAACAAGTGGATCAAGGAATAACATCGGCTTATCTTCAACTTGTAAATTGCTACAAATTTCAACAAGTGAAGATAAGGAATCAGCTTAATTCCAACTTGTAAATTGCTACAAATTTCAACAAGTGAATTAAGGAATAACATCGGCTTATCTTTAAGTTTGATATGTCTTCAAAAATATCCATGCATAACTTTATCAATCGATCATGTTGAAAGGATTCTGAAAAGATTTTATTGATAACATCGGCCAAGCAATGATGTTTTTCTAATGATAGAAAAATTTCAAATTACAAGTATTCCAAGGTCTGGGCAATGCTTTGCCCTCGTTGTCTTCAAGCCGATATGCTCCATTGCCTAATACCGAGGTGACTCTGTAGGGTCCTTCCCAGTTTGGGCCAAGCTTGCCCTCCCTGGGATCCTTCTTGTTTCCGACGACTTTTCTTAGGACTAAGTCGCCGACTTGAAAATCCCTTGGATTAACTTTCTTGTTGTAAGCTCTGGCAAGCTGTTGCTGGTATACTGCAAGCTGAATTGCAGCCTTCTCTCTTCGTTCTTCTAGTAAATCCAGGTCTCGGGCTAAGAGTATGTCATTGGTGCCATTTTCTACTCCCTGGGTTCTGATCCCTGGGATGCCGATCTCTAATGGGATGACTGCTTCTGTGCCATAGGCCATGGCAAAGGGGGATTCTCCTGTTGATCTTCTTGGCGTAGTCCGATATGCCCAAAGTACGTTGGGTAGCTCGTCCACCCACTTTCCTTTTGCTGCCTGGAGCCTCTTCTTTATTCCATCCAGGATTACTTTGTTGGACGCCTCTGCTTGCCCATTGCTTTGAGGAAAACTTGGTGTTGAGAAATAATTCTTGATCTTGAATTTTGCACAGAAGTTTTTGATGAGTTTGCTGTCGAATTGTGTTCCGTTGTCGGCAACTATAGCTCTCGGAATCCCAAATCTGGTGATTATGTTTTTCCAAATAAAATTCTTGACATCCACATCTCGGATTTTGGCAAGAGGTTCTGCCTCTATCCATTTTGTGAAGTAGTCTGTTGCTACCAACAAGTATTTCCTCTGCCCAGTTGCCTGGGGAAGTTGTCCAACCAGATCCATGCCCCATTGGGCAAACGGCCAGGGGCTGGATACTGGGTTTAGGTCGGCAGCTGGCTGATGTATTAGAGGTGCAAACTTTTGACATTGCTCACACTTCTTTACATAGGCTTCGGCATCCTTTTGCATGTAGGGCCACCAATACCCCTGGGTAATGGCCCTATGGGCTAACGATCTGCCCCCAGTATGGCTTCCACAAATTCCTTCATGAATCTCATAAAGAAAATCTTCAACCTGTAAAGGGTGTACGCACCTTAAAAGTGGTCCAGTGAAGGACCTCCTGTAGAGATGGCCTTCCGCTGTTAGACTGAATCTGGCCGATTTCAGCCTAATTTTATGTGCTTCTTTATGGTCTGCTGGCAGCTTCCCCTCTTTTAGGAATGCAATGATTGCATCCATCCAACTTGGTCCAAAGCCCACGCACATTGCTTCTTGTTCGATGTTCTGTTTATCTATGCTCGGGGCCGACATGTAGTCGATCATAATTGTCCTTGTTTTTCCAGTTTGAATTGAGCTGGCCAGGTTGGCTAATGCGTCGGCGTGGGTGTTGTCATCTCGGCTTACTTGGAGTAATCTGCAGTTCTGGAATAGGGCCGCCAGTCGGATGACTTCCTTTGCATATGCCGACATTCTTTCGTCTCTGGCTGCAAATTCTCCTGTTGACTGGTTAACAATTAATTGTGAATCACAAAAAACAATTACCTCGTCTGCCTCTGCTGCTGCTGCTAGCTTTAGTCCTACAATTAATGCCTCATATTCCGCTTCATTATTGGAGGCTTTGAACCCCAGCTGGATGGACTGTTCTACAATTTCTCCATCTGGAGATATCAGCAGTACTCCTGCTCCTGCTCCCTGGCGGTTTGAACTTCCATCGACAAATAGTCTGAACGAATCGCCGATGTAGATGCTGCATGGTCTGAGCTTTTCTTTCTCTTGCTGTTTTGTCTTTGACTGGGTTTCTTTTTGTTTGTCGGGGTGATGCTTATCTCGGCTCGACGGAGCCTGAGGTGTGATGGCTTCAGGGGTGAGTTCTGCGACGAAGTCGGCCAAAACTTGGCCTTTTATTGCTGTTCTTGGCCTGAATTCCAGGTCAAACTGGCCCAGTGTTACTGCCCATTTTGCTATCCTTCCTGTTAAGTCTCCTTGATGTAATAAGGACTTCAATGGGTGCTCTGTTAGAATCACAATCTTGTGTGCCTGAAAGTAATGACTCAATTTCTTTGAGGCCATTACCAAGGCTAGCATTAATTTTTCCAGTGGATGGTACCTTGTTTCCGCGTTAGCCAAAGTCTTGCTTACATAATAGACAGCCTTCTGCTCCCTTTTTTCCTCTCGGATTAGCACTGCACTGACTGCGTGTTCAGAGACTGCTAAGTATAAAAATAATTCCTCCCCTGGGACTGGGTTAGAAAGGACCGGGGTTGTGGTCAGGTACTTTTTCAGGTCGGCTAAGGCAGCTTCACATTCTTTCGTCCACAGGAAGTCTGTGGCTTTTTTCACCAGGTTAAAGAAGGGTCTGCACTTGTCTGAGCTTCTGCTGATGAATCGGTTCAGGGCTGCGGCCCTTCCAGTGAGCACTTGAACTTGCTTTGCCGATGTTGGACTCTGTAGTTCCAAGATGGCCTTGATTTGGTCTGGGCTGGCTTCAATGCCCTTTCTTGTTACCAGATACCCTAGAAATTTACCTGACCCAACTCCGAAGGCACACTTGGAGGCGTTGAGTCGGAGCCGATATCGTTTGAGTATGTCAAAGACTTCTTTTAGGTCGGCAAGATGACCTTCTGATTTCTTGGTCTTTACGACCATGTCATCGATGTAAACTTCCACCGTTTTGCCAATCAGGTGTTTAAACATCTTCGTCACTAACCTCTGATAGGTTGCTCCTGCGTTTTTCAGCCCGAAAGGCATTACCCTGTAACAGTACAGGCCTTTCGGGGTGATGAACGCGGTTTTCTCCTCATCTGGAGGGTACATAGCAATCTGGTGGTACCCTCTGTATGCATCTAAAAAACTCATCCTTTCATGTCCCGAAGTGGCGTCTACCAGTTGGTCGATTTTGGGCAGAGGAAAGCTGTCTTTTGGGCAAGCCTTGTTGAGGTTGGTAAAATCTACACAAACCCTCCATTTGCCATTCTTCTTTTTTACTACTACTGTGTTGGACAGCCATGTCGGGTACTGAACTTCTCGGATGGCCTTGGCTTCAAGGAGTCTGTCTACCTCCTCTTCCACTGCTTCGACGTGCAATAACGTCGGCCTTCTGGCTCGTTGAATCACTGGTTTTGCCGATCTGTCGACGTTCAGACTGTGGCAAGTGACCTCGGGGTCAATGCCAGGCATTTCATAGGGTGTCCAGGCGAACGCCTCTATGTTTGCCCTTAAAAAATCTTCCAGCTCCTTTTCCTCTTCTCTGGCTAAGCCGGAGCCGAGAAGAAAAAATCGTTCTTCGTCGCCCTCCTGGACGAGGATTTTCTTTAGCGCCTCTTCGCTTTTCTCGGCTGGTTCTTTCCCAACATCTTCCAGGACTTCTATGTCCTCATCTTCAACTTCTGCTTTCTTTGGCTCCCGTATACTACAGGTGGACTTTATTGCTGCCATGGAGCAATTTTTGGCTTGTAGTTGATCCCCTCTGACTTCTTCAATCCCATGCTCTGTTGGGAACCGGAGTAGTTGATGCAACGTCGAGGGAACTGCCCCCATTGCATGCAACCACGGTCTTCCAAGGATGATGTTGTATGGTGAGGGTGTGTCAATGACCAGGAATTCTGTCCTGATCTTCTTAGTGCCGGCTTGTACCTCCAAGCTTGTTGCACCCAGTGGCCATGTCGGCGTTCCATTAAAGCCGACCATCGGGCCGCTGGATTGCTCTAGGTCATCGGGGTGAAGGCCTAGCTCTTTGTAACATCTGACGTACATGATATCACAGGAGCTGCCTTGGTCTATTAGGATGCGTTTTACTTGGCACTCCCCAACCTGGAGGGATACTACCAAGGCATCATTATGCGGATGTTGGACCAATTCTAGGTCGGCTTCGGTAAAGGCTATCATTGGCCCTTGGCATTCTTCCGGCCGATGTCTCTTGTCCCCAACTTGGTAGATATGCTGTAAATGTCTTACCCTCTGGGTTTCTCCTCTGACTTCGTTTTCGTTGACCCTTGAGTGGATCACATTGACCACCCTTGGTTCTCCTGCCTGTGGTAGCTGTGCTGGGGGAGGGGGTGCTGCTGGTGCTTGAGGCAACCTTGCCTGTTCTTCCCTTGTTCTGGCCTCATCGACCAGGTCCCTCAGGAGGCCTTGTCTTACTAGGTCCTCCAAGTGTGCTTTTAAGGCTCTGCAACCTTGAGTTGGATGCCCTTCTTCATTGTGGTAGGCACAACGTCTGCCGACGTTTCTTCCCATGTATTCCCCTGGAGTTCTTTCCGGAACCCTGAAATATGGTTGATTTCGAATCCGATCCAAGATTTTATGGATTGGGATCCGGAATACCGTGGTTACCGCCTGTTTATTTCTTAATTCTATTTCTTGCCTGGTGGGTCCATTGTTGACTCGGCCTCGCTTTGGCGAGCCGTTTCCCTTTTCTTGCTTCACCTCTTTGTTTCCCGACGTATCTTCCTCGGCCCTGGCGTATTTCTCAATTCTTGCCATGAGTTCTTCCATGCTTTTTGGCAATGTTTTTGCCAAAGACTTCCGTAGTGGGCAGTCATCTTTCAGGCCGTTCTTGAAGGATACGACTGCTACTTCCTGGTTACATTCAGGTATTCGGTTGAACACCTCGTAGTACCTCTTCGCATAGGCCCTGAGGCCTTATTCTTTGGTGATTCGTAGAGCCATTAAAGCATCAACCCTCAGGGGTTGCAGCTTGTTGGTCACGAATCTGGCCACAAACATCTCGGCCAAGCCTTCCCATGTCTTTATACTTCCTTTTGGTAACTTGTGGAACCAATCAGATGCAATTTCCCCAAAGGACGAGGGGAATACTTTGCAGAGCAACGGCTCGTTTCCGCTATATAGTGCCATTGAATTTAGGTACAACCCAACATGAAAGTTCGGATCTGATTTACCGTCATAGATTTGAAACCTCGGCATACTGAATCTTTTGGGTGGTTCAATTTTGTCCAGTTCCGCCGAGAAGGCTGTCTTTGGTTTCACGGGGGAGTTTACCTCGGCTTCTCCATTCTGTTGCCTCCTCTTGAGGTAGTCCCTTAGGTCTTCCTTGCTCCTCCCTGGAGCTCGGCTGTCTCTGGATTTTAATCTTTTTGGCACACTGCTTTCGGCCTCGAGGTGGGTCCGTTTGGGTCTTTCTTCATGGGTTGTGTCAAAGTGGAGTATCTGCCCCTGAACATGTCGATGTTCTTTGGGGTCTGGATTCTTCATGTGTTGCGTCCTTCGGGACTCTTCTTGCCTCGGCTTTTCTCGCCCGACTTCCCTGGAAGGCCGGTGAGAGTGCCTTCCGCTCCTGGTATGCTGAGGAACCTCGGGGATTGTTTTTCTTCCACCCTTTTGGGTATTGGTCGCTGGTATCGGCGTATCTTGCAGCGGGTATGGTGGCTGCATTACATTGTTTTGCATCATGAAGTTGACGACTGACTGAAGGTCTGCCAACTTGTTCGCCAACTCTTTTACTTCCTCATCCCTCCGTAGGCACCTGTCCCTCCATATCTGGAGGTTATCTTCATTGTAGTACGTTCCTTGGTTTGTTCTTTTTGACGTGTCGCCTTCCAGGTTTACGTCGTTTTCCCTGTGGCCCTGGCCACGGGCTTCTGAATCGTGGTTGTCTCCTTCAATGTCGAGGCCAATCGGTCTGCCATTCCCAGTGGGAGCGTCATCCCCAATATTTTCCTGTTGTCCGTTAGTGGCCATCTATTCTTCCTTCGTTCCCACAGACGGCGCCAAATTGTGTGGGTGATTTTCCGACCACACTGCCCGTTTAGTGATCAGCAGCTAAGCACCGGCAGAATAGATGGCACCAACAACCTGTAACAGAAAGGAAAAGCTCTGGCGGTGGTTCTTCCACCCGGGGGCACTCCGACGATCAAGTCAGTATGTTTCTCAAGGATAATCAAGTATTAAACTGAATACTCAAAGTATGAATTACATACCTTAGACCCACAGGGGTGCCTCTCTTTTATAATATACTTAATCCAAGTCCAACTAGAAATATGACTTCTATGTACCCCAATCTTAGTACTCACTCTGGACTCTTTAGGAGATAGAGATAAACTCCCTAAGAGGTTTAACCTTATCTTAATTAAGTCCCCTCTTTGCTTCAGGACTCTTGTCCCTTATCTTCGGATTCCGACATCTTCGGAGATGACCTCGGCTTCTCCGAGATTACCTCGGCTTCACTACCAGGGCACGTGGCACCTCGGCTGACACGTCGGCGTCACCATGCCACGTGTTGGTATTCAGAAAATATGTCCCCACAACTGCCCCCTAGGTTCCATTACCTCGGCATTCTGAGGTGATGGAATCTATTCCGAAATTTTGTCACTTCTTTTCTGGGTAATGGCTAAAAAAAACTGTTTTGCCAAGATTATCTTCTTTCAGCCGACGTGTTCTCTTCGGAGAACGAGGCTTCGGTCGTACTCCCCCACGCGCATGAGCTGTCATGCATATCCAACTATTTCTTTTACGTGTTTCGTCTTTATTGGAGCGTGTCAGTGACGCGCCTGAAGCTGTCTGTTCGTTCGTCTGCGCCGTCTGACGCGTGCGTTGCTCTAGGCGCAATAATTGCCCTATTTTTGCCGCCGTTTCAAATTTTTGACAAAACCCTTTTTTGCCTCTTCTGTTCCTTTACTTTTTCATTCTGTCTTCTCGTTCTCTCTCTTTCTGAAAGCTTTTTCTTCTCCGAATCCGCCATTGCTTCGAACTTTCTTCTGGAACTGCTTTTGATCCTTCATTCTTGAAAAAGCCCTCTTTGTTGTTGCAACTGGTTTCTGGGTTCGGTGAGCACTGCCTTGGCTTCATTTGTTCTGGTAAGACCCTTTCTTTTAATTCTTTAATTCTCTTTATGTGCTTTTGTCTGTCTACTGCCATTACTGATTTTGTTCGAGGTCTGGGATTCATTTGTCTCTTGAATTTGTGGCTATACTTTGAGCTTCTATGCTTTTTCATCATTCTCTTTGCCGCTGTTTCTTGATTTGTTTCTGTATCTCTATTGCTTCTGAGAACTATACCTCTGTTCTTGAATCTGAAACTTCGTCTTTGTTTTCTTCTTTTTTGTATCTGTCCCAGATCTGTGCCCTCGATCTTTATCTTCATAGTTCATAGATTTGGGATTTGTCTGTAGAACCCTTAATTTTTAGGGAAACTTGAAAAACGCCCATCTTTTAAGACATATTCCTCTTAGTCTAAGCCGACATAATGGGTATGTGGAGGCATAGAGTGAATACCCCAACAAAACTTGAATACTTTAGACAAGAATTCTCTATCCCAGCCGATGTTCATCTTAAATTAGCTGGGGATGATGATACCATCGTGCCCACAGATCATACAATGCCCTTTCCAATAGTTGCTTTTACCGAATGTGGACTTCGGCTTCCACTCGATCCCCTCTTTCGTCAAGTTCTCCATTTCTATAGGCTGAACCCTATGCAACTCACTATCAACTCCTATAGGGTAATTAATGGTATTATTGCCTTAGCTAGGCAAGAAAACCTTAGAATCACCCTAGCCGACCTTCAATATTGTTATACCATGTGTCCTCTCGATCTGAAGGATAGGGGTTTTGTCTATTACCTTAAGCCGAGATCCACTCAGTACAAGATTATAGTCGACCTTCCAGACTCCAACAAGGGGGCTGGAGATGACTTTCTTATTGCCTCTGGAAATTGGGAATTTGGCCCAGATGAAGATGTCCACCTCTACCCTCTTCCTCGAACACTTACAGAGGGCAAGAGTAAGAGCCCTGAGTCAATACTTAGTTGTTTTTATTCAACACTTTAAATACTTTGTTGTTTCTGACGTCTGATTCTTTGCAGATCTTCATCAACCACCGAAAAATTTTCGTCAATCCTTCTTCCCAGGAACAGATCTGAAAACACTTCTTGGCCTCCCAATCCATAAACGAAAAGCCCCAGTATTACTAAACTTCATCCCTACATACAAATCCACCTTACCCGACGTCCCAAGAAAAAGGAAAAAGAGCCTTTCTCCACCTACAGCCACAACCTTAACTGCTTCCACATCCCGAACGGATCAAGAATCCACATCTGCTCCAGCCGATCTTCCATCAACTTCGGCCCCCTACTTAATTCCAATTCCAGAACGTAGACGCCGAAGAAAGCTTGTAAAAACAGCCGAAATGGTTCGTTCAAAGCCTGTCGTCCAAGATCTTCTTGCCGATATTCCGACTGACGCCGAAGCCGCACCAGCGCAAACAATGCTCCCACCCAAACAAAAGAGAGTAAAAAGGGCTCAGCCTAAGGCCAAGGCTACGGATGCCGAAGCTGAAGATACTGTGCCTATTTCAAAGTTGGCAGAAAGCAAGAAATCAGCCTCTGTCTCCACCAAGAGATCTGCTGAGGGTCAACCCTCTGGGTTTACACAAACAAAGCGGCCAAGGTCATCGTCTGCGACGACCTCGGCTTCAAAGAAGCCCGACGTCCCATGGGCCCCTGATCTATCTCTGGAGGACAGGCCCATTATGGCTAGCGAGAGTGCTGACGACATTAATGTTGCTGTCGCTCTTAGCACTGCTCTCCTCCTACCGAATGACTTGGAGCGAAATGCCAGTTTTAGTGAGTATGAAAATTATGCTCTTATGATCCAACACTCCGCTCAAGTAAGTATTTCTGTTTGTATTTATGTTTCTTCCTTCTTTTTCTTTCTGAGGAAATTTTCTGATACTTCTGTTTTCATTCAGGCTATCCAACATGCCCATTCATTTTCAATGCAATCCTTTGAGAATCGTCAAAAATTGGTTGATATGAAGAGGGAAGCAACTTCAATGAAGAGGGAATTAAGGGCCCTTGAAGTAAAAATGAAAAAACTAGAGGATCAAGCGGAGCCTGCAACGAAGAACCAAACCTTAGCTCTTGAAAAGGCCGAAGCTGCTGAAGCCGTTAAAAAAGTAGCTGCAGCCGAGAAAAGGGAGGCCGAGGCTCAGAAGGTCCAAGCGCAAAAAGAACTTCAACAAGCGCTGGCCACCAAGGAGGCCGAAATCAAAGAGGCCGATGAAAAGGCCTATGCTCAAGGTATGGCCGACGTTGCAGAAGACTACAAGCTTCAAGTCAGGCAGGCATGCAACAGGGGATTTTCCCTTGGTTGGATGTCCTTGATAAAGAAGCTTGACCTTCCTGCTGACTCGCCATTGCGTCAGGCCGATGCTATTCCGTTACCATTTCCTCCACCTCCTCCTGCTGGTGAGTCAGAGTCCGAGGCCGAGGAGGAAGATGAAGAAAATGATGATGGTGAGGCCTTGGTGAGAAAACCCAAGAATGCTGCCGAAGTCAAGTCCCCTCCTCCCGCTGAATTGGTTATGGACTTAACTCAAGATGAGGGGGGTGATGATGCTGAGGAAGTGTCCAAGGAGTCTGTTCCAGGGTGTCTATCATCTGACCTCCTTTTGACTGAAAGAAGTCTTGACACAACTTTGGCAGAGATAGACGCCGAAATACAAGCGGAGAAGGTGGCCGAGGAGATTCCAGCTAAATCATCCGAGGTTCCAGTTCCTGCTGCTGCTGATGTTCAAGAGTCTTGATTTTCCCTTCTTTCTTTTCTGGATTTTGGACTTTGTTTTTTCTTTCAATTCCTGGACAATGTATATTCCTTCTTATGGCCGATGTGCCTTTTTTAGTATGTATTTGCAACTGTTCTTGCTATGGATATGTCAATCTTATGATGTTCTGTTGTTTGCTTCTGCGTAGTTCTATACTTAGAAATTTTTGCTTGCTTTCTGCTTTCTTTGTGCAATCTTCTCGGGGTTACATACCTCGGGTATAACTGCAAAGCTTTTACTTCGGCAAGATACTAACCTGCAAACCTTGTATAAATTTTAATAAGCACAAATCATATACTACTTAATGTGTACTTTTGCCATCTTTTTCTTTTCAAGTTTTCAACAAGTATTTAAACAACGATTTCGTTCTAATCTACTTGTAAATTGCTACAAATTTCAACAAGTGTCTAAACAATATACTTAACCTTTGCTTCAACCCCTCAATTTTCTGTATACCTCGGCGGGTGATCATACGTCGGCTTAACATAAACTTGTAAATTGCTACAAATTTCAACAAGTGTTAAGCATCTTCTCTAGGGTTTAAACAACCCATATATTGCTATGAGAACTTAAGCAATAACCTCGGCCTATCTTCAACTTTTAAATTGCTACAAATTTCAACAAGTGAAGATAAGGAATCAGCTTAATTCCAGCTTGTAAATTGCTACAAATTTCAACAAGTGAATTAAGGAATAACATCGGCTTATCTTCAACTTGTAAATTGCTACAAATTTCAACAAGTGAGGGTAAGGAATCAGCTTGATTCCAATTTGTAAATTGCTACAAATTTCAACAAGTGGATCAAGGAATAACATCGGCTTATCTTCAACTTGTAAATTGCTACAAATTTCAACAAGTGAAGATAAGGAATCAGCTTAATTCCAACTTGTAAATTGCTACAAATTTCAACAAGTGAATTAAGGAATAACATCGGCTTATCTTCAACTTGTAAATTGCTACAAATTTCAACAAGTGAGGGTAAGGAATCAGCTTGATTCCAACTTGTAAATTGCTACAAATTTCAACAAGTGGATCAAGGAATAACATTGGCTTATCTTCAACTTGTAAATTGCTACAAATTTCAACAAGTGAAGATAAGGAATCAGCTTGATTCCAACTTGTAAATTGCTACAAATTTCAACAAGTGGATCAAGGAATAACATCGGCTTATCTTCAACTTGTAAATTGCTACAAATTTCAACAAGTGAAGATAAGGAATCAGCTTGATTCCAACTTGTAAATTGCTACAAATTTCAACAAGTGGATCAAGGAATAACATCGGCTTATCTTCAACTTGTAAATTGCTACAAATTTCAACAAGTGAAGATAAGGAATCAGCTTAATTCCAACTTGTAAATTGCTACAAATTTCAACAAGTGGATCAAGGAATAACATCGGCTTATCTTCAACTTGTAAATTGCTACAAATTTCAACAAGTGAAGATAAGGAATCAGCTTGATTCCAACTTGTAAATTGCTACAAATTTCAACAAGTGGATCAAGGAATAACATCGGCTTATCTTCAACTTGTAAATTGCTACAAATTTCAACAAGTGAAGATAAGGAATCAGCTTAATTCCAACTTGTAAATTGCTACAAATTTCAACAAGTGAATTAAGGAATAACATCGGCTTATCTTTAAGTTTGATATGTCTTCAAAAATATCCATGCATAACTTTATCAATCGATCATGTTGAAAGGATTCTGAAAAGATTTTATTGATAACATCGGCCAAGCAATGATGTTTTTCTAATGATAGAAAAATTTCAAATTACAAGTATTCCAAGGTCTGGGCAATGCTTTGCCCTCGTTGTCTTCAAGCCGATATGCTCCATTGCCTAATACCGAGGTGACTCTGTAGGGTCCTTCCCAGTTTGGGCCAAGCTTGCCCTCCCTGGGATCCTTCTTGTTTCCGACGACTTTTCTTAGGACTAAGTCGCCGACTTGAAAATCCCTTGGATTAACTTTCTTGTTGTAAGCTCTGGCAAGCTGTTGCTGGTATACTGCAAGCTGAATTGCAGCCTTCTCTCTTCGTTCTTCTAGTAAATCCAGGTCTCGGGCTAAGAGTATGTCATTGGTGCCATTTTCTACTCCCTGGGTTCTGATCCCTGGGATGCCGATCTCTAATGGGATGACTGCTTCTGTGCCATAGGCCATGGCAAAGGGGGATTCTCCTGTTGATCTTCTTGGCGTAGTCCGATATGCCCAAAGTACGTTGGGTAGCTCGTCCACCCACTTTCCTTTTGCTGCCTGGAGCCTCTTCTTTATTCCATCCAGGATTACTTTGTTGGACGCCTCTGCTTGCCCATTGCTTTGAGGAAAACTTGGTGTTGAGAAATAATTCTTGATCTTGAATTTTGCACAGAAGTTTTTGATGAGTTTGCTGTCGAATTGTGTTCCGTTGTCGGCAACTATAGCTCTCGGAATCCCAAATCTGGTGATTATGTTTTTCCAAATAAAATTCTTGACATCCACATCTCGGATTTTGGCAAGAGGTTCTGCCTCTATCCATTTTGTGAAGTAGTCTGTTGCTACCAACAAGTATTTCCTCTGCCCAGTTGCCTGGGGAAGTTGTCCAACCAGATCCATGCCCCATTGGGCAAACGGCCAGGGGCTGGATACTGGGTTTAGGTCGGCAGCTGGCTGATGTATTAGAGGTGCAAACTTTTGACATTGCTCACACTTCTTTACATAGGCTTCGGCATCCTTTTGCATGTAGGGCCACCAATACCCCTGGGTAATGGCCCTATGGGCTAACGATCTGCCCCCAGTATGGCTTCCACAAATTCCTTCATGAATCTCATAAAGAAAATCTTCAACCTGTAAAGGGTGTACGCACCTTAAAAGTAGTCCAGTGAAGGACCTCCTGTAGAGATGGCCTTCCGCTGTTAGACTGAATCTGGCCGATTTCAGCCTAATTTTATGTGCTTCTTTATGGTCTGCTGGCAGCTTCCCCTCTTTTAGGAATGCAATGATTGCATCCATCCAACTTGGTCCAAAGCCCACGCACATTGCTTCTTGTTCGATGTTCTGTTTATCTATGCTCGGGGCCGACATGTAGTCGATCATAATTGTCCTTGTTTTTCCAGTTTGAATTGAGCTGGCCAGGTTGGCTAATGCGTCGGCGTGGGTGTTGTCATCTCGGCTTACTTGGAGTAATCTGCAGTTCTGGAATAGGGCCGCCAGTCGGATGACTTCCTTTGCATATGCCGACATTCTTTCGTCTCTGGCTGCAAATTCTCCTGTTGACTGGTTAACAATTAATTGTGAATCACAAAAAACAATTACCTCGTCTGCCTCTGCTGCTGCTGCTAGCTTTAGTCCTACAATTAATGCCTCATATTCCGCTTCATTATTGGAGGCTTTGAACCCCAGCCGGATGGACTGTTCTACAATTTCTCCATCTGGAGATATCAGCAGTACTCCTGCTCCTGCTCCCTGGCGGTTTGAACTTCCATCGACAAATAGTCTGAACGAATCGCCGATGTAGATGCTGCATGGTCCGAGCTTTTCTTTCTCTTGCTGTTTTGTCTTTGACTGGGTTTCTTTTTGTTTGTCGGGGTGATGCTTATCTCGGCTCGACGGAGCCTGAGGTGTGATGGCTTCAGGGGTGAGTTCTGCGACGAAGTCGGCCAAAACTTGGCCTTTTATTGCTGTTCTTGGCCTGAATTCCAGGTCAAACTGGCCCAGTGTTACTGCCCATTTTGCTATCCTTCCTGTTAAGTCTCCTTGATGTAATAAGGACTTCAATGGGTGCTCTGTTAGAATCACAATCTTGTGTGCCTGAAAGTAATGGCTCAATTTCTTTGAGGCCATTACCAAGGCTAGCATTAATTTTTCCAGTGGATGGTACCTTGTTTCCGCGTTAGCCAAAGTCTTGCTTACATAATAGACAGCCTTCTGCTCCCTTTTTTCCTCTCGGATTAGCACTGCACTGACTGCGTGTTCAGAGACTGCTAAGTATAAAAATAATTCCTCCCCTGGGACTGGGTTAGAAAGGACCGGGGTTGTGGTCAGGTACTTTTTCAGGTCGGCTAAGGCAGCTTCACATTCTTCCGTCCACAGGAAGTCTGTGGCTTTTTTCACCAGGTTAAAGAAGGGTCTGCACTTGTCTGAGCTTCTGCTGATGAATCGGTTCAGGGCTGCGGCCCTTCCAGTGAGCACTTGAACTTGCTTTGCCGATGTTGGACTCTGTAGTTCCAGGATGGCCTTGATTTGGTCTGGGCTGGCTTCAATGCCCTTTCTTGTTACTAGATACCCTAGAAATTTACCTGACCCAACTCCGAAGGCACACTTGGAGGCGTTGAGTCGGAGCCGATATCGTTTGAGTATGTCAAAGACTTCTTTTAGGTCGGCAAGATGACCTTCTGATTTCTTGGTCTTTACGACCATGTCATCGATGTAAACTTCCACCGTTTTGCCAATCAGGTGTTTAAACATCTTCGTCACTAACCTCTGATAGGTTGCTCCTGCGTTTTTCAGCCCGAAAGGCATTACCCTGTAACAGTACAGGCCTTTCGGGGTGATGAACGCGGTTTTCTCCTCATCTGGAGGGTACATAGCAATCTGGTGGTACCCTCTGTATGCATCTAAAAAACTCATCCTTTCATGTCCCGAAGTGGCGTCTACCAGTTGGTCGATTTTGGGCAGAGGAAAGCTGTCTTTTGGGCAAGCCTTGTTGAGGCTGGTAAAATCTACACAAACCCTCCATTTGCCATTCTTCTTTTTTACTACTACTGTGTTGGACAGCCATGTCGGGTACTGAACTTCTCGGATGGCCTTGGCTTCAAGGAGTCTGTCTACCTCCTCTTCCACTGCTTCGACGTGCAATAACGTCGGCCTTCTGGCTCGTTGAATCACTGGTTTTGCCGATCTGTCGACGTTCAGACTGTGGCAAGTGACCTCGGGGTCAATGCCAGGCATTTCATAGGGTGTCCAGGCGAACGCCTCTATGTTTGCCCTTAAAAAATCTTCCAGCTCCTTTTCCTCTTCTCTGGCTAAGCCGGAGCCGAGAAGAAAAAATCGTTCTTCGTCGCCCTCCTGGACGAGGATTTTCTTTAGCGCCTCTTCGCTTTTCTCGGCTGGTTCTTTCCCAACATCTTCCAGGACTTCTATGTCCTCATCTTCAACTTCTGCTTTCTTTGGCTCCCGTATACTACAGGTGGACTTTATTGCTGCCATGGAGCAATTTTTGGCTTGTAGTTGATCCCCTCTGACTTCTTCAATCCCATGCTCTGTTGGGAACCGGAGTAGTTGATGCAACGTCGAGGGAACTGCCCCCATTGCATGCAACCACGGTCTTCCAAGGATGATGTTGTATGGTGAGGGTGTGTCAATGACCAGGAATTCTGTCCTGATCTTCTTAGTGCCGGCTTGTACCTCCAAGCTTGTTGCACCCAGTGGCCATGTCGGCGTTCCATTAAAGCCGACCATCGGGCCGCTGGATTGCTCTAGGTCATCGGGGTGAAGGCCTAGCTCTTTGTAACATCTGACGTACATGATATCACAGGAGCTGCCTTGGTCTATTAGGATGCGTTTTACTTGGCACTCCCCAACCTGGAGGGATACTACCAAGGCATCATTATGCGGATGTTGGACCAATTCTAGGTCGGCTTCGGTAAAGGCTATCATTGGCCCTTGGCATTCTTCCGGCCGATGTCTCTTGTCCCCAACTTGGTAGATATGCTGTAAATGTCTTACCCTCTGGGTTTCTCCTCTGACTTCGTTTTCGTTGACCCTTGAGTGGATCACATTGACCACCCTTGGTTCTCCTGCCTGTGGTAGCTGTGCTGGGGGAGGGGGTGCTGCTGGTGCTTGAGGCAACCTTGCATGTTCTTCCCTTGTTCTGGCCTCATCGACCAGGTCCCTCAGGAGGCCTTGTCTTACTAGGTCCTCCAAGTGTGCTTTTAAGGCTCTGCAACCTTGAGTTGGATGCCCTTCTTCATTGTGGTAGGCACAACGTCTGCCGACGTTTCTTCCCATGTATTCCCCTGGAGTTCTTTCGGGAACCCTGAAATATGGTTGATTTCGAATCCGATCCAAGATTTTATGGATTGGGATCCGGAATACCGTGGTTACCGCCTGTTTATTTCTTAATTCTATTTCTTGCCTGGTGGGTCCATTGTTGACTCGGCCTCGCTTTGGCGAGCCGTTTCCCTTTTCTTGCTTCACCTCTTTGTTTCCCGACGTATCTTCCTCGGCCCTGGCGTATTTCTCAATTCTTGCCATGAGTTCTTCCATGCTTTTTGGCAATGTTTTTGCCAAAGACTTCCGTAGTGGGCAGTCATCTTTCAGGCCGTTCTTGAAGGATACGACTGCTACTTCCTGGTTACATTCAGGTATTCGGTTGAACACCTCGTAGTACCTCTTCGCATAGGCCCTGAGGCCTTCTTCTTTGGTGATTCGTAGAGCCATTAAAGCATCAACCCTCAGGGGTTGCAGCTTGTTGGTCACGAATCTGGCCACAAACATCTCGGCCAAGCCTTCCCATGTCTTTATACTTCCTTTTGGTAACTTGTGGAACCAATCAGATGCAATTTCCCCAAAGGACGAGGGGAATACTTTGCAGAGCAACGGCTCGTTTCCGCTATATAGTGCCATTGAATTTAGGTACAACCCAACATGAAAGTTCGGATCTGATTTACCGTCATAGATTTGAAACCTCGGCATACTGAATCTTTTGGGTGGTTCAATTTTGTCCAGTTCCGCCGAGAAGGCTGTCTTTGGTTTCACGGGGGAGTTTACCTCGGCTTCTCCATTCTGTTGCCTCCTCTTGAGGTAGTCCCTTAGGTCTTCCTTGCTCCTCCTTGGAGCTCGGCTGTCTCTGGATTTTAATCTTTTTGGCACACTGCTTTCGGCCTCGAGGTGGGTCCGTTTGGGTCTTTCTTCATGGGTTGTGTCAAAGTGGAGTATCTGCCCCTGAACATGTCGATGTTCTTTGGGGTCTGGATTCTTCATGTGTTGCGTCCTTCGGGACTCTTCTTGCCTCGGCTTTTCTCGCCCGACTTCCCTGGAAGGCCGGTGAGAGTGCCTTCCGCTCCTGGTATGCTGAGGAACCTCGGGGATTGTTTTTCTTCCGCCCTTTTGGGTATTGGTCGCTGGTATCGGCGTATCTTGCAGCGGGTATGGTGGCTGCATTACATTGTTTTGCATCATGAAGTTGACGACTGACTGAAGGTCTGCCAACTTGTTCGCCAACTCTTTTACTTCCTCATCCCTCCGTAGGCACCTGTCCCTCCATATCTGGAGGTTATCTTCATTGTAGTACGTTCCTTGGTTTGTTCTTTTTGACGTGTCGCCTTCCAGGTTTACGTCGTTTTCCCTGTGGCCCTGGCCACGGGCTTCTGAATCGTGGTTGTCTCCTTCAATGTCGAGGCCAATCGGTCTGCCATTCCCAGTGGGAGCGTCATCCCCAATATTTTCCTGTTGTCCGTTAGTGGCCATCTATTCTTCCTTCGTTCCCACAGACGGCGCCAAATTGTGTGGGTGATTTTCCGACCACACTGCCCGTTTAGTGATCAGCAGCTAAGCACCGGCAGAATAGATGGCACCAACAACCTGTAACAGAAAGGAAAAGCTCCGGCGGTGGTTCTTCCACCCGGGGGCACTCCGACGATCAAGTCAGTATGTTTCTCAAGGATAATCAAGTATTAAACTGAATACTCAAAGTATGAATTACATACCTTAGACCCACGGGGGTGCCTCTCTTTTATAATATACTTAATCCAAGTCCAACTAGAAATATGACTTCTATGTACCCCAATCTTAGTACTCACTCTGGACTCTTTAGGAGATAGAGATAAACTCCCTAAGAGGTTTATCCTTATCTTAATTAAGTCCCCTCTTTTCTTCAGGACTCTTGTCCCTTATCTTCGGATTCCGACATCTTCGGAGATGACCTCGGCTTCTCCGAGATTACCTCGGCTTCACTACCAGGGCACGTGGCACCTCGGTTGACACGTCGGCGTCACCATGCCACGTGTTGGTATTCAGAAAATATGTCCCCACAACTGCCCCCTAGGTTCCATTACCTCGGCATTCTGAGGTGATGGAATCTATTCCGAAATTTTGTCACTTCTTTTCTGGGTAATGGCTAAAAAAAACTGTTTTGCCAAGATTATCTTCTTTCAGCCGACGTGTTCTCTTCGGAGAACGAGGCTTCGGTCGTACTCCCCCACGCGCATGAGCTGTCATGCATATCCAACTATTTCTTTTACGTGTTTCGTCTTTATTAGAGCGTGTCAGTGACGCGCCTGAAGCTGTCTGTTCGTTCGTCTGCGCCGTCTGACGCGTGCGTTGCTCTAGGCGCAATAATTGCCCTATTTTTGCCGCCGTTTCAAATTTTTGACAAAACCCTTTTTTGCCTCTTCTGTTCCTTTACTTTTTCATTCTGTCTTCTCGTTCTCTCTCTTTCTGAAAGCTTTTTCTTCTCCGAATCCGCCATTGCTTCGAACTTTCTTCTGGAACTGCTTTTGATCCTTCATTCTTGAAAAAGCCCTCTTTGTTGTTGCAACTGGTTTCTGGGTTCGGTGAGCACTGCCTTGGCTTCATTTGTTCTGGTAAGACCCTTTCTTTTAATTCTTTAATTCTCTTTATGTGCTTTTGTCTGTCTACTGCCATTACTGATTTTGTTCGAGGTCTGGGATTCATTTGTCTCTTGAATTTGTGGCTATACTTTGAGCTTCTATGCTTTTTCATCATTCTCTTTGCCGCTGTTTCTTGATTTGTTTCTGTATCTCTATTGCTTCTGAGAACTATACCTCTGTTCTTGAATCTGAAACTTCGTCTTTGTTTTCTTCTTTTTTGTATCTGTCCCAGATCTGTGCCCTCGATCTTTATCTTCATAGTTCATAGATTTGGGATTTGTCTGTAGAACCCTTAATTTTTAGGGAAACTTGAAAAACGCCCATCTTTTAAGACATATTCCTCTTAGTCTAAGCCGACATAATGGGTATGTGGAGGCATAGAGTGAATACCCCAACAAAACTTGAATACTTTAGACAAGAATTCTCTATCCCAGCCGATGTTCATCTTAAATTAGCTGGGGATGATGATACCATCGTGCCCACAGATCATACAATGCCCTTTCCAATAGTTGCTTTTACCGAATGTGGACTTCGGCTTCCACTCGATCCCCTCTTTCGTCAAGTTCTCCATTTCTATAGGCTGAACCCTATGCAACTCACTATCAACTCCTATAGGGTAATTAATGGTATTATTGCCTTAGCTAGGCAAGAAAACCTTAGAATCACCCTAGCCGACCTTCAATATTGTTATACCATGTGTCCTCTCGATCTGAAGGATAGGGGTTTTGTCTATTACCTTAAGCCGAGATCCACTCAGTACAAGATTATAGTCGACCTTCCAGACTCCAACAAGGGGGCTGGAGATGACTTTCTTATTGCCTCTGGAAATTGGGAATTTGGCCCAGATGAAGATGTCCACCTCTACCCTCTTCCTCGAACACTTAAAGAGGGCAAGAGTAAGAGCCCTGAGTCAATACTTAGTTGTTTTTATTCAACACTTTAAATACTTTGTTGTTTCTGACGTCTGATTCTTTGCAGATCTTCATCAACCACCGAAAAATTTTCGTCAATCCTTCTTCCCAGGAACAGATCTGAAAACACTTCTTGGCCTCCCAATCCATAAACGAAAAGCCCCAGTATTACTAAACTTCATCCCTACATACAAATCCACCTTACCCGACGTCCCAAGAAAAAGGAAAAAGAGCCTTTCCCCACCTACAGCCACAACCTTAACTGCTTCCACATCCCGAACGGATCAAGAATCCACATCTGCTCCAGCCGATCTTCCATCAACTTCGGCCCCCTACTTAATTCCAATTCCAGAACGTAGACGCCGAAGAAAGCTTGTAAAAACAGCCGAAATGGTTCGTTCAAAGCCTGTCGTCCAAGATCTTCTTGCCGATATTCCGACTGACGCCGAAGCCGCACCAGCGCAAACAATGCTCCCACCCAAACAAAAGAGAGTAAAAAGGGCTCAGCCTAAGGCCAAGGCTACGGATGCCGAAGCTGAAGATACTGTGCCTATTTCAAAGTTGGCAGAAAGCAAGAAATCAGCCTCTGTCTCCACCAAGAGATCTGCTGAGGGTCAACCCTCTGGGTCTACACAAACAAAGCGGCCAAGGTCATCGTCTGCGACGACCTCGGCTTCAAAGAAGCCCGACGTCCCATGGGCCCCTGATCTATCTCTGGAGGACAGGCCCATTATGGCTAGCGAGAGTGCTGACGACATTAATGTTGCTGTCGCTCTTAGCACTGCTCTCCTCCTACCGAATGACTTGGAGCGAAATGCCAGTTTTAGTGAGTATGAAAATTATGCTCTTATGCTCCAACACTCCGCTCAAGTAAGTATTTCTGTTTGTATTTATGTTTCTTCCTTCTTTTTCTTTCTGAGGAAATTTTCTGATACTTCTGTTTTCATTCAGGCTATCCAACATGCCCATTCATTTTCAATGCAATCCTTTGAGAATCGTCAAAAATTGGTTGATATGAAGAGGGAAGCAACTTCAATGAAGAGGGAATTAAGGGCCCTTGAAGTAAAAATGAAAAAACTAGAGGATCAAGCCGAGCCTGCAACGAAGAACCAAACCTTAGCTCTTGAAAAGGCCGAAGCTGCTGAAGCCGTTAAAAAAGTAGCTGAAGCCGAGAAAAGGGAGGCCGAGGCTCAGAAGGTCCAAGCGTAAAAAGAACTTCAACAAGCGCTGGCCACCAAGGAGGCCGAAATCAAAGAGGCCGATGAAAAGGCCTATGCTCAAGGTATGGCCGACGTTGCAGAAGACTACAAGCTTCAAGTCAGGCAGGCATGCAACAGGGGATTTTCCCTTGGTTGGATGTCCTTGATAAAGAAGCTTGACCTTCCTGCTGACTCGCCATTGCGTCAGGCCGATGCTATTCCGTTACCATTTCCTCCACCTCCTCCTGCTGGTGAGTCAGAGTCCGAGGCCGAGGAGGAAGATGAAGAAAATGATGATGGTGAGGCCTTGGTGAGAAAACCCAAGAATGCTGCCGAAGTCAAGTCCCCTCCTCCCGCTAAATTGGTTATGGACTTAACTCAAGATGAGGGGGGTGATGATGCTGAGGAAGTGTCCAAGGAGTCTGTTCCAGGGTGTCTATCATCTGACCTCCTTTTGACTGAAAGAAGTCTTGACACAACTTTGGCAGAGATAGACGCCGAAATACAAGCGGAGAAGGTGGCCGAGGAGATTCCAGCTAAATCATCCGAGGTTCCAGTTCCTGCTGCTGCTGATGTTCAAGAGTCTTGATTTTCCCTTCTTTCTTTTCTGGATTTTGGACTTTGTTTTTTCTTTCAATTCCTGGACAATGTATATTCCTTCTTATGGCCGATGTGCCTTTTTTAGTATGTATTTGCAACTGTTCTTGCTATGGATATGTCAATCTTATGATGTTCTGTTGTTTGCTTCTGCGTAGTTCTATACTTAGAAATTTTTGCTTGCTTTCTGCTTTCTTTGTGCAATCTTCTCGGGGTTACATACCTCGGGTATAACTGCAAAGCTTTTACTTCGGCAAGATACTAACCTGCAAACCTTGTATAAATTTTAATAAGCACAAATCATATACTACTCAATGTGTACTTTTGCCATCTTTTTCTTTTCAAGTTTTCAACAAGCATTTAAACAACGATTTCGTTCTAATCTACTTGTAAATTGCTACAAATTTCAACAAGTGTCTAAACAATATACTTAACCTTTGCTTCAACCCCTCAATTTTCTGTATACCTCGGCGGGTGATCATACGTCGGCTTAACATAAACTTGTAAATTGCTACAAATTTCAACAAGTGTTAAGCATCTTCTCTAGGGTTTAAACAACCCACATATTGCTATGAGAACTTAAGCAATAACCTCGGCCTATCTTCAACTTGTAAATTGCTACAAATTTCAACAAGTGAAGATAAGGAATCAGCTTAATTCCAGCTTGTAAATTGCTACAAATTTCAACAAGTGAATTAAGGAATAACATCGGCTTATCTTCAACTTGTAAATTGCTACAAATTTCAACAAGTGAGGGTAAGGAATCAGCTTGATTCCAATTTGTAAATTGCTACAAATTTCAACAAGTGGATCAAGGAATAACATCGGCTTATCTTCAACTTGTAAATTGCTACAAATTTCAACAAGTGAAGATAAGGAATCAGCTTAATTCCAACTTGTAAATTGCTACAAATTTCAACAAGTGAATTAAGGAATAACATCGGCTTATCTTCAACTTGTAAATTGCTACAAATTTCAACAAGTGAGGGTAAGGAATCAGCTTGATTCCAACTTGTAAATTGCTACAAATTTCAACAAGTGGATCAAGGAATAACATTGGCTTATCTTCAACTTGTAAATTGCTACAAATTTCAACAAGTGAAGATAAGGAATCAGCTTGATTCCAACTTGTAAATTGCTACAAATTTCAACAAGTGGATCAAGGAATAACATCGGCTTATCTTCAACTTGTAAATTGCTACAAATTTCAACAAGTGAAGATAAGGAATCAGCTTGATTCCAACTTGTAAATTGCTACAAATTTCAACAAGTGGATCAAGGAATAACATCGGCTTATCTTCAACTTGTAAATTGCTACAAATTTCAACAAGTGAAGATAAGGAATCAGCTTAATTCCAACTTGTAAATTGCTACAAATTTCAACAAGTGGATCAAGGAATAACATCGGCTTATCTTCAACTTGTAAATTGCTACAAATTTCAACAAGTGAAGATAAGGAATCAGCTTGATTCCAACTTGTAAATTGCTACAAATTTCAACAAGTGGATCAAGGAATAACATCGGCTTATCTTCAACTTGTAAATTGCTACAAATTTCAACAAGTGAAGATAAGGAATCAGCTTAATTCCAACTTGTAAATTGCTACAAATTTCAACAAGTGAATTAAGGAATAACATCGGCTTATCTTTAAGTTTGATATGTCTTCAAAAATATCCATGCATAACTTTATCAATCGATCATGTTGAAAGGATTCTGAAAAGATTTTATTGATAACATCGGCCAAGCAATGATGTTTTTCTAATGATAGAAAAATTTCAAATTACAAGTATTCCAAGGTCTGGGCAATGCTTTGCCCTCGTTGTCTTCAAGCCGATATGCTCCATTGCCTAATACCGAGGTGACTCTGTAGGGTCCTTCCCAGTTTGGGCCAAGCTTGCCCTCCCTGGGATCCTTCTTGTTTCCGACGACTTTTCTTAGGACTAAGTCGCCGACTTGAAAATCCCTTGGATTAACTTTCTTGTTGTAAGCTCTGGCAAGCTATTGCTGGTATACTGCAAGCTGAATTGCAGCCTTCTCTCTTCGTTCTTCTAGTAAATCCAGGTCTCGGGCTAAGAGTATGTCATTGGTGCCATTTTCTACTCCCTGGGTTCTGATCCCTGGGATGCCGATCTCTAATGGGATGACTGCTTCTGTGCCATAGGCCATGGCAAAGGGGGATTCTCCTGTTGATCTTCTTGGCGTAGTCCGATATGCCCAAAGTACGTTGGGTAGCTCGTCCACCCACTTTCCTTTTGCTGCCTGGAGCCTCTTCTTTATTCCATCCAGGATTACTTTGTTGGACGCCTCTGCTTGCCCATTGCTTTGAGGAAAACTTGGTGTTGAGAAATAATTCTTGATCTTGAATTTTGCACAGAAGTTTTTGATGAGTTTGCTGTCGAATTGTGTTCCGTTGTCGGCAACTATAGCTCTCGGAATCCCAAATCTGGTGATTATGTTTTTCCAAATAAAATTCTTGACATCCACATCTCGGATTTTGGCAAGAGGTTCTGCCTCTATCCATTTTGTGAAGTAGTATGTTGCTACCAACAAGTATTTCCTCTGCCCAGTTGCCTGGGGAAGTTGTCCAACCAGATCCATGCCCCATTGGGCAAACGGCCAGGGGCTGGATACTGGGTTTAGGTCGGCAGCTGGCTGATGTATTAGAGGTGCAAACTTTTGACATTGCTCACACTTCTTTACATAGGCTTCGGCATCCTTTTGCATGTAGGGCCACCAATACCCCTGGGTAATGGCCCTATGGGCTAACGATCTGCCCCCAGTATGGCTTCCACAAATTCCTTCATGAATCTCATAAAGAAAATCTTCAACCTGTAAAGGGTGTACGCACCTTAAAAGTGGTCCAGTGAAGGACCTCCTGTAGAGATGGCCTTCCGCTGTTAGACTGAATCTGGCCGATTTCAGCCTAATTTTATGTGCTTCTTTATGGTCTGCTGGCAGCTTCCCCTCTTTTAGGAATGCAATGATTGCATCCATCCAACTTGGTCCAAAGCCCACGCACATTGCTTCTTGTTCGATGTTCTGTTTATCTATGCTCGGGGCCGACATGTAGTCGATCATAATTGTCCTTGTTTTTCCAGTTTGAATTGAGCTGGCCAGGTTGGCTAATGCGTCGGCGTGGGTGTTGTCATCTCGGCTTACTTGGAGTAATCTGCAGTTCTGGAATAGGGCCGCCAGTCGGATGACTTCCTTTGCATATGCCGACATTCTTTCGTCTCTAGCTGCAAATTCTCCTGTTGACTGGTTAACAATTAATTGTGAATCACAAAAAACAATTACCTCGTCTGCCTCTGCTGCTGCTGCTAGCTTTAGTCCTACAATTAATGCCTCATATTCCGCTTCATTATTGTAGGCTTTGAACCCCAGCCGGATGGACTGTTCTACAATTTCTCCATTTGGAGATATCAGCAGTACTCCTGCTCCTGCTCCCTGGCGGTTTGAACTTCCATCGACAAATAGTCTGAACGAATCGCCGATGTAGATGCTGCATGGTCTGAGCTTTTCTTTCTCTTGCTGTTTTGTCTTTGACTGGGTTTCTTTTTGTTTGTCGGGGTGATGCTTATCTCGGCTCGACGGAGCCTGAGGTGTGATGGCTTCAGGGGTGAGTTCTGCGACGAAGTCGGCCAAAACTTGGCCTTTTATTGCTGTTCTTGGCCTGAATTCCAAGTCAAACTGGCCCAGTGTTATTGCCCATTTTGCTATCCTTCCTGTTAAGTCTCCTTGATGTAATAAGGACTTCAATGGGTGCTCTGTTAGAATCACAATCTTGTGTGCCTGAAAGTAATGGCTCAATTTCTTTGAGGCCATTACCAAGGCTAGCATTAATTTTTCCAGTGGATGGTACCTTGTTTCCGCGTTAGCCAAAGTCTTGCTTACATAATAGACAGCCTTCTGCTCCCTTTTTTCCTCTCGGATTAGCACTGCACTGACTGCGTGTTCAGAGACTGCTAAGTATAAAAATAATTCCTCCCCTGGGACTGGGTTAGAAAGGACCGGGGTTGTGGTCAGGTACTTTTTCAGGTCGGCTAAGGCAGCTTCACATTCTTCCGTCCACAGGAAGTCTGTGGCTTTTTTCACCAGGTTAAAGAAGGGTTTGCACTTGTCTGAGCTTCTGCTGATGAATCGGTTCAGGGCTGCGGCCCTTCCAGTGAGCACTTGAACTTGCTTTGCCGATGTTGGACTCTGTAGTTCCAGGATGGCCTTGATTTGGTCTGGGCTGGCTTCAATGCCCTTTCTTGTTACCAGATACCCTAGAAATTTACCTGACCCAACTCCGAAGGCACACTTGGAGGCGTTGAGTCGGAGCCGATATCGTTTGAGTATGTCAAAGACTTCTTTTAGGTCGGCAAGATGACCTTCTGATTTCTTGGTCTTTACGACCATGTCATCGATGTAAACTTCCACCGTTTTGCCAATCAGGTGTTTAAACATCTTCGTCACTAACCTCTGATAGGTTGCTCCTGCGTTTTTCAGCCCGAAAGGCATTACCCTGTAACAGTACAGGCCTTTCGGGGTGATGAACGCGGTTTTCTCCTCATCTAGAGGGTACATAGCAATCTGGTGGTACCCTCTGTATGCATCTAAAAAACTCATCCTTTCATGTCCCGAAGTGGCGTCTACCAGTTGGTCGATTTTGGGCAGAGGAAAGCTGTCTTTTGGGCAAGCCTTGTTGAGGCTGGTAAAATCTACACAAACCCTCCATTTGCCATTCTTCTTTTTTACTACTACTGTGTTGGACAGCCATGTCGGGTACTGAACTTCTCGGATGGCCTTGGCTTCAAGGAGTCTGTCTACCTCCTCTTCCACTGCTTCGACGTGCAATAACGTCGGCCTTCTGGCTCGTTGAATCACTGGTTTTGCCGATCTGTCGACGTTCAGACTGTGGCAAGTGACCTCGGGGTCAATGCCAGGCATTTCATAGGGTGTCCAGGCGAACGCCTCTATGTTTGCCCTTAAAAAATCTTCCAGCTCCTTTTCCTCTTCTCTGGCTAAGCCGGAGCCGAGAAGAAAAAATCGTTCTTCGTCGCCCTCCTGGACGAGGATTTTCTTTAGCGCCTCTTCGCTTTTCTCGGCTGGTTCTTTCCCAACATCTTCCAGGACTTCTATGTCCTCATCTTCAACTTCTGCTTTCTTTGGCTCCCGTATACTACAGGTGGACTTTATTGCTGCCATGGAGCAATTTTTGGCTTGTAGTTGATCCCCTCTGACTTCTTCAATCCCATGCTCTGTTGGGAACCGGAGTAGTTGATGCAACGTCGAGGGAACTGCCCCCATTGCATGCAACCACGGTCTTCCAAGGATGATGTTGTATGGTGAGGGTGTGTCAATGACCAGGAATTCTGTCCTGATCTTCTTAGTGCCGGCTTGTACCTCCAAGCTTGTTGCACCCAGTGGCCATGTCGGCGTTCCATTAAAGCTGACCATCGGGCCGCTGGATTGCTCTAGGTCATCGGGGTGAAGGCCTAGCTCTTTGTAACATCTGACGTACATGATATCACAGGAGCTGCCTTGGTCTATTAGGATGCGTTTTACTTGGCACTCCCCAACCTGGAGGGATACTACCAAGGCATCATTATGCGGATGTTGGACCAATTCTAGGTCGGCTTCGGTAAAGGCTATCATTGGCCCTTGGCATTCTTCCGGCCGATGTCTCTTGTCCCCAACTTGGTAGATATGCTGTAAATGTCTTACCCTCTGGGTTTCTCCTCTGACTTCGTTTTCGTTGACCCTTGAGTGGATCACATTGACCACCCTTGGTTCTCCTGCCTGTGGTAGCTGTGCTGGGGGAGGGGGTGCTGCTGGTGCTTGAGGCAACCTTGCATGTTCTTCCCTTGTTCTGGCCTCATCGACCAGGTCCCTCAGGAGGCCTTGTCTTACTAGGTCCTCCAAGTGTGCTTTTAAGGCTCTGCAACCTTGAGTTGGATGCCCTTCTTCATTGTGGTAGGCACAACGTCTGCCGACGTTTCTTCCCATGTATTCCCCTGGAGTTCTTTCCGGAACCCTGAAATATGGTTGATTTCGAATCCGATCCAAGATTTTATGGATTGGGATCCGGAATACCGTGGTTACCGCCTGTTTATTTCTTAATTCTATTTCTTGCCTGGTGGGTCCATTGTTGACTCGGCCTCGCTTTGGCGAGCCGTTTCCCTTTTCTTGCTTCACCTCTTTGTTTCCCGACGTATCTTCCTCGGCCCTGGCGTATTTCTCAATTCTTGCCATGAGTTCTTCCATGCTTTTTGGCAATGTTTTTGCCAAAGACTTCCGTAGTGGGCAGTCATCTTTCAGGCCGTTCTTGAAGGATACGACTGCTACTTCCTGGTTACATTCAGGTATTCGGTTGAACACCTCGTAGTACCTCTTCGCATAGGCCCTGAGGCCTTCTTCTTTGGTGATTCGTAGAGCCATTAAAGCATCAACCCTCAGGGGTTGCAGCTTGTTGGTCACGAATCTGGCCACAAACATCTCGGCCAAGCCTTCCCATGTCTTTATACTTCCTTTTGGTAACTTGTGGAACCAATCAGATGCAATTTCCCCAAAGGACGAGGGGAATACTTTGCAGAGCAATGGCTCGTTTCCGCTATATAGTGCCATTGAATTTAGGTACAACCCAACATGAAAGTTCGGATCTGATTTACCGTCATAGATTTGAAACCTCGGCATACTGAATCTTTTGGGTGGTTCAATTTTGTCCAGTTCCGCCGAGAAGGCTGTCTTTGGTTTCACGGGGGAGTTTACCTCGGCTTCTCCATTCTGTTGCCTCCTCTTGAGGTAGTCCCTTAGGTCTTCCTTGCTCCTCCCTGGAGCTCGGCTGTCTCTGGATTTTAATCTTTTTGGCACACTGCTTTCGGCCTCGAGGTGGGTCCGTTTGGGTCTTTCTTCATGGGTTGTGTCAAAGTGGAGTATCTGCCCCTGAACATGTCGATGTTCTTTGGGGTCTGGATTCTTCATGTGTTGCGTCCTTCGGGACTCTTCTTGCCTCGGCTTTTCTCGCCCGACTTCCCTGGAAGGCCGGTGAGAGTGCCTTCCGCTCCTGGTATGCTGAGGAACCTCGGGGATTGTTTTTCTTCCGCCCTTTTGGGTATTGGTCGCTGGTATCGGCGTATCTTGCAGCGGGTATGGTGGCTGCATTACATTGTTTTGCATCATGAAGTTGACGACTGACTGAAGGTCTGCCAACTTGTCCGCCAACTCTTTTACTTCCTCATCCCTCCGTAGGCACCTGTCCCTCCATATCTGGAGGTTATCTTCAATGTAGTACGTTCCTTGGTTTGTTCTTTTTGACGTGTCGCCTTCCAGGTTTACGTCGTTTTCCCTGTGGCCCTGGCCACGGGCTTCTGAATCGTGGTTGTCTCCTTCAATGTCGAGGCCAATCGGTCTGCCATTCCCAGTGGGAGCGTCATCCCCAATATTTTCCTGTTGTCCGTTAGTGGCCATCTATTCTTCCTTCGTTCCCACAGACGGCGCCAAATTGTGTGGGTGATTTTCCGACCACACTGCCCGTTTAGTGATCAGCAGCTAAGCACCGGCAGAATAGATGGCACCAACAACCTGTAACAGAAAGGAAAAGCTCCGGCGGTGGTTCTTCCACCCGGGGGCACTCCGACGATCAAGTCAGTATGTTTCTCAAGGATAATCAAGTATTAAACTGAATACTCAAAGTATGAATTACATACCTTAGACCCACGGGGGTGCCTCTCTTTTATAATATACTTAATCCAAGTCCAACTAGAAATATGACTTCTATGTACCCCAATCTTAGTACTCACTCTGGACTCTTTAGGAGATAGAGATAAACTCCCTAAGAGGTTTATCCTTATCTTAATTAAGTCCCCTCTTTGCTTCAGGACTCTTGTCCCTTATCTTCGGATTCCGACATCTTCGGAGATGACCTCGGCTTCTCCGAGATTACCTCGGCTTCACTACCAGGGCACGTGGCACCTCGGCTGACACGTCGGCGTCACCATGCCACGTGTTGGTATTCAGAAAATATGTCCCCACAGTTTAGTGGTTTCATGAATAAACTTCCATTTTTAATTTTCTGCAACTTCCATTTTTATTTTTATACGACTTCCATTTTTATTCAATTTACTTTTCTATTCAACTTCCTTTTTTATTTAATTTACAAATAGATCGTTAAGGTATAGTGGTTTCTGGATTGAACTTCCATTTTTAATTTTATGCAACTTTCATTTTTATTTTTATACAACTTCCATTTTTATTCAATTTACTTTTCTGTTAAACTTCTTTTTTTATTTAATTTCCAAATAGAACGTTAAGGTATAGTGGTTTCTTCAATTAACTTCCATTTTTATTTTTATTTAACTTCTTTTTTTATTCAAGTTTCTTTTCTGCTCAACTTCCTTTTTTTATTTAATTTCCAAATAGATCGTTAAGGTATAGTGGTTTTTGGATTGAACTTCCATTTTTAATTTTCTGCAACTTCCGTTTTTATTTTTATTCAACTTCTGTTTTTATTCAATTTACTTTTCTATTAAACATCCTTTTTTTATTTAATTTCCAAACAGATCGTAAGGGTATAGTGGTTTCTTGAATGAACTTCCATTTTTAAATTTTTGCAACGTCCATTTTTATTTTTATTCGACTTCCATTTTTATTCAAGTCATTTTTCTATTCAACTTCCTTTTTATTTTATTTCCAAATAGATCGTTAAGGTATAATGATTTCTTGAATGAACTTCCAATTTTAATTTTCTGCAACTTCAATTTTTATTTCTATTCGACTTCTTGTTTAATTCATGTTTCTTTTCTGTTCGACTTCTTTTTTTATTTAATTTCCAATTAGATTGTTATGGTATAGCGGTTTCTGGATTGAACTTCCATTTTGAATTTTATTCAACTTTCACTTTTATTTTTATTCTACTTCCATTTTTATTCAATTTACTTTTCTATTAAACTTCCTTTTTTATTTAATTTCCAAATAGATCGTTATGGTATAGTGGTTTCTTGAATAAAATTCCATTTTTAATTTTCTGCAACTTCCATTTTTATTTTTATACGACTTCCATTTTTATTCAATTTACTTTTCTATTCAACTTCCTTTTTTATTTAATTTCCAAATAGATCGTTAAGCTATAGTGGTTTCTGGATTGAACTTCCATTTTTAATTTTAAGCAACTTTCATTTTTATTTTTATTTAACTTTCATTTTTATTCAATTTACTTTTCTATTAAACTTCTTTTTTTATTTAATTTCCAAATAGATCGTTAAGGTATAGTGGTTTCTTGAATGAACTTGCATTTTTATTTTTATTTAACTTCCTTTTTTATTCAAGTTTCTTTTCTACTCAACCTCTTTTTTTTTATTTAATTTCCAAATAGATCGTTAAGGTATAGTGGTTTCTGGATTGAACTTCTATTTTTAATTTTCTGCAACTTCCATTTTTATTTTTATTCAACTTCTATTTTTATTCAATTCACTTTTCTATTAAACTTCCTTTTTTTATTTAATTTCCAAACAGATCGTTAAGGTATAGTGGTTTCTTGAATGAACTTCCATTTTTAATTTTCTGCAACTTCCATTTTTATTCAAGTCATTTTTCTATTCAACTTCCTTTTTAATTTTATTTCCAAATAGATCGTTAAGGTATAGCGGTTTCTTGAATGAACTTCCAATTTTAATTTTCTGCAACTTCCATTTTTATTTCTATTCAACTTCTTTTTTTATTCAAGTTTCTTTTCTCTTCAACTTCCTTTTTTATTTACTTTCCAAATAGATTGTTAAGGTATAGTGGTTTCTGGATTGAACATCCATTTTGAATTTTGTGCAACTTTCATTTTTATTTTTATTCTACTTCCATTTTTATTCAATTTACTTTTCCTTTAAACTTCCTTTTTTATTTAATTTCCAAATAGATCGTTATGGTATAGTGGTTTCTTGAATAAACTTCCATTTTCAATTTTCTGCTACTTCCATTTTTATTTTTATACGACTTCCATTTTTATTCAATTTACTTTTCAATTCAACTTCCTTTTTTATTTAATTTCCAAATAGATCGTTAAGGTATAGTGGTTTCTGGATTGAACTTCCACTTTCAATTTTATGCAACTTTCGTTTTTATTTTTATTCAACTTTCATTTTTATTCAATTTACTATTTTATTAAACTTCTTTTTTTATTTAATTTCCAAACAGATCGTTAAGGCATAGTGGTTTCTGGAATGAACTTCCATTTTTAATTTTTTGCAACTTCCATTTTTATTTTTATTCGACTTTCATTTTTATTCAAGTCATTTTTCCATTCAACTTCCTTTGTAATTTTATTTCCAAATAGATCGTTAAGGTATAGTGGTTTCTTGAATGAACTTCCAATTTTAATTTTCAGCAACTTCTATTTTTATTTCTATTCAACTTCTTTTTTTATTCAAGTTTCTTTTCTATTCAACTTTTTTTTTTATTTAATTTCCAAATCGATTGTTATGGTATAGTGGTTTCTGGATTGAACTTCCATTTTGAATTTTATGCAAGTTTCATTTTTATTTTTATTCAATTTACTTTTTATTAAGCTTCATTTTTTATTTAATTTCCAAATAGATCGTTATGGTACAGTGCTTTCTTGAATAAACTTCCATTTTTAATTTTCTGCAACTTCCATTTTTATTTTTATACGACTTCCATTTTTATTCAATTTAATTTTCTATTCAACTTCCTTTTTTATTTAATTTCCAAATAGATCGTTAAGGTATAGCGGTTTCTGGATTGAACTTCCATTTTTAATTTTACGCAACTTTCATTTTTATTTTTATTCAACTTCCATTTTTATTTTTATTCAACTTCCATTTTTATTCAATTTACTTTTCTATTAAACTTCTTTTTTTATTTAATTTCCAAATAGATCGTTAAGGTATAATGGTTTCTTGAATGAAATTCCATTTTTAATTTTCTGCAACTTTCATTTTTATTTTTATTCGACTTCCACTTTTATTCAAGTTATTTTTCTATTCAACTTCCTTTTTTATTTAATTTCCAAATAGATCGTTAAGGTATAGTGGTTTCTTGAATAAACTTGCAATTTTAATTTTCTGCAACTTCCATTTTTATTTCTATTCAACATCTTTTTTTATTCAAGTTTCTTTTCGATTCGACTTCCTTTTTTATTTAATTTCCAAATAGATTGTTAAGGTATAATGGTTTCTGGATTGAACTTGCATTTTGAATTTTATGCAACTTTCACTTTTATTTTTATTCAACTTCCATTTTTATTCAATTTACATTTCTATTAAACTTCGTTTTTTATTTAATTTGCAAATAGATCGTTAAGGTATAGTGGTTTCTTGAATGAACTTCCATTTTTAATTTTCTGCAACTTCCATTTTTATTCAAGTCAATTTTCATTTCAACTTCCTTTTTTATTTAATTACCAAATATATCGTTAAGGTATAGTGGTTTCTTGAATGGACTTCGAATTTTAATTTTCTGAAACTTCCATTTTTATTTCTGTTCAACTTGTTTTTTTATTCAAATTTCTTTTATATTCAACTTCATTTTTTATTTAATTTGTAAATAGATCGTTAAGGTATAGTGGTTTCTGGATTGAACTTCCATTTTTAATTTTATGCACTTTCACTTTTATTTTTATTCAACTTCCATTTTTATTCAATTTACTTTTCTATTATACTCCCTTTTTTATTTAATTTCGAAATAGATCGTTAAGGTATAGTGGTTTCTTGAATGAACTTCCATTTATAATTTTCTGCAACTTCCATTTTTATTTTTATTCAACTTCCATTTTTATTCAAGTTATTTTTCTATTCAACTCCCTTTTTTATTTAATTTCGAAATAGATCGTTAAGGTACAGTGGTTTCTTAAATGAACTTCCATTTTTAATTTTCGGCAACTTCCATTTTTATTTTTATTTAACTTTTTTTTTTGTTCAGGTTTCTTTTCCACTAAACTTCCTTTTTTATTTAATTTCCAAGTTGATCGTTAAGGTATAGTGGTTTCTGGATTGAACTTCCATTTTTATTTTTATTCAACTCCCATTTTTAATCAATTTACTTTTCAATAAAACTTCCTTTTTTATTTAATTTCCAAATAGATCGTTAGGTATAGTGGTTTCTTGAATGTACTTTCATTTTTAATTTTCTGCAACTTTCAGTTTTATTTTTATTCGACTTCAATTTTTATTCAAGTCGTTTTTCTAATCAACTTCCTTTTTTATTTAATTTCCAAATACATCGTTATGGTATAGTGGTTTCTTGAATGAACGTCCAATTTTAATTTTCTGCAACTTCCATTTTTATTTCTATTCCACTTCTTTTTTTCTTCAAGTTTTTTTTCTATTCAACTTCATTTTTTATTTAATTTCCAAATAGATCGTTATGGTATAGCGGTTTCTGGATTGGACTTCCATTTTTAATTTTATGCAAGTTTCATTTTTATTTTTGTTCAACTTCCATTTTTATTCAATTTACTTTTCTATTAAACTTCATTTTTTATTTAATTTCCAAATAGATCGTTATGGCATAGTGGTTTCTTTAATGAACTTCCATTTTTATTCAAGTTATTTTTCTATTCAACTTCCTTTTTTATTTAATTTCCAAATAGATCGTTAAGGTATAGTGGTTTCTTCAATGAACTTCCATTTTTAATTTTCTGCAACTTTCATTTTTATTTTTATTTAACTTCCTTTCTAATTCAAGTTTCTTTTCTACTCGACTTCGTTTTTTATTTAATATCCAAATAGATCGTTGAGGTATAGTGGTTTCTGGATTGAACATCCATTTTGAATTTTATGCAACTTTCATTTTTATTTTTATTCTACTTCCATTTTTATTCAATTTACTTTTCTATTAAACTTCCTTTTTTATTTAATTTCCAAATAGATCGTTATGGTATAGTGGTTTCTTGAATAAACTTCCATTTTTAATTTTCTGCTACTTCCATTTTTATTTTTATACGACTTCCATTTTTATTCAATTTATTTTTCAATTCAACTTCCTTTTTTATTTAATTTCCAAATAGATCGTTAAGGTATAGTGGTTTCTGGATTGAACTTCCACTTTCAATTTTATGCAACTTTCGTTTTTATTTTTATTCAACTTTCATTTTTATTCAATTTACTTTTTTATTAAACTTCTTTTTTTATTTAATTTCCAAACAGATCGTTAAGGTATAGTGGTTTCTGGAATGAACTTCCATTTTTAATTTTCTGCAACTTCCATTTTTATTTTTATTCGACTTCCATTTTTATTCAATTCATTTTTCCATTCAACTTCCTTTGTAATTTTATTTCCAAATAGATCGTTAAGGTATAGTGGTTTCTTGAATGAACTTCCAATTTTAATTTTCAGCAACTTCTATTTTTATTTCTATTCAACTTCTTTTTTTATTCAAGTTTCTTTTCTATTCAACTTCCTTTTTTATTTAATTTCCAAATCGATTGTTATGGTATAGTGGTTTCTGGATTGAACTTCCATTTTGAATTTTATGCAAGTTTTATTTTTATTTTTATTCAATTTACTTTTTATTAAGCTTCGTTTTTTATTTAATTTCCAAATAGATCGTTATGGTACAGTGCTTTCTTGAATAAACTTCCATTTTTAATTTTCTGCAACTTCCATTTTTATTTTTATACGACTTCCATTTTTATTCAATTTAATTTTCTATTCAACTTCCTTTTTTATTTAATTTCCAAATAGATCGTTAAGGTATAGCGGTTTCTGGATTGAACTTCCATTTTTAATTTTACGCAACTTTCATTTTTATTTTTATTCAACTTCCATTTTTATTTTTATTCAACTTCCATTTTTATTCAATTTACTTTTCTATTAAACTTCTTTTTTTATTTAATTTCCAAATAGATCGTTAAGGTATAATGGTTTCTTGAATGAAATTCCATTTTTAATTTTCTGCAACTTTCATTTTTATTTTTATTCGACTTCCACTTTTATTCAAGTTATTTTTCTATTCAACTTCCTTTTTTATTTAATTTCCAAATAGATCGTTAAGGTATAGTGGTTTCTTGAATAAACTTGCAATTTTAATTTTCTGCAACTTCCATTTTTATTTCTATTCAACATCTTTTTTTATTCAAGTTTCTTTTCGATTCGACTTCCTTTTTTATTTAATTTCCAAATAGATTGTTAAGGTATAATGGTTTCTGGATTGAACTTGCATTTTGAATTTTATGCAACTTTCACTTTTATTTTTATTCAACTTCCATTTTTATTCAATTTACATTTCTATTAAACTTCGTTTTTTATTTAATTTGCAAATAGATCGTTAAGGTATAGTGGTTTCTTGAATGAACTTCCATTTTTAATTTTCTGCAACTTCCATTTTTATTCAAGTCAATTTTCATTTCAACTTCCTTTTTTATTTAATTACCAAATATATCGTTAAGGTATAGTGGTTTCTTGAATGGACTTCGAATTTTAATTTTCTGAAACTTCCATTTTTATTTCTGTTCAACTTGTTTTTTTATTCAAGTTTCTTTTCTATTCAACTTCATTTTTTATTTAATTTCTAAGTAGATCGTTAAGGTATAGTGGTTTCTGGATTGAACTTCCATTTTTAATTTTATGCACTTTCACTTTTATTTTTATTCAACTTCCATTTTTATTCAATTTACTTTTCTATTATACTCCCTTTTTTATTTAATTTCGAAATAGATCGTTAAGGTATAGTGGTTTCTTGAATGAACTTCCATTTATAATTTTCTGCAACTTCCATTTTTATTTTTATTCAACTTCCATTTTTATTCAAGTTATTTTTCTATTCAACTCCCTTTTTTATTTAATTTCGAAATAGATCGTTAAGGTACAGTGGTTTCTTAAATGAACTTCCATTTTTAATTTTCGGCAACTTCCATTTTTATTTTTATTTAACTTTTTTTTTTGTTCAGGTTTCTTTTCCACTAAACTTCCTTTTTTATTTAATTTCCAAGTTGATCGTTAAGGTATAGTGGTTTCTGGATTGAACTTCCATTTTTATTTTTATTCAACTCCCATTTTTAATCAATTTACTTTTCAATAAAACTTCCTTTTTTATTTAATTTCCAAATAGATCGTTAGGTATAGTGGTTTCTTGAATGTATTTTCATTTTTAATTTTCTGCAACTTTCAGTTTTATTTTTATTCGACTTCAATTTTTATTCAAGTCGTTTTTCTAATCAACTTCCTTTTTTATTTAATTTCCAAATACATCGTTATGGTATAGTGGTTTCTTGAATGAACGTCCAATTTTAATTTTCTGCAACTTCCATTTTTATTTCTATTCCACTTCTTTTTTTCTTCAAGTTTTTTTTCTATTCAACTTCATTTTTTATTTAATTTCCAAATAGATCGTTATGGTATAGCGGTTTCTGGATTGGACTTCCATTTTTAATTTTATGCAAGTTTCATTTTTATTTTTGTTCAACTTCCATTTTTATTCAATTTACTTTTCTATTAAACTTCATTTTTTATTTAATTTCCAAATAGATCGTTATGGCATAGTGGTTTCTTTAATGAACTTCCATTTTTATTCAAGTTATTTTTCTATTCAACTTCCTTTTTTATTTAATTTCCAAATAGATCGTTAAGGTATAGTGGTTTCTTCAATGAACTTCCATTTTTAATTTTCTGCAACTTTCATTTTTATTTTTATTTAACTTCCTTTCTAATTCAAGTTTCTTTTCTACTCGACTTCGTTTTTTATTTAATATCCAAATAGATCGTTGAGGTATAGTGGTTTCTGGATTGAACATCCATTTTGAATTTTATGCAACTTTCATTTTTATTTTTATTCTACTTCCATTTTTATTCAATTTACTTTTCTATTAAACTTCCTTTTTTTTTTAATTTCCAAATAGATCGTTATGGTATAGTGGTTTCTTGAATAAACTTCCATTTTTAATTTTCTGCTACTTCCATTTTTATTTTTATACGACTTCCATTTTTATTCAATTTATTTTTCAATTCAACTTCCTTTTTTATTTAATTTCCAAATAGATCGTTAAGGTATAGTGGTTTCTGGATTGAACTTCCACTTTCAATTTTATGCAACTTTCGTTTTTATTTTTATTCAACTTTCATTTTTATTCAATTTACTTTTTTATTAAACTTCTTTTTTTATTTAATTTCCAAACAGATCGTTAAGGTATAGTGGTTTCTGGAATGAACTTCCATTTTTAATTTTCTGCAACTTCCATTTTTATTTTTATTCGACTTCCATTTTTATTCAATTCATTTTTCCATTCAACTTCCTTTGTAATTTTATTTCCAAATAGATCGTTAAGGTATAGTGGTTTCTTGAATGAACTTCCAATTTTAATTTTCAGCAACTTCTATTTTTATTTCTATTCAACTTCTTTTTTTATTCAAGTTTCTTTTCTATTCAACTTCCTTTTTTATTTAATTTCCAAATCGATTGTTATGGTATAGTGGTTTCTGGATTGAACTTCCATTTTGAATTTTATGCAAGTTTTATTTTTATTTTTATTCAATTTACTTTTTATTAAGCTTCGTTTTTTATTTAATTTCCAAATAGATCGTTATGGTACAGTGCTTTCTTGAATAAACTTCCATTTTTAATTTTCTGCAACTTCCATTTTTATTTTTATACGACTTCCATTTTTATTCAATTTAATTTTCTATTCAACTTCCTTTTTTATTTAATTTCCAAATAGATCGTTAAGGTATAGCGGTTTCTGGATTGAACTTCCATTTTTAATTTTACGCAACTTTCATTTTTATTTTTATTCAACTTCCATTTTTATTTTTATTCAACTTCCATTTTTATTCAATTTACTTTTCTATTAAACTTCTTTTTTTATTTAATTTCCAAATAGATCGTTAAGGTATAATGGTTTCTTGAATGAAATTCCATTTTTAATTTTCTGCAACTTTCATTTTTATTTTTATTCGACTTCCACTTTTATTCAAGTTATTTTTCTATTCAACTTCCTTTTTTATTTAATTTCCAAATAGATCGTTAAGGTATAGTGGTTTCTTGAATAAACTTGCAATTTTAATTTTCTGCAACTTCCATTTTTATTTCTATTCAACATCTTTTTTTATTCAAGTTTCTTTTCGATTCGACTTCCTTTTTTATTTAATTTCCAAATAGATTGTTAAGGTATAATGGTTTCTGGATTGAACTTGCATTTTGAATTTTATGCAACTTTCACTTTTATTTTTATTCAACTTCCATTTTTATTCAATTTACATTTCTATTAAACTTCGTTTTTTATTTAATTTGCAAATAGATCGTTAAGGTATAGTGGTTTCTTGAATGAACTTCCATTTTTAATTTTCTGCAACTTCCATTTTTATTCAAGTCAATTTTCATTTCAACTTCCTTTTTTATTTAATTACCAAATATATCGTTAAGGTATAGTGGTTTCTTGAATGGACTTCGAATTTTAATTTTCTGAAACTTCCATTTTTATTTCTGTTCAACTTGTTTTTTTATTCAAGTTTCTTTTCTATTCAACTTCATTTTTTATTTAATTTCTAAGTAGATCGTTAAGGTATAGTGGTTTCTGGATTGAACTTCCATTTTTAATTTTATGCACTTTCACTTTTATTTTTATTCAACTTCCATTTTTATTCAATTTACTTTTCTATTATACTCCCTTTTTTATTTAATTTCGAAATAGATCGTTAAGGTATAGTGGTTTCTTGAATGAACTTCCATTTATAATTTTCTGCAACTTCCATTTTTATTTTTATTCAACTTCCATTTTTATTCAAGTTATTTTTCTATTCAACTCCCTTTTTTATTTAATTTCGAAATAGATCGTTAAGGTACAGTGGTTTCTTAAATGAACTTCCATTTTTAATTTTCGGCAACTTCCATTTTTATTTTTATTTAACTTTTTTTTTTGTTCAGGTTTCTTTTCCACTAAACTTCCTTTTTTATTTAATTTCCATGTTGATCGTTAAGGTATAGTGGTTTCTGGATTGAACTTCCATTTTTATTTTTATTCAACTCCCATTTTTAATCAATTTAATTTTCAATAAAACTTCCTTTTTTATTTAATTTCCAAATAGATCGTTAAGGTATAGTGGTTTCTTGAATGTACTTTCATTTTTAATTTTCTGCAACTTTCAGTTTTATTTTTATTCGACTTCAATTTTTATTCAAGTCGTTTTTCTAATCAACTTCCTTTTTTATTTAATTTCCAAATACATCGTTATGGTATAGTGGTTTCTTGAATGAACGTCCAATTTTAATTTTCTGCAACTTCCATTTTTATTTCTATTCCACTTCTTTTTTTCTTCAAGTTTTTTTTCTATTCAACTTCATTTTTTATTTAATTTCCAAATGGATCGTTATGGTATAGCGGTTTCTGGATTGGACTTCCATTTTTAATTTTATGCAACTTTCATTTTTATTTTTGTTCAACTTTCATTTTTATTCAATTTACTTTTCTATTAAACTTCATTTTTTATTTAATTTCCAAATAGATCGTTATGGCATAGTGGTTTCTTTAATGAACTTCCATTTTTATTCAAGTTATTTTTCTATTCAACTTCCTTTTTTATTTAATTTCCAAATAGATCGTTAAGGTATAGTGGTTTCTTGAATGAACTTCCATTTGTAATTTTCTGCAACTTTCATTTTTATTTTTATTTAACTTCCTTTTTTATTCAAGTTTCTTTTCTACTCGACTTCGTTTTTTATTTAATATCCAAATAGATCGTTGAGGTATAGTGGATTCTGGATTGAACTTCCATTTTTAATTTTCTGCAACTTCCAATTTTATTTTTATTCAACTTCCATTTTTATTCAATTTACTTTTCTATTAAACTTCCTTTTTTATTTAATTTCCAAATAGATCGTTATGGTATAGTGGTTTCTTGAATGAACTTCCATTTTTAATTTTCTGCAACTTCCATTTTTATTTTTATTCAACTTCCATTTTTATTCAATTTACTTTTCTACTCAACTTCCTTTTTTATTTAATTTCCAAATAGATCGTTAAGGTATAGTGATTTTTTGAACGACCTTCCATTTTTAATTTTCTGTAACTTTCATTTTTATTTTTATTCGACGTCCTTTTTTATTCAAGTTATTTTTCTATTCAACTTCTTTTTTTATTTAATTTCCAAATATATCGTTAAGGTATAGTGGTTTTTTGAATGAACTTCCATTTTTAATTTTCTGCAACTTCCATTTTTATTTTTATTCAACTTCCATTTTTATTCAATTTACTTTTCTACTCAACTTCCTTTTTTATTTAATTTCCAAATATATCGTTAAGGTATAGTGGTTTCTTGAATGAACTTTCGTTTTTAATTTTCTGCAACTTCCATTTTAATTTATATTCGACTTCAATTTTTATTCAAGTTATTTTTCTATTCAACTTCTTTTTTTATTTAATTTCCAAATATATCGTTAAGGTATAGTGGTTTCTTGAATGAACTTTCAATTTTAATTTTCTGCAACTTTCATTTTTATTTTTATTCGACTTCCTTTTTTATTCAAGTTATTTTTCTTTTCAACTTCTTTTTTTATTTAATTTCCAAATATATCGTTAAGGTATAGTGGTTTCTTGAATGAACTTCCATTTTTAATTTTCTGCAACTTCCATTTTTCTTTTTATTCAACTTCCATATTTATTAAATTTACTTTTCTATTAAACTTCTTTTTTTATTTAATTTCCAAATAGATCGTTACGGTATAGTGGTTTCTGTATCGAACTTCCATTTTTTATTTAATGCAACTTTCATTTTTATTTTTATTCCACTTCCATTTTTATTCAATTTACTTTTCTATTAAACTTCGTTTTTTATTTAATTTCCAAATTGATTGTTAAGTTATAGTGGTTTCTTAAATGAACTTCCATTTTTAATTTTCTGCAATTTCCATTTTTATTTTTATTCGACTTCCATTTTTATTCAAGTTATTTTTCTATTCAACTTCCTTTTTTATTTAATTTCCAAATATATCGTTAAGGTATAGTGTTTTCTTGAATGAACTTCCAATTTTAATTTTCTGCAACTTCCATTTTTATTTGTATTCAATTTCCTTTTTTATTTAATTTCCAAATAGATTGTTAAGGTGTAGTCGTTTCTGGATTGAACTTCCATTGTTACTTTTATGCAACTTTCATTTTTATTTTATTCAACTTCCATTTTTATTCAATTTACTTTTCTACTAAACTTCCTTTTTTATTCAATTTCCAAATAGATCGTTAAGGTATAGTGGTTTCTTGAATGAACTTCCATTTTTAATTTTCTAGAACTTTTGTTTTTATTTTTATTCAACTTCCATTTTTATTCAATTTACTTTTCTATTCAACTTCATTTTTTATTTAATTTCCAAATAGATCGTTAAGGTAAAGTGGTTTCTTGAATGAATTTCCATTTTTAATTTTCTGCAACTTCCATTTTTATTTTTATGTAACTTCCATTTTTATTCTAGTTACTTTTCGAATCAACTTCCTTTTTTATTTTATTTCCAGATAGATCGTTAACGTATAGTGGTTTCTCGATTGAACTTCCATTTTTAATTTTACGGAACTTTCATTTTTATTTTTATTGCAATTCCATTTTTATTCAATTTACTTTTCTATTGAAATTCATTTTTTTTTTAATTTCCAAATAGATCGTTAAGGGATAGTGGTTTCTTGATTGAACTTCCTTTTTTAATTTTCTGCAACTTCCATTTTCATTTTTATTCGACTTCCAATTTTATTCAAGTTATTTTTCTATTGAATTTCCTTTTTTATTTAATTTCCAAATAGATCGTTAACGTATAGTGGTTTCTTGAATGAACTTCGAATTTTAATTTTCTGCAACTTTCATTTTTATTTCTATTCAACTTCTTTTTTATTGAAGTTTCTTTTCTATTCAACTTCCTTTTTTATTTAATTTCCAAATAGATTGTTATGGTACAGTGGTTTCTGGATTGAACTTCCATTTTTAATTTTATGCAACTTTCACTTTTTTTTTTATTCAACTTCCATTTTTATTCAATTTACTTTTCTATTAAACATCCTTTTTTATTTAATTTCCAAATACATCGTTAAGATATAGTGGTTTCCTGAATGAACTTCCAATTTCAATTTTCTGCTACTTCCATTTTTATTTCTATTCAACTTCCATTTTTATTCATGTTATTTTTCTATTCAACTTCCTTTTTTATTTAATTTCCGAATAGATCATTAAGATATAGTGGTTTCTTGAATGAACTTCCAATTTTAATTTTCTGGAACTTCCATTTTTATTTCTATTCAACTTCTTTTTTATTCAAGTTTCTTTTCTATTCAACTTCTTTTTTTATTTAATTTCCAAATAGATTGTTATTGTATAGTGGTTTCGGGATTGAACTTCCATTTTTAATTGTATGCAACTTTCACTTTTATTTTTATTGAACTTCCATTTTTATTGAATTTACTTTTCTATTCAACTTCCTTTTTTATTTAATTTTCAAATAGATCGTTAAGGTACAGTGGTTTATTTAATGAACTTCCATTTTTAATTTTTTGCAACTTTCATTTTTATTTTTATTCAACTTCCATTTTTATTCAAGTTATTTTTCTATTCAACTTCCTTTTTTATTTAATTTCCAAATAGATCGTTAAGGTATAGTGGTTTCTTGGTTGAACTTCCATTTTTATTTTTATTTAACTTCCTTTTTTGTTCCGGTTTCTTTTCTACTCAACTTCCTTTTTTATTTAATTTCCAAATAGATCGTTAAGGTATAGTGGTTTCTTGGTTGAACTTCCATTTTTATTTTTATTTAACTTCCTTTTTTGTTCCGGTTTCTTTTCTACTCAACTTCCTTTTTTATTTAATTTCCAAATAGATCGTTAAGGTATAGTGGTTTCTTGAATAAACTTCCATTTTTAATTTTCTGCAACTTCCATTTTTATTTCTATTCGACTTCCATTTTTATTCAAGTCATTTTTCTATTCAACTTCCTTTTTTATTTAATTTCCAAATAGACCGTTTAGGTATAGTGGTTTCTTGAATGAACTTCCATTTTTAATTTTATGCAACTTCCATTTTTATTTTTATTCAACTTCCATTTTTATTCAAGTTATTTTTCTATTAAACTTCCTTTTTTATTTAATTTCCAAATAGATCGTTAAGGTATGGTGGTTTCTTGAATGAACTTCCAATTTTAATTTTCTGCAACTTCCATTTTTATTTCTATTCAACTTCTTTTTTTACTCAAGTTTCTTTTCTATTCAACTTCTTTTTTTATTTAATTTCCAAATAGATTGTTATGGTATAGCGGTTTCGGAATTGAACTTCTATTTTTAATTTTATGCAACTTTCACTTTTATTTTTTATTGAACTTCCATTTTTATTGAATTTGCTTTTCTATTAAACTTTCTTTTTTATTTAATTTCCAAATAGATCGTTAAGGTATAGTTGTTTCTTCTAGGAACTTCCACTTTTAATTTTATGCAACATCCATTTTTATTTTCATTCAACTTCCATTTTTATTCAAGTTATTTTTCTATTCAACTTCCCTTTTTATTTAATTTCCAAATAGATCGTTAAGGTATAGTGGTTTCTTGATTGAACTTCCATTTTTAATTTTCTGCAACTTCCATTTTAATTTTTATTCAGGTTATTTTTCTATTCAACTTCCTTTTTTATTTAATTCCAAATAGATCGTTAAGGTATAGTGGTTTCTTGAATGAACTTTCATTTTTAATTTTCTGCAAATTCCAGTTTTATTTTTATTCAACTTCCATTTTTATTCAATTTACTTTTCTATTAAACTTCCTTTTTTATTTAATTTCCAAATAGATCGTTAAGGTATAGTGGTTACTTTAATGAACTTCCATTTTTAATTTTCGGCAACTTCCATTTTTATTTTTGTTTAACTTCCTTTTTCATTCAAGTTTCTTTTCTACTCAACTTCCTTTTTTATTTAATTTCCAAATAGATCGTTAAGGTATAGTGGTTTCTTGAATGAACTTCCATTTTTAATTTCCTTTTTCATTTAATTTCCAAATAGATCGTTAAGGTATAGTGGTTTCTTGAATGAACTTCCATTTTTAAATTTCTGCAACTTCTATTTTTATTTTTATTTAACTTCCTTTTTCATTCAAGTTTCTTTTCTACTCAACTTCCTTTTTTATTTAATTTACAAATAGATCGTTAACGTATAGTGGTTTCTGGATTGAACCTCCAGTGTTAATTTTATGCAACTTTCATTTTTATTTTTATTCAACTTCCATTTTTATTCAATTTACTTTTCTATTAAACTTCCTTTTTTATTTAATTTCCAAATAGATCGTTAAGGTATAGTGGTTACTTTAATGAACTTCCATTTTTAATTTTCTGCAACTTCTATTTTTATTTTTGTTTAACTTCCTTTTTCATTCAAGTTTCTTTTCAACTCAACTTCCTTATCTATTTAATTTCCAAATAGATCGTTAAGATATAGTGGTTTCTTGAATGAACTTCCATTTTTAATTTTCTGCAACTTCCATTGTTATTTTTATTTAACTTCCTTTCTCATTCGAGTTTCTTTTCTACTCAACTTCCTTTTTTATTTAATTTCCAAATAGATCGTTAAGGTATAGTGGTTTCTGGATTGAACCTCCATTGTTAGTTTTATGCAACTTTTATTTTTATTCAACTTCCATTTTTATTCAATTTACCTTTCTATTCAACTTCCTTTTTTATTTAATTTCCAAATAGATCGTTAAGGTATATGTAATAACCCACATTCATGTCGTAGTCATGTTCATGTGCACTTGCAGAACCTTGTCTTATTAAGTTTACATTCATGAATCTTATCTTGTTTTGCCTAAGTGTTATGTGCATGCTTTGTTCCTTCCTTGCCGTCTCAAGCCTAAGTCATTATCAAGCCTAGGTTATTTCGAGCCGAGGTCATCCTAAGCCTAGAACCACCTTGGAACCACTTTGGTTGACCTCTACCTTCGTCTTGGCATATTGGCCGAGATGTCATTATCTAGGCCGAGGTGTGCATCACCAAGGCCGAGATGTATATCATCTAGGCCGAGATGTTATCCTTGAACCCAAGTGATCTTACTCCTAGATTGGTACGACCTAGACCGAGGTGTGGCACATCTAGGCCAAGGTGTGGCACAGCTAGGTCAAGTGTTGTCCTTCCTAGCTGAGATCACTGTCACCCTACTTGCCGACGCCTTGTTCTTAGCCGATGTCATTGCCTCGCTAGAGAGCCCATACCGCTTTACTTGTTGAACACCCTTTCGCCATGCTTTTGTCTGGTCTGTCAGCCACCTTTTGAGGGAAAGCCCAACCAGTCGCCGCCACGTGTCCCAACAGAGGGTTAAGCCCAGAACCGAGTGAGAGAACCTATCATTTGGTATCATATCCTTGCCTTTTAGAGAGAGAAGCTCTAGGAGGAAGAAGAAGTTTTAGAGTGAGAAGGTCAATCTTCGAGCTTGATTCCAAGAGATCGAACCGTTAGATTCGTGTATTGAGGACTTGGGCGTGTCTCGACCCCGACGTTTGAAGAACTATGTGAGTGGTATTTTTAGTAAAGTTATGTTATACGTTTTGATAAGCTTTGCTTGCTTTGTTTTTGAAAAGTATTTGATTTAGCATGAATGATTATCCTTATTTGTATATCAAGCATTATCTTGTTTTGATGACATTTCTTGAAAGTCCTTAGTGCCAGGGGACTATAATGCAACTGCACTCTTGTCTTGAAAGTCCTTAGTGCCAGGGGACTATAATGCAACTGCACTCTTTCCTTGAAAGTCCTTAGTGCCAGGGGACTATAATGCAACTGCACTTTTGCCTTGAAAGTCCTTAGTGCCAGGGGACTATAATGCAATTGCACCCTTGTCTTGGAATGTCATTGCCCCATGTATTATGTAGATGTTACTAACATCTAAGGAACTTGAAAGATCGGCAAACGAACTTGATTTCCCCCTTGATTGTAAAGTTATGCTATGTATTGCTTTGGAAGAGATCTTGAAAATCAATCATGCAAAACCTTTATTTCTAATATCATTCACTGAGTATCCAAGCTCACCCTCTCTATATATATGTAGGTGACGAGCAAGAGGGCAATGAGGCCTAGGTGTGTTGCCGATATGTTTTTAGGTGCATTGCTGACGTGTTTTGGATTCGCATTTTGTAACATCTTGAAGATCATGCTTCTTAGCTTATATTTCATGTGTATTTGTATATGTCGGCTTGAGAAGCCTTTTGGTCAAGATGTATTTTGTATCTCATTTCCTTATTGTATCTAAGTTGTAAGACCTTGTAAAGATGTATGTCATTTCATTGGACTTATGCACGGCTCTCATGGACTATTTAGATTCAATATATATTGCTTCCGCACTTGTAAGCCCCATATTTTATACTCTGATTGTGTGCGTTTCTTGAAAGTTGGCCTTCGGTAATCACGAATTACTGGCCATCATGGCACCATTCTACTAGGGACGGAATGGGGTCATGACAGATTGGTATCAGAGCACAAGTTCCTTATAGTACGTTAATCACACACCTTGAGTCCTAAAGAGCATAGGATTTCCCTTAGAATGATGTTAGGATTGCATCATATTGCTTGTTGTTTGACTATGTGTGCATCATTTCGGCATGGACATTTGTTACTTGTATACGTATTATCTGTCCAGTTATTTTAAAGTCACATTTTACATCCTCCTAGCATCATGAGGAGAGGTAGACCTCCAGTTGGCCGAGATCATTCCGAAGATAGATTGGAGAGACTGGAAAGATTAGTCGAAGGCTTGGTTCGTGAGCTGAGACAACCTAGGCCACAGGATACTGGTGCCACTTCCCTGCAGGCCGAGCAGACGAATGGCCGATATACAGCTCCACCTCCTCCAGTGCCGCAGGTGCCTCCACAGCAAGCTTTGTATGGAAACGACACGATAACCCTGATCAGAGAGTTCAAGAAAATGAAACCGCCGAGATTCCAAGGGGGTATAGATCCAATGAAAGCCGAGGCATGGGTTTTAGAAATGGAGAAGTTGTTTGAAATTTTCCCCAGTACAGACGCCCAGAAGGTATCTCTGGCAGCATTCACATTAGACGACGACGCTCGCAGGTGGTGGATGATGGTCCGAGAAAGTAATCTGGGTTTGACTTGGGCCAGATATTTGGAGTTGTTCTACAACAAACATTTCCCTCTTAGCGTCCGAGATCGAAAGACCACGAAGTTCCAGAATCTGATACAAGGGAACAAGACAGTGGCAGAATACGATCGTGCCTTTACTGAATTGGCGAGGTATGTGCCTCACATGATTGATGACGAATACCGGAAGGCGAGAAAGTTTGAAAGTGGGTTGCGTGGACCGATACAAGATCGGGTCAACATGCTCAATATGCCGACGTACGCCGGAGTACTAGACAAGGCCATCCTGGCTGAAGCTAACTTGAACCGATACCAAGGTTCAGGTGATAGTCAGAGGAAGAGACAGAATTATGGTAATCACCGAGAAGTTGAATAGGAAATTAGAACCCCTTGATTATGTATTATCTGTGTCTACTCCATCTGGGAGAAATATGATTGTTGCATCCATTTATAGGGCGTGTATTGTTGTGATTGAGGGTGCAGAGTTGTTAGTTGATTTGATGCCATTAAGCATGACTCACTTCGATGTCATATTGGGAATGGATTGGTTAGTAGCGAATCATGCATCCATTAATTGTGTTACTAAGAGCGTCACATTGAAGACCCCAAGCCAAGCCGAGGTCATTTTCTAGGGTAAGGGACAATTACAAGAATTGTTGGATAAAGGATTTATTAGGCCGAGCACTTCACCGTGGGGAGCACCCGTTCTATTTGTTAAGAAAAAGGATGGCACACTTCGCCTTTGTATTGACTACAGAGAACTTAATAAGGTGACCATTAAGAACAAGTACCCATTGCCTAGGTGTAGACACCCCATTTTTGACCGACCTTAAGACTCAGACGTCACTAGTTGAGCACTCGGTGATATTGCATGTTGTGCTTGTTCAGAAGTCTCAGAGTCACGGCTACGAGCCCTGCCTCCGGACTTCCGAACCCTCTGCTGTGCCTTGCCTCGGTTTGCGAACCAGACTCGGTTTTCTCTGTTTCCTTTCCTGAGGGGAGAGAGAGGTCCCGTAGACCATCTCTCAGTGGCCGTGGGCTACATTTTGTGGCCATAGGCCATTTTGCCCATTTCGGAGCCCGGTTTTCGATTTTTCGGGACCGTTGGCCGTGTGCCTCGGTTCGGGACCGCCTAACCATCTCCGTTTGCCCCGGTTTTTGGCATACCTCCTATTTACTCCCTTTTGAGGGACACTGAGGTCTGAGAGACCCACTTCGTGGTCGAATGCCACTTTCGGTGCTTAACAGCCCATTTTCGGGGCCCCGAACTGCGCGTTTTGGCCCCCGAGCATTCGTTTTGCATCGATTTTCGTTCATTTTTGGCAGGTACCTCTGTTTTATCATCAGGAAGGTCGTAGAAGGGTGGGAGGCCAGCAATTGTTTCAGCAACCAGTTATATATCCTCCGGCGCCCTCCGACGCCCGTTTTTCTCACTTCCGGGCCAATGTTGAACACCCCTGAGTCACTTTCTTGAACTTTCAACCACATATTTGTGATGTACACACATGGGAGGATCCTAAAAGTTGGTGGCCGGCCATTAATGTTGCTTGACCCTTTTGACCCCCTCCTAGAAATGGCTTGTTGTCCCTCCTGTTTTACAGTTGCCAATTTTGAACCACAGGGTTGTGTTGAGGACAACTGGGAGGACACTTTTTTGTGGTGGCCGGCCAGAAAATCAACTTGACCTTTTTGACCCCTAGCCGACCGGCTAGGGAGGGTGGCCATCCGGCCACCTGTAGCTTTGAAACCTAGCCGGCCATGTTCCTTGCAATACACACTTTACAGCTGTATAGCTGTATCCCCCAGAAAATATCTCAATCCGGGGGATATTTTGTGGGGGAAAACTTGCCTCCTTTTCCCCCACCTTTTGCCCTCCCTTTGCTCTCTCTTTTTTGTCCATATAACCAGCTGCTAGCATTTGTATTAGGGGTTAGAAAAATTGGTCTTCAAGCCTTGATACACAAATCCCCCCCTATCTCTCTCTTTCAAGCAAAAACCTCCAAGTCCTACACCACCATTTCTTCTACACCACCAGCCCCCACCCTTCCATCCTCCATTCTAGAAGTTTGAAGGTGTTCTCCAAGGTCTAAGGGTGCTACAAACTCAAGCCAAGAGTTGCTAAAGACTTGTCTTCAAGGGTGAGTTTCATTTCCCCTTTTTTTGGTCCATTTCTTGTATCCTTTGTAAGCCATGCATTCTTACTGTTTCGAGCTCCGGCCCTAACTGAAAGTGGCCTTCTTTTGAGCTCCTTTTCACTTTTGATTAAGGGCTCAACCCTGTTTGAGCCCCCCATCTTGCACTTGCTTCAATATCCTTCTTGAATGTCATTTTCTTGCATGATATTTTTAGTCTATATGTGATCTGTTTTGGAGCATGATGTAAACTGTAGATAGGCTTATTTTGAGCCCCTCTTCAACATTGAAGAAGGGCTCATCACTGTTTGGGACCTCCATGTGCCACTTGTCATATTACCCCTCTTTGGTCCCCATTTTTGCATGATTTATTAGCCTATTGTGCTTCCATTTTTGGATGATTTTCAGAACTGAAAACAGTCCTATTTTGGACTCCTCTTCATATTTCATTGAGGGTCCTTCACTGTTTGAGGCACCCTTCCTATACTTTGTGTTATATCTCTCTTTTAATCCCCATTTTTGCATGATTTATTAGCCTATTGTTCTTCCATTTTTGGACGATTTTCAGAACTGAAAAAAGTCCTATTTTGGCCTCTTCTTCATGTTTCATTGAGGGTATTTCACTGTTTGAGACTTCCTTTATATACTTTGTGTTATATCCCTCTCTTTTGGCCATATTTTGCATGATATTTTTGGCTTGTATGCATGCTGTTTTGGGTCCGCCCATCAACTGTGAAGTGAATTATCTTTGGTCCCTCTTCAGTGTTGTAGAAGAGTCTTTTTCCATTTGGACTTTGCATCTACCACTTGCTTCTTTGGCCATCTTTTGGCCCATTTCTTGCATGAGAGTTTATCCATATCTGTGCTGGTTTTTGTGGTTTACCATAAACTATAAAAGATCATGTTTTGGGCCCCTCTTCAACTTTGTTGAAGGTCCCTAATCTGTTTGAGGACAGCACCTGTGAGTTGCTTCTTAATCTCACATTTAGGGCCATTTCTCGCATGCTAGTTTTGCCCTGTTTCTGTTTGCTGTTTGGCCATTCTTTGAACTGTAAAAGTGCTTATTTTGGGGCTTCCTTGCTTCTGTATTTTCATTCCATGTGCCAATTATGCATGCTTTGTATAGCTGTAGGCCACTTCGGGTGCCAAAATTCATGTTTCGGGACTATTCCAGGCATCGGGTGTACTTTCGCCTCATTTCGGGGCTGTTTTCCCCCACATTTCAGTGCTAAAATTCCATTAGCATGTTTGCATGCCATTTTAGCCATATTGCATTGCGTATGCCATTGCCTCGGTTTGCGTGCCCGTGTGCACGCATTTCGAGGCACTTCATTTTTCATCCACCGGCCTCTTATGTGAGTGTGGCAAAGGCTCTCTCATGTTAGTATAAGTCCATGTTGCATTCTATATGCCATTTTAGCCATATTGCATTGCGTATGCCATTGCCTCGATTTGCGTGCCCGTGTGCACGCATTTCGAGGCACTTCATTTTCATCCACCGGCCTCTTATGTGAGTGTAGCTGAGGCTCTCTCATGTTAGTATAAGTCCATGTTGCATTCTATATGCCATTTTAGCCATATTGCATTGCGTATGCCATTGCCTCAGTTTGTGTGCCCGTGTGCACGCATTTCGAGGCGCTTCATTTTCATCCGCCGGCCTCTTATGTGAGTGTGGCTGAGGCTCTCTAATGTTAGTATAAGTCCATATTGCATTGCGTATGCCATTTCATCCATAGCATTGTGTATGCTCGGTCGTGTATTACCTCGTATAGCGTGTATGCCATTCCATAACATTGTGTATGTTAGGATTGTATCTTAGTTGCATTTCATGCATGTCATGCATAATGCATCGTGTTCGGGACAGGAGTTAGCCCAAGCACGGGAAACGAGGCGTATTTCGTACTCCGAGAGACGGAATGTGTCTCAATTCCCTAGTCACCGACACTCCGGATTATCCATGATGGAGTTAGGTTTTGTTGTGTTTTCATGTGCATTCATCCTATATTGAATTGTGCAATTCGACTCCTCGGCCATCATGCCTCGGTATGCGTGATTGGTGGCACGAGGATCGAGGCATGCATATATCTGTGAAAATACATTGCTATGCCCCTTTCCTGCTCTTTGTTGCAGCAAAATGAAGAATCAGCAACTTTTCGGAGCTTGGCACGCTTTCCAAGAATAACTGCTAAACAGAGGCTAATCGGGGCATCCCAGTGAATTTTCGCGCAAGGCAGTCTAAACATACATCATTCATCAGAAGCGAGGCAGTCCCTGGCTTGCATGCCAGTTTTACAGTTTTCTTAGTTTAATTTGTTAAATTAATTAGGAATTTGTATATTATTTGGACTGTAATATTTGGACTGTAATATTCTTTCATTCGGGACTATATATTTATTCGGACCCTCTGTGCGAGGGCAAAACTGTAATAAGTGTGTGTGAGTGTGTTGTATGTCTTCCAACCCCACATCTTTCTCCCTTTTATTTATCCGCTTATGATGGTTAGATTAGGGCATATTTCAATTAGCATACAGTATGATAGCATGTTTGCATTCATTCATCTGTATTGCATGCACCGGGCTCGGCGCATCATACTAACTGCATTGTACTTTCAATTCCAAATTGAATGCATGTTAGTTGTCGCATTCCATATGCCATGTTTAGAATAGCCGAGCCTGCTATAGTTGCATTTTGCATGTGTTGCATTAGGCATTTCTGTATACTTAGGATCATGCATGATTTCTAATGTAGTCTCTATTTTTTGGCTTGGAGTACTCGGTAAGTTTTATGCTTTAGCATCCTTACATGCGTGTGAGTGACTGCCATGAATAGCATGCTTACCATGAGGCTATATGCTTATGTGATATAACTGCCTGAATGCCTGTGGGTGAAGGTTGGGTTATTTGGGTTGGAACAAATTATTGACTGTGAGTTTTAAGCCCACTAGATAGTGGCAAAACCATCTTTTCTAAGCCCACCCGAGGGTGGCAAAATCTGCATTTTAAGCCTACTTGCGAGTAGCAAACCATCTTTCAAAAACAAACATGAAATGTTTTGTTCCAATTCAGGCGACCCAGTCTATACTTGTATGCTGTGCGCATCACATAGTAAACTAGGCTAATAACCGGAATAAGAACACACAATGTTTTTCAAAAAAAGACATCATGGTTAGTAGAGGCCGATCTTTGATCGGGCGAGCGGGGGTGCTCACAAAGTGACCTTCCCCAATCGTACCCAAGTTCCCGAGCCGAGGCAACTTTGGTGATGACGGACACGTGGCCTTAGGCAATGAGTCAGGGTTTCCTAAATTTCCCAAAATAAAATATTTTGGTGGCGACTCTATATCTGGCAAAGCAGTCCATGTTTGGCACTTCTTTCAAAATCTGTTTCTCAAAACGATTTGCCGGATTTGGACTCTTTGGTTCAGATTTAGAACCGTGACAAATTTGAGAGTCCTGAGCTGTAGTGACCCCAAATGAACGGAACGGGAGCTCGCCCTGCCGGGAGCGTTCGGGGACGTCTACAGTTTCTAGCGACTCTGCTGGGGATTTAGAGAACTTGACTCGAACTCATGATATCTGTTTTTGACTACACTTGTGTGTTTCTTTGCATTGCATTTGCATTGGTGCGCCTAGGACACCGTGTTTGCCATCTGCTATTCCTGAACGGTTTTCCGGAGGCTTGTCTTGTCAAGACATGACCATAAGGCTGACCGGTTGTGGGCTCTGCCAGTATGGGAACACAAACCCCGGTTTTACCGGGGCACCCTTTTTGACCATTCGACCTAGTGCATATTCGGAATCCATAGTAGCCATTCCAAGCTAGGACAGGTTGCTTACCCGATCATAGGTTGTTTGAAACCGCTGCGTGCGTAGTGAAACCCTAGCTCCTGACAAAATAGGACAGGGAAACCCTACCCCAACATAGGGGTGTTTTGGCTCTCACTCATCTGTTATGTGCTTTTAGAGTGCGTCTCTACAGGAATGCATGTATCAGTTTGCAAGTTTGGGCATCAGGCCTGCGGGCATCAGTATCTGGGAATCAGTTTTACCTGAGGGTATCAGTTCACCGGCAGAATTTTGGGCAAAATTCAGTAGAGAGCACACTCATTCAACTATGCTCATATCTGTTCAGGTGAAATCAGGCTGTGATGCTCTCTGTTTTCCCTTTTGCTAGGTAGTCCTGGAACCATAGCTTCAGAAGGCTCCGATATCCCCCGGGTACATTAGACTAGTGCTGATAGACTTTGTTAGGTCAGAAATTCAATTCAAGGGCAACCAGTGTTCTTTCGCTGAGGCAAGGTAAAGAAAAGCTGGTCAGGGCTCGTCGGTTTATCTAATCCGTCAGTCGCCAGTCACATCACCTTTGTTCATACTCAGCAGACCGTGATGGCACAAGGTTCGGGAGAATTTGTGGCCGTGATAGCAGCGCTAAATCAGGGAACTGCCATGCGGGCTGAGACCAATACTGAAACACAGCGCCCATCTGGGGCGTCTGCCTCACATCCAGCTTTGGGACCCCAGCCGAACTTTGACCCATTTCCGCCAGCTGAAGATTTGCAGGGTCCAGATCCTCGAGAAGGGTTAGCTCAAGCCCGAGTTTTCGGACCCTTGGTGCTGCCTAATGAGAGACTTTATCCCCTTGATGCTAATGACCTCGATCTGACCGCAGTGAAAATTGCGAACCTTGAGAAGCAGTTCAAAAAGGCACAGGGCCTTAACTCCATTCCCGACATTGAGGATGGGTACACCGAGTCTACCGTACGGCTCCCAGACAGATTCAAAATGCCATATATTGACCGTTTCGATGGGTCTGGGGATCCAATGGTACATATCTGGCATTTCTTGGATGTCCTGAAGTCGATGGGTTTGACTAAGCCACAAAACTCTCTCTGTATGGAAGAACCCTGTCAGGTGTAGCAGCCACTTGGTATGCCAAGTTGGAGGATACAGTGAAGCAAAACTGGGAAGAACTGGCTGATGCCTTTGTCGATCAGTATTCCTACAATACCCAAGTTGAAATGACCATCCAAGAGCTTGAAGCAACTCGCCAGAACCCAATAGAGCCTTTTGTGGAATTCGTTGCAAGGTGGAGAGCAAAGGCAGCACAAATGACAAATCGTCGCCCTTCTGAAAGGGATCAAGTGTAGATGATGGTGCGAAACCTCGAGCATGATATGTTGCAAAAGTTGATAGTCGCTCCGCTATTCACTTTCAAAAGTTTGCATGAACTGGGGGTTCAGGTCGAGAATGCATTCAACAGTGGGATCATTCCCAGAATAAGGGAACCGACAAGGAGGATGATTTCAAGGAGTACCAATGCGGGAAGTAGCACTATTCCCAAACCCACTGAAATCAATACAGTCACCACAGCCAATCCTTTCGCCAAACCAAGCCTAGAAACAACCGGCCCAGCCCGAGCTCAGGGCAGAACTTTCACCCCTCTCTATATGAGCCTGACTAGCGCACTAAAAGTCTTGATGGAAAGAGGGCATCTCAAACCCCCCGATCCTCAACCTCTTCCTGACCCACTCCCAGCCAGACATAACCCCTCCAAGTACTGTATGTACCATCAGCAGCGCGGTCATGGCACCGACCGTTGCTACCGCCTTCGTCATGAGATCCAAAATCTCATCAACAATCAGACGATAGCTCCACCTTCAGACCCCAATGACCAAACATCTCCTGCCTACCTCAATCTCATCCACATACTGCCATCCACCTATAACCCCAGCATATACATCACCCCGGCCCATCTACCCAAGCCTGAGGTGTTTATCCCAGAAAGCATGGACTTATGCATGATGGGTGCACCTGAACCTCAACCATCTCAAACCCGTGAACCCACTACTTCTGAGTTGATAGGAATGATTAAAGATCTTCAAAGAACCATGACAGATCTGGCCTCCGGGACATTGGCTCCATCATCGACCACACCACATACCGAGAACTTCATGTCAAAAGGCTCCCCGATGTTGGGACGGGCTGCATTTGAGGAAGGCCAATCCCTTGGCAAAGTGGAGGCGAGTGGAAAGAACAAGATAGGGGCGGACATGGATCCCAATGAACATCTTCTGTTGGCTGTTGAGGCTTTGAAAGCCGAGGGACTGAACAAAGAGCAAGTCCTCGCAGTTGTTGTAAAAGCTGTGGATGACACTTTCGCTACTCAAGTTGGGGGCAGTCTGAATCAAAGGGAACATCGGGAGAAGGGCTGTCATACCAGAGATGATCCTGTTATCTCTAATCCTCCACTCGGAAGAGATCGGCAAACCAGACCAGCACCTGCCAATCTCTTTGTTGGTGCACCCAGTAAAAATCCACAAGCCTTGAAGTACCAACCCCGAGGTCGGAGGGTCTTCCATGCCCTCTATATGCCTTTGTCCAAAGCTCTCCAAATCCTTGTTGGACAAGGCCATCTCAAACCCCTTGAGCCTCGGCCTCTCCCGAACCCTCTTCCGGCTACACATGATACTACCCAGTACTGCGCGTACCATCAACAAACTGGCCATACTACCGACGACTGCTTCCGTCTTCGCCATGAAGTACAGGATCTATTTGACAATGGGGTCATCTTCCCGCCGAGCTTAGCAAAGTCTATCGGCACTTGATCAGTGAATTTGTGGGGGGATAATGTGATCTGATCAGAGGTTGAACCAGCTGCGGATGGCACTCGATTAACTCCGAACGTGGGAATGGCATGCACTGTTCTGAGCAATATGCAAATACCAGTTTTTGTGCTTTCTGACTTGGGTATTGGGTCAGTCTTGTTGTGTCGTACAGAGTCAGTCTTTTCTTACTAAGTCAGTCGGGTCTGTCTTGTTGTACCGAGTCAGTCCTGTTTTGTTAGAGTTAGGTGATTCCGGGGGTGTTACCTCGAGCATCACTATTTTGTTTTGTGTTTGTCTTTTTGCTTTCTTTTGAGTCTGTTTCTGTCTTGGAGCCAGTAATACCAACAGATTTGAATGAACAACAGTGATTTTCACATTCTTGTATTCGCTCCTGCCTTGTGCCAAAAGTTCTGAATGAAACGACAATGCTTTTCACCTGCTTTTCTGTGCTTTGAAAATCATTGCATCGACCTAAGTTTTTCAAAACTTTTTGAACACTGCGGTGAAAACGAAGAGGAAGAAATTCCTCGGGATTTGTAAAACTTTGATCATTTAATAGAAAGAGAGGCGTGCTAAGCCCTTAATGAATGAAATCATGCTTGTTAGCATGAGTACTGAGAAGGACCCTGGCTTGATCCAGACTGGTTTCACACTATCTTCAGCGCGAGCGATTTGTCGCTTTCTTAAAAACTTTCAAAAAAATAAAATGTTTTGCGCGGTCCTGCGAAGACCTGTGTGGAATCGCTCTTGAGATTGTGCAGCCTAGGATCGCTCTCAGCCTCGAGACTCAACCCCTTCGCTTCCAAACCTTGAACTTGAATTCAGAAGGTTCAACGGTCAATTACGATGTGAGCCCTGTGTGGCCAGATTTGAAGCAGCCCTCGAACAAGAAGCCAGGAAAGTCAGATCAAAAAAATCAGAAGATCAGAAAAAGCTTGCAAAGCTAGAACAGAAGTACCCCTCGAACTAGGGGCAAAGATATCAGACATGCTCGAAGAGCTGAAGATGAGTCCTCTTGCAAATCAACAGCCACTCTCCTGGATACGGATGGCTTCGAAACCCTATAACCATTTGGCATGGACCAAGCTACACTTTTACCCTTGAGAGGCTCGCTGGGCTGAAAACCCGGAAGGGCGACCCAGGCAAAAGTTAGAGCAAGAAAAAGAAGAAAAAGAACAAAAAAGAAAAAAAAAAGAAGAAAAAGAAAAGAAAAGAAAAAAAAAGAAAGAAAAAATGCAAGAAAAGAAAAGAAAAGAATATCAAAAAAAAAGAAGAACGCAAAAATTGAAAAGAAGAAAAACAAAGCTCGCAAGGTCGAAAACCCGCAATGGGCGCCTTGGCAAAAGTTAGAGCCTAAAAATGAGAGGTTAATACCCGAGTGTACCTTCACCCCGAACTACGTAAGGCTTGATTCCCATCTTTGGGATACGTAGGCAACTTCATTCTGAAGTCCAGCCGTAAAACACTTCAAATTCGATTATGTCCATGCGATGGTTTTAGTCATCTTTGTCTTCTCTGTATCTGAGAGTCTGGTTGCGTTCGTCGCTCTGAGGACTGCCCACAAAGCGCTGCGGTGCCATCCAAACAAGGGGCAACTTTCCGTTGCCACTCGATGCGCTGCAATGCCATTCAGACAAGGGGCAGCTTCCCGTCGCCATTCAATGCGCCGTGGCGCCGTTCAAACAAGGGGCAACTTTCCGTCGCCATTCAATGCGCCGCGGTGCCATTCAAACAAGGGGCAACTTTCCGTTGCCATGCAGTGTCCTTCAGACAAGGGGCAATTTTCCATTGCCATGGATCCGAGGTTGCGCATCTCAAGAGTAGGTTCCGTGCTCGTTGAGCAGTGGTCGTTTGCAAAAATAGTTTTTGAGAATTTTTACTGAGGTTGACTAATCTTCTCGAAAAGTATTCCATTTTCAAAACTGGACCATTTCTTGGACCCAAAAGAGGAAAATTTTCAGTTCTCATGGCCTGACTTGCATGATTTTAAATCAGAAAATTGAACAAGCATGTTAATCTAACTCTCATTTTGGTCAAACTGTTTTAGTAGAAAGCAAAAACAAAAAATGGTCAAAATAATGAACTAGGGGCACAGTTGAGTCAGGTGTTCTGTCTTTTCCCCTTTATCAAAATACTTGCCGGAAAGGGCACTCTACTTGTCGGAAAGGGCACCGTATTCGCCAGAAAAGGGCACAACAAAGGGCAGAAAGCTCTCACATCCTCCAACCAACGAGGTATCAAGCCAAGTGCGAAGCACGAACTAGAATGGGGCAAGATATTCCACTCCATCTGGATAGATCTTATCACGTCCAAACTCCTCAGCAAAGCATCATCAACTGATGTTAGCTGCAGATTTGCTACACACCCATTTGCAGCGCAACCCTTCCGTGGGAGGAATTCACTAGCTGTGAGCGGAAGAAAGAGAATCTAGCGGAATGCTAAGGGCAAGAGCCCGCAACTTTCTGTTTGTCCATCAACCACCCAGGGGAGGGATAAAAAATGAGAGATTGAAGAATAGAGAGATGTGAGCTGAGAGAAAAAGTGAGAAAAGGGCTTTTTCAGAAAAACAAAGCCTGAGGGCCGAGTGCTGTGAGAACCACAAATGAGAAAGGGTGGAAAACACTACCTGGTGAAACAGGCTCCCTGTGCATGTCTGAGTGTCGTGTCTTTTTATTTTATCTCGTTTTTTGTTTTGAGTCGTTTCGAGTGTTACTCGATGTGTCTAGGTTGTGTGCCTTTTATTTCCTTGTTGAGTCGTTTTGTTGTGTTCAGTTATAGGCTCAATACCCGATCGAGAACTCATTTATCAATTTCAAAATAAAATCGTTTTGCGCTCTGAGTGCCGTGCCGTTCTCCACATTTGTGCAAAACAGAATTGGTTTTTTCATAAAGTCGCGGGGTTCAACCTAGGTCACGTGAGAACAGTAAAACTAGGACCTATTTGAAGCTATATAGGTTCCGGACTGCAAAGCAAAAGAAAAGAGGCAAAACCTAAGCATCTGAGTGTGTCTCACCTTCAGCAAATCCCGTGATTGTACTCCGGATGCACCTCTTCAGGCCTTGTCAGTGCTCCGAAGAATGAGTGTGCTTCTACTCTAATCTTAAGCCTGCTTCGAGTCAGAATGGCAATTAAAGCAGCAGTAGATGTTATCTCTCGCCAATATAAATAGGGTGTCCCCTTTTCAGGCGGAGTGTGTTACAAACCCCTTCGTGAGGTAAATCGGAGGTCGCGTTTGGTTTTGGTCTTGTTAAGGCTTGTATTCCCATATTCGGCATTTTGTTTCAAATATGCGTTGTCACGCACGTTCCACTTGCATTGTGATGTACGTTCCAATTGCATGGTTATGCACCCACTTCACTTGCATTGTGATGCACATTCCAATTGTATTGTTATGCACCCACTTCACTAGCATTGTTACACTCATTCATTGCAATGATTTTGCACATCTATCTAGCATTGTCATGCTCATTACTTGCATTGTTATGCACATTTTCACTTGCAATTATCATTCTTTCTCCTCGCGCGTGCGACGGGTTAGACCTTCTCTGGTTAAGAGCATTTGGAATACGTTTCAATGCTCACACCATTCCGAAACACCGGGATACGTCCCTATGTTTCTCCCTCTTCGGTTAAAAGCGTTAGGAATACGTTCCAATGCTCACACCATTCTGAAACACCGGGATACGTCCCTATGTTTCTCCCTCATCGGTTAAAAGTGTTCGGAATACGTTCTAATGCTCACACCATTCTGAAACACCGGGATACATCCCTATGTTTCTCCCCCTTCGGTTAAAATCGTTCGGAATACGTTCCAATGCTTATACCATTCCGAAACACTGGGATAAGTCCCTATGTTTCTCTCTTTGTCCCCTTCCTCACACGATTTCAGCGTGTCTGGAATTTATCTTAGGATGCATGGAGCGCGCTCCTGATTAATTTTCTTTATTCTTCCTCTACTCACGAGTCCAACGTGGTTGGAGTATGTCACCATTTTGCATCTATTGTACTCTCTGTTGCATCGCATCTATTATCTATTGCATCACATCTATTACATCCATTGCGCCATATCTGTTTTATCGCCTGGTCTAAGGAGACCTTAAATCCTGCATCATCGTTCACGCTGTTTTGCGCATCGCACTTGCATTTATTCGTACTGTCTTGTGCACTCCCGGTCTAGGAGACCTTAAATCCTCTAAAGGTGCAATTCCTTTGGTGTTTGTCGTGCCCGAACGACTTCCAGTGGTCTGGTATAGCCACCTGCCTGTGTTAGCAGTGAGTTCCTAGGAGATCAACTGAGACGGTGGAAACTAGAGTTCGAATGGCTCATGCCTAGAACACAAAGGTTCGGGATTTCCGAGACTAAAGTCTGGTTTAAATACCCAGGGGATATCCTCGGCTTGAAATCTGTATGGCAGCCCCATAGATTGAGATAGCATGTGTATGCACCTCAATTCTGGATACTGAACCAACCTAGTCTGTCACCTTGTTGGAGAATAGGGAAAACTGTGACCATAGTCAGGGAGAAAAGTAGTACCTGCAGTTCAACCAAGAAGAAGCGAAAGATCCCCAGTAGCATGAGGTAAGTCATTGCCCATTGCCCCTGTAAGGTACCTTTACCTCTTAGCTATTACATTGCATTTTAGCTATTACATTACAGTGCATTGCATGAATCCTCCAATCATCAAATCGGCTTCGCGTAGCGTATAAGTCTAATTGTCAAATCGGCTTCGCGTAGCGTATAAGTCCAATTGTCAAACCGGCTTCGCGTAGCGTGTAAGTCCAATCGTCAAACCGGCTTCGCGTAGCGTATAAGTCCAATTGTCAAACCGGCTTCGCGTAGCGTATAAGTCCAATCTTCAAACCGGCTTCGCGTAGCGTATAAGTCCAATCTTCAAACCGGCTTCGCGTAGCGTGTAAGTCCAATCGTCAAACCGGCTTTGCGTAGCGTATAAGTCCAATCATCAAGCCGGCTTCGCGTAGCGTGTAAGTCCAATCGTCAAACCGGCTTTGCGTAGCGTATAAGTCCAATTGTCAAACTGGCTTCGCGTAGCGTGTAAGTCCAATCGTCAAACCGGCTTCGCGTAGCGTGTAAGTCCAATCGTCAAATCGGCTTCGCGTAGCGTGTAAGTCCAATCTTCAAATCGGCTTCGCGTAGAGTCTAAGTCCAATCTTCAAACCGGCTTCGCGTAGCGTGTAAGTCCAATCGTCAAACCGGCTTCGCGTAGCGTATAAGTCCAATCGTCAGACCGGCTTCGCGTAGCGTGTAAGTCCAATCGTCAAACCGGCTTCGCGTAGCGTGTAAGTCCAATCGTCAAATCGGCTTCGCGTAGCATATAAGTCCAATCTTCAAATCGGCTTCGCGTAGCGTATAAGTCCAATCTTCAAACCGGCTTTGCGTAGCGTATAAGTCCAATTGTCAAACCGGCTTCGCGTAGCGTATAAGTCCAATTTTCAAACCGGCTTCGCGTAGCGTATATGTCCAATTATTAAAATCTTTCTGCATATCGCTTTGCATTTTGCCCCCTTGCCTGCGGGCACATCTCTATTTATCTTGTATGTTTGTCTAAGTCTTCGGCCTTGTCCAAAATGGGTCGTCTCTGGGCTTTGACATTCACTCCCGTCACTTGTGACTTCCGAGTTCTGTCAAAGAGGGGCAACTCTAGACACCCCATTTTTGACTGACCTTAAGACTCAGACGTCACTAGTTGAGCACTGGGTGATATTGCATGTTGTGCTTGTTCAGAAGTCTAAGAGTCGCGGCTGCGAGCCCTGCCTCCGGACTTCCAAACCCTCTGTTGTGCCTTGTCTCGGTTTGCGAACCAGACTCGGTTTTCTCTGTTTCTTTTCCTGAGGGGAGGGAGAGGTCCCGTAGACCATCTCTCAGTGGCCGTGGGCTACATTTTGTGGCCATAGGCCATTTTGCCCATTTCGGAGCCCGGTTTCCGGTTTTTCGGGACCGTTGGCCGTGTGCCTCGGTTCGGGACCGCCTAATCATCTCCGTTTGCCCCAATTTTTGGTATACCTCCTATTTACTCCCTTTTGAGGGACACTGAGGTCTGAGAGACCCACTTCGTGGTCAAATGCCACTTTCGGTGCTTAACAGCCCATTTTCGGGGCCCTAAACTGCGCGTTTTGGCCCCCGAGCATTCGTTTTGCATCGGTTTTCGTTCATTTTTGGCAGGTACCTCTGTTTTATCATCAAAAAGGCCGTAGAAGGGTGGGAGGCCAGCAATTGTTTCAGCAACCAGTTATATATCCTCCGGCGCCCTCCGACGCCCGTTTTTCTCACTTCCGGGCCAATGTTGAACACCCCTGAGTCACTTTCTTGAACTTTCAACCACATATTTGTGATGTACACACATGGGAGGATCCTAAAAGTTGGTGGCCGGCCATTAATGTTGCTTGACCCTTTTGACCCCCTCCTAGAAATGGCTTGTTGTCCCTCCTGTTTTACAGTTGCCAATTTTGAACCACAGGGTTGTGTTGAGGACACCTGGGAGGACACTTTTTTGTGGTGGCCGGCCAGAAAATCAACTTGACCTTTTTGACCCCTAGCCGGCCGGCTAGGGAGGGTGGCCGGCCGGCCACCTGTAGCTTTGAAACCTAGCCGGCCATGTTCCTTGCAATACACACTTTACAGCTGTATAGCTGTATCCCCCAGAAAATATCTCAATCCGGGGGATATTTTGTGGGGGAAAACTTGCCTCCTTTCCCCCCACCTTTTGCCCTCCCTTTGCTCTCTCTTTTTTGTCCATATAACCAGCTGCTAGCATTTGTATTAGGGGTTAGAAAAATTGGTCTTCAAGCCTTGATACACAAATTCCCCCCTATCTCTCTCTTTCAAGCAAAAACCTCCAAGTCCTACACCACCATTTCTTCTACACCACCAGCCCCCACCCTTCCATCCTCCATTCCAGAAGTTTGAAGGTGTTGTCCAAGGTCTAAGGGTGCTACAAACTCAAGCCAAGAGTTGCTAAAGACTTGTCTTCAAGGGTGAGTTTCATTTCCCCTTTTTTTGGTCCATTTCTTGTATCCTTTGTAAGCCATGCATTCTTACTGTTTCGAGCTCCGGCCCTAACTGAAAGTGGCCTTATTTTGAGCTCCTTTTCACTTTTTCTTAAGGGCTCAACCCTGTTTGAGCCCCCCATCTTGCACTTGCTTCAATATCCTTCTTGAATGTCATTTTCTTGCATGATATTTTTAGTCTATATGTGATCTGTTTTGGAGCATGATGTAAACTGTAGATAGGCTTATTTTGAGCCCCTCTTCAACATTGAAGAAGGGCTTATCACTATTTGGGACCTCCATGTGCCACTTGTCATATTACCCCTCTTTGGTCCCCATTTTTGCATGATTTATTAGCCTATTGTGCTTCCATTTTTGGATGATTTTCAGAACTGAAAACAGTCCTATTTTGGACTCCTCTTCATATTTCATTGAGGGTCCTTCACTATTTGAGGCACCCTTCCTATACTTTGTGTTATATCTCTCTTTTAATCCCCATTTTTTGCATGATTTATTAGCCTATTGTGCTTCCATTTTTGGACGATTTTCAGAACTGAAAAAAGTCCTATTTTGGCCTCTTCTTCATGTTTCATTGAGGGTATTTCACTGTTTGAGACTTCCTTTATATACTTTGTGTTATATCCCTCTCTTTTGGCCATATTTTGCATGATATTTTTGGCTTGTATGCATGCTGTTTTGGGTCCGCCCATCAACTGTGAAGTGAATTATCTTTGGTCCCTCTTCAGTGTTGTAGAAGAGTCTTTTTCTATTTGGGCTTTGCATCTACCACTTGCTTCTTTGGCCATCTTTTGGCCCATTTCTTGCATGAGAGTTTATCCATATATGTGCTGGTTTTTGTGGTTTACCATAAACTATAAAAGATCATGTTTTGGGCCCCTCTTCAACTTTGTTGAAGGTCCCTAATCTGTTTGAGGACAGCACCTGTGAGTTGCTTCTTAATCTCACATTTAGGGCCATTTCTCGCATGCTAGTTTTGCCCTGTTTCTGTTTGCTGTTTGGCCATTCTTTGAACTGTAAAAGTGCTTATTTTGGGGCTTCCTTGCTTCTGTCTTTCATTCCATGTGCCAATTATGCATGCTTTGTATAGCTGTAGGCCACTTCGGGTGCCAAAATTCATGTTTCGGGACTATTCCAGGCATCGGGTGTACTTTCGCCTCATTTCGGGGCAGTTTTCCCCCACATTTCAGTGCTAAAATCCCATTAGCATGTTTGCATGCCATTTTAGCCATATTGCATTGCGTATGCCATTGCCTCGGTTTGCGTGCCCGTGTGCACGCATTTCGAGGCACTTCATTTTTCATCCACCGGCCTCTTATGTGAGTGTGGCTGAGGCTCTCTCATGTTAGTATAAGTCCATGTTGCATTCTATATGCCATTTTAGCCATATTGCATTGCGTATGCCATTGCTTCGGTTTGCGTGCCCGTGTGCACGCATTTCGAGGCACTTCATTTTCATCCGCCGGCCTCTTATGTGAGTGTAGCTGAGGCTCTCTCATGTTAGTATAAGTCCATGTTGCATTCTATATGCCATTTTAGCCATATTGCATTGCGTATGCCATTGCCTTGGTTTGTGTGCCCGTGTGCACGCATTTCGAGGCGCTTTATTTTCATCCGCCGGCCTCTTATGTGAGTGTGGCTGAGGCTGTCTAATGTTAGTATAAGTCTATATTGCATTGCGTATGCCATTTCATCCATAGCATTGTGTATGCTCGGTCGTGTATTACCTCGTATAGCGTGTATGCCATTCCATAACATTGTGTATGTTAGGATTGTATCTTAGTTGCATTTCATGCATGTCATGCATATTGCATCGTGTTCGGGACAGGAGTTAGCCCGAGCACGGGAAACGAGGCATATTTCGTACTCCGAGAGACGGAATGTGTCTCAATTCCCTAGTCACCGACACTCCGGATTATCCATGATGGAGTTAGGTTTTGTTGTGTTTTCATGTGCATTCATCCTATATTGAATTGTGCAATTCGACTCCTCGGCCATCATGCCTCGGTATGCGTGATTGGTGGCACGAGGATCGAGGCATGCATATATCTGTGAAAATACATTGCTATGCCCCTTTCCTGCTCTCTGTTGCAGCAAAATGAAGAATCAGCAACTTTTCGGAGCTTGGCACGTTTTCCAAGAATAACTGCTAAACAGAGGCTAATCGGGGCATCCCAGTGGATTTCCGCGCAAGGCAGTCTAAACATACATCATTCATCAGAAGCGAGACAGTCCCTGGCTTGCATGCCAGTTTTACAGTTTTCTTAGTTTAATTTGTTAAATTAATTAGGAATTTGTATATTATTTGGACTGTAATATTTGGACTGTAATATTCTTTCATTCGGGACTGTATATTTATTCAGACCCTCTGTGCGAGGGCAAAACTGTAGTAAGTGTGCGTGAGTGTGTTGTATGTCTTCCAACCCCACGTCTTTCTCCCTTTTATTTATCCGCTTATGATGGTTAGATTAGGGCATATTTCAATTAGCATACAGTATGATAGCATATTTGCATTCATTCATCTGTATTGCATGCACCAGGCTCGGCGCATCATACTAACTGCATTGTACTTTCAATTCCAAATTGAATACATGTTAGTTGTCGCATTCCATATGCCATGTTTAGAATAGCCGAGCCTGCTATAGTTGCATTTTGTATGTGTTGCATTAGGCATTTCTGTATACTTAGGATCATGCATGATTTCTAATGTAGTCTCTATTTTTTGTCTTGGAGTACTCGGTAAGTTTTATGCTTTAGCATCCTTGCATGCGTGTGAGTGATTGCTATGAATAGCATGCTTACCATGAGGCTATATGCTTATGTGATATAACTGCTTGAATGCCTGTGGGTGAAGGTTGGGTTATTTGGGTTGGAACAAATTATTGACTGTGAGTTTTAAGCCCACTAGATAGTGGCAAAACCATCTTTTCTAAGCCCACTCGAGGGTGGCAAAATCTGCATTTTAAGCCTACTTGCGAGTAGCAAACCATCTTTCAAAAACAAACATGAAATGTTTTGTTCCAATTCAGGCGACCCAGTCTATACTTGTATGCTGTGCGCATCACATAGTAAACTAGGCTAATAACCGGAATAAGAACACACAATGTTTTTCAAAAAAAGACATCATGGTTAGTAGAGGCCGATCTTTGATCGGGCGAGCGGGGGTGCTCACGAAGTGACCTTCCCCAATCGTACCCAAGTTCCCGAGCCGAGGCAACTTTGGTAATGACGGACACGTGGCCTTAGGCAACGAGTCAGGGTTTCCTAAATTTCCCAAAATAAAATATTTAGGTGGCGACTCTGTATCTGGCAAAGCAGTCCATGTTTGGCACTTCTTTCAAAATCTGTTTTCTCAAAACGATTTGCCGGATTTGGACTCTTTAGTTCAGATTTAGAACCGTGAAAAATTTGAGAGTCCTGAGCTGTAATGACCCCAAATGAACGGAACGGGAGCTCGCCCTCCCGGGAGCGTTCGGGGACGTCTACACTAGGATTGATGATTTGCTTGATCAACTACAAGGAGCACGAGTCTTTTCCAAGATCGACCTTGGGTCGGGCTGCCATCAGTTGAAGGTTAAAGCTGAGGACATTGAGAAGAGTGCTTTTCGGACAAGATATGGCCACTACGAATTTCTGGTAATGCCCTTCGGAGTGACCAATGCCCCAGCAGCATTCATGGACTTGATGAACAGAGTCTTTAAGCCGTACCTAGATGAGTTCGTAATTATTTTTATTGACGACATATTGATCTATTCCAAGAGTATGAGTGAGCACGAGAATCATCTGAGACTTGCCCTGCAAATCTTGAGAGATAAGAAGTTGTATGCCAAGTTGAGTAAATGCGAGTTTTGGCTTTTCAGCATTTCAACTTCCTTTTTTATTTAATTTCCAAATAGATCGTTAAGGTATAGTGGTTTCTTTAATGAACTTCAATTTTTAATTTTATGCAACTTCCATTTTTATTTTTATTCAACTTCCATTTTTATTGAAGTTATTTTTCTATTCAACTTCCTTTTTTATTTAATTTCCAAATAGATCGTTAAGGTATAGTGGTTTCTTTAATGAACTTCAATTTTTAATTTTATGCAACTTCCATTTTTATTTTTATTCAACTTCCATTTTTATTCAAGTTATTTTTCTATTCAACTACCTTTTTTATTTAATTTCCAAATAGATCGTCAAGGTATAGTGGTTTCTTTAATGAACTTCCAATTTTAAATTTCTACAACTTCCATTTTTATTTCTATTCAACTTCTTTTTTATTCAAGTTTCTTTTCTATTCAACTTCTTTTTTTATTTAATTTCCAAATAGATTGTTATGGTATAGTGGTTTCGGGATTGAACTTCCATTTTTAATTGTATGCAACTTTCACTTTTATTTTTATTGAACTTCCATTTTTATTGAATTTACTTTTCTATTAAACTTCCTTTTTTATTTAATTTCCAAATATATCGTTAAGGTACAGTGGTTTCTTTAATGAACTTCCATTTTTAATTTTATGCAACTTCCATTTTTATTTTTATTGTACTTCCATTTTTATTTAAATTATTTTTCTATTCAACTTCCTTTCTTATTTAATTTCCAAATAGATCGTTAAGGTATAGTGGTTTCTTGATTGAACTTCCATTTTTAATTTTCCGCAACTTCCATTTTAATTTTTATTCAACTTCTATTTTTATTCAAGTTATTTTTCTATTCAACTTCCTTTTTTATTTAATTTCCAAATAGATCGTTAAGGTATAGTGGTTTCTTTAATGAACTTCCATTTTTAATTTTATGCAACTTCCATTTTTATTTTTATTCAACTTCCATTTTTATTCAAGTTATTTTTCTATTCAACTTCCTTTTTTATTTAATTTCCAAATAGATCGTTAAGGTATAGTGGTTTCTTGATTGAACTTCCTTTTTTAATTTTCTGCAACTTCCATTTTTATTTTTATTGAACTTCCCTTTTTATTCAAGTTTCTTTTCAATTCAACTTCTTTTTTTATTTAATTTTCAAATAGATTTTTATGGTATAGTGGTTTCGGGATTGAACTTTCATTTTTAATTTTATGCAACTTTCACTTTTATTTTTATTGAACTTCCATTTTTATTGAATTTACTTTTCTATTCAACTTCATTTTTTATTTAATTTCCAAATAGATCGTTAAGGTATAGTGGTTACTTTAATGAACTTCCATTTTTAATTTTCTGCAACTTCCATTTTTATTTTTGTTTCACTTCCTTTTTCATTCAAGTCTCTTTTCTACTCAACTTCCTTTTTTATTTAATTTCCAAATAGATCGTTAAGGTATAGTGGTTTCTTGAATGAACTTCCATTTTTAATTTTATGCAACTTCCATTTTTATTTTTATTCGACTTTCATTTTTATTCAATTTACTTTTCTATTCAACTTCTGTTTTTATTTAGTTTCCAAATAGATCGTTAAGCTATAGTGGTTTCTTGAATGAACTTCCATTTTAAATTTTCTGCAACTTTCATTTTTATTGTACTTCCTTGTTAATTCAAGTTTCTTTTCTACTCAACTTCCTTTTTTATTTAATTTCCAAATAGATCGTTAAGGTATAGTGGTTTCTGCATTGAACTTCCATTTTTAATTTTACGCAACTTTCATTTTTATTTTTATTCAACTTCCATTTTTATTCAATTTACTTTTCTATTCAACTTCCTTTTTTATTTAATTTCCAAATTGATCGTTAAGGTATAGTGGTTTCTTGAATGAACTTCCATTTTTAATTTTCTGCAACTTCCATTTTTATTTTTATTTAACTTCCTCTTTCATTCTAGTTTCTTTTCTACTCAACTTCCTTTTTTATTTAATTTCAAAATAGATCGTTAACGTATAGTGGTTTATGGATTGAACTTCCATTTCTAATTTTATGCAACTTTAATTTTTATTTTTATTCAACATCCATTTTTATTCAATTTACTTTTCTATTAAACTTCCTTTTTTCTTTAATTTCCAAATAGATCGTTAAGGTATAATGGTTTCGTGAATGAACTTCCATTTTTAATTTTCTGCAACTTCCACTTTTATTTTTATTCGACTTCCATTTTTATTCAAGTCATTTTTTTTTCAACTTCCTTTTTTATTTAATTTCCAAATAGATCGATACGGTATAGTGGTTTCTTGAATGAACCTCCAGTTTTAATTTTCTGCAACTTTCATTTTTATTTCTATTCAACTTCTTCTTTTATTCAAGTTTCTTTTCTATTCAACTTCCTTTTTTATTTAATTTCCAAACAGATCGTTAAGGAATAGTGGTTTCTGGATTGAACTTCCATTTTTAATTTTATGCAACTTTCACTTTTATTTTTTTTCACCTTCCATTTTTATTCAATTTACTTGTCTATTAAACTTCCTTTTTTATTTAATTTCCAAATAGATCGTTAAGGTATAGTGATTTCTTGAATGAACTTTCAATTTTAATTTTCTCTAACTTCCATTTTTATTTCTATTCAACTTCTTTTTTTGTTCAAGTTTATTTTCTATTCAACTTCTTTTTTTATTTAATTTCCAAATAGACCGTTAAGGTATAGTTGTTTCTGGATTGAACTTCCATTTTTAATTTTATGCAACTTTCACTTTTATTTTTATTCAACTTCCATTTTAATTCATTTTACTTTTCTATTGAACTTTCTTTTTTATTTAATTTCCAAATAGAACGTTAAGGTATAGTGGTTTCTTGAATGAACTTCCATTTTTAATTTTCTGCAACTTCGATTTTTATTATTATTCGACTTCCATTTTTATTCAATTTACTTTTCTGTTAAACTTCCATTTTTATTTAATTTCCAAATAGATCGTTAAGGTGTAGTGGTTTCTTGAATGAACTTCCATTTTTTATTTTCTGCAACTTCCATTTTTATTTTTATTCGACTTCCATTTTTGTTCTAGTCATTTTTCTATTCAACTTTAATTTTTATTTAATTTCCAAATAGATCGTTAAGGTATAGTGGTTTCTTGAATGAACTTCCATTTTTAATTTTATCCAACTTCCATTTTTATTTTTATTCGACTTTCATTTTTATTCAATTTACTTTTCTATTCAACTTCTGTTTTTATTTAGTTTCCAAATAAATCGTTAAGGTATAGTGGTTTCTTGAATGAACTTCCATTTTAAATTTTCTGCAACTTTCATTTTTATTGTACTTCCTTGTTAATTCAAGTTTCTTTTCTACTCAACTTCCTTTTTTATTTAATTTCCAAATAGATCGCTAAGGTATAGTGGTTTCTGCGTTGAACTTCCATTTTTAATTTTTTGCAACTTTCATTTTTATTTTTATTCAACTTCCATTTTTATTCAATTTACTTTTCTATTCAACTTCCTTTTTTATTTAATTTCCAAATTGATCGTTAAGGTATAGTGGTTTCTTGAATGAACTTCCATTTTTAATTTTCTGCAACTTCCATTTTTATTTTTATTTAACTTCCTCATTCATTCTAGTTTCTTTTCTACACAACTTCCTTTTTTATTTAATTTCAAAATAGATCGTTAAGGTATAGTGGTTTATGGATTGAACTTCCATTTCTAATTTTATGCAACTTTAATTTTTATTTTTATTCAACTTCCATTTTTATTCAATTTACTTTTCTATTAAACATCCTTTTTTCTTTAATTTCCAAATAGATCGTTAAGGTATAATGGTTTCGTGAATGAACTTCCATTTTCAATTTTCTGCAACTTCCACTTTTATTTTTATTCGACTTCTATTTTTATTCAAGTCATATTTCTATTCAACTTCCTTTTTTATTTAATTTCCAAATAGATCGTTACGGTAGAGTGGTTTCTTGAATGAACTACCAATTTTAATTTTCTGCAACTTTCATTTTTATTTCTATTCAACTTCTTTTTTTATTCAAGTTTCTTTTCTACTCAACTTCCTTTTTTATTTAATTTCCAAATAGATCGTTAAGGAATAGTGGTTTCTTGAATGAACTTCCATTTTTAATTTTCTGCAACTTCCATTTTTATTTTTATTTGACTTCCATTTTTATTGAAGTCATTTTTCTATTAAACTTCCTTTTTTATTTAATTTCCAAATAGATCGTTAAGGTATAGTGACTTCTTGAATGAACTTCCATTTTTAATTTTCTGCAACTTCTATTTTTGTTTTTATATAACTACCTTTTTCATTCTAGTTTCTTTTCTACTCAACTTCTTTTTTTATATAATTTCCAAATAGAGCGTTAAGGTATAGTGGTTTCTGGATTGAACTTCCATTTTTAATTTTATGCAACTTTCACTTTTATTTTTATTCAACTTCCATTTTTATTCAATTTACTTTTCTATTAAACTTCAGTTTTTATTTAATTTCCATGTAGATCGTTAAGGTATAGTGGTTTCTTGAATGAACTTCCATTTTTAATTTTCTGCAACTTCCATTTTTAGTTTTATTCGACTTCCATTTTTATTAAATTTACTTTTCTATTCAACTTCTTTTTTTATTTAATTTCCACGTAGATCGTTAAGGTATAGTGGTTTCTGGATTGAACTTCCATTTTTAATTTTGTGCAACTTTCATTTTTATTTTTATTCAACTTCAATTTTTATTTAATTCACTTTTCTATTAAACTTCCTTTTTTATTTAATTTACAAATAGATCGTTAAGGTATAGCAGTTTCTTGAATGAACTTCCATTTTTAATTTTCTGCAACTTCCATTTTTATTTCTATTCAACTTCCATTTTTGTTCATGTTATTTTTCTATTCAACTTCCTTTTTTATTTAATTTCCAAATAAATCGTTAAGGTATAGTGGTTTTTTGAATGAAATTCCATTTTCAATTTTCTGCAACTTCCATTTTTATTTTTATTGAACTTCCCTTTTTATTCAAGTTTCTTTTCTACTCATCTTCCTTTTTTATTTAATTTCCAAATAGATCGTTAAGGTATAGTTGTTTCTGGATTGAACTTCCATTTTTAATTTTCTGCAACTTTCTTTTTTATTTTTATTCAACTTTTCTTTTTATTCAATTTACTTTTCTATTAAACTTCCTTTTTTTATTTAATTTCCAAACAGATCGTTAAGGTATAGCGGTTTCTTGAATTAACTTACATTTTTTATTTTTTGCAACTTCCATTTTTATTTTTATTCAACTTCCATTTTTATTGAAGTCGTTTTTCTATTCAACTTCCTTTTTTATTTAATTTCCAAATAGATCGTTAAGGTATAGTGGTTTCTTTAATGAACTTTCAATTTTAATTTTCAGCAACTTCCATTTTTATTTCTATTCCACGTCTTTTTTTATTCCAGTTTCTTTTCTATTCAACTTCCTTTTTTATTTACTTTCCAAATAGATCGTTAAGGTATAGTGGTTTCTAGACTGAATTTCCATTTTTAATTTTGTGCAACTTTCACTTTTATTTTTTTTTCAACTTCCATTTCTATTCAATTTACTTTTCTATTAAACTTCATTTTTTATTTAATTTCCAAATAGATCATTAAGGTGTAGTGGTTTCTTGAATGATCTATCATTTTAATTTTCTGCAACTTCCATTTTTATTTTTATTCGACTTCCATTTTTACTCAAGTTATTTTTCTATTCTACTTCCTTTTTTATTTAATTTCCGAATAGATCGTTAAGGTATAGTGGTTTCTTGAATGAACTTCCAATTTTAATTTTCTGTAACTTCCATTTTTATTTTCTATTCAACTTCTTTTTTTATTCAAGTTTCTTTTCTATTCAACTTCCTTTTTTATTTAATTTTCAAATAGATTGTTATGGTATAGTGGTTTGGGGATTGAACTTTCAATTTTAATTTTATGCAACTTTCACTTTTATTTTTTTTGAACTTCCATTTTTATGGAATTTACTTTTCTATTAAACTTCTTTTTTTATTTAATTTTCCAATAGATCGTTAAGGTATAGTGGTTTCTGGGCTGAACTTCACATTTTAATTTTATTCAACTTTCACTTTTATTTTTTTTCAACTTCCATTTTTATTCAATTTACTTTTCTATTCAACTTCCTTTTTTGTTTAATTTCCAAATAGATCGTTAAGGTGTAGTGGTTTATGGATTGAACTTCCATTTTTAATTTTATGCAACTTTCATTTTTAATTTTATGCAACTTTCATTTTTATTTTTATTCAACTTCCATTTTTATTCAATTTACTTTTCTGTTAAACTTCCTTTTTTATTTAATTTCCAAATAGATCGTTAAGGTATAGCGGTTTCTTGAATGATCTTCCTTTTTTAATTTTCTGCAACTTCCATTTTTATTTTTATTCGACTTCCATTTTTACTCAAGTTATTTTTCTATTCAACTTCCTTTTTTATTTAATTTCCAAATAGATCGTTAAGGTATGGTGACTTCTTGAATGAGCTTCCATTTTTAATATTCTGCAACTTCCATTTTTATTTTTATTTAACTTCTTTTTTCATTCTAGTTTCTTTTCTACTCAACTTCCTTTTTTATTTAATTTCCAAATAGACCGATAAGGGATAGTGGTTTCTGGATTGAACTTCCATTTTTAATTTTATGCTACTTTCACTTTTATTTTTATTCAACTTCCGTTTTTATTCAATTTACTTTTCTATTAAACTTCATATTTTATTTAATTTCTAAATAGATCGTTAAGGTATAGTGGTTTCTTGAATGAACTTCCATTTTTAATTTTCTGCAACTTCCATTTTTATTTTTATTCGACTTCCATTTTTATTCAATTTATTTTCTATTCAATTTCCTTTTTTATTTAATTTCCAAATAGATCGTTAAGGTATAGTGGTTTATGGATTGAACTTCCAATTTTAATTTTATGCAACTTTCATTTTTATTTTTATTTAACTTCCGTTTTTATTCAATTTACTTTTCTATTAAACTTCCCTTTTTTATTTAATTTCCAAATAGATCGTTAAGGTATAGTGGTTTCTGGATTGAACATCCATTTTTAATTTTTTGCACCTTCCATTTTTATTTTTATTCGACTTCCATTTTTATTCAATTTACTTTTCTATTCAACTTCCTTTTTTATTTAATTTCCAAATAGATCGTTAAGGTATAGTGGTTTATGGATTGAACTTCCATTTTTAATTTTATGCAACTTTCAATTTTATTTTTATTCAACTTCCATTTTTATTCAATTTACTTTTCTATTAAACTTCCTTTTTTATTTAATTTCCCAACCGATCGTTAAGGTATAGTGGTTTCTTGAATGAACTTCCATTTTTAATTTTCTGCAACTTCCATTTTTATTTTTATTCGACTTCCAATTTTACTAAAGTTATTTTTCTATTCAACTTCCTTTTTTATTTAATTTCCAAATAGATCGTTAAGGTATAGTGACTTCTTGAATGAACTTCCATTTTTAATTTTCTGCAACTTCCATTTTTATTTTTATTTAACTTCCTTTTTCATTCTAGTTTCTTTTCTGCACAACTTCCTTTTTTATTTAATTTCCAAATAGACCGATAAGGGATAGTGGTTTCTGGATTGAACTTCCATTTTTAATTTTATGCTACTTTCACTTTTATTTTTATTCAACTTCCATTTTTATTCAATTTACTTTTCTATTAAACTTCATTTTTTATTTAATTTCCAAATAGATCGTTAAGGTATAGTGGTTTCTTGAATGAACTTCCATTTTTAATTTTCTGCAACTTCCATTTTTATTTTTATTCGATTTCCATTTTTATTCAATATACTTTTCTATTCAATTTCCTTTTTTATTTAATTTCCAAATAGATCGTTAAGGTATAGTGGTTTATGGATTGAACTTCCAATTTTAATTTTATGCAACTTTCATTTTTATTTTTATTTAACTTCCGTTTTTATTCAATTTACTTTTCTATTAAACTTCCTTTTTTTTTTAATTTCCAAATAGATCGTTAAGGTATAGTGGTTTCTGGATTGAACATCCATTTTTAATTTTTTGCACCTTCCATTTTTATTTTTATTCGACTTCCATTTTCATTCAATTTACTTTTCTATTCAACTTCCTTTTTTATTTAATTTCCAAATAGATCGTTAAGGTATAGTGGTTTATGATTGAACTTCCATTTTTAATTTTATGCAACTTTCAATTTTATTTTTATTCAACTTCCATTTTTATTCAATTTGCTTTTCTATTAAACTTCCTTTTTTATTTAAATTCCAAATAGATCGTTAAGGTATAGTGGTTTCTTGAATGAACTTCCATTTTTAATTTTCTGCAACTTCCATTTTTATTTTTATTCGACTTCCAATTTTACTAAAGTTATTTTTCTATTCAACTTCCTTTTTTATTTAATTTCCAAATAGATCGTTAAGGTATAGTGACTTCTTGAATGAACTTCCATTTTTATTTTTATTTAACTTCCTCTTAATTCTTGTTTCTTTTCTACTCAACTTCGTTTTTTATTTAATTTCGAAATAGACCGTTAAGGTATAGTGGTTTCTGGATTGAACTTTCATTTTTCATTTTATGCAACTTTCACTTTTATTTTTATTCAACGTCCTTTTTTATTCAATTTACTTTTCTATTAAACTTCATATTTTATTTAATTTCTAAATATATCGTTAAGGTATAGTGGTTTCTTGAATGAACTTCCATTTTTAATTTTCTGCAACTTCCATTTTTATTTTTATTCGACTTCCATTTTTATTCAATTTACTTTTCTATTCAACTTCCTTTTTTATTTAATTTCCAAATAGATCGTTAAGGTATAGTGGTTTCTGGATTGAACTTCCATTTTTAATTTTATGCAACTTTCATTTTTATTTTTATTCAACTTCCATTTTTTTAATGTACTTTTCTATTAAACTTCCTTTTTTATTTAATTTCCAAATAGATCATTAACGTATAGTGGTTTCTTGAATGAACTTCAATTTTTAATTTTCTGCAACTTCCATTTTTATTTCTATTCAACTTCCATTTTTATTCATGTTATTTTCTTATTCAACTTCCTTTTTTTTTTTAATTTCCAAATAAATCGTTAAGGTATAGTGGTTTCTTGAATGAATTTCCATTTTTAATTTTCTGCCACTTCCATTTTTATTTTTATTTAAATTCCTTTTCTATTCATGTTTCTTTTCTAATCAACTTCCTTTTTTATTTAATTTCCAAATAGATCGTTAAGGTATAGTGGTTTCTGGATTGAACTTTCATTTTTAATTTTCTGCAACTTCCATTTTTATTTTTATTCAACTTTTATTTTTATTCAATTTACTTTTCTACTAAACTTCCTTTCTTTATTTAATTTCCAAACAGATCGTTAAGGTATAGCGGTTTATTCAATGAACTTACATTTTTAATTTTCTGCAACTTCCATTTTTATTTTTATTCGACTTCCATTTTTATTCAAGTCATTTTTCTATTCAGCTTCCTTTTTTATTTAATTTCCAAATAGATCGTTAAGGTATAGTGGTTTCCTGAATGAACTTTCAATTTTAATTTTCTGCAACTTCCATTTTTATTTCTATTCAACATCTTTTTTTTATTCAAGTTTCTTTTCTATTCAACTTCCTTTTTTATTTAATTTCCAGATAGATCGTTAAGGTATAGTGGTTTCTGGACTGAACTTCCATTTTTAATTTTATGCGACTTTCACTTTTATTTTTTTTCAAGCTTCCATTTTTATTCAATTTTCTTTTCTATTAACTTCCTTTTTTATTTAATTTCCAAATAGGTCGTTAACGTATAGTTGTTTCTCGAATGAACTTCCAATTTTAATTTTCTGTAACTTCCATTTTTATTTCAATTCAACTTCTTTTTTTTTTGCAAGTTTCTTTTCCATTCAACTTCTTTTTTTATTTAATTTTCAAAATAGATTGTTATGGTATAGTGGTTTCGGGATTGAACTTTCATTTTTAATTTATGCAACTTTCACTTTTATTTTTATTGAACTTCCATTTTTATTGAATTTACTTTTCTATTAAACTTCCTTTTTTATTTAATTTCGAAATAGATCGTTAAGCTATAGTGGTTTCTTGAATGAACTTCCAATTTTAATTTTCTGCAACGTCCATTTTTATTTCTATTCAACTTCTTTTTTTATTCAAGTTTCTTTTCTATTCAACTTCCTTTTTTACTTAATTTCCAAATAGATTTTAATGGTATTGTGCTTTCTGGATTGAACTTTCATTTTTAATTTTATGCAATTTCTATTTTTATTTTTATTTAACTTCCTTTTTTATTCAAGTTTCTTTTCTACTCAACTTCCTTTTTTATTTAATTTCAAATTGATCATTAAGGTTTAGGGGTTTCGGGATTGAACTTCCATTTTTAATTTTATGCAATTTCATTTTTATTTTTATTCAACTTCCATTTTTATTTAATTTACTTTTCTATTAAACTTCCTTTTTTATTTAATTTCCAAATAGATCGTTAAGGTATAGTGGTTTCTTGAATGAACTTCCATATTTAATTTTCTGCAACTTCCATTTTTATTTCTATTCAACTTCCATTTTTATTCATGTTATTTTTCTATTCAACTTCCTTTTTTATTTAATTTCCAAATAAATCGTTAAGGCATAGTGATTTCTTGAATGAACTTCCATTTTTAATTTTCTACAACTTCCATTTATATATTTATTTAACTTCCCTTTGTATTAAAGTTTCTTTTCTACTCAACTTCTTTTTTTATTTAATTTCCAAATAGATCGTTAAGGTATATTGGTTTCTGGATTGAACTTCCATTTTTAATTTTCAACAACTTCCATTTTTATTTTTATTCAACTTTTATTTTTCTTCAATTTACTTTTCTGTTAAACTTCCTTTTTTTATTTAATTTTCAAACAGATCGGTAAGGTATAGCGGTTTCTTGAATGAACTTACATTTTTAATTTTCTGCAAGTTCCATTTTTATTTTTATTCGACTTCCATTTTTATTCAAGTCATTTTTCTATTCAACTTCCTTTTTTATTTAATTTCCAAGTAGATCGTTAAGGTGAAGTGGTTTCCTGAATGAACTTTCAATTTTAATTTTCTGCAACTTCCATTTTTATTTCTATTCAACTTCTTTTTTTATTCCAGTTTCTTCTCTATTCAACTTCCTTTTTTATTTAATTTCCAAATAGATCGTTAAGGTATAGTGGTTTCTGGACTGAACATCCATTTTTAATTTTATGCAACTTTCACTTTTATTTTTTTTCAACTTCCATTTTTATTCAATTTACTTTTTTATTAAACTTCCGTTTTTATTTAATTTCCAAATAGATCGTTAAGGTACAGTGGTTTCTCCAATGAACTTCCAATTTTAATATTCAGTAACTTCCATTTTTATTTCTATTCAACTTCTTTTTTTATTCCAGTTTCTTTTCTATTCAACTTCCTTTTTTATTTAATTTCCAAATAGATCGTTAAGGTATAGTGGTTTCTGGACTGAACATCCATTTTTAATTTTATGCAACTTTCACTTTTATTTTCATTGAACTTCCATTTTTATTGAATTTACTTTTCTATTAAACTTCCTTTTTTATTTAATTTCCAAATAAATCGTTAAGGTATAGTGGTTTCTTAAATGAACTTCCAATTTCAATTTTCTGCAACTTCTATTTTTATTTCTATTGAACTCCTTTTTTTATTCAACTTTCTTTTCTATTCAACTTCTTTTTTTATTTAATTTCCAAATAGATTGTTATCGTATAGTGGTTTCTGGATTGAACTTTCATTTTTAATCTTATGCAATTTCCATTTTTATTTTTATTTAACTTACTTTTTTATTCAAGTTTCTGTTCTACTCAACTTCCTTTTCTATTTAATTTCCAAATAGATCGTTAAGGTATAGTGGTTTCTGGATTGAACTTCCATTTTTAATTTTCTGCAACTTCCATTTTTATTTTTATTCAACTTCTATTTTTATTCAATTTACCTTTCTATTAAACTTCCATTTTTATTTAATTTCTAAACAGATCGTTGAGGTATAGTGGTTTCTTGAATGATCTTCCAATTTTAATTTTCTGCAACTTCTATTTTTATTTTTATTCAACTTCTATTTTTATTCAATTTACTTTCTCTATTAAACTTCCTTTTTCATTTAATTTCCGAACAGATCGTTAAGGTATAGTGGTTTCCTGATTGATCTTCCATTTTTAATTTTCTGCAACTTCCACTGTTATTTTTATTTGACTACCATTTTTACTCAAATTATTTTTCTATTGAACTTCCTTTTTTATTTAATTTCCAAATAGACCATTAAGGTATAGTGACTTCTTGAATGAACTTCCATTTTTAATTTTCTGCAACTTCCATTTTTATTTTTATTTAACTTCCTTTTTCATTCAAGTTTCTTTTCTACTCAACTTCCTTTTTTATTTAATTTCCAAATAGACCGTTAAAGGATAGTGGTTTCTGGATTGAACTTCCATTTCTAATTTTATGCAACTTTAATTTTTATTTTTATTCAACTTCCATTTTTATTCAATTTACTTTTCTATTAAACTTCATTTTTTATTTAATTTCCAAATAGATCGTTAAGGTATAGTGGTTTCTTGATTGAACTTCCACTTTTAATTTTCTGCAAGTTCCATTTTTATTTTTATTCGATTTCCATTTTTATTCAAGTCATTTTTCTATTCAACTTCCTTTTTTATTTAATTTCCAAGTAGATCTTTAAGGTGAAGTGGTTTCATGAATGAACTTTCAATTTTAATTTTCTGCAACTTCTATTTTTATTTCTATTCAACTTCTTTTTTTATTCCAGTTTCTTTTCTATTCAACTTCCTTTTTTATTTAATTTCCAAATAAATCGTTAAGGTATAGTGGTTTCTGGACTGAACATCCATTTTTAATTTTATGCAACTTTCACTTTTATTTTTTTTCAACTTCCATTTTTATTCAATTTACTTTTTTATTAAACTTCCGTTTTTATTTAATTTCCAAATAGATCGTTAAGGTATAGTGGTTTCTCCAATGAACTTCCAATTTTAATTTTCAGTAACTTCCATTTTTATTTCTATTCAACTTCTTTTTTTATTCAAGTTTCTTTTCTATTCAACTTCTTTTTTTATTTAATTTTCAAATAGATTGTTATGGTATAGTGGTTTCGGGATTGAACATTCATTTTTAATTTATGCAACTTTCACTTTTATTTTCGTTGAACTTCCATTTTTATTGAATTTACTTTTCTATTAAACTTCCTTTTTTATTTAATTTCCAAATAAATCGTTAAGGTATAGTGGTTTCTTGAATGAACTTCCAATTTCAATTTTCTGCAACTTCCATTTTTATTTCTATTCAACTCCTTTTTTTATTCAACTTTCTTTTCTATTCAACTTCTTTTTTTATTTAATTTCCAAATAGATTGTTATCGTATAGTGGTTTCTGGATTGAACTTTCATTTTTAATCTTATGCAATTTCTATTTTTATTTTTATTTAACTTACTTTTTTATTCAAGTTTCTTTTCTACTCAACTTCCTTTTCTATTTAATTTCCAAATAGATCGTTAAGGTATAGTGGTTTCTGGATTGAACTTCCATTTTTAATTTTCTGCAACTTCCATTTTTATTTTTATTCGACTTCTATTTTTATTCAATTTACCATTCTATTAAACTTCCATTTTTATTTAATTTCCAAACAGATCGTTAAGGTATAGTGGTTTCTTGAATGATCTTCCAATTTTAATTTTCTGCAACTTCTATTTTTATTTTTCTTCAACTTCTATTTTTATTCAATTTACTTTTCTATTAAACTTCCTTTTTTATTTAATTTCCGAACAGATCGTTAAAGTATAGTGGTTTCCTGATTGATCTTCCATTTTTAATTTTCTACAACTTCCATTTTTATTTTTATTTAACTTCCTTTTTCATTCAAGTTTCTTTTCTACTCAACTTCCTTTTTTATTTAATTTCCAAATAGACCGTTAAAGGATAGTGGTTTCTGGATTGAACTTCCATTTTTAATTTTATGCAACCTTCACCTTTATTTTTATTCAACTTCCATTTTTATTCAATTTACTTTTCTATTAAACTTCATTTTTTATTTAATTTCAAAATAGATCGTTAAGGTATAGTGGTTTCTTGATTGAACTTCCATTTTTAATTTTCTACAAGGTCCATTTTTATTTTTATTCGACTTCCATTTTTATTCAAGTCATTTTTCTATTCAACTTCCTTTTTTATTTAATTTCCAAGTAGATCGTTAAGGTGTAGTGGTTTTGTCACGCCCCCAAACCGCCCCTAGTAGTTTGGTGCCGTGATGGCCAGTAACCCGAGGTTACCGAAGGCCGTCTTACAAAAATCACACACAATCAGAGTATGAAATATGGGGCTTACAAGAGCGGAAGCAAAATATACATATAAACCGAGTTGTCCATGAGAGCCGTGCATAAGTCCAATGGAATGCCATACATCAAACATCTTTACAAGTCTTACAATTTTAGATACAACAAAATGGAACACAAAATACATCCTGACCAAAAGGCTTCTCAAGCCGACATATGCCAAAACAAACAAAGAAAACGTAAGCCGAGAAGCATAATCTTCAAGACGATGCAAAACGCAAATCCAAAACATGTCGGCAAAGCACCCAAAACACATCGGCAATCACGTCTAGGCCTCAATGCCTTCTTGTTCATCACCTACATATATATAGAGAGGGTGAGCTTGGATACTCAGTGAATGATACTAGAAATAAAGGTTTTGCATGATTGATATCCAAGATTTCTTTCGAAACTATACATCGCATACTTTTCGATCAAGAGGGAAATCAAGTTCATTTGCCGGCTTTCATGTTCCTTGGATGTTAATAACATCTACTTATTTCAAGGGGTGATGACATATCAAGACAAGAGTTTCAAGACAAGCTGTGCTGCGAAAGTTTAGAGTCCTCTAGCACTAAGGACTGTCAAGACAAGCTGTGCTGCGAAAGTTTAGAGTCCTCTAGCACTAAGGACTGTCAAGACAAGTCATCAAAACAAGATAGCATTTGATATACAAAATAGGGATAGTCATTCATGCTAGATCAAGTACTTTTCAAAACAAGGCAAGACGAGATTTATGAAAGCAAGTGTAACATAGCTTTATTAAAAATACCACTCACATCGTTTCTTCACACGTCGGGGTCGAGACAAGCCCAAGTCCTACAACACATGGCAAAGCCTATTGAATGCGCTTTCAAACAAGTCTCTCATATACACAAATGTTTTCGGAAAACATGCTGGGCACCAACCAGGTCCAGGCCGAGGTTCCACACCTCCTTGCCGAGGTGTGTTCCCGAGGGCCACATGCAAGGAAAGAGGTCGGGAAACTCTGGGTTTCCCTCTGCTGATGAACATGAAGAACATGGGTGTGAAAACATGAAAAATACGAATGTTTGATCATAATCTGTCATCACAAATCTGAGGTTTTCGTGCTATGAGTTTGAAAACATGGACCTGGGTACCCATACTTGGAAATCATGCAAGAACAAACACAAAACGTGAATCTAGGCATAAAGCTTTCGGATCAAATCAAGACTTTCTTGAAGAACACATGAATGTCATTTTCTCTTTCTAAAATCGAGCTTCAAAACGATGCATGGCTTACAGATCATTTTCAATCATGCAATGCAATAACATAATCATAAAGAACATTACGAGTAGATCAAGAATCTAACCTTAGAATGCGGATCTAACGGTTGGATCTCTAGAAATCAAGCTTCAAGATCTACTTCCTCACTCTAAAACTCTTTCTTCCTCCTAGAGTTTCTCTTTCTACAAGACAAGGTTATGACACCAAATGATAGTTTTCTATACCCGGTTCTGGGGTTAACCCTCTGCTGAGACACGTGGCGGCGGCTGATTGGGTTTTACCTGAAAAGGTGCCTGACAGACCAGACAAGGCATGGTGGAAGGTTGTTCAACAAGCAAAGCGGTATGGGCTCTCTGACAGGCTATGACATCGGCTAACAACGAGGCGTATCTAACACGCTACACAGAATGACACTCCGGCAAGGGGTGACATCGGCTAACAAAGACTTCGGTGACTAAGGTGACAATGACCTCGGCTAGGAAGGACAACACTTGACTAAGCTGTGCCACATCTTGGCCTAGATGCGCCACACCTCGGCCTAGGTCATACCACTTCCAGGACGAGATCACTTGGGTGCAAGGTAACATCTCGGCTAATGTGGTCAAGGCAAGGACTGAGGTCGACAAGGGATTTCAAGATACTAAGGCCAGACTAAGGAAGACCTCGGCATTGAAATAACGTCGGCTAGAGGCAAGGCGTGACCTAAGTTTTAACATCAAGGAAGGAACAAGACAAGTACACTACGCTCAGACAAATCACGAGGCTTCAAATCAAGGCACGAATCTCACTTGTTAAAGCAAAACAAGTCACAACACACACATGCAAGCTTAACAAGTCATAATCATACAAATGCTCATGAACATGATTAAGATGAAAAATGTGGGTTCTTACAGTCTACCCTCCTTAAGGAAGTTTGGTCCCCAAACTTAAGTTACCTTGACCTACGAATAACTCCGGGTAACAGATTTTCATCTCCTCTTCCTTTTCCCATGTGGCCTCCCCGCCATAATGCTTCTCCCATTCGATTTTCACCATTGATATCGACTTGTTTCTCAACTGCCTCACTTGTCTGTCGATAATTCTCATCGGCTTCTCTTCGTAGCCCAAGTCTTCATTAACTACAACCCCGGAGTAATCTATTACATGTAGTGGGTCTCGGATATATTTTCTCAGCATCGAAACATGGAACACACTGTGGACTTGGCTCAAATCTGGCGGCAAAGCGAGTCTGTAAGCAACGGTGTTAACTTTCTCAAGAATTTCAAACGGTCCAATATATCGGGGTGCAAGTTTACCCTTCTTCCCAAATCTCGAAACTCCTGTCATCGGCGAGACCTTCAAAAATACATGATCCCCAATTCCAAATTCTAACTCCCTCCTTCTTTGGTCGGCGTAACACTTCTGTCGACTCTGTGCAGTCTTAATCCTTTGCTGAATGAGTCTGATCTTTTCAGTGGTCATTCGAACCAATTCGGGGCCAATTAGAGCTTTGTCTCCCACTTCAGTCCAACATATCGGCGATTTACATTCCCTTCCATACAAAGCTTCATACGGCGCCATGCCAATGCTGGCTTGATAACTGTTGTTGTACGCGAACTCTACTAATGGCAAATGTGATTCCCAACTTCCCTGGAGGTCCAACACGCACAGTCTGAGCATGTCTTCGAGTGTCTGAATCGTTCTTTCTGTCTGTCCGTCGGTCTGGGGGTGAAAGGCTGTGCTAAACCTCAACTCTGTCCCCAAGGCTCCTTGTAGACTCTGCCAAAATCTAGAAACGAACTTCGGATCTCGGTCTGACACAATGGACATCGGCACACCATGAAGCCTAACGATCTCATTCATGTACAATTCGGCAAGTCGGTTGGCATTGAATGTAGTCTTGACAGGCAAAAAGTGAGCTGACTTAGTAAACCTGTCAACTATAACCCAAATGGAATCCATACCTCTTTGCGTCCTCGGCAAACCCACTACGAAATCCATGGAGATGTGCTCCCATTTCCACTCAGGAATTGACAAGGGTTGAAGAAGTCCTGCTGGTCTCTGGTGTTCTGCTTTCACTCGCTGACAACACAGACACTGAGATACAAACTCGGCTATCTCTCTTTTCATGTTTGGCCACCAAAAGGTACGCTTTACGTCCCGATACATCTTGGTGCTCCCTGGATGAGCGGCAAATTTGGAACTATGGGCCTCTTGCAAAATCTTCCTTTTTAACTCTGGTACGTCGGCCACGCACAATCTTCCTTCGAACTTAAGCACCTGATTCTCTATAGAGTATCCCGGCCTCGGCTTGGTGACGAATTCATCAGTTACCTTCTTGAGGAATTTATCCTCCCTCTGACTAGTCTTCACTTCCTCAATAATAGTTGGTTCCACCGAAACCGCTGTCAGGCACGCCAAACTTCCAACTAACTTCCTGCTCAATGCGTCGGCTACGGAATTTGCCTTACCTGGGTGGTACTGAATCTGCATGTCATAATCCTTCAGTAGCTCGAGCCATCTTCTCTGCCTCATATTTAACTCTTTCTGGGTGAACAAGTATTTCAGACTCTTGTGGTCGGTGAAAACTTGGCAAGAGGTTCCGTACAGGTAATGACGCCAGATCTTCAGAGCAAAAACCACGGCAGCTAACTCCAGGTCATGGGTAGGATAATTCTTTTCATTGGGCTTCAATTGACGAGACGCGTACGCTATGACTTTACCTTTTTGCATTAAAACGCAACCCAAACCTTTGTGTGAAGCATCGCTGTAAATCTGAAATTCCTCATTAGCTGATGGTAGTACCAAAACTGGTGCTGTAACCAACCTCGCCTTCAGCTCCTGGAAAGCTGATTCTCTTTCGTCGGTCCATTCATAAGCTGTTCCCTTCTTCGTTAGTTGTGTCAATGGCACTGCAATCCTCGAGAAATCCTTTACAAACTTTCTGTAATAACCTGCCAAACCCAGAAAACTACGAATCTCGGACACGTTGGTCGGCGTCGGCCAATTCACAATGGCTTCAATCTTACTGGGGTCAACTGATATACCGTCTTCATTAATCACATGCCCTAGAAACGAAATGCTGGAAAGCCAAAACTCGCATTTACTTAACTTGGCGTACAACTTCTCATCTCTCAAGGTCTGCAGGGCAAGTCTCAGATGATTCTCGTGCTCGCTCGCACTCCCAGAATAGATCAATATGTCGTCGATAAAAATAATGACAAATTCATCTAGGTACGGCTTAAAGACTCTGTTCATCAGGTCCATGAATGCTGCTGGGGCATTGGTTACTCCGAAGGGCATCACCAAAAATTCGTAGTGGCCATATCTTGTCCGAAAAGCAGTCTTCTCGATATCCTCGGCTTTAACCTTCAACTGGTGGTAGCCCGACCTAAGGTCAATCTTGGAAAAGACTCATGCTCCTCGTAGTTGATCAAGCAAATCATCGATTCTTGGCAATGGGTATTTGTTCTTAATGGTCACCTTATTAAGTTCTCTGTAGTCAATGCAAAGACGAAGGGTGCCGTCCTTTTTCTTAACAAATAGAACGGGTGCTCCCCACGGTGAAGTGCTCGGCCTGACGAATCCCTTATCCAACAATTCTTGTAATTGCGATTTCAGTTCTCTAAGTTCAGCTGGGGCCATTCTGTAGGGTGTTTTGGAGATAGGTTGTGTTCCTGGCAAGACGTCCACAGTAAACTCTATTTCTCTATCGACAAGGTGGCCAGGCAACTCATCCGGAAAGACGTCGGGGAATTCCTCAACAACGGGTATGTCGGCTAACTCAACATTTCCATTCAGATCACTTAGTATACTGCATAAATAACCCTTACATCCTTTTTGGATCAACTTGTAGGCCTTCATGGATGAGATTAAGTAAGGTGGGGGTACTACTCCTTTACCCTGGAAAATGACCTCGGCTTGACTTGGGGTCCTCAATGTGACGCTCTTAGTAGCACAGTTAATGGATGCTTGATTCGCTACTAACCAATCCATTCCCAATATAACATCGAAGTGAGTCATGTTTAATGGCATCAAATCAACTAACAATTCTACACTCTCAATCATAGCAATACACGCCCTATAAATGGATGTAACAATCATATTTCTCCCAGATGGAGTAGACACAGATAATACATAATCAAGGGGTTCTAATTCTCTATCCAACTTCTCGGCGAATATAGTGGACACAAATGAATGCGTAGAACCCGAATCAATCAATACGTATGCATCTTGAGAACAAATTGAAATGGTACCTGACACCACTGTTTCAGCATTCTGGGCGTCTCCTGGCACCAATGCGAAAACTCTGCCCTGCCTCGCCTGTACTCCTCTGATGTTATTCTTCTGCGCAGAGCCCGAGGTGCTTCCAGTCCTCTTCCCATCATCGGTCCTTGCTTTCGGGCAGTCCTTCACGCGATGGCCTATCTCGCCGCACTCATAACAAGCTCCTGTTGCCCAACGACAAACCCCGAAATGTAGCTTTCCACAACTCGCGCACATCGGCTTAACGTTACCTTCCTGATTTGAGTTGCTGGAACTGTCTGTGCTTATCTTCTTCTTGGCATTGAACGGAATTCGGCGATTGTCATAACTCTGTCTCTTCCTCTGACCCTCACCCGAACTCTGGTACCGGTTTAAATTAGCTTCAGCCAGGATGGCCTTGTCCAGTACCCCGGCGTACGTCGGCATATTGAGCATATTGACCCGATCTTGTATCGGCCCACGCAACCCACTTTCGAACTTCCTCGCCTTTCGATACTCGTCATCAACCATATGAGGCGCATATCTCGCTAGTTCAGTAAAGGCACGATCGTATTCTGCGACCGTCTTGTTCCCTTGGGCCAGATTCTGAAACTCCGTGGTCTTTCGGTCTCGGACGCTGAGGGGGAAATGCTTGTTGTAGAACAACTCCAAAAATTTTGCCCAAGTCAAACCCGGATTGCTTTCTCGGGCCATCATCCACCACCTACGAGCATCGTCGTCTAACGTGAATGCTGCCAGAGATACCTTCTGAGCGTCTGTACTAGGGAAAACTTCAAACAACTTCTCCATCTCTAAAACCCATGCCTCGGCTTTCATTGGTTCTATGCCTCCCTGAAATCTCGGCGGTTTCATCTTCTTGAACTCTCTGATTAGAGTTATCGTGTCGTTCCCATACAAAGCTTGCTGCGGAGGCACTTGTGGCACCGGAGGGGGTGGAGCTGCATATCGGCCATTCGTCTGTTCGGCATGCATAGAAGTGGTACCAGTATCCTGCGGCCTAGATTGCCTCTGCTCACGAACCAAGCCTTCGACTAACCTTTCCAATCTCTCCAACCTGTCTTCCGATCGATCTCGGCCAACCGGGGGTCTACCTCTCCTCATGATGCTAGGGGGAATGCAAGATGAGACTTTAAAACAAGTAAACAATTAACACATACGCAAGTAACGAGCGTCTAGGCCAAAATGATGCACACATAGTCAAGTAGCAAGCAATATGATGCAATTCCTAACATCATTCTAGGGGAAATCCTAGGCTCTCTAGGACTCAAGGTGTGTGATTAACGTACTACAAGGATCTTGTGCTCTGATACCATTCTGTCACGCCCCCAAACCGCCCCTAGTAGTTTGGTGCCGTGATGGCCAGTAACCCGAGGTTACCGAAGGCCGTCTTACAAAAATCACACACAATCAGAGTATGAAATATGGGGCTTACAAGAGCGGAAGCAAAATATACATATAAACCGAGTTGTCCATGAGAGCCGTGCATAAGTCCAATGGAATGCCATACATCAAACATCTTTACAAGTCTTACAATTTTAGATACAACAAAATGGAACACAAAATACATCCTGACCAAAAGGCTTCTCAAGCCGACATATGCCAAAACAAACAAAGAAAACGCAAGCCGAGAAGCATAATCTTCAAGACGATGCAAAACGCAAATCCAAAACATGTCGGCAAAGCACCCAAAACACATCGGCAATCACGTCTAGGCCTCAATGCCTTCTTGTTCATCACCTACATATATATAGAGAGGGTGAGCTTGGATACTCAGTGAATGATACTAGAAATAAAGGTTTTGCATGATTGATATCCAAGATTTCTTTCGAAACTATACATCGCATACTTTTCGATCAAGAGGGAAATCAAGTTCATTTGCCGGCTTTCATGTTCCTTGGATGTTAATAACATCTACTTATTTCAAGGGGTGATGACATATCAAGACAAGAGTTTCAAGACAAGCTGTGCTGCGAAAGTTTAGAGTCCTCTAGCACTAAGGACTGTCAAGACAAGCTGTGCTGCGAAAGTTTAGAGTCCTCTAGCACTAAGGACTGTCAAGACAAGTCATCAAAACAAGATAGCATTTGATATACAAAATAGGGATAGTCATTCATGCTAGATCAAGTACTTTTCAAAACAAGGCAAGACGAGATTTATGAAAGCAAGTGTAACATAGCTTTATTAAAAATACCACTCACATCGTTTCTTCACACGTCGGGGTCGAGACAAGCCCAAGTCCTACAACACATGGCAAAGCCTATTGAATGCGCTTTCAAACAAGTCTCTCATATACACAAATGTTTTCGGAAAACATGCTGGGCACCAACCAGGTCCAGGCCGAGGTTCCACACCTCCTTGCCGAGGTGTGTTCCCGAGGGCCACATGCAAGGAAAGAGGTCGGGAAACTCTGGGTTTCCCTCTGCTGATGAACATGAAGAACATGGGTGTGAAAACATGAAAAATACGAATGTTTGATCATAATCTGTCATCACAAATCTGAGGTTTTCGTGCTATGAGTTTGAAAACATGGACCTGGGTACCCATACTTGGAAATCATGCAAGAACAAACACAAAACGTGAATCTAGGCATAAAGCTTTCGGATCAAATCAAGACTTTCTTGAAGAACACATGAATGTCATTTTCTCTTTCTAAAATCGAGCTTCAAAACGATGCATGGCTTACAGATCATTTTCAATCATGCAATGCAATAACATAATCATAAAGAACATTACGAGTAGATCAAGAATCTAACCTTAGAATGCGGATCTAACGGTTGGATCTCTAGAAATCAAGCTTCAAGATCTACTTCCTCACTCTAAAACTCTTTCTTCCTCCTAGAGTTTCTCTTTCTACAAGACAAGGTTATGACACCAAATGATAGTTTTCTATACCCGGTTCTGGGGTTAACCCTCTGCTGAGACACGTGGCGGCGGCTGATTGGGTTTTACCTGAAAAGGTGCCTGACAGACCAGACAAGGCATGGTGGAAGGTTGTTCAACAAGCAAAGCGGTATGGGCTCTCTGACAGGCTATGACATCGGCTAACAACGAGGCGTATCTAACACGCTACACAGAATGACACTCCGGCAAGGGGTGACATCGGCTAACAAAGACTTCGGTGACTAAGGTGACAATGACCTCGGCTAGGAAGGACAACACTTGACTAAGCTGTGCCACATCTTGGCCTAGATGCGCCACACCTCGGCCTAGGTCATACCACTTCCAGGACGAGATCACTTGGGTGCAAGGTAACATCTCGGCTAATGTGGTCAAGGCAAGGACTGAGGTCGACAAGGGATTTCAAGATACTAAGGCCAGACTAAGGAAGACCTCGGCATTGAAATAACGTCGGCTAGAGGCAAGGCGTGACCTAAGTTTTAACATCAAGGAAGGAACAAGACAAGTACACTACGCTCAGACAAATCACGAGGCTTCAAATCAAGGCACGAATCTCACTTGTTAAAGCAAAACAAGTCACAACACACACATGCAAGCTTAACAAGTCATAATCATACAAATGCTCATGAACATGATTAAGATGAAAAATGTGGGTTCTTACAGGTTTCCTAAATGAACTTTCAATTTTAATTTTCTGCAACTTCCATTTTCATTTCTATTCAACTTCTTTTTTTATTCCAGTTTCTTTTCTATTCAACTTCCTTTTTTATTTAATTTCCAAATAGATCGTTAAGGTATAGTGGTTTTTTGAATGAACTTCCTTTTTTAATTTTCTGCAAGTTTCATTTTTATTTTTATTCGACTTCCATTTTTATTCAATTTACTTTTGTATTCAACTTCCTTTTTTATTTAATTTCCAAATAGATCGTTAAGGGATAGTGGTTTCTGGATTGAACTTCCATTTTTATTTTATGCAACTTTCATTTTTATTTTTATTCAACTTCCATTTTTATTTAATTAACATTTCTATTACACTTCCTTTTTTATTTAATTTCCAAATAGATCGTTAAGGTATAGTGGTTTCTTGAATGAACTTCCATTTTTAATTTTCTGCAACTGCCATTTTTTTTTCTAGTCAACTTCCGTTTTTATTCATGTTATTTTTCTATTCAACTTCCTTTTTTATTTAATTTCCAAAAAATCGTTAAGGTATAGTGGTTTCTTGAATGAACTTCCTTTTTAAATTTTCTGCGACTTCCATTTTTATTTTTATTTAACTTCCTTTTTTATTCAAGTTTTTTTCAACTCAACTTCCTTTTTTATTTAATTTCCAAATAGATCGTTAAGGTATAGTGGTTTCTGGATTGAACTTCCATTTTTAATTTTCTGCAACTTCCATTTTTATTTTTGTTCGACTTCCATTTTTATTCAAGTCATTTTTCTATTCAACTCCCTTTTTTATTTAATTTCCAAATAGATCGTTAAGGTATAGTGGTTTCTTGAATGAACTTTCAATTATACTTTTCTGCAACTTCCATTTTTATTTCTATTCAACTTCATTTTTTATTCAAATTTCTTTTCTATTCGACTTCCTTTTTTATTTCATTTCCAAAAAGATCGTTAAGGTATAGTGGTTTCTGGACTGAACTTCCATTTTTAATTGTATGCAACTTTCACTTTTATTTTTTTCAACTTCCATTTTTGTTCAATTTACTTTTCTATTAAACTTCCTTTTTTATTTAATTTTCAAATAAATCGTTAAGGTATAGTGGTTTCTCCAATGAACTTCCAATTTTAATTTTCTGTAACTTCCATTTTTATTTCTATTCAACTTCTTTAGTTATTCAAGTTTCTTTTCTATTCAACTTCTTTTTTTATTTAATTTTCAAATAGATTGTTATGGTATAGTGGTTTCGGGATTGAACTTTCATTTTTAATTTTATGCAACTTTCACTTTTATTTTTATTGAACTTCCATTTTTATTGAATTTACTTTTCTATTAAACTTCTTTTTTTATTTAATTTCCAAATAGATCGGTAAGGTATAGTGATTTCTTGAATGAACTTACAATTTTAATTTTCAGCAACTTCCATTTTTATTTCTATTCAACTTCTTTTTTTATTCAAGTTTCTTTTCTATTCAACATCTTTTTTTTTTATTTAATTTCCAAATAGATTGTTATGGTATAGTGGTTTCTGGATTGAACATTCATTTTTAATCTTATGCAATTTCCATTTTTATTTTTAGTTAACTTCCTTTTTTATTCAAGTTTTTTTCTACTCAACTTCCTTTTTTATTTAATTTCTAAATAGATCGTTAAGGTATAGTGGTTTCTGGATTGAACTTCCATTTTTAATTTTCTGCAACTTCCATTTTTATTTTTATTCAACTTCTATTTTTATTTAATTTACTTTTCTATTAAACTTCCTTTTTTTATTTAATTTCCAAACAGATCGTTAAGGTATAGCGGTTTCTTGAATGAACTTACATTTTTAATTTTCTGCAACTTCCATTTTTATTTTTGTTCGACTTCCATTTTTATACAAGTCATTTTTCTATTCAACTCCCTTTTTTATTTAATTTCCAAATACATCGTTAAGGTATAGTGGTTTCTTGAATGAACTTTCAATTTTACTTTTCTGCAACTTCCATTTTTATTTCTATTCAACTTCTTTTTTTATTCAAGTTTCTTTTCTATTCATCTTCTTTTTTTTTATTTAATTTCCAAATAGATTGTTATGGTATAGTGGTTTCTGGATTGAACTTTCATTTTTAATCTTATGCAATTTCCATTTTTATTTTTATTTAACTTCCTTTTTTTATTCAAGTTTCCTTTCTACTCAACTTCCTTTTTTATTTAATTTCCAAATAGATCGTTAAGGTATAGTGGTTTCTGGATTGAACTTCCATTTTTAATTTTCTGCAACTTCCATTTTTATTTTTATTCAACTTCTATTTTTATTCAATTTACTTTTCTATTAAATTTCCTTTTTTATTTAATTTCCAAACAGATCGTTAAGGTACAGTGGTTTCTTGAATGATCTTCCATTTTTAATTTTATGCAACTTTCATTTTTATTTTTATTCAACTTTCATTTTTATTTAATTTACTTTTCTATTACACTTCCTTTTTTATTTAATTTCCAAATAGATCGTTAAGGGATAGTGGTTTCTTGATTGAACTTCCATTTTTAATTTTATGCAACTTTCATTTTTATTTTTATTGAACTTCCATTTTTATTTAATTTACTTTTCTATTACACTTCCTTTTTTATTTAATTTCCGAATAGATCGATAAGGTATAGTGGTTTCTTGAATGAACTTCCATTTTTAATTTTCTGCAACTTCCATTTTTATTCATGTTATTTTTTTATTCAACTTCCTTTTTTATTTAATTTCCAAATAAATCGTTAAGGTATAGTGGTTTCTTGAATGAACTTCCATTTTTAATTTTCTGCAACTTCCATTTTTATTTTTATTTAACTTCCTTTTCTATTCAAGTTTTTTTCTACTCAACTTCCTTTTTTATTTAATTTCTAAATAGATCGTTAAGGTATAGTGGTTTCTGGATTGAACTTCCATTTTTAATTTTCTGCAACTTCCGTTTTTATTTTTATTCAACTTCTATTTTTATTCAATTTACTTTTCTATTAAACTTCCTTTTTTTATTTAATTTCCAAACAGATCGTTAAGGTATAGCGGTTTCTTGAATGAACTTATATTTTTAATTTTCTGCAACTTTCATTTTTATTTTTGTTCGACTTCCATTTTTATTCAAGTCATTTTTCTATTCAACTCCCTTTTTTATTTAATTTCCAAATACATCGTTAAGGTATAGTGGTTTCTTGAATGAACTTTCAATTTTACGTTTCTGCAACTTCCATTTTTATTTCTATTCAACTTCTTTTTTTATTCAAGTTTCTTTTCTATTCAACTTTCTTTTTTATTTAATTTCCAAATAGATCGTTAAGGTATAGTGGTTTCGGTACTGAACTTCCATTTTTAATTTTATGCAACTTTCACATTTATTTTTTTTCAACTTCCATTTTTATTCAATTTACTTTTCTATTAAACTTCCTTTTTTATTTAATTTCCAAATAGATCGTTAAGGTATAGTGGTTTCTCCAATGAACTTCCAATTTTAATTTTCTGTAACTTCTATTTTTATTTCTATTCAACTTCTTTTTTTATTCAAGTTTCTTTTCTATTAAACTTCCTTTTTTATTTAACTTCCTTTTTTGTTCAGGTTTCTTTTCTACTCAACTTCTTTTTTTTATTAAATTTCCAAATAGATCGTTATGGTATAGTGGTTTCTGGATTGAACTTCCATTTTTATTTTTATTCAACTTCCACTTTTATTCAATTTGCATTTCCATTAAACTTACTTTTTTATTTAATTTCCAAATAGATCGTTAAGGTATAGTGGTTTCCCGAATGAACTTCCATTTTTAATTTTCTGCAACTTCCATTTTTATTTTTATTTAACTTCCTTTTTTATTCAAGTTTCTTCTTCTACTCAACTTCCTTTTTTATTTCATTTCCAAATAGATCGTTAAGGTATAGTGGTTTCTGGATTGAACTTTCATTTTTATTTTTACTCAACTTCTATTTTTATTCAATTTACTTTTCAATTAAACTCCCTTGTTTATTTAATTTACAGACTGATCGTTAAGGTATAGTCGTTTCTTGAATGAACTTCCATTTTTAATTTTCTGCAACTTCTATTTTTTTTTATTCGACTTCCATCTTTACTCAAATCATTTTTCTATTCAACGTCCTTTTTTATTTAATTTCCAAATAGATCGTTTAGGTATAGTGGTTTCTTAAATGAACTTTCATTTTTAATTTTCTGCAACTTCCATTTTTATTTTTATTTAACTTCCTTTTTTATTCAAGTTTCTTCTTCTACTCAACTTCCTTTTTTATTTCATTTCCAAATAGATCGTTAAGGTATAGTGGTTTCTGGATTGAACTTTCATTTTTATTTTTACTCAACTTCTATTTTTATTCAATTTACTTTTCAATTAAACTCCCTTGTTTATTTAATTTACAGACTGATCGTTAAGGTATAGTCGTTTCTTGAATGAACTTCCATTTTTAATTTTCTGCAACTTCTATTTTTTTTTATTCGACTTCCATCTTTACTCAAATCATTTTTCTATTCAACGTCCTTTTTTATTTAATTTCCAAATAGATCGTTTAGGTATAGTGGTTTCTTAAATGAACTTTCATTTTTAATTTTTTGCAACTTCCATTTTTATTTTTATTTGATTTCCATTTTTATTCAAGTCATTTTTCTATTCAACTTCCTTTTTTATTGAATTTCCAAATAGATCGTTAAGGTATAGTGGTTTTTGGATTGAACTTCCATTTTTAATTTTCTGCAACTTCCATTTTTATTTTTATTCGACTTCCATCTTTATTCAAGTCATTTTTTGATTCAACGTCCTTTTTTATTTAATTTCCAAATAGATCGTTAAGGTATAGTGGTTTCTTGAATGAACTTCCATTTTTAATTTTCTGCAACTTCCATTTTTATTATTATTTGATTTCCATTTTTATTCAAGTGAATTTTCTCTTCAACTTCCTTTTTTATTTAATTTCCAAATAGATCGTTAAGGTATAGTGGTTTCTTGAATGAACTTTCATTTTTAATTTTTTACAACTTCCATTTTTATTTTTATTTGACTTCCATTTTTATTCAAGTCATTTTTCTATTCAACTTCCTTTTTTATTTAATTTCCAAATAGATCGTTAAGGTATAGTGGTTTCCGGATTGAACTTCCATTTTTAATTTTCTGCAACTTCCATTTTTATTTTTATTCGACTTCCATCTTTATTCAAGTCATTTTTCGATTCAACGTCCTTTTTTATTTAATTTCCAAATAGATCGTTAAGGTATAGTGGTTTCTTGAATGAACTTCCATTTTTAATTTTCTGCAACTTCCATTTTTATTTTTATTTGATTTCCATTTTTATTCAAGTCAATTTTCTATTCAACTTCCTTTTTTATTTAATTTCCAAATAGATCGTTAAGGTATAGTGGTTTCTTGAGTGAACTTCCATTTTTAATTTTCTTCAACTTCCATTTTTATTTTTATTTGACTTCCATTTTTATTCAAGTCATTTTTCTATTCAACTTCCATTTTTATTTAATTTCCAAATAGATCGTTAAGCAATAGTGGTTTCTGGATTGAACTTCCATTTTTAATTTTATGCAACTTTCATTTTTATTTTTATTCAATTTAGTTTTCTATTCAACTTCCTTTTTTATTTAATTTCCAAATAGATTGTTAAGGTATAGTGGTTTTTGAACGAACTTTCATTATTAATTTTCTGCAACTTCCATTTTTATTTTTATTCGACTTCCATTTTTATTCAATTTACTTTTCTATTCAACTTCATTTTTTATTTAATTTCCAAATAGGTCGTTAAGGTATAATGGTTTCTGGATTGAACTTCGATTTTTAATTTTATGCAACTTTCATTTTTATTTTTATTCAACTTACATTTTTTTTTCAATTTACTTTTCTATTAAACTTCCTTTTTTATTTAATATCCAAATAGATCGTTAAGGTATAGTCGTTTCTTGAATGAACTTCCATTTTTAATTTTCTACAACTTCTATTTTTATTTTTATTTAACTTCCTTTTTCATTCTAGTTTCTTTTCTACTCAACTTCCTTTTTTATTTAATTTTCAAATAGATCGTTAAGGTATAGTGGTTTTTGGATTGAACTTCCGTTTTTAATTTTATGCAACTTTAATTTTTATTTTTATTGAACTTCCATTTTTTTTCAATTTACTTTTCTATTGAACTTCCTTTTTTATTTAATTTCCAAATAGATCGTTAAGGTATAGTGGTTTCTTGAATGAACTTCCATTTTTAATTTTATGCAACTTCCATTTTTATTTTTATTTAACTTCCTTTTTCATTCTAGTTTCTTTTCTGCACAACTTCCTTTTTTATTTAATTTCCAAATAGATCGTTAAGGTATAGTGGTTTATGGATTGAAATTCCATTTTTAATTTTTATTTTTATTCAACTTCTATTTTTATTGAATTTAATTTCGATTAAATTTCCTTTTTTATTTAATTTTCAAATAGATCATTAAGGCATAGTGGTTTCTTGAATGAACTTCCATTTTTAATTTTCTGCAACTTCCATTTTTATTTTTATTCGATTTCCATTTTTATTCAAGTCATTTTTCTATTCAACTTCCTTTTTTATTTAATTTCCAAATAGATCGTTGAGGTATAGTGGTTTCTTGAATGAACTTCCTTTTTTAATTTTCTGCAACTTCCATTTTTTATTTTTATTTGACTTCCATTTTTATTCAAGTCACTTTTCTATTCAACTTCCTTTTTTATTTAATTTCTGAATAGATCGTTAAGGTATAGTGGTTTCTGTATTGAACTTCCATTTTTAATTTTATGCAACTTTCACTTTTATTTTTATTCAACTTCCATTTTTGATCAATTTACTTTTCTATTAAACTTCCATTTTTATTTAATTTCCAAATAGATCGTGGAGGTATAGTGGTTTCTTGAATGAACTTCCATTTATAATTTTCTGCAACTTCCATTTTTATTTCTATTCAACTTCCATTTTTATTCAAGTTATTTTTCCATTCAACTTCCTTTTTTATTTAATTTCCAAATAGATCGTTAAGGTATAGTGGTTTCTTGAATGAACTTCCATTTTTATTTTTATTTACCTTCCTTTTTTGTTCAGGTTTCTTTTCTACTCAACTTCCTTTTTTATTTAATTTCCAAATAGATCGTTATGGTATAGTGGTTTCTTGAATGAACTTCCATTTTTATTTTTATTTAACTTCATGTTTTGTTTAGGTTTCTTTTCTACTCAACTTCCTTTTTTATTTAATTTCCAAATAGATCGTTATGGTATAGTGGTTTCTAGAATGAACTTCGATTTTTATTTTTATTCAGCTTCAATTTTTATTCAATTTACTTTTCTATTAAACTTACTTTTTTATTTAATTTCAAATAGATCGTTAAGGTATAGTGGTTTCTTGAATGAACTTCCATTTTTGATTTTCTGCAACTTCCATTTTCATTTTTATTTAACTTCCTTTTTTATTAAAGTTTCTTCTCTACTCAACTTCCTTTTTTATTTAATTTCCAAATAGATCGTTAAGGTATTGTGGTTTCTGGATTGAACATCCATTTTTAATTTTCAGTAACTTCCATTTTTATTTTTATTCAACTTCTATTTTTATTCATTTTTCTTTTCTACTAAACTTTCTTTTTGATTTAATTTACAAACAGATCGTTATGGTATAGTGGTTTCTTGAATGAACTTCCATTTTTAATTTTCTGCAACTTCCATTTTTATTTTATTCGACTTCCATTTTTATTCAAGTCATTTTTCTATTCAACTTCCTTTTTTATTTAATTTCCATATAGATCGTTAAGGTATAGTGGTTTCTTGAATGAATTTCCAATTTTAATTTTCTGTAACTTCCATTTTTCTTTCTATTCAACTTCTTTTTTTGTGACGACCTCAAAATAAACCCGTTATATATGTCATTAACATGCAATATTTAAAGAAAACAATTCATTAATTCATTCATCAGAGTATTACTAAATAAAAACATTACATGTAACATCAAATTAAATGCCCTACGGGCTAACATCTTTCCAAGCCAACACTTGGACACAAAATATGAGTTCTAACTCAAACACAAGTAAAGCCCTAGGCTTGAATGTTTACATGTAATATCAAATAAGTAAATAACAACTAAACTAAACAGAGTCTTCAACTCCAATTCGTTCCAAGCTAAGTCCTTGGAGGTAGCTTATCACCTGAACCTGAAAATGATGTTCCCATAAAGGGTGGGCCACAGCCCAATAGAAAAATACTAAACCAAATATAAGCATTGGATAAAGCTATAGCATTCAATAGATGGTTAACCAAGATAATCAATTATGACTTGATACTGTCTCATGACACTAATGTCTATGCCATGTTTAAATTCCCATTATTATCAATATGGCTCAGAACCTGGCCAAACTTACAACAGTGAACTATATATATCACATTCACATTACTTCCAATATCAACAACACAGATGAGACTTAGGCTCATATCAAAACACTTCATACTTCCCGTTTGATACACATTTTAGTGCTGTATCAATAACATGTAAAAACACTTCAATATAATAAGCACACATAATAGTGATGCTAATGGAGTCCATCCCCTATCTCCTCCCAAACAATAATCCGGTTTAGAGGTCCATCCCCTATCTTCCCCTAAACCGTGGAGTACATCCCCTATCTCCTCCCAAACAATATGCATATGCAATGCTCAAACAATACATGTATTTTTCTGTATTAATTCAATAGTCTAACTTTATGACTTAAACAAATTGATTGGTTTCAATTTTCCCTAATCCACATACAATGTCTACAACAAACACGACTATCCTCCTCCGATAGCCCAAAACAGTTATTTCTAGACTGTAAATAAATATATCAACAATTCGATAGGTGAGTGATCTAAATTATCCAACTACACCATTTAATCAATGAATTCCTCAATTTCATGAATTTAACCAAATTCCCCAATTTCCTTAAATTAATCATATAAATTAATTTATTAATACAACTAGGGTTTTTCCCAAAATTACCAAAGTATCCCCAACATATCAAAATACCAAAACTTAGAACAAAACTTATAGAATGGAGTAGGAAATCCCTACCTTAAAGAGAAGAACTCGAATGGAGAAGATGACGAAAGTCCAAAGTGCCCCGAATCCTCTCTTTTTCAGATTAAAAGAAAGCTCTCGCGAAGCTCTACCTTTCTTCCAAAGGAACTAGAGTAGAAGACCACAAGGAATAGATCAAATCTTAGAGAGAAGGTGAGAGTAGAGAGGGAGAAACTCTCAAGTGGCAGTTTTTAAAGAGTTAGGGAAAAGAAGTAGGTCAAAAAGTGATCCAAAAAGTGAAATCACGGACTGATGTAGTCGATTCTCCGCTCGAGCGTGGAAAACCCCGCTCGAGCGTCAGACACAGACTCACGCTCGAGCGTGAAAAGAGTCGCTCGAGCGTCGATCGCACACTTCCAGAAGTTTTGCAGGCGATGGTGTCCACTCGAGCGTCAAACTCTCCGCTCGAGCGGAAGGACAAAAACAAGATATCACGCTCGAGCGTAAAAACTACCGCTCGAGCGGATGAACTGCAGAGTAAAGTACTGGGAGATGAAAAAACACGCTCGAGCGTCAAAACTCCCGCTCGAGCGTGAAGGCCAAAATCTGGACATCACCTTTTGGTTTCAAAGTGCAACCAACCTGTTTCAAACCTGCACATCACAACCCAAGACTCAAATACAAAGAGTAAAGGCTAGAAGTGATAATGATACAAAAACAAGTTCACGGAACCAAGTCCAGAATATAGTATACAAAGGAAGGAAAAACCGGGATCGCTACATTTTTTATTTAATTTCCAAATAGATTGTTATGGTATAGTGGTTCCTGGATTGAACTTTCATTTTTAATTTTATGCAACTTTCACTTTTCTTTTTATTGAACTTACATTTTTATTGAATTTACTTTTCTATTAAACTTCCTTTTTTATTTAATTTCCAAATAGATCGTTAAGGTATAGTGGTTTCTTGAATGAAATTCCATTTTTAATTTTCTGCAACTTCCATTTTCATTTTTATTCGACTTCCATTTTTATTCAAGTCGTTTTTCTATTCAAATTTCGTTTTTATTTAATTTCCATATAGATCGTTAAGGTATAGTGGTTTCTTGAATGAACTTCCATTTTTAATTTTCTGCAACTTCCATTTTTATTTTTATTTTACTTCATTTTTTGTTCAGGTTTCTTTTCAACTCAACTTCCTTTTTTATTTAATTTCCAAATAGATCATTATGGTATAGTGGTTTCTGGATTGAACTTCCATTTTTATTTTTATTCAACTTCATTTTTATTCAATTTACTTTTCTATTAAACTTCCTTTTTTATTTAATTTCCAAATAGATGGTTAAGGTATAGTGGTTTCTTGAATGAACTTCCATTTTTAATTTTCTGCAACTTCCATTTTTATTTTTATTTAACTTCCTTTTTCATTCTAGTTTCTTTTCTACTCAACTTGCTTTTTTATTTAATTTCCAAATAGATCATTTAGGTAAAGTGGTTTCCGGATTGAACTTCCATTTTTAATTTTATGCAACTTTAATTTTTAGTTTTATTCAACTTCCATTTTTATTCAATTTACTTTTCTATTAAACTTCCTTTTTTATTTAATTTCCAAATAGATCGTTAAGGTATAGTGGTTTCTTGAATGAACTTCCGTTTTTAATTTTCTGCAACTTCCATTATTATTTTTATTCGACTTCCAATTTTATTCAAGTGATTTTTCTATTCAACTTCCATTTTTATTTAATTTCCAAATAGATCGTTAAGGTATAGTGGTTTCTTGAATGAACTTCCAATTCTAATTTTCTGCAACTTCCATTTTTATTTCTATTCAACTTTCTTTTTTTTTATTCAAGTTTCTTTTCTATTCAACTTCCTTTTTTATTTAATTTCTAAATAGATCGTTAAGGTATAGTGTTTTCTGGATTGAACTTCCATTTTTAATTTTATGCAACTTTCACTTTTATTTTTATTCAACATCCATTTTTGTTCAATTTGCTTTTCTATTAAACTTCCATTTTTATTTAATTTCAAATAGATCGTTAAGGTATAGTAGTTTCTTGAATGAACTTCCATTTATAATTTTCTGCAACTTCCATTTTTATTTTTATTCAACTTCCATTTTTATTCAAGTTATTTTTCTATTCAACTTCCTTTTTTATTTAATTTCCAAATAGATCGTTAAGGTATAATGGTTTCTTGAATGAACTTCCAATTTCAATTTTCTGTAACTTCCATTTTTATTTCTAAACAACTTATTTTTTTATTCAAGTTTCTTTTCTATTCAACTTCCTTTTTAATTTAATTTCCAAATAGAATATTAAGGTATAGTGGTTTCTGGATTGAACTTCCATTTTTAATTTTATGCAACTTTTACTTTTATTTTTATTCAACTTCCATTTTTATTTAATTTACTTTTCTATTAAATTTCCTTTTTTATTTAATTTCCAAATAGATCGTTAAGGTATAGTGGTTTCTTGAATGAACTTCCAATTTTAATTTTCTGCAACTTCCATTTTTACTTTTATTAAACTTCCTTTTTCATTCTAGTTCCTTTTCTACTCAACTTCCTTTTTTATTTAATTTCCAAATAGATCGTTAAGGTATAGTGGTTTCTGGATTGAACTTTCATTTTTAAATTTATGCAACTTTCACTTTTATTTTCGTTGAACTTCCATTTTTATTGAATTTACTTTTCTGTTAAACTTCCTTTTTTATTTAATTTCCAAATAGATCGTTAATGTATAGTGGTTTCTTTAATGAACTTCTATTTTTAATTTTATGGAACTTCCATTTTTATTTTTATTCAACTACCATTTTTATTCAAGTTATTTTTCTATTCAACTTCCTTTTTTATTTACTTTCCAAATAGATCGTTAAGGTAGAATGGTTTCTGGATTGAACTTCCCTTTTTAATTTTATGCTACTTTCATTTTTATTTTTATTCAACTTCCATTTTTATTCAATTTACTTATCTATTAAACTTCCTTTTTTATTTAATTTCCAAATAGATCGTTAAGGTATACTGGTTTCTTGAATGAACTTCCATTTTTAATTTTCCGCAACTTCCACTTTTATTTTTAATCGACTTCCTTTTTTATTCAAGTCATTTGTCTATTCAACTACCTTTTTTATTTAATTTCAAAATAGATTGTTAAGGTATAGTGGTTTCTTGAATGAACTTCCATTTTTAATTTTCTTCAACTTCCATTTTTATTTTTATTTGACTTCCATTTTTATTCAAGTTTCTTTTCTACTCAACTTCCTTTTTTATTTAATTTCCAAATAGATCGTTAAGGTATAACGGTTTCTGGATTGAACTTTCATTTTTAATTTTATACAACTGTCATTTTTATTTTTATTCAGCTTCCATTTTTAAGCAACATACTTTTCTATTAAACTTCCTTTTTTATTTAATTTCCAAATAGATCGTTAAGGTATAGTGGTTTCTTGAATGAACTTCCATTTTAATTTTCTGCAACTTCCATTTTTATTATTATTCGACTGCCATTTTTATTCAATTTACTTTTCTATTCAACTTCCTTTTTTATTTAATTTCCAAATAGATCATTAAGGTATAGTGGTTTCTGGATTGAACTTCCATTTTTAATTTTCTGCAACTTCCATTTTTATTTTTATTCAGCTTCTATTTTTATTCAATTTACTTTTCTATTAAACTTCCATTTTTATTTAATTTCCAGCTAGATCGTTAAGGTATAGTGGTTTCTTGAATGAACTTCCATTTATAATTTTCGGCAACTTTCATTATTATTTTTATTCAAGTCATTTTTCTATTCAACTTCCTCATTTATTTAATTTCCAAATAGATCCTTAAGGTATAGGGGTTTTTTGAATGAACTTCAATTTTTAATTTTCTGCAACTTCCATTTTTATTTTTATATAACTTCCTTTTTTGTTCAGGTTTATTTTCTACTCAACTTCCTTTTTTATAAAATTTCCAAATAGATCGTTATGGTATAGTGGTTTCTGGATTGAACTTCCATTTTTATTTTTATTCAACTTCCATTTTTATTCAATTATCATTTCCATTAAACTTACTTTTTTATTTAATTTCCAAATATATTGTTAAGGTATAGTGGTTTCTCGAATGAACTTCCATTTTTAATTTTCTGCAACTTCCATTTTTATTTTTATTTAACTTCCTTTTTTATTCGAGTTTCTTTTCTACTCAACTTCCTTTTTTGTTTAATTTCCAAATAGATCGTTAAGGTATAGTGGTTTCTGGATTGAACTTCCATTTTTATTTTTATTCAACTTCTATTTTTATTCAATTTACTTTTCTATTAAACTCTCTTGTTTATTTAATTTACAAACTGATCGTTAAGGTATAGTCGTTTCTTGAATGAATTTCCATTTTTAATTTTCTGCAACTTCCATTTTTTTTTATTCGACTTCCATCTTTACTCAAGTCATTTTTCTATTCAACGTCCTTTTTTCTTTAATTTCCAAATACATCGTTAAGGTATAGTGGTTTCTTGACTGAACTTTCGTTTTTAATTTTTTGCAACTTCCATTTTTCTTTTTATTTGACTTCCATTTTTATTCAAGTCATTTTTCTATTCAACTTCCTTTTTTATTTAATTTCCAAATAGATCGTTATGGTATAGTGGTTTCTGGATTGAACTTCCATTTTTAAATTTCTGCAATTTCCATTTTTATTTTTATTCAACTTCTATTTTTATTCAATTTACTTTTCTATTAAACATCCTTTTTTATTTAATTTACAAATAGATCGTTAAGGTATAGTGGTTTGTTGAATGAACTTCCATTTTTAATTTTCTGCAACTTCCATTTTTATTTTTATTCGACTTCCATCTTTATTCAAGTCATTTTTCGATTCAACGTCCTTTTTTATTTAATTTCCAAATAGATCGTTAAGGTATAGTGGTTTCTTGAATGAACTTCCATTTTTAATTTTCTGCAACTTCCATTTTTATTTTTATTTGATTTCCATTTTTATTCAAGTCAATTTTCTATTCAACTTCCTTTTTTATTTAATTTCCAAATAGATCGTTAAGGTATAGTGGTTTCTTGAATGAACTTCCATTTTTAATTTTCTTCAACTTCAACTTCCATTTTTATTTTTATTTGACTTCCATTATTATTCAAGTCATTTTTCTATTCAACTTCCTTTTTTATTTAATTTCCAAATAGATCGTTAAAGTATAGTTGTATTTGGATTGAACTTCCATTTTTAATTTTATGCAACTTTCATTTTCATTTTTATTCAACTTCCATTTTTATTCAATTTACTTTTCTTTTAAACTTCCATTTTTATTTAATTTCCAAATAGATCGTTAAGGTATAGTGGTTTCTTGAATAAACTTCCATTTTTAATTTTCTGCAACTTCCATTTTTATTTTTATTCGACTTTCATTTTTATTCAATTTACTTTTCTATTCAACTTCTTTTTTTATTTAATTTCCAAATAGATCATTAAGGTATAGTTGTTTATGGATTGAACATCCATTTTTAATTTTATGCAACTTTCATTTTTATTTTTATTCAACTTCCATTTTTATTCAATTTACTTTTCTATTAAACTTCCTTTTTTATTTAATTTCCAAATAAATCATTAATGTATAGTGGTTTGTTGAATGAACTTTCCTTTTTAATTTTCTGCAACTTCTATTTTTATTTTTATTCAACTTCCATTTTTATTCAGGTCATTTTTCTATTCAACTTCCTTTTTTATTTAATTTCCAAATAGATTGCTAAGGTATAGTGGTTTCTTGAATGAACTTCCAATTTTAATTTTCTGCAACTTCCATTTTTATTTCTATTCAACTTGTTTTTTTATTCAAGTTTCTTTTCAATTCAACTTCCTTTTGTATTTAATTTCTAAACAGATCGTTAAGGTATAGTGGTTTCTGGATTGAGCTTCCATTTTTAATTTTATGCAACTTTCACTTTTATTTTTATTCAACTTCCATTTTTATTCAATTTGCATTTCCATTAAACTTACTTTTTTATTTAATTTCCAAATATATCGTTAAGGTATAGTGGTTTCTCGAATGAACTTCCATTTTTAATTATCGGCAACTTCCATTATTATTTTTATTTAACTTCCTTTTTTGTTCAGGTTTCTTTTGTAATCAACGTTCTCTTTTATTTAATTTCCAAATAGATCGTTATGGTATAGTGGTTTCTGGATTTAACTTCCATTTTTATTTTTATTCAACTTCCATTTTTATTCAATTTACTTTTCTATTAAACTTACTTTTTTATTTAATTTCGAAATATATGGTTAAGGTATAGTCGTTTCTTAAATGAACTTCCAATTTTAATTTTCTGCAACTTTCATTTTTATTTTTATTTAACTTCCTTTTTTATTCAAGTTTCTTTTCTATTCAACTTCTTTTTTTATTTAATTTCCAAATAGATCGTTAAGGTATAGTGGTTTCTGGATTGAACTTTCATTTTTAATTTTATGCAACTTTCACTTTTATTTTTATTGAACTTCCATTTTTATTGATTTTACTTTTCTATTAAACTTCCTTTTTTTATTTAATTTCCAAATAGATCGTTAAGGTATAGTGGTTTCTTTAATGAACTTCTATTTTTAATTTTATGCACCTTCCATTTTTATTTTTATTCAACTTTCATTTTTATTCAATTTACTTTTCTATTAAACTTCCTTTTTTATTTAATTTCCAAATGGATCGTTAAGGTGTAGTGGTTTCTTGAATGAACTTCCATTTTTAATTTTCTGCAACTTCCATTTTTATTTTAAATCGACTTCAATTTTTATTCAAGTCATTTTTCTATTCAACTTCCTTTTTTATTTAATTTCCAAATAGATCGTTAAGGTATTGTGGTTTCTTGAATGAACTTCCATTTTTAATTTTCTTCAACTTCCATTTTTATTTTTATTTGACTTCCATTTTTATTCATGTCATTTTTCTATTCGACTTCCTTTTTTATTTAATTTCCAAATAGATCGTTAAGGTATAGTGGTTTCAGGATTGAACTTCCATTTTTAATTTTATGCAACTTTCATTTTCATTTTTATTCAACTTCCCTTTTTATTCAATTTACTTTTCTATTAAACTTCGTTTTTTATTTAATTTCCAAATAGATCGTTAAGGTATAGTGGTTTCTTGAATGAACTTCCATTTTTAATTTTTTGCAAACTTCCATTTTTATTTTTATTCGACTTCCATTTTTCTTCAATTTACTTTTCTATAAAACATCCTTTTTTATTTAATTTCCAAATAGATCGTTATGGCATTGTGGTTTCTTGAATGAACTTCCATTTATAATTTTCGGCAACTTCCATTTTTATTTTTATTTAACTTCCTTTTTTGTTCCGGTTTCTTTTCTAATCAACTTTCTTTTTTATTTAATTTCCAAATAGATCGTTATGGTATAGTGGTTTCTGGATTGAACTTCCTTTTTTATTTTTATTCAACTTCCATTTTTATTCAATTTACTTTTCTATTAAACTTACTTTTTTATTTAATTTCGAAATATATGGTTAAGGTATAGTGGTTTCTTAAATGAACTTCCAATTTTAATTTTCTGCAACTTTCATTTTTATTTTTATTCAACTTCCTTTTTTATTCAAGTTTCTTTTCTATTCAACTTCTTTTTTTATTTAATTTCCAAATAGATCGTTAAGGTATAGTGGTTTCTGGATTGAACTTTCATTTTTAATTTTATGCAACTTTCACTTTTATTTTTATTGAACTTCCATTTTTATTGATTTTACGTTTCTATTAAACTTCCCTTTTTATTTAATTTCCAAATAGATCGTTAAGGTATAGTGGTTTCTTTAATGAACTTCTATTTTTAATTTTATGCACCTTCCATTTTTATTTTTATTCAACTTCCATTTTCATCCAAGTTATTTTTATATTCAACTTCCTTTTTTATTTAATTTCCAAATAGATCGTTATGGTATAGTGGTTTCTTGAATGAATTTCCATTTTTAATTTTCTGCAACTTCCATTTTTATTTTTATTCGACTTCCATTTTTATTCAAGTCATTTTTCTATTTAACTTTCTTTTCTATTTAATTTCCAAATAGATCGTTAAGGTATAGTGGTTTCTTGAATGAACTTCTAATTTTAATTTTCTGCAACTTTCATTTTTATTTCTATCCAACTTCTTTTTTTATTCAAGTTTCTTTTCTATTAAACTTCCTTTTTTATTTAATTTCCAAATAGATTGTTAAGGTATAGTCGTTTCTAGATTGAACTTCCATTTTTAAAATTATGCAACTTTTACTTTTATTTCTATTCAACTTTCATTTTTATTCAATTTACTTTTCTATTAAACTTCCTTTTTTATTTAATTTCCAAATAGATCGTTAAGGTGCAGTGGTTTCTTGAATGAACTTCCATTTTTAATTTTCTACAACTTCCATTTTTATTTTAAATCGACTTCCATTTTTATTCAAGTCATTTTTCTATTCAACTTCCTTTTTTATTTAATTTCCAAATAGATCGTTAAGGTATAGTGGTTCCTTGAATGAACTCCCATTTTTAATTTTCTGCAACTTCCATTTTTATTTTTATTCGACTTCCATTTTTCTTCAATTTACTTTTCTATTCAACTTCTTTTTTTATTCAAGTTTCTTTTCTATTCAACTTCCTTTTTTATTTAATTTCTAAATAGATCGTTAAGGTATAGTGGTTTCTGGATTGAACTTACATGTTTAATTTTATGCAACTTTCAGTTTTATTTTTATTCAACTTCCATTTTTATTTAATTTCGAAATAGAACATTATGGTATAGTGTTTTTTTGAATGAACTTCCATTTATAATTTTCTGCAACTTCCATTTTTATTTTTATTCAAGTTATTTCTATATTCTACTTCCTTTTTTATTTAATTTCGAAATAGATCGTTAAGGTATAGTAGTTTCTTGAATGAACTTCCATTTTTAATTTTCTTGAACTTCTATTTTTATTTTTATTTAACTTCCTTTTTTGTTCAGGTTTCTTTTCTACTCATTTTCCTTTTTTATTTAATTTCCAAATAGATCGTTCTGGTATAGTGGTTTCTGGATTGAACTTCCATTTTTATTTTTATTCAACTTCCATTTTTATTCAATTTACATTTCTATTAAACTTACTTTATTATTTAATTTCCAAATAGGTCGTTAAGGTATAGTGGTTTCTCGAATGGACTTCCATTTTTAATTTTTTGCAACTTCTAATTTTATTTTTATTTAACTTCCATTTTTATTCTAGTTTCTTTTCTACTCACCTTCCTTTTTTATTTAATTTCCAAATAGTTCGTTAAGTTATAGTGGATTCGGGATTGAACTTCCATTTTTAATTTTCTGCAACTTCCATTTTTATTTTTATTCAACTTCTATTTTTATTAAATTTACTTTTCTATTAAACTTCCTTTTTAATTTAATTTACAAACAGATCGTTAAGGTATAGTGGTTTATTGAATGAACGTCCATTTTTAATTTTCTGCAACTTCCATTTTTTTTTATTTGACTTCCATTTTTATTCAATTTACTTTTCGATTAAACTTCCTTTTTTATTTAATTTCCAAATAGATCGTTAAGGTATAGTGGTTTCTGGATTGAACTTTCATTGTTAATTTTCTGGAACTTCCATTTTTTATTTTTATTCAACTTCTAGTTTTATTCAATTTACTTTTCTGTTAAACTTCCTTTTTTATTTAATTTAAAAACAGATCGTTAAGGTATGGTGGTTTTTGAATGAACTTCCATTTTTAATTTTCTGCAACTTCCATTTTTATTTTTATTCGACTTCCATCTTTATTCAAGTCATTTTTCTATTCCATTTCCTTTTTTATTTAATTTCCAAATAGATCGTTAAGGTATAGCGGTTTTTGGATTGAACTTCCATTTTTAATTTTATGCAACTTTCATTTTTATTTTTATTCAGCTTCCATTTTTATTCAATTTACTTTTCTATAAAACTTCCTTTTTTATTTAATTTGCAAACAGATCGTTAATGTATAGTGGTTTCTTGAATGAACTTCCATTTTTAATTTTCTGCAACTTCCATTTTTATTTTTATTCGACTGCCATTTTTATTCAATTCAATTTTCTATTCAACTTCTTTTTTTATTTAATTTCCAAATAGATCGTTAAGGTATAGTGGTTTCTTTAATGAACTTCTATTTTTAATTTTATGCACCTTCCATTTTTATTTTTATTCAACTTCCATTTTCATCCAAGTTATTTTTATATTCAACTTCCTTTTTTATTTAATTTCCAAATAGATCGTTATGGTATAGTGGTTTCTTGAATGAATTTCCATTTTTAATTTTCTGCAACTTCCATTTTTATTTTTATTCGACTTCCATTTTTATTCAAGTCATTTTTCTATTTAACTTTCTTTTTTATTTAATTTCCAAATAGATCGTTAAGGTATAGTGGTTTCTTGAATGAACTTCTAATTTTAATTTTCTGCAACTTTCATTTTTATTTCTATCCAACTTCTTTTTTTATTCAAGTTTCTTTTCTATTAAACTTCCTTTTTTATTTAATTTCCAAATAGATTGTTAAGGTATAGTCGTTTCTAGATTGAACTTCCATTTTTAAAATTATGCAACTTTTACTTTTATTTCTATTCAACTTTCATTTTTATTCAATTTACTTTTCTATTAAACTTCCTTTTTTATTTAATTTCCAAATAGATCGTTAAGGTGCAGTGGTTTCTTGAATGAACTTCCATTTTTAATTTTCTACAACTTCCATTTTTATTTTAAATCGACTTCCATTTTTATTCAAGTCATTTTTCTATTCAACTTCCTTTTTTATTTAATTTCCAAATAGATCGTTAAGGTATAGTGGTTCCTTGAATGAACTTCCATTTTTAATTTTCTTCAACTTCCATTTTTGTTTTTATTTGACTTCCATTTTTATTCAAGTCATTTTTCTATTCAACTTCCTTTTTTATTTAATTTCCAAATAGATCGCTAAGGTATTGTGGTATCTGGATTGAACTTCCATTTTTAATTTTATGCAACTTTCATTTTCATTTTTATTCAACTTCAATTTTTATTCAATTTACTTTTCTATTAAACTTCCTTTTTTATTTAATTTCCAAATAGATCGTTAAGGTATAGTGGTTTCTTGAATGAACTTCGATTTTTAATTTTCTGCAACTTCCATTTTTATTTTTATTCGACTTCCATTTTTCTTCAATTTACTTTTCTATTCAACTTCTTTTTTTATTCAAGTTTCTTTTCTATTCAACTTCCTTTTTTATTTAATTTCTAAATAGATCGTTAAGGTATAGTGGTTTCTGGATTGAACTTACATGTTTAATTTTATGCAACTTTCAGTTTTATTTTTATTCAACTTCCATTTTTATTTAATTTCCAAATAGAACAATATGGTATAGTGTTTTTTTGAATGAACTTCCATTTATAATTTTCTGCAACTTCCATTTTTATTTTTATTCAAGTTATTTCTATATTCTACTTCCTTTTTTATTTAATTTCGAAATAGATCGTTAAGGTATAGTAGTTTCTTGAATGAACTTCCATTTTTAATTTTCTTGAACTTCTATTTTTATTTTTATTTAACTTCCTTTTTTGTTCAGGTTTCTTTTCTACTCATTTTCCTTTTTTATTTAATTTCCAAATAGATCGTTCTGGTATAGTGGTTTCTGGATTGAACTTCCATTTTTATTTTTATTCAACTTCCATTTTTATTCAATTTACATTTCTATTAAACTTACTTTATTATTTAATTTCCAAATAGGTCGTTAAGGTATAGTGGTTTCTCGAATGGACTTCCATTTTTAATTTTTTGCAACTTCTAATTTTATTTTTATTTAACTTCCGTTTTTATTCTAGTTTCTTTTCTACTCACCTTCCTTTTTTATTTAATTTCCAAATAGTTCGTTGAGTTATAGTGGATTCCGGATTGAACTTCCATTTTTAATTTTCTGCAACTTCCATTTTTATTTTTATTCAACTTCTATTTTTATTAAATTTACTTTTCTATTAAACTACCTTTTTAATTTAATTTACAAACAGATCGTTAAGGTATAGTGGTTTATTGAATGAACGTCCATTTTTAATTTTCTGCAACTTCCATTTTTTTTTATTTGACTTCCATTTTTATTCAATTTACTTTTCGATTAAACTTCCTTTTTTATTTAATTTCCAAATAGATCGTTAAGGTATAGTGGTTTCTGGATTGAACTTTCATTGTTAATTTTCTGGAACTTCCATTTTTATTTTTATTCAACTTCTAGTTTTATTCAATTTACTTTTCTGTTAAACTTCCTTTTTTATTTAATTTAAAAACAGATCGTTAAGGTATGGTGGTTTTTGAATGAACTTCCATTTTTAATTTTCTGCAACTTCCATTTTTATTTTTATTCGACTTCCATCTTTATTCAAGTCATTTTTCTATTCCACTTCCTTTTTTATTTAATTTCCAAATAGATCGTTAAGGTATAGTGGTTTTTGGATTGAACTTCCATTTTTAATTTTATGCAACCTTCATTTTTATTTTTATTCAGCTTCCATTTTTATTCAATTTACTTTTCTATAAAACTTCCTTTTTTATTTAATTTGCAAACAGATCGTTAATGTATAGTGGTTTCTTGAATGAACTTCCATTTTTAATTTTCTGCAACTTCCATTTTTATTTTTATTCGACTGCCATTTTTATTCAATTCAATTTTCTATTCAACTTCTTTTTTTATTTAATTTCCAAATAGATCGTTAAGGTATAGTGGTTTCTGGAATGAACTTCCATTTTTAATTTTATGCAACTTTCATTTTTATTTTTATTCAACTTTCATTTTTATTCAATTTACTTTTCTATTAAACTTCCTTTTTTTTTTAATTTCCAAATAGATCATTAAGGTATAGTGGTTGGTTGAATGAACTTCCATTTTTATTTTTATTTAACTTCCTTTTTCATTCAAGTTTTTTTCTACTCAACTTCCTTTTTTATTTAATCTGCAAATAGATCGTTAAGATATAGTGGTTTATGGATTGAACTACTATTTTTAATTTTATGCAACTTTAATTTTTATTTTTATTCAACTTCCATTTTTATTCAATTTACTTTTCTATTAAACTTCCGTTTTTATTTTATTTCCAAATAGATCGTTAAGGTATAGTGGTTTCTTGAATGAACTTCCATTTTTGTTTTTATCTAAGTTCCTTTGTCATTCTAGTTTCTTTTCTACTCAACTTCCTTTTTTATTTAATTTCCTAATAGATCGTTAAGGTATAGTGGTTTGTGGATTTAACTTCCATTTTTAATTTTATACAACTTTAATTTTTATTTTTATTCAACTTCCATTTTTATTCAATTTACTTTTCTATTAAACTTCCTTTTTTATTTAATTTCCAAATAGATCGTTAAGGTATAGTGGTTTCTTGAATGAATTTCCATTTTTAATTTTCTGCAACTTCCATTTATATTTTTATTCGACTTCCATTTTTATTCAAGTCATTTTTCTATTCAACTTCCCTTTCGTTTAATTTCCAAATAGATCGTTAAGGTATAGTGGTTTCTTGAATGAACTTCCAATTTTAATTTTCTGCAACTTCCATTTTTATTTCTACTCAACTTCTTTTTTTATTCAAGTTTCTTTTCAATTCAACTTCCTTTTTTATTTAATTTCTAAATAGATCGTTAAGGTATAGTGGTTTTTGGATTGAACTTCCATGTTTAATTTTATGCAACTTTCACTTTTATTTTTATTCAACTTCCATTTTTATTTAATTTCCAAATAGAACATTAAGGTATAGTGGTTTTTTGAATGAACTTCCATTTACAATTTTCTGCAACTTTCATTTTTATTTTTATTCAAGTTATTTCTATATTCAACTTCCATTTTTATTTAATTTCGAAATAGATCGTTATGGTGTAGTAGTTTCTCGAATGAACTTCCATTTTTAATTTTTTGCAACTTCCAATTTTATTTTTATTTAGCTTCCTTTTTTGTTCAGGTTTCTTTTCTACACATTTTCCTTTTTTATTTAATTTCCAAATAGATCGTTTTGGTATAGTGGTTTCGGGATTGAACTTCCATTTTTATTTTTATTCAATTTACATTTCTATTAAACTTACTTTATTATTTAATTTCCAAATAGATCGTTAAGGTATAGTGGTTTCTCGAATGAACTTCCATTTTTAATTTTCTGCAAGTTTCATTTTTATTTTTATTTAACTTCCTTTTTTATTCAAGTTTCTTTTCAACTCAACTTCCTTTTTTATTTAATTTCCAAATAGTTCGTTAAGTTATTGTGGTTTCGGGATTGAACTTCTATTTTTAATTTTCTGCAACTTCCATTTTTATTTTTATTCAACTTCTATTTTTATTCAATTTACTTTTCTATTAAACTTCCTTTTTTATTTAATTTACAAACAGATCGTTAAGGTACAGTGGTTTCTTGAATGAACTTCCATTTTTAATTTTCTGCAACTTCCATTTTTTTTTATTCGACTTCCATTTTTATTCAATTTACTTTTCTATTAAACTTCCTTTTTTATTTAATTTCCAAATAGATCGTTAAGGTATAGTGGTTTCTGGATTGAACTTCCATTTTTAATTTTTTGGAACTTCCATTTTAATTTTTATTCAACTTCTATTTTTATTGAATTACTTTTCTATTAAACTTCCTTTTTTTATTTAATTTAAAAATAGCTCGTTAAGGTATGGTGGTTTCTTGAATGAACTTCCATTTTTAATTTTCTGCAACTTCCATTTTTATTTTTATTCGACTTCCATCTTTATTCAAGTCATTTTTCTATTCAACGTCCTTTTTTATTTAATTTACAAATAGATCGTTAAGGTATAGTGGTTTCTTGAATGAACTTTCGTTTTTAATTTTCTGCAACTTCCATTTTTATTTTTATTTGAGTTCCATTTTTATTCAAGTCATTTTTCTGTTCCAGTTCCTTTTTTATTTAATTTCCAAATAGATCGTTAAGGTATAGTGGTTTCCGGATTGAAGTTCCATTTTCAATTTTATGCAACTTTCATTTTTATTTTTATTCAGCTTCCATTTTTATTCAATTTAGTTTTCTATTAAACTTCCTTTTTTATTTAATTTCCAAATAGATCGTTAAGGTATAGTGGTTTCTTGAATAAACCTCAATTTTTAATTTTTTGCAACTTCCATTTTTATTTTTTTTCGACTTCCATTTTTATTCAATTTGCATTTCTATTCAACTTCCTTTTTTATTTAATTTCCAAATAGATTGTTAAGATATTGTGGTTTCTGGATTGAACTTCCATTTTTAATTTTATGCAACTTTCATTTTTATTTTTATTCAGCTTCCATTTTTATTCAATTTACTTTTCTATTAAACTTCCTTTTTTATTTAATTTGCAAATAGATTGTTAAGGTATAGTGGTTTCTTGAATGAACTTCAATTTTTATTTTTATTCGACTTCCATTTTTATTAAAGTCATTTTTCTGTTCAACTTCCTTTTTTATTTAATTTCCAAATAGATCGTTAAGGTATAGTGGTTTCGTGAATGAACTTCCATTTTTAATTTTCTGCAACTTCAATTTTTATTTTTTTTCGACTTCCATTTTTATTCAAGTCATTTTTCTATTGAAATTCCTTTTTTATTTAATTTCCAAATAGATCGTTAAGGTATAGTGGTTTCTGGATTGAACTTCCATTTTTAATTTTATGAAACTTTCATTTTTATTTTTATTCAGCTTCCGTTTTTATTCACTTTACTTTTCTATTAAACTTCCATTTTTATTTTATTTCCAAATAGATCGTTAAGGTATAATGGTTTGTAGAATGAACTTCCATTTTTAATTTTCTGCAACTTCTATTTTTATTTTTATTCGACTTCCATTTTTATTCAATTTACTTTTCTGTTCAACTTCCTTTTTTATTTAATTTCCAAATAGATCGTTAAGTTATAGTGGTTTCTGGATTGAACTTCCATTTTTAATATTATGCAACTTTCATTTTTATTTTTGTTCAACTTCCATTTTTATTCAATTTTCTTTTCTATTAAACTTCCATTTTTATTTAATTTCCAAATAGATCGTTAAGGTATAGTGGTTTTTAGAATGAACTTCCATTTTTATTTTTCTGCAACTTCCATTTTTATTTTTATTTCATTTCCATTTTTATTCAAGTCATTTTTCTATTCAACTACCTTTTTTATTTAATTTCCAAATAGATCGTTAAGGTATAGTGGTTTCTGGATTGAACTTCCATTTTTAATTTTATGCAACTTTCATTTTTATTTTTATTCAGCTTCCATTTTTATTCAATTTACTTTTCTATTAAACTTCCTTTTTTATTTAATTTCCAAATAGATCGTTAAGGTATAGTGGTCTCTTGAATGAACTTCCATTTTTAATTTTCTGCAACTTCCATTTTTATTTTTATTCGACTTCCATTTTTATTCAATTTACTTTTCTATTGAACTTCCTTTTTTATTTAATTTCCAAGTAGATCGTTATGGTATAGTGGTTTTTTGAATGAACTTCCAATTTTAATTTTCTGCAACTTTCATTTTTATTTCTATTCAACTTCTTTTTTTATTCAATTTTCTTTTCTATTCAACTTCCTTTTTTATTTAATTTCTAAATAGATCGTTAAGGTATAGTGGTTTCTGGATTGAACTTCCATGTTTAATTTTACGCAACTTTCACTTTTATTTTTATTCAACTTCCATTTTTGTTCAATTTACTTTTCAATTAAACTTTCAATTTTTATTAATTTCCAAATAGATCGTTAAGGTATAGTGGTTTCTTGAATGAACTTCCATTTATAATTTTCTGTCACTTTCATTTTTATTTTTATTCAAGTTATTTTTCTATTCAACTTCCTCTTTTATTTAATTTCCAAATAGATCGTTAAGGTATAGTGGTTTTTAGAATGAACTTCCATTTTTATTTTTCTGCAACTTCCATTTTTATTTTTATTTCATTTCCATTTTTATTCAAGTCATTTTTCTATTCAACTACCTTTTTTATTTAATTTCCAAATAGATCGTTAAGGTATAGTGGTTTCTGGATTGAACTTCCATTTTTAATTTTATGCAACTTTCATTTTTATTTTTATTCAGCTTCCATTTTTATTCAATTTACTTTTCTATTAAACTTCCTTTTTTATTTAATTTCCAAATAGATCGTTAAGGTATAGTGGTCTCTTGAATGAACTTCCATTTTTAATTTTCTGCAACTTCCATTTTTATTTTTATTCGACTTCCATTTTTATTCAATTTACTTTTCTATTGAACTTCCTTTTTTATTTAATTTCCAAGTAGATCGTTATGGTATAGTGGTTTTTTGAATGAACTTCCAATTTTAATTTTCTGCAACTTTCATTTTTATTTCTATTCAACTTCTTTTTTTATTCAATTTTCTTTTCTATTCAACTTCCTTTTTTATTTAATTTCTAAATAGATCGTTAAGGTATAGTGGTTTCTGGATTGAACTTCCATGTTTAATTTTACGCAACTTTCACTTTTATTTTTATTCAACTTCCATTTTTGTTCAATTTACTTTTCAATTAAACTTTCAATTTTTATTAATTTCCAAATAGATCGTTAAGGTATAGTGGTTTCTTGAATGAACTTCCATTTATAATTTTCTGTCACTTTCATTTTTATTTTTATTCAAGTTATTTTTCTATTCAACTTCCTCTTTTATTTAATTTCCAAATAGATCGTTAAGGTATAGTGGTTTCTTGAATGAACTTCCATTTTTAATTTTCTGCAACTTCCGTTTTTATTTTTATTTAACTTCCTTTTTTGTTCGGGTTTCTTTTCTACTCAACTTCCTTTTTTATTTAACTTCCAAATAGATCGTTATGGTATAATGGTTTATGGATTGAACTTCCATTTTTATTCAATTTAAATTTCTATTAAACTTACTTTTTTATTTAATTTGCAAATAGATCGTTAAGGTATAGTGGTTTCTCGAATGAACTTCCATTTTTAATTTTCTGCAACTTCCATTTTTATTTTCTTTTAACTTCCTTTTTTATTCAAGTTTCTTTTCTACTCAACTTCCTTTTTTCTTTAATTTCCAAATAGATCGTTAAGGTACAGTGGTTTCTGGATTGAACTTCCATTTTTAATTTTCTGCAACTTTCATTTTTATTTTTATTCAACTTCCACTGTTATTCAATTTACTTTTCTATTAAACTTCCATTTTTATTTAATTTACAAACAGATCGTTAAGGTATAGTGGTTTCTTGAATGAACTTCCATTTTTAATTTTCTGCAACTTCTATTTTTTTTATTTGACTTCCATCTTTATTCATGTCATTTTTCTATTCAGCGTCCTCTTTTATTTAATCTCCAAATAGATCGTTAAGGTATAGTGGTTTCTTGAATGAACTTCCATTTTTAATTTTCTACAACTTCCATTTTTATTTTTATTTGATTTCCATTTTTATTCAAGTCATTTTTCTATTCAACTACCTTTTTTATTTAATTTCCAAATAGATCGTTAAGGTATAGTGGTTTCTGGATTGAACTTCCATTTTTAATTTTATGCAACTTTCATTTTTATTTTTATTCAGCTTCCATTTTTTTTCAATTTACTTTTCTATTAAACTTCATTTTTTATTTAATTTCCAAATAGATCGTTAAGGTATAGTGGTTTCTTGAATGAACTTCCATTTTTAATTTTCTGCAACTTCCATTTTTATTTTTATTCGACTTCCATTTTTATTCAATTTACTTTTTTATTCAACTTCCATTTTTATTTAATTTCCAAATAGAATGTTAAGGTATAGTGGTTTCTGGATTGAACTTCCATTTTTAATTTTATGCAACTTTCATATTTGTTTTTATTCAACTTCCATTTTTATTCAATTTACTTTTCTATTAAACTTCCTCTTTTATTTAATTTCCAAATAGATCGTTAAGGTATAGTGGTTTCTTGAATGAACTTGCATTTTTAATTTTCTGCAACTTCCATTTTTATTTTTGTTTAACTTCTTTTTTCATTCTAGTTTATTTTCTACTCAACTTCCTTTTTTATTTAATTTCCAAATAGATCGTTAAGGTATAGTGGTTTATGGATTGAACTACCATTGTTAATTTTATGCAACTTTAATTTTTATTTTTATTCAACTGCCATTTTTAATCAATTTACTTTTCTATTAAACTTCCTTTTTTATTTAATTTCCAAATAGATCGTTAAGGTATAGTGGTTTCTTGAATGAACTTCCATTTTTAATTTTCTGCAACTTCCATTTTTATTTTTATTCGACTTCCATTTTTATTCAAGTCATTTTTCTATTCAACTTCCCTTTTTATTTAATTTCCAAATAGATCATTAAGGTATAGTGGTTTTTTGAATGAACTTCCAATTTTAATTTTCTGCAACTTCCATTTTTATTTCTATTCAACTTCCTTTTTTATTTAATTTCTAAATAGATCGTTAAGGTATAGTGGTTTCTGGATTGAACTTTCATGTTTAATTTTACACAACTTTCACTTTTATTTTTATTCAACTTCCATTTTTGTTCAATTTACTTTTCTATTAAACTTCCATTTTTATTTAATTTCCAAATAGATCGTTAAGGTATAGTGGTTTCTTGAATGAACTTCCATTTATAATTTTCTGCAACTTTCATTTTTATTTTTATTCAAGTTATTTTTCCATTCAACTTCCTTTTTTATTTAATTTCCAAATAGATCGTTAAGGTATAGTGGTTTCTTGAATGAACTTCCATTTTTAATTTTCTGCAACTTCCTTTTTTGGGCGGGTTTCTTTTTTACTCAACTTCCTTTTTTATTTAACTTCCAAATAGATCGTTATGGTATAGTGGTTCCTGGATTGAACTTCCATTTTTATTTTTCTTCAACTTCCATTTTTATTCAATTTACATTTCGATTAAACTTACTTTTTTATTTAATTTCCAAATAGATCGTTAAGGTATAGTGGTTTCTCGAATGAACTTTCGTTTTTAATTTTCTGCAACTTCCATTTTTATTTTTATTTAATTTCCTTTTTTATTCAAGTTTCTTTTCTACTCAACTTCCTTTTTTATTTAATTTCCAAATAGATCGTTAAGGTATAGTGGTTTCTGGGTTGAACTTCCATTTTTAATTTTCTGCGACTTTCATTTTTATTTTTATTCAACTTCTACTTTTATTCAATTTTATAGCGATCCCGGTTTTCCCTTTCGTGCTTAACTGTGATTCGGATTCGGTTTTGTGAGGATGCTGTTGTCTTATCCTCTTTCTATCCCTTTCTCTTTGTGTTCGAGTTTTGGGTTGTGTGGGGCAAGTTGGGAATAAGTTGGTTGTGTTTTAAAACGTAAAATCTTTGCCCAGTTTTTGGTCTCTCCGCTCGAGCGACGCTTTTGACGCTCGAGCGGGACTCTGTTGGTGCTTGTCCGCTCGAGCGGGGGTGTTGGCGCTCGAGCGGGGAAATCACTCGTCCAGTATTTCGTCTGCAGTGGTAGACGCTCGAGCGGGGGATTGGCCGCTCGAGCGGGAGTTTGTGTCTGACGCTCGAGCGGGGAGTTTGGCGCTCGAGCGGGCATCAGGTCTGTAAAAGTTCTGGGAGCGTGCATCCGCCGCTCGAGCGGGGAATTGGGCGCTCGAGCGGGGATCTGTGAGTGACGCTCGAGCGGGGAGTTCGACGCTCGAGCGTGGCGACTTTTATATAAAGTCGAGATCCGACTTTTTGTCCACTTTTTCAACATCCTTTCTCTATCTTACTTTTCAAAAAGGCTATTTGAGAGCTCCTCTCACTAAAACCCTAACTTCTCTCTTAGGATTGATCTAGTAGGGGTTGTTTTCTCACCTTGGGCCTTTACAAAAGTTGTGTTGATCGTCGAGGGCTATCTTCTAATCTGAAAATTTCGAGTTTTGGAGCACGTTGGGTTTCGTCATCTTCTTTCCTTGAGCTCCGAATTTGAGGTAGGGATATCCTACTCCTCTCTATGAGTTTTGTCTTTAAATTTTAGTATTTTGAGATGTTGGGTTGGTTTGGTAATTTCGTGAAAGTTTGGGCCTTTGTGTAATTTTACAAAAGTTGGGGTTTTAAATATATAAACCTATATGCATGTTAGGCATAGAGAAATGAGATTAATGTTGGGACATTGATGGAAATGGAACCTTAGGGTTGTTTTGTGAATTATGGCTATTTGCCCTAAGTGGTTAAATTAATTAATGTATATAATTAATTAGAGAAAATAAGGAATTGAACTGAGAATGTTGAAATTGGGAATGTATGGGACTAAAGGGTGTGGTTGAGTCATTTATTGCTCACCTAGTTGAAATATTGATATACTATCCATTTGTGCATTTATTTCCTGTTTAGAAATAATGGCTTGGGACTACCGGTGGAGGGTAGTGTTGATTGTTGTAGACAATGCATGATGATTAGGCAAACTAAAACTAATCAATTGGATGTGTCATAGAGTATGACAGTTGATAGAATACATTAACTTTATGTATTGATTGATCGGGTATATGATCAATATGTTTATATGCATTATGTGTAGATGGTTGATAGAATACATTAACTTTATGTATAGATTGATTGCGTGTATGATTCTGTGTTTATATGCATTGCTTGTGTATGGGAGGAGATGGGGGATGTACCTCTAAACCAGTTAATAGTTAAGGGAAGATGGGGGATGGACCCAGGGTTGCAGCTCATATGCTCTCCCATTGGAATGATGACACAGCTCATATGCTTGTCTATTGAAATGTTGATATAGCTCATATGCTTATCTGTTGAAGTATTGATGTAGCTCATATGCTTATCTGTGGTAGTAGTGATATAGCTCATATGCTTGTCTATTGAAGTGTTGATATAGCTCATATGCTTATCTGTTGAAGTATTGATATAGCTCATATGCTTATCTGTGGTAGTAGTGATATAGCTCATATGCTTGTCTATTGGGAAGTTTGTTTAATTTGATATAGCACTAAAATGTATATCATCATCGTTTGTGAATCATGGAAGTGGTTTATGTGTTTTTGATACAACACCAAAATGTGTATCCACCTTAAATTTTTCGAAAGTGTTCTAGTGGTGAATTATAATCACATCAAAGGTTTTGGCCAGAGTATTGAGCCTTGTTTTCAAACTCAATGTTGAATAAGAAATGGAAAGTGAATTGTAATTTAGACTTGATTCTCATGGAGTTGTAATAAGATGTAAATGGAAGTGTAAGTATCGACCATCTATCAGTTGCTAATCTTTTAGGCATTATTTATGGTTGGTTTAGTATATCTCTGCTGGGCTGTGGCTCACCCTATATGGGAACATCATTTTCAGGTACAGGTCGCATGCCACCTCTGAGGACGTAGCTTAGAAGGCTAGGGGCAGACATACTTTTATTGCCTTATTTTCCTTTGATGTATTACATGTAAAATCAATCCAAGGGCTTAATGTGTAACCGAGTCAAAACTCTCTTTGTAACCAAGTGTTAACTTGGAAATCTGTAAGCCCGTAGGGCATTTGCCTTTATTGTTAATGTAATAACCCACATTCATGTCTTAGTCATGTTCATGTACATTTGCATGATTTTGTCTTGTTAAGCTTGCATTTGTAGACTTGGACTTGTTTTGCCTAGGTAAAGGTTCTTGTCTTGTCTTGATGCTATCATGTTTTCCCTAAGTGTTGTATGCATGCTTTGTTCCTTCTTTGCCATGTTAAGCCTAGGTCATGTCAAGCCTAGGTCATGCCAAGCCTAGGTCATGCCAAGCCTAGGTCATGTTAAGCCTAGGTCATGTTAAGCCTAGGTCATGCCAAGCCTAGGTCATGTTAAGCCGAGGTCATCTTAAGCCTAGGTCACACCTTTGAACCTCTTACACCTTGGACCATCTTGGAACCGCTTTTGTGACCTCCACCATCACCTAGGCATATTGGCCGAGATGTTATCACCTAGGCATCCGAGATCCTTAATCCTTGCACCTAGTGATCTTGTTCTGGGACTGGAATGACCTAGACCGAGGTGTGGCACATCTAGGCCGAGGTGTGGCACAGCTTAGTCAAGTGTTGTCCTTCCTAGCCGAGGTCATTGTCACCTTAGTTGCCGAAGTCTTTTGTTAGCCGACGTCACCCCTTGCCGGAGTGCCACTCCGCGTAGCTTGTTAGATATGCCTTGTTGTTAGCCGATGTCATAGCCTGTCAGAGAGCCCATACCACTTTGCTTGTTGAACACCCTTCCACCATGCTTTGTCTGGTCTGTCAGTCACCTTTTCAGGTAGAACCCAATCAGTCGCCGCCAAGTGTCTCAGCAGAAGGTTAACCCCAGAACCGGGTATAGAAAACTATCATTTGGTGTCATAAACTTGCCTTGTAGAGAGAGAGAAGCTCTAGAAGAGGGAGAAGAGTTCTTGAGAGAGAAGTAGATCTTCAAGCTTGATTCCTAGAGATCGAACCGTTAGATCCGTGTTCTAAGGTTAGATTCTTGATCCGCTCATGATGTTCTTTATGTTTATGTTATTGCATTGCATGATTGAAAATGATTTGTAAGCCATGCATCGTTTTGAAGCTCGATTCTAGAAAGAGAAAATGACATTCATGTGTTCTTCAAGAAAGTCTTGTTTTGATCCGAAAGCTTTTCGCCTAGACTCAAGTTTTGTGTTTGTTCTTGCATGATTTTCAACTACGAGTACCCAGGTCCATGTTTTCAAACTCATAGCACGAAAATCCCAGATTTGTGATGGCAGATTATGATCAAACATTCGTATTTTTCATGTTTTCACACTCATGTTCTTCATGTTTATCAGCAGAGGGAAACCCAGAGTTTCCCGACCTCTTTTCCTTGCATGTGGCCCTCGGGAACACACCTCGGCAAGGAGGTGTGGAACCTCGGCCTAGACCTGGTTGGTGCCCAGCATGTTTTCCGAAAACATTTGTGTACATGAGAGACTTGTTTGAAAGCGCATTCAATAGACTTTGCCATGTGTTGTAGGACTTGGGCTTGTCTCGACCCCGACGTGTGAAGAAACGATGTGAGTGGTATTTCTAATAAAGCTATGTTATAACGTTTTGTTAAAGCTTTGCTTTGCTTGTTTTGAAAAGTATTTGATCAAGCATGAATGATTATCCCTATTTTGTATATCAAGTATTACTTTGTTTTGATGACATTCTTGGAAAGTCCTCCCATGCTAGGGGACTCTAAGCCCATGTAGCACCATGTTTGAGAGATCTCTGTCGTCGACGGTCTATGAACGGATGGCCCCACTGACGGTCTATGAACGGGTGGATTTGTCTAATCGATTCCGGGTCGATTATTCCCTTGTTTTGTCCGAAATGTCATCACAAGTATTATGTAGATGTTATTAACATCCCAAGCAAGATTTGAAAGACCAAGATTTGATTGATGAACTTGATTTCCCTCTTGATTGTAAAGTATGCTATGTATTGTTTTGAAAGAAATCTTGGATATCAATCATGCAAAACCTTTATTTCTAATATCATTCACTGAGTATCCAAGCTCACCCTCTCTATATATATGTAGGTGATGAACAAGAAGGCATTGAGGCCTAGACGTGATTACCGATGTGTTTTGGGCGTATAGCCGACATGTTTTGGGTTTGCGTTTTGCATCGTCTTGAAGATTATGCTTCTCGGCTTATGTTTCTTTGTTTGTTTTGGCATATGTCGGCTTGAGAAGCCTTTTGGTCAGGATGTGTTCGTATCTCATTCTTGCTGTATCTAAATTGTAAGACTTGTAAAGATGTTTGATGTATGACATTCCATTGGACTTATGCACGGCTCTCATGGACTATTTAGATTTTGTATATGTATATATATTGCTTCCGCACTTGTAAGCCCCATATTTTATACTCTGATTGTGTGTGATTTTTGTAAGACGGCCTTCGGTAACCTCGGGTTACTGGCCATCACGGCACCAAACTACTAGGGGCGGTTTGGGGGCGTGACAGTTAACGTGTAATACTTGTGTAATGAAGTACTTTGATAAATTGAGGAAATGTGGATCTTTTATATATAAATGTATGCTTATATTGATGGGTTTAATGTTACTATTTTTAGGGCGTTACAAATTTACTTTTCTATTAAACTTCCATTTTTATTTAATTTACAAACTGATCGTTAAGGTATAGTGGTTTTTTGAATGAACTTCCATTTTTAATTTTCTGCAACTTCCATTTTTTTTTATTCGACTTACATCTTTATTCAAGTCATTTTTCTATTCAACGTCCTTTTTTATTTAATTTCCAAATAGATCGTTAAGGTTTAGTGGTTTCTTGAATGAACTTCTATTTTTAATTTTCTGCAACTTCCATTTTTATTTTTATTTGATTTCCATTTTTATTCAAGTCATTTTTCTATTCAACTACCTTTTTTATTTAATTTCCAAATAGATCGTTAAGGTATAGTGGTTTCTGGATTGAACTTTCATTTTTAATTTTATGCAACTTTCATTTTTATTTTTATTCAGCTTCCATTTTTATTCAATTTACTTTTCTATTAAATTTCCTTTCTTATTTAATTTCCAAATAGATCGTTAAGATATAGTGGTTTCTTGAATGAACTTCCATTTTTAATTTTCTGCAACTTCCATTTTTATTTTTATTCGACTTCCATTTTTATTCAATTTACTTTTCTATTCAACTTCCTTTTTTATTTAATTTCCAAATAGATCGTTAAGGTATAGTGGTTTTTGATTGAACTTCCATTTTTAAATTTCTGCAACTTCCATTTTTATTTTTATTCAACTTCTATTTTTATTCAATTTACTTTTCTATTAAACTTCCTTTTTTATTTAATTTACAAATAGATCGTTAAGGTATAGTGGTTTCTTGAATGAACTTCCATTTTTAATTTTCTGCAACTTTCATTTTTATTTTTATTTAACTTCCTTTTTCATTCTAGTTTCTTTTCTACTCAACTTCCTTTTCTATTTAATTTCCAAATAGATCGTTAAGGTATAGTGGTTTATGGATTGAACTTCCATTTTTAATTTTATACAACTTTAATTTTTATTTTTATTTAACTTCCATTTTTATTCAATTTACTTTTGTATTAAACTTCATTTTTTATTTAATTTCCAAATAGATCGTTAAGGTATAGTGGTTTCTTGAATGAACTTCCATTTTTAATTTTCTGCAACTTACATTTTTATTTTCATTTAACAGCCTTTTTCATTCTTGTTTCTTTTCTACCCAACTTGCTTTTTTATTTAATTTCCAAATAGATCGTTAAGGTATAGTGGTTTGTGGATTGAACTTCCATTTTTAATTTTATGCAACTTTAATTTTTATTTTTATTCAACTTCCATTTTTATTCAATTTACTTTTCTATTAATCTTCCTTTTTTATTTAATTTCCAAATAGATTGTTAAGGTATAGTGGTTTCCTGAATGAACTTCCATTTTTAATTTTCTGCAACTTCTATTTTTATTTTTATTTGACTTCCATTTTTATTCAAGTTATTTTTCTATTCAACTTCCTTTTTTATTTCATTTCCAAATAGATCGTTAAGGTATAGTGGTTTCTTGAATGAACTTCCAATTTTAATTTTCTGCAACTTCCATTTTTATTTCTATTCAAATTCTTTTTTTATTCAAGTTTCTTTTCTATTCAACTTCCTTTTTTATTTAATTTCTAAATAGATCGTTAAGGTATAGTGGTTTCTGGATTGAACTTCCATTTTTATTTTTATTCAACTTCCATTTTTATTTAATTTACTTCTCTATTAAACTTACTTTTTTATTTGATTTCCAAATAGATCGTTAAGGTATAGTGGTTTCTTGAATGAACTTCCATTTTTAGTTTTCTGCAACTTCAATTTTTATTTTTATTTAACTTCCTTTTTTATTCTAGTTTCTTTTCTACTCAACTTCCTTTTTTATTTAATTTCCAAATTGATCGTTAAGGTATAGTGGTTTCTGGATTGAACTTCCATTTTTAATTTTCTGCAACTTCCATTTTTATTTTTATTCAGCTTCCATTTTTACTCAATTTACTTTTCTATTAAACTTCCTCTTTTATTTAATTTCCAAATAGATCGTTAAGGTATAGTGGTTTCTTGAATGAACTTCCATTTTTAATTTTCTGCGACTTCCATTTTTATTTTTATTCGACTTCCATTTTTATTCAATTTACTTTCTATTACACTTCCTTTTTTATTTAATTTCCAAATAGATCGTTAAGGTACAGTGGTTTCTTGAATGAACTTCCATTTTTAATTTTCAGCAACTTCCATTTTTATTTTTATTTGACTTCCATTTTTATTCAAGTCATTTTTCTATTCAACTTCCTTTTTTATTTAATTTCCAAATAGATCGTTAAGGTATAGTGGTTTCTGGATTGAACTTCCATTTTTAATTTTATGCAACTTTCATTTTTATTTTTATTCAGCTTCCATTTTTTTCAATTTACTTTCCTATTAAACTTCCTTTTTTATTTAATTTCCAAATAGATCGTTAAGGTATAGTGGTTTCTTGAATGAACTTCCATTTTAAATTTTCTGCATCTTCCATTTTTATTTTTATTCGACTTTCATTTTTATTCAATTTACTTTTCTATTCAACTTCTTTTTTTATTTAATTTCCAAATAGATCGTTAAGGTATAGTGGTTTCTTTATTGAACTTCCATTTTTAATTTTATGCAACTTTCATTTTTATTTTTATTCAACTTCCATTTTTATCCAATTTACTTTTCTATTAAACTTCCTTTTTTATTTAATTTCCAAATAGATCGTTAAGGTATAGTGGTTTCTTGAATGAACTTCCATTTTTAATTTTCTGCAACTTCCATTTTTATTTTTAATTAACTTCCTTTTTCATTCTAGTTTCTTTTCTACTCAACTTCCTTTTTTATTTAATTTCCAAATAGATCGTTAAGGTATAGTGGTTTATGGATTAAACTTCCATTTTTAATTTTATGCAACTTTAATTTTTATTTTTATTCAACTTTCATTTTTATTCAATTTACTTTTCTATTAAACTTCCATTTTTATTTAATTTCCAAATAGATCGTTAAGGTATAGTGGTTTCTTGAATGAACTTCCATTTTTAATTTTCTGCAACTTTCATTTTTATTTTTATTTAACTTCCTTTTTCATTCTAGTTTCTTTTCTACTCAACTTCCTTTTTTATTTATGAAAAAAACTAGAAATCCCCTAGATGTTGATTTGTGATTATGTATCAATTTTAAGCTGAATATAACAATCCCAATCAAACAATCAAGACAAAGAGACACAACCATTTAACGTGGAAAAAACCACAATTGGACACCTCCAACTGTGATCAAAAAACCACGGGCAACAGCCACAAAACAATCCACTAAGAAGATTTAAAGGAATTACACAGGTATACTCTCAATTACCTAGCGAATCCACGCCTAATTGAACCAACCTCTATTTGTCTCTTCCAACCCCGTCTTCACCTCGGAATTGTCTTTACGATTAGCCACCCCGGAATCCACCAAAGCTTTAGGCTCGAATTCTTCAGAATCCACCGAAGAACAACTCTCTCTTTTGTAGAACAAAACACAACCTTTGATGTACTCTCTTTAAACCATGAGTTGAATACTCAATAAAACATCAAAGAAAACTAACAAAATATCCCCAGATATAATCCTTAAGAACCAAAAAGAAGATCTGGAGGAGTTCAATCAATACCTTAGTTTTGGGAGAAAACCAAGTTTTTATAGAGAACCAAAAGTAATCCTAGATTGGGAAGAAAACAAACTCCTTGAGAAATCCGGATTCTGAGGCTTGCTCGAGCGACGATTTGCTAGCTCGAGCGAGGAGTGTATTTTTCATGATTTCTACTAGTGCCTTGGCTCGAGCGACGGATCCTTGGCTCGAGCGAGGAATACACTCTTTCAGGTTTTTGTATGGATGCAATCCTTGGTTCGAGCACGCATTCTTTGGCTCGAGCGAGCAAGCCTTCGCTCGAGCGAGAACTCGTTGGCTCGAGCGAGCAACAACGGACATGCAATTTTGAATGCAATTTTGCATTTTGCTTCCATTTCTATTTAATTTCCAAATAGATCGTTAAGGTATAGTGGTTTCTTGAATGAACTTCCATTTTTATTTTTATTCAACTTTCATTTTTATTTAAGTGATTTTTCTATTCAACTTCCTCTTTTATTTAATTTCCAAATAGATCGTTAAGGTATAGTGGTTTCTTGAATGAACTTCCATTTTTAATTTTCTGCAACTTCTATTTTTATTTTTATTTAACTTCCTTTTTTCATCAGGTTTCTTTTCTACTCAACTTCCTTTTTTATTTAGTTTCCAAATAGATCGTTATGGTGTAGTGGTTTCTGGATTGAACTTCCATTTTTATTTTTATTCAACTTGTCACGACCCGAAATCGCCCCTAGTAGTTTGGTGCCGTGATGGCCAGTAATCCGAGATTACCAAAGGCCAACTTACAAAATTCACACACAATCAGAGTACAATTATATGGGACTGACAAGTACGAAAGCGATTTATACAAACAGATTAGTCCATAAGAGTTGTGCATAAGTCAAATGAGATAGTAATCATCTAGAGATGGGTTACAACTCAAATACAAACGAAACAAAGTACAAATTACATCTTTCATATTAAGAAAAGGGCTTCACAAGCCGATATGAACAAAATACATGAAATAGAGCTAGTAGCAAAATCTTCAAAATTGCCGACATCCTCACTGCCGACATAACATGTATACAAAACACGCATCTTGATCAAAAGGCTTCTCAAACCGACGTATGCAACATGCAAGTATTACAAATCGAGAAGCATAATTTTCAAGACTGCCGACGTAATTACAGGTTAGGCCGACATAATCAAAATCCAAAATAAGCTCCAGAATCACATCTAGGCGTCACTGCCTTCGTGCTCATCACCTACATATATATAGAGAGGGTGAGCTTGGATACTCAGTGAATGGTATAAATAATAAAGGGGTTTGCATAAATAATAGCCGAAGTCCTTTCAAAACAATACAAGACAAAACTTTATATAAAACAAGGAATGGACCTCGTCCATCTAACAGATTTTCAAAGCTTCAAGGGACACTTACTAGCATCACATATTACAAATAATAACATTCTGGTAAACGTATCCACGCGGTAAACCATCCGTGGCAAAACAAGACGAGGCAAGAGAGGCATCTCAAACAAGGGTGCTACAAAAGTTTAGAGTCCTCTAGCACAAGGGACTTTCTAGGCAAGATGTGCTGCGAAAGTTTAGAGTCCTCCAGCACGAGGGACCTATGTTACAAAGGCCCGTAGCCCTTTAACACTAGAGTACGAATCAAGGTTACAAAGGCCCATAGCCCTTTAACACTAGAGTACAAATCAAGGGTGCTGCGAAAGTTTAGAGTCCTCCAGCACAAGGGACTTTCAAGACAAGATATGATGCGAAAGTTTAGAGTCCTCCAGCATGAGGGACTTTCAAACGAGAGGTGCTGCGAAAGTTTAGAGTCCTCCAGCACAAGGGACTTTCAAACAAAAAGATCATTCAAGCAAGTATGATACGAGATACAAAACTAAGGACAATCATTCAAGCAAAACAAGACAAGATTTGCAAATGCACATATTAACACAAGATCATCCACAAATGTATGCAAGTATGACTAAGTCAAAATGAGGGTTGTTACATCCTACCCCCCTTAAAGAAGTTTGGTCCCCAAACTTGAGTTACCTTGTTCCAAAAACAATTCTGGATGTCGGATTTTCATTTCCTCTTCCATTTCCATTGTAGCATCCTCCCCGTAATGCTCATTCCATTCAACTTTCACCATTGGTATCGACTTGTTTCTCAACTGCCTCACCTGCCTATCGACAATCCGTATCGGCTTCTCTTCGTAGCCTAAATCTTCATTAATTACAATTCTGAAATAGTCGATCACATGTAGCGGATCTCGAATATATTTCCTCAACATCGAAACATGAAATACATTATGGACTTGGCTCCATCCTAGCGGCAAAGTAAGTCTGTAGGCAGCGAGGTTAATCTTCTCAAGGATTTCAAAAGGCCCGATGTAACGGGGTGCTAACTTACCCTTCTTCCCAAATCTTGTAACTCCTTTCGTCGGCGAAATTCTTAGGAACACGTTGTCCCCGACTTCAAATTCTAACTCTCTTCTTCTCTGGTCGGCATAACTCTTCTGTCGACTCTGTGCGGTTTTGATTCTTTGCTGAATAAACTTAATCTTCTCGGTTGTTACTTGAATTAACTCCGGACCAAGCAGAGCTTTGTCTCCCACCTCGGTCCAACATATCGGTGACCTGCACTTTCTGCCATACAGTGCCTCATACGGCGCCATGCCAATGATAGCTTGGTAACTGTTGTTGTAGGTAAATTCCACCAAAGGCAAATGTACTCCCCAACTTCCTTGGAGGTCCAATACACATAGTCTAAGCATAACTTCAAGTGTCTGAATCGTCCTCTCTGTTTGCCCATCAGTCTGGGGATGAAAAGCTGTGCTAAACCTCAACTCGGCTCCGAAAGATCTTTGTAGGCTTTGCCAAAATCTGGAAACCAACTTCGGATCTCGGTCTGACACAATTGACATCGGCACTCCATGAAGTCTAACAATCTCATTCACATACAACAAAGCAAGTTTATCGGCATTGAAGGTGGTCTTAACAGGCAAGAAGTGCGCTAACTTAGTTAGTCTATCCACAATAACCCAAATCGAATCCATACCCTTTTGTGTCTTCGGTAAACCAACCACGAAGTCCATGGAGATGTGCTCCCACTTCCACTCAAGAATTGGCAAAGGTTGAAGAAGTCCTGCTGGCCTTTGATGTTCCGCTTTTACTTGCTGACAATACAGACACTGGGACACGAACTCGGCTATCTCTCCTTTCATATTTGGCCACCAAAACATCTGCTTCACATCCTGATACATCTTGGTGTTCCCGGGGTGAACAGCAAACTTGGAACCATGAGCCTCCTGCAAAATTTTCCTTTTCAACTCTGGGACGTCGGCCACACACAACCTTCCTTCAAACTTGAGTATTTGATTTCTAAGGCGGATCTCGGCTTTGTGACAATCTCATCGGCTACCTTCTTGAAGAATTCATCCTCCATTTGCCTTGTCTTTACCTCCTCAACAATAGTCGGCTCCACTGAGATCGCAGTTAGGCATGCCAAATTTCCAACCACCTTCCTGCTCAGAGCGTCGGCTACGGTGTTAGCTTTTCCTGGGTGATATTGAATCCGCATGTCGTAATCTTTCAACAACTCAAGCCATCTTCTCTGCCTCATATTCAATTCTTTCTGAGTGAACAAGTACTTTAAACTTTTATGATCTGTAAAAATCTGACAAGAAGCTCCATACAAGTAGTGGCGCCAAATCTTCAAAGCAAATACCATGGCTGCTAACTCTAGATCATGGGTGGGGTAGTTCTTTTCATGTGGTTTTAACTGGCGGGAGGCATATGCTATAACCCTACCTTTTTGCATTAATACACAACCCAGACCCTTATGCGAAGCATCACTGTAGACATGGAACTCTTCATTACCTGATGGTAGTACAAGAATTGGTGCTGCGACTAACCTCGTCTTCAACTCCTGGAAGGCTGCTTCTCTATCCGTAGTCCATTCGTATGCCACTCCCTTCTTAGTTAGTTGTGTCAACGAAATTGCAATCCTTGAGAAATCCTTTATGAATTTTCTGTAATAACCAACCAATCCCAGAAAACTACGAACCTCGGATACATTAGTCGGCCTCGGCCAATTCACCACTGCTTCAATTTTACTAAGATCGACCGAAATACCCTCTTCATCAATTACATGACCCAAAAATGAAACAGTGGAAAGCCAAAACTCACACTTGTTAAATTTAGCATACAATATCCGATCCCTCAAAGTCTGTAAGGTAAGTCTCAAATGCTCCTCGTGTTTGGCTTTACTCTTAGAGTAGATCAATATGTCATCGATGAAGACAACCACAAACTCATCTAGATATGGCTTAAAGACTCTGTTCATCAAATCCATAAAGGCTGCAGGGGCATTGGTCACTCCAAAAGGCATCACTAAAAACTCGTAGTGGCCATACCTCGTCTGAAAAGCGGTCTTCTCGACATCCTCGGCTTTAACCTTAAGCTGATGATAACCCGACCTAAGGTCAATTTTGGAAAAGACTCGTGCTCCTTGCAACTGGTCAAACAAATCGTCTATCCTCGGCAACGGGTACTTATTCTTAATGGTTACCTTGTTCAGTTCCCGGTAATCAATACAAAGACGAAGTGTGCCATCCTTCTTCTTAACAAACAAGACGGGTGCTCCCCAGGGTGAAGTGCTCGGCCTAATAAAACCCTTACCTAGCAATTCTTGTAGTTGAAGTTTCAATTCCTTAAGCTCGGCGGGGCCCATCCTATAGGGTGTTTTAGAGATAGGCTGGGTTTCCGGCATGATGTCAACCGTAAACTCTACCTCTCTATCAACTAAGTGACCAGGAAAATCATTTGGAAAGACGTCGGGAAATTTACTAACCACTGGGACGTCGGCTAGCTCAACGCTTCCATTCAAATTACTTAATATGCTACACAGATAACCTTGACACCCCTTTTGGATCAATCTATAGGCTTTCATGGACGAAATTAAGTAAGGTGGGGATACTACCCCTTTTCCCTGAAACGTGACCTCGGCTAGGTTTGGGGGTTTTAACGTAACACTCTTAGAAACACAATTTATGGACACGTGATTTGCCACTAACCAATCCATCCCTAATATAACATCAAAATGAGTCATGTCCAATGGCATTAAGTCAGCTAACAGTTCAACATTCCCAATCATAACAACACATGCTCGATAGATGGATGTAACGTTCATAGATCTCCCAGATGAAGTAGACACAGATAATACAAAATCAAGGGGTTCTACTTTCCTATTAATCTTCTCGGCAAACTTAGCAGAAATGAATGAATGCGTAGAACCCGAATCAATCAATACATATGCATTTTGAGAACAAATTGAAAGTGTACCTGACACCACTGCCTCAGCATTTTGAGTGTCCCCTGGTACTAGTGCAAAAACTCTGCCTTGTCTCACCGGTCCTTTCCCAGCGTTACCTTTCTGCACGGAGCCCAAAGTATTCTCATCTTTCTTAGTTTCCCCAGCCTTCGTTTTTGGACAGTCCCTCACAAAGTGACCTACTTCACCACATTCGTAACAACCCCCAGACGCCCGACGACAGACCCCGAAATGTGGCTTCCCACAACTGGAACATATCGGCTTAGTACCACTCTCTTGCCTTGGGTTGCTTGAACTGCCAACGTTCGCTTTCTTCTTGGTACCAAACTGTGCTCGGCGGTTGTCATAACTCTGCCTCTTCCTCTGGCTCTCTCCCGAACCCTGGTATCTGTTCAAGTTAGCTTCAGCCAGAATAGCTTTGTCCAACACTCCGGCATAAGTTGGCATGTTGAGCATGTTAACTCGGTCTTGTATCGGTCCACAGAGCCCACTTTCGAACTTCCTAGCCTTCATATATTCATCATTGACCATGTGAGGTGAATACCTTGCCAATTCGGTAAAGGCATGGTCATATTCAGCTACGGTTCTACTGCCTTGCGTCAAGGTCTGAAACTCGGTAGCCTTGCGATTCCGAACACTTAAGGGAAAATGTTTGGTGTAGAACAATTCTAAAAATCGGGTCTAGGTCAAGTCTGGATTGCTTTCTCGAACCATCATCCACCATCTGCGGGCGTCGTCATCTAGTATAAAAGCTGCTAATGTCACCTTCTGGGTGTCGGTGTTGGGAAAGATCTCGAATAGCTTTTCCATTTCCAAGACCTAGGCTTCGGCTTTCATCGGCTCAATGCCTCCTTGAAATCTCGGCGGTTTCATTTTCTTAAACTCTCTAATCAAAGCTATTGTGCCGTCCCCATATAAAGCTGGCTGTGGGGGCACTTGCGTTGCTAGAGGGGGTGGGGGTGGAACTACATTCCGGCTGTTTGTCTGCTCGGCCTGAGTCGATGTAGCACTAGCGTACTGTTGTCTTGTCTGCCTTAACTCGCGGGCCAAACCTTCAACTAGCCTCTCCAGTCTGTCTATTCTGTCCTCCGACTGATCTCGGCCAACTGGAGGTCTACCTCTCCTCATGATGCTATGAGTATGCAAAAATGTGGCTTTAAAACAAAATGAGCAAATAATCACGTAGGCAAGTAACAGTTAAGCATGCCGAGACAATGTACAACTCGTTCACATAGCAAGCAATATGATGCAATTCTAACTTCCTTCTAAGGGGAAATCCTATGCTCTTTAGGACTCAAAGTGTGTGAATAACGTATACTAAGGAACTTGTGCTCTGATACCATTCTGTCACAACCCCAAACCGCCCCTAGTAGTTTGGTGCCGTGATGGCCAGTAATCCGAGATTACCGAAGGCCAACTTACAAAATTCACACACAATCAGAGTACAATTATATGGGGCTAACAAGTACGGAAGCGATTTATACAAACAGATTAGTCCATAAGAGCTGTGCATAAGTCAAATGAGATAGTAATCATCTGGAGATGGATTACAACTCAATTACAAACGAAACAAAGTACAAATTACATCTTTCATATTAACAAAAGGGCTTCACAAGCCGATATGAACAAAATATATGAAATACAGCTAGAAGCAAAATCTTCAAAATTGCCGACATCCTCACTGCCGACATAACATGTATACAAAACACGCATCTTGATCAAAAGGCTTCTCAAGCCGACGTATGCAACATGCAAGTATTACAAATCGAGAAGCATAATTTTCAAGACTGCCGACGTAATTACAGGTTAGGTCGACATAATCAAAATCCAAAATAAGCTCCAGAATCACATCTAGGCGTCACTGCCTTCTTGCTCATCACCTACATATATATAAAGAGGGTGAGCTTGGATACTCAGTGAATGGTATAAATAATAAAGGGGTTTGCATGAATAATAGCCGAAGTCCTTTCAAAACAATACAAGACAAAACTTTATATAAAACAAGGAATGGACCTTGTCCATCTAACAGATTTTCAAAGCTTCAAGGGACACTTACTAGCATCACATATTACAAATAATAACATTCCGGTAAACGTATCCACGCGGTAAACCGTCCGTGGCAAAACAAGACGAGGCAAGAGAGGCATCTCAAACAAGGGTGCTACAAAAGTTTAGAGTCCTCTAGCACAAGGGACTTTCAAGGCAAGATGTGCTGTGAAAGTTTAGAGTCCTCCAGCACGAGAGACCTATGTTACAAAGGCCCGTAGCCCTTTAACACTAGAGTACAAATCAAGGGTGCTGTGAAAGTTTAGAGTCCTCCAGCACAAGGGACTTTCAAGACAAGATATGCTGCGAAAGTTTAGAGTCCTCCAGCACGAAGGACTTTCAAGACAAGATGTGCTACGAAAGTTTAGAGTCCTCCAGCACGAGGGACTTTCAAGACAAGATGTGCTGCGAAAGTTTAGAGTCCTCCAGCACGAGGGACTTTCAAACGAGAGGTGCTGCGAAAGTTTAGAGTCCTCCAGCACAAGGGACTTTCAAACGAGAAGATCATTCAAGCAAGTATGATACGAGATACAAAACTAAGGACAATCATTCATGCTTAACAAATACTTGCAAAACAAAGCAGAGCAAAGTCTTTATCAAAACGTATAACACATTTTTATAAAAAATACCACTCACCTAGTTCTTCAAATGTCGGGGTCAAGGCAAGTCCAAGTCCTACAACACATGGCAAAGTCTATTGAATGCACTACTCAAAACAAGTCTAGCTTACATGCAAATGACCTCGGCATTCTTCAAAAACTAAGTCAATCAAATTGAAACACAGTTTCTTATCCTCGGAAAAACACGCTGGGCAACTACCAGGTCTAGGCCGAGGTCCAACACCTCCTTGCCGAGGTGTAGCCTCGATGGCCACATTCAAAAGCAAAGTCGGGAAAAATCTAGGTTTCCCTCTTGATAAACATGAAGAACATGAGCATGAAGAACTTGAAGAACATGAACATGAGGAAAATGAATGTAAAGATCGAAACTTGTTATTACAACAGCTGAGACTTCATGCTATGAATTCAAAAACATGGACCTGGGTACCCACACTCAAGGATCTTATCAAAACAAACACAAAAACATGAGCTTTAATGCAAACTTTCGGATCAAACGAGGCTTTTCTTCAAAAACAGATGAAAACCGTTTTCTCTTTCTAAAACCAACTTTAAATCGATGAATGGCGTGCGGAACAGGTTTGATCGTGCAATGCAGCTAGATGATCAATAAGAACAACAAGAATAGGTTACGATTCTAACCTCAAAACTCGAATCTAATGGTTCAAGCTCCAATGATCAAGCTTGGAAGTTCACTCTCTCTAGCTTAAACTTCTCCTTCTTCTTCCTTGAGTTTCTCTCTCTAAAAGGTAAGACTTGATACAAAATGATATGTTTCTCACGACAATCACTGACTTAATCCCTATGTTGGGACACGTGGCATCGGCTGATTCGCTCAACTCAAAAAGGTGACTGACTTGACAAGACAAGAACAAGACAAAGTGTACTCAACAAGCTAGGCGGTAAGAACACACTGGCAAGTAACGACATCGGCTAACAACAAGACTCCAGCAATCAAGGGGCAAGGACATCGGCTTGGAAGGACAACACTTGACTAAACTGTGCCACACCTTGGCCTAGATGTGCCACACCTCGGTCTAGGTCATACCATTCCAGGAACAAAATCACTCATGCAAGGATCAAGGATCTAGAACACCTAGATATTAACATCTCGGCCCAGATGATGCACTTCTCGGCCTAGGCGACGTGCACCTCGGCCTAGATGGTGACATCTCGACCAATATGCCAGGGTGAAGATGGATGTCAACCAACGGGGTTCCAAGACAGTTCTAAGTGACAAAGGTTTCGAAGGTGTCTAGGCTTAAGATGACCTCGGCAACACACCAGACAAGAACAAAGCGTGCAAACAATCATTCAAGCAAAACAAGACAAGATTTGCAAATGCACATATTAACACAAGATCATCCACAAATGTATGCAAGTATGACTAAGTCAAAATGAGGGTTGTTACACAACTTCCATTTTTATTCAATTTACTTTTCTATTAAACTTACTATTTTATTTAATTTCCAAATAGATCGTTAAGGTATAGTCGTTTCTTGAATGAACTTCCATTTTTAATTTTCTGCAACTTCCATTTTTATTTTTATTTAACTTCCTTTTTAATTCAAGTTTCTTTTCTACTCAACTTCCTTTTTTTATTTAATTTCCAAATAGATCGTTAAGGTATAGTGGTTTCTGGATTGAACTTCTATTTTTAATTTTCTGCAACTTCCATTTTTATTTTTATTCAACTTCTATTTTTATTCAATTTACAAACAGATCGTTAAGGTATAGTGGTTTCTTGAATGAACTTCCATTTTTAATTTTCTGCAACTTCCATTTTCATTTTCATTCGACTTCCATCTTTATTCAAGTCATTTTTCTATTAAACTTCCTTTTTTATTTAATTTTCAAATAGATCGTTAAGGTATAGTGGTTTCTTGAATGAACTTCCAATTTTAATTTTCAGCAACTTCCATTTTTATTTTTATTTGACTTCCATTTTTATTCAAGTCATTTTTCTATTCAACTTCCTTTTTTATTTAATTTCCAAATAGATCGTTAAGGTATAGTGGTTTCTGGATTGAACTTCTATTTTTAATTTTATGCAACTTTCATTTTTATTTTTATTCAACTTCCATTTTTATTCAATTTACTTTTCTATTAAAATTCCTTTTTTATTTAATTTCCAAATAGATCGTTAAGGTATAGTGGTTTCTTGAATGAACATCCATTTATAATTTTCCGCAACTTCCATTTTTATTTTTATTCGACTTCCATTTTTATTTAAGTCAATTTTCTATTCAACTTCCTTTTTTATTTAATTTCCAAATAGATTGTTAAGGTATAATGGTTTCTTGAATGAACTTCCAATTTTAATTTTCTGCAACTTCCATTTTTATTTCTATTCAACTTCTTTTTTTATTCAAGTTTCTTTTCTATTCAACTTCCTTTTTTATTTAATTTTCAAATAGTTTGTTAAGGTATAATGGTTTCTGGATTGAACTTCCATTTTTAATTTTATGCAACTTTCACTTTTATTTTTATTCAACTTCCATTTTTATTAAATTTACTTTTCTATTAAACTTCCTTTTTTATTTAATTTCCAAATAGATCGTTAAGGTATAAAGGTTTCTTGAATGAACTTCCATTTATAATTTTCTGCAACTTCCATTTTTATTTTTATTCGACTTCCATTTTTATTCAAGTCATTTTTCTATTCAACTTCCTTTTTTATTTAATTTCCAAATAGATCGTTAAGGTATAGAGGTTTCTTGAATGAACTTCCATTTTTAATTTTCTGCAACTTCCACTTTTATTTTTATTTGACTTCCAGTTTTATTCAAATCATTTTTCTATTCAACTTCCTTTTTTATTTAATTTCCAAATAGATCGTTAAGGTATAGTTGTTTCTGGATTGAACTTCCATTTTTAATTTTATGCAACTTTCATTTTTATTTTTATTCAACTTCCATTTTTATTCAATTTACTTTTCTATTAAACTTCCTTTTTTATTTAATTTCCAAATAGATCGTTAAGGTATAGTGGTTTCTTGAATGAACTTCCGTTTTTAATTTTTTGAAACTTCCATTTTTATTTTTATTCGACTTCCATTTTTATTCAATTTACTTTTCTATTCAACTTCCTTTTTTATTTAATTTCCATATAGATCGTTAAGGTATAGTGGTTTCTTGAATGAATTTTCATTTTTAATTTTCTGCCAATTCCATTTTTATTTTTATTTAACTTGCTTTTTCATTCTAGTTTCTTTTCTACTCAACTTCCTTTTTTATTTAATTTCCAAATAGATCGTTAAGGTATAGTGGTTTATGGCTTGAACTTCCATTTTTAATTTTATGCAACTTTAATTTTTTTTTTTATTCAACTTCAATTTTTATTCAATTTACTTTTCTATTAATCTTCCTTTTTTATTTAATTTTCAAATAGATCGTTAAGGTATAGTGGTTTCTTGAGTGAACTTCCATTTTTAATTTTCTACAACTTCCATTTTTATTTTTATTCGACTTCCATTTTTATTCAAATCATTTTTCTATTCAACTTCCTTTTTTATTTAATTTCCAAATAGATCGTTAATATAGCAATCCCGGTTGTCCCTGTACTGTTCTATTGTATTCCGGACTCAGTTTCGTGATGTTGGTGGTGGTATACCTTGTTGTCATCCTTTAATTCCACTTGATTGAGTTTTAGGATGTATTGGGCGGAGTTGTTACAGGTTGGTTAGGCTTTGGTTTCAATTCTTTGTTGCCCAGTTTTTAGGAGGTCCGCTCGAGCGGGTCTTCTTGCGCTCGAGCGGAAATTGCACGCTCCCAGTTTTTCGTGTCCCTGCAAAACTTCTGCAGGTGTGATTTTTACGCTCGAGCGGGTTTATTTACGCTCGAGCGGGTACTTTGGCGCTTGAGCAGGTAGTACCTTTGGGTGTAAGTTCTGGGAGGGGGAAATCTACGCTTGAGCAGACTGGTTTTCGCGCTCGAGCAGATTTACTTTATTCTTGTGTCTTGGCGCTCGAGCGGGCCTTATTGCGCTCGAGCGGACCTAGTTTTTTGTTCTTGACGCTCGAGCGTTGTGTTCTCCGCTCGAGCGGGAATGTCGTATATCAGTTGGCAGCTAGGCATTTTAAAATCACTTTTTACATTCTCTATCTCTCTCTTACTTTCTAAAAAGACTTTTGGAGAGTTCCTTTCTCTAGAAACTCCCTTCTCTCTAGGGTTTGATCTAGTTAGAGTGTTTCCCTTCCCTTCGGCCTTTGTAAGAGTTGGGTTGATCGTCGAGGGCTACGTTTTGATCCGAGTATATTGAGTTTTAGAGCACGTTGAGTTTCTTCACCTACTTTCCTTGAGCTCCAAATTTGAGGTAGGGATTCCTACTCACTCTTATGGGTTTTAACCTAGATTTTGAGCTTATTGTTTAAATGGTTGATTTTGGGACTTAGGGTTTCAAAATGTGTTAAAGAGGGTTTTGTGATTTTGGGCTCATAAATTGTATTTTGGGTTTCAAAAGGGTGTTATTGATGTTGGTTGTTAATATTTAGACCATTGGGTCAATATTGGAAAATGTGGTAGAAAACCCTAATTGGTTGTATAAATTAATTGGTATGATTAATTTGGAAAAATTGTGGTTATATGGAATTGAGTTGAAATAATGAAATTGGTTCATTATATGGTTGAATAGTGAAGTTAGATTTATTAATCGCTCACCTTTGAAAACATTGATATTTTATCTGTTGGAGCTTTTATTATCTGTTTAGAAATAATTGCTTGGGCTACCGGTGGAGGGTAGTTTTGATTGTTGTAGACAATGCATGATGATTAGGCAAACTAAAACTAATCAATTGGATATATCATAGAGTATGACGGTTGATAGAATACATTAACGTTATGTATTGATTGATTGTGTATATTACCTTTGTGTATATACGTTGTGTGTGTGGGAGGAGATAGGGGATGTACTCCACGGTTTAGGGGAAGATAGGGGATGGACCTCTAAACCGGATGTTGTTTGGGAGGAGATAGGGGATGGACTCCACTGATACAGCTCATATGCTTGTCAAATAATGTGTTGATGTAGCTCATATGCTTATCTTGAAAGTGTTGATACAGCTCATATGCTTATCATTGGGAGTGTTGATATAGCTAATATGCATATCTGTTGAAATGTGGATACAACTTATATGCTCATCTGTTGAGATGTTGATACAACTAGTATGTTTATCTATTGTAAAATGGGAAGTGTTTAATATGAGTCATTGTCTCATATAAGTGGTTGGCCAGGTTCTGAGCCGTTGATGTAAATTGTGAAATTGATAAGAAATGGAAACTGAAATGAAACATGAACATATTGGTCATGAAATGGAAATGGGTTATGAACTGGTTTATGGAAATTGAACATTTACCAATTGCTAATGTCTTAGTCATTGCTCATACTGTGTTTAGCATATCTCTACTGGGCGTTGGCTCACCCTTTATGGGACATTATTTCAGGTACAGGTAGTATGCCACCTCCAAGGACATAGCTTGGAAGATGATGAGAGTTGAAGACTCCTTTTGTTTATTGTGTTTGCATTACATGTATATCAAGCCAAGGGCTTATTTTGTATAGAGTTAGTACCCTTCTTTTGTGTAACCAAGTGTTGACTTGGAAAGCTATAAGCCCATAGGGCATTTGCTTTTGTTGTTAACATGTAATACAGTGTAAGAATTACTCTGATGAATAGAAATGGTTGGTTTCCTTTATATCAATGCATGTCTAAAGTGTTGAGTTTTATGTATTATTTTGAGAGCGTTACAGTTAAGGTATAGTGGTTTCTTGAATAAACTTCCAATTTTAATTTTCTGCAGCTTCCATTTTTATTTCTATTCACCTTCTTTTTTTATTCAAGTTTCTTTTCTATTCAACTTCCTTTTTTATTTAATTTCCAAATAGATTGTTAAGGTATGGTGGTTTTTGGATTTAACTTCCATTTTTATTCAATTTACTTTTCTATTAAACTACCTTTTTTATTTAATTTCCAAATAAATCGTTAAGGTATAATGGTTTCTTGAATGAACTTCCATTTATAATTTTCTGCAACTTCCATTTTTATTTTTATTCGACTTCCATTTTTATTCAAGTCATTTTTCTATTCAACTTCCTTTTTTATTTAATTTCCAAATAGATCGTTAAGGTATAGAGGTTTCTTGAATGAACTTCCATTTTTAATTTTCTGCAACTTCCATTTTTATTCAAATCATTTTTCTATTCAACTTTCTTTTTTATTTAATTTCCAAATAGATCGTTAAGGTATAGTGGTTTCTGGATAGAACTTCCATTTCTAATTTTATGCAACTTTCATTTTTATTTTTATTCAACTTCCATTTTTATTCAATTTACTTTTCTATTAAACTTCCTTTTTTATTTAATTTCCAAATAGATCGTTAAGGTATAGTGGTTTCTTGAATGAACTTCCAATTTTAATTTTCTGCAACTTCCATTTTTATTTCTATTCAACTTCTTTTTTTATTCAATTTACTTTTCTATTAAACTTCATTTTTTATTTAATTTCCAAATAGATCGTTAAGGTATAGTGGTTTCTGGATTGAACTTCCATTTTTAATTTTATGCAACTTTCACTTTTATTTTTATTCAACTTCCATTTTTATTCAATTTACTTTTCTATTAAACTACCTTTTTTATTTAATTTCCAAATAGATCGTTAAGGTATAGTGGTTTCTTGAATGAACTTTCAATTTTAATTTTCTGCAACTTCCAGTTTTATTTCTATTCAACTTCTTTTTATATTCAAGTTTCTTTTCTATTCAACTTCCTTTTTTATTTAATTTCCAAATAGATCGTTAAGGTATTGTGGTTTCTGGATTGAACTTTCATTTTCAATTTTATGCAACTTTCACTTTTTTTTTTATTCAACTTCCATTTTTATTCAATTTATATTTCTATTCAACTTCCTTTTTTATTTAATTTCCAAATAGATCGTTAAGGTATGGTGGTTTCTTGAATGAATTTCCATTTTTAATTTTTTGCAACCTCCATTTTTATTTTTAATTAACTTCCATTTTTCTTCAAGTTACTTTTCTATACAACTTCCTTTTTTATTTAATATCCAAATAGATCGTTAACGTACAGTGGTTTCTGGAATGAACTTCCATTTTTAATTTTATGCAACTTCCATTTTTAATTTTCTGCAACTCCTTTTTTATTCAAGTTTCTTTTCTACTCAACTTCCTTTTTTATTTAATTTCCAAATAGATCGTTAAGGTATAGTGGTTTTTGGATTGAACTTCGATTTTTAATTTTATGCAAGTTTCATTTTTACTTTCATTCAACTTCCATTTTTATTCAATTTACTTTTCTATTAAACTTCCTTTTTTATTTAATTTCCAAATAGATCGTTAAGGTATGGTGGTTTCTTGAATGAATTTTCATTTTTCATTTTCTGCACCTTCCATTTTTATTTTTAATTAACTTCCATTTTTCTTCAAGTTACTTTTCTATTCAACTTCCTTTTTTATTTAATTTCCAAATAGATCGTTAACGTATAGTGGTTTCTGGAATGAACTTCCATTTTTAATTTTATGCAACTTTCATTTTTATTTTTATTCAACTTCCATTTTTATTCAAGTTACTTTTTTATTAAACTTCCTTTTTTATTTACTTTCCAAATAGATCGTTAAACTATAGTGGTTTCTTGAATGAACTTCGATTTTTAATTTTCAGCAACTTCCATTTCTATTTTTATTCAACTTCTTTTTTTATTTAATTTCCAAATAGATCGTTAAGGTATGGTGGTTTCTTGAATGAATTTTCATTTTTAATTTTCTGCAACTTCCATTTTTATTTTTAATTAACTTCCAATTTTCTTCATGTTACTTTTCTACTTAACTTCCTTTTTTATTTAATTTCCAAATAAATCGTTAACGTATAGTGGTTTCTGGAATGAACTTCCATTTTTAAATTTATGCAACTTCCATTTTTATTTTTATTCAACTTCCATTTTTATTCAATTTACTTTTCTATTAAACTTTGTTTTTTTATTTAATTTCCAAATAGGTCGTTTTGGTATAGTGGTTTCTTGAATGAACTTCTATTTTTAATTTTCAGCAGGTTCCATTTTTATTTCTATTCAACTTCTTTTTTTATTCAAGTTTCTTTTCTATTCAGCTTCCTTTTTTATTTAATTTCCAAATAGATCGTTAAGGTGTAGTGGTTTCTGGATTGAACTTCCATTTTTATTTTTATTCCACTTCCATTTTTATTCAAGTTATTTTTCTATTCAACTTCCTTTTTTATTTAATTTCCAAATAGATCGTTAAGGTATACTGGTTTCTAGAATGAACTTCCAATTTTAATTTTCCGCAACTTCCATTTTTATTTCTATTCAACTTCCATTTTTATTCAACTCATTTTTCTGTTCAACTTCCTTCTTTATTTAATTTCCAAATAGGTCGTTAAGGTATAGTGGTTTCTTGAATGCTCTTCCAATTTTAATTTTATGCAACTTCCATTTTTATTTCAATTCAACTTCTTTTTTTATTGAAGGTTTTTTTCTACTCAACTTCCTTTTTTATTTAATTTCTAAATAGATCGTTAAGGTATAGTGGTTTCTGGATTGAACTTCCATTTTTAATTTTATGCAACTTTCACATTTTTTTTATTCAATTTACTTTTCTATTAAACTTCCATTTTTATTTAATTTCCAAATGGATCATTAAGGTATAGTGGTTTCTTGAATGGACTTCCATTTTTAATTTTATGCAACTTTCATTTTTCTTTTATTCAACTTCCATTTTTATTCAATTTACTTTTCTATTAAACTTCCTTTTTTATTTAATTTCCAAATACATGGTTAAGGTATAGTGGTTTCATGAATGAACTTCCATTTTTAATTTTCTGCAACTTCCATTTTTAATTTTATTTAACTTCCTTTTTTATTCAAGTTTTTTCCTACTCAGCTTCCTTTTTAATTGAATTTCCAAATCGATCGTTAAGGTATAGTGGTTTCTGTATTGAACTTCCATTTTTAATTTTATGCAACTTCCATTTTTATTTTTATTCAACTTCCATTTTTCTTCAAGTTATTTTTCTATTCAACTTCTTTTTATATTTAATTTCAAAATAGATCGTTAAGGTATAGTGGATTCTTGATCGAGCTTCCATTTTTAATTTTCTGCAACTTCCATTTTTAATTTTGTTTCACTTCCATTTTTATTCACGTTTCTTTTCTACTCAACTTCCTTTTATATTTAATTTCCAAATAGATCGTTAAGGTATAGTGGTTTCTGGATTGAACTTCTATTTTTAATTTTATGCAACTTTCATTTTTATTTTCATTCAACTTCCATTTTTATTCAATTTACTTTTCTATTAAACTTCACTTTTTATTTAATTTCCAAATAGATCGTTAAGGTATGGTGGTTTCTTGAATGAATTTTCATTTTTCATTTTCTGCAACTTCCATTTTTATTTTTAATTAACTTCCATTTTTCTTCAAGTTACTTTTCTATTCAACTTCCTTTTTTATTTAATTTCTAAATAGATCGTTAACGTATAGTGGTTTCTGTAATGAACTTCCATTTTTAATTTTATGCCACTTCCATTTTTATTTTTATTCAACTTCCATTTTTATTCAATTTATTTTTCTATTAAACTTTGTTTTTTTATTTAATTTCCAAATATATCGTTAAGGTGGAGTGGTTTCTGGATTGAACTTCCATTTTTATTTTTATTCCACTTCCACTTTTATTCAAGTTATTTTTCTATTCAACTTTCTTTTTTATTTAATTTCCAAACAAATCGTTAAGGTATAGTGGTTTCTTAAATGAACTTCCAATTTTAATTTTCTGCAACTTCCATTTTTATTTCTATTCAACTTCCATTTTTATTCAATTTACTTTTTTATTAAACTTCCTTTTTTATTTAATTTCCAAATAGATCGTTATGGTATAGTGGTTTCTTGAATGAACTTCCATTTTTAATTTTCTGCAACTTTCATTCCAATTTTCATTCAACTTCCATTTTTATAAATTTACTTTTCTATTAAACTTCCTTTTTTATTTAATTTCCAAATAGATCGTTAAGGTATGGTGGTTTCTTGAATGAATTTCCATTTTTAATTAAATTCCAATTTTCTTCAAGTTACTTTTCTACTCAACTTCCTTTTTATTTAATTTCCAAATAGATCGTTAATGTATAGTGGTTTCTGTAATGAACTTCCATTTTTAATTTTTTGCAACTTCCATATTTATTTTTATTCAACTTCCATTTTTATTCAACTTACTTTTCTATTAAACTTTGTTTTTTTATTTAATTTCCAAATAGAGCGTTAACGTAATGTGGTTTCTGTAATGAACTTCCATTTTTAATTTTATGCAACTTCCATTTTTATTCAATTTATTTTTCTATTACACTTGATTTTTTTATTTAATTTCCAAATAGATCGTTAAGGTGTAGTGGTTTCTGAATTGAACTTCCATTTTATTTTTATTCCACTTCCACTTTTATTCAAGTTATTTTTTATTTAATTTTCAATCAGATCATTAAGGTATAGTGGTTTCTTGAATGAACTTCCAATTTTAATTTTCTGCAACTTCCATTTTTATTTCTATTCAACTTCCTTTTTTATTCAACTCATTTTTCTGTTCAACTTCCTTGTTTATTTAATTTCCAAATAGGTCGTTAAGGTATAGTGGTTTCTTGAATGCTCTTCCAATTTTAATTTTATGCAACTTCCATTTTTATTTCAATTCATTTCTTTTTTTATTCAAGGTTTTTTTCTATTCAACTTCCTTTTTTATTTAATTTCTAAATAGATCGTTAAGGTATAGTGGTTTCTGGATTGAACTTCCATTTTTAATTTTATGCAACTTTCACATTTATTTTTATTCAACTTCCATTTTTATTCAATTTACTTTGCTATTAAACTTCCATTTTTATTTAATTTCCAAATAGATCGTTAACGTATAGTGGTTTCTTGAATGCTCTTCCAATTTTAATTTTATGCAACTTCCATTTTTATTTCAATTCAACTTCTTTTTTATTGAAGTTTTTTTTCCATTCAACTTTCTTTTTTATTTAATTTCTAAATAGATCGTTAATGTATAGTGGTTGCTGGATTGAACTTCCATTTTTAATTTTAATCAACTTTCACTTTTATTTTTATTCAACTTACATTTTTATTCAATTTACTTTTCTATTAAACTTCCTTTTTTATTTACTTTCCAAATAGATCGTTAAAGTACAGTGGTTTTTTGAATGAACTTCCATTTTTAATTTTATGCAACTTTCATTTTTTTTTATTCAACTTCCATTTTTATTAAAGTTATATTTCTATTCAACTTCTTTTTTTATTTAATTTCCAAATATATCGTTAAGGAATAGTGGTTTTTGAATAAACTTCCATTTTTAATTTTCTGCAACTTTCATTTTTAATTTTATTTAACTTCCTTTTTTATTCAAATTTCTTTTCTACTCAAGTTTGTTTTTTATTTAATCTCGAAATATATCGTTAAGGTATAGTGGTTTCTGTATTGAACTTCCATTTTTAATTTTATGCAACTTTCATTTTTATTTTAATTCAACTTCCATTTTTATTCAATTTACTTTTCTATTAAAATTCATTTTTTTATTTAATTTCAAAATAGATCGTTATGGTATAGTGGTTTCTTGAATGAACTTCTATTTTCAATTTTCGGCAACTTCCATTTTTTTTCTATTCAACTTATTTTTTTATTCAGCTTCCTTTTTTATTTAATTTCCAAATAGATCGTTATGGTAAAGTCGTTTCTGGATTGAACTTCCATTTTTATTTTTATTGCAGTTCCATTTTTATTCAAGTTATTTTTCTATTCAACATCCTTTTTTATTTAATTTCCAAATAGATCGTTAAGGTGTAGTGGTTTCTTGAATGAACTTCCAATTTTAATTTTCTGCAACTTCCATTTTTATTTCTATTCAACTTCCTTTTTTATTCAACTCATTTTTCTATTCAAGTTCCTTTTTTATTTAATTTCCAAATAGGTCGTTAAGGTGTAGTGGTTTCTTGAATGCTCTTCCAATTTTAATTTTATGCAACTTTCATTTTTATTTCAATACAACTTCTTTTTTATTCAAGTTTCTTTTCTATTCAACTTCCTTTTTTATTTAATTTCTAAATAGATCGTTAAGGTATAGTGGTTTCGGGATTGAACTTCTATTTTTAATTTTATGCAACTTTCATTTTTCTTTTCATTCAACTTCCATTTTTATTCAATGTACTTTTCTATTAAACTTCATTTTTTATTAAATTACGAAATAGATCGTTAAGGTATGGTGGTTTCTTGAATGAATTTTCATTTTTAATTTTCTGCAACTTTCATTTTTATTTTTAATTAATTTCCATTTTTCTTCAAGTTACTTTTCTATTCAACTTCCATTTTTATTTAATTTCCAAATAGATCGTTAATGTATAGTGGTTTCTGGAATGAACTTCCATTTTTAATTTTATGCAACTTTCAATTTTATTTTTATTCAACTTCCATTTTTATTCAATTTACTTTTTTATTAAACTTTCTTTTTTATTTAATTTCCAAATAGATCGTTAAGGTATAATGGTTTCTTGAATGAACTTCCATTTTTAATTTTCTGCAACTTTCATTTCCATTTTTATTCAACTTCCTTTTTTATTTAATTTCCAAATAGATCGTTAAGGTATAGTGGTTTCTTGAATGAACTTCCATTTTTAATTTTCTGCAACTTTCATTTCAATTTTTATTGAACTTCCATTTTTATTCAATTTAATTTTCTATTAAACTTCCTTTTTTATTTAATTTCCAAATAGATCGTTAAGGTATGGTGGTTTCTTGAATGAATTTCCATTTTTAATTTTCAGCAACTTCCATTTTTATTTTTAATTAAATTCCAATTTTCTTCAAGTTAATTTTCTACTCAACTTCCTTTTTTATTTAATTTCCAAATAGATCGTTAACGTATAGTGGTTTTTGCAATGAACTTCCATTTTATTTTGTGCAATTTCCATTTTTATTTTTATTCAACTTCCATTTTTATTCAATTTACTTTTCTATTAAACTTCATTTTTTTATTTAATTTCCAAATAGGTCGTTATGGTATAGTGGTTTCTTGAATGAATTTCTATTTTTTATTTTCTGCAAGTTCCATTTTTATTTTTATTCAACTTCTTTTTTTATTCAAGTTTCTTTTCTATTCATCTTCCTTTTTTATTTAATTTCCAAATAGATCGTTAAGGTGTAGCGGTTTCAGCATTGAACTTCCTTTTTTATTTTTATTCCACTTCCATTTTTGTTCAGGTTATTTTTCTATTCAACTTCCTTTTTTTATTTAATTTCCAAATAGATCGTTAATGTATAGTGGTTTCTTCAATGAACTTCCAATTTTAATTTTCTGTAACTTCCATTTTTATTTCTATTCAACTTCCTTTTTTATTCAACACATTTTTCTATTCAACTTCCTTTTTTATTTAATTTCAAATAGGTCGTTAAGGTATAGTGGTTTCTTGAATGCTCTTCCAATTTTAATTTTATGCAACTTCCATTTTTATTTCAATTCAACTTCTTTTTTTATTCAAGTTTTTTTTCTATTCAACTTTCTTTTTTATTTAATTTCTAAATAGATCGTTAAGGTGTAGTGCTTTCTGGATTGAACTTCCATTTTTAATTTTATGCAACTTTCACTTTTATTTTTATTCAACTTCCATTTTTATTCAATTTATTTTTCTATTAAACTTCCTTTTTTATTTACTTTCCAAATAGATCGTTAAGGTATAGTGGTTTTTTGATTGAACTTCCATTTTTAATTTTATGCAACTTCCATTTTTATTCAAGTTATTTTTCTATTCAACTTCTTTTTTTATTTAATTTCCAAATAGATCGTTAAGGTATAGAGGTTTCTTGAATGAACTTCCATTTTTAATTTTCTGCAACTTCCATTTTTAATTTTATTTAACTTCCTTTTTTATTCAAGTTTCTTTTCTACTCAACTTCTTTTTTATTTAATTTCGAAATAGATCGTTAAGGTATAGTGGTTTCTGTATTGAACTTCCATTTTTAAGTTTATGCAACTTTCATTTTTATTTTCATTCAACTTCCATTTTTATTCAATTTAATTTTCTATTAAACTTCGTTTTTTTATTTAATTTCCAAATAGATCGTTATGTTATAGTGGTTTCTTGAATGAACATCTATTTTTAATTTTCTGCAACTTCCATTTTTATTTCTATTCAACTTCTTTTTTTATTCAAGGTTTTTTTTTTCAATTCAGCTTCCTTTTTTATTTAACTTCCAAATAGATTGTTAAGGTATAGTGGTTTCTGGATTGAACTTCCATTTTTATTTTTATTCCGGTTCATTTTTTATTCAAGTTATTTTTCTATTCAACTTCCTTTTTTATTTAATTTCCAATTGGATCATTAAGGTATGGTAGTTTCTTGAATGAATTTCCATTTTTAATTTTCTGCAACTTCCATTTTTATTTTTAATTAACTTCCAATTTTCTTCATGTTACTTTTGTACTCAACTTCCTTTTTTATTTAATTTCCAAATAGATCGTTAACGTATAGTGGTTTCTGGAATGAACTTCCATTTTTAATTTTATGCAACTTCCATTTTTATTTAATTTTCAAATAGATCGTTATGGTATAGTGGTTTCTTGATTGAACTTTCATTTTTATTTTTATTAGAGTTCCATTTTTATTCAAGTTATTTTTCTATTCAACTTCCTTTTTCATTTAATTTTCAAATAGATTGTTAAGGTATAGTGGTTTCTTGAATGAACTTCCAATTTTAATTTTCTACAACTTCCATTTTTATTTCTATTCAACTTCCTTTTTTATTCAACTCATTTTTTTATTCAACTTCCTTTTTTATTTAATTTCCAAATAGGCGGTATGGTGTAGTGGTTTCTTGAATGCTCTTCCAAATTTAATTTTATGCAACTTCCATTTTTATTTCAATGCAACTTCTTTTTTATTCAAGTTTCTTTTCTATTCAACTTCCTTTTTTATTTAATTTCTAAATTGATCGTTATGGTATAGTAGTTTTTGGATTGAACTTCCATTTTTAATTTTATGCAACTTTCACTTTTATTTTTATTCAACTTCCATTTTTATTAAATTTACTTTTCTATTAAACTTCCTTTTTTATTTAATTTCCAAAAAGATCGTTAAGGTATAGTGGTTTCTTGAATGAACTTCCATTTTTAATTTTCTGCAACTTCCATTTTTATTCAAGTTATTTTTCTATTCAACTTCTTTTGTTATTTAATATCCAAATAGATCGTTAAGATATAGTGGTTTCTTGAATGAACTTCCATTTTAAATTTTCTGCAACTTCCATTTTTAATTTTATTTAACTTTCTTTTTTATTCAAGTTTCTTTTGTACTCAACTTCATTTTTTATTTAATTTCCAAATAGATCGTTAAGGTATAATGGTTTCTGCATTGAACTTCTGTTTTTAATTTTATGCAACTTTAATTTTTATTTTCATTCAACTTCCTTTTTTATTCAATTTACTTTTCTATTGAACTTCATTTTTTATTTAATTTCCAAATAGATCGATAAGGTGTGGTGGTTTCTTGAATGAATTTTCATTTTTAATTTTCTGCAACTTTCATTTTTATTTTTAATTAACTTCCATTTTTCTTCAAGTTACTTTTCTATTCAACTTCCATTTTTATTTAATTTCCAAATGGATCGTCAACGTATAGTGGATTCTGTAATGAACTTCCATTTTTAATTTTATGCAACTTCCATTTTTATTTTTATTCAACTTCCATTTTTATTGAATTTACTTTTCTGTTAAACTTCGTTTTTTTATTTAATTTCCAAATTGGTCGTTATAGTATAGTGGTTTCTTGAATGAACTTCTATTTTTAATTTTCTGCACGTTGCATTTTTATTTCTATTCAACTTCTTTTTTTACTCTAGTTTCTTTTCTATTCAGCATCCTTTTTTATTTAATTTCCAAATAGATCGTTAAGGTGTAATGGTTTCTCGATTGAACTTCCGTTTTTATTTTTATTCCACTTCCATTTTTATTCAACTTATTTTACTATTCAACTTCCTTTTTTAATTAATTTCCAAATAGATCGTTAAGGTATAGTGGTTTCTTCAATAAACTTCCAATTTTAATTTTCTGTAACTTCCATTTTTGTTTCTATTCAACTTCATTTTTTATTCAACTCATTTTTCTATACAACTTCCTTTTTTATTTAATTTCCAAATACGTCGTTAAGGTATAGTGATTTCTTTAATGCTCTTCCAATTTTAATTTTATGCAACTTCCATTTTTATTTCAATTCAACTTCTTTTTTTATTCAAGTTTTTTTTCTATTCAACTTCCTTTTTTATTTAATTTCTAAATAGATCATTAAGGTATAGTGGTTTCTGGATTGAACTTCCATTTTTAATTTTATGCAACTTTCACTTTTATTTTTATTCAACTTCCATTTTTATTCAATTTACTTTTCTATTAAACTTCCTTTTTTATTTAATTTCCAAATAGATCGTTAAGGTATAATGGTTTTTGGATTGAACTTCTATTTTTAATTTTATGCAACTTTCATTTTTTTTTTCATTCAACTTCCATTTTTATTCAATTTACTTTTCTATTAAACTTCATTTTTTATTTAATTTCCAAATAGATCGATAAGGTGTGGTGGTTTCTTGAATGAATTTTCAGTTTTAATTTTCTGCAACTTTCATTTTTATTTTTAATTAACTTCCATTTTTCTTCAAGTTACTTTTCTTTTCAACTTCCATTTTTATTTAATTTCTAAATAGATCATTAACGTATAGTGGTTTCTGTAATGAACTTCCATTTTTAATTTATGCAACTTCCATTTTTATTTTTATTCCACCTCCATTTTTATTCAATTTACTTTTCTATTTAACTTCGTTTTTTTATTTAATTTCCCAATAGGTCGTTATGGTATAGTTGTTTCTTGAATGAACTTCTATTTTTAATTTTCTGCACGTTGCATTTTTATTTCTATTCAACTTCTTTTTTTATTCAGGTTTCTTTTCTATTCAGCTTCTTTTTTTATTTAATTTCCAAATAGATCGTTAAGGTGTAATGGTTTCTCGATTGAACTTCCGTTTTTATTTTTGTTCCACTTCCATTTTTATTCAAGTTATTTTTCTATTCAACTTCCTTTTTTATTTAATTTCCAAATAGATCGTTAAAGTATAGTGGTTTCTTGAATAAACTTCCAATTTTAATTTTCTATAACTTCCATTTTTATTTCAATTCAACTTCCTTTTTTATTCAACTCATTTTTCTATTCAACTTCCATTTTTATTTAATTTCCAAATAGGTCGTTAAGGTATAGTGGTTTCTTGAATGCTCTTCCAATTTTAATTTTATGCAACTTCCATTTTTATTTCAATTTAACTTCTTTTTTTATTCAAGTTTTTTTTCTATTCAACTTCCTTTTTTATTTAATTTCTAAATAGATCGTTAAGGTATAGTGGTTTCTGGATTGAACTTCCATTTTTAATTTTATGCAACTTTCACTTTTATTTTTATTCAACTTCCATTTTTATTCGATTTACTTTTCTATTAAACTTCCTTTTTTATTTAATTTCCAAATTGATCGTTAAGGTATAATGGTTTCTGGATTGAACTTCTATTTTTAATTTTATGCAACTTTCATTTTTTTTTTCATTCAACTTCCATTTTTATTCAATTTACTTTTCTATTAAACTTTATTTTTTATTTAATTTCCAAATAGATCGATAAGGTGTGGTGGTTTCTTGAATGAATTTTCAGTTTTAATTTTCTGCAACTTTCATTTTTATTTTTAATTAACTTCCATTTTTCTTCAAGTTACTTTTCTATTCAACTTCCATTTTTATTTAATTTCTAAATAGATCATTAACGTATAGTGGTTTCTGTAATGAACTTCCATTTTTAATTTATGCAACTTCCATTTTTATTTTTATTCCACCTCCATTTTTATTCAATTTACTTTTCTATTTAACTTCGTTTTTTTATTTAATTTCCCAATAGGTCGTTATGGTATAGTTGTTTCTTGAATGAACTTCTATTTTTAATTTTCTGCACGTTGCATTTTTATTTCTATTCAACTTCTTTTTTTATTCAGGTTTCTTTTCTATTCAGCTTCTTTTTTTATTTAATTTCCAAATAGATCGTTAAGGTGTAATGGTTTCTGGATTGAACTTCCGTTTTTATTTTTGTTCCACTTCCATTTTCATTCAAGTTATTTTTCTATTCAACTTCCTTTTTTATTTAATTTCCAAACAGATCGTTAAAGTATAGTGGTTTCTTGAATAAACTTCCAATTTTAATTTTCTATAACTTCCATTTTTGTTTCAATTCAACTTCCTTTTTTATTCAACTCATTTTTCTATTCAACTTCCATTTTTATTTAATTTCCAAATAGGTCCTTAAGGTATAGTGGTTTCTTGAATGCTCTTCCAATTTTAATTTTATGCAACTTCCATTTTTATTTCAATTTAACTTCTTTTTTTATTCAAGTTTTTTTTCTATTCAACTTCCTTTTTTATTTAATTTCTAAATAGATCGTTAAGGTATAGTGGTTTCTGGATTGAACCTCCATTTTTAATTTTATGCAACTTTCACTTTTATTTTTATTCAACTTCCATTTTTATTCAATTTACTTTTCTATTAAACTTCCTTTTTTATTTAATTTCCAAATAGATCGTTAAGGTGTAATGGTTTCTGGACTGAACTTCTATTTTTAATTTTATGCAACTTTCATTTTTTTTTCATTCAACTTCCATTTTTATTCAATTTACTTTTCTATTAAACTTCATTTTTTATTTAATTTCCAAATAGATCGATAAGGTGTGGTGGTTTTTTGAATGAATTTTCATTTTTAATTTTCTGCAACTTTCATTTTTATTTTTAATTAACTTCCATTTTTCTTCAAGTTACTTTTCTATTCAACTTCCATTTTTATTTAATTTCCAAATAGATCATTAACGTATAGTGGTTTCTGTAATGAACTTCCATTTTTAATTTATGCAACTTCCATTTTTATTTTTATTCCACCTCCATTTTTATTCAATTTACTTTTCTATTTAACTTCGTTTTTTTATTTAATTTCCCAATAGGTCGTTATGGTATAGTTGTTTCTTGCATGAACTTCTATTTTAAATTTTCTGCACGTTGCATTTTTATTTCTATTCAACTTCTTTTTTTATTCAGGTTTCTTTTCTATTCAGCTTCCTTTTTTATTTAATTTCCAAATAGATCGTTAAGGTGTAATGGTTTCTGGATTGAACTTCCATTTTTATTTTTATTCCAATTCCATTTTTATTCAAGTTATTTTTCAATTCAACTTCCTTTTTTATTTAATTTCCAAATAGATCGTTAAGGAATGGTAGTTTCTTGAATGAATTTCCATATTTAATTTTCTGCAACTTCCATTTTTATTTTTAATTAACTTCAATTTTTTTTCAAGTTACTTTTCTGTTCAACTTCCTTTTTTATTTAATTTCCAAATAGATCGTTAACGTATAGCGGTTTTTTGAATGAACTTCCATTTTTAATTTTATGCAACTTGCGTTTTTATTTTTATTCAGCTTCTATTTTTATTCAATTTACTTTTTTATTAAACTGTCTTTTTTATTTAATTTCCAAATAGATCGTTAAGGTATAGTGGTTTCTTGAATGAACTTCCATTTTTAATTTTCTGCAACTTCTATTTTTATTTTTATTTAACTTCCTTTTGCATTCAAGTTTCTTTTCTACCCAACTTCCTTTTGTATTTAATTTTCAAATAGATCATTAAGGTATAGCGGTTTCTGGATTGTACTTACATTTTTAATTTTATGCAACTTTTATTTTTATTTTTATTGAACATCCATTTTTATTCAATTTACTTTTCTATTAAACTTCCACTTTTATTTAATTTCCAAATAGATCGTTAAGGTATAGTGGTTTCTTGAATGAACTTCCATTTTTAATTTTCTTCAACTTCCATTTTTCTTTTTATTTAACTTCCATTTTCATTCAATTTATTTTTCTATTCAACTTCCTTTTTTATTTAATTTTCTAATAGATCGTGAAGGTATAGTGGTTTCTTGAATGAACTTCCAATTGTAATTTTCTGCAACATCCATTTTTATATCTATTCAATTTCTTTTTCTGTTCAAGTTACTTTTCTTTTCAAATTCTTTTTTATTTAATTTCCAAAGATAACGTTAAGGTATAGTGGTTTCCGGATTGAATTTCCATTTTTAATTTTATGCAACTTTCACTTTTATTTTTATTCAATTTACTTTTCTATTAAACTTCCTTTTTTATTTAATTTCCAAATAGATCGTTAAGGTATGCTGGTTTCTTGAATGAACTTCCATTTTTAATTTTCTACAACTTCAATTTTTATTTTTATACAAGTTATTTTACTATTCAACTTCCTTTTTATTTAATTTCCAAATAGATCGTTAAGGTATAGTGGTTTCTTGAAGAATTTCCATTTTTAATTTTTTGCAACTTCCATTTTTATTCAAGTAACTTTTCAATTCAACTTCCTTTTTTATTTAATTTCCAAATAGATCGTTAAGGTATAGTGGTTTCTCGATTGAACTTCCAATTTTAATTTTCTGCAACTTTCATTTTTATTTATATTCAACTTCTTTTTTTATTCAAGTTTATTTTCTATTCAACTTCCTTTTTTATTTCATTTCTAAATAGATCGTTAAGGTATAGTGGTTTCCGGATTGAACTTTCATTTTTAATTTTATGCAACTTTCACTTTTATTTTTATTCAACTTCTATTTTTATTCAATTTACTTTTCTATTAAACTTCCTTTTTTATTTAATTTCCAAATAGATCATTAAAGTATAGTGGTTTCTTGAATGAACTTTCATTTTTAATTTTCTGCAAATTTCATTTCTATTTTCATTCAACTTTCATTTTTATTCAATTTACTTTTCAATTCAACTTCCTTTTTTATTTAATTTCCAAATATATCGTTAAGGTATAGTGGTTTCTTGAATGAACTTCCAATTTTAATTTTCTGCAACTTTCAATTTTATTTTTATTCAACTTCTTTTTTTATTCAAGTTTCTTTTATATTCAACTTCCTTTTTTATTTAATTTCTAAATAGATTGTTAAAGTATAGTGGTTTCTGCATTCAACTTCCATTTTCAATTTTATGCAACTTTCACTTTTATTTTTATTCAACTTCCATTTTTATTCAATTTACTTTTCTATTGAACTTCCTTTTTTATTTAATTTCCAAATAGATCGTTAAGGTATAGTGGTTTCTTTAATGAACTTCCGTTTTTAATTTTCTGCAACTTCCATTTTTTTTATTCAAGTCATTTTTCTATTCAACTTCTTTTTTTATTTAATTTCCAAATAGATCGTTAAGGTATTGTGGTTTCTTGAATGAACTTCTATTTTTAATTTTTTGCAACTTCCATTTTTTTTATTCAACTTCCATTTTTGTTCAAGTTATTTTTCTATTCAACTTTTTTTTTTTATTTTATTTCCAAATAGATCGTGAAGGTATAGTGGTTTCTTGAATGAACTTCCATTTTTAATTTTCTGCAACTTTCATTTTTATTTAACTTCCTTTTTTATTCAAGTTTCTTTTCTACTCAACTTATTTTTTTATTTAATTTCCAAATTGATTGTTAAGGTATAGTGGTTTCTGGATTGAACTTCCATTTTTAATTTTAGGCACCTTTAACTTTTATTTTTATTGAACTTCCATTTTTATTCAATTTACTTTTCTATTAAACTACCTTTTTTTATTTAATTTCCAAATAGATCGTTAAGGTATAGTGGTTTCTGGATTGAACTTCCATTTTTAATTTTATGCAACTTTCACTTTTATTTTTATTCAATTTACTTTTCTATTAAACTTCCTTTTTTATTTAATTTCGAAATAGATCGTTAAGGTGTAGTGGTTCCTGGATTGAACTTCCATTTTTAATTTCTACAACTTCCATTTTTATTTTTATTCCATTTCCATTTTTATTCAAATTACTTTTCAAATCAACTTTCTTTTTTATTTAATTTCCAAATAGATCTTTAAGGTATAGTGGTTTCTTGAAGATTTTCCATTTTTAATTTTCTGCAACTTCCATTTTTATTGATGTTACTTTTCAATTCAACTTCCTTTTTTATTTAATTTCCAAATTGATCGTTAAGGTATAGTGGTTTCTTTAATGAACTTCCAATTTTAATTTTCTGCTACTTCCATTTTTATTTCTATTCAACTTCTTTTTTTATTCAAGTTTCTTTTCTATTCAACTTCCTTTTTTATTTAATTTCCAAATAGATCGTTAAGGTATAATGGTTTCTTGAATGAACTTCCATTTTTAATTTTCTGCAACTTCCATTTTTATTTTTATTTAACTTCCTTTTTTTCAAGTTTTTTTTTTCTACTCAACTTCCTTTTTTATTTAATTTCCAAATAGATCGTTAAGGTATAGTAGTTATTAGATTGAACTTCCATTTTTAATTTTCTGCAACTTCCTTTTTTATTTCTATTCAATTTTTATTTTAATTCAATTTCCTTTTCTATTAAACTACATTTTTTTATTTAATTTCCAAACAGATCGTTCATGTATAGTGGTTTCTTGAATGAAGTTTCATTTTTAATTTTCTGCAACTTTCATTTTTATTTTTATTCGACTTCCATTTTTATTCAAGTCATTTTTCTATTCAACTTCCTTTTTTATTTAATTTCCAAATAGATCGTTAAGGTATACTGGTTTGTTGAATGAACTTTCAATTTTAATTTTCTGCTATTTCCATTTTTATTTCTATTCAACTTCTTTTTTTATTCAAGTTTCTTTTCTATTCAACTTCCTTTTTTATTTAATTTCCAAATAGATTTTTCAGGTATAGTGGTTTCTGGATTGAACTTCCATTTTTTATTTTATGTGACTCACAATTTTATTTTTATTCAACTTCCATTTTTATTCAATTTACTTTTCTATTAAATTTCCTTTTTTATTTAATTTCAAAATAAATCGTTAAGGTATAGTGGTTTCTTGAATGAACTTCCATTTTTAATTTTCTGCAACTTCCATTTTTATTTTTATTCGACATCTATTTTTATTCAATTTACTTTTCTTTTCAACTTCCTTTTTTATTTAATTTCCAAATAGATCGTTAACGTATGGTGGTTTCTGGATTGAACTTCCATTTTTAATTTTATGCAACTTTCATTTTTATTTTTATTCAACTTCCATTTTTATTCAATTTACTTTTCTATTAAACTTCCTTTTTTATTTAATTTCCAAATAGATCGTTAAGGTATAATGGTTTCTTGAATGAATTTCCATTTTTAATTTTCTGTAATTTTCAATTTTATTTTTATTCGACTTCCATTTTTATTCAAGTTATTTTTCTATTCAACTTCCATTTTTGTTTAATTTCCAAATAGATCGTTAAGGTATAGTGATTTTTTGAATGAACTTCCATTTTTAATTTTCTGCACCATCCATTTTTATTTTTATTTAACTTCCTTTTTTATTCAAGTTTCTTTTCTAATCAACTTCATTTTTTATTTAATTTCCAAATAGATCGTTAAGGTATAGTGGTTTCTGGATTGAACTTCCATTTTTAATTTTCTGCAACTTCCATTTTTATTTTTATTCAACTTTTATTTTTATTCAATTTACTTTTCTATTAAACTTCATTTTTTTATTTAATTTCCAAACAGATCGTTAAGGTATAGTGGTTTCTTGAATGAACTTTAATTTTTAATTTTCTGCAGCTTCCATTTTTATTTTTATTCAAGTCATTTTTCTATTCAACTTCCTTTTCTATTTAATTTCCAAATAGATCGTTAAGGAATAGTGGTTTGTTGAATGAACTTCCAATTTTAATTTTTTGCAACATCCATTTTTATTCCTATTCAACTTCTTTTTTTATTCAAGTTTCTTTCCTATTCAACTTCCTTTTTTATTTAATTTCCAAATTGATTGTTAACGCATAGTGATTTCTGGATTGAACTTCCATTTTTAATTTTATGTAACTTTCACTTTTATTTTTATTCAACTTCCATTTTAATTCAATTTACTTTTCTGTTAAACTTCCTTTTTTCTTTAATTTCCAAATAAATCGTTAACGTATAGTGGTTTCTTGAATGAACTTCCTTTTTTAATTTTCTGCAACTTCCATTTTTGTTTCTATTCGACTTCCATTTTTATTCAATTTACTTTTCTATTCAACTTTTTTTTATTTAATTTCCAAATTGATCGTTAAGGTATAGTGGTTTCTTGAATGAACTTCCATTTTTAGTTTTCTGCAACTTCCATTTTTTTTTTATTCGACTTCCATTTTTATTCAAGTTATTTTTCTATTCAACTTCCATTTTTATTTAATTTCCAAACAGATCGTTAAAGTGTAGTGGTTTCTTGAATTAACTTCCATTTTTAATTTTCTGCAACTTCCATTTTTATTTTTATTTAACTTCCTTTTTTATTCAAATTTCTTTTCAACTAAACTTCTTTTTTATTTAATTTCCATATAGATCGTTAAGGTATAGTGGTTTCTGGATTGAACTTCCATTTTTAATTTTCTGCAACTTTCATTTTTATTTTTATGCAACTTTCACTTTTATTTTTATTCAACTACCATTTTTATTCAATTTATTTTTCTATTAAACTTCTTTTTAGATTTAATTTCCAAATAGATCGTTAAGGTATAGTGGTTTCTTGAATGAACTTCCTTTTTTAATTTTCTGCAACTTCCATTTTTATTTTTATTCGACTTCCATTTTTATTCAAGTTATTTTTCTATTCAACTTCCATTTTTATTTAATTTCCAAACAGATCGTTAAGGTATAGTGGTTTCTTTAATGAACTTCTATTTTTAATTTTATGCAACTTCCATTTTTATTTTTATTCGACTTCCATTTTTATTCAAGTTATTTTTCTATTTAACTTCCTTTTTTATTTAATTTCCAAATAGATCGTTAAGGTATAGTGGTTTCTGGATTGAACTTCCATTTTTAATTTTCTGCAACTTCCATTTTTGTTTTTATTCAACTTTTATTTTTATAAAATTTACTTTTCTATTAAAATTCGTTTTTTTATTTAATTTCCAAACAGATCGTTGAGGTATAGTGGTTTCTTGAATGAACTTTCATTTTTAATTTTCTGCAACTTCCATTTTTATTCAAGTCATTTTTCTATTCAACTTCCTTTTTTTATTTAATTTCCAAATAGATCGTTAAGATATAGTGGTTTGTTTAATGAACTTCCAATTTTAATTTTCTGCAACTTCCATTTTTGTTTCTATTCAACTTCTTTTTTTTATTCAAGTTTCTGTTCTATTCAACTTCCTTTTTTATTTAATTTCCAAATAGACTGTTAACGTATAGTGGTGTCTGGATTGAACTTCCATTTTTAATTTTATGCAACTTTCACTTTTATTTTTATTCAACTTCCATTTTAATTCTATTTACTTTTCAATTAAACTTCCTTTTTTATTTAATTTCCAAATAGACCGTTAAGGTATAGTGATTTTTTGATTGAACTTCCATTTTTAATTTTCTGCAACTTCCATTTTTATTTTTCTTCGACTTCCTTTCTTATTTAATTTCCAAATAGACCGTTAAGGTATAGTGGTTTCTTGAATGAACTTCCATTTTTAATTTTCTACAACTTCCATTTTTATTCAAGTCATTTTTCTATTCAACTTCCTTTTTTATTTAATTTCCGAATAGATCGTTAAGGTATAGCGGTTTCTTGAATGAACTTCCAATTTTAATTTTCTGCAACTTCCATTTTTATTTCTATTCAACTTCTTTTTTTATTCAAGTTTCTTTTCTATTCAACTTCCTTTTTTATTTAATTTCCAAATAGATTGTTAAGGTATAGTGGTTTCTGGATTGAACTTCCATTTTTAATTTTATGCAACTTTCACTTTTATTTTAATTCAATTTCCATTTTTATTCAGTTTCCTTTTCTATTAATTTTTTTTTTATTTAATTTCCAAATAGATCGTTAAGGTATAGTGGTTTCTTGAATGAACTTAACTTCCAATTTTAATTTTCTGCAACTTCCATTTTTATTTCTATTCAACTTCTATTTTCATTCAAGTTTCTTTTATATTCAACTTCCTTTTTCATTTAATTTCCAAATAGATTGTTAAGGTATAGTGGTTTCTGGATTGAACTTCCATTTTTAATTTTATGCGACTTTCACTTTTATTTTAATTCAACTTCCATTTTTATTCAGTTTACATTTCTATTAAACTTCTTTTTTTATTTCATTTCCAAATAGATCGTTAAGGTATAGTGGTTTCACGAATGAACTTAACATCTAATTTTAATTTTCTGCAACTTCCATTTTTATTTCTATTCAACTTCTTTTTTTATTCAAGTTTCTTTTCTATTCAACTTACTTTCTTATTTAATTTCCAAATAGATTGTTAAGGTATAGTTGTTTCTGGATTGAACTTCCATTTTTAATTTTATGCAACTTTCACTTTTATTTTTACTCAACTTCCATTTTTATTCAATTTACTTTTCTATTAAACTTCCTTTTTTATTTAATTTCCAAATAGATCATTAAGTTCTAGTGGTTTCTTGAATGAACTTCGGTTTTTAATTTTCTGCAACTTCCATTTTTATTTTTATTCGACTTCCATTTTTATTCAATTTACTTTTTTATTCAACTTCCTTTCTTAGTTAATTTCCAAATAGATCGTTAAGGTATAGTGGTTTCTGGATTGAACTTCCATTTTTAATTTTATGCAACTATCATTTTTATTTTTATTCAACTTCCATTTTTATTCAATTTACTTTTCTATTAAACTTCCTTTTTTATTTAATTTCCAAATAGATCGTTAAGGTATATTGGTTTCTTGAATGAACTTCCATTTTTAATTTTTAGCAACTTCCAGTTTTATTTTTATTCGACTTCCATTTTTATTCAATTTACTTTTCTATTCAACTTCCTTTTTTATTTAATTTCCAAATAGATCGTTAAGGTATAATGGTTTATGGATTGAACTTCCATTTTTAATTTTATGCAACTTTTTTTTTTTATTCAACTTCCATTGTTATTCAATTTACTTTTCTATTAAACTTCCTTTTTTATTTAATTTCCAAATAGATCGTTAAAGTATAGTGGTTTCTTTAATGAACTTCCATTTTTAATTTTCTGCAACTTCCATTTCTATTTTTATTTGACTTCTATTTTTATTCAAGTTATTTTTCTATTCAACTTCCTTTTTTATTTAATTTCCAAATAGATCATTAAGGTATAGTGGTTTCTTGAATGAACTTCCATTTTTAATTTTCTGCAACTTTCATTTTTATTTTTATTTAACTTCCTTTTTTATTCAAGTTTCTTTTCTAATCAACTTCCTTTTTTTATTTAATTTCCAAATAGATCGTTAAGGGATAGTGGTTTCTGGATTGAACTTCCATTTTTATTTTTATTCAACTTTTATTTTTGTTCAATTTACTTTTCTATTAAACTTCATTTTTTTATTTAATTTCCAAACAAATCGTTCAGGTATAGTGGTTTCTTGAATGAACTTTAATTTTTAATTTTCTGCAGCTTTATAGCGACCCCGGTCTTTTCCCATTTGATTATTGTATCCGGTCTGTTCCGTAGATTCTGTCATTGTATAATTGTTGTTGTTGTTGTTCCTTATTTTCTCATTTGGAATTATAGGATGTGTTGGGCAGGTTTGTTCAGGTTGGTTGGGTTTAGAAACCAAGTGTTGTTGTCCAGAATTTTGGTTATTCGCTCGAGCGAGGAGTTTGTCGCTCGAGCGAGATGTTGTTTTGGTTATTCGCTCGAGCCGGGGTTTGGTAGCTCGAGCGAGAGTTTGCGTCTGGGTTGGACCTGAAGCTTTGCATTCTTGGCTCGAGCGAGATTTTCTTCGCTCGAGCGAGTTAGTTTGTTCTTCGCTCGAGCAATAGTTCCTTCGCTCGAGCGTGAGTCTGGTTTCAGACCTGAGGGTTTGAGTTCTTCGCTCGATCGAGCTTTCTTTCGCTCGAGCGAGCTTTTGGGTTGTTGGCTCGAGCAAGGCTTCCTTGGCTCGAGCGTAGATTCTCTGTGTCTGGTCGCTCGAGCGACAAAGTATTCGCTCGAGCGAGCCTGTCCAGTTTAAATACACAGCAGCGGGATTTGATCAGTCTTTTTCATATTCTTTTGATTCCAAACCCTAGGTTCGACCTCTCTCTCTCCCTACTCACCTTCTCTCTTAGGTTTGATCTGTTTAGAGAGTGTTTCAACCCTAGTTGCTTTATTAAAAAGATAGAGGGAGTCAAGAGCTTTCATTTAATCTGAACATTTGGCAATTTGGAGCATTTTGGTCTTTGGGCACTCATCTCTGTCTTCACCATTTGGGTTGTTTTCTCTGAGGTAGGGATTTCCTACTCCAATTTATAGGTTATGTTCTAAGTTTTGGTATTTTAATATGTTGGGAATACTTTGGTAAATTTTGGGAAAAACCCTAGTTGAATTATTGAATTGATTTGTATAAGTAATTCATGGAATTGGGAAAAGATGGTTAAATTCATGGAATTGGGGAATTCATTGATTAAATGGCGTAATTGGATAATTTGAAATCATTTGTCTATTGAATTGCGGACATAGTTATTTTCAGTTTAGAAATAACTGTTTTGGGCTATCGGTGGAGGATAGTCGTGATTGTTGTAGACAATGCATGTGGATTAGGATTAACTGAAACTAATCACATTGGTTAAGTCATAAATTTTGACTATTGCATTGATAGAAATTACGTGTATTGATTGAGCATTGCATTTGCATACATTGTTTTGTGTGTGGGAGGAGATAGGGGATGTACTCCACGGTTTAGGGGAAGATAGGGGATGGACCTCTAAACCGGATTTTGTTTGGGAGGAGATAGGGGATGGACTCCATTAGCATCACTTTTATGTGTGCTTATTTATATAGAAGTGTTTTATTGATACAGCACTAAAATGTGTATCAATCTGGAAGTATGAAGTGTTTTGATTTATTTGAGCTTGAGTCTCATTTGTTTGTTGATATTGGAAGGATGTGAATACGATATATTTAATTCACTGTTGTAAGTTTGGCCAGGTTCTGAGCCATGTTAATAAAACTGGGAAGTAAAACGTATCTTAGACAATAGTGTCATGAGACTGTAAAATGAAGTAATTGATTATCCTGGTTAACCATCTGTTGAATGCTATTGCTTTATTCATTGCTTATATGTGGTTTAGTATATTTCTACTGGGCTGTGGCTCACCCTTTATGGGAACATCATTTTCAGGTTCAGGGGATAAGCTACCTCCAAGGACTTAGCTTGGAAGGACTTGGATTCTGAAGACTATTTTTCTGTTGTTTGCTTTTATTTGTTAGTACATGTAAACACTCAAGCCTAGGGCTTTTCTTGTATTGAGTTAGAACTCGTATTTTTGTATCCAAGTTTTGGCTTGGAAAGATGTAAGCCTGTAGGGTATTTTATTCGATTATTTAGTAATACTCTGATGAATGAATTAATAAAATGTCTTCTTTAAATAATGCATGTCAATGATATATAATGGGTTAATTTTGAGGGCGTTACAACTTGGTATCAGAGCGTACCGGGTTTGAATACTTTGGGTACGTGGGAAGTGATTATTATCACATTGGGTTCGTCTCGTTTGATAGAGACTTAGTGTAATGTTATATGCTTATGTGATAACATGTTTATGTGATTATGTGGGTATGGAATGTAGTTTCTAGGATGTTGATTGGACCCTTGAGTTTCTAGTAGTCTTGTTGGAAAGGCACTTGATCACTGCTGCTTCCAACCGGAACTATAGTAACGCATTGGGACTATCATTATCCGGGAATGAAATTCGTAGGTGCTTATGTGATTATGTGCTTACGTGGAATGAATTATTGTTGTCCATTGTATTAGGACGCGAGTGTTTAGCTTCGGCACATTTATTAATGTGCTAATGTCTTTGTTTCCTTTATTAGGATGTCAGGACGAGGATGAGGACGCGGTAGGCGTGGTAGGCCGGGTAGGCAGGAGTTGCCTGTGCCAGAAGAGATTCCGGCAGTTCAAGAGGGAATTGGCCAGGCCAATGTGGCCGAGCCAGTAGGCCAGCAGGCTATGGGCGCTCTAGCCCGAGAGATAGCAGGGGCATTCAGGGAGTCAGTAGGCATTCTCAGAGCTGAGAATCAAGCTCATGCTGTTATTGCGGATGCAGGACCTTCCTTTCTGAAGAGGGAGTTCTTCCGGTCTAATCCGGATGAATTTGTGGGTGATCCTAAAGAGGCACTTAAGGCAGATGAATGGCTCGAACAGACAACGAAGACGTTTGAGATGCTTGGCATCGAAGACGAGGGGTTGAAAGTGACCTTGGCATCTTTCCAGTTGAAGGGGGATGCGGGTCAGTGGTGGAAGTTTACTAAGGGGCGTATAGGAGGTACGTGGGAGGCTTTTGTGAATGCTTTCCAGGAGAAGTTTTTATCTCCGGCAGTCAGGGAGAAGCTGCGAGACCAGTTTTGTCAGCTTAAGCAGGCGAGTTCTTCAGTGGCCGAGTTTGAGGCTGCATTTACTAGTTTGTCCAGGTTTGCACCTGAGTTGGTGGCGTCTGAGGAACGCCGTTGTATTGAGTTTGAGAAGAAGTTGAGGCGTGGCCTCAAGCTGAGAGTTGGGGGAACTATGATTCGGGATTATGGGCGTATGGTTGATGCTGCAGCCCATATGGAGATCATGATGCAGGAGGAGGAGGAAGGGCAGAAGGGCTCCAAGAGGAGTCAGGATAGTCAGAGTGATGGTAGGAGACAGAAGGGTTTTAATCCCCAGCAGTCTCAGGGTAGCTTTTCTAGATCGACTTTTCCTGTACCGAGTGCTAGTTCGGGGAAAGGCAGTCAGGGAGACATTACCTGTTTCAAGTGTGGCCAGCTGGGCCACAAGTCTCCAGTTTGTCCTCAGAGGGGAGGAGTGCAGAGAGCAGCATCATCTTCGGCTCGATCTCAGAGCCAGAGTCAGGGTAGAGGTCAGCCACTCTCGTGTTATCAGTGTGGTCAGCCAGGGCACATGAAGAGGTATTGCCCACAGTTGGGTGGCACACCTGGTGCATCTGGTTTGAGGCCGATTCAGGGTCAGCAGCCAGCTCAGTCGGGTCAGGCCTCGAGGGCTAATCAGGGGGCTTCATCGTCCCAAACAGTGCAGCAATCTTATGCTCCTAGGGGTGAGCAGGTTGATCAGAGGTCGTCTGGGCGTGTGTACGCTGTTACCGCGCAGGATCTTGTACCGACTCCATCAGTTGTGAGAGGTACCTTCTTGTTTTGCAACTCGGTTGCTAATGTTTTGATTGATACGGGTGCATCTCATTCCTTTGTGTCTGCTGCATTTGCATCTGTTTTGGAATTGGAGTTAGCACAGTTAGCATCTCCTATATGTGTAGTGTCACCTCTTGGGGGTGAATTGATTTTGAAACAAGGTGTTAGGGGTTGTGATATAGAGGTTGATTATCATAGAATCCCATTTTCCTTTGTCGTTATGCCTATGAGGGGTTTCGATGTTATTTTGGGTATGGACTGGTTATCGTCATACCGGGCAGTTATTGATTGCTACCGCCAGAGGGTCACTTGTTGTACCTTGAACGGAGAGTATTTTCATTTTCTGGGGGACCGGGTTGGTGATGTGTTGCCACCGGGGTATGTTCCACGAAGACGGAGTGAGCTTAGTAGTTTACTTGCTAACCTTTCGATTAGTGAGGATGAGGAGACACAGATTGTGTTGCCAAGGGTGGTTTGTGAGTACTCGGACGTCTTTCCTGAGGATCTTGTTGGTTTGCCACCGCATCGGGAGATTGAGTTCTCCATTGACCTAGTGCCAGGCACAGCACCGATTTCTATGGCACCTTATCGTTTTGCCCCAGCCGAGTTAGTTGAGTTGAAGATTCAGCTCCAGGAGTTATTAGACAAGGGTTTTATACGTCCTAGTGTTTCGCCGTGGGGAGCACCGGCCCTCTTTGTTAAAAAGAAAGGAGGTGCTTTGAGACTTTGTATAGATTACCGGAAGTTGAATCGGGCTACGGTCAAGAATAAGTACCCTATGCCCCGTATAGATGACCTGTTTGACCAGTTGAAGGGTTCCCGTTGTTTCTCTAAGATAGACTTGAGATCGGGTTACCACCAGTTGAGGGTCAGGGAAGAGGATATTTTGAAGACGGCATTCCGTACGCGGTATGGCCATTATGAGTTTCTGGTGATGCCATTCGGACTCACCAATGCACCGGCAGTCTTTATGGACTTGATGAACCGGATTTTCTAGAAATTCTTGGATCGGTTTGTAGTCGTTTTTGTGGACGACATCCTTATCTATTCGCCTTCTGAGGAGGAGCACGAGGCACACTTGAGGGTGGTGCTTGAGTTACTTAGAGCCCATAGGCTGTATGCCAAGTTTGGGAAGTGTGAGTTCTGGCTGAGAGAAGTCAAATTCTTAGGCCATGTGGTATCCGGTGAAGGAGTGTCTGTTGATACATCCAAGGTAGAGCCAGTGCAGGATTGGGCACAGCCTAAGAGTGTATTTGAGATCCGCAGTTTTCTGGGATTAGCTGGGTATTACCGTCGGTTTGTGAAAGATTTCTCCAGGTTAGCATCACCGTTGACTAGGCTGACTCGGAAGGGAGTCAAATTTGTATGGAGTGAGACTTGTGAAAAGTCGTTTCAGGAGTTGAAAGTTAGACTGACTACCGCTCCAGTATTGATTATTCTAGAGAGAGGGTTGGGTTATGCAGTCTATTGTGACGCCTCACGAGAGGGTCTGGGTTGTGTGTTAATGCAAGAGGGGAAAGTAGTTGCCTATGGCTCACGTCAGTTGAAAATTCACGAGCAGAATTACCCTACGCATGATCTAGAGTTAGCAGCTGTGATATTTGCCTTGAAGATTTGGAGGCATTATCTTTATAGTGAGAGGTTCGAGGTGTTCTCGGATCATAAGAGTCTGAAGTATTTGTTTACACAGAAAGACTTGAACTTGAGGCAGAGGAGGTGGATGGAATTTATAGAGGATTATGACTTTGAGTTGCATTATCATCCGGGAAAGGCCAATGTGGTGGCCGATGCCCTTAGCAGGAAACCTGTTGGTGACATAGCTAGTATTGCCATCCGAGAATGGGAGATGCTGGGTGCACTTGGGGAGTTTGATTTACTTCTGGGCGAATCCGTTGAGGCTGCGGCCTTGTTTTCTGTTATTGCACAGCCTTCACTTGTGATTCGAGTGTTAGAGGCTCAGAGAGGTGACTTTGAGGTAGAATCTCTCCGTGAGAAGATTTCCGGTGGGAAGGTTGAGAAGGGTTTGACGGTGTATTCCGACCTGAGTGTGAGATACCGAGACCGTCTGTTTGTGCCGGAGTCTTGCCGAGAGGAGGTACTCCGAGAGTTTCATCATTCACGCCTTGCGGTGCATCCGGGAGGCACTAAGATGTATCGGGATTTGGGTCGCCAGTTTTGGTGGCGGGGTATGAAGAGAGATGTGGCAGCTTTCGTATCTAAGTGCCTTACTTGCCAGCAAGTGAAGGCCGAGCATCAGAGGCCAGCGGGTTTATTGCAACCCTTGCCTATTGCCGAGTGGAAGTGGGAGCATGTCACTATGGACTTCGTTGTAGGTCTTCCGAGGACTCAGCGGGGTAGTGATGCTATTTGGGTGGTTGTAGACCGGTTGACTAAGTCGGCGCACTTTATTTCTATGCGCGTGAGTGATTCGGTAGATCATCTTGCCGACTTGTATATTCGGGACATAGTGAGATTGCACGGGGTCCCAGTGACGATCGTCTCAGATAGAGATCCTCGTTTTACTGCCAGGTTGTGGCAGAGTTTGCAGAGTGCCTTAGGCACTAAGTTGACCTTTAGCACGGCTTATCATCCTCAGACTGACGGACAGTCCGAGCGTACTATTCAGATACTTGAGGATATGCTTCGGGGTTGTGTTCTAGACTTTAGTGGGTCGTGGGAGAGGCACTTGCCGTTGGTGGAGTTTGCCTACAACAACAGTTTCCAGTCTAGTATCGGTATGGCACCATTTGAGGCCTTGTATGGCCGATCGTGTAGATCTCCTGTGTGTTGGGCTGAGGTGGGTGATGCACCTCTGTTGGGTCCAGAGTTGGTGAGGGAAACGACGGAGAAAGTTGAGCTTATCCGTAAGAGGCTTGTTACAGCACAGAGTCGTCAGAAATCGTATGCCGACCGTAGGAGGAGACCTTTGGTGTTTGAGGTGGGTGATCATGTCTTTCTGAAGATATCACCTAGACGGGGTTTGATGAGGTTTGGGAAGAGTGGGAAGTTGTCCCCTCGGTTCATTGGTCCGTTTGAGATCCTTGAGAGGATTGGCGAGGCTGCTTATCGTTTAGCTTTGCCGCCGCAGTTGTCCGGAGTACATGACGTGTTTCATGTGAGTATGCTTCGGAAGTATGAGCCGGATCCATCACATGTGTTGGATTGGACCGATTTAGTAGTTGATGAGGATGTTTCATATGAGGAGAGACCGATTCGAGTCTTGGATAGGCGGGATCAAGTTTTGCGAGGCAAGACCATCCCTTTGGAACGTGAATTGGAAGTCCGCGAGAAATATCCGGACATGTTTGTTGATTTGTAATCTTATAATTAGATTCTGTTATATTGTTGAACTTAAGAGCTTTACATATGTCTTAAGTTGTAAAACATTGAGTATGTTTTGGTAAATGGGTGTATCTTGAAACTTGTTTCATTATAGAAGATTAGTGTAACATTGTATATGTTGATTACATTGTTGGATGTGTTATATATATCATGCAATTGAATATGATATGGAAATTGTTAACATTGAAAGGAATAATGCATAATAGTGGTGCAGGTTGAAATATATGTTGTTTTATATATATTGTGGGATGCCTCTTGATAAAGAGATGAAGTGACCAGTATTGGGTCAAGTTGTTTATTATTGTTATATACTATCTTTGGGTATTGAGAAAAACCTGTTTTCAAATTTGTGCCTAATTTCGGGGACGAAATTCTTTGAAGGGGGGAAGGTTATAGCGACCCCGGTCTTTTCCCATTTGATTATTGTATCCGGTCTGTTCCGTAGATTCTGTCATTGTATAATTGTTGTTGTTGTTGTTCCTTATTTTCTCATTTGGAATTATAGGATGTGTTGGGCAGGTTTGTTCAGGTTGGTTGGGTTTAGAAACCAAGTGTTGTTGTCCAGAATTTTGGTTATTCGCTCGAGCGAGGAGTTTGTCGCTCGAGCGAGATGTTGTTTTGGTTATTCGCTCGAGCCGGGGTTTGGTAGCTCGAGCGAGAGTTTGCGTCTGGGTTGGACCTGAAGCTTTGCATTCTTGGCTCGAGCGAGATTTTCTTCGCTCGAGCGAGTTAGTTTGTTCTTCGCTCGAGCAATAGTTCCTTCGCTCGAGCGTGAGTCTGGTTTCAGACCTGAGGGTTTGAGTTCTTCGCTCGATCGAGCTTTCTTTCGCTCGAGCGAGCTTTTGGGTTGTTGGCTCGAGCAAGGCTTCCTTGGCTCGAGCGTAGATTCTCTGTGTCTGGTCGCTCGAGCGACAAAGTATTCGCTCGAGCGAGCCTGTCCAGTTTAAATACACAGCAGCGGGATTTGATCAGTCTTTTTCATATTCTTTTGATTCCAAACCCTAGGTTCGACCTCTCTCTCTCCCTACTCACCTTCTCTCTTAGGTTTGATCTGTTTAGAGAGTGTTTCAACCCTAGTTGCTTTATTAAAAAGATAGAGGGAGTCAAGAGCTTTCATTTAATCTGAACATTTGGCAATTTGGAGCATTTTGGTCTTTGGGCACTCATCTCTGTCTTCACCATTTGGGTTGTTTTCTCTGAGGTAGGGATTTCCTACTCCAATTTATAGGTTATGTTCTAAGTTTTGGTATTTTAATATGTTGGGAATACTTTGGTAAATTTTGGGAAAAACCCTAGTTGAATTATTGAATTGATTTGTATAAGTAATTCATGGAATTGGGAAAAGATGGTTAAATTCATGGAATTGGGGAATTCATTGATTAAATGGCGTAATTGGATAATTTGAAATCATTTGTCTATTGAATTGCGGACATAGTTATTTTCAGTTTAGAAATAACTGTTTTGGGCTATCGGTGGAGGATAGTCGTGATTGTTGTAGACAATGCATGTGGATTAGGATTAACTGAAACTAATCACATTGGTTAAGTCATAAATTTTGACTATTGCATTGATAGAAATTACGTGTATTGATTGAGCATTGCATTTGCATACATTGTTTTGTGTGTGGGAGGAGATAGGGGATGTACTCCACGGTTTAGGGGAAGATAGGGGATGGACCTCTAAACCGGATTTTGTTTGGGAGGAGATAGGGGATGGACTCCATTAGCATCACTTTTATGTGTGCTTATTTATATAGAAGTGTTTTATTGATACAGCACTAAAATGTGTATCAATCTGGAAGTATGAAGTGTTTTGATTTATTTGAGCTTGAGTCTCATTTGTTTGTTGATATTGGAAGGATGTGAATACGATATATTTAATTCACTGTTGTAAGTTTGGCCAGGTTCTGAGCCATGTTAATAAAATTGGGAAGTAAAACGTATCTTAGACAATAGTGTCATGAGACTGTAAAATGAAGTAATTGATTATCCTGGTTAACCATCTGTTGAATGCTATTGCTTTATTCATTGCTTATATGTGGTTTAGTATATTTCTACTGGGCTGTGGCTCACCCTTTATGGGAACATCATTTTCAGGTTCAGGGGATAAGCTACCTCCAAGGACTTAGCTTGGAAGGACTTGGATTCTAAAGACTATTTTTCTGTTGTTTGCTTTTATTTGTTAGTACATGTAAACACTCAAGCTTAGGGCTTTTCTTGTATTGAGTTAGAACTCGTATTTTTGTATCCAAGTGTTGGCTTGGAAAGATGTAAGCCTGTAGGGCATTTTATTCGATTATTTAGTAATACTCTGATGAATGAATTAATAAAATGTCTTCTTTAAATAATGCATGTCAATGATATATAATGGGTTAATTTTGAGGGCGTTACAAGCTTCCATTTTTATTTTTATTCCAGTCATTTTTTTATTCAACTTCCTTTTTTATTTAATTTCCAAATAGATCGTTAAGGTATAGTGGTTTGTTGAATGAACTTCCATTTTTAATTTTCTGCAACTTCCATTTTCATTTTTATTCGACTTCTATTTTTATTCAAGTCTTTTTTCTATTCAACTTCTTTTTTTTATTTAATTTTCAAATAGATTGTTATGGTATAGTGGTTTCAGGATTGAACTTTCATTTTTAATTTTCTGTAACTTTCACTTTTATTTTTATTGAACTTCCATTTTTAATTAATTTACTTTTCTATTAAACTTCCTTTTTTTATTTAAATTCCGAATAGATCGTTAAGGTATAGTGGTTTCTTTAATCAACTTCCAATTTTAATTTTATGCAAGTTTCATTTTTATTTTTATTCAACTTCCATTTTTATTCAAGTTATTTTTCTATTCAACATCCTTTTTTATTTAATTTTCAAATAGTTCGTTAAGGTATAGTGGTTTTTTGAATGAACATTCATTTTTAATTTTCTGCAACTTCCATTTTTATTTTTGTTTAACTTCTTTTTTTATTCAAGTTTCTTTTCCACACAACTTCCTGTTTTATTTAATTTCCTAATAGATCGTTAAGGTATAGGGGTTTCTGGGTTGAACTTCCATTTTTAACTTTCTGCAACTTCCATTTTTATTTTTATTCAATTTACATTTCTATTAAACTTCCTTTTTTTATTTAATTTCCAAACAGATCGTTAAGGTGTAGTGGTTTCTTGAATGAACTTCCATTTTTAATTTTCTGCAACTTCCACTTTTATTTTTATTCGACTTCCATTTTTATTCAAGTCATTTTTCTATTCAACTTTTTTTTAATTTAATTTCCAAATAGATCGTTAAGGTATAGTAGTTTCTTGAATGAACTTCCAATTTTAATTTTCTACAACTTCTATTTTTATTTCTATTCACTTCTTTTTTTATTAAATTTTCTTTTCTATTCAACTTCCTTTTTTATTTAATTTCCAAATAGATTGTTAAGGTATAGTGGTTTCTGGATTGAACTTCCATTTTTAATTTTATGCAACTTTCACTTTTATTTTTATTCAATTTAGTTTTCTATTAAATTTCTTTTTTTATTTAATTTCCAAATAGATCGTTAAGGTATAGTGGTTTCTTGAATGAACTTCCAATTTTAATTTCCTGCACCTTCCATTTTTATTTCTATTCAACTACTTTTTTTATTCAAGTTTCTTTTCTATTCAACTTCTTTTTTTATATAATTTTCAAATAGATAGTTACGGTATAGTGGTTTCGGGATTGAACTTTCATTTTTAATTTTTTGCAACTTTCACTTTTATTTTTATTGAACTTCCATTTTCATTGAATTTACTTTTTTTATTAAACATCCTTTTTTATATAATTTCTAAATAGATCGTTAAGGTATAGTGGTTTCTTTAATGAACTTCTATATTTAATTTTCTGCAACTTCCATTTTTATTTTTATTCGACTTCCATTTTTATTCAAGTTATTTTTCTATTCAACTTCCTTTTTTATTTAATTTCCAAATAGATCGTTAAGGTATAGTGGTTTCTGGAATGAACTTCCATTTTTATTTTTATTTAACTTCCTTTTTCATTCAAGTTTCTTTTCTACTCAACTTCCTTTTTTATTTAATTTCCAAATAGATCGTTAAGGTATAGTGGTTTATGGATTGAACTTCCATTTTTAATTTTATGCAACTTTAATTTTTATTTTTATTCAACTTCCATTTTTATTCAATTTACATTTCTATTAAACTTCCTTTTTTATTTAATTTCCAAATAGATCGTTAAGGTATAGTGGTTTCTTGAATGAACTTTCATTTTTAATTTTCTGCAACTTCCACTTTTATTTTTATTAGACTTCTATTTTTATTCAAGTCATTTTTCTATTAAACTTCCTTTTCTATTTAATTTCCAAATAGATCGTTAAGGTATAGTGGTTTCTTGAATGAACTTCCAATTTTAATTTTCTGCAACTTCCATTTTTATTTCTATTCACCTTCTTTTTTATTCAAGTTTCTTTTCTATTCAACTTCTTTTTTTATTTAATTTCAAAATAGATCGTTAAGGTATAGTGGTTTCTGGATTGAACTTCCATTTTTAATTTTATGCAACTTTCAGTTTTATTTTTTTTCAACTTCCATTTTTATTCAATTTACTTTTCTATTAAACTTCGTTTTTTATTTAATTTCCAAATAGATCGTTAAGGTATAGTGGTTTCTTGAATGAACTTCGAATTTTAATTTTCAGCAACTTCCATATTTATTTCTATTCAACTTTCTTTTCTATTCAACTTCTTTTTTTATTTAATTTCCAAATAGATTGTTATGGTATAGTGGTTTCGGGATTGAACTTTCATTTTTAATTTTATGCAACTTTCACTTTTATTTTTATTGAACTTCCATTTTTATTGAATTTACTTTTCTATTACACTTCCTTTTTTATTTAATTTCCAAATAGATCGTTAAGGTATAGTGGTTTTTTTAATGAACTTCCATCTTTATTTTTATTTAACTTCCATTTTTATTCAAGTTATTTTTCTATTAAACCTCTTTTTTTATTTAATTTCCAAATAGATCGTTAAGGTATAGTGGTTTCTTGAATGAACTTTCAATTTTAATTTTCTGCAACTTCCATTTTTATTTCTATTCAACTTCTTTTTTTTATTCAAGTTTCTTTTCTATTCAACTTCCTTTTTTATTTAATTTCCAAATAGATCGTTAAGGTATAGTGGTTTCTGGATTGAACTTCCATTTTTAATTTTATGCAACTTTTACTTTTATTTTTTTTCAACTTCCATTTTTATTCAATTTACTTTTCTATTAAACTTCTTTTTTTATTTAATTTCCAAATAGATCGTTAAGGTATAGTGGTTTCTTGAATGAACTTCCAATTTTAATTTTCTGCAACTTCCATTTTTATTTCTATTCAACTTCTTTTTTTATTCAAGTTTCTTTTCTATTCAACTTCTTTTTTTATTTAATTTTCAAATAGATTGTTATGGTATAGTGGTTTCGGGATTGAACTTTCATTTTTAATTTTATGCAACTTTCACTTTTATTTTTATTGAACTTCCATTTTTATTGAATTTACTTTTTTATTAAACTTCCTTTTTTATTTAATTTGAAAATAGATCGTTAAGGTATAGTGGTTTCTTTAATGAACTTCTATTTTTAATTTTATGCAACTTCCATTTTTATTTTTATTCGACTTCCATTTTTATTCAAGTTATTTTTCTATTCAACTTCCTTTTTTATTTAATTTCCAAATAGATCGTTAAGTTATAGTGGTTTCTGGAATGAACTTCCATTTTTAATTTTCGGCAACTTCCATTTTTATTTTTATTTAACTTCCTTTTTCATTCAAGTTTCTTTTCTACTCAACTTGATTTTTTATTTAATTTCCAAATAGATCGTTAAGGTATAGTGGTTTATGGATTGAACTTCCTTTTTTAATTTTATGCAACTTTAATTTTTATTTTTATTCAACTTCAATTTTATTCAATTTACTTTTCTATTAAACTTTCTTTTTTATTTAATTTCCAAATAGATCGTTAAGGTATAGTGGTTTCTTGAATGAACTTTCATTTTTAATTTTTTGCAACTTCCACTTTTATTTTTATTCGACTTCCATTTTTATTCAAGTCATTTTTTTATTAAACTTCCTTTTTATTTAATTTCCAAATAGATCGTTAAGGTATAGTGGTTTCTTGAATGAATTTCCAATTTTAATTTTCTGCAACTTCCATTTTTATTTCTATTCAACTTCCTTTTTATTCAATTTTCTTTTCTGTTCAACTTCTTTTTTTATTTAATTTCCAAATAGATCGTTAAGGTATAGTGGTTTCTGGATTGAACTTCCAATTTTAATTTTATGCAACTTTCACTTTTATTTTTTTTCAACTTCCATTTTTATTCAATTTACTTTTCTATTAAACTTCATTTTTTATTTAATTTCCAAATAGATCGTTAAGGTATAGTGGTTTCTTCAATGAACTTCCAATTTTAATTTTCTGCAATTTCCATTTTTATTTCTATTCAACTTCTTTTTTTATTCAAGTTTATGGTCTATTCAACTTCTTTTTTTATTTAATTTCCAAATAGATTGTTATGGTATAGTGGTTTTGGGATTGAACTTTCATTTTTAATTTTATGCAACTTTCACTTTTTTTTTTTATTGAACTTCGTTTTTATTGAATTTTACTTTTCTATTAAACTTCCTTTTTTATTTAATTTCCAAATAGATCGTTAAGGTATAGTGGTTTGTTTAATGAACTTCCATTTTTAATTTTATGCAACTTCCATTTTTATTTTTATTTAACTTCCATTTTTATTCAAGTTATTTTTCTATTAAGCTTCTTTTTTTTATTTAATTTCCAAATAGATCGTTAAGGTATAGTTGTTTCTTGAATGAACTTCCAATTTTAATTTTCTGCAACTTCCATTTTTATTTCTATTCAACTTCTTTTTTTTATTCAAGTTTCTTTTCTATTCAACTTCCTTTTTTATTTAATTTCCAAATAGATTTTTAAGGTATAGTGGTTTCTGGGTTGAACTTTCATTTTTAATTTTATGCAACTTTCACTTTTTTTTTTCAACTTCCATTTTTATTCAATTTACTTTTCAATTAAACTTCGTTTTTTATTTAATTTCCAAATAGATCGTTAAGGTATAGTGGTTTCTTGAATGAACTTCCAATTTTAATTTTCTGCAACTTCTATTTTTATTTCTATTCAACTTCTTTTTTTATTCAAGTTTCTTTTCTATTCAACTTCTTTTTTTATTTAATTTCCAAATAGATTGTTATGGTATAGTGGTTTCGGGATTGAACTTTCATTTTTAATTTTATGCAACTTTCACTTTTATTTTTATTGAACTTCCATTTTTATTGAATTTACTTTTTTATTAAACTTCCTTTTTTATTTAATTTCCAAATAGATCTTTAAGGTATAGTGCTTTCTTTAATGAACTTCTATTTTTAATTTTATGCAACTTCCATTTTTATTTTTATTCGACTTCCATTTTTATTCAAATTATTTTTCTATTCAACTTCCTTTTTTATTTAATTTCCAAATAGATCGTTACGGTATAGTGGTTTCTGGAATGAACTTCCATTTTTAATTTTCTGCAACTTCCATTTTTATTTTTATTTAACTTCCTTTTTCATTCAAGTTTCTTTTCTACTCAACTTCCTTTTTTATTTAATTTCCAAATAGATCGTTAAGGTATAGTGGTTTATGGATTGAACTTCCATTTTTAATTTTATGCAACTTTGATTTTTATTTTTATTCAACTTCCATTTTTATTCAATTTACTTTTCTATTAAACTTTCTTTTTTATTTAATTTCCAAATAGATCGTTAAGATATAGTGGTTTCTTCAATGAACTTCCATTTTAAATTTTTCTGCAACTTTTATTTTTATTTTTATTTTGCTTCCATTTTTATTCAATTTACTTTTCTGTTCAACTTCCTTTTTTATTTTATTTCCAAATAGATCGTTAAGGTATAGTGGTTTCTTGAATGAACTTTCATTTTTAATTTTCTGCAACTTCCACTTTTATGTTTATTCGACTTCCATTTTTATTCAAGTCATTTTTCTATTAAACTTCCTTTTTTATTTAATTTCCAAATAGATCGTTAAGGTATAGTGGTTTCTTGAATGAACTTCCAATTTTAATTTTCTGCAACTTCCATTTTTATTTCTATTCAACTTCTTTTTTATTCAAGTTTCTTTTCTATTCAACTTCCTTTTTTATTTATTTTCCAAATATATCGTTAAGGTATAGTGGTTTCTGGATTGAACTTCCATTTTTAATTTTATGCAACTTTCACTTTTATTTTTTTTCAACTTCTATTTTTATTCAATTTACTTTTCTATTAAACTTCCTTTTTTATTTAATTTCCAAATAGATCGTTAAGGTATAGTGGTTTCTTGAATGAACTTCCAATTTTAATTTTCTGCAACTTCCATTTTTATTTCTATTCAACTTTCTTTTCTATTCAACTTCTTTTTTTATTTAATTCGAAATAGATTGTTATGGTATAGTGGTTTCGGGATTGAACTTTCTTTTTTAATTTTATGCAACTTTCACTTTTATTTTTATTGAACTTCCATTTTTATTGAATTTACTTTTCCATTAAACTTCCTTTTTTATTTAATTTCCAAATAGATCGTTAAGGTATAGTGGTTTCTTTAATGAACTTCCATTTTTAATTTTATGCAACTTCCGTTTTTATTTTTATTCAACTTCCATTTTTTTCAAGTTATTTTTCTATTCAACTTCCTTTTTTATTTAATTTCCAAATAGATCGTTAAGGTATAGTGGTTTCTGGAATGAACTTCCATTTTTAATTTTCTGCAACTTCCATTTTTATTTTTATTTAACTTCCTTTTTTGTTCAAGTTTCTTTTCTACTCAACTTCCTTTTTTATTTAATTTCCAAATAGATCGTTAAGGTGTAGTGGTTTCTGGATTGAACTTCCATTTTTAATTTTCTGCAACTTCCATTTTTATTTTTATTCAACTTCTATTTTTATTCAATTTACTTTTCTATAGCGATCCTGGTTATCCCTTTACTGTTCTTTTGTATTCCGGACTTGGTTCAGTGGAGTTGGCAGTTATATCTATGTTGTTGTCATCCTTTAATTCCATTTGTTTGAGTTTTAGGATGTGTTCGGCTTTTTTCGAACAGGTGGGTTAAACCTTGGTCTGAAATCTTGTTGCCAGGTTTTTGGTCATCCCGCTCGAGCGGGTCTTGTTGCGCTCGAGCGGATATTGCACACTCCCAGTTTTTCGTGTCCCTGCAAAACTTCTGCAGGTGTGATTTTTACGCTCGAGCGGGTTTCTTTACGCTTGAGCGGTGGCGCTCGAGCGGGTACTCTGGCGCTCGAGCGGGTAATACCTTTTCGATGTAAGTTCTGGGAGGGGGAAATCTACGCTCGAGCGGACTAGTTTTCGCGCTCGAGCGGATGTGCTTTATTCTTGTGTCTTGGCGCTCAAGCGGGTCTTCTTGCGCTCGAGCGTACCTAGTTTTTGTTCTTGACGCTCGAGCGTTGTGTTCTCCGCTCGAGCGGGAATGTCATATATCAGTTGGCTGTGGGACAGTTTTAAATCACTTTTTCTCATTCTTTCTCTCTCTTACTTTTTTGAAAAAGCCATTTGAGAGCTTCTCTATCTAGAACCTTGCCTTCTCTCTAGATATTGATCTAGTAAGAGTTGTTTCCTCGCCTTTGGCCTTTACAAAAAAGTTGATGATCGTCGAGGGCTATCTTTTGATCTGAGAAACTCGTGGGTTTGAGCAACTTCGTTTTCACCATCTTCTTCGTTGGGTGTCATCTTTTGAGGTAGGGATTCCTACTCACTACTATGAGTTTTGACCTAGATATTTGGGTATTTGTATAAATGGTTGATTTTGGAAAGTTAGGGTTTGCAAATATCAAAAGGGAGTTTTGTTATTTTGATTCAAAAATATGTATTTTGGATTTCAAAATGATGATATAGTTGTTGGTTGGTGATATTGGGACCTTTGAGTTGATATTGAGAGTTGGGGGTAAAAGCCCTAATTTGTTGTTTAAAATTAATTGGTATAATTAATTTGGGAAAATTGTAGCTATATGGGATTGAGTTGGAAATAATGAAATTGACTCATTATATGGTTGAATAGTGGAGTTAGATTTATTAATCACTCACTTTTGAAAACATTGATACTTTATCTGTTGGAGCTTTTATTATCTGTTTAGAAATAATTGCTCGGGCTACCGGTGAAAGGTAGTTTTGATTGTTGTAGACAATGCATGATGATTAGGCAAACTAAAACTAATCAATTGGATATGTCATAGAGTATGACGATTGATAGAATACATTAACGTTATGTATTGATTGATTGTGTATATTACCTTTGGGTATATATGTTGTGTGTGTGGGAGGAGATAGGGGATGTACTCCACGGTTTAGGGAAAGATAGGGGATGGACCTCTAAACCGGATGTTGTTTGGGAGGAGATAGGGGATGGACTCCACTGATACAGGTCATATGCTTGTCAGATAATGTGTTGATATAGCGTATATGCTTATCTTGGAAGTGTTGGTACAGCTTATATGCTTATCATTGGAAGTGTTGATATAACTAAAATGCATATCTGTTGAAATGTGGATACAACTTGTATGCTTATCTGTTGAGACGTTGATACAACTAATATGTTTATCTATTGTAAAATGGGAAGTGTTTAATATGAGTCATTGTCTCATATAAGTGGTTGGCCAGGTTCTGAGCCGTTAATGTGAATTTTGAAATTGATGAGAAATGGAAACTGAAATGAAACATGAACATAGTGGTCATGAAATGGAAATGGGTTATGAACTGGTTTATGGAAATTGAACATTTATCAATTGCTAATGTCTTAGTCATTGCTCATATTGTGTTTAGCATATCTCTACTGGGCGTTGGCTCACCCTTTATGGGACATTATTTTCAGGTACAGGTAGTATGCCACCTCCAAGGACATAGCTTGGATGATGATGAGAGTTGAAGACTCTTTTTGGTTATTTTGTTGTATTACATGTATATCAAGCCAAGGGCTTATTTTGTATAGAGTTAGTACTCTTCTTTTTTGTAACCAAGTGTTAACTTGGAAAGCTGTAAGCCCATAGTGCATTTGCTTTTGTTGTTAACATGTAATACAGTTGTAAGAATTACTCTAATGAATAGAAATAGTTGGTTTTTTTTATATCAATGCATGTTTAAAGTAATGAGTTTTATGTTTTTCTTTGAGGGCGTTACATTTTCTATTAAACTTCCTTTTTTATTTAATTTCCAAACAGATCATTAAGGTATAGTGGTTTCTTGAATGAACTTCCATTTTTAATTTTCTGCAACTTCCATTTTTATTTTTATTCGACTTCCATTTTTATTCAAGTTATTTTTCTATTCAACTTCCTTTTTTATTTAATTTCCAAATAGATTGTTAAGGTATAGTGGTTTCTTGAATGAACTTCAAATTTTAATTTTCTGCAACTTCTATTTTTATTTCTATTCAACTTCTTTTTTTATTTAAGTTTCTTTTCTATTCAACTTCCTTTTTTATTTAATTTCCAAATAGATTGTTAAGGTATAGTGGTTTCTGGATTGAACTTTCATTTTTAATTTTATGCAACTTTCACTTTTATTTTTATTCAACTTCTCTTTGTAACAACCCACATTTATGTCTTAGTCATGTTTGCATGCATTTATATGTTTTGCCATGTTAAGTTACTGTAATAACCCACATTTCATGTCTTAGTCATGTTCATGAGAATTTGTATGATTATGACTCGTTGAGCTTGCATTTGTATGTTTATGACTTGTTTTGCCTAAGTAAGATCCATGCCTTGTTTTGATGTCTATGTGATTTGTCTAAATGTTGTGTGCTTGCTTTGTCCCTTTCCTGTTATGTTAAGCCTAGGTCATGCCAAGCCTAGGTTATGTTAAGCCGAAGTCATGCCAAGCCTAGGTTATGTTACGCCTAGATCATTCCAAGCCGAGGTCATCTTCAGTCTGAAAGTATCTTGGAACTCCTTTGTTGACCTCCATCTTCGCCCTGACATATTGGCCGAGATATGTATTATCTAGGCCGAGATGTTACCTTTGAACCTGAGTGATCTTGTCCGGGAGTGGTATGACCTAGACCGAGGTGTGGCACATCTAGGCCAAGGTGTGGCACAGCTTAGTCAAGTGTTGTCCTTCCTAGCCGAGGTCATTGTCACCTTAGTTGCCGAAGCTTTGTCCTTAGCCGATGTCATCGCTTGCCGGAGTGCCATGCCGAGTAGCTTGTTAGATACACTTTGTCATCGTCTTGTCTTGTCAACCTATCACCTTTTTGAAGAGAACCAACCAGTCGTTGCCACGTGTCTGAGCTAAGAGTTAAGTCAGTCGATAGAGAGAGAAAACCTATCATTTCTGTATCTTTGTTTTGAAGAGGAGAGAGAAGCTCTAGGAGAGGAAGAAGAGTTCTTGAGGGAGAGTAGATTTCCAAGCTTGATCCCTAGAGATCGAATCGATAGATCCGTGTTCTAAGGTTAGATTCTTGATCTGCTCTTGTCGTTCTTTATATTTATGTTATTGCATTGCATGATTGAATATGATTTGTAAGCCATGCATTGCTTTGAAGTTCAGTTTTAGAAAGAGAAAATAGCATTCATGTGTTCTTCAAGAAAAATTATGTTTTGATTCGAAAGCTCATGCCAAGATCCATGTTTTTGTGTTTGTTTTCACATGATTTCCAAGCATGGGTACCCAAGTCCATGTTTTCGAACTCATAGCATGAAATCCCAGATTTTTGTAGTAAAGAAGTTATGATTTTAGCATTCATGTTCTTCATGATCTTCATGTTCATGTTCTTCCTGTTCTTCACGGGTGGAAACCCAGATCTCCAGACCTCACTTCCCGAGGTGTAGTCACTGAGATCACTCTCACCTAGACCTCACACTTAGACCAAGCATCGTATCACACCTTGGCCTACCTTGCATGATCACTTACACTTTTAGTTTGTCTTGTGCGCACCTCGGCGTGCAACCGCATGCCGAAGCCTAGGTAGCCACACCTCGGCCAGGAGGTGTGGGACCTCGGCAAAGACCTGGTTGGTACCCAGCATGTCTTCCCGACATGTAAAACAGTGTTTTGACTTCCAGCATGTTTTCCCGAGATCATTTGCATGCATGCAAGACTTGTTTTGAGAAGTGCATTCAGTATGCTTTGCCATGTGTTTGTAGGACCTAGACCTTTGCCTTGACCCCGACGTCCCAAGAACTATGTGAGTGGTATTTTTAATAAAGTTATGTTCTTAAGGTTTTGATAAAGCTTTGCCTTGTTTTGATAAAAGTATTTGTTAAGCATGAATGATATCCCTATTTTATGTATCAAGTATAAGCTTTGTTTTGACAACATTTTCGGAAAGTCCCTCGTGCTGGAGGACTCTAAACTTTCGCAGCACCCTTGATTTGTACTCTAGTGTTAAAGGGCTACGGGCCCTTGTAACATAGGTCCCTTATGCTGGAGGACTCTAAACTTGCACAGCACCCAAGTGTTAAAGGGCTACGGGCTCTTGTAACATAGGTCCCTTGTGCTGGAGGACTCTAAACTTGTGCAGCACCCAAGTGTTAAAGGGCTATGGGCCTTTGTAACATAGGTCCCTCGTGCTGGAGGACTCTAAACTTTCGCAGCACATCTTGTTTTGAGGGTCCTTTCGTGCTAGGGGACGTTAAGCCTAAGTAGCATCGTCCTTTCATGCTAGGGGACGTTAAGCCTAAGTAGCACCCTTGTTAAGATATCGGCCACCCACGGACTATGAACGGGTGTGCTCGATGCCGAGGTTACGCTTAAGTTTTGAAGGACCAAGGTTATGCCGAGGTCATGTTTTAAGTTGGCGTTTGTTAAGTAAGTAAGTTTTGTAAGATCAAGTTTGATGAACAAGATTTATCTCATGTTTTGTACAAGCTATGACAAGTATGGTTTTGACAAAGATATATTATGTATTGTTTTGAAAGACCTCGGGAATCATTCATTTAACCCCTTTATAACTTATACCATTCACTGAGTATCCAAGCTCACCCTCCCTATGTATATATGTAGGTAACAAGCAAAAAGTCAGCTACGCCGAGATGTATGTTTTGTATGCATGTTATGTCGGCAATCCTGAAGATTATGTTTCATGATTTGTAGCTCCAGTGTTTTTGTTTATGTCGGCAATCTTGAAGTTTATGTATTTTGAACATGTCGGCTTGAGAAGCCTTTTATCAAGATGTAACATGTATTTTGTACTTTATTTTATTTGTATTCAAGTTTTAAAGCTATGTAAAGATGTATGCCATTTCATTTGACTTATGCACTGCTCTTATGGACCACTTGTATTTTAGATTATTGCTTCCGCACTTGTGAGCCCCATATATTTATACTCTGATTGTGTGTGAATTTTGAAAGTTGGCCTTCGGTAATCTCGGATTACTGGCCATCACGGCACCAAACTACTAGGGGCAGTTTGGGGTCGTGACAGAATGGTATCAGAGCACAAGATCCTTATAGTACGTTATTCACACACTTTGAGTCCTAAAGAGCATAGGATGTCCCTTAGAATAATTTTAGGATTGCATCATATTGCTTGCTACTTGACAAGGTGTGCATCATCTCGGCATGATCATTTGTTACATTGGCATGATCATGTGCACTTGCATACACGTTCATTTGTTCATTTTGTTCTAAGAGTCGCATCCTGCATACTCCTAGCATCATGAGAAGAGGTAGACCCCCAGTTGGCCGAGATCAATCTGAGGACAGAATAGACCGATTAGAAAGGTTGGTTGAAAGTTTGGCCGATGAGTTAAGGCAAGCAAGGCAGCAGAACACCGGTACCACCTCCACTCAGGCCGAGCAGACAGATGGCCGACATGCAGTTCCACCACCGCCAGTACCACAAGTGCCTCCGCAGCCAGCTTTGTATGGAGATGACACATTGACCCTGATCAGAGAATTCAAGAAGATGAAACCGTCAAAGTTCCATGGAGGTATAGAGCCGATGAAGGCAGAAGCATGGATTCTTGAGATGGAGAAGTTGTTCAAGGTTTTTCCCAGCATTGACGCTCAGAAGGTGTCCTTAGCAGCATTCACATTGGAAGATGACGCTCGTAGATGGTGGATGATGATCCGAGAAGGTAATCCAGACTTGACCTGGACCAGATTTTTGGAGCTGTTCTATGACAAGCATTTCCCACTCAGTGTCCGAGATCGCAAGACCACAGAATTTCAGATGTTGACACAAGGTAGCAAAACAGTGGCAGAGTATGATCGTGCTTTCACCGAGTTGGCAAGGTATGCACCTCACATGGTCGACAACGAGTACAGAAAAGCTAGGAAGTTTGAGAGCGGACTCCGACGGCCAATACAAGATCAAGTTAATTTGCTCAACATGCCGACGTATGCTGGAGTGTTAGATAAAGCCATCCTTGCAGAAGCCAACCTGAACAGAAGCCAAAGTTCGGGGAAGAATCAGAGGAAGAGGTAGACCTACGACAATCGCGAAGAAAAGGCAGAACCGAATGATGCTGAGGAGAAGACAAGGGAGGACAGTCCCAACGACGCGAATCTTGGAGGTGACACCAGGCCGACATGTGCGAGTTGTGGGAAGCTACATTTTGGAGTGTGCCTTCGGGCAACTGGAGCATGTTTCGGATGCGGTGAGATGGGTCATCGCATTAAGGATTGTCCCAAGGTAAAAGCTAGAGATGATAAGAAGAGATGAGAAACTCGGCATCCGGAGTCGTTTTGGGAACAAGGTAAGTGAAGTTTGGGGACCAAACTTCTTTAAGGGGGAAGGATGTAACAACCCACATTTATGGCTTAGTCATGTTTGCATGCATTTATATGTTTTGCCATGTTAAGTTACGGTAACAACCCACATTTCATGTCTTAGTCATGTTCATGAGCATTTGTATGATTATGACTCGTTGAGCTTGCATTTGTATGTTTATGACTTGTTTTGCCTAAGTAAGATCCATGCCTTGTTTTGATGTCTATGTGATTTGTCTAAGTGTTGTGTGCTTGCTTTGTCCCTTTCCTGTTATGTTAAGCCTAGGTCATGCCAAGCCTAGGTTATTGTAACAACCCACAATTTATGTCCTAGTCATGTTTGCATGCATTTACATGTTTTGCCATGTTAAGTCGCCGTAATAACCCATATTCATGTTGTAGTCATGTTCATGTTCATTTATACAGCCTTGCCTTGTTAAGTTTGCATTTATGAATCTCGTCTTGCTTTGTGTTATATGTGTTATGTCTAAGTGTTGTATGCATGCTTTGCTCCTTCCTTGATGTTAAGCCTAGGTCTTGCCAAGCCTAAGTTATGTACGCCTAGATCATTCCAAGCCGAGGTCATCCTCAGTCTAGAAGTTATCTTGGAACCACTTTGTTCGACCTCCACCTTCGCCTTGACATATTGGCCGAGATGTCATTATCTAGGCCGAGGTGTTCAACTTCCATTTTAATTCAATTTACTTTTCTATTAAACTTCCTTTTTTATTTAATTTCCAAATAGATCGTTAAGGTATAGTGGTTTCTTGAATGAACTTCCATTTTAATTTTCTGCAACTTCCATTTTTATTTTTATTCGACTTCCATTTTTATTGAAGTCATTTTTCTATTCAACTTCCTTTTTTATTTAATTTCCAAATAGATCGTTAAGGTATAGTGGTTTCTTTAATGAACTTCCAATTTTAATTTTCTGCAACTTCCATTTTTATTTCTATTCAACTTCTTTTTTTATTCAAGTTTCTTTTCTATTCAACTTCCTAATTTATTTAATTTCTAAATAGATCGTTAAGGTATAGTGGTTTCTGGATTGAACTTCCATTTTTAATTTTATGCAACTTTCACTTTTATTTTTATTCAACTTCCATTTTTGTTCAATTTACTTTTCTACTAAACTTCCATTTTTATTTAATTTCCAAATAGATCGTGAAGGTATAGTGGTTTCTTGAATAACTTCCATTTATAATTTTCTGCAACCTCCATTTCAATTTTTATTCAACTTCCATTTTTATTTAAGTTATTTTTCTATTCAACTTCCTCTTTTATATAATTTCCAAATAGATCGTTAAGGTATAGTGGTTTCTTGAATGAACTTCCTTTCTAATTTTCTGTAACTTCCATTTTTATTTTTATTTAACTTCCTTTTTTGTTCAGGTTTCTTTTCTACTCAACTTCATTTTTTTTATTTAATTTCCAAATAGATCGTTATGGTATAGGGGTTTCTGGATTTAACTTCCATTTTTAATTCTATGCAACTTTTATTTTTATTTTTATTCAACTTCCATTTTTATTCAATTTACTTTTCTATTAAACTTCCTTTTTTTATTTAATTTCCAAATAGATCATTAAGGTATAGTGGTTTCTTGAATGAACTTCCATTTTTAATTTTCTGCAACTTCCATTTTTATTTTTATTCGACTTCCATTTTTATTGAAGTCATTTTTCTATTCAACTTCCTTTTTTATTTAATTTCCAAATAGATCGTTAAGGTATAGTGGTTTCTTTAATGAACTTCCAAATTTAATTTTCTGCAACTTCCATTTTTATTTCTATTCAACTTCTTTTTTTATTCAAGTTTCTTTTCTATTCAACTTCCTATTTTGTTTAATTTCTAAATAGATCGTTAAGGTATAGTGGTTTCTGGATTGAACTTCCATTTTTAATTTTATGCAACTTTCACTTTTATTTTTATTCAACTTCCATTTTTGTTCAATTTACTTTTCTACTAAACTTCCATTTTTATTTAATTTCCAAATAGATCGTGAAGGTATAGTGGTTTCTTGAATAACTTCCATTTATAATTTTCTGCAACCTCCATTTTAATTTTTATTCAACTTCCATTTTTATTCAAGTTATTTTTCTATTCAACTTCCTCTTTTATTTAATTTCCAAATAGATCGTTAAGGTATAGTGGTTTCTCGAATGAACTTCCTTTCTAATTTTCTGTAACTTCCATTTTTATTTTTATTTAACTTCTTTTTTTGTTCAGGTTTCTTTTCTACTCAACTTCCTTTTTTATTTAATTTCCAAATAGATCGTTATGGTATAGGGTTTCTGGATTAAACTTCCATTTTTAATTCTATGCAACTTTCATTTTTATTTTTATTCAACTTCCATTTTTATTCAATTTACTTTTCTATTAAACTTCCTTTTTTATTTAATTTCCAAATAGATCGTTAAGGTATAGTGGTTTCTTGAATGAACTTCCATTTTTAATTTTCTGCAACATCCATTTTTATTTTTATATAACTTCCTTTTTCATTCTAGTTTCTTTTCTACTCAACTTCATTTTTTATTTAATTTCCAAATAGATCGTTAAGGTATAGTGGTTTATGGATTGAACTTGCATTTTTAATTTTATGCAACTTTAATTTTTCTTTTTATTCAACTTCCATTTTTATTCAATTTACTTTTCTATTAAACTTCTTTTTTTATTTAGTTTCCAAATAGATCGTTAAGGTATAGTGGTTTCTTGAATGAATTTCCATTTTTAATTTTCTGCAACTTCCATTTTTATTTTTATTTAACTTCCTTTTTCATTCTAGTTTCTTTTCTACTCAACTTCCTTTTTTATTTAATTTCTCAATAGATCGTTAAGGTATAGTGGTTTATGGATAAAACTTCCATTTTTTATTTTATGCAACTTTAATTTTTATTTTTATTCAACTTCCATTTTTATTCGATTTACTTTTCTATTTAACTTCCTTTTTTATTTAATTTCCAAATAGATCGTTAAGGTATAGTGGTTTCTTGAACGAACTTCCATTTTTAATATTCTGCAACTTCCATTTTTATTTTTATTTAACTTCCTTTTTCATTCTAGTTTCTTTTCAACTCAACTTCCTTTTTTATTTATTTTCCAAATAGATCGTTAAGGTATAGTGGTTTATGGATTGAACTTCCATTTTTAATTTTAAGCGTCTTTAATTTTTATTTTTATTCAACTTCCATTTTTATTCAATTTAGTTTTCTATTAAACTTCCTTTTTTATTTAATTTCTAAATAGATCGTTAAGGTATAGTGGTTTCTTGAATGAATTTCCAATTTCAATTTTCTGCAACTTCCATTTTTATTTCTATTCAACTACTTTTTTTATTCAAATTTCTTTTCTATTCAACTTTCTTTTTTATTTAATTTCCGAATAGATTGTTAAGGTATAGTGGTTTTTGGATTGAACTGCCATTTTTAATTTATGCAACTTTCACTTTCATTTGTATTCAACTTCCATTTTTTTTTTCAATTTACTTTTCTATTAAACTTCCTTTTTTATTTAATTTCCAAATAGATCGTTAAGGTATAGTGGTTTCTTGAATGAACTTCCATTTTTAATTTTCTGCAACTTCCATTTTTATTTTTATTCGACTTCCATTTTTATTCAATTTACTTTTCTATTCAACTTCCTTTTTTATTTAATTTCCAAATAGATCGTTATGGTATAGTGGTTTCTGGATTGAACTTCCATTTTTAATTTTATGCAACTATCATTTTTATTTTTATTCAACTTCCATTTTTATTCAATTTACTTTTCTATTAAACTTCCTTTTTTATTTAATTTCCAAATAGATCGTTAAGGTATAGTGGTTTCTTGAATGAACTTCCATTTTTAATTTTCTGCAACTTCCATTTTTATTTTTATCCGACTTCCATTTTTGTTCAAGTTATTTTTCTTTTAAACTTCCTTTTTTATTTAATTTCCAAATAGATCGTTAAGGTATAGTGGTTTTTTGAATGAACTTCCATTTTTATTTTTCTGCAACTTCCATTTTTATTTTTATTTAACTTCCTTTTTCATTCTAGTTTCTTTTCTACTCAACTTCCTTTTTTATTTAATTTCCAAATAGATCGTTAAGGTATAGTGGTTTATGGATTGAACTTTCATTTTTAATTTTATGCAACTTTCATTTTTATTTTTATTCAATTTCCATTTTTATTCAATTTACTTTTCTACGAAACTTCTTTTTTTATTTAATTTCCAAATAGATCGTTAAGGTATAGTGGTTTCTTGAATGAACTTCCATTTTTAATTTTCTGCAACTTCCACTTTTATTTTTATTCGACTTTCGTTTTTATTCAAGTCATTTTTCTATTCAACTTCCTTTTTTATTTAATTTCCAAATAGATCGTTAAGGTATAGTGGTTTCTTGAATGAACTTTCAATTTTAATTTTATGCAACTTTCACTTTTATTTTTTTTTCAACTTCCATTTTTATTCAATTTACTTTTCTATTAAACTTCCTTTTTTATTTAATTTCCAAATAGATCGTTTTGGTATAGTGGTTTCTGGAATGAACTTCCATTTTTAATTTCATGAAACTTTCATTTTTATTTTTATTCAACTTCCATTTTTATGGAAGTTATTTTTCTATTCAACTTCCTTTTTTATTTAATTTCCAAATATATCGTTAAGGTATAGTGGTTTCTTGAATGAACTTGCAATTTAAATTTTCTGCAACTTCCATTTTTATTCAATTTACTTTTCTATTCAACTTCCTTTTTTATTTAATTTCCAAATAGATAGTTATAGCGATCTCGGTTTCCCTTTTCTTTAATTGTTGTATCCGGACTTAGGTTCCGTGGAGTTGGTTGTTGTGTATACCTTATTCACATCCTTTCTTACGTTGTATCTGAGTTATAGGATGTGTTGGGCATGTTTGTTACAGGTTGGTTGAGGTTTAGGAACCAAAACTAGTTGCCCAGATTTTGACCTGTCCGCTCGAGCGGGGAGTTTGACGCTCGAGCGGGGATCCTTTTGTTTCTTGTCCGCTCGAGCGGGAAAAACACCAATCCAGTATCTCCTCTGTAGTGTTGTACGCTCGAGCGGCGGTTGTGACGCTCGAGTGGGAGTGTGTGAGTGCCGCTCGAGCGGGGAGTTGGGCGCTCGAGCGGGAGACCTGTTTGCAAAAGTGCTGGGAGTGTGCATCCGCCGCTCGAGCGGGAGTTTGGCCGCTCGAGCGGGAGTCTGTGTGTGACGTTCGAGCGGGGAGTTGGGCGCTCGAGCGGGGCGACTGGGTTAAAGCTTCGTGTTTTGACTTTTTAAATCACTTTTTCCACTTCTCTTCTCTCTCTTACTTTTCCAAAAACACCATTGTTGAGCTTCTCACTCTAGAGCTCTACCTTCTCTCTAGGTATTGATCTAGTAGGAGTGATTTCCTCACCTTTGGCCTTTACAAAAAAGTTGTTGATCGTCGAGGGCTATCTTTTGATCCGAAAAGTTCGTGGTTTGGAGCATTTTCGTTTCCATCATCTTCTTGGTTGGGTGTCATTCTTTGAGGTAGGGATAACCTACTCCTCACTATGGGTTTTGTCATTAAATTTTAGCATTTTGAGATGTTGGGGTTAGGTTGGTAATGTTGTGAAAGTTTGGGACTTTTGTGTAAATTTGCAAAAGTTGGGGTTTTAGCTATATAAAACCTAGATGCATGTTTGGCATGGAAAAGTGAAATTAATGTTAAAACATTAATGAAAATGGAACCTAAGGATTGTAATGTTAATTATGGAAAATGCCCTAATTACATTGGTTAATTAATTCGCATAATTAATTATGAGGAATGAGAAATTGATTTGGAAATGTATGGAATTAAAGGGTGTATTTGGATTATTTATCACTCACCTGGTTGAAATGTTGATTATATATCCATTGTTGCATTTATTTTCTGTATAGAAATAACTGCTTTGGGCTATCGGTGGAGAATAGTCTTAATTGTTGTAGACAATGCATGATGATTAGGCAAACTGAAACTAATCACTGGAATGTGTCATTGAGTATGACGGTTGAAAGAATACATTAAATTTATGTGTTGTGTGATGATGTGTATAATTATTGTTTATATGCATTGTGTCGTGTTGGAGGAGATAGGGGATGTACTCCACGGTTTAGGGGATGATAGGGGATGGACCTCTAAACCGGATGTTGTTGGGAGAAGATAGGGAATGGGCTCCATAGATAGAGCTGATATGCTTATCTAGTAATGTGTTGACATAGCTCATATGCTTGTCTTTGGAAGTGTGATAGTGCTCTTATGCATATCTATGGAAGTGATGATATAGCTTGTATGCTTATTTGTTGATGTGTTGACATAGCTAGTACACTTATCTAATTTGAATTGGGAAGAAGTTGAATATGAGTTACTGTCTCATATAAGTTGTTTGGCCAGGTTCTGAGCCATGGTTATAAATTGATAATTGAAAAGAATTGGAAAATGGATTGTAACATGGACTTGTATGTCATGAAACCGTAAAGGGTGCTAAGGGAAAGTACCAGTGTTGGCCACCTATCAACTGCTAATCTTTTAGTCATTGTTCATATTTGGTTTAGTGTATTTCTACTGGGCTGTGGCTCACCCTATATGGGAATATCATTTTCAGGTACAGGTAGCATGCCACCTCCAAAGACGTAGCTTGGGAGGCTTGAGGCGGGCAGACTTTTGTTGTTTAGTTTCTTTGATGTATTACATGTATATTCAAGCTAAGGGCTTAATGTATAAATGAGCTAGCACTCTTTTGTTGTAACCAAGTGTTAACTTGGAAAGCTGTAAGCCTTTAGGACATTTGCTTTTGTTGTTAACATGTAATACTTTTTGGTAATGGAACTCTGATGAATAGAAAAATGTGGAGCTTTTACGTATCAATGCATGTCTATATTGATGGGTTTAATGTTGTTATTTTGAGAGCGTTACAATAGTTAAGGTATAGTAGTTTCTGGATTGAACTTCCATTTTTAATTTTATGCAACTTTCATTTTTACTTTTATTGAACTTTCATTTTTATTCAATTTACTCTTCTATTGAACTTCCTTTTTTACTTAATTTCCAAATAGATCATTAAGGTATAGTGGTTTCTTGAATAAACTTCCATTTTTAATTTTCTGCAACTTCCATTTTTATTTTTATTTAACTTCCTTTTTCATTCTAGTTTCTTTTCTACTCAACTTCCTTTTTTATTTAATTTCCAAATAGATCGTTAAGGTATAGTGGTTTATGGATTGAACTTCAATTTTTAATTTTATGCAACTTTAATTTTTATTTTTATTCAACTTCCATTTTTATTCAATTTACTTTTCTATTCAACTTCCTTTTTTATTTAATTTCCAAATAGATCGTTAAGGTATAGTGGTTTCTTGAATGAACTTCCATTTTTAATTTTCTGCAACTTCCATTTTTATTTTTATTTAACTTCTTTTTTCATTCTAGTTTCTTTTCTACTCAACTTCCTTTTTTATTTAATTTCCAAATAGATCGTTAAGGTATAGTAGTTTATGGATAGAACTTCCATTTTTAATTTTATGCAACTTTAATTTTTATTTTTATTCAACTTCCATTTTTATTCAATTTACATTTCTATTAAATTTCCTTTTTTATTTAATTTCCAAATAGATCGTTAAGGTATAGTGGTTTCTTGAATGAACTTCCAATTTTAATTTTCGGCAACTTCCATTTTTATTTCTGTTCAACTTCTTTTTTTATTCAAGTTTCTTTTCTATTCAACTTCTTTTTTTTTTTAATTTCCAAATAGATTGTTATGATATAGTGGTTTCTGGATTGAACTTTCATTTTTAATTTTATGCAACTTTCACTTTTATTTTTATTGAACTTCTATTTTTATTGAGTTTACTATCCTATTAAACTTCCTTTTTTATTTAATTTCCAAATAGATCGTTAAGGTATAGTGGTTTCTTTAATGAACTTCCGTTTTTAATTTTATGCAACTTCCATTTTTATTTTTATTCAACTTCCATTTTTATTCAAGTTATTTTTCTATTCAACTTCCTTTTTTATTTAATTTCCAAATAGATCGTTAAGGTATAGTGGTTTCTTGAATGAACTTCCATTTTTAATTTACTGCAACTTCCATTTTTATTTTTATTCGACTTCCATTTTTATTCAAGTCATTTTTCTATTCAACTTTCTTTCTTATTTAATTTCCAAATTGATCGTTAAGGTATAGTGGTTTATGGATTGAACTTCCATTTTCAATTTTATGCAACTTTAATTTTTGTTTTTATTCAACTTCCATTTTTATTCAATTTACTTTTCTATTAAATTTCCTTTTTTATTTAATTTCCAAATAGATCGTTAAGGTATAGTGGTTTCTTGAATGAACTTCAATTTTTAATTTTCTGCAACTTCCATTTTTATTTTTATTTAACTTCCTTTTTCATTCTAGTTTCTTTTCTACTCAACTTCTTTTTTATTTAATTTCCAAATAGATCGTTAAGGTATAATGGTTTATGGATAGAACTTCCATTTTTAATTTTATGCAACTTTAATTTTTATTTTTATTCAACTTCCATTTTTAATCAATTTACTTTTCTATTCAACTTCCTTTTTTATTTAATTTCCAAATAGATCGTTAAGGTATATTGGTTTCTTTAATGAACTTCCATTTTTAATTTTCTGCAACTTCCATTTTTATTTTTATTCGACTTCCATTTTGATTGAAGTCATTTTTCTATTCAACGTCCTTTTTTATTTAATTTTCAAATAGATCGTTAAGGTATAGTGGTTTCTTTAATAAACTTCCAATTTTAATTTTCTGCAACTTTCATTTTTATTTTTATTCGACTTCCATTTTTATTGAAGTCATTTTTCTATTCAACTTCCTTTTTTATTTAATTTCCAAATAGATCGTTAAGGTATAGTGGTTTTCTTTAATGAACTTCCAATTTTAATTTTCTGCAACTTCCATTTTTATTTCTATTGAACTTCTTTTTTTATTCAAGTTTCTTTTCTATTCAACTTCCTTTTTTATTTAATTTCCAAATAGATAGTTGAGGTATGTGGTTTATGGATTGAACTTTCATTTTTAATTTTATGCAACTATTACTTTTATTTTTATTCAACTTCCATTTTTGTTCAATTTACTTTTCTATTAAACTTCCATTTTTATTTAATTTCCAAATAGATCGTGAAGGTATAGTGGTTTCTTGAATGAACTTCCACTTATAATTTTCTACAACCTCCATATTTATTTTTATTCAACTTCCATTTTTATTTAAGTTATTTGTCTATTCAACTTCCTTTTTTATTTAATTTCCAAATAGATCGTTAAGGTATAGTGGTTTCTTGAATGAACTTCCATTTTTAATTTTCTGCAACTTCCATTTTTATTTTTATTTAACTTCCTTTTTTGTTCAGGTTTCTTTTCTACTGAACTTCCTTTTTTATTTAATTTCCAAATAGGTCGTTATGGTATACTGGTTTCTGGATTGAACTTCCATTTTTATTTTTATTCAACTTCCATTTTTATTCAATTTACTTTTCTATTAACCTTACTTTGTTATTTAATTTCCAAATAGATCGTTAAGGTATACTGGTTTCTTGAATGAACTTCCATTTCTAATTTTCTGCAACTTCCGTTTTTATTTTTATTTAACTCCCTTTTTAATTCTAGTTTCTTTTCTACTCAACTTCATTTTTTATTTAATTTCCGAATAGATCGTTAAGGTATAGTGGTTTATGGATTGAACTTCCATTTTTAATTTTATGCAACTTTAGTTTTTATTTTTATTCAACTTCCATTTTTATTCAAATTACTTTTCTATTAAACTTCCTTTTTTAATTAATTTCCAAATAGATCGTTAAGGTATAGGGGTTTCTTGAATGAACTTCCTTTTTTAATTTTCTGCAACTTCCATTTTTATTTTTATTTAACTTCCTTTTTCATTCCAGTTTTTTTTCTACTCAACTTCCTTTTTTATTTAATTTCCAAATAGATCGTTAAGGTATAGTGGTTTCTTGATTGAACTTCCAATTTCAATTTTCTGCAACTTCCATTTTTACTTCTATTCAACTTCTTTTTTTATTCAAGTTTATTTTCTATTCAACTTCGTTTTTTATTTAATTTCCAAATAGATTGCTAAGGTATAGTGGTTTCTGGATTGAATTTCCATTTTTAATTTTATGCAACTTTCACTTTTATTTTTATTCAACTTCCATTTTTATTCAATTTACAGTTCTATTAAACTTCCTTTTTTATTTAATTTCCAAATAGATCGTTAAGGTATAGTGGTTTCTTGAATGAACTTCCATTTTCAATTTTCTGCGACTTCCATTTTTATTTTTATTTGACTTTCATTTTTATTCAAGTCATTTTTCTATTCAACTTCCTTTTTTATTTAATTTCCAAATAGATCGTTAAGGTATAGTGGTTTCTTCAATGAACTTCCAATTTTAATTTTCTGCAACTTTCATTTTTATTTTTATTTGACTTCCATTTTAATTCAAGTTATTTTTCTATTCAACTTCCTTTTTTATTTAATTTCCGAATAGATCGTTAAGGTATAGTGGTTTCTTGAATGAACTTCCATTTTTAATTTACTGCAACTTCCATTTTTATTTTTATTCGACTTCCATTTTTATTCAAGTCATTTTTCTACTCAACTTTCTTTTTTATTTAATTTCCAAATAGATCGTTAAGGTATAGTGGTTTTTGGATTGAACTTCCATTTTTCATTTTATGCAACTTTCATTTTTATTTTTATTCAACTTCCATTTTATTCAATTTACTTTTCTATTAAACTTCTTTTTTTATTTAATTTCCAAATAGATCGTTAAGGTATAGTGGTTTCTTGAATGAACTTCCATTTTTATTTTTACTTAACTTCCTTTTTCATTCTAGTTTCTTTTCTACTCAATTTCATTTTTTATTTAATTTCCGAATAGATCGTTAAGGTATAGTGGTTTATGGATTGGATTTCCATTTTTAATTTTATGCAACTTTAATTTTTAATTTTATTCAACTTCCTTTTTTATTCAATTTACTTTTCTATTAAACTTCCTTTTTTATTTAATTTCAAAATAAATCGTTAAGGTATAGTGGTTTTTGAATGAACTTCAATTTTTAATTTTCCGCAACTTCCATTTTTATTCCTATTCAACTTCTTTTTTTATTCAAGTTTCTTTTCTATTCAACTTTTTTTTTTTCAAATTCCAAATAGATTGTTATGGTATAGAGGTTTCTGGATTGAACTTTCATTTTAAATTTTATGCAACTTTCACTTTTATTTTTATTCAACTTCCATTTTTATTGAATTTACTTTTCTATTAAACATCCTTTTTTACGATCAATTTCCAAATAGATCGTTAAGGTATAGTGGTTTCTTGAATGAACTTCCATTTTTAATTTTCTGCAACTTCCATTTTTCTTTTTATTCGACTTCCATTTTTATTGAAGTCATTTTTCTATTCAACTACCTTTTTTATTTAATTTCCAAATAGATCGTTAAGGTATAGTGGTTTCTTGAATGAACTTCCATTTTTAATTTTCTGCAACTTCCATTTTTATTTTTATTTCACTTCCATTTTTCTTCAAGTCATTTTTCCGTTCAACTTCCTTTTTTATTTAATTTCCAAATAGATCGTTAAGGTTGAGTGGTTTCTGGATTGAACTTCCATTTTTAATTCTATGCAACTGTCATTTTTATTTTTATTCAACTTCCATTTTTATTGAATTTACTTTTCTATTAAACTTCCTTTTTTATTTAATTTCCAAATAGATCGTAAAGGTATTGTGGTTTCTTGGATGAACTTCCATTTTTAATTTTTTGCAACATCCATTTTTATTTTTATATAACTTCCTTTTTCATTCTAGTTTCTTTTCTACTGAACTTCATTTTTTATTTAATTTGCAAATAGATCGTTAAGGTATAGTGGTTTATGGATTGAACTTCCATTTTTAATTTTATGCAACTTTAATTTTTATTTTTATTCAACTTCCATTTTTATTGAATTTACTTTTCTATTAAACTTCCTTTTTTATTTAATTTCCAAATAGATCGTTAAGGTATAGTGGTTTCTTGAATGAACTTCTATTTTTAATTTTCTGCAACTTCCATTTTTATTTTTATTTAACTTCCTTTTTCATTCTAGTTTCTTTTCTACTCAACTTCCTTTTTTATTTAATTTCTAAATAGATCGTTAAGGTATAGTGGTTTATGCATAAAACTTCCATTTTTAATTTTATGCAACTTTAATTTTTATTTTTATTCAACTTGCATTTTTATTCAATTTATTTTTCTATTAGACTTCATTTTTTATGTAATTTGCAAATAGATCGTTAAGGTATAGTGGTTTTTTGAATTAACTTCAATTTTTAATTTTCTGCAACTTCCATTTTCATTTTTATTTAACTTCCTTTTTCATTCTATTTTCTTTTCTACTCAACTTCCTTTTTTATTTATTTTCCAAATAGATCGTTAAGGTATAGTGGTTTATGGATTGAACTTCTATTTTTAATTTTATGCGTCTTTAATTTTTATTTTTATTCAACTTCCATTTTTATTCAATTTACATTTCTGTTAAACTTCCATTTTTATTTAATTTCCAAATAGATCGTTAAGTTATAGTGGTTTCTAGATTGAACTTCCATTTTTAATTCTATACAACTTTCATTTTTATTTTTATTCAACTTCCATATTTTTTCAATTTACTTTTCTATTAAACTTCCTTTTTTATTTAATTTCCAAATAGATCGTTAAGCTATAGTGGTTTCTTGAATGAACTTCCATTTTTAATTTGCTGCAACATCCATTTTTATTTTTATATAACTTCGTTTTTCATTTTTGTTTCTTTTCTACTGAACTTCATTTTTAATTTAATTTCCAAATAGATCGTTAAGGTATAGTTGTTTATGGATTTAACTTCCATTTTTAATTTTATGCAACTTTAATTTTTATTTTTATTCAACTTCCAATATTATTCAATTTACTTTTCTATTAAACTTCCTTTTTTATTTAATTTCCAAATAGATCGTTAAGGTATAGTGGTTTCTTGAATGAACTTCCATTTTTAATTTTCTGCAACTTCCATTTTTATTTTTATTTAACTTCCTTTTTCATTCTAATTTCTTTTCTACTCAACTTCCTTTTTTTTATTTATTTTCTAAATAGATTGTTAAGGTATAGTGGTTTATGGATAAAACTTCCATTTTTAATTTTATGCAACTTTAATTTTTACTTTTATTCAACTTCCATTTTTATTCAATTTACTTTTCTATTAAACTTCCTTTTTTATTTAAATTCCAAATAGATCGTTAAGGTATAGTGGTTTCTTGAATGAACTTCCATTTTTAATTTTCTGCAACTTCCATTTTCATTTTTATTTAACTTCCTTTTTCATTTTGGTTTCTTTTCTACTCAACTTCCTTTTTATTTATTTTTCAAATAGATCGTTAAGGTATAGTGGTTTATGGATTGAACATCCATTTTTAATTTTATGCGTCTTTAATTTTTATTTTTATTCAACTTCCATTTTTATTCAATTTACTTTTCTATTAAACTTCCTTTTTTATTTAATTTCCAAATAGATCGTTAAGGTATGGTGGTTTCTTGAATGAACTTCCAATTTTAATTTTCTGCAACTTCCATTTTTTTTTCTATTCAGTTTCTTTTTTTATTCAAGTTTCATTTCTATTCAACTTCCTTTTTTATTTAATTTCCAAAGAGATTGTTAAGGTATAGTGGTTTTTGGATTGAACTGCCATTTTTAATTTATGCAACTTTCACTTTCATTTTTATTGAACTTCCATTTTTTTCAATTTACTTTTCTATTAAACTTCCTTTTTTATTTAATTTCTGAGAGGGTAATTTTTGGCATAAATTGGGCCGAGCTGTGAGATGGACTTTGTGGCCCAAGGTACGAAGGACTGGATAAAAAGGTCCAAGAGTAATAAAGTTACTCCGGTTCAAGAGTAATAAAGTTACTCCGGTTCAAGAGTGATAAGTTATTCCGGTCCAAGAGTAATAAAGTTACTCCGGTACAGAAGAGATGTTTGAGTTACTTCGGTCCGTGTAACTTTTCTAGTTAGGCCGATCTCAGAGATAGTCCGGTCATGATGCATTCTGGGTAGGTCGGTCGGAATGCTGCTACTCGGTAGATCGGTCCAAACATACCATGGTTCGTGCATGAGAGAACCGAGATATGGTGCAGCAAGAAGAAGGACCGAACTACTGTTAGTACGGCCTACTCTGTGGCTCAGTATAGCCAGATTTATCTCGGTCGTATGGCAGTTCGACCATGGTGAAAACCATCCCACTTGGTTTAAGCAGTGGGGGGGGGGTGTAAAAGGATAAGCATTATCCTTAGGAGTATGAATCCTAGGAGGACTCTTCTTGAAGGAATAAAAGTCCTACTAGGATTGTGCCATTCGAAACTTATAAAAGCTCACAAACATCACCTAGGAGGAGGTAACACAATTTTGCTTTCTGAGAACATAGAGCTTTGTCTATTTGACAAGTTTTCTGACTTAGGCATCGGAGAGGTTTCCGGCACACACCCGTCGGCTAGCTCACGTTTGTGTTTTCAGGTGATAAAGCGACGTCGTACGGAGAAGCGCAGACTTAGTCAACAGGATTATACGAGAAGGTGAATTTCTTTCTCGTACAATTGGTATCGTTTGTGGGAAAAATAGACAAGAACAAAACCTCTTGACTAAACTTCTCCTTTTCTCAATCAATGGCACACATTGAAGAATTACCACAGTCCGCCGTCGACGGACTAACCCCAGATGGAGGCGCAAGGCATGAAGGATTACCTTCTGTCCCTCCCATGGCGGACTTGGAGCCTCAACGACATAGCTCCAGGAGGGATGGTAGGGGAAGACGAACTAACAGCCCCCGTCACTCTCGTTCACAAAGTCCTGACAGGCAAAGGAGGAGGATTGATCCTCAAGCTCTGGAGGACCGCGTGAAGGAACAAGATGAATTAATAAGAAAGATGGCGGCGGACATGGAGGCCTTGAAACGCCAGATGAAGAAAAAAGAAGTGGCGACAGGAGAGGGGCGCAAAAATAGGACGCCCCCTCGCCACTCAGAAAGTCGTGGTAGGAATACCACACCCTCAGAAGGAGAGAGCAGAAGCCTCAGGACAGGCGACACTCAATCCTGGTCTTCCAGAACTCGTCACTCCAGGTCTGAGAGGACGAAATCTGAAAGATCATACACTGAAGGAAGCACATATTGGCCCTCGCATTCACGCCAAACCAGATCTAGACAAACAGAGTTGCCCAGGTCATCCGACTTACGAACCGTGCTCGAAGAAAAAGCATGATGCAAGGAGGATGCCAGGGCGAGGGATCCACACAGAATTTCCGCCTTACAGCGGTTGGCTCCTCGAACGCATGGAAGCGTCGAGGTTGGAATGCTAATACCGCGCCCTGCCTATGAACCAACGGACAAAGCCTTGGCAAGACTACAGACTTCGCCGTTTGTTCCAGCGATTGAAAACACGCCCCTACCAGCAGGCTTCCTTCAGCCGAAATTCACTATATATGAAGGGAAGACGGACCCGTATTCACACTTGAGCCAAGTCATGGCTATATACAGGCGAAACGAGGCCTTAATGTTTATACTCTTCCCATCAAGCCTTGGCGACCTAGGCTTGACTTGGTTCGAGAAACTTCCAGAGGGCAGCATAGCCTCCTGGGCACAATTGGCAGAAGCGTTCGTGACAAGGTTCCGAACGAATACTAAAACCCCGGTGGAGATCGACCAACTACTCTCCATCGACATGGGCAATAAAGAGACCCTAAGATCCTATAACAGTCGTTACTGGGAGACATTCAATTAGATTGGGGACTGCCCCACCAATCTTGCCATTGCACAGTATAAAAGAGGCCTTCCAGTCGGGAACAGACTAAGGGACTCAATCACCATGACGCCACCCCTCACCATGGAAGCCCTGATGGAGAGAGTGCATCAGCACATCAGGGTAGAAGAGGATGGCGCACGTGCCAAAGCAAAATCTAGTGCGACCGCAGTACCAGAGAAGAAAACCTCAACAAAGGTCAATACAGTAGATCGGCAGAATAGAAACGAACGTGGAAGACGAGATAACGGAGAAGACCCAGACAAAAGATGGTTGAGAATCCGCACTGCCATAACAACGGTGTTCAAAAAACCGATATATCGAATTCTGAGCGAAATAAGAGATGAGCCTTTCGTCAAGTGGCTAGCCAAGCTAGGAGAAGCTCAGAAAGACTACGACGACAGATCACGGTGCACGTTCCACAAAGAAAAGGGGCATCGAACTGAGAATTGTACGCCGTTGAGACAACACTTGGAGGAGTTGGTAGCAGCAGGCCACTTGGACAAATACATTGAAGGAGGGACATAGCCAGCCCCCCAGGACCATAATAACCCCAATGGGATGCCAATCGACACTCCGCTTCAAGGCATTATCAATGTAATACATGTAGTCTTTGAACCTGAGCGTGTATGCGAGCTCAAAGGATCGATCAAAAAGGCTGAGCACTTTAGGGAAGTAAGAAGTGCCCAACCTGCTATCAAGAAGGGGAAGACAGAGGCAACAAACGCCATGTCTTTCTCGGATAAAGACTTAGACCGAATATACTGCCCCTACAATGATGCCCTGGTCGTCACTCTCCGAGTCAAGGATTTTGACGTCAAGCGGATTCTGATTGATCAGGGTAGTTCATGTGAGATCATGTACTACGAGACATTCAAACAGTTGAAGCTACAAGACAAAGACTTGGCGCCTGCTGTATCTCCCCTAATTGGATTCAACTCCATGCTAGAATGGCCCGTCGGCAAAATAATTCTCCCAGTCAGAGCAGGAAGCGTGACGAAACAAGTGGAGTTCTGGGTATTGAAGGTCCCCTTCACTTACAACATTATCTTGGGCAGAACATGGCTGCATGCCATGCGATCAGTGGCGTCATCTTACCACCAAGTAATGCGGTTCCCCAACGACACCGGTATAATTGAAGAAGTCTATGGGGATCAGATCATGTCAAAACAATGCTTCGCCACAGTAAATGGCAGCCGTGCTGCTAAAGGATACGTTCATTCGGTGGAAGAACCAGAAAATAATGAGCTATTTGCAGAAGTCGGCAAAGCTGCAGATCAGAAAGCAGTAGAGGAGTTGGTAGAAGTAAAAATAGATGAAAAGAACCCGGATAAGTTCTTTTTGCTCGGTTCGTCGTTGTCCAGCACTGAGAAATTAGAGGTCTTAGAATTCTTGACCTCTAACATCGAAGTGTTCGCCTGGACGCCCTACGACATGCCAGGCATTGATCCAAACTTCATCTGTCACCAACTCAATGTCCACCCATCAGCCAGACCAGTCATTCAGCGCACTCGCAGATCGGCACTCCACCATGTCGAAATAGTGGCAGAAGAAGTAGGTAACCTGCTGGAGGCAGGAGCAATTAGAGAAGTGCACTACCCAAAATGGATCTCCAACACAGTCGTAGTGCCAAAGAAGAATGGGAAATGGCGTGTCTGCGTCGACTACAAAATGGTCAACAAAGCGTGCCCAAAAGATAGCTTTCCTCTACCAAGGATAGATCAACTGGTAGACCTGACGGCGGGGCACAATCGACTTAGCTTCCTGGATGCATACAGAGGCTACCACCAAATTGCCATGCATGAACCAGACCAGGAAGTCACGTCCTTTACAACACCAAGAGGACTATACTGCTACAAGGTCATGCCCTTTGGCCTAAAGAACGCAGGGGCGACATTCCAACGGATGGTCACCAAGATGTTTGAACCATTGTTAGGCAGAACAATGGAGGCTTACATCGACGATATGGGGGTCAAAAGCAAGGATGAGAATGACCATCTCAAGGACTTAGGGGAAATGTTTGAAGTCTTGAAGAAACACAAGTTGCGCCTCAATGCGTCCAAGTGCGCCTTCGGCGTGGGATCTGGCAAATTCTTGGGCTTCCTTGTGACCAACCCGGGTATAGAAGCAGACTCCTCTCAGATCAAAGCAATCCAGGAGTTGGAGAGACCAAACTCAGTCAAAGAAGTGCAGCATCTCACCGGCATGGCGGCTGCACTCAATCGGTTCATTAGCAGGTCGTCAGACAGACTACGACCATTCTTTCAAGCTCTAAAGACCAAGTTTGAGTGGGATGAAGAATGCAACCAAGCTCTGGAAAGCTTGAAGAAATATATGTCTTCCCCACCACTGCTTGTTACCCCAGTACCTGATGAAGAACTCTTCTTGTACCTGGCAGTCTCTCAGCACGCAGTCAGCGCAGTGTTGGTTCGTGCAGAAGGAATCCAACATCTCCCCATCTATTATGTCAGCAAGACATTGTTGGGAGCCGAAACAAGGTATTTGCCACTGGAAAAACTGGCATTGGCCTTGATGATGGCCTCAAGGAAGCTACCACACTACTTTCACGCCCACACCATAGTCGTCCTCACAGCCTTTCCACTTAAAGCTTTGTTTGAGAGGGCGAACTTTTCTGGGCGAATCTTGAAATGGGCAGTAGAGTTGGGACAATTCGATATCAAGTTCCAACCCAGAACCGCAGTAAAAGCCCAATCTTTGGCAGACTTCGTCACAGAGTTTACTCCTGGTAGTCATCATGTCTGCCCAGTCGACCTAACTGACACAACCGAACTAGGGAAGGAAGTTGACGCCGGAATAGCACAACCCCTAGCAAAAAACTTTCGGTCAGACTCTAAGGCAGACCAGACCAAGGTTAGCAAGGAAGAAACAGACCAAGACTCATCAACAGTCCAATCAGATGGCGAGGGGCAGACAGCAAGCATGAACCTTGAAGAAAACACCATTTTTGACCCCACGACATCATCTGACCCCTCCACTTGCTGGAAGTTGTTCGTTCGAGAGATGTGGAAGCTCTTTGTGGATGGAGCATCCAACCGGCATGGTGCAGGACTTGGCATAGTCCTCATCTCACCAGACGGCCTGGTTGTAGAGCAAGCAATCAACCTTGGCTTCCCAGCATCAAACAACGAAGCAGAGTATGAAGCGCTTCTCGCAGGACTCAAAACAGCATGCTACATGAAGGCCACCGAACTAATGGTCTACAACGACTCACAGTTGGTGGTAAATCAAATTTCAGGCGACTATGAAGCAAAAGATGAAAGAATGGCCAAGTACCAAGAATTGGTTAGAACAGAGATCAAAAAGTTTGATGTAGTAAGGATCGAACAAATCAACAGGGAGGAAAACAGCAGAGCAGACGAACTAGCAGGCTTCGCCTCAATGGCAGATGCATCCATCCCTCATCCATTGCTCATCGACTACTTACCAAGACCAAGCATAGAAGACCCCGAAGCAGAAGAGGTATGTTGCGCAGAATTAGGCCCCTCTTGGATGGATCCCATCATCCTGTTCCTAAAAGACGGCATCCTACCAGAAGAGAAAAAAGAAGCCAACAGAATAAGAGTGAAGTCACAGCGATTTTGGCTATCTCCATCTTTGGCATTATACAAGAAGTCATTCTCAGGGCCTTACCTAAAATGCGTTCATCCTAGCAAAGTAGAAGCATTCTTGTTCGAAATACACGAAGGGGTATGCGGAAGCCATCAAGGGGGAAGATCGCTAGCTTACAGGGCCATTTCACAAGGATATTGGTGGCCATATATGCAGGCAGACTCAGAAAAATACGTGAAGAAGTGTGAAAAATGCCAAAAATTCGCGCACCAAATACATCAACCAGTAAGAGAACTCCTACCATTAACTAGCCCATGGCCTTTCGCAATGTGGGGCTTGGACATAGTAGGACCACTTCCAACAGCACTCGGCAACAGGAAATTCTTTCTCGCAGCAACAGACTACTTCACAAAGTGGGTGGAAGCAGAAGCATTGGCATCAATTAAAGAAAAAGATGTGAAGAAGTTCGTTTGGCAGAATATCATCACTCGGTTTGGCATACCCAAAGCCCTAATCTCAGACAATGGTACTCAATTCGACGGCAGAATTTTCAGAAGCTTTTGTGAAGAGTACAAGATAGAGTTCTACAATTCTACACCGGCATATCCTCAAGCAAATGGGCAAGCAGAAGCATCAAATAAAGTCGTCTTGGATGGACTAAAGAAAAGGCTAGAGAAGGCAAAAGGCAAGTGGGCGGATGAACTTCCTCATGTTTTATGGGCTTACCGCACCACACCTCGGCGATCAACAGGAGAAACACCATTCTCCTTGGCTTACGGAATGGAAGCAGTAATCCCACTGGAAGTTGGCCTCCCCACAATTCGAAGCAAAAATTTTGATCCAGACTTGAATGGAGAAGCCATAACATTGGAACTTGACCTTGCAGAAGAAAGAAGAGAAAGGGCACTGGTTCACATCGCCTCATACCAACGAGAGTTAATCAGAAAATATAACAAAACGGTGCATCCAAGACAATTCAAGATTGGGAATTGGGTATTGCGCAAAGTAATGGGGAACACCTTGATACCAGGAGACGGCAAGTTAGGACCAAACTGGGAAGGTCCTTACAAGGTGGTTGTGTTAGCAGGCAAAGGGGCATACCACCTAGAATATAAGGATGGTAAAGCAATCCCTAGGCCATGGAACACGGCCAATCTCAAGTTATTTTACTTTTAGCCTTTCTCTTTCAAACATATGTAATTTTTTCTTTTCTCAATAAAAGCAAGCAATTCTTTTCAACATAAGTTGTTCTCTGTAAAAGTTAGCTTTAGTGAAGATTAGGTACATTGCAAGCATTTTATTCTAAGTTAGCTGGAAAAACTAACTTAGAGGTTGGCTGGAATAAACCAACTCCTTGTTACTCTTCAGCCGAAGTAAGGGTATGGCTGAAGAGTGGTTGGCTGGAATAAACCAACTCTTTGTTACTCTTCAGCCGAAGTAAGGGTATGGCTGAAGAGTGGTTGGCTGGAATAAACCAACTATTTGTTACTCTTCAGCCGAAGTAAGGGTATGGCCGAAGAGTGGTTGGCTGGAATAAACCAACTCTTTGTTACTCTTCAGCCGAAGTAAGGGTATGGCTGAAGAGTGGTTGGCTGGAATAAACCAACTCTTTGTTACTCTTCAGCCGAAGTAAGGGTATGGCTGAAGAATGGTTGGCTGGATTAAACCAACTTTTGTTACTCTTCTGCCGAAGTAAGGGTATGGCTGAAGAGTGGTTGGCTGGATTAAACCAACTTTTGTTGCTCTTCAGCCGAAGTAAGGGTATGGCTGAAGAGTGGTTGGCTGGAATAAACCAACTCTTGTTACTCTTCAGCCGAAGTAAGGGTATGGCTGGAGAGTGGTTGGATGGAATAAACCAACTCCTTGTTACTCTTCAGCCGAAGTATGGGTATGGCTGAAGAATGGTTGGCTGGATTAAACCAACTTTTATTTCTCTTCAGCCGAAGTAAGGGTATGGCTGAAGAGTGGTTGGCTGGAATAAACCAACTCTTGTTAATCTTCAGCCGAAGTATGGGTATGGCTGAAGAATGGTTGGCTGGATTAAACCAACTTTTGTTTCTCTTCAGCCGAAGTAAGGGTATGGCTGAAGAAGTGGTTGGCTGGATTAACCACTCTGTGTACTCCTCAGCCGAAGTAATTATGTCGGCTAAGGAGTGGTTGGCTGGTAAGCATAGTTTAACAAGCTAAAACCGAAATAGAAGTTGGAGTAATAGAAGGCATTACAAAGTACAGGCATACATATCAGAACCGGAATGAGAATTCAAGAAAATTTTTCATTTCAAAATTTTCATTCATTGAAAAGCCATTACAGAGGGGCATAGCCCGGTTACAAAGAAAAAAAGTAACAAAAGAAAAAAGTACTTAATCAAGAGAAAAGTTCTTCAATTTCGGCATCAAAAGCTGCATCACCATCAACTTGAAGACCGGTTTCATGAGGGAGCTCGCTCTCGGTTGCCAAGGTGGTTTCGGTTGGAACCACGGTTTCACCTGGAAGTTCAATAGTCAGGTCTTCCACCATGGGCTCCAACCGAACTGATGGGTCCGCACTGACAACCGGAGTATCTTCAGAAACAGAGGAGTCGTCGGAATCTGAGTCTTCTAGAAACTCCTGTTGCAGGGCATTAGCATAGTCCACAAGGGAGCTCGGTATAAAATAGGCTGGAGGGTTGAAAACCTCGGTCTGTGGATTGTGACCGAGCTTCTCAACAGCCGCCCTCCAGCCGCACTTGAAGAACAGCTCCTTGGCAGCATCGCACTGTTTGACATAAGCATCCTCCGCCTTCTTGTAGCCCAGCTTTTCGGCTCCCTTTGCGCTCTTTTTTAGTTGAGTTATTTCGGTATCTTTTCTCTTTTCAAGTTTCACCAACTCGCGCAGATACTTGTCTTTCATAGCGATGGTGGCCTTCTGCTTCTCCGCTTCGGCCGAACTAACCAGTTCGGCAAGTCGGCCGATCTCAGCTTGTAGCTCGGCCATTTGCTTTTTTGCATCTTCTAGCTCGGCCACCTTCGCTTCGGCCTCAGCCACTGCTTGCCTTGTGGTTTTTCTAAGCTCTTGGACTTTCTTGTAAGTAATGTTGTTTTTCTGTAAGGCCTGACAAAACGAAGACTTCCCTTGAGACGAAGTAAAAGTTGGAAAAATTAGACAGAAAAATGGACAGAGCTACTTACCAAAATCATGGACTTCAATGAAGACCGGATGGACTTCAATTCGGTGTTTAATTGCTTTAGGTGGTGCTCCATATCTTTGGGGAGGCACACACTCTTGGCCAGATTGAAGGCCAATTGATGATCTTTTTCAACAACAACCGAATCAGAATCTTTGATATCTCGGTCGTTGAAGGTTAGCTTCGGAGCCCATTTGGAAGATTCTGCTCGGTCAGTTTGCTCCGGTTGAAGGGTAGGTTGAGGACTTCGAGGGATGGATTCGACCTCATCGACAAGTTGTTGTTCGGTCGATGTAGATCGGACGCGTTTTGAGGGGCGAGATGAAGAAGGCTGTTGAGAAGGGAGGGCCACAACGGCAGGCTGCGATGGGATTGATGGTGGTACTTCGGCCCTGGTTGTTGCGGTTAGAAGGGCCCAGACTCTGCTTTTCTTTGCCATCTCTTCTTCAGCGGTTAGTGGGACAAGTCTTATTTCGGGCAAGGTTGGGTCCGGTTCTGGAGCGTCTTCAAGAAGGAAATCGGTCACTCTGGCTTTTCGGCGACCGCTATATCTGTAGGTCGGCTCAAAGTTTAGAAGCTTAGCCCAACTTCTTTCTTTAAAACGTAATGCGGCTCGGAGTGTGTTCAGATTTGGGTAACTATAATGAGAAGCAAGATGAGCTGAGTCTGCAAAAAGGATACAACTGTTAGATCGGTTATGACATCTGAAACCAGAGTAAAAGAAAAACATGAATAAAACCGAAGTAACTATACCAGGTTCTCCTTTTTTCCAGTTAATACTTCGGCCTGAGATTTGGGCTTGCTGATCTTCAAAATTGCCCGATACCCAGAAAAAGTCATCATCATTTACATCCTTATCCGGCGTATCTTTTATTATCTTTTCTCTACGGCGACGTATCCTAAGGTAATAAACCCAGCCATCGTCTTTGGAACCTATGGAGTACTGGTGAAAGATTTCGGCTAGACCGAGGTTAAGGCCTGCTTGGCGGTTTAGTTCGGCTATACCCATTATTATCCGGTATGTATTGGTGGATAGCTGGGTTGGGCATAGCCTGGTTTGCCTAAGAAACTCACAAATTAAAGGCTGGACTGGGAACCTTAGTCCGGTCTCTATAATTGAAAGCAGGGTAAAAGGTACAAAGCCTGCCTTGCCCCATGGAATGATATCCTTCTTGGCAAGGGTAAGGTGTACATCATCTGGAATGCCATAATCCCTTCGGAATTCGGACATGCCACCAGGGGTCTCTACCAAGTACCTATACTTACCCATTTTTTGTATAAATTATGGATAAGTTATATCGGTGCAAAAATTGTGCTCAGTAGCACGGTTGAGCACACGAAGAAGTGCCTGGGCAACCTAAGTCTGCAAGGTAGAAAACAAAGGGGTTAAGCAGAGATCATAGGACCGTGCTACAAATTAAAAGACAAGAGCCCTACTTCGGCCTTATGGACTGGATCTACCTCGGTTCATCAAAAGGTTTGGTAGTTCGGTTTGAGCAGGTTTTTCATTAGACCGGTTCTTCGTCTGGGTATAACTTTCTGAGTTCGGTCTAAAAAGCTAAGAAAGCTGGCTTAGCCCCGAAGGCCTGATTCGGTTAAACTATGAGTTTTGTTACTTCGGTTGAGCCTCTAGGGGCAGCTTTCTGAGTTTGGTATAGAAACTAAGAAAGCTGGCATAGCCCCAAAGGCTTAGCTCGGTTGAAGACTGAGGTTCCAAGTTTAATGTATTCAAACTTCGTTCGGTGATCTTATTTCGGCTAAAATAAATCGGAAGGTTATTTTTTTGAAGCTGCTGTCATCTCTACAAGTTCTAGTTCGGTTATTGTTGAAGGTGATCTACCTATATAGGACAAACAGTATCCTAGTTCGGTTGCTATATGATTTTGGATCCAAGACCAGTTTTCTTGAATGAACTTCCATTTTTAATTTTCTGCAACTTCAATTTTTATTTTTACTTAACTTCCTTTTTCATTCTAGTTTCTTTTCTACTCAATTTCATTTTTTATTTAATTTCCGAATAGATCGTTAAGGTATAGTGGTTTATGGATTCGACTTCCATTTTTAATTTTATGCAACTTTAATTTTTAATTTTATTCAACTTCCTTTTTTATTCAATTTACTTTTCTATTAAACTTCCTTTTTTATTTAATTTCAAAATAAATCGTTAAGGTATAGTGGTTTCTTGAATGAACTTCAAATTTTAATTTTCTGCAACTTCCATTTTTATTCCTATTTAACTTTTTTTTTTTATTCAAGTTTCTTTTCTATTCAACTTTTTTTTTTTTGAAATTCCAAATAGATTGTTATGGTATAGAGGTTTCTGGATTGAACTTTCATTTTAAATTTTATGCAACTTTCACTTTTATTTTTATTCAACTTCCATTTTTATTGAATTTACTTTTCTATTAAACTTCCTTTTTTATTTAATTTCCAAATAGATCGTTAAGGTATAGTGGTTTCTCGAATGAACTTTCATTTTTAATTTTCTGCAACTTCCATTTTTCTTTTTATTCGACTTCCATTTTTATTGAAGTCATTTTTCTATTCAACTACCCTTTTTATTTAATTTCCAAATAGATCGTTAAGGTATAGTGGTTTCTTGAATGAACTTCCATTTTTAATTTTCTACAACTTCCATTTTTATTTTTATTTCACTTCCATTTTTCTTCAAGTCATTTTTCTGTTCAACTTCCTTTTTTATTTAATTTCCAAATAGATCGTTAAGGTATAGTGGTTTATGGATTGAACTTCCATTTTTAATTCTATGCAACTTTCATTTTTATTTTTATTCAACTTCCATTTTTATTGAATTTACTTTTCTATTAAACTTCCTTTTTTATTTAATTTCCAAATAGATCATAAAGGTATAGTGGTTTCTTGAATGAACTTCCATTTTCAATTTTTTGCAACATCCATTTTTATTTTTATATAACTTCCTTTTTTCATTCTAGTTTCTTTTCTACTGAACTTCATTTTTTATTTAATTTCCAAATAGATCGTTAAGGTATAGTGGTTTATGGATTGAACTTCCATTTTTAATTTTATGCAACTTTAATTTTTATTTTTATTCAACTTCCATTTTTATTCAATTTACTTTTCTATTAAACTTCCTTTTTTATTTAATTTCCAAATAGATCGTTAAAGTATAGTGGTTTCTTGAATGAACTTCCATTTTTAATTTTCTGCAACTTCCATTTTTATTTTTATTCGACTTCCATTTTTATTCAATTTACTTTTCTATTCAACTTCTTTTTTTATTTAATTTCCAAATAGATCGTAAAGGTATAGTGGTTTCTTGAATGAACTTCCATTTTTAATTTTCTGCAACTTCCATTTTTTTTTTATTCGGCTTCCATTTTTATTCAAGTCATTTTTCTATTCAACTTTTTTTTTTATTTAATTTTCAGATAGATCGTTAAGGTATAGTGGTTTCTTGATTGAACTTCCAATTTTAATTTTCTGCAACTTCCATTTTTATTTCTATTCAACTTCTTTATTTATTCAAGTTTATTTTCTATTCAACTTCATTTTTTATTTAATTTCCAAATAGATTGTTAAGGTATAGTGGTTTCTGGATTGAACTTCCATTTTTAATTTTATGCAACTTTGACTTTTATTTTAATTCAACTTCCATTTTTATTCAATTTACATTTCTATTAAACTTCCTTTTTTATTCAATTTCCAAATAGATCGTTAAGGTATAGTGGTTTCTTGAATGAACTTCCTTTTTTAATTTTCTACAACTTCCATTTTTCTTTTTATTCGAATTCCATATTTATTGAAGTCATTTTTCTATTCAACTTCCTTTTTTATTTAATTTCCAAATAGATCGTTAAGGTATAGTGGTTTCTTGAATGAACTTCCATTTTTAATTTTCTGCAACTTCCATTTTTCTTTTTATTCGACTTCCATTTTTATCGAAATCATTTTTCTATTCAACTTCCTTTTTTATTTAATTTCCAAATAGATCGTTAAGGTACAGTGGTTTCTTGAATGAACTTCCATTTTTAATTTTCTGCAACTTCCGTTTTTATTTTTATTTGACTTCCATTTTTATTCAAGTCATTTTTCCATTCGACTTCCTTTTTTATTTAATTTTCAAATAGATCGTTAAGGTATAGTGGTTTCTGGATTGAACTTCTATTTTTAATTCTATGCAACTTTCATTTTTATTTTTATTCAACTTCCATTTTTATTCAATTTACTTTTCAATTAAACTTACTTTTTTATTTAATTTCCAAATAGATCGTTAAGGTATAGTGGTTTCTTGAATGAACTTCCATTTTTAATTTTCTGCGACTTCCATTTTTCTTTTTATTCGACTTCTATTTTTATCGAAGTCATTTTTCTATTCAACTTTCTTTTTTATTTAATTTCCAAATAGATCGTTAAGGTATAGTGGTTTCTTGAATGAACTTCCATTTTTAATTTTCTGCAACTTCCGTTTTTATTTTTATTTGACTTCCATTTTTATTCAAGTCATTTTTCCATTCGACTTCCTTTTTTATTTAATTTTCAAATAGATCGTTAAGGTATAGTGGTTTCTGGATTGAACTTCCATTTTTAATTCTATGCAACTTTCATTTTTATTTTTATTCAACTTCCATTTTTATTCAATTTACTTTTCAATTAAACTTCCTTTTTTATTTAATTTCCAAATAGATCGTTAAGGTATAGTGGTTTCTTGAATGAACTTCCATTTTTAATTTTCTGCAACATCCATTTTTATTCTTATAGAACTTCCTTTTTCATTCTAGTTTCTTTTCTACTGAACTTCATTTTTTGTTTAATTTCGAAATATATCGTTAAGGTATAGTGGTTTATGAATTGAACTTCCATTTTTAATTTTATGCGACTTTAATTTTTATTTTTATTCAGCTTCCATTTTTATTCAATTTACTTTTCTATTAAACTTCCTTTTTTATTTAATTTCCAAATAGATCGTTAAGGTATAGTGGTTTCTTGAATGAACTTCCATTTTTAATTTTCTGCAACTTCCATTTTTATTTTTATTTAACTTCCTTTTTCATTCTTGTTTCTTTTCTACTCAACTTCCTTTTTTTATTTAATTTCTAAATAGATCGTTAGGGTATAGTGGTTTATGGAACAAACTTCCATTTTTAATTTCATGCAACTTTAATTTTTATTTTTATTGAACTTCCATTTTTGTTCAATTAACTTTTCTATTAAACTTCCTTTTTTATTTAATTTCCAAATAGATCGTTAAGGTATAGTGGTTTCTTGAATGAACTTCCATTTTTAATTTTCTGCAACTTCAATTTTCATTTTTATTTAACTTCCTTTTTCATTCTAGTTTCTTTTATACTCAACTTCTTTTTTTATTTATTTTTCAAATAGAACGTTAAGGTATAGTGGTTTATGGATTGAACTTCCATTTTTAATTTTTTCCGTCTTTAATTTTTATTTTTATTGAACTTCCAATTTTATTCAATTTACTTTTCTGTTAAACTTCCTTTTTTATTTAATTTTCAAATAGATCGTTATGGTATAGTGGTTTCCTGAATGAACTTCCAATTTTAATTTTCTGCAACTTCCATTTTTATTTCTATTCAGCTTCTTTTTTTATTCAAGTTTCTTTTCTATTCAACTTCCTTTTTTATTTAATTTCCAAATAGATTGTTATGGTATAGTGGATTTTTGGATTGAACTGCCATTTTTAATTTATGCAACTTTCACTTTTATTTTTATTCAACTTCCATTTTTTTTCAATTTACTATTCTGTTAAACTACCTTTAAGGTATAGTGGTTTCTTGAATGAACTTCCATTTTTAAGTTTCTGCAACTTCCATTTTTATTTTTATTCGACTTCCGTTTTTATTCAATTTACTTTTCTATTCAATTTCCTTTTTTATTTAATTTCCAAATAGATCGTTAAGGTATAGTGGTTTCTGGATTGAACTTCCATTTTTATTCAACTATCATTTTTATTTTTATTCAACTTCCATTTTTATTCAATTTACATTTCCATTAAACTTACTTTTTTATTTAATTTCCAAATAGATCGTTAAGGTATAGTGGTTTCTGGATTGAACTTCCATTTTTAATTATCTGCAACTTCCATTTTTATTTTTATTTAACTTCCTTTTTCATTCTAGTTTCTTTTCTACTCAACTTCCTTTTTTATTTAATTTCCAAATAGATCGTTAAGGTATAGTGGTTTATGGATTGAACTTCCATTTTTAATTTTATGCAACTTTAATTTTTATTTTTATTCAACTTCCATTTTTATTCAATTTACTTTTCTGTGAAACTTCCTTTTTTATTTAATTTCCAAATAGATCGTTAAGGTATAGTGATATCTTGAATGAACTTCCATTTTTAATTTTCTACAACTTCCATTTTTATTTTTATTTGACTTCCATTTTTATTCAAGTCATTTTTCTATTCAACTTACTTTTTTAATTAATTTCCAAATAGATCGTTAAGGTATAGTGGTTTCTGGATTGAACTTCCATTTTTAATTCTATGCAACTTTCATTTTTATTTTTATTCAACTTCCACTTTTATTCAATTTATTTTTCTATTAAACTTTTTTTTTTATTTAATTTCCAAATAGATCGTTAAGGTATAGTGGTTTCTTGAATGAACTTCCATTTTTAATTTTCTGCAACATCCATTTTTATTTTTATATAACTTCCTTTCTCATTCTAGTTTCTTTTCTACTCAACTTCATTTTTTATTTAATTTGCAAATAGATCGTTAAGGTATAGTGGTTTATGGATTGAACTTCCATTTTTAATTTTATGCAACTTTAATTTTTATTTTTATTCAACTTCCACTTTTATTCAATTTACTTTTCTATTAAACTTCCTTTTTTATTTAATTTCCAAATAGATTGTTAAGGTATAGTGGTTTCTTGAATGAACTTCCATTTTTAATTTTCTACAATTCCATTTTTATTTTTATTTAACTTCCTTTTTCAATCTAGTTTCTTTTCGACACAACTTCCTTTTTTATTTAATTTCTAAATAGATCGTTAAGGTATAGTGGTTTATGGATAAAACTTCCATTTTTAATTTTCTGCAACGTTAATTTTTATTTTTATTCAACTTCCATTTTTATTCAATTTACATTTCTATTTAACTTCCTTTTTTATTTAATTTCCAAACTGATCGTTAAGGTATAGTGGTTTCTTGAATGAACTTCCATATTTAATTTTCTGCAACTTTCATTTTTATTTTTATTTGACTTCCATTTTTATTGAATTCATTTTTCTATTCAACTTCCTTTTTTATTTAATTTCCAAATAGATCGTTAAGGTATAGTGGTTTCTGGATTGAACTTCCATTTTTATTTTTATTCAACTTCCATTTTTATTCAATTAATTTTTCTATTAAACTTCCTTTTTTATTTAATTTCCAAATAGATCGTTATGGTATAGTGGATTCTTGAATGAACTTCCATTTTTAATTTTTTGCAACTTCCATTTTTATTTTTATTTTACTTCATTTTTCATTCTAGTTTCTTTTCTACTGAACTTCTTTTTTTGTTTAATTTCCAAATAGATCGTTAAGGTATAGTGGTTTATGGATTGAACTTCCATTTTTAATTTTATGCAACTTTAATTTTTATTTTTATTCAACTTCCATTTTTATTCAATTTACTGTTCTATGAAACTTCCTTTTTTATTTAATTTCCAAATAGATCGTTATGGTATAGTGGTTTCTTGAATAAACTTCCAATTTTAATTTTCTGCAACTTTCATTTTTATTTCTATTCAACTTCTTTTTTTATTCAAGTTTCCTTTCTATTCAACTTCCTTTTTTTATTTAATTTCCAAATAGATCGTTAACGTATAGTGGTTTCTGGATTGAACTTCAATTTTTAATTTTATGCAACTTTCACTTTTATTTTTTTTCAACTTCCATTTTTATTCAATTTACTTTTCTACTAAACTTCCTTTATTATTTAATTTCCAAATAGATCATTAAGGTATAGTGGTTTCTGGAATGAACTTCCATTTTTAATTTCATGAAACTTTCATTTTTATTTTTATTCAACTCCCATTTTTATGGAAGTTATTTTTCTAATCAACTTCCTTTTTTATTTAATTTCCAAATATATCGTTAAGGTATAGTGGTTTCTTGAATGAACTTCCAATTTAAATTTTCTGCAACTTCCATTTTTATTCAGTTTACTTTTCTATTCAACTTCCTTTTTTATTTAATTTCCAAATAGATAGTTAAGGTATAGTGGTTTCTGGATTGAACTTCCCTTTTTAATTTTATGCAACTTTCATTTTTACTTTTATTCAACTTTCATTTTTATTCAATTTACTCTTCTATTAAACTTCCTTTTTTATTTAATTTCCAAATAGATCGTTAAGGTATAGTGGTTTCTTAAATGAACTTCCATTTTTAATTTTCTGCAACTTCCTTTTTTATTTTTATTTAACTTCCTTTTTCATTCTAGTTTCTTTTCTACTCAACTTCATTTTTTATTTAATTTCCAAATAGATCGTTAAGGTATAGTGGTTTATGGATTGAATTTCTATTTTTAATTTTATGCAACTTTAATTTTTATTTTTATTCAACTTCCATTTTTATTCAATTTACTTTTCTATTAAACTTCCTTTTTTATTTAATTTCCAAATAGATCGTTAAGGAATAGTGGTTTCTTGAATGAACTTCCATTTTTAATTTTCTACAACTTCCATTTTTTTATTATTTAACTTCCTTTTTCATTCTAGTTTCTTTTTTACTCAACTTCCTTTTTTATTTAATTTCCAAATAGGTCGTTAAGGTATAGTGGTTTATGGATAGAACTTCCATTTTTAATTTTATGCAACTTTCACTTTTAATTTTATGGAACTTCCATTGTTATTGACTTTACTTTTTTGTTAAACTTCCTTTTTTATTTAATTTCCAAACAGATCGTTAAGGTATAGTGTTTTCTTCAATGAACTTTCATTTCTAATTTTATGCAACTTCCATTTTTATTATTATTCAACTTCCATTTTTATTGAAGTAATTTTTCTATTCATTTTCCTTTTTTATTTAATTTCCAAATAGATCGTTAAGTTATAGTGGTTTCTTGAATGAACTTCCATTTTTATTTTCATTTAATATCCTTTTTTATTCAAATTTCTTTTCTACTAAACTTCCTTTTTTTATTTAATTTCCAAATAGATCGTTAAGGTATAGTGGTTTCTTGAATGAACTTCTATTTTTAATTTTATGCAACTTCCATTTTTATTTTTATTCGACTTCCATTTTTATTCAAGTTATTTTTCTATTCAACTTCCTTTTTTATTTAATTTCCAAATAGATCGTTAAGGTATAGTGGTTCCTGGAATGAACTTCCATTTTTAATTTTCTACAACTTCCATTTTTATTTTTATTTAACTTCATTTTTTATTCAAGTTTCTTTTCTACTCAACTTCCTTTTTTTATTTAATTTCCGAACAGATCGTTAAGGTATAGTGGTTTTTTTAATGAACTTCAATTTTTAATTTTCTGCAACTTCTATTTTTATTTTAGTTTGACTTCCACTTTTATTGAAGTCATTTTTCTATTCAACTTCCTTTTTTATTTAATTTCCAAATAAATCGTTAAGGTATAGTGGTTTCTTTAATGAACTTCCAATTTTAATTTTCTGGAACTTCCATTTTTATTTCTATTCAACTTCATTTTTTATTCAAGTTTCTTTTCTATTAAACTTCCTTTTTTATTTAATTTCTAAATAGACCGATAAGGTATAGTGGTTTATGGATTGAACTTCCATTTTTAATTTTATGCAACTTTTCACTTTTATTTTTCTTCAACTTTCATTTTTGTTCAATTTACTTTTCTATTAAACTTCCGTTTTTATTTAATTTCCAAATAGAACGTGAAGGTATAGTGGTTTCCTGAATGAACTTCCATTTATAATTTTCTTCAACCTCCATTTTTATTTTTTTTCAACTTCCATTTTTATTCAAGTTATTTTTTTATTCAACTTCCTTTTTTATTTAATTTCCAAATATATCGTTAAGGTATAGTGGTTTCTTGAATGAGCTTCCATTTTTAATTTTCTGCAACTTCCATTTTTGTTTTTATTTAACTTCCTTTTTTATTTAATTTCCAAATAGGTCGTTATGGTATAGTGGTTTCTGGATTGAACTTCTATTTTTATTTTTATTCAACTTCCATTTTTATTCATTTTACTTTTCTGTTAACCTTACTTTGTTATTTAATTTCCAAATAGATCGTTAAGGTATAGTGGTTTCTTGAATGAACTTCCTATTTTAATTTTCTGCAACTTACATTTTTATTTTTATTCGACCTCCATTTTTATTCAAGTCATTTTTCTATTCAACTTCCTTTTTTATTTAGTTTCTAAATAGATCGTTAAGGTATAGTGGTTTATGGAACAAACTTCCATTTTTAATTTCATGCAACTTTAATTTTTATTTTTATTCAACTTCTTTTTTTATTCAATTAACTTTTCTATTAAACTTCCTTTTTTATTTAATTTCCAAATAGATCGTTAAGGTATAGTGGTTTCTGGATTGAACTTCAATTTTTAATTTTATGCAACTTTCACTTTTATTTTTTTTCAACTTCCATTTTTATTCAATTTACTTTTCTATTAAACTTCCTTTTTTAGTTAATTTCCAAATAGATCATTAAGTTATAGTGGTTTCTGGAATGAACTTCCATTTTTAATTTCATGAAACTTTCATTTTTATTTTTATTCAACTTCCATTTTTATGGAAGTTATTTTTCTATTCAACTTCCTTTTTTATTTAATTTCCAAATATATCGTTAAGGTATAGTGGTTTCTTGAATGAACTTCCAATTTTAATTTTCTACAATTTCCATTTTATTCAATTTACTTTTCTATTCAACTTCCTTTTTTATTTAGTTTCCAAATAGATAGTTAAGTTATAGTGGTTTCTGTATTGAACTTCGATTTTTAATTTTTTGCAACTTTCATTTTTATTTTTATTCAACTTTCATTTTTATTCGATTTACTTTTCTATTAAACTTCCTTTTTCATTTAATTTCCAAATAGATCGTTAAGGTATAGTGGTTTCTTGAATGAACTTCCATTTTTAATTTTCTGCAACGTCCATTTTCATTTTTATTCAACTTCCATTTTTATTCAAGTTATTTTTCTATTTAACTTCCTTTTTTATTTAATTTCCAAATAGATCTTTAAGGTACAATGGTTTCTTGAATGAACTTCCATTTTTAATTTTCTGCAACTTCTTTTTTTATTTTTATTCAACTTCTTTTTTTATTCAAGTTTCTTTTCTATTCAACTTCCTTTTTTATTTAATTTCCAAATAGATCGTTAAGGTATAGTGGTTTTTGGATTGAACTTCCATTTCCAACTTTATGCAACTTTCATTTTTACTTTTATTCAACTTCTACTTTTATTGAAGTTACTTTTCTATTCAAATTCTTTTTTTATTTAATTTCCAAATAGATCGTTAAGGTACAGTGGTTTCATGAATGAACTTCCATTTTTAATTTTCTGCAACTTCCTTTTTTATTTTTATTCAACTTCCATTTTTATTCAAGTTATTTTTCTACTCAATTTCGTTTTTTATTTAATTTCCAAATAGATCGTTAAGGTATAGTGGTTTCTTGAATGAACTTCAATTTTTAATTTTCTGCAACTTCCATTTTTATTTTTATTCAAGTCGTTTTTCTATTCAACTTCCTTTTTTATTTAATTTCCAAATAGATCGTTATGGTATAGTGGTATCTTGAATGAACTTCCATTTTTAATTTTCTGCAACTTCCATTTTTATTTCTATTCAACTTCGTTTTTTATTCAAGTTTCTTTTCTATTCAACTTCATTTTTTATTTAATTTCCAAATAGATCGTTAAGGTATAGTGGTTTCTGGATTGAACTTCAATTTTTAATTTTATGCAACTTTCACTTTTATTTTTTTTCAACTTCCATTTTTATTCAACTTACTTTTCTATTAAACTTCATTTTTTATTTCATTTCCAAATAGATCATTAAGGTATAGTGGTTTCTGGAATGAACTTCCATTTTTAATTTCATGAAACTTTCATTTTTATTTTTATTCAACTTCCATTTTTATGGAAGTTATTTTTCTATTCATCGGAGTTCCATTATCAAAAAGTATTACATGTTAACGACAAAAGCAAATGCCCTAAAGGCTTACAGCTTTCCAAGTTAACACTTGGTTACAACAAAAGAGTGCTAACTCATTTACACATTAAGCCCTTGGCTTGAATATACATGTAATACATCAAAGAAATTAAACAACAAAAGTCTGCCCGCCTCAAGCCTCCCAAGCTATGTCCTTGGAGGTGGCATGCTACCTGTACCTGAAAATGATATTCCCATATAGGGTGAGCCACAGCCCAGTAGAAATACACTAAACCAAATATGAACAATGACTAAAAGATTAGTAGTTGATAGATGGCCAACACTGGTACTTTCCTTTATCACCCTTTACGGTTTCATGACATACAAGTCCATGTTACAATCCATTTTCCAATTCTTTTCAATTCTCAATTTATATGAGACAGTAACTCATATTCAACTTCTTCCCAATTCATATTAGATAAGCGTACTAGCTATATCAACACATCAACAAATAAGCATACAAGCTATATCATCACTTCCATAGATATGCATAAGAGCACTATCACACTTCCAAAGACAAGCATATGAGCTCTATCTATGGAGTCCATCCCCTATCTTCTCCCAACAACATCCGGTTTAGAGGTCCATCCCCTATCATCCCCTAAACCGTGGAGTACATCCCATATCTCCTCCAACACGACACAATGCATATAAACAATAATTATACACATCATCATACAACACATAAATTTAATGTATTCTTTCAACCGTCATACTCAATGACACATTCCAGTGATTAGTTTCAGTTTGCCTAATCATCATGCATTGTCTACAACAATCAAGACTATCCTCCACCGATAGCCCAAAGCAGTTATTTCTATACAGAAAATAAATGCAACAATGGATATATAATCAACATTTCAACCAAGTGAGTGATAAATAATCCAACTACACCCTTTAATTCCATACATTTCCAAATCAATTTCTCATTCCTCATAATTAATTATGCGAATTAATTAACCAATGTAATTAGGGCATTTTCCATAATTAACATTACAATCCTTAGGTTCCATTTTCATTAATTTTTAACATTAATTTCACTTTTCCATACCAAACATGCATCTAGGTTTTATATAGCTAAAACCCCAACTTTTGCAAATTTACACAAAAGCCCCAAACTTTCACAACATTACCAACCCAACCCCAACATCTCAAAATGCTAAAATTTAAAGACAAAACCCATAGTGAGGAGTAGGTTATCCCTACCTCAAAGAATGACACCTAACCAAGAAGATGATGGAAACGAAAATGCTCCAAACCACGAATTTTTCGGATTAAAAGATAGCCCTCAACGATCAACAACTTTTTTATAAAGGCCAAAGGTGAGGAAATCACTCCTACTAGATCAATACCTAGAGAGAAGGTAGAGCTCTAGAGTGAGAAGCTCAACAATGGTGTTTTTGGAAAAGCAAGAGAGAGAAGAGAAGTGGAAAAAGTGATTTAAAAAGTCAAAACACGGAGCTTTAACCCAATCGCCCCGCTCGAGCGGCCAAGCTCCCGCTCGAGCGGCAGATGCACACTCCCAGCACTTTTGCAGACAGGTCTCCCACTCGAGCGTCCAACTCCCCGCTCGAGCGGTACTCACACACTCCCGCTCGAGCGTCACAACCGCCGCTCGAGCGTACAACACTACAGAGGAGATACTGGATTGGTGTTTTTCCCGCTCGAGCGCCAAAACCCCCGCTCGAGCGGACAAGCAACAAAAGGATCCCCGCTCGAGCGTCAAACTCCCCGCTCGAGCGGACAGGTCAAAATCTGGGCAACTAGTTTTGGTTCCTAAACCTCAACCAACCTGTAACAAACCTGCCCAACACATCCTATAACTCAGATACAAAGTAAGAAAAGATGTGAATAAGGTATACAGAACTACCAACTCCACGGAACCTAAGTCCGGATACAACAATTAAAGAAAAGGGAAACCGGGATCACTATAATTCAAGTTTCTTTTCTATTCAACTTCCTTTTTTATTTAATTTCCAAATAGATCGTTAAAGTATAGTGGTTTCTGGATTGAACTTCAATTTTCAATTTTATGCAACTTTCACTTTTATTTTTTTTCAACTTCCATTTTTATTCAATTTACTTTTCTATTAAACTTCCTTTTTTATTAAATTTCCAAATAGATCATTATGGTATAGTGGTTTCCGGAATGAACTTCCATTTTTAATTTCATGAAACTTTCATTTTTATTTTTATTCAACTTCCATTTTTATGGAAGTTATTTTTCTATTCAACTTCCTTTTTTATTTAATTTCCAAATATATCGTTAAGGTATAGTGGTTTCTTGAATGAACTTCCAATTTTAATTTTCTGCAATTTCCATTTTTTATTCAATTTACTTTTCTATTCAACTTCCTTTTTTATTTAATTTCCAAATAGATAGTTAAGTTATAGTGGTTTCTGCATTGAACTTCCATTTTTAATTTTATGCAACTTTCATTTTTATTTTTATTCAACTTTCATTTTTATTCAATTTACTTTTCTATTAAACTTCCTTTTTTATTTCATTTCCAAATAGATCGTTAAGGTATAGTGGTTTCTTGAATGAACTTCCATTTTTAATTTTCTGCAACTTCCATTTTTATTTTTATCCAACTTCAATTTTTATTCAAGTTATTTTTCTATTTAACTTCCTTTTTTATTTAATTTCCAAATAGATCTTTAAGGTATAGTGGTTTCTTGAATGAACTTCCATTTTTAATTTTCTGCAACTTCCATTTTTATTTTTATTCAACTTCTTTTTTTATTCAAGTTTCTTTTCTATTCAACTTCCTTTTTTATTTGATTTCCAAATAGAACGTTAAGGTATAGTGGTTTCTGGATTGAACTTCCATTTCCAACTTTATGCAACTTTCATTTTTACTTTTATTCAACTTCTACTTTTATTGAAATTTACTTTTCTATTTCACTTCCTTTTTTATTTAATTTCCAAACAGATCGTTAAGGTACAATGGTTTCATGAATGAACTTCCATTTTTAATTTTCTGCAACTTTCATTTTTATTTTTATTCAACTTCCATTTTTATTCAAGTTATTTTTCTACACAACTTCGTTTTTTTATTTAATTTCCAAATAGATCGTTAAGGTATAGTGGTTTCTTGAATAAACTTCCATTTTTAATTTTCTGCAACTTCCATTTTTATTTTTATTTAACTTTCTTTTTCATTCTAGTTTCTGTTCTACTCAACTTCCTTTTTTATTTGATTTCCAAATAGATCGTTAACGTATAGTGGTTTATGGATTGAACTTTCATTTTTATTTTTATTCAACTTCCATTTTTATGGAAGTTATTTTTCTATTAAACTTCCTTTTTTATTTAATTTCCAAATAGATCGTTAAGGTATAGTGGTTTCTTGAATGAACTTCCATTTTTAATTTTCTGCAACTTCCACTTTTATTTTTATTCGACTTCCATTTTTATTCAAGTCATTTTTCTATTCAACTTGCTTTTCTATTTAATTTCCAAATAGATCGTTAAGGTATAGTGGTTTCTTGAATGAACTTCCAATTTTAATTTTCTGCAACTTCCATTTTTATTTCTATTCAAATTCTATTTTTATTCAAGTTTCTTTTCTATTCAACTTCCTTTTTTATTTAATTTCCAAATAGATCGTTAAGGTATAGTGGTTTCTAGATTGAACTTCAATTTTTAATTTTATGCAACTTTCACTTTTATTTTTTTTCAACTTCCATTTTTATTCAATTTACTTTTCTATTAAACTTCCTTTTTTATTTAATTTCCAAATAGATCGTTAAGGTATAGTGGTTTCTGGATTGAACTTCCATTTCCAACTTTATGCAACTTTCATTTTTACTTTTATTCACCTTCTGATTTATTGAAGTTACTTTTCTATTCAACTTCCATTTTTATTTAATTTCCAAATAGATCGTTAAGGTACAGTGGTTTCATGAATGAACTTCCGTTTTTAATTTTCTGCAACTTTCATTTTTATTTTTATTCAACTTCCATTTTTATTCAAGTTATTTTTCTACTCAACTTCGTTTTTTATTTAATTTCCAAACAGATCGTTAAGGTATAGTGGTTTCTTGAATGAACTTCCATTTTTAATTTTCTGCAACTTCCATTTTTATTTTTATTCGACTTCCAATTTTATTCAAGTCATTTTTCTATTCAATTTCCTTTTTTATTTAATTTCCAAACAGATCGTTAAGGTATAGTGGTTTCTTGAATGAACTTCCAATTTTAATTTTCTGCAACTTCCATTTTTATTTCTATTCAACTTCTTATTTTATTCAAGTTTCTTTTCTATTCAACTTCCTTTTTTATTTAATTTCCAAATAGATTGTTAAGGTATAGTGCTTTTTGGATTGAACTGTCATTTTTCATTTTATGCAACTTTCACTTTTATTTTTATTGAACTTCCATTTTTATTCAATTTACTTTTCTATTAAACTACATTTTTTATTTAATTTCCAAATAGATCGTTAAGGTATAGTGGCTTCTTGAATGAACTTCCATTTTTAATTTTCTGCAACTTCCATTTTAATTTTTATTCGACTTGCATTTTTATTAAATTTACTTTTCTATTCAACTTCCTTTTTTATTTAATTTCCAAATAGATCGTTAAGGTATACTGGTTTCTGGATTGAACTTTCATTTTTAATTTTATGCAACTATCATTCTTATTTTCATTCAACTTCCATTTTTATTCAATTTACTTTTCTATTAAACTTCATTTTTTATTTAATTTCCAAATAGATCGTTAACGTATAGTGATTTCTTTAATCAACTTCCATTTTTATTTTTATTCGACTGCCATTTTTATTCAAATTATTTTTCTATTAAACTTCTTTTTTTATTTAATTTCCTAGTAGATCGTTAAGGTATAGGGGTTTCTTGAATGAACTTCGTTTTTTAATTTTCTGCAACTTCCATTTTTATTTTTATTTAACTTCCTTTTTCATTCTAGTTTCTTTTCTATTCAACTTCCTTTTTTATTCAATTTCCAAATAAATCGTTAAGGTATAGTGGTTTATGGATTGAACTTCCATTTTTAATTTTATGCAACTTTAATTTTTATTTTTATTCAACTTCCATTTTTATTCAATTTACTTTTCTATGAAACTTCATTTTTTATTTAATTTCAAAATAGATCGTTAAGGTATAGTGGTTTCTTCAATGAACTTCCATTTTTAATTTTCTACAACTTCCCCTTTTATTTTTATTCGACTTCCATTTTTATTCAAGTCATTTTCTATTGAACTTCCTTTTTTATTTAATTTCCAAATAGATCGTTAAGGTATACTGGTTTCTTGAATGAACATCCATTTTTAATTTTCGGCAACATCCATTTTTATTTCTATTCAACTTCTTTTTTTATTCAAGTTTCTTTTCTATTCAACTTCTTTTTTTATTTAATTTCCAAATAGATCGTTAAGGTATAGTGGTTTCTGGATTGAACTTCAATTTTTTATTTTACGCAACTTTCACTTTTATTTTTTTTCAACCTTCATTTTTATTCAATTTACTTTTCTATTAAACTTCCTTTTTATTTAATTTCCAAATAGTTCGTTAAGGTATAGTTGTTTCTGAAATGAACTTCCATTTTTAATTTCATGAAACTTTCATTTTTTTTTTATTCAACTTCCATTTTTATGGAAGTTATTTTTCTATTCAACTTCCTTTTTTATTTAATTTACAAATATATCATTAGGGTATAGTGGTTTCTTGAATGAACTTCCAATTGTGATTTTCTGCATCTTCCATTTTTATTCAATTTACTTTTCTATTCAACTTCCTTTTTTATTTAATTTCCAAATAGATAGTTAAGGTATAGTGGTTTTTGGATTGAACTTCCATTTTTAATTTTATGTAACTTTCATTTTTATTTTTATTCAACTTTCATTTTTATTCAATTTACTTTTCTATTAAACTTTCTTTTTTATTTAATTTCCAAATAGATCGTTAAGGTATAGTGGTTTCTTGAATGAACTTCCATTTTTAATTTTCTGCAACTTCCATTTTTATTTTTATTTAACTTCCTTTTTCAGTCTAGTTTCTTTTCTACTCAACCTCTTTTTTTATTTAATTTCCATATAGATCGTTAAGGTATAGTGGTTTATGGATTGAACTTCTATTTTCAATTTTTTGCAACTTTAATTTTTATTTCTATTCAACTTCCATTTTTATTCAATTTACTTTTCTATGAAACTTCCTTTTTTATTTAATTCCCAAATAGATCGTTAAGGTATAGTGGTATTTTGAATGAACTTCCATTTTTCATTTTCTGCAACTTCCACTTTTATTTTTATTCGACTTCCATTTTTATTCAAGTCATTTTTCTATTTAACTTCCTTTTTTATTTAATTACCAAATAGATCGTTATGGTATAGTGGTTTCTTGAATAATCTTCCAATTTTAATTTTCTGCAACTTTTATTTTTATTTATATCCAACTTCTTTTTTTATTCAAGTTTCTTTTCTATTCAACTTCCTTTTTTATTTAATTTCCAAATAGATCGTTAAGGTATAGTAGTTTCTGGATTGAACTTCAATGTTTAATTTTATGCAACTTTCACTTTTATTTTTTTTCAACTTCCATTTTTATTCAATTTACTTTTCTATTAAATTTCCTTTTTTTTTTAACTTCCAAATAGATCATTAAGGTGTAGTGGTTTCTGGAATGAACTTCCATTTTTAATTTCATGAAACTTTCATTTTTATTTTTATTCAACTTCCATTTTTATGGAAATTATTTTTCTATTCAACTTCCTTTTTTATTAAATTTCCAAATGGATCGTTACGGTATAGTAGTTTCTTGAATGATCTTCCATTTTTAATTTTCTGCAACTTCCATTTTTATTTTTGTTTAACTTCTTTTTTTATTCAAGTGTCTTTTCTACTCAACTTCCTTTTTTGTTTAATTTCAAAGTAGATCGTTAAGGTATAGTGATTTTTTGAATGAACTTCCATTTTTAATTTTCTGCAATTTCCACTGTTATTTTTATTCGACTTCCATTTTTATTCAAGCCATTTTTCTATTCAACTTCCTTTTTTATTTAATTTCCAAATAGATCGTTAAGGTATAGTCGTTTCGTGAATTAACTTCCAATTTTAATTTTCTGCAACTTCCATTTTTATTTCTATTCAACTTCTTTTTTTATTCAAGTTTCTTTTCTATTCAACTTCCTTTTTTATTTAATTTCCAAATAGATCGTTAAGGTATAGTGGTTTGTTGAATGAACTTCCATTTTTAATTTTCTACAACTTCCATTTTTATTTTTATTTAACTTCCTTTTTCATTCTCGTTTCTTTTCTACTCAACTTCCTTTTTTATTATTTCCAAATAAATCGTTAAGCTATAGTGGTTTATGGATTGAACTTTCATTTTTTTTTATTCAACTTCCATTTTTATGGAAGTTATTTTTCTATTCAACTTCCTTTTTTATTTAATTTCCAAATAGATCGTTAAGGTATAGTGGTTTCTTGACTGAACTTCCATTTTTAATTTTCTGCAACTTCCACTTTTATTTTTATTCGACTTCCATTTTTATTCAAGTCATTTTTCCATTCAACTTGCTTTTTTATTTAATTTCCAAATCGATCGTTAAGGTATAGTGGTTTCTTGAATGAACTTCCAATTTTAATTTTCTGCAACTTCCATTTTTATTTCTATTCAAATTCTATTTTTATTCAAGTTTCTTTTCTATTCAACTTCCTTTTTTATTTAATTTCCAAATCGATCGTTAACGTGTAGTGGTTTCTGGATTGAACTTTAATTTTTAATTTTATGCAACTTTCACTTTTATTTTTTTTCAACTTCCATTTTTATTCAATTTACTTTTCTATTAAACTTCCTTTTTTGTTTAATTTCTAAATAGATCGTTAAGGCATAGTGGTTTCTTGAATGAACTTCCAATTTTCATTTTCTGGAACTTCCATTTTCCTTTCTATTCAACTTCTTTTTTTATTTCATTTTCAAATAGATTGTTATGGTATAGTGGTTGCGGGATTGAACTTCCATTTTTACTTTTATGCAACTTCCATTTTTATTTTTATTCAACTTCCATTTTCATTGAAGTTATTTTTCTATTCAACTTCCTTTTTTATTTAATTTCCAAATAGATCGTTAATGTACAGTGGTTTCTTGAATGAACTTCCATTTTTATTTTCATTTAATTTCCATTTTTATTCAAGTTTCTTTTCTACTCAACTTCCTTTTTTTATTTAATTTCCAAATAGATCGTTAAGGTATAGTGGTTTCTTGAATGAACTTCCATTTTTAATTTTTTGCAACTTCCATTTTTATTTTTATTTAACTTCTTTTTTTATTCAAGTTTCTTTTCTACTCAACTTCCTTTTTTTATTTAATTTCCAAACAGGTCGTTATGGTATAGTGGCTTCTAGAATGAACTTCCATTTTTAATTTTCTGCAACTTCCACTTTTATTTTTTTTCGACTTCCATTTTTATTCAAGTCATTTTTCTATTCAACTTCCTTTTTTATTTAATTTACAAATAGATCGTTAAGGTATAGTTGTTTCTTGAATGAACTTCCAATTTTAATTTTCTGCAACTTCCATTTTTATTTCTATTCAACTTCTTTTTTTATTCAAGTTTCTTTTATATTTAACTTCCTTTTTTATTTAATTTCCAAATAAATCGTTAAGGTATAGTGGTTTCTGGATTGAACTTCAAATTTTAATTTTATGCAACTTTCACTTTTATTTTTTTTAAACTTTCAATTTTATTCAATTTACTTTTCTATTAAACTTCCTTTTTTATTTAATTTCCAAATAGATCGTTAAGGTATAGTGATTTCTTGAATGAACTACCAATTTTAATTTTCTGCAACTTCCATTTTTATTTCTATTCAACTTCTTTTTTTATTCAACCTTCTTTTCTATTCAACTTCCTTTTTTATTTAATTTCCAAATAGATTGTTAAGGTATAGTGGTTTTTGGATTGTACTGCCATTTTTAATTTTATGCAACTTTCACTTTTATTTTTATTGAACTTCCATTTTTATTCAATTTACTTTTCTATTAAACTTCCTTTTATATTTAATTTCCAAATAGATCGTTAAGGTATAGTGGTTTCTTGAATGAACTTCCATTTTTAATTTTCTGCAACTTCCATTTTTATTTTTATTCGACTTCCATTTATATTCAATTTACTTTTCTATTCAACTTCCTTTTTTATTTAATTTCCAAATAGATCGTTAAGGTATAGTGGTTTCTGGATTGAACTTCCAGTTTTAATTTTATGCAACTATCATTCTTATTTTTATTCAACTTCCATTTTTATTCAATTTACTTTTCTATTAAACTTCCTTTTTTATTTAATTTCCAAATAGATCGTTAAGGTATAGTGGTTTCTTGAATGAACTTTCATTTTTAATTTTCTGCAACGTCCATTTTTATTTTTATTCGACTTCCATTTTTATTCAAGTTATTTTTCTATTTAACTTCATTTTTTATTTAATTTCCAAGTAGATCGTTAAGATATAGTGGTTTCTTGAATGAACTTCCATTTTTAATTTTCTGCAACTTCTATTTTTATTTTTATTTAACTTCCTTTTTCATTCTAGTTTCTTTTCCACTCAACTTCCTTGTTTGTTTAATTTCCAAATAGATCGTTATGGTATAGTGGTTTATGGATTGAACTTCCGTTTTTAATTTTATGCAACTTTAATTTTTATTTTTATTCAATTTACTTTTCTATGAAACTTCCTTTTTTATTTAATTTCCAAATAGATCGTTAAGGTAGAGTGGTATCTTGAATGAACTTCCATTTTTAATTTTCTGCAACTTCCACTTTTATTGTTATTCGACTTCCATTTTTATTCAAGACATTTTGCTATTCAACTTCTTTTTTTATTTAATTTCCAAATAGATCGTTAAGGTATAGTGGTTTCTGGAATGAACTTCCAATTTTAATTTTCTGCAACTTCTATTTTTATTTCTATTCAACTTCTTTTTTTATTCAAGTTTCTATTCTATTCAACTTCCTTTTTTATTTAATTTCCAAATAAATCGTTAAGGTATAGTGGTTTCTGGATTGAACTTCAATTTTTAATTTTATGCAACTTTTACTTTCATTTTTTTTCAACTTCCATTTTTATTCAATTTACTTTTCTATTAAACTTCCTTTTTTATTTAATTTCCAAATAGATCGTTAAGGTATAGTGGTTTCTTGAATGAACTTTCAATTTTAATTTTCTGCAACTTCCAGTTTTATTTCCATTCGACTTCTTTTTTTATTCAATTTTCTTTTCTATTCAGCTTCTTTTTTTATTTAATTTTCAAATAGATTGTTATGACATAGTGGTTTCGGGATTGGACTTTCATTTTCAATTTTATGCAACTTTCACTTTTAATTTTATTGAACTTCCATTTTTATTGACTTTACTTTTTTATTAAAGTTTCTTTTTTATTTAATTTTGAAATAGATCGTTAAGGTATAGTGGTTTCTTTAATGAACTTCCATTTTTAATTTTATGCAACTTTCATTTTTATTTTTATTCAACTTCAATTTTTATTCAAGTTATTTTTCTATTCAACTTCCTTTTTTATTTAATTTCCAAATAGATCGTTAAGGTATAGTGGTTTCTTGAATGAACTTCCATTTTTATTTTTATTTAACTTGATTTTTTATTCAAGTTTCGTTTCTACTCAACTTCCTTTTTTTATTTAATTTCCAAATAGAACGTTAACGTATAGTGGTTTCTTTAATGAACTTCCATTTTTAATTTTGTGCAACTTCCATTTTTATTTTTATTCAACTTCAATTTTTATTCAAGTTATTTTTCTATTCAACTACCTTTTTTATTTAATTTCCAAATAGATCGTTAAGATATAGTGGTTTCTTGAATGAACTTCCATTTTTATTTTTATTTAACTTGCTTTTTTATTCAAGTTTCGTTTCTACTCAACTTCCTTTTTTTTTATTTAATTTCCAAATAGATCGTTAAGGTATAGTGGTTTCTTGAATGAACTTCCATTTTTATTTTTATTTAACTTCATTTTTTATTCAAGTTTCTTTTCTACTCAACTTCCTTTTTTTTTTTAATTTCCAAATAGGTCGTTAAGGTATAGTGGTTTCTTGAATGAACTTCCATTTTTATTTTTATTTAACTTGCTTTTTTATTCAAGTTTCGTTTCTACTCAACTTCGTTTTTTCATTTAATTTCCAAATAGATCGTTAAGGTATAGTGGTTTCTTGAATGAACTTCCATTATTAATTTTCTGCAACTTCCATTTTTATTTTTATTTAACTTCTTTTTTTATTCAAGTTTCTTTTCTACTAAACTTCCTTTTTTTTTTTAATTTCCAAATAGATCGTTAAGGTATAGTGGTTTTTGGATTCAACTTGAATTTTTAATTTTCTGCAAGTTCTATTTTTATTTTTATTCGACTTCTATTTTTGTTCAATTTATTTTTCTATTAAACTTCCTTTTTTTATTTAATTTCCAAACAGATCGTTAAGGTATAGTGGTTTGTTGAATGAACTTCTATTTTTAATTTTCTGCAACTTCCATTTTTATTCAAGTCATTTGTCTATTCAACTTCCTTTTTTATTTAATTTCCAAATAGATCGTTAAGGTATAGTGGTTTCTTGAATGAACTTTCATTTTTATTTCTATTCAAGTTCTTTTTTTTATTCAAGTTTGTTTTCTATTCAACTTCCTTTTTTATTTAATTTCCAAACAAATTGTTAAGGTATAGTGGTTTCTGGATTGAACTTCCATTTTGAATTTTATGCAACTTTCACTTATATTTTTATTCAACTTCCATTTTTATTCAATTTACTTTTCTATTAAACTTCCTTTTTTATTTAATTTCCAAATAGATCGTTAAGGTATAGTGGTTTCTTTAATGAACTTCCATTTTTAATTTTCTGCCGCTTCCATTTTTATTTTTATTCGACTTCCATTTTTATTCAATTTACTTTTCTATTCAACTTCCTTTTTTAGTTAATTTCCAAATACATCGTTAAGGTATAGTGGTTTCTTGATTGAACTTCCATTTTTAATTTTATGCAACTTTCATTTTTATTTTTATTCAACTTCCATTTTTATTCAATTTAATTTTCTATTAAACTTCCTTTTTATTTAATTTCCAAATAGATCGTTAAGGTATAGTAGTTTCTTGAATGAACTTCCAATTTTAATTTTCTGCAACTTCCATTTTTATTTCTATTCAACTTCTTTTTTTATTCAAGTTTCTTTTCTATTCAACTTCTTTTTTTATTTAATTTGCACATAGATTGTTATGGTATAGTGGTTTCGGGATTGAACTTCCATTTTTAATTTTATGCAACTTCCATTTTTATTTTTATTCAACTTCCATTTTTATTCAAGTTATTTTTCTATTCAACTTCCTTTTTTATTTAATTTCCAAATAGATCGTTAATGTATAGTGGTTTCTTGAATGAAATTCCTTTTTTATTTTCATTTAATTTTCTTTTTTATTCAAGTTTCTTTTCTACTCAACTTCCTTTTTTTATTTAATTTTCAAATAGATCGTTAAGGTGTGGTGGTTTCTTGAATGAACTTCCATTTTTATTTTCATTTAATTTCCTTTTTTATTCAAGTTTCTTTTCTACTCAACTTCCTTTTTTTATTTAATTTCCAGACAGATCGTTAAGGTATAGTGGCTTCTTGAATGAACTTCAATTTTTAATTTTCTGCAACTTCCACATTTATTGTTATTCGACTTCCATTTTTATTCAAGTCCTTTTTCTATTCAACTTCCTTTTTTATTTAATTTCCAAATAGATCGTTCAGGTATAGTGGTTTCTTGAATGAACTTCCAATTTTAATTTTCTGCAACTTCCATTTTTATTTCTATTCAACTTATTTTTTTATTCAAGTTTCTTTTCTATTCAACTTTCTTTTTATTTAATTTCCAAATAGATCGTTAAGGTATAGTGGTTTCTGGATTGAACTTCAATTTTTAATTTTATGCAACTTTCACTTTTATTTTTTTTCAACTTCCATTTTTATTCAATTTACTTTTTTATTAAACTTCCTTTTTTATTTAATTTCCAAATAGATCGTTATGGTATAGTGGTGTCACGCCCCCAAACCGCCCCTAGTAGTTTGGTGCCGTGATGGCCAGTAATCCGAGATTACCGAAGGCCGACTTACAAGAATCATACACAATCAGAGTATAAAATATGGGGCTTACAAGTGCGGAAGCAACATATATACATATACTGAATCTAATAGTCCATGAGAGCCGTGCTTAAGTCCAATGAAATGACATACATTTTTACAAAGTCTTACAACCTAGATACAATAAGGGAATGAGATACAAAATACATCTTGACCAAAAGGCTTCTCAAGCCGACATATACAAGTACACATGAAATATAGACTAAGAAGCATAATCTTCAAGATGGTACAAAATGCTAATCCAAAACACGTCGGCAATGCACCCAAAAACACATCGGCTACACGTCTAGGCCTCATTGCCTTCTTGCTCATCACCTACATATATATAGAGATGGTGAGCTTGGATACTCAGTGAATGATATTAGAAATAAAGGTTTTTGCATGATTGATATCCAAGATTTCTTTCAAAACAATACATAGCATACTTTACAATCAAGAGGGAAATCAAGTTCATTGCCGGCCTTTCAAGTTCTTTGGATGTTATTACATCTACTTAATACAAGGGGGTGATGACAATTCCAAGACAAGAGTGCAGTTGCATTATAGTCCCCTGCAGCTAAGGACTTTCAAGACAAGAGTGCAGTTGCATTATAGTCCCCTGCAGCTAAGGACTTTCAAGACAAGAGTGCAGTTGCATTATAGTCCCCTCCAACTAAGGACTTTTAAGACAAGAGTGCAGTTGCATTATAGTCCCCTGCAACTAAGGACTTTCAAGAAATGTCATCAAACAAGATAGTGCTTAATATACAAGTAGGGATAGTCATTCATGCTTGATCAAATACTTTTCAAAACAAGCAAAGCAAAGCTTTAACAAAACGTTATAACATAGCTTTATTAGAAATACCACTCACATAGTTTCTTCAAACGTCGGGGTCGAGACAAGCCCAAATCCTACAAACACATGGCAAAGCCTATTGAATGCACCTTCAACAGTTTCGTATGTACACAATTGATTTCGGAAAACATGCAGGGCACCAACCAGGTCTAGGCCGAGGTTCCACAGCTCTTCGCCGAGGTGTGTTCCCAAAGGCCACGTGCAAGGAAAAGAGGTCGGGAAACTCTGGGTTTCCCTCTGCTGATGAACATGAAGAACATGAGTGTGAAAACATGAAAAATATGAATGTTCAATCATAATCTGTCATCACAATTTTGGGATTTTCGTGCTATGAGTTTGAAAACATGGACCTGGGTACCTGTACTTGGAATTCTTGCGGAAATAAACACAAAACATGATTCTTTATGCAAGCTTTCGGATCAAAACAAGATTTTCTTGAAGAACACATGAATGTCATTTTCTCTTTCTAAAATCGAACTTCAAAACAATGCATGGCTTACAAATCGTATCCGATCATGCAATGCAATAACATGAACATAGAGAACATCATGAGCAGATCAAGAATCTAACCTTAGAACACGGATCTAATGGTTCGATCTCTAGGAATCAAGCTTGATGATCTACTTCCTCACTCTAAAACTCCTTCTTCCTCCTAGAGTTTCTCTCTCTACAAGGCAAGGTTATGATACCAAATGATAGTTTTCTTTACCCGGTTCTGGGGTTAACCCTTTACTGAGACACGTGGCGGCGACTGGTTGGGTTCTTCCTGAAAAGGTGGCTGACAGACCAGACAAAGCATGGTGGAAGGGTGTTCAACAAGTAAAGCGGTATGGGCTCTCTGACGAGGCAATGACATCGGCTAATAACAAGGCGTATTTAACAAGCTACACGGAATGGCACTCCGGCAAGGGGTGACATCGGCTAACAAAAGGACTTCGGCAACTAAGGTGACAATGACCCCGGCTAGGAAGGACAACACTTGACTAAGCTGTGCCACATCTTGGCCTAGATGCGCCACACCTCGGCCTAGGTCATACCACTCCAGGACGAGATCACTTGGGTGCAAGGTAACATCTCGGCTAATGTGGTCAAGGCAAGGATGGAGGTCAACAAGGTGTTCCAAGATACTTCTAGACTGAGGATGACCTCGGCTTGGAATGATCTAGGCGTAACGTAACCTAGGCTTGAAATAACGTCGGCTAGTATAACTCAGGCAAGGCGTGACCTAAGCTTCACATCAAGGAAGGAACGAGACAAGTACACCACACTTAGACAAATCACAAGACTTCAAAACAAGGCATGGATCACATCCGCTCAAGCGAAACAAGTCACAAACATACACATGCAAGCATAACAAGTCATAATCATACCGATGCTCATGAACATGATGAGGACATAAAATGTGGGTTCCTACAAGTGGTTTCTTGAATGAACTTTCAATTTTAATTTTTTGCAACTTCCATTTTTATTTCCATTCAACTTCTTTTTTTATTCAAGTTTCTTTTCTATTCAACATCTTTTTTTATTTAATTTTCAAATAGATTGTTTTGATTCACTTTTAATTTTATTGAACTTCCATTTTTATTGTTATGATTCACTTTTAATTTTATTGAACTTCCATTTTTATTGACCTTATTCAACTTCCTTTTTTATTTAATTTCCAAATAGATCGTTAAGGTATAGTGGTTTCTTGAATGAACTTCCATTTTTATTTTCATTTAATTTCCTTTTTTATTCAAGTTTCTTTTCTACTCAACTTCGATTTTTTATTTAATTTCCAAATAGATCGTTAAGGTATAGTGGTTTCTTGAATGAACTTCCATTTTTAATTTTCTGCAACTTTCATTTTTATTTTTATTTAAATTCTTTTTTTATTCAAGTTTCTTTTCTACTCAACCTCATTTTTTTATTTAATTTTCAGACAGATCGTTAAGGTATAGTTGTTTCTTGAATGAACTTCCATTTTTAATTTTCTGCAAGTTCCATTTTTATTTTTATTCGATTTCCTATTTTATTCAAGTCATTTTTCTATTCAATTTCCTTTTTTATTTAATTTCCAAACAGAACGTTAAGGTATAGTGGTTTCTTGAATGAACTTCCAATTTTAATTTTCTGCAACTTCCATTTTTATTTCTATTCAACTTCTTTTTTTATTCAAGTTTCTTTTCTATTCAACTTCCTTTTTTATTTAATTTCCAAATAGATTGTTAAGGTATAGTTGTTTTTGGATTGAACTGCCATTTTTAATTTTATGCAACTTTCACTTTTATTTTTACTGAACTTCCGTTTTTATTCAATTTACTTTTCTATTAAACTACCTTTTTTATTTAATTTCCAAATAGATCGTTAAGGTATAGTGGCTTCTTGAATGAACTTCCATTTTTAATTTTCTGCAACTTCCATTTTTATTTTTATTCGACTTCCATTTTTATTCAATTTACCTTTCTATTCAATTTCCTTTTTTATTTAATTTCCAAATAGATCGTTAAGGTATACTGGTTTCTGGATTGAACTTCCATTTTTAATTTTATGCAACTATCATTCTTATTTTTATTCAACATCTATTTTTATTCAATTTACATTTCCATTAAACTTCATTTTTTATTTAATTTCCAAATAAATCGTTAAGGTATAGTGGTTTCTTGAATCAACTTCCATTTTCAATTTTCTGCAACTTTCATTTTTATTTTTATTCGACTTCCATTTTTATTCAAATTATTTTTCTATTAAACTTCCTTTTTTATTTAATTTCCTAGTAGATCGTTAAGGTGTAGTGGTTTCTTGAACGAACTTCCCTTTTTAATTTTCTGTAACTTCCTTTTTTATTTTTATTTAACTTCCTTTTTCATTCTAGTTTCTTTTCTACTCAACTTCCTTTTTTATTCAATTTCCAAATAGATCTTTAAGGTATAGTGGTTTATGGATTGAACTTCCATTTTTAATTTTATGCAACTTTAATTTTTATTTTTATTCAACTTCCATTTTTATTCAATTTACTTTTCTATGAAACTTCCTTTTTTATTTCATTTCCAAATCAATCGTTAAGGTATAGTGGTTTCTTGAATGAACTTCCAATTTTAATTTTCGGCAACATCCACTTTTCTTTCTATTCAACTTCTTTTTTTATTCAAGTTTCTTTTCTATTCAACTTCCTTTGTTATTTAATTTCCAAATAGATCGTTAAGGTATAGTGGTTTCTGGATTGAACTTCAATTTTTTATTTTACGCAACTTTCACTTTTATTTTTTTTCAACTTTCATTTTTATTCAATTTACTTTTCTATTAAACTTCCATTTTTATTGAATTTCCAAATAGATCATTAAGGTATAGTGGTTTCTGGAATGAACTTCCGTTTTTAATTTCATGAAACTTTCATTTTTATTTTTATTCAATTTCCATTTTTATGGAAGTTATTTTTCTATTCAACATCCTTTTTTATTTAATTTCAAAATATATCGTTAAGGTATAGTGGTTTCCTGAATGAACTTCCAATTGTGATTTTCGGCAACTTCCATTTTTATTCAATTTACTTTTCTATTCAACTTCCTTTTTATTTAATTTCCAAATAGATAGTTAAGGTATGGTGATTTCTGGATTGAACTTCAATTTTTAGATTTATGCAACTTTCATTTTTATTTTTATTCAACTTTCATTTTTATTCAATTTACTTTTCTATTAAACTTCCTTTTTCATTTAATTTCCAAATAGATCGTTAAGGTATAGTGGCTTCTTGAATGAACTTCCATTTTTAATTTTCTGCAAATTCCATTTTTATTTTTATTTAACTTCCTTTTTCAGTCTAGTTTCTTTTCTACTCAACCTCTTTTTTTATTTAATTTCCAAATAGATCGTTAAGGTATAGTGGTTTATGGATTGAACTTCCATTTTTAATTTTATGCAACTTTAATTTTTATTTTTATTCAACTTCCATTTTTATTCAATTTACTTTTCTATGAAACTTCCTTTTTTATTTAATTTCCAAATAGATCGTTAAGGTATAGTGGTATTTTGATTGAACTTCCATTTTTAATTTTCTGCAACTTCCACTTTTATTTTTATTCGACTTCCATTTTTATTCAAGTCATTTTTCTATTCAACTTCCTTTTTTATTTAATTTCCAAATAGATCGTTAAGGTATAGTGGTTTCTTGAATGATCTTCCAATTTTAATTTTCTGCAACTTCCATGTTTATTTCTATTCAACTTCTTTTTTCATTCAAGTTTCTTTTCTATTCAACTTCCTTTTTTATTTTATTTCCAAATAGATCGTGAAGCTATAGTGGTTTCTGGATTGAACTTCAATTTTTTATTTTATGCAACTTTGACTTTTATTTTTTTTCATCTTCCATTTTTATTCAATTTACTTTTCTATTAAACTTCCTTTTTTATTTAATTTCCAAAAAGATCATTAAGCTAAAGTGGTTTTTTGAATGAACTTCCATTTTTAATTTCATGAAACTTTCATTTTTATTTTTATTCAACTTCCATTTTTATGGAAGTTATTTTTCTATTGAACTTCCTTTTTTATTTAATTTCCAAATATATCGTTAAGGTATAGTGGTTTCTTGAATGAACTTCCAATTTTAATTTTCTGGAACTTTCATTTTTATTCAATTTACTTTTCTATTCAACTTCCTTTTTTATTTAATTTCCAAATAGATAGTTAAGGTATAGTGGTTTCTGGATTGAACTTCCATTTTTAATTTTATGCAACTTTCATTTTTATTTTTATTCAACTTTCATTTTTATTCAATTTACTTTTCTATTAAACTTCTTTTTTTATTTAATTTCCAAATAGATCGTTAAGGTATAGTGGTTTCTTGAATGAACTTCCATTTTTAATTTTCTGCAACTTCCATTTTTATTTTTATTTAACTTCCTTTTTCATCCTAGTTTCTTTTCTACTCAACTTCCTTTTTTATTTAATTTCCAAATAGATCGTTAAGGTATAGTGGTTTATGGATTGAACTTCCATTTTTTATTTTATGCAACTTTAATTTTTATTTTTATTCAACTTCCATTTTTATTCAATTTACTTTTCTATGAAACTTCCTTTTTTATTTAATTTCCAAATTGATCGTTAAGGTATAGGGGTATTTTGAATGAACCTCCGTTTTTAATTTTCTGCAACTTCCACTTTTATTTTTATTCGACTTCCATTTTTATTCAAGTCATTTTTCTATTCAAGTCATTTTTCTATTCAACTTCCTTTTTTATTTAATTTCCAAATAGATCGTTAAGGCATAGTGGTTTCTTGAATGAACTTCGAATTTTAATTTTCTGCGACTTCCATTTTTATTTCTATTCAACTTCTTTTTTTATTCAAGTTTCTTTTCTATTCAACTTCCTTTTTTATTTAATTTCCAAATAGATCGTTAAGGTATAGTGGTTTCTGGATTGAACTTCAATTTTTAATTTTATGCAACTTTGACTTTTATTTTTTTTCAACTTCCATTTTTATTCAATTTACTTTTCTATTAAACTTCTTTTTTTATTTAATTTCCAAATAGATCATTATGTTATAGTGGTTTCTGGAATGAACTTCCATTTTTAATTTCATGAAACTTTCATTTTTATTTTTATTCAACTTCCATTTTTGTGGAAGTTATTTTTCTATTCAACTTCCTTTTTTATTTAATTTCCAAATATATCGTTAAGGTATAGTGGTTTCTTGAATGAACTTCCAATTTTAATTTTCTGCAACTTACACTTTTATTTTTATTCGACTTCCATTTTTATTCAAGTCATTTTTCTATTCAACTTCCTTTTTTATTTAATTTCCGAATAGATCGTTAAGGTATAGTCGTTTTTTGAATGAACTTCCAATTTTAATTTTCTGCAACTTCCATTTTTATTTCTATTCAAGTTCTTTTTTTATTCAAATTTCTTTTCTATTCAACTTCCTTTTTTGTTTAATTTCCAAATAGATTGTTAAGGTATAGTGGTTTTTGGATTGAATTGCCATTTTTAATTTTATGCAACTTTCACTTTTATTTTTATTGAACTTCCATTTTTATTCAATTTACTTTTCTATTAAACTTTCTTTTTTATTTAATTTCCAAATAGATCGTTTAGGTATAGTGGTTTTATAGCGATCCCGGTATTCCCTGTTATTGTTTAGCTGTAATCCGGACTCGGTTCCGTAGATTCGTTGTTGTCTTATCCGCTTTTCTATCCCTTACTCCTTGTGTTCGAGTCTTAGGTTGTGTTGGGAAGTTTGAAACAGGTTGGTTGAACTTGGAAACCAAGAGTAGTTGCCCAGATTTTGGCCTTCACGCTCGAGCGGGGATTTTGACGCTCGAGTGGGCCCTTCGTTGTTGTCTGTCCGCTCGAGCGGGGTTTTCGACGCTCGATCATAGTTTTCCATCTTCCAGTATCTCCTCTGCAGTGTTGTGCGCTCGAGCGGGAGTTTTGACGCTCGAGTGGGATGTTGTGTGTGACGCTCGAGCGGGAGAGTTGACGCTCGAGCGGAGACCTAGTTCTGTTTAAGTTCTGGGAGTGTGTATTCGCCGCTCGAGCGGGATTGTTGACGCTCGAGCGGGAGTCTGTGAGTGACGCTCGAGCAGGGCGTTTGACGCTCAAGCGGGGCGACTGGGTTAAAGCTCCGTGTTTTGACTTTTCAAATCACTTTTTTCCACTTCTCCTCTCTCTCTTACTTTTTCAAAACCTCCATTGGAGAGCACCTCACTCTAAAACCGAACTTCTCTCTTAGGATTGATCTAGCTAGAGTGTTTTCCTCACCTTGGGCCTTTGTAAGAAGTGTGTTGATCGTCGAGGGCTTCGTTGTGATCCAAGAAATTTGGGATTTGGAGCACTTTGATTTCGGGTCATCTTCTCTACTTGAGTTCTCCATTTGAGGTAGGGATTCTCCTTGTTCTTTTTCAATACTCCGTCTATAGATAGACATGTGGTAGTTTTGTATTGCATGAAAACCATACCCATATTGGGTTTGTTTGAAAATCATGAGGAAACCTAGAGTTGGTTGATAAAAAATGGATTTATTGTTTTTGGTTATCCGATGGGCTATTTGTGGTGTAAAATATCATGCTGTTGTTGAAATGTAGAAAAGCCCTAATTTACATGTGTCATGTTGAATTAAAGGAGGGGTTTGTTCTTTGGGCAAATACTTGTGTAGTTTGGGTCTCAAATGAGGTCCTTGTTGTTTATTGTTGTTGATTGAACCTTTTTGGTCAATGTCGAGAAAGAGGAAGAAAAACCCTAACTTAATAATTATGACTTAATTTGCATAATTAATTTGGAAGATTATGAAAGGAATAGAAGTGGTTTTGTAAAACAAATGAATGAATTTGGTTTTGTAAAAACAAAAGGGACGGAGTTGATTTCGTGAAAACAAAAGCGATATGGAAATTGTTTTGTGAAATAGGAAAGGTATTTTGAAATACGTATGAAAATTGGATTGTTGTTTTATGAGTGTTGAACACACACATATGTGGAATTGTATCTTGAACTACCATGTTAATGTTGTTGTCGGGTTTGTGGTCTCATAGCAATTGAGTCTTTAATAAATGTACTAAATATTTGCATCTAGAGGTTTTGTCCTTGGTCATCGGTGGAGGATGGCGTGGTTGTGTTGAATTGTCGTGTATGCATTACACCATTGTTAATTGAACATCTTATACGATGAAATATTGAGATGCATTATATATGTGTACTTGTTAGGGAGGAGAGAGGGGTTGTACTCCAGTGTGTGTGTGAGAAGATGGGGGATGGACTCCACATACCTATGTGTTCATATACTTTAGCACATTGTTTGTATCTGGATGGTTTATGTATATATGTTGTACATGTTGGTTATGCCCTGTTGCATTTCGATTGGTGGTGTTATACCTTGCGCTAAGAATCAGAGGTACCGTGACCTTCCAGCTAGCGCCTGGAGAACTGAATGCGCTGAGAATATAAGGTACCACACCCTTCCAGCTAGCGCCTGGTAAATTAGCATGTTGTTGTGAGAGGTGTTTCTTTGGCTTACTATGCGCATAGCTAGTAGAGCAAAGTTAGTTGTTGATATTTCAGTGTGTTTGGGAATATCATGGATTGTGTTGATTACGGTTTTGGAGGGCCGAGTTGCCTCTTTGTTTTATCTTATGCCTGTTGGTGAGTTGTTATCTCTTTTATAACAGTGCATGTATAGAGTTGATTGTATCGGGAAAAAGCCAAAATGTCATATTTGTCTTTTGGAAAGTGTGAAGGAGAACGGATTTTTTTTAAAGAAACATATATTTTGAAAAGCATATCTGTGTATGTTTGGAAAATGGGAGAGTGTAGTGGGCTTAGCGAAATTATTTCCTAAGGTATTACTATTGTTATGTAAGATTGGGAACGGGGAATAATGAAAAGAAAAGGAAAGATGAATCGCCTATGGCGTTGATTGAAATGGTTGTTTTCAAAGAAAAGTTCATACATATATATTCTGTATAAATTGTCACATTACTATTCTAGTATGAGAATGGGTGTTCATGATCATAACTATCTGTATGTTGTTATTGTTGAGGGCCATGTTGAGTTCCCTACTGGACTATATGTTCATCCCACGTTGTTGAATCTTTTTCAGGTGTTGAGCAGAATGTGCTACAAGAATTGGGTCTTCTGATTTGTTGGCCACGGGGCCTCTCTTATGTGGGCGGAATGCCATTGTTGTAAAAAGGGTTACACCCTTCTTCTTGTACTTTATGTGATGTAAGCCCAAGGGCAATTCATTAAGTATGTTCATGTAATATTTACTTTGCATACGAATGAGAGTATTGTTAAACACTTCTACAGATTGAATGTATGAGTTTATTTCCGCATGTTATCCTTGAAATTGAATTAAGTTAATGAATTTGGTAATGACTTCGAGTAATAAAAAGTGGGGCGTGACAACTTGGTATTAGAGCTAGCCGGGTTTGAATACTTTGGGCTCGTGGGAGGTGGTTTTTTTTACCACAGTGGGTTTACTACGTATTGTGAGGACGTTGCATATAGATATCATGAAAATTAGGACTTATGTGTTGCATTTTTGTGAGCATGGGATTTAGTCTCTCGGATAGTGTTCATAGCCGGTGAACTTGCTTTGAGGTCCTTTTGGAAACACGCCTGATCAACGTGGTTTCTGATGGGAATTCCTTGAGAGTTTCGGGATGAGTGGCTATCTTTGTGGACTTGATTCGGTTATGTGTTTATATGCTTAGATGTTTATATGCAATAGAGGTGTATATTTTGTAACTTAGTGAGTCTTGTGACTTAGCAGTGTAGTGTGCCTCGGAGAAGGCTATTGTGTTGTGCACTAAGCGTGGTGTTTGCTTTTGTGATTTATAGGATGTCTACACGAGGAAGTAGAGGACGGTTGAGTAGTAGGAGTGTCGGTAGGGGCACAACAGTTCCTTTAGCACCCGCCGTTGCAGCATTGGCTGTCGGCGAGGATGTCGCACGTGAGATTGTGAGAGACGTGCAGGACGCCCTAGCTCGCACTGAGGGCGGCAGTGGGCATGCTCTCAAGCTTACTAAGGAGTTCTTTCGCTCCAGCCCACCAGAGTTTGTGGGGGAGGCTAAACCGTTGGAGGCAGAGAGTTGGTTGGAACAGATTACCAAGACTCTTGATATGCTTAGAGTCGAAGATGAGGAGTTGAGGGTTTCTTTGGTGACTTTCCAGCTGAAGGGCGATGCGAGTTATTGGTAGAAGTATGCTAAGAATACTGTAGGTAGCACGTGGGTTGCTTTTACCGAGGCCTTTTTGGCCAAGTATTTCCCTCCTTCTGCTCGGGAAAGGTTGAGGGATCAGTTTTTGGAGTTGCGTCAGGAGGATACTCCTGTAGCACAGTTTGAGATGCGGTTTGCTAGCTTATCGAGGTTTGCTCCGAAGTTGGTGGCAACAGAGGAGCGTCGTTGTTTTGAGTTTGAAAGGCGGTTATGTTTCGATATTCGGAAGAAGGTAGCTGGATCCTTTTGGAAGGATTATTATTATTTAGTTGAGGCAGCGGCCCATGTGGAGGCCATGGTTGCGAGTGATGATGGGGTTGAGGAGTAGACCATTGCGGTAAGTCCTTCGGTTCCTAGATACTCTAGGCTCAATAAGGGGTGAAGGCGGAAACATGCTCAGCCGGGGACTGGTTCCTTTTCTTCGGCAGGGGTTTCGGACTCTTCTGTCGAGAGGTCCGGGGAGGTGCAGGTTTCAGACCAGTCTCAGAGTAAGGGGTCTGGTGGTTGTTTCGTTTGTGGCCAGTAGGGCCATGGTGGACGTTTTTGCCCTTTGCGTGTGAACTCTGCAAGTGTTTCAAAACCTAGTTAGACTTAGTCGTACCCGTCCAGTCAGGGGCGCTATCGGTACTAGAAACGGTCAGGCCAGGCTTCGGGAGCCTCGCGAGGGGCGACTTATTAGTTAGTCCTTTGGTATTACCCTGGAGGGGATTTTTGTGTTATTGGCCGGTGATGTATTATATGAATCATCTTGTTGTTGACCGGTGTACTGTTGGATGCTGAGGCACCATGTTTATGTATCGCTTATGTATGCATATTTTTGTTTGTTTAACCCTCATGTATTGGGGTGTATGTTTGGAATCTCGAATCCTCTTTTTCTGTTGAGGAGTTGTTGAAGGGATCAATGATCCTGATGTTGTTGCTTGCTTGGTACCTATATGTTGATTTGTGCTTTGGGCTTTGCTAGTTAAGAGGTTCGTGGTGACCCCATCGGTTGTATAGGGGTAGTGTTTGTATTGAGATCGATTATCAATTGTGGGGTATGGTTGGTGAGTGGATGCTGGCAGCATTCTTTGGAGGGAGAACAATTTGAGTTCTAGAATAATGAGGATAGCGTTGGTCAAAATTGTCCTTCGTGATTGGGTTGCTGTAATTGAGGTTTACCAAGTCGGTTTTCGGTCGACGAGATGAGTAGGCTTGCTACGTAGCCATGGGGAGGGAAATGTAATTCCCTTAGACACAGTGTTGGTGTGGTTTAATTTTAGGAGATCCAGTGAGATTCCAAAATTTGGGGGTTTTGTGTGGGGAACTCCGTGTTTGGGGTTAGTGGCACTTCAGTGTGTGGTTTACTGAGAGTGGTGGTTTGTTGAGTTAATTAGTCAGCTTATTGGTATCGGGTTTTGGGTTGACATCGGTCACCGTGAGGTTAGTCTCATTCGTTGTAGACTTTGTGTGTTGATTAGGGAAAATTGAAACTAATCATCCGGTTGTGTCATTGAATATGACGGTTATAATAATACAGCAAATTTGTGTATTGAATGATCATTGTGAATGATTGGATTTTTTTTATACATTATGTATGTATATTGTTTGGGAGAAGATAGGGGATGGACTCCGATGATACAACACCAAAATGTGTATCTGTTGAAAGATTGATATAGCTCATATGCTTATCTATGGTGAAGTGAAAAATGTTTTATATGAGTTACTATCTCATTTAATTGTTTGGCCAGGTTCTGAGCCAGGTGTATGTTATTAAATTGGTTAAGTAAAGGAATGCGGAATGAAATTGCAAAACCATAAATTTCTTATGCCTTATGTGTTGATAGTACCGTTGTTATTTCTATTAACTGTTATTATAGAAATGTTATGTTCCGTGTTGGTTGTGGCATCACTGTGTGAGTGATGGTTGTTGATGATGTTATTTTGGAAAGAAGTGGAAAACAAAATTTTTCTGGTGGTTGGACCACCTAAAGATGTTGTTCAGAAATTGATTTAATTCAAGGGTTTTGAGGATTTTTCAAATGGATGATTTTTGGCAAATAAGCGGTGGATGATTGTGTTTTGGATAACACCGTGTAGGTGAAAAATGTATATAAAGTTTTTGAGTTTTGCGTTGAAAATGCAAGGTTTATTTTGAAATGTCTCATGAGCAAGAAAATGTTTTCCTTATATTAATGTGAAAGGTTTGCCTTGAGTATCCTTTTATTGGAAATAATTGTTGTTGCATAGTGACTTAGCTTGAAGCGCTGGTCAGATGTAAGTAAACTGTTTCAGTAGGGTTGATTTTGTTGTGGCTTTTATGCCTACAGTGTTGCCGTTTGGGACGTGTTCCCTTGGTTAGTCTCTTCCTTGGTAAGAGTGGATCGAAGGTTTGTAGTGAGAGTAGTTTCTTTCCTGGTACTCGGGTGTTGATGTTGTGTGATCAGTTGGCCTTGTGTTTTGGCGTATCCTTAATTTCGGGGACGAAATTCTTTAAGGGGGGAAGGTTATAGTGATCCCGATATTCCCTGTTATTGTTTAGCTGTAATCCGGACTCGGTTCCGTAGATTCGTTGTTGTCTCGAGCGGGGCGACTGGGTTAAAGCTCCGTGTTTTGACTTTTCAAATCACTTTTTTCCACTTCTCCTCTCTCTCTTACTTTTTCAAAACCTCCATTGGAGAGCACCTCACTCTAAAACCGAACTTCTCTCTTAGGATTGATCTAGCTAGAGTGTTTTCCTCACCTTGTGCCTTTGTAAGAAGTGTGTTGATCGTCGAGGGCTTCGTTGTGATCCAAGAAATTTGGGATTTGGAGCACTTTGATTTCGGGTCATCTTCTCTATTTGAGTTCTCCATTTGAGGTAGGGATTCTCCTTGTTCTTTTTCAATACTCCGTCTATAGATAGACATGTGGTAGTTTTGTATTGCATGAAAACCATACCCATATTGGGTTTGTTTGAAAATCATGAGCAAACCTAAAGTTGGTTGATAAAAAATGGATTTATTGTTTTTGGTTATCCAATGGGCTATTTGTGGTGTAAAATATCATGTTGTTGTTGAAATGTAGAAAAGCCCTAATTTACATGTGTCATGTTGAATTAAAGGAGAGGTTTGTTCTTTGGGCAAATACTTGTGTAGTTTGGGTCTCAAATGAGGTCCTTGTTGTTTATTGTTGTTGATTGAACCTTTTTGGTCAATGTCGAGAAAGAGGAAGAAAAACCCTAACTTAATAATTATGACTTAATTTGCATAATTAATTTGGAAGATTATGAAAGGAATTTAAGTGGTTTTGTAAAACAAATGAATGAATTTGGTTTTGTAACAACAAAAGGGACGGAGTTGATTTCGTGAAAACAAAAGGGATATGGAAATGGTTTTGTGAAATCGGAAAGGTATTTTGAAATACGTATGAAAATTGGATTGTTGTTTTATGAGTGTTGAACACACACATATGTGGAATTGTATCTTGAACTACCATGTTAATGTTGTTGTCGGGTTTGTGGTCTTATAGCAATTGAGTCTTTAATAGATGTACTAAATATTTGCATCTAGAGGTTTTGTCCTTGGTCATCGGTGGAGGATGGCGTGGTTGTGTTGAATTGTCGTGTATGCATTACACCATTGTTAATTGAACATCTTATATGATGAAATATTGAGATGCATTATATATGTATACTTGTTAGGGAGGAGAGAGGGGTTGTACTCCAGTGTGTGTGTGAGAAGATGGGGGATGGACTCCACATACCTATGTGTTCATATACTTTAGCACATTGTTTGTATCTGGATGGTTTATGTATATATGTTGTACATGTTGGTTATGCCCTGTTGCATTTCGATTGGTGGTGTTATACCTTGCGCTAAGAATCAGAGGTACCGTGACCATCCAGCTAGCGCCTGGTAAACTGGCATGTTGTTGTGAGAGGTGTGTCTTTGGCTTACTATGCACATAGCTAGTAGAGCAAAGTTTGTTGTTGATATTTCAGTGTGTTTGGGAATATTATGGATTGTGTTGATTACGGTTTTGGAGGGCCGAGTTGCCTCTTTGTTTTAGCTTATGTCTGTTGGTGAGTTGTTATCTCTTTTATAACAGTGCATGTAAAGAGTTGATTGTATCGGGAAAAAGCCAAAATGTCATATTTGTCTTTTGGAAAGTGTGAAGGAGAACGGATTTTTTTTAAAGAAACATATATTTTGAAAAGCATATCTGTGTATGTTTGGAAAATGGGAGAGTGTAGTGGGCTTAGCGAAATTATTTCCTAAGGTATTACTATTGTTATGTAAGATTGGGAACGGGGAATAATGAAAAGAAAAGGAAAGATGAATCGCCTATGGCGTTGATTGAAATGGTTGTTTTCAAAGAAAAGTTCATACATATATATTCTGTATAAATTGTCACATTACTATTCTAGTATGAGAATGGGTGTTCATGATCATAACTATCTGTATGTTGTTATTGTTGAGGGCCATGTTGAGTTCCCTACTGGACTATATGTTCATCCCACGTTGTTGAATCTTTTTCAAGTGTTGAGCAGAATGTGCTACAGGAATTGGGTCTTCTGATTTGTTGGCCACGGGGCCTCTCTTATGTGGGCGGAATGCCATTGTTGTAAAAAGGGTTACACCCTTCTTCTTGTACTTTATGTGATGTAAGCCCAAGGGCAATTCATTAAGTATGTTCATGTAATATTTACTTTGCATACGAATGAGAGTATTGTTAAACACTTTTACAGATTGAATGTATGAGTTTATTTCCGCATGTTATCCTTGAAATTGAATTAAGTTAATGAATTTGGTAATGACTTCAAGTAATAAAAAGTGGGGCGTGACAGGTTTCTTGAATGAACTTCCATTTTTAATTTTCTGCAACTTCCATTTTTATTCAATTTACTTTTCTATTCAACTTCCTTTTTTATTTAATTTCCAAATAGATCGTTAAGGTATAGTAGTTTCTTGAATGAACTTTTATTTTTAATTTTCTGCAACTTCCATTTTTATTTTTATTTAACTTTCTTTTTCATTCTAGTTTCTTTTCTACTCAACTTCCTTTTTTATTTAATTTCTAAATAGATCGTTAAGGTATAGTGGTTTATGGATTGAACTTCCATTTTTAATTTTATGCAACTTTAATTTTTATTTTTATTCAACTTCCATTTTTATTCAATTTACTTTTCTATGAAACTTCCTTTTTTATTTAAATTCCAAATAGATCGTTAAGGTATAGTGGTATTTTGAATAAACTTCCATTTTTAATTTTCTGCACCTTCCACTTTTATTTTTATTCGGCTTCCATTTTTATTCAAGTCATTTTTCTATTCAACTTCCTTTTTTATTTAATTTGCAAATAGATCGTTAAGGTATAGTGGTTTCTTGAATGAACTTCCAATTTTAATTTTCTGAAACTTCCATTTTTATTTCTATCCAACTTCTTTTTTTATTCAAGTTTCTTTTCTATTCAACTTCCTTTTTTATTTAATTTCTAAATAGATCGTTAAGGTATAGTGGTTTCTGGATTGAACTTCAATTTTTAATTTTATGCAACTTTCACTTTTATTTTTTTTCAACTTCCATTTTTATTCAATTTACTTTTCTATTAAACTTCCTTTTTTATTTAATTTCCAAATAGATCATTAAGGTATAGAGGTTTCTGAAATGAACTTCCATTTTTAATTTCATGAAACTTTCATTTTTATTTTTATTCAACTTCCATTTTTATGGAAGTTATTTTTCTATTCAACTTCCTTTTTTATTTAATTTGGAAATATATCGTTAATGTATAGTGGTTTCTTGAATGAACTTCCAATTTTAATTTTCTGTAACTTCCATTTTTATTCAATATACTTTTCTATTCAACTTCCTTTTTTATTTAATTTCAAAAAAGATAGTTAAGTTATAGTGGTTTCTGGACTGAACTTCCATTTTTAATTTTATGCAACTTTCATTTATATTTTTATTCAACTTTCATTTTTATTCAATTTACTTTTCTATTAAACTTCCTTTTTTATTTAATTTCCAAATAGATCGTTAAGGTATAGTGGTTTGTTGAATGAACTTCCATTTTTAATTTTCTGTAACTTCCATTTTTATTTTTATTTAACTTCTTTTTTTATTCAAGTGTCTTTTCTACTCAACTTCCTTTTTTTGTTTAATTTCCAAACAGATCGTTAAGGTATAGTGGTTTATTGAATGAACTTCCATTTTTAATTTTCTGCAACTTCCACTTTTATTTTTATTCGACTTCCATTTTTATTCAACTCATTTTTCTATTCAACTTCCTTTTTTATTTAATTTCCAAATAGATCGTTAAGGTATAGTCGTTTCTTGAATGAACTTCCAATTTTAATTTTCTGCAACTTCCATTTTTATTTCTATTCAACTTCTTTTTTTATTCAAATTTCTTTTCTATTCAACTTCCTTTTTTATTTAATTTCCAAATAGATCGTTAAGATATTCTGGTTTCTTGAATGAAGTTCCATTTTTAATTTTCTGCAACTTCCATTTTTATTTTTCTTTAACTTCCTTTTTCATTCTAGTTTCTTTTCTACTCAACTTCCTTTTGTATTTGATTTCCAAATAGATCGTTAAGCTATAGTGGTTTATGGATTGAACTTTCATTTTTATTTTTATTCAACTTCCATTTTTATGGAAGTTATTTTTCTATTCAACTTCCTTTTTTATTTAATTTCCAAATAGATCGTTAAGGTATACTGGTTTCTTGAATGAACTTCCATTTTTAATTTTCTGCAACTTCCACTTTTATTTTTGTTCGACTTCCATTTTTATTCAAGTCATTTTTCTATTCAACTTGCTTTTTTATTTAATTTCCAAATAGATCGTTAAGGTATAGTGGTTTCTTGAATGAACTTCCAATTTTAATTTTCTGCAACTTTCATTTTTATTTCTATTCAAATTCTATTTTTATTCAAGTTTCTTTTCTATTCAACTTCCTTTTTTATTTAATTTCCAAATAGATCGTTAAGGTATAGTGGTTTCTGGATTGAACTTCAATTTTTAATTTTATGCAACTTTCGCTTTTATTTTTTTTCAACTTCCAGTTTTATTCAATTTACTTTTCTATTAAACTTCCTTTTTTGTTTAATTTCCAAATAGATCGTTAAGGCATAGTGATTTCTTGAATGAACTTCCAATTTTAATTTTCTGCAACTTCTATTTTTTTTTTTATTCAACTTCTTTTTTTATTCAAGTTTCTTTTCTATTCAACTTCTTTTCTTATTTAATTTTCAAATAGATCGTTATGGTATAGTGGTTTCGGGATTGAACTTCCATTTTTAATTTTTTGCAACTTCCATTTTTATTTTTATTCAACTTCCTTTTTTATTCAAGTTATTTTTCTATTCAACTTCCTTTTTTATTTAATTTCCAAATAGATCGTTAATGTATAGTGGTTTCTTGAATGAACTTCCATTTTTATTTTCATTTAATTTCCTTATTTATTCAAGTTTCTTTTCTACTCAACTTCCTTTTTTTATTTAATTTCCAAATAGATCGTTAAGGTATAGTGGTTTCTTGAATGAACTTCCATTTTTAATTTTTTTGCAACTTCCATTTTTATTTTTATTTAACTTCTTTTTTTATTCAAGTTTCTTGTAACGCCCTCAAAATAATAACATTAAACCCATTAAATGAAACATTCATTGACATACGAAGTATCCACATTCTTCTATTCATCAGAGTTTGATTACAAAAATATTACACGTTAACAACAAAAGCAAAATGCCCCACGGGCTTACAGCTTTCCAAGTTAACACTTGGTTACATCAAAAGAGTGCTAACTCATCTACACATTAAGCCATCGGCTTGAATATACATGTAATACATCAAAAAGGAACTTAAACAACAAAATCTGCCCGCCTCTAGCCTCCCAAGCTATGACCTTGGAGGTGGCATGCTACCTGTACTTGAAAATGATATTCCCATATAGGGTGAGCCACAGCCCAGTAGAAATACACTAAACCAACCATGAACAATGACTAAAAGATTAGCAATTGATAGATGGCCAACACAAATACATCCACATAAATCACATTTTATGTCATATGACTTATGAGTCCAGGTTACTTTTTATTTTCCCTTTTTCAACAGATAAGCATATTAGCTCTGTCATCATCTCAACAGATATGTATAAAAACTATATCCCACATTCACAGATAAGCATATAAGCTATATCCACATTCTCAATAGATATGTATAACAACTATATCCCACATTCACAGATAAGCATATAAGCTATATCCACACTTCACAAAGATAAGCATATGAGCTCTATCTTCACTTCTCTAGACAAGCATATGAGCTGTATCTACGGAGTTCATCCCCTATCTTCTCCCAATACTATCCGGTTTAGAGGTACATCCCCCATCTTCCCCTAAACCGCGGAGTACATCCCCCATCTCCTCCTCTACACATAACGTATACAAACACATTGGTTCTATATACAATCGTTCAATACATACAGTTAATGTATTCTATCAACCGTCAAATTTCCTGACACATTCCATTGATTAGTTTTCGTTTGCCTAATCATCATGCATTGTCTACAACAATCACGACTATCCTCCACCGATAGCCCAAAGCAGTTATTTCTAAACAAAAAATAAATGCACAAATGGATATTCAATCAACATTTCAATTCGGTGAGTGATAAATAATTCAACTACACCCTTTAACCCCATGCATTCCCAATCTCAACAATTCAATTTAATTTCCTCATTTCTCACAATTAATTATCCCAATTAATCAAACAATGTAATTAGGTCAACTTCCATAATTAACATTTCAACCCTTGGGTCCCATTTTCATCAATGATTCAACGTTTATTCCATTTCTCTGTGCCAAACATGCATCTAGGTTTATTATAAATAAAACCCCAACTTTTGTAAAATAACACAAATGCCCCAAACTCTCACAAAATTACCAAACCAACCCCAACATCTCAAAATACTAAAATTTAAAGACAAAATCCATAGAGAGGAGTAGGATATCCCTACCTCAAATTCGGAGCTCCAAGGGAGAAGATGACAAAACCCAATGTGCTCCAAATCCCGAAATTTTCAGATTAAAAAGTAGCCCTCGACGATCAACAACTTTTTTGTAAAGGCCAAAGATGAGCAAATCACTCCTACTAGATCAAAACCTAGAGAGAAGGTAGAGTTCTAGAGTGAGAGGCTCAGCAATGGTGTTTTTGGAAAAGTAGGAGAGAGAAGAGAAAGTGAAAAAGTGATTTGAAAAGTCAAAACTCGGAACTTAAACCCAGTCGCCCCGCTCGAGCGTCAAACACCCCGCTCGAGCGTCACTCACAGACTCCCGCTCGAGCGTCAACAATCCCGCTCGAGCGGCGGATACACACTCCCAGAACTTTTACAGGGCCAGGTCTCCGCTCAAGCTTCCAACTCCCCGCTCGAGCGTCACTCACACAATCCCGCTTGAGCGGCCAGTCTCACGCTCGAGCGTCCAACAATGCACAGGAAATACTGGATGGGTGAAACTCCCGCTCGAGCGCCAAAACCCCCGCTCGAGCGGATAGGTCAAAATCTAGGCAACTAGTTTTGGTTTCTAAACTCAACCAACCTGTAACAAACCCGCCCACACATCCTATAACCCCAAATACGAAGTAAAAAGGATGTAAACAAGATAATAATCAACTACCAACATCCACGGACACATGTCCGGATCACTGTACAACAAGGGTAAATCCGGGATCGCTATATTTCTTTTCTACTCAACTTCCTTTTTTTATTTAATTTCCAAACAGATCGTTAAGGTATAGTGGCTTCTTGAATGAACTTCCAATTTTAATTTTCTGCAACTTCCATTTTTATTTCTATTCAACTTTTTTTTTATTCAAGTTTCTTTTCTATTCAACTTCCTTTTTTATTTAATTTCCAAACAGATTGTTAAGGTATAGTGGTTTCAGGATTGAACTTCCATTTTGAATTTTATGCAACTTTCACTTTTACTTTTTTTCAACTTCCATTTTTATTCAAGTTTCTTTTCTACTCAACTTCCTTTTTTATTTAATTTCCAAATAGATCGTTAAGGTATAGTGGTTTATGGATTGAAGTTCCATTTTTAATTTTATGCAACTTTAATTTTTATTTTTATTCAACTACCATTTTTATTCAATTTTATAGCGACCCCGGTCTTTTCCCATTTGATTATTGTATCCGGACTTAGGTTCCGTAGATTCCGTCATTGTATAATTGTTGTTGTCATTCATTATTTTCTTATTTTGAGTCTTGGGTTGTGTTGGGAAGATTTGGAGCAGGTTGGTTGAGCTTAGGAACCAAGTCTAGTTGCCCAGATTTTGGCTTGTCCGCTCGAGCGGGGGTTTGGACGCTCGAGCGGGGAATGCACCCATCCAGTATGTCCTGTGTAGTGTTGGCCGCTCGAGCGGGGTATTGGACGCTCGAGCGGGAAGTCGTGAGTGACGATCGAGCGGGGAGTTGGGCGCTCGAGCGGGGACCTGTCTGCAAAAACTTCTGGGAGTGTGCATTCGCCGCTCGAGCGGATGTTTGGCCGCTCGAGCGGGAGTCTGTGAGTGGCGCTCCAGCGGGGGTTTCCACGCTCGAGCAGGGTGACTGGTATAAAAATCCGAGATCCGACTTTCTAGATCATTTTTCATCTCCTTTTTTGTTTTTAAAACCCTAGAACCGTCTTCTCCCTCTCCCTACACACCTTCTCTCTTAGGTTTGATCTACTTAGAGTGTATTTCTACCCTAAGTCCTTTGTTAAAAAGATAGAGTGGGTCGAGGGCTTCCGTTTAATCTGAACAATCTTGGGTTTGGAGCACTTTGGTTTTCGTCATCTTCTCCATTCGAATTCTTCGCATCAAGCTAGGGAATTCCTACTCCATCCTATAAGTTTTGTCCTAAGTTTTGGTATTTTGATATGTTGGGAGTACTTTGATAATTTTGGGAAAAACCCTAGTTGTATTAATAAATTAATTTGTATAATTAATTTAAGGAAATTTGGGAAATTGGTTAATTGCATGAAATTGAGGAATTCATTGATTAAATGGTGTAGTTGGATAATTAAAATCACTAGCCTATTGAATTGTTGATATATTTATTTCCAGTCTAGAAATAACTGTTTTGGGCTATCGATAGAGGATAGTCGTGTTTGTTGTAAATATTGCATGTGGATTAGGAATAACTGAAACTAATCACATTGGTTAAGTCATTAATGTTGACTATTGCATTAATACAGAAAATACGTGTATTGATTGAGCATTGCATTTGCATATATTGTTTTGTGTGGGAGGAGATAGGGGATGTACTCCACGGTTTAGGGGAAGATAGGGGATGGACCTCTAAATCGGATTTTGTTTGGGAGGAGATAGGGGATGGACTCCATTAGCATCACTTTTATGTGTGCTTATTTATATTGAAGTGTTTTATTTGATACAGCACTAAAATGTGTATCAAACTGGAAGTATGAAGTGTTTGATTTGAGCTTGAGTCTCATCTGTTTGTTGACATTGGAAGAATGTGAATATAATATATATAGTTCACTGTTGTAAGTTTGGCCAGGTTCTGAGCCATATTGATAAAGTTGGAAAGTAAAAAGTGTCTTAGACAATATTGTCATGAGACTGTAAAATGATGTAATTGATTATCTTGGTTAACCATCTATTGAATGCTAATGCTTTATTCAATGCTTATATTTGGTTTAGTATTTTTCTACTGGGCTGTGGCTCACCCTTTATGGGAACATCATTTTCAGGTTCAGGTGATAAGCTACCTCCAAGGACTTAGCTTGGAAGGATTTAGCTTTTGGATTCTGAAGACCATCTTTAGTTATTTGTTTTTATTTGATTTATAATCAAGCCTAGGGCTTTATTTGTATTTGAGTTAGAACTCATAATTTGTGTCCAAGTGTTGGCTTGGAAAAATGTAAGCCCGTAGGGCATTTAATTTGGTATTACATGTAATGTTTTTATTTAATAATACTCTGATGAATGGGATAATGAATTGTTTTCTTTTAATATTGCATGTCAATGATGTATATATAATGGGTTTATTTTGAGGGCGTTACAACTTGGTATCAGAGCGTACCGGGTTTGAATACTTTGGGTACGTGGGAAGTGATTAGTATCACATTAGGTTCGTCTCGTTTGATAGAGACTTAGTGTAATGTTATATGCTTATGTGATAACATGTTTATGTGATTATGTGGGTATGGAATGTAGTTTCTAGGATGTTGATTGGACCCTTGAGTTCCTAGTAGTCTTGTTGGAAAGGCACTTGATCACTGTTGCTTCCAACCGGAACTATAGCAACGCATTGGGACTATCATTATCCAGGAATGAAATTCGTAGGTGCTTATGTGATTATGTGCTTACGTGGAATGAATTATTGTTGTCCAATGCTTTAGGACGCGAGTGTTTAGTTTCGGCACATTTATTAATGTGCTAATGTCTTTGTTTCCTTTATTAGGATGTCAGGACGAGGGCGAGGACGCGGTAGGCGTGGTAGGTCGGGTAGGCAGGAGGTGCCTGTGCCAGAGGAGATTCCGGCAGTTCAGGAGGGTATTGGCCAGGCCAATGTGGCCGAGCCAGTGGGCCAGCAGGCTATGGGCGCTTTAGCTCGAGAGATAGCAGGGGCATTTAGGGAGTCAGTAGGCATTCTCAGAGCTGAGAATCAAGCTCGGGTTGTTGTTGCGGATGCAGGACCTGCCTTTCTGAAGAGGGAGTTCTTCCGGTCTAACCCGGATGAATTTGTGGGCGATCCTAAAGAGCCGCTTAAGGCAGATGAATGGCTCGAACAGACAACGAAGACGTTTGAGATGCTTGGCATCGAAGACGAGGGGTTGAAAGTGACCTTGGCATCTTTCCAGCTGAAGGGGGATGCGGGTCAGTGGTGGAAGTTCACTAAGGGTCGTATGGGAGGTACATGGGAGGCTTTTGTAAATGCTTTCCAGGAGAGGTTCTTATCTCCAGCAGTTAGGGAGAAGCTGAGAGACCAGTTCTGCCAGCTTAAGCAGTCGAGTTCTTCAGTGGCCGAGTTTGAGGCTGCATTTACTAGTTTGTCCAGGTTTGCACCTGAGTTGGTGGCGTCTGAGGAACGCCGTTGTATCGAGTTTGAGAAAAAGTTGAGGCGTGGACTCAAGCTGCGAGTTGAGGGAACTATGATTCGGGATTATGGGCGTATGGTTGATGCTGCAGCTCACATGGAAATCATGATGCAGGAGGAGGAGGAAGGACAGAAGGGCTCCAAGAGGAGTCAGGATGGTTAGGGTGATGGTAGGAGACAGAAGGGTTTTAATCCTCAACAGTCTCAGGGTAGCTTTTCTAGATCGACTTTTCCTGTGCCGAGTGCTAGTTCGGGGAAAGGCAGTCAGGGAGACATTACCTGTTTCAAGTGTGGCCAGCTGGGCCACAAGTCTCCAGTTTGTCCTCAGAGGGGAGGAGTGTAGAGAGCAGCATCATCTTCGGCTCGATCTCAGAGCCAGAGTCAGGGTAGAGGCCAGCCACTCTCGTGTTATCAGTATGGTCAGCCGGGGCATATGAAGAGGTATTGCCCGCAGTTGGGTGGCACACCTGGTGCATCTGGTTTGAGGCCGATTCAGGGTCAGCAGCCAGCTCAGTCGGGTCAGGCCTCGAGGGCCAATCAGGGGGCTTCATCGTCCCAGTCGGTGCAACAATCTTATGCTCCTAGGGGTGAGCAGGTTGATCAGAGGTCGTCTGGGCGCGTGTATGCTGTTACCGCGCAGGATCTTGTGCCGGCACCATCAGTTGTGAGAGGTACCTTCTTGTTTTGCAACTCGGTTGCTAATGTTTTGATTGATACGGGTGCATCCCATTCCTTTGTGTCTGCTGTATTTGCATCTGTTTTGGAGTTGGAGTTAGCACAGTTAGCATCTCCTATTTGTGTAGTGTCACCTCTTGGGGGTGAATTGATTTTGAAACAAGGTGTTAGGAGTTGTGATATAGAGGTTGATTACCATAGAATCCCATTTTCCTTTGTAGTTATGCCTATGAGGGGTTTTGATGTTATTTTGGGTATGGACTGGTTATCGTCATACCGGGCAGTTATTGATTGCTACCGCCAGAGGGTCACTTGTTGTACCGTGAGTGGAGAGTATTTTCATTTTCTGGGGGATCGGGTTGGTAATGTGTTGCCACCGGGGTATGTTTCGCGAGGACGAAGTGAGCTTAGTGGTCTACTTGCTAACCTTTCGATTAGTGAGGATGATAAGACTCAGATTGTGTTGCCAAGGGTGGTTTGTGAGTACTCGGACGTCTTTCCCGAGGATCTTGTTGGTTTGCCACCGCATCGAGAGATTGAATTCTCTATTGACCTAGTGCCCGGCACGGCGTCGATTTCTATGGCACCTTATCGTTTTGCCCCAGCCGAGTTAATTGAGTTGAAGATTCAGCTCCAGGAGTTGCTAGATAAGGGCTTTATACGCCCTAGTGTTTCACCGTGGGGAGCACCGGCTCTCTTTGTTAAAAAGAAAGGTGGTGCTTTGAGACTTTGTATAGATTATCGAAAATTGAATCGGGCTACGGTTAAGAATAAGTACCCTATGCCTCGTATAGATGATCTGTTCGATCAGTTGAAGGGTTCCCGTTGTTTCTCGAAGATAGACTTGAGATCGGGTTATCATTAGTTAAGAGTCCGGGAGGAGGATATTCCGAAGACGGCATTCCGTACACGGTATGGCCACTATGAATTTCTGGTGATGCCATTTGGGCTCACCAATGCACCAGCAGTGTTTATGGATTTGATGAACCGGATATTCCGGGAATTTCTAGACCGTTTTGTAGTCGTCTTCGTGGACGACATCCTTATCTATTCACCTTCGGAGGAGAAGCACAAGGAACACTTGAGAGTGGTGCTTGAGTTACTTAGAGCCCATAAGCTTTATGCTAAGTTTGGGAAGTGTGAATTCTGGCTAGAAGAGGTGAAGTTCTTAGGCCATGTAGTTTCTGGGGAAGGAGTGTCTGTTGATACATCCAAGACGGAGACAGTGCAGGATTGGGCACAGCCTAACAGTGTGTTTGAGATCCGCAGTTTTCTGGGATTAGCCGGGTATTATCGTCGGTTTGTGAAGGATTTCTCCAGGTTAGCTTCGCCTTTGACTAGATTGACTCGGAAGGGAGTCAAATTTGTATGGAGTGAGACTTGTGAAAAGTCATTCCAGGAGTTGAAAGTTAGACTGATCACCGCTCCAGTCTTGATTATTCCAGAGAGAGGGGTGGGTTATGCAGTCTATTGTGACGCCTCACGAGAGGGTCTGGGTTGTGTGTTGATGCAGGAGGGGAAAGTGATTGCCTATGGCTCACGTCAGTTGAAAATTCACGAGCAGAATTACCCTACGCATGATCTAGAGTTAGCAGCTGTGATATTTGCCTTGAAGATTTGGAGGCATTATCTTTATGGTGAGAGATTCGAGGTATTCTCGGATCATAAGAGTCTGAAATATTTGTTTACACAGAAAGACTTGAACTTGAGGCAGAGGAGGTGGATGGAATTCATAGAGGATTATGACTTTGAGTTGCATTATCATCCGGGAAAGGCCAATGTGGTGGCCGATGCCCTTAGCAGGAAACCTGTTGGTGACATAGCTAGTATAGCCATCCGAGAATGGGAGATGTTGGGTGCACTTGGGGAGTTTAATTTCCTTCTAGGCGAATCTGTTAAGGCTGCGGCTTTGTTTTCTGTTGTTGTACAGCCTACACTAGTGACTCGAGTGTTAGAGGCTCAGGGGGGTGACCTTGAGCTAGAATCCCTCCGTGAGAAGATTTCTAGTGGGAAGGTTGAGAAGGGTTTGACGGTGTATCCCGACCTCAGTGTGAGATACCGAGACCGTCTGTTTGTGCCGGAGTTTTGTCGAGAAGAGGTACTCTGAGAGTTCCATCATTCACGCCTTGCGGTGCATCCGGGAGGCACTAAGATGTATCGGGATTTGGGTCGCCAATTCTGGTGGCGGGGTATGAAGAGAGATGTGGCAGCTTTTGTATCTAAGTGCCTTACTTGTCAGCAAGTAAAGGCCGAACATTAGAGGCCAGCGGGTTTGTTGCAACCCTTGCCTATTGCCGAGTGGAAGTGGGAACATGTCACTATGGACTTCGTTGTGGGTCTTCCGAGGACTCAGCGGGGTAGTGATGCTATTTGGGTGGTTGTAGACCGGTTGACTAAGTCGGCGCACTTCATTCCTATGCACGTGAGAGATTCGGTAGATCATCTTGCCGACTTGTACATTCAGGACATAGTGAGGTTACACGGGGTTCCAGTGACGATCGTCTCAGATAGAGATCCTCGTTTTACTGCCAGGTTGTGGCAGAGTTTGCAGAGTGCCTTAGGCACTAAGTTGACCTTTAGCACGGCTTATCATCCTCAGACTGACGGGCAGTCCGAGCGTACTATTCAGATCCTTGAGGATATGCTGCGGGGTTGTGTTCTAGACTTTAGTGGGGCGTGGGAGAGGCACTTGCCGTTGGTGGAGTTTGCCTACAACAACAGTTTCCAGTCTAGTATCGGTATGGCACCGTTTGAGGCCTTGTATGGCCGACCGTGTAGATCTCCTGTTTGTTGGGCCGAGGTGGGTGATGCACCATTGTTGGGTCCGGAGTTGGTGAGGGAAACGACGGAGAAAGTTGAGCTTATCCGTAAAAGACTTGTTACAGCACAGAGTCGTCAGAAATCTTATGCCGACCGTAGGAGGAGATCTTTGGTGTTTGAGGCGGGTGATCATGTCTTTCTGAAGATATCACCTAGACGGGGTTTGATGAGATTTGGGAAGAGCGGGAAGTTGTCCCCTCGGTTCATTGGTCCTTTTGAGATCTTGGAGAGGATTGGCGAGGCTGCCTATCGTCTAGCTTTGCCACCGCAGTTGTCCGGAGTACATGACGTGTTTCATGTGAGTATGCTTCGGAAGTATGAGCCGGATCCATCACATGTGTTGGATTGGACCGATTTAGTGGTTGATGAGGATGTTTCATATGAGGAGAGACCGGTTCGGGTCTTGGATAGGCGGGATCAAGTTTTGCGAGGCAAAACCATCCCTTTGGTCAAAGTTTTGTGGAAACATCACAGAGTGGAGGAAGCCACTTGGGAACGTGAGTTGGAAGTCCGCGAAAAATATCCGGACATGTTTGTCGATTTGTAATCTAGTATTTAGATTCTGTAATATTGTTAAACTTAAGAGCTTTACATATGTCTTAAGTTGTAAAACGTGAGTATGTTTTGATAAATGGGTGTATCTTGAAACTTGCTTCATTGTAGAAGTTTAGTGTAACATTGCATCTGTTGAGTACATCGTTGAATGTGTTGTTTATATCATGCGATTGAATATGATATGGGAATTGTTAACATTAAAAGGAATAATCCATAATAATGATACAGGTTGAAATATATGTTGTTTTATATATATATTGTGAGATACCCCTTGATAAAGAGATGAAGTGACCAGTATTGGGTCAAGATGTTTATTGTTGTTATACAATATCTTTGAGAATTGAGAAAAACTTGTTTTTATTTACAAACTTATGCTTAATTTCGGGGACGAAATTCTTTTAAGGGGGGGAGGTTATAGCGACCCCGGTCTTTTCCCATTTGATTATTGTATCCGGACTTAGGTTCCGTAGATTCCGTCATTGTATAATTGTTGTTGTCATTCATTATTTTCTTATTTTGAGTCTTGGGTTGTGTTGGGAAGATTTGGAGCAGGTTGGTTGCGCTTAGGAACCAAGTCTAGTTGCCCAGATTTTGGCTTGTCCACTCGAGTGGGGGTTTGGACGCTCGAGCAGGGAATACACCCATCCAGTATGTCCTGTGTAGTGTTGGCCGCTCGAGCGGGGTATTTGATGCTCGAGCGGGAAGTCGTGAGTGACGCTCGAGCGGGGAGTTGGGTGCTCGAGCGGGGACCTGTCTGCAAAAACTTCTGGGAGTGTGCATTCGCCGCTCGAGCAGATGTTTGGCCGCTCGAGCGGGAGTCTGCGAGTGGCGCTCGAGCGGGGGTTTCCACGCTCGAGCGGGGCGACTGGTATAAAAATCCGAGATCCGACTTTCTGGATCATTTTTCATCTCCTTTTTGTTTTTAAAACCCTAGAACCGTCTTCTCCCTCTCCCTACACACCTTCTCTCTTAGGTTTGATCTACTTAGAGTGTATTTCTACCCTAAGTCCTTTGTTAAAAAGATAGAATGGGTCGAGGGCTTCCGTTTAATCTGAACAATCTTGGGTTTGGAGCACTTTGGTTTTCGTCATCTTCTCCATTCGAATTCTTCGCATCAAGCTAGGGAATTCCTACTCCATCCTATAAGTTTTGTCCTAAGTTTTGGTATTTTGATATGTTGGGAGTACTTTGATAATTTTGGGAAAAACCCTAGTTGTATTAATAAATTAATTTGTATAATTAATTTAAGGAAATTTGGGAAATTGGTTAATTGCATGAAATTGAGGAATTCATTGATTAAATGGTGTAGTTGGATAATTAAAATCACTAGCCTATTGAATTGTTGATATATTTATTTCCAGTCTAGAAATAACTGTTTTGGGCTATCGGTAGAGGATAGTCGTGTTTGTTGTAAACATTGCATGTGGATTAGGAATAACTGAAACTAATCACATTGGTTAAGTCATTAATGTTGACTATTGCATTAATACAGAAAATACGTGTATTGATTGAGCATTGCATTTGCATATATTGTTTTGTGTGGGAGGAGATAGGGGATGTACTCCACGGTTTAGGGGAAGATAGGGGATGGACCTCTAAACCGGATTTTGTTTGGGAGGAGATAGGGGATGGACTCCATTAGCATCACTTTTATGTGTGTTTATTTATATTGAAGTGTTTTATTTGATACAGCACTAAAATGTGTATCAAACTGGAAGTATGAAGTGTTTGATTTGAGCCTGAGTCTCATCTGTTTGTTGACATTGGAAGAATGTGAATATAATATATATAGTTCACTGTTGTAAGTTTGGCCAGGTTCTGAGCCATATTGATAAAGTTGGAAAGTAAAAAGTGTCTTAGACAATATTGTCATGAGACTGTAAAATGTTGTAATTCATTATCTTGGTTAACCATCTATTGAATGCTAATGCTTTATTCAATGCTTATATTTGGTTTAGTATTTTTCTACTGGGCTGTGGCTCACCCTTTATGGGAACATCATTTTCAGGTTCAGGTGATAAGCTACCTCCAAGGACTTAGCTTGGAAGGATTTAGCTTTTGGATTCTGAAGACCATCTTTAGTTATTTGTTTTTATTTGATTTATAATCAAGCCTAGGGCTTTATTTGTATTTGAGTTAGAACTCATAATTTGTGTCCAAGTGTTGGCTTGGAAAAATGTAAGCCCGTAGGGCATTTAATTTGATATTACATGTAATGTTTTTATTTAATAATACTTTGATGAATGGGATAATGAATTGTTTTCTTTTAATATTGCATGTCAATGATGTATATATAATGGGTTTATTTTTATTCAACTACCATTTTTATTCAATTTACTTTTCTATTAAACTTCCTTTTTTATTTAATTTCCAAATAGATCGTTAAGGTATAGTGGTTTCTGGATTGAACTTCCATTTTTAATTTTATGCAACTATCATTCTTATTTTTATTCAACTTCCACTTTTATTCAATTTACTTTTCTATTAAACTTCCTTTTTTATTTAATTTCCAAATAGATCGTTACGGTATAGTGGTTTCTTGAATGAACTTCCATTTTTAATTTTCTGCAACTTCCATTTTTTTTATTCGACTTCCATTTTTATTCAAGTTATTTTTCTATTTAATTTCCAAGTAGATCGTTAAGGTATAGTGATTTCTTGAATGAACTTCCATTTTTAATTTTCTGCAACTTCCGTTTTTATTTTTATTTAACTTCCTTTTTCATTCTAGTTTCTTTTCTACTCAACTTACTTTTTTATTTAATTTCCAAATAGATCGTTAAGGTATAGTGGTTAATGGATTGAACTTCCGTTTTTAATTTTATGCAACTTTAATTTTTATTTTTATTCAATTTACTTTTGTATGAAACTTCATATTTTATTTAATTTCCAAATAGATCATTAACGTATAGTGGTATCTTGAATGAACTTCCATTTTTAATTTTTTACAACTTCCACTTTTATTGTTATTCGACTTCCATTTTTATTCAAGTCATTTTTCTATTCAACTTCCTTTGTTATTTAATTTCCAATTAGATCGTTAAGGTATAGTGGTTTCTGGATTGAACTTCCATTTTTAATTTTATGCAACTATCATTCTTATTTTTATTCAACTTCCACTTTTATTTAATTTACTTTTCTCTTAAAATTCCTTTTTTATTTAATTTCCAAATAGATCGTTACGGTATAGTGGTTTCTTGAATGAACTTCCATTTTTAATTTTCTGCAACTTCCATTTTTATTTTTATTCGACTTCCATTTTTATTCAAGTTATTTTTCTATTTAATTTCCAAGTAGATCGTTAAGGTATAGTGGTTTCATGAATGAACGTCCATTTTTAATTTTCTGCAACTTCCGTTTTTATTTTTATTTAACTTCCTTTTTCATTCTAGTTTCTTTTCTACTCAACTTACTTTTTTATTTAATTTCCAAATAGATCGTTAAGGTATAGTGGTTTATGGATTGAACTTCCGTTTTTAATTTTATGCAACTTTAATTTTTATTTTTATTCAATTTACTTTTGTATGAAACTTCATTTTTTATTTAATTTCCAAATAGATCATTAACGTATAGTGGTACCATGAATGAACTTCCATTTTTAAATTTCTGCAACTTCCACTTTTATTGTTATTCGACTTCCATTTTTATTCAAGTCATTTTTCTATTCAACTTCCTTTTTTATTTAATTTCCAAATAGGTCGTTAAGGTATAGTGGTTTCTTGAATGAACTTCCAATTTTAATTTTCTGCAACTTGCATTTTTATTTCTATTCAACTTTTTTTTTATTCAAGTTTCTTTTCTATTCAAATTCCTTTTTTATTTAATTTCCAAATAGATCGTTAAGGTATAGTGGTTTCTGGATTGAACTTCAATTTTTAATTTTATGCAACTTTCACTTTTATTTTTTTTCAACTTCCATTTTTATTCAATTTACTTTTCTATTAAATTTCCTTTTTTATTTAATTTCCAAATAGATCGTTAAGGTATAGTGGTTTCTTGAATGAACTTCCAATTTTAATTTTCTGCAACTTCCATTTTTATTTCCATTCAACTTCTTTTTTTATTCAAGTTTCTTTTCAATTCAACTTCTTTTTTTATTTAATTTTCAAACAGATTGTTATGATATAGTGGTTTCGGGATTGAACTTTCATTTTCAATTTTATGCAACTTTCACTTTTAATTTTATTGAACTTCCATTTTTATTGACTTTACTTTTTTATTAAACTTCCTTTTTCATTTAATTTCGAAATAGATCGTTAAGGTATAGTGGTTTCTTTAATGAACTTTCATTTTTCATTTTATGCAACTTCCATTTTTATTTTTATTCAACTTCAATTTTTATTTAAGTTATCTTTCTATTCAACTTCCTTTTTTATTTAATTTCCAAATAGATCGTTAAGGTATATTGGTTTCTTGAACGAACTTCCATTTTTATTTTTATTTAACTTGCTTTTTTATTCAAGTTTCGTTTCTACTCAACTTTCTTTTTTTATTTAATTTCCGATTAGATCGTTAAGGTATAGTGCTTTCTTGAATGAACTTCCATTATTAATTTTCTGCAACTTCCATTTTTATTTTTATTTAACTTCTTTTTTTATTCAAGTTTCTTTTCTACTCAACTTCTTTTTCTTTTATAATTTCCAAATAGATCGTTATGGTATAGTGGTTTTTGGATTGAAATTCAATTTTTAATTTTCTGCAACTTCTATTTTTATTTTTATTCAACTTCTATTTTTGTTCAATTTACTTTTCTATTAAACTTCCTTTTTTTATTTAATTTCCAAACAGATCGTTAAGGTATAGTGGCTTCTTGACTGAACTTCCATTTTTAATTTTCTGCAACTTCCATTTTTATTTTTATTCGACTTCATTTTTATTCAGGTCATTTTTCTATTCAACTTCCTTTTTTATTTAATTTCCAAATAGATCGTTAAGGTATAGTGGTTTCTTGAATGAGCTTCCATTTTTATTTATATTGAACTTCTTTTTTTTATTCAAGTTTCTTTTCTATTTAACTTCCTTTTTTATTTAATTTCCAAACAGATTGTTAAGGTATAGTGGTTTCTGGATTGAACTTCCATTTTGAATTTTATGCAACATTCACTTTTATTTTTATTCAACTTCCATTTTTATTCAATTTACTTTTCAATTAAACTTTCTTTTTTATTTAATTTCCAAATAAATCGTTAAGGTATAGTGGTTTCTTGAATGAACTTCCATTTTTAATTTTCTGTAACTTCCATATTTATTTTTATTCGACTTCCATTTTTATTCAAGTTATTTTTCTATTCAACTTCCTTTTTTATTTAATTTCCAAAAAGGTTAAGGTATAGTGGTTTCTTGTATGAACTTCCATTTTTAATTTTCTGCAACTTCCATTTTTATTTTTATTTAACTTCCTTTTTCATTCTAGTTTCATTTCTACTCAACTTCCTTTTTTATTTAATTTCAAAATAGATCGTTAAGGTATAGTGGTTTGTGGATTGAACTTCCATTTTTAATTTTATGCAACTTTCACTTTTATTTTTATTCAACTTCCATTTTTGTTCAATTTACTTTTCTATTAAACTTCCATCTTTATTTAATTTCCAAATAGATCGTTAAGGTATAGTCGTTTCTGGAATGAACTTCCATTTATAATTTTCTGCAACTTCCATTTTCATTTTTATTCAACTTCCATTTTTATTCCAGTTATTTTTCTATTCAACTTCCTATTTTATTTAATTTCCAAATAGATCGTTAAGGTATTGTGGTTTCTTGAATGAACTTCCATTTTTAATTTTCTGCAACTTCGTTTTTATTTTTATTTAACTTCCTTTTTTGTTCAGGTTTCTTTTCTACTCAACAACCTTTTTTATTTAATTTCCAAATAGATCGTTATGGGATAGCGGTTTCTGGATTGAACTTCCATTTTTATTTTTATTCAACTTCCATTTTTATTCAATTTACTTTTCTATTAAACTTCCTTTTTTATTTAATTTCCGAATATATCGTTAAGGTGTAGTGGTTTCTTGAATGAACTTCCATTTTTAATTTTTTGCAACTTCCATTTTTATTTTTATTCGACTTCCATTTTTATTCAAGTTATTTTTCTATTCAACTTCCTTTTTTATTTAATTTCCAAATAGATCGTTAAGGTATAGTGGTTTCTTGAATGAACTTCCATTTTTAATTTTCTGGAACTTCCATTTTTATTTTTATTCGACTTCCATTTTTATTCAAGTTATTTTTCTATTCAACTTCCCTTTTTATTTAATTTCAAAATAGATCGTTAAGGTATAGTGGTTTCATGGAAGAACTTCCATTTTTAATTTTCTGCACCTTCCATTTTTATTTTTATTTAACTTCCTTTTTCATTCTAGTTTCTTTTCTACTCAACTACCTTTTTTATTTAATTTCCAAATAAATTGTTAAGGTATAGTGGTTTATGGATTGAACTTCCTTTTCTAATTTTATGCAACTATAATTTTTATTTTTATTCAACTTCTATTTTTATTCAATTTACTTTTCTATTAAACTTCCTTTTTTATTTAATTTCCAAATAGATCGTTAAGGTATACTGGTTTCTTGAATAAACTTCCAATTTTAATTTTCTGCAACTTCCATTTTTATTTCTATTCAACTTCTTTTTTTTATTCATGTTTCTTTTCTATTCAACTTCTTTTTTTATTTAATTTCCAAATAGATTTTTATGGTATAGTGGTTTCTGGATTGAACTTTCATTTTTAATTTTGTGCAACTTTCACTTTTATTTATGTTGAACTTCCATTTTTTTTGAATTTACTTTTCCATTAAACTTCCTTTTTTATTTAATTTTCAAATAGATCGTTAAGGTATAGTGGTTTCTTGAATGAACCTCCATTTTTAATTTTCTGCAACTTCCATTTTTATTTTTATTTAACTTCCTTTTTCATTCTAGTTTTTTTTCTACTCAACTTACTTTTTTATTTAATTTCCAAATAGATCGTTAAGGTATAGTGGTTTATGGATTGAACTTCCGTTTTTAATTTTATGCAACTTTAATTTTTATTTTTATTCTATTTACTTTTCTATGAAACTTCATTTTTTATTTAATTTCCAAATTGATCATTAACGTATAGTGGTATCTTGAATGAACTTCCATTTTTAATTTTCTGCAACTTTCACTTTTATTGTTATTCGACTTCCATTTTTATTCAAGTCATTTTTCTATTCAACTTCCCTTTTTATTTAATTTCCAAATAGATCGTTAAGGTATAGTGGTTTCTTGAATGAACTTCCAATTTTAACTTTATGCAACTTCCATTTTTATTTCTATTCAACTTTTTTTTTTATTCAAGTTTCTTTTCTATTCAAATTCCTTTTTTTATTTAATTTCCAAATAGATCGTTAAGGTATAGTGGTTTCTGGATTGAACTTCAATTTTTAATTTTATGCAACTTTCACTTTTATTTTTTTTCAACTTCCATTTTTATTCAATTTACTATTCTATTAAATTTCATATTTTATTTAATTTCCAAATAGATCGTTAAGGTATAGTGGTTTCTTGAATTAACTTCCAATTTTAATTTTCTGCAACTTCCATTTTTATTTCCATTCAACTTCTTTTTTTATTCAAGTTTCTTTTCTATTCAACTTCTTTTTTTATTTAATTTTCAAATAGATTGTTATGATATAGTGGTTTCGGGATTGAACTTTCATTTTCAATTTTATGCAACTTTCACTTTTAATTTTATTGAACTTCCATTTTTATTGACTTTACTTTTTTATTAAACTTCCTTTTTCATTTAATTTCGAAATAGATCGTTAAGGTATAGTGGTTTCTTTAATGAACTTCCATTTTTCATTTTATGCAACTTCCATTTTTATTTTTATTCAACTTCAATTTTTATTCAAGTTATTTTTCTATTCAACTTCCTTTTTTATTTAATTTCCAAATAGATCGTTAAGGTATACTGGTTTCTTGAATGAACTTCCATTTTTATTTTTATTTAACTTGCTTTTTTATTCAAGTTTCGTTTCTACTCAACTTCCTTTTTTTATTTAATTTCCGAATAGATCGTTAAGGTATAGTGCTTTGTTGAATGAACTTCCATTATTAATTTTCTGCAACTTCCATTTTTATTTTTATTTAACTTCTTTTTTTATTCAAGCTTCTTTTCTACTCAACTTCTTTTTTTTTTAATTTCCAAATAGATCGTTATGGTATAGTGGTTTTCGGATTGAAATTCAATTTTTAATTTTCTGCAACTTCTATTTTTATTTTTACTCAACTTCTATTTTTGTTCAATTTACTTTTCTATTAAACTTCCTTTTTTTATTTAATTTCCAAACAGATCGTTAAGGTATAGTGGTTTCTTGACTGAACTTCCATTTTTAATTTTCTGCAACTTCCATTTTTATTTTTATTCGACTTCCATTTTTATTCCGGTCATTTTTCTATTCAACTTCCTTTTTTATTTAATTTTCAAATAGATCCTTAAGGTATAGTGGTTTCTTGAATGAACTTCCAATTTTATTTATATTCAACTTCTTTTTTTTATTCATGTTTCTTTTCTATTCAAATTCCTTTTTTATTTAATTTCCAAACAGATTGTTAAGGTATAGTGGTTTCTAGATTGAACTTCCATTTTGAATTTTATGCAACATTCACTTTTATTTTTATTCAACTTCCATTTTTATTCAATTTACTTTTCTATTAAATTTCCTTTTTTATTTAATTTCCAAATAGATCGTTTAGGTATAGTGGTTTCTTGAATGAACTTCCATTTTTAATTTTCTGCAGCTTCCATTTTTATTTTTATTCGATTTCCATTTTTATTTTTATTCGATTTCCATTTTTATTCAACTTCCTTTTTTATTTAATTTCCGAATACATCGTTAAGGTATAGTGGTTTTTAGATTGAACTTTCATTTTTAATTTTATGCAACTTTCACTTTTATTTTTATTCAACGTCCATTTTTATTCAATTTACTTTTCTATTAAATTTCATTTTTTATTTAATTTCCAAATAGATCATTAAGGTATAGTGGTTTCTTGAATGAACTTCTATTTTTAATTTTCTGCAACTCCCATTTTTATTTTTATTCGACTTCCAATTTTATTCAAGTTATTTTTCTATTCAACTTCCTTTTTTATTTAATTTCCAAAAGGTTAAGGTATAGTGGTTTCTTGAATGAACTTCCATTTTTAATTTTCTGCAACTTACATTTTTATTTTTATTTAACTTCCTTTTTCATTCTAGTTTCATTTCTACTCAACTTCCTTTTTTATTTAATTTCAAAATAGATCGTTAAGGTATAGTGGTTTGTGGATTGAACTTCCATTTTTAATTTTATGCAACTTTCACTTTTATTTTTATTCAACTTCCATTTTTGTTCAATTTACTTTTCTATTAAACTTCCATCTTTATTTAATTTCCAAATAGATCGTTAAGGTATAGTCGTTTCTGGAATGAACTTCCATTTATAATTTTCTGCAACTTCCATTTTCATTTTTATTCAACTTCTATTTTTATTCCAGTTATTTTTCTATTCAACTTCCTATTTTATTTAATTTCCAAATAGATCGTTAAGGTATTGTGGTTTCTTGAATGAACTTCCATTTTTAATTTTCTGCAACTTCGTTTTTATTTTTATTTAACTTCCTTTTTTGTTCAGGTTTCTTTTCTACTCAACAACCTTTTTTATTTAATTTCCAAATAGATCGTTATGGGATAGCGGTTTCTGGATTGAACTTCCATTTTTATTTTTATTCAACTTCCATTTTTATTTAATTTACTTTTCTATTAAACTTCCTTTTTTATTTAATTTCCGAATATATCGTTAAGGTGTAGTGGTTTCTTGAATGAACTTCCATTTTTAATTTTTTGCAACTTCCATTTTTATTTTTATTCGACTTCCATTTTTATTCAAGTTATTTTTCTATTCAACTACCTTTTTTATTTAATTTCCAAATAGAGCGTTAAGGTATAGTGGTTTCTTGAATGAACTTCCATTTTTAATTTTCTGCAACTTCCATTTTTATTTTTATTCGACTTCCATTTTTATTCATGTTATTTTTCTATTCAACTTCCCTTTTTATTTAATTTCCAAATAGATCGTTAAGGTATAGTGGTTTCTTGGAAGAACTTCCATTTTTAATTTTCTGCACCTTCCATTTTTATTTTTATTTGACTTCCTTTTTCATTCTAGTTTCTTTTTTACTCAACTACCTTTTTTATTTAATTTCCAAATAGATTGTTAAGGTATAGTGGTTTATGGATTGAACTTCCATTTTTAATTTTATGCAACTATAAATTTTATTTTTATTCAACTTCCATTGTTATTCAATTATTTTTCTATTAAACTTCCTTTTTTATTTAATTTCCAAATAGATCGTTAAGGTATAGTAGTTTCTTGAATAAACTTCCAATTTTAATTTTCTGCAACTTCCATTTTTATTTCTATTCAACCTCTTTTTTTTTATTCATGTTTCTTTTCTATTCAACTTCTTTTTTTATTTAATTTCCAAGTAGATTTTTATGGTATAGTGGTTTCTGGATTGAACTTTCATTTTTAATTTTGTGCAACTATCACTTTTATTTATGTTGAACTTCCATTTTTTTTGAATTTACTTTTCCATTAAACTTCTTTTTTTATTTAATTTTCAAATAGATCGTTAAGGTATATTGGTTTCTTTAATGAACTTCCTTTTTTAATTTTATGCAACTTCAATTTTTATTTTTATTCAACTTCCATTTCAATTCATGTTATTTTTCTATTCAACTTCCTTTTTTATTTAATTTCCAAATACATCGTTAAGGTATAGTGGTTTCTTGAATGAACTTCCATTTTTATTTTTATTTAACTTCTTTTTCTATTCAAGTTTCTTTTCTACTCAACTTCTATTTTTAATTTTCTGCAACTTCCATTTTTATTTTTATTCAACTTCTATTTTTATTCCATTTACTTTTCTATTCAACTTCATTTTTTATTTAATGTCCAAACAGATCGTTAAGGTATAGTGGTTTCTTGAATGAACTTCCATTTTTAATTTTCTGCGACTTCCATTTTTATTTTTATTCTACTTTCATTTTAATTGAAGTCATTTTTCTATTCAACTTCCTTTTTTATTTAATTTCCAAACAGATCGTTAAGGTATAGCGGTTTCTTGAATGAACTTCCAATTTTAATTTTCTGCAACTTCCATTTTTATTTCTATTCAACAACTTTTTTTATTCAAGTTTCTTTTCTATTCAACTTCTTTTTTTATTTAATTTCCAAGTAGATTGTTAAGGTAAAGTGGTTTCTGGATTGAACTTCCATTTTTAATTTTATGCGACTTTCACTTTTATTTTTATTGAACTTCCATTTTTATTGAATTTTGTTTTCTATTAAACTTCTTTTTTTATTTAATTTCCAAATAGATCGTTAAGGTATAGTGATTTCTTGAATGAACTTCCAATTTTAATTTTCTGCAACTTCCATTTTTATTTCTATTCAACTTCGTTTTTTATTCAAGTTTCTTTTCTATTCAACTTTTTTTTTTTTTTTTAAATTTCCAAATAGATTGTTATGGTATAGTGGTTTCTGGATTGAACTTTCATTTTCAATTTTATGCAAATTTCACTTTTATTTTTATTGAACTTCCATTTTTATTGAATTTACTTTTCTATTACACTTGCTTTTTTATTTAATTTCCAAATAGATTGTTAAGGTATAGTGGTTTCTTGAATGAACTTCCATTTTTAATTTTATGCAACTTCCATTTTTATTTTTATTCCACTTCCATTTTTATTCAAGTTATTTTTCTATTCAACTTCCTTTTTTATTTAATTTCCAAATAGATCGTTAAGGTATAGTGGTTTCTTGAATGAACTTCCATTTTTAATTTTCTGCAACTTCCATTTTTATTTTTATTCGACTTCCATTTTTATGCAAGTCATTTTTCTATTCAACTTTCTTTTTTATTTAATTTCCAAATAGATCGTTAAGGTATAGTGGTTTCTTGATTGAACTTCCAATTTTAATTTTCTGCAACTTCCATTTTTATTTCGATTCAACTTCTTTTTTTATTCAAGTTTATTTTCTATTCAACTTCCTTTTTTATTTAATTTCCAAATAGATTGTTAAGGTATAGTGGTTTCTGAACTGAACTTCCATTTTTAATTTTATGCAACTTTCACTTTTATTTTTATTCAACTTCCATTTTTATTCAATTTAGTTTTCTGTTAAACTTCCTTTTTTATTTAATTTCCAAATAGATCGTTAAGGTATAGTGTTTTCTTTAATGAACTTCCATTTTTAATTTTCTGCAACTTCCATTTTTATTTTTATTCGACTTCCATTGTTATTCAAGTTATTTTTCTATTCAACTTCCTTTTTTATTTAATTTCCGGATAGATCGTTAAGGTATAGCGGTTTCTTGAATGAACTTCCATTTTTCATTTTCTGCAACTTCCATTTTTATTCAAGTCATTTTTCTATTCAACTTTCTTTTTTAGTTAATTTCCAAATAGATCGTTAAGGTATAGTGGTTTCTTGATTGAACTTCCAATTTTAATTTTCTGCCACTTCCATTTTTATTTCTATTCAACTTCTTTTTTTATTCAAGTTTATTTTCTATTCAACTTCCTTTTTTATTTAATTTCCAAATAGATTGTTAAGGTATAGTGGTTTCTAGACTGAACTTCCATTTTTAATTTTATGCAACTTTCACTTTTATTTTTATTCAACTTCCATTTTTATTCAATTTAGTTTTCTGTTAAACTTCCTTTTTTTATTTAATTTCCAAATAGATCGTTAAGGTATAGTGGTTTCTGGATTGAACTTTCATTTTTAATTTTATGCAACTTTCATTTTTATTTTTATTCAACTTCCATTTTTATTCAATTTGCTTTTCTCTTGAGCTTCCTTTTTTATTTAATTTCCAATTTGAACGGTAAGGTATAATGGTTTCTTGAAAGAACTTCCATTTTTAATTTTCAACAACTTCCATTTTTATTTTTATTTAACTTCCTTTTTTATTTAATTTCCGTATAGATTGTTAAGGTATAGTGGTTTCTGGATTGAACTTCCATTTTTAATTTTATGCAACTTTGATTTATATTTTTATTCAACTTCCATTTTTATTCAATTTACTTTCTATTAAACTTCCTTTTTTTATTTAATTTTCAAATAGATTGTTAAGGTATAGTGGTTTCTTGAATGAACCTCCATTTTTAATTTTCTGCAACTTCCATTTTTATTTTTATTCGACTTCCATTTTTATTCAAGTTATTTTTCTATTCAACTTCCTTTTTTATTTAATTTCCTAATAGATCGTTAAGGTATAGTGGTTTCTTGAATGAATCTCTATTTTTAATTTTCTACAACTTCCATTTTCATTTTTATTCGACTTCCATTTTTGTTCAAGTTATTTGTCTATTCAACTTCCTTTTTTATTTAATTTCCAAATAGATCGTTAAGGTATAGTGGTTTCTGGATTGAACTTCCATTTTTAATTTTATGCTACTTTCATTTTTATTCAATTTACTTTTCTCTTAAACTTCCCTTTTTATTTAATTTCGAAATAGATCGTTAAGGTATAATGGTTTCTTGAATGAACTTCCATTTTTCATTTTCTGCAACTTCCATTTTTATTTTTATTCAACTTCCTCAGTTATTTAATTTCCAAATAGATCGTCAAGATATGGTGGTTTCTTCAATGAATTTCGATTTTTCATTTTCTGCAACTTCCATTTTTATTTTTATGCAACTTCCTTTTTTATTCGAGTTTCGTTTTTACCCAACTTCCTTTTTAATATAATTTCCAAATAGATCGTTAAGATAAAGGGGTTTCTGGATTGAACTTCCATTTTTAATTTTATGCAACTTTCATTTTTATTTTTATTCAACTTCCATTTTTATTCAATTTAATTTTCTACTAAGCTTCCTTTTTTATTTAATTTCCAATTAGATCGTTAAGGAATAATGGTTTCTTGAATGAACTTCCATTTTTAATTTTCTGCAACTTTCATTTTTATTTTTATTCAACTTCCATTTTTATTCAATTTGCTTTTCTATTAAACTTCCTTTTTTATTTAATTTCCAAATAAATCGTTAAGGTACAGTGGTTTCTTGAATGAATTTCCATTTTTAATTTTTTGCAACTTCCATTTTCATTTTTAATTAGCTTCCATTTTTATTCAAGTTTCTTTTCTACTCAACTTCCTTTTTTATTTAATTTCCAAATAGATTGTTAAGGTATAGTGGTTTCTAGATTGAACTTCCATTTTTAATTTTATGCAAATTTCATTTTTATTTTTATTCAACTTCAATTTTTATTCAATTTACTTTTCTATTAAACTTCCTTTTTTATTTAATTTTCAAATAGATCGTTAAGGTATAGTGGTTTCTTGAGTGAACCTCTATTTTTAATTTTCTGCAACTTCCATTTTTATTTTTATTCAACTTCTTTTTTTATTCAAGTTTCTTTTCTATTCAACTTCCTTTTTTATTTAGTTTCCAAATAGATCGTTAAGGTATAGTGGTTTGTGGATTGAACTTCCATTTTTAATTTTATGCAACTTTCATTTTTATTTTTATTCAACTTCCATTTTTATCCAATTTACTTTTCTATTAAACTTCCTTTTATATTTAATTTCAAAATTGAACGTTAAGGTATACTGATTTCTTGAATGAACCTCCATTTTTAATTTTCTGCAACTTCCATTTTTGTTTTATAGCGATCCCGGTATTCCCTGTTATTGTTTAACTGTAATCCAGACTCGGTTCCGTAGATTCGTTGTTGTCTTATCCTCATTTCTATCCCTTACTCTTTGTGTTAGAGATTTGGGTTGTGTTGGGCAAGTTGGGAATAAGTTGACTGTGTTTTAAAACTTAGAATTTTTGCCCAGGCTTTGGTCTCTCCGGTCGAGCGGTGATTTGACGCTCGAGCGGGCTTTTGTTGTTGCCTCTTCGCTCGAGCGGAAGTTTGGACGCTCGAGCGTGAATTTCCTTCTCTCAGCATTTTGGACGTCTGCAGAAAATTCTGGGAGAGTGCATCCGGCGCTCGAGCGGATCTTTGGACGCTCGAGCGTGAACCTGTGTCTGACGCTCGAGCGGGGTGTTGTATGCTCGAGCGGACCTGTTTTTATATCAGTCCGTGAAATCACCTTTTTGATCACTTTTTGATTTCCTTTCTTTCTCTTACTTTTTCAAAACCTCCATTGGAGAGCACCTCACTCTAAAACCGAACTTCTCTCTTAGGATTGATCTAGCTAGAGTGTTTTCCTCACCTTGGGCCTTTGTAAGAAGTGTGTTGATCGTTGAGGGCTTCGTTGTGATCCAAGAAATTTGGGAGTTGGAGCACTTTGATTTCGGTTCATCTTCTCTATTTGGGTTCTACATTTGAGGTAGGGATTCTCCTTGTTCTTTTTCAATACTTCGTCTATAGATAGACATGTGGTAATTTTGTATTGCATAAAAATCATATCCATGTTGGATTTGTTTAAAATCGTGAGAAGGAACCTAGGGTTGGGTGTTGGAAAATGGTTATGTTGTCATTGATGGATGTTTTGGGCTAATTGGAGTGTAAATTAGCATGTTGTAGTTGATGGAAGAAAAAGGTCCTAAATCATATTTTGATTGATAAATTAAAATGGAGGATAGTGAATCCATGTTGTAAATCTCTAGTGTTGATGTGGATTGGGTGAAGGTGTTAATGGCTAAGGGATTAACTTTGGCTTTGGAATGGTTTGAAATGAATGTAGTGGACTAATGTGAGTTATGACTTTATTGTCAATGGAAGTGGTTTTGTAAAACAAAGGAATGAATTTGGTTTTGTAATAACAAAAGGGACGGAATTGATTTTGTGAAAAACAAAAGGGATATGGAACTTGTTTTGTGAAATGGGGAAGGTATTTTGAAATACGTATGAAAATTGGATTGTTGTTTCATGAGTGTTGAACACACACATGTGTGGAATTGTATCTTGAACTACCATGTTAATATTGTTGTCGGGTTTGTGGTCTCATAATAATTGAGTCTTTAATAGATGTACTAAATATTTGCATCTAGAGTTTTTGTCCTTGGTCATCGGTGGAGGATGACGTGGTTGTGTTGAATTGTCGTGTATGCATTACACCATTGTTGATTGAACATCTTATGTGATGAAATATTGAGATGCATTATATATATGTATACTTGTTAGGAAGGAGAGAGGGGTTGTACTCCAGTGTGTGTGAGAAGATGGGGGATGGACTCCACACACCTATGTGTTCATATACTTTTACACATTGTTTGTATCTGGATGGTTTATGTATATATGTTGTACATGTTGGTTATGCCCTGTTGCATTTCGATTGGTGGTGTTATACCTTGCGCTGAGAATCAGAGGTACCGTGACCTTCCAGCTAGCGCCTGGAGAACTGAATGCGCTGAGAATCTAAGGTACCACACCTTTCCAGCTAGCGCCTGGTAAACTGGCATGTTGTTGTGAGAGGTGTATCTTTGGCTTACTATGCGCATAGCTAGTAGAGCAAAGTTTGTTGTTGATGTTTCAGTGTATTCGGGAATATCATGGATTGTGTTGATTATGGTTTTGGAGGGCCGAGTTGCCTCATTGGTTTATCTTATGCATGTCGGTGAGTTGTTATCTCTTTTTATAACAATGCATGTATAGATTTGATTGTATCGGGAAAAAGCCAAAATATCATATTTGTCTTTTGGAAAGTGTGAAGGAGAACGGACTTTTTAAAGAAAGATATATTTTGAAAAGCATATCTGTGTACATTTGGAAAATGGAAGAGTGTAGTGGGCTTAGTGAAATTATTTCCTAAGGTATTGTTAATGTTATGAAAGATTAGGAACGGGGATTAATGAAAAGAAAAAGAAAGATGAATCGCCTATGGCGTTGATTGAAATGGTTATTTTCAAGAAAAGTCCATACATATATATTTTGTATAAATTGTCACATTACTATTCTAGTATAAGAATGGGTGTTCATGATCATAGCTATCTGTATGTTGTTATTGTTGAGGGCCATATTGAGTTCCCTACTAGACTATATGTTCATCCCACGTTGTTGAATCTTTTTCAGGTGTTGAGCAGAGTGTGCTGCAAGAATTGGGTCTTCTGATTTGTTGGCCACGGGGCCTCTCTTATGTGGGCGGAATGCCATTGTTGTAAAAGGGTTACACCTTTCTTCTTGTACCTTATGTGATGTAAGCCCAAGGGCAATTTATTAAGTATGTTCATGTAATATTTACTTTGCATACAAATGAGAGTATTGTTAATCACTTCTACAGATTGAATGTATGAGTTTATTTACGCATGTTATCCTTGGAATTCAATTAAGTTAATGAATTTGGTAATGACTTCGAGTAATAAAAAGTGGGGCGCGACAGTTAAGGTATAGTGATTTCTTGAATGAACTTCCAATTTTAATTTTCAGCAACTTCCATTTTTATTTCTATTCAACATCCTTTTTTCTTCAAGTTTTTTTCTATTCAACTTCCTTTTTTATTTAATTTCCAAATACACCGTTAAGGTATAGTGGTTTCTGGATTGAACTTACATTTTTATTCAATTTACTTTTCTATTAAACTACCTTTTTATTTAATTTCCAAATTGATCGATAAGGTATAGTGGTTTCTTGAATGAACTTCCATTTTTAATTTTCTGCAACTTCCATTTTTATTTTTATTTAACTTCCATTTTCATTCTAGTTTCTTTTCTACTCAACTTCCGTTTTTATTTAATTTCCAAATAGATCGTTAAGGTATAGTGGTTTCTAGAATGAACTTCCACTTTTAATTTTCTGCAACTTTCATTTTTATTTTTATTTAACTTCCTTTTTCATTTTAGTTTCTTTTCTACTCAACTTTCTTTTATATTTAATTTCCAAATATATCCTTAAGGTATAGTGGTTTCTGGACTGAACTTCCATTTTTAATTTTATGCAACTTTCATTTTTATTTTTATTCAACTTCCATTTTTATTTAATTTACTTTTCTATTAAACTTCCTTTTTTATTTAATTTCCAAATAGATTGTTAAGGTATAGTGGTTTCTTGAATGAACTTCCATTTTTAATTTTATGCAACTTTCATTTTTATTTTTATTCAACTTCCATTTTTATTTAATTTACTTTTCTATTAAACTTCCTTTTTTATTTAATTTCCAAATATATCGTTAAGGTATAGTGGTTTCTTGAATGAACTTCCATTTTTAATTTTCTGCAACTTCAATTTATATTTTTATTTAACTTCCATTTTCATTCTAGTTTCTTTTCTACTCAACTTCCTTTTTTATTTAATATCCAAATAGATCGTTAACGTATAGTGGTTTTTGCACTGAACTTCCATTTTTAATTTTATGCAACATTCATTTTTATTTTTATTTAACTTCCATTTTTATTTAATTTACTTTTCTATTAAACTTCCTTTTTTATTTAATTTCCAAATAGATCGTTAAAGTGGTTTCTTGAATGAATTTCCATTTTTAATTTTCTGCAACTTTCATTTTTATTTTTATTCAACTTCTTTTTTTATTCAAGTTATTTTTCTATTCAACTTGCTTTTTTGTTTAATTTCCAAATAGATCGTTAAGGTATAGTGGTTTCTTCAATGAACTTCCATTTTTAATTTTCTGCAACTTTCATTTTTATTTTTATTCAATTTCCATTTTTATTCAAGTTATTTTTCTATTCAACTTGCTTTTTTGTTTAATTTCCAAATAGATCGTTAAGGTATAGTGGTTTCTTGAATGAACTTCCATTCTTAATTTTCTGCAACTTCCATTTTTATTTTTATTTAACTTCCTTTTTTTGTTCAGGTTTCTTTTCTACTCAACTTCCCTTTTTATTTAATTTCCAAATAGATCGTTAAGGTATAGTGGTTTCTGGATTGAACTTCCATTTTTAATTTTTTGCAACTTTCACTTTTATTTTTATTCAACTTCCATTTTTATTCAATTTACTTTTCTATTAAACTTCCTTTTTTACTTAATTTCCAAATAGATCGTTAAGGTACAGTGGTTTCTTGCATGAACTTCCTTTTTTAATTTTCTGCAACTTCCATTTTTATTTTTATTCGACTTCCATTTTTATTCAAGTCATTTTTTTATTCAACTTCATTTTTTATTTAATTTCCAAATAGATCGTTAATGTATAGTGGTTTCTTGAATGAACTTCGAATTTTCATTTTCTGGAACTTTCATTTTTATTTTTATTCAACTTCCATTTTTATTCAAGTTCTTTTTCTATTAAACTTCCTTAGTTATTTAATTTCCAAATAGATCGTTAAGGTATAGTGGTTTCTTGAATGAACTTCCATTTTTAATTTTCTGCAACTTTCATTTTCTTTTTTATTCAACTTCCATTTTTATTCAAGTTATTTTTCTATTCAACTCTCTTTTTTGTTTAATTTCCAAATAGATCGTTACGGTATAGTGGTTTCTTGAATGAACTTCCATTCTTAATTTTCTGCAACTTCCATTTTTATTTTTATTTAACTTCCTTTTTTGTTCAGGTTTCTTTTCTACTCAACTTCCCTTTTTATTTAATTTCCAAATAGATCGTTAAGGTATAGTGGTTTCTGGATTGAACTTCCATTTTTAATTTTTTGCAACTTCCACTTTTATTTTTATTCAACTTCCATTTTTATTCAATTTACTTTTCTATTAAACTTGCTTTTCTATTTAATTTCCAAATAGATCGTTAAGGTACAGTGGTTTCTTGCATGAACTTCCTTTTTAATTTTCTGCAACTTCCATTTTTATTTTTATTCGACTTCCAATTTTAGTCAAGTCATTTTTCTATTCAACTTCCTTTTTTATTTAATTTCCAAATACATCGTTAAGGTATAATGGTTTCTTGAATGAACTTCTAATTTTAATTTTCTCCAACTTCCATTTTTATTTCTATTCAACTACTTTTTTTCTTCAAGTTTTTTTTTTATTCAACCTCTTTTTTTATTTAATTTCCAAATAGACCGTCAAGGTATTGTGGTTTCTGGACTGAACTTCCATTTTTAATTTTATGCAACTTTCACATTTATTTTTATTCAAGTTCCATTTTTATTCAATTTACTTTTCTATTAAACTTCCTTTTTTATTTAATTTCCAAATAGATCGTTAAGGTATTGTGGTTTCTTGAATGGACTTCCATTTTTAATTTTCTGCAATTTCAATTTTTATTTTTATTTTACTTCCTTTTTCATTCAAGTTTCTTTTTTACTCAACTTCCTTTTTTATTTAATTTCCAAATAGATCGTTCAGGTATAGTGGTTTCTGCATTGAACTTCCATTTTAAATTTTAGGCAACTTTAATTTTTATTTTTATTGAACTTCCATTTTTATTCAATTTACTTTTCTATTCAACTTCCTTTTTTATTTAATTTCCAAATAGATCGTTAAGGTATAGTGGTTTCTTGAATGAACTTCTAGTTTTAATTTTCTGCAACTTCCATTTTTATTTCTATTCAACTTCTTTTTTTATTCAAGTTTCTTTTGTATTCAACTTCTTTTTTTATTTAATTTCCAAATAGATCGTTAAGGTATAGTGGTTTCTGGATTGAACTTCCATTTTTAATTTTATGCAACTATCACTTTTATTTTTATTGAACTTCAATTTTTATTCAATTTAGTTTTCAATTAAACTACCTTTTTTATTTAATTTCGAAATAGATCGTTAAGGTATAGTAGTTTCTTGAATGAACTTCCATTTTTAATTTTCTGCGACTTCAATTTTTATTTTTATTTAACTTCCTTTTTCATTCTAGTTTATTTTCTACTCAACTTCCTTTTTTATTTAATTTCCAAATAGATCGTTAAGGTATAGTGGTTTATGGATTGAACTTCCATTTTTAATTTTATTTAACTTCCTTTTTTATTCAAGTTTCTTTTCTACTCAACTTCATTTTTTATTTAATTTCCAAATAGATCGTTAAGTTATAGTGGTTTCTGGATTGAACTTCCATTTTTAATTTTCTGCAACTTCCATTTTTATTTTTATTCAACTTCTATTTTTATTCAATTTACTTTTTTATTAAACTTCCTTTTTCTATTTAATTTCCATACAGATATTTAAGGTATAGTGGTTTCTTGAATAAACTTCCATTTTTAATTTTCTGCAACTTCCATTTTTATTTTTATTCGACTTCCATTTTTATTCAAGCCATTTTTTTATTCAACTTCCTTTTTTATTTAATTTCCAAATAGATCGTTAATGTATAGTGGTTTCTTGAATGAACTTCGAATTTTCATTTTCTTGAACTTTCATTTTTATTTTTATTCAACTTCCATTTTTATTCAAGTTGTTTTTCTATTAAACTTCCTTAGTTATTTAATTTCCAATTAGATCGTTAAGGTATAGTGGTTTCTTGAATGAACTTCCATTTTTACTTTTCTGCAACTTCCATTTTCATTTTTATTCAACTTCCATTTTTATTCAAGTTATTTTTCTATTCAACTTCCTCTTTTATTTAATTTCAAAATAGATCGTTTAAGTGTAGTGGTTTCTTGAATGAACTTGCATTTTTAATTTTCTGCAACTTCCATTTTTATTTTTATTTAACTTCCTTTTTTTTCAAGTTTCTTTTCTACTCAACTACTTTTTTTATTAAATTTCCAAATAGATTGTTAAGGTATTGTGGTTTCTGGATTGAACTTCCATTTTTAATTTTATGCAACTTTGATTTTTATTTTTATTCAACTTCCATTTTTATTCAATTTACTTTTCTATTAAATTTCCTTTTTTATTTAATTTCCAAATAGATCGTTAAGGTATAATGGTTTCTTGAATGAACTTCCCATTTTAATTTTCTGCAACTTTCGTTTTTATTTTTATTCAACTTCCATTTTTATTCAATTTACTTTTCTATTAAACTTTCTTTATTATTTAATTTCCAATTAGGTCGTTAAGGTATAATAGTTTCTTGAATAAACTTCCAATTTTAATTTTTTGCAACTTCCATTTTTATTTTTATTCGACTTCCATTTTTATTCAAGTTATTTTTCTATTAAACCTCCTTTTTTATTTAATTTCCAAATATATCGTTAAGGTATAGTGGTTTCTTGAATGAACCTCCATTTTTAATTTTCTGCAACTTCCATTTTTATTCAAGTTATTTTTCTATTCAACTTCCTTTTTTATTTAATTTCCTAATAGATCGTTAAGGTATAGTGGTTTCTTTAATGAATCTCTATTTTTAATTTTCTACAACTTCCATTTTCATTTTTATTCGACTTCCATTTTTGTTCAAGTTATTTGTCTATTCAGCTTCCTTTTTTATTTAATTTCCAAATAGATCGTTAAGGTATAGTGGTTTCTAGATTGAACTTCCATTTTTAATTTTCTGCAACTTCCATTTTAATTTTTATTCAACTTCCATTTTTATTCAAGTTATTTTTCTGTTCAACTTCCTCTTTTATTTAATTTCAAAATAGATCGTTAAAGTGTAGTGGTTTCTTGAATGAACTTGCATTTTTAATTTTCTGCAACTTCCTTTTTTATTCAAGTTTCTTTTCTACTCAACTTCTTTTTTTATTAAATTTCCAAATAGATTGTTAAGGTATTGTGGTTTCTGGATTGAACGTCCATTTTTAATTTTATGCAACTTTGATTTTTGTTTTTATTAAACTTCCATTTTTATTTAATTTACTTTTCTATTAAATTTCCTTTTTTATTTAATTTCCAAATAGATCGTTATGGTATAGTGGTTTCTTGAATGAACTTCCCATTTTAATTTTTTGCAACTTTCATTTTTATTTTTATTCATCTTCCATTTTTATTCAATTTACTTTTCTATTAAACTTTCTTTTTTATTTAATTTCCAATTAGGTCGTTAAGGTATAGTGGTTTCTTGAATGAACTTCCAATTTCAATTTTTTGCATCTTCTATTTTTATTTTTATTCGACTTCCATTTTTATTCAAGTTATTTTTCTATTAAACTTCCTTTTTTATTTAATTTCCAAATAGATCGTTAAGGTATAGTGGTTTCTTCAATGAACCTTCATTTTTAATTTTCTGCAACTTACATTTTTATTCAAGTTATTTTTCTATTCAACTTCCTTTTTTATTTAATTTCCTAATAGATCGTTAAGGTATAGTGGTTTCTTTAATGAATCTCTATTTTTAATTTTCTACAACTTCCATTTTCATTTTTATTCGACTTCCATTTTTGTTCAAGTTATTTGTCTATTCAACTTCCTTTTTTATTTAATTTCCAGATAGATCGTTAAGGTATAGTGGTTTCTGGATTGAACTTCCATTTTTAATTTTATGCAACTTTCATTTTTATTCAATTTACTTTTCTCTTAAACTTCCCTTTTCATTTAATTTCCAAATAGATCGTTAAGGTATATAATGGTTTCTTGAATGAACTTCCATTTTTCATTTTCTGCAACTTCTATTTTTATTTTTATTGAACTTCCATTTTTATTCAAGTTACTTTTCTATTCAACTTCCTCAGTTATTTAATTTCCAAATAGATCGTCAAGATATAGTGGTTTCTTCAATGAATTTCGATTTTTCATTTTATGCAACTTCCATTTTTATTTTTATGCAACTTCCTTTTTTATTCAAGTTTCGTTTCTACCCAACTTCCTTTTTAATATAATTTCCAAATAGATCGTTAAGGAAAAGGGGTTTGAGGATTTAACTTCCATTTTTAATTTTATGCAACTTTCATTTTTATTTTTATTCAACTTCCATTTTTATCCAATTTACTTTTCTATTAAACTTCCTTTTTTATTTAATTTCAAAATTGAACGTTAAGGTATACTGATTTCTTGAATGAACCTCCATTTTTAATTTTCGGCGACTTTCATTTTTCTTTTTATTCAACTTCCATTTTTATTCAAGTTTTTTTTCTATTCAACTTCCTTAGTAATTTAATTTCCAATTAGATCGTTAAGGTATGGTGGTTTCTTGAATGAACTGCCATTTTTAATTTTCTGCAACTTCCATTTTAATTTTTATTCAACTTCCATTTTCATTCAAGTTATTTTTCTATACAACTTCCTTTTTTATTTAATTTCCAAATAGATCGTTAAGGTATAGTGCTTTCTTGAATGAACTTCCTTTTTTAATTTTCTACAACTTCCATTTTTATTTTTATTTAACTTCCTTTTTTATTCACGTTTCTTTTCTACTCAACTTCCTTTTTTATTTAATTTCCAATTACATTGTTAAGGTATTGTAGTTTCTGGATTGAACTTCCATTTTTAATTTTATGCAACTTTGGTTTTTATTTTTATTCAACTTCCATTTTTATTCAATTTGCTTTTCTCTTGAACTTCTTTTTTTATTTAATTCCCAAATAGATCGTTAAGGTATAATGGTTTCTTGAATGAACTTCCATTTTTAATTTTCTAAAACTTCCATTTTAATTTTTATTTAACTTCCTTTTTTATTCAAGTTTCTTTTCTACTCAACTTCCTTTTTTATTTAATTTCCAAATAGATCGTTAAGGTATATTGTTTTCTGGATTGAACATCCATTTTTAATTTTATGCAACTATCATTTTTATTTTTATTCAACTTCCATTTTTATTCAGTTTACTTTTCTATTAAACTTCCTTTTTTATTTAATTTCCAAATAGATCGTTAAGGTATAGTGGTTTCTTGAATGAACTTCCATTTTTAATTTTCTGCAACTTCCATTTTTATTTTTATTCGACTTCCATTTTTATTCAAGTTATTTTTCTATTCAACTTCCTTTTTTATTTAATTTCCAAATAGATCGTTAAGGTATAGTGGTTTCTTGAATGAACTTCCATTTTTTATTTTCTGCAACTTCCATTTTTATTTTTATTTAACTTCGTTTTTTATTCAAGTTTCTTTTCTACTCAACTTCCTTTTTTATTTAATTTCCAAATAGATGGTTAAGGTATTGTAATTTCTGGATTGAACTTCCATTTTTAATTTTATGCAACTTTGGTTTTTATTTTTATTCAACTTCCATTTTTATTCAATTTGCTTTTCTCTTGAACTTCTTTTTTTATTTAATTCTCAAATAGATCGTAAAGGTATAATGGTTTCTTGAATAAACTTCGATTTTTAATTTTCTAAAACTTCCATTTTAATTTTTATTTAACTTCCTTTTTTATTCAAGTTTCTTTTCTACTCAACTTCCTTTTTTATTTAATTTCCAAATAGATTGTTAAGGTATAGTGGTTTCTGGATTGAACTTCCATTTGTATTTTTATTCAACTTCCATTTTTATTCAATTTAGTTTTCTATTAAACTTCCTTTTTTATTTAATTTCCAAATAGATCGTGAAGGTATAGTCGCTTCTTGAATGAATTTCCATTTTTAATTTTCTGCAATTTCCATTTTTATTTTTATTCAACTTCCATTTTTATTCAAGTTATTTTTCTATTCAACTTTTTTTTAATTTAATTTCCAAATAGATCGTTAATGTATAGTGGTTTCTTGAATAAACTTTCATTTTAATTTTCTGCAACTTCCATTTTTATTTTTATTCGACTCCCATTTTTATTCAAGTTATTTTTATATTCAACTTCCTTTTTTATTTAATTTCCAAATATATCGTTAAAGTATAGTGGTTTCTTGAATGAACTTCCATTTTTAATTTTCTGCAACTTCCATTTTTATTTTTATTCAACTTCGATTTTTATTCAAGTTATTTTTCTATTCAATTTCCTTTTTTCTTTAATTTCCAAATAGATCGTTAAGGTATATTGGTTTCTTGAAAGAACTTCCATTTTTATTTTTATTTAACTTCCTTTTTTATAAAAGTTTTTTTTCTACTCAACTTCCTTTTTCTATTTAATTTCGAAATAGATCGTTAAGGTATAGTGGTTTCTTGAATGAACGTCCATTTTTAATTTTCTGCAACTTCCATTTTTATTTTTATTTAACTTCTTTTTTTTTTTCAAGTTTCTTTTCTACTCAACTTCCGTTTTTTATTTAATTTCCAAACAGATCGTTAAGGTATAGTGGTTTCTTGAATGAACTTCCATTTTTAATTTTCTGCAACTTCCATTTTCATTTTTACTCGACTTCCATTTTTATTCAAGTCATTTTTCTATTCAACTTCCTTTTTTATTTAATTTCCAAATAGATTGTTAAGTTATAGTGGTTTCTTGAATGAACTTCCAATTTTAATTTTCTGCAACTTCCATTTTTATTTCTATTCAACTTCTTTTTTTATTCAAGTTTCTTTTCTATTCAACTTTCTTTTTTATTTAATTTCCAAATAGATTGTTAAGGTATAGTGCTTTCTGGATTGAACTGCTGTTTTTAATTTTATGCAACTTTCACTTTTATTTTTATTCAACTTCCATTTTTATTTAATTTACTTTTCTATTGAACTTCCTGTTTTATTTAATTTCCAAATAGATCGTTAAGGTATAGTGGTTTCTTGAATGAACTTTCATTTTTAATTTTCTGCAACTTCCACTTTTATTTTTATTCGACTTCCATTTTTATTCAAGTCATTTTTCTATTCAACTTCCTTTTTTATTTAATTTCCAAATAGATCGTTAAGGTATAGTGGTTTCTTGAATGAACTTCCAATTTTAATTTTCTGCAACTTCCATTTTTATTTCTATTCAACTTCTTTTTTTATTCAAGTTTCTTTTCTATTCAACTTCCTTTTTTATTTAATTTCCAAATAGATTGTTAAGGTATAGTGGTTTCTGGATTGAACTTCCATTTTTAATTTTATGCAACTTTCATTTTTATTCAATTTACTTTTCTATTAAACTTCCTTTTTTATTTAATTTCCAAATAGATCGTTAAGGTATAGTTATAGCGATCCCGGATTTACCCTTGTTGTATAGTGATCCGGACATGTGTCCGTAGATGTTGGTCGTTGATTATTATCTTGTTTACATCCTTTTTACTTCGTATTTGAGTTATAGGATGTGTTGGGCAGGTTTGTTACAGGTTGGTTGAGTTTAGAAACCAAAACTAGTTGACCAGATTTTTGGCCTGTCCGCTCGAGCGGGGGTATTGGTGCTCTAGCGGGGAATACACCCATCCAGTATTTCCGGTGCAGTGTTGGACGCTCGAGCGTGGGTTTGGCCGCTCGAGCGGGACTGTGTGAGTGACGCTCGAGCGGGAGTCTGTGAGTGACGCTCGAGCGGGGTGTTTTACGCTCGAGCAGAGCGACTGGGTTAAAGCTCCGTGTTTTGACTTTTCAAATCACTTTTTCACTTTCTCTTCTCTCTCTTACTTTTCCAAAAACACCATTGTTGAGCCTCTCACTCTAGAACTCTACCTTCTCTCTAGGTTTTGATCTAGTAGGAGTGATTTGCTCACCTTTGGCCTTTACAAAAAGGTTGTTGATCGTCGAGGGCTACATTTCAATCTGAAAATTTCGGGATTTGGAGCACGTTGGGTTGTGTCACCTTCTTCTTTAGGGCTCCGAATTTGAGGTAGGGATATCCTACTCCTCTCTATGGATCTTGTCTTTAAATTTTGGTATTTTGAGATGTTGGAGTTGGTTTGGTAATTTTGTGAAAGTTGGGGGGGCTTTTGTGTAATTTTACAAAAGTTGGGGTTTTATTCGTAATAAACCTAGAAGCATGTTTGGCATATAGAAATGGAATAATTGTTGAATTATTGATGAGAATGGGACCTAAGGGTTGAAATGTTAATTATGGAAAATATCCTAATTACATTGTTTGATTAATTGGGTTAATTAATCGTGAGAAATGAAGAAATGAAATGAGATTGTTGGGATTGGGATTGAAAAGGGTTAAAGGGTGTAGTTGAATTATTTATCACTCACCGGAATGAAATGTTGATTAAATATCCATTTGTGCATTTATTTTCTGTTTAGAAATAATTGCTTTGGGCTATCGGTGGAGGATAGTCGTAATTGTTGTAGACAATGCATGATGATTAGGCAAATGAAAACTAATCAATGGAATGTGTCATGGAATTTGACGGTTGATAGAATACATTAACTATATGTATTGAGTGATTGTATATAGAACCAATGTGTTTGTATACGTTATGTGTAGAGGAGGAGATGGGGGATGTACTCCGTGGTTTAGGGGAAGATGGGGGATGTACCTCTAAACCAGATAGTGTTGGGAGAAGATAGGGGATGAACTCCGTAGATACAGCTCATATGCTTGTCTAGAGAAGTGAAGATAGAGCTCATATGCTTATCTTTGTGAAGTGTGCATACAACTTATATGCTTATCTGTGAATGTGGGATATTGTTGTTATACATATCTGTTGAGAATGTGGATATAGCTCATATGCTGATCTGTGAATGTGAGATATAGTTTTTATACATATCTATTGAAATGATGATGGGGCTATTATACTTATCTGTTGAAAAAGGGGAAAATGAAAAGTAACTTGGACTCATAAGTCGTATGACATAAATATGTGATTTATGTGAATGTATCAGAGTAGCCATCTATCAATTGCTAATCTTTTAGTCATTGTTCATGGTTGGTTTAGTGTATTTCTACTGGGCTGTGGCTCACCCTGTATGGGAATATCATTTTCAAGTGCAGGTAGCATGCCACCTCCAAGGACATAGCTTGGGAGGCTAGAGGCGGACATACTTTTGTCGTTTTAGTTTTGATGTATTACATGTAAATGCAAGCCAAGGGCATAAGGTGTAAATGAGTTAGCACTCTTTGTTTGTAACCAAGTGTTAACTTGGAAAGCTGTAAGCCCGTAGGGGTGTACACGGTCCGGATTGGTTCGGTTCTGAGAAAATCCAAGAACCGAACCGATTCTAACGGTTCTGTGATTTTGAGAACCAGACTAGACCGTTACATTTGTAAAACCGGACCAGAACCAAACCGAAAAAACGGTTCGGTTTCGGTTTGGTTTACGGTTCCAAAAATTTCTATTTACAAGAATAAATTGTTAATATTAACAAAATAATTACTCAAACTAATTACATTTAACTTATGATAAAAACTAATAATATTAAGGCATTACTTAATATTACATATCTATACCATCCTAATATCATTAAAATTATAAAAAACCAATTAATAAAAATAAAACTTGATATTATATATATATATATATATATCTTTTAAAATTCGATTCGGTTTGAACCGCGGGTTTTTCATAAAATCCATTAACCGAACCGTTTTTACGGTTTTCATATTTCTTAATCCGAAACCGAACCAATTCTTAATAGAACCGAACCAAACCGTACGATTCGGTTTGGTTCGGTCCGGATTACCGGTTTGAACGGATTTTCGAACAGGCCTATAAGCCCGTAGGGCATTTTGCTTTTGTTATTAACATGTAATACTTTTGTAAACAAACTATGATGAATAGAAGAATGTGGTTATTTCATATGTCAATGAATGTCTTATTTGATGGGTTTTACGTTATTTTTTTGAGGGCGTTACAATAGCGGTTTCTTGAATGAACTTCTAGTTTTAATTTTCTGCAACTTCCATTTTTATTTCTATTCAACTTCTTTTTTTATTCAAGTTTCTTTTGTATTCAACTTCCTTTTTTATTTAATTTCCAAATAGATCGTTAAGGTATAGTGGTTTCTGGATTGAACTTCCATTTTTAATTTTATGCAACTATCACTTTTATTTTTATTGAACTTCCATTTTTATTCAATTTAGTTTTCTATTAAACTTCCTTTTTTATTTAATTTCCAAATAGATCATTAAGGAATAATGGTTTCTTGAATGAACTTCCATTTTTAATTTTCTGCGACTTCAATTTTTATTTTTATTTAACTTCCTTTTTCATTCTAGTTTATTTTCTACTCAACTTCCTTTTTTATTTAATTTCCAAATAGATCGTTAAGGTATAGTGGTTTATGGATTGAACTTCCATTTTTAATTTTATTTAACTTCCTTTTTTATTCAAGTTTCTTTTCTACTCAACTTCATTTTTTATTTAATTTCCAAATAGATCGTTAAGGTATAGTGGTTTCCTGATTGAACTTCCATTTTTAATTTTCTGCAACTTCCATTTTTATTTTTATTCAACTTCTATTTTTATTCAATTTACTTTTCTATTAAACTTCCTTTTTCTATTTAATTTCGAAACAGATCGTTAAGGTATAGTGGTTTCTTGAATGAACTTCCATTTTTAATTTTCTGCAACTTCCATTTTTATTTTTATTCGACTTCCATTTTTATTCAAGTCATTTTGCTATTCAACTTCCTTTTTTATTTAATTTCCAAATAGATCGTTAATGTATAGTGGTTTCTTGAATGAACTTCGAATTTTCATTTTCTGGAACTTTCAGTTTTATTTTTATTCAACTTCCATTTTTATTCAAGTTGTTTTTCTATTAAACTTCCTTAGTTATTTAATTTCCAATTAGATCGTTAAGGTATAGTGGTTTCTTGAATGAGCTTCCATTTTTAATTTTTTGCAACTTCCATTTTAATTTTTATTCAACTTCCATTTTCATTCCAGTTATTTTTCTATTCAACTTCCTCTTTTATTTAATTTCAAAATAGATCGTTAAAGTGTAGTGGTTTCTTGAATGAACTTGCATTTTTAATTTTCTGCAACTTCCATTTTTATTTTTATTTAACTTCCTTTTTTATTTAAGTTTCTTTTCTACTCAACTTCTTTTTTTATAAAATTTCCAAATAGATTGTTAAGGTATTGTGGTTTCTGGATTGAACTTCCATTTTTAATTTTATGCAACTTTGATTTTTATTTTTATTCAACTTCCATTTTTATTCAATTTACTTTTCTATTAAATTTTCTTTTTTACTTAATTTCCGAATAGATCGTTAAGGTATGGTGGTTTCTTGAATGAACTTCCCATTTTAATTTTCTGCAACTTTCATTTTTATTTTTATTCAACTTCCATTTTTATTCAATTTACTTTTTTTTATTAAACTTTCTTTTTTATTTAATTTCCAATTAGGTCGTTAAGGTATAGTGGTTTCTTGAATGAACTTCCAATTTTAATTTTTTGCAACTTCCATTTTTATTTTTATTTAACTTCCTTTTTTATTCAAGTTTCTTTTCAACTCAATTTCTTTTTTTATTAAATTTCGAAATAGTTTTTTAAGGTATTGTGGTTTCTGGATTGAACTTCCATTTTTAATTTTCTGCAACTTTAATTTTTATTTTTATTCAACTTCCATTTTTATTCAATTTCCTTTTCTAGTAAACTTTCTTTTTTATTTAATTTCCAAATAGATCGTTAGGGTATAGTGGTTTCTTGAATGAACCTCCATTTTTAATTTTCTGCAACTTCCATTTTTATTTTTATTCGACTTCCATTTTTATTCAATTTATTTTTCTATTCAACTTCCTTTTTTATTTAATTTCCTAATAGATCGTTAAGGTATTGTGGTTTCTTGAATGAATCTCTATTTTTAATTTTCTCCATTTTTATTCAAGTCGTTTTTCTATTCAACTTCCTTTTTTATTTAATTTCCAAATAGATCGTTAAGGTATATTGGTTTCTTGAATGAACTTCCAATTTTAATTTTCTGCAACTTCCAATTTTATTTCTATTCAACTTCTTTTTTTATTCAAGTTTCTTTTCTATTCAACTTCCGTTTTTATTTAATTTCCAAATAGATTGTTAAGGTATAGTGGTTTCTGGATTGAACTTCCATTTTTGTTCAAGTTAGTTGTCTATTCAACTTCGTTTTTTATTTAATTTTCAAATAGATCGTTAAGGTATAGTGGTTTCTGGATTGAACTTCAATTTTTAATTTTATGCAGCTTTCATTTTTATTCAATTTACTTTTCTCTTAAACTTCCCTTTTTATTTAATATCCAAATAGATCGTTAAGGTATAATGGTTTCTTGAATGAAATTCCATTTTTCATTTTCTGCAACTTCCATTTTTATTTTCATTCAACTTTCATTTTTATTCAAGTTACTTTTCTATTCAACTTCCTCAGTTATGTAATTTCCAAATAGATCGTCAAGATATAGTGGTTTCTTCAATGAATTTCGATTTTTCATTTTCTGCAACTTCCATTTTTATTTTTATACAACTTCTTTTTTTATTCAAGTTTCGTTTCTACCCAACTTCCTTTTTAATATAATTTCCAAATAGATCGTTAAGGTAAAGGGGTTTCTGGATTGAACTTCCATTTTTCATTTTATGCAACTTTCATTTTTATTTTTATTCAACTTCCATTTTTATTCAATTTGCTTTTCTATTAGACTTCCTTCTTTATTTAATTTCCAATTAGATCGTTAAGGTATAATGGTTTTTTGAATGAATTTCCATTTTTAATTTTCTGCAACTTTCATTTTTATTTTTATTCAACTTCCTTTTTCATTCTAGTTTCTTTTCTATTAAACTTCCTTTTTTATTTAATTTCCAAATAGATCGTTAAGGTATAGTGTTTTCTGGATTCAACTTCCATTTTTAATTTTCTGCAACTTCCATTTTTATTTTTATTCGACTTCCATTTTTATTGAAGTCATTTTTCAATTCAACTTCTTTTTTATTTAATTTCCAAATAGATCGTTAAGGTATAGTGGTTTCTTTAATGAACTTCCAATTTTAATTTTCTGCAACTTCCATTTTTATTTCTATTCAACTTCTTTTTTTATTCAAGTTTCTTTTCTATTCAACTTCCTTTTTTATTTAATTTCTAAATAGATCGTTAAGGTATAGTGGTTTCTCGATTGAACTTCCATTTTTAATTTTAAGCAACTTTCACTTTTATTTTTATTCAACTTCCATTTTTGCTGAATTTACTTTTCTATTAAACTTCTATTTTTATTTAATTTCCAAATAGATCGTGAAGGTATAGTGGTTTCTTGAATGAACATCCATTTATAATTTTCTGCAACATCCATTTTTATTTTTATTCAACTTCCAATTTTATTCAAGTTATTTTTCTATTCAACTTCCTCTTTTATTTAACTTTCAAATAGATCGTTAAGGTATAGTGGTTTCTTGAATGAACTTCCATTTTTAATTTTTTGCAACTTCTTTTTTATTCTTATTTAACTTCCTTTTTTGTTCAGGTTTTTTTTCTTCTCAACTTCCTTTTTTATTTAATTTCCAAATAGATCGTTAATGTATAGTGGTTTCTGGATTGAACTTCCATTTTTATTTTTATTCAAGTTCCATTTTTATTCAATTTACTTTTCTATCAAACATACTTTTTTATTTAATTTCCAAATAGATCGTTAAGGTATAGTGGTTTCTTGAATGAACTTCCATTTTTAATTTGATGCAACTTTCATTTTTATTTTTATTCAACTTCCATTTTTATTTAATTTACTTTTCTATTAAACTTTCTTTTTTATTTAATTTCTAAATAGATCGTTAAGGTATAGTGGTTTCTTGAATTAACTTCCATTTTTAATTTTTTGCAACTTCCATTTATATTTTTATTTAACTTTCATTTTCATTCTAGTTTCTTTTCTACTCAACTTCCTTTTTTATTTAATATCAAAATAGATCGTTAACGTATAGTGGTTTCTGCACTGAACTTCCATTTTTAATTTTATGCAACATTCATTTTTATTTTTATTTAACTTCCATTTTTATTCAATTTACTCTTCTATTAAACTTCCTTTTTTATTTAATTTCCAAATAGATCGTTAAGGTATAGTGGTTTCTTGAATGAACTTCCAATTTTAATTTTCTGCAACTTTCATTTTTATTTTTATTCAACTTATTTTTTTATTCAAGTTATTTTTCTATTCAACTTGCTTTTTTGTTTAATTTCCAAATAGATCGTTAAGGTATAGTGGTTTCTTGAATGAACTTCCATTTTTATTCAAGTTATTTTTCTATTCAACTTGCTTTTTTGTTTAATTTCCAAATAGATCGTTAAGGTATAGTGGTTTCTTGAATGAACTTCCATTCTTAATTTTTTGCAACTTCCATTTTTATTTTTATTTAACTTCCTTTTATGTTCAGGTTTTCTTTTCTACTCTACTTCCCTTTTTATTTAATTTCCAAATAGATCGTTAAGGTATAGTGGTTTCTGGAATGAACTTCCATTTTTAATTTTCTGCAACTTCCACTTTTATTTTTATTCAACTTCCATTTTTATTCAATTTACTTTTCTATTAAACTTCCTTTTTTATTTAATTTCCAAATAGATCGTTAGGGTACAGTGGTTTCTTGAATGAACTTCCTTTTTTAATTTTCTGCAACTTCCATTTTTATTTTTATTCGACTTCCAAATTTATTCAAGTCATTTTTCTATTCAACTTCCTTTTTTATTTAATTTCCAAATACATCGTTAAGGTACAGTGGTTTCTTGAATGAACTTCTAATTCTAATTTTCTCCAACTTCCATTTTTATTTCTATTCAACTACTTTTTTTCTTCAAGTTTTTTTTCTATTCAACTTCTTTTTTTATTTAATTTCCAAATAGACCGTCAATTTATAGTGGTTTCTGGATTGAACTTCCATTTTTAATTTTATGCAACTTTCACATTTATTTTTATTCAACTTCCATTTTAATTCATTTTACTTTTCTATTAAACTTCCTTTTTTATTTAATTTCCAAATAGATCGTTAAGGTATTGTGGTTTCCTGAATGGACTTCCATTTTTAATTTTCTGCAATTTTCATTTTTATTTTTATTTTACTTCCTTTTTCATTCAAGTTTCTTTTCTACTCAACTTCCTTTTTTATTTAATTTCCAAATAGATCGTTAAGGTATAGTGGTTTCTGCATTGAACTTCCATTTTAAATTTTATACAACTTTAATTTTTATTTTTATTGGACTTCAATTTTTATTCAATTTACTTTTCTATTCAACTTCCTTTTTTATTTAATTTCCAAATAGATCGTTAAGGTATAGTGGTTTCTTGAATGAACTTCTAGTTTTAATTTTCTGCAACTTCCATTTTTATTTCTATTCAACTTCTTTTTTTTATTCAAGTTTCTTTTGTATTCAACTTCCTTTTTTATTTAATTTCCAAATAGATCGCTAAGGTATAGTGGTTTCTGGATTGAACTTCCACTTTTAATTTTATGGAACTATCACTTTTATTTTTATTGAACTTCCATTTTTATTCAATTTAGTTTTCTATTAAACTTCCTTTTTTATTTAATTTCCAAATAGATCGTTAAGGTATAGTGGTTTCTTGAATGAACTTCCATTTTTAATTTTCTGCGACTTCAATTTTTATTTTTATTTAACTTCCTTTTTCATTATAGTTTATTTTCTACTCAACTTCCTTTTTTATTTAATTTCCAAATAGATCGTTAAGGTATAGTGGTTTATGGATTGAACTTCCATTTTCAATTTTATTTAACTTCCTTTTTTATTCAAGTTTCTTTTCTACTCAACGTCATTTTTTATTTAATTTCCAAATAGATCGTTAAGTTAGTGTGGTTTCTGGATTGAACTTCCATTTTTAATTTTCTGCAACTTCCATTTTTATTTTTATTCAACTTCTATTTTTATTCAATTTACTTTTCTATTAAACTTCCTTTTTCTATTTAATTTCCAAACAGATATTTAAGGTATAGTGGTTTCTTGAATAAACTTCCATTTTTAATTTTCTGCAACTTCCATTTTTATTTTTATTCGACTTCCATTTTTATTCATGTCATTTTTTTATTCAACTTCCTTTTTTATTTAATTTCAAATAGATCGTTAATGTAAAGTGGTTTCTTGAATGAACTTCGAATTTTCATTTTCTGGAACTTTCATTTTTATTTTTATTCAACTTCCATTTTTATTCAAGTTGTTTTTCTATTAAACTTCCTTAGTTATTTTATTTCCAATTAGATCGTTAAGGTATAGTGGTTTCTTGAATGAACTTCCATTTTTAATTTTCTGCAACTTCCATTTTAATTTTTATTCAACTTTCATTTTTATTCAAGTTATTTTTCTATTCAACTTCCTCTTTTATTTAATTTCAAAATAGATCGTTTAAGTGTAGTGGTTTCTTGAATGAACTTGCATTTTTAATTTTCTGCAACTTCCATTTTTATTTTTATTTAACTTCCTTTTTTATTCAAGTTTCTTTTCTACTCAACTTCCTTTTTTATTTAATTTCCAAATAGATCGTTAAGGTATAGTGGTTTCTGGAATGAACTTCCATTTTTAATTTTATGCAACTATCATTTTTATTTTTATTCAACTTCCATTTTTATTCAGTTTACTTTTCTATTAAACTTCCTTTTTTATTTAATTTCGAAACAGATCGTTAAGGTATAGTGGTTTTTTGAAAGAACTTCCCATTTTAATTTTCTGGAACTTTCATTTTTATTTTTATTCAACTTCCATTTTTATTCAAGTTGTTTTTCTATTAAACTTCCTTCGTTATTTAATTTCCAATTAGATCGTTAAGGTATAGTAGTTTCTTGAATGAACTTCCATTTTTAATTTTCTGCAACTTCCATTTTAATTTTTATTCAACTTCCATTTTTATTCAAGTTATTTTTCTATTCAACTTCCTCTTTTATTTAATTTCAAAATAGATCGTTTAAGTATAGTGGTTTCTTGAATGAACTTGCATTTTTAATTTTCTGCAACTTCCATTTTTATTTTTATTTAACTTCCTTTTTTATTCAAGTTTCTTTTCTACTCAACTTCCTTTTTTATTTAATTTCCAAATAGATCGTTAAGGTATAGTGGTTTCTGGAATAAACTTCCATTTTTAATTTTATGCAACTATCATTTTTATTTTTATTCAACTTCCATTTTTATTCAGTTTACTTTTCTATTAAACTTCCTTTTTTATTTAATTTCCAAATAGATCGTTAAGGTATAGTGGTTTCTTGAATGAAGTTCCATTTTTAATTTTCTGCAACTTCCATTTTTATTTTTATTCGACTTCCATTTTTATTCAAGTTATTTTTCTATTCAACTTCCTTTTTTATTTAATTTCCAAATAGATCGTTAAGGTATAGTGGTTTCTTGAATGAACTTCCCATTTTCATTTTCTGCAACTTTCATTTTTATTTTTTTTCATCTTCCATTGTTATTCAATTTACTTTTCTATTAAACTTTTTTTTTATTTAATTTCCAATTAGGTCGTTAAGGTATAGTGGTTCCTTGAATTAACTTCCAATTTTAATTTTATTCGACTTCCATTTTTTTTCAAGTTATTTTTCTATTAAACTTCCTTTTTTATTTAATTTCCAAATAGATCGTTAAGGTATAGTGGTTTTTTGAATAAACCTCCGTTTTTAGTTTTCTACAACTTCCATTTTTATTCAAGTTATTTTTCTATTCAACTTCTTTTTTTATTTAATTTCCTAATAGATCGTTAAGGTATAGTGGTTTCTTTAATGAATCTCTATTTTTAATTTTCTACAACTTCCATTTTCATTTTTATTCGACTTCCATTTTTGTTCAAGTTATTTGTATATTCAACTTCCTTTTTTATTTAATTTCCAGATAGATCGTTAAGGTATAGTGGTTTCTGGATTGAACTTCCATTTTTAATTTTATGCAACTTTCATTTTTATTCAATTTACTTTTCTCTTAAACTTCCCTTTTCATTTAATTTCCAAATAGATCGTTAAGGTATATAATGGTTTCTTGAACGAACTTCCATTTTTCATTTTCTGCAACTTCTATTTTTATTTTTATTGAATTTCCATTTTTATTCAAGTTACTTTTCTATTCAACTTCCTCAGTTATTTAATTTACAAATAGATCGTCAAGATATAGTGGTTTCTTCAATGAATTTCGATTTTTCATTTTATGCAACTTCCATTTTTATTTTTATGCAACTTCCTTTTTTATTCAAGTTTCGTTTCTACCCAACTTCCTTTTTAATATAATTTCCAAATAGATCGTTAAGGAAAAGGGGTTTGTGGATTTAACTTCCATTTTTAATTTTATGCAACTTTCATTTTTATTTTTATTCAACTTCCATTTTTATCCAATTTACTTTTCTATTAAACTTCCTTTTTTATTTAATTTCAAAATTGAACGTTAAGGTATGCTGATTTCTTGAATGAACCTCCATTTTTAATTTTCTGCAACTTCCATTTTTGTTTTTATTCAACTTCCATTTTTATTCAAGTTTTTTTTTTCTATTCAACTTCCTTAGTTATTTAATTTCCAATTAGATCATTAAGGTATGGTGGTTTCTTGAATGAACTTCCACTTTTAATTTTCTGCAACTTCCATTTTAATTTTTATTCAACTTCCATTTTTATTCAAGTTATTTTTCTATTCAACTTCCTTTTTTATTTAATTTCCAAATAGATCGTTAAGGTATAGTGTTTTCTTGAATGAGCTTCCATTTTGAATTTTCTGCAACTTCCATTTTTATTTTCATTTAACTTCCTTTTTTATTCAAGTTTCTTTTCTACTCAACTTCCTTTTTTATTTAATTTCCAATTACATTGTTAAGGTATTGTAGTTTCTGGATTGAACTTCCATTTTTAGTTTTATGCAACTTTGGTTTTTATTTTTATTCAACTTCCATTTTTATTCAATTTGCTTTTCTCTTGAACTTCTTGTTTTATTTAATTCCCAAATAGATCGTCAAGGTATAATGGTTTCTTGAATGAACTTCCATTTTTAATTTTCTAAAACTTCCATTTTTAATTTTCTGCAACTTCCATTTTTATTTTTATTTAACTTCCTTTTTTATTTAAGTTTCTTTTATACTCAACTTCCTTTTTTATTTAATTTCCAAATAGATGGTTAAGGTATTGTAGTTTCTGGATTGAACTTCTATTTTTAATTTTATGCAACTTTCATTTTTATTTTTATTCAACTTCCATTTTTATTCAATTTGCTTTTCTCTTGAACTTCTTTTTTTATTTAATTCCCAAATAGATCGTTAAGGTATAATGGATTCTGGAATAAACTTCGATTTTTAATTTTCTGAAACTTCCTTTTTTGTTCAAGTTTCTTTTCTACTCAACTTCCTTTTTTATTTAATTTCCAAATAGATTGTTAAGGTATAGTGGTTTCTGGATTGAACTTCCATTTTTAATTTTATGCAACTTTCATTTTTATTTTTATTCAACTTCCATTGTTATTCAATTTAGTTTTCTATTAAACTTCCTTTTTTATTTAATTTCCAAATAGATCGTTAAGCTATAGTCGCTTCTTGAATGAATTTCCATTATTAATTTTCTGCAACTTCCATTTTTATTCAAGTTATTTTTCTATTCAACTTTTTTTTTAATTTAATTTCCAAATAGATCGTTAATGTATAGTGCTTTCTTGAATAAACTTTCATTTTAATTTTTTTGCAACTTCCATTTTTATTTTTATTCGACTCCCATTTTTATTCAAGTTATTTTTATATCCAACTTCCTTTTTTATTTAATTTCCAAATAGATCGTTAAAGTATAGTGGTTTCTTGAATGAACTTCCATTTTTAATTTTCTGCAACTTCCATTTTTATTCAAGTTATTTTTCTATTCAATTTCCTTTTTTCTTTAATTTCCAAATAAATCATTAAGGTATACTGGTTTCTTGAAAGAACTTCCATTCTTATTTTTATTTAACTTCCTTTTTTATAAAAGTTTCTTTTCTACCCAACTTCCTTTTTCTATTTAATTTCCAAATAGATCGTTAAGGTATAGTGGTTTCTTGAATGAACGCCCATTTTTAATTTTCTGCAACTTCCATTTTTATTTTTATTTAACTTCTTTTTTTTTTCAAGTTTCTTTTCTACTCAACTTCCTTTTTTTATTTAATTTCCAAACAGATCGTTAAGGTATAGTGGTTTCTTGAATGAACTTCCATTTTTAATTTTCTGCAACTTCCATTTTCATTTTTATTCGGCTTCCATTTTTATTCAAGTCATTTTTCTATTCAACTTCCTTTTTTATTTCATTTCCAAATAGATCGTTAAGGTATAGTGGTTTCTTGAAAAAACTTCAAATTTTAATTTTTTGCAACTTCCATTTTTATTTCTATTCAACTTCTTTTTTTATTCAAGTTTCTTTTCTATTCAACTTTCTTTTTTAATTAATTTCCAAATAGATTGTAAAGGTATAGTGCTTTCTGGATTGAACTGCTGTTTTTAATTTTATGGAACTTCACTTTTATTTTTATTCAACTTCCATTTTTATTTAATTTACTTTTCTATTGAACTTCCTGTTTTATTTAATTTTCAAATATATCGTTAAGGTATAGTGGTTTCTTGAATGAACTTCCATTTTTAATTTTCTGCAACTTCCACTTTTATTTTTGTTCTACTTCCATTTTTATTCAAGTCATTTTTCTATTCAACTTCCTTTTTAATTTAATTTCCAAATAGATCGTTAAGGTATAGTGGTTTCTTGAATGAACTTCCAATTTTAATTTTCTGCAACTTCCATTTTTATTTCTATTCAACTTCTTTTGTTATTCAAATTTCTTTTCTCTTCAACTTCCTTTTTTACTTAATTTCCAAATAGATCGTTAAGGTATAGTGGTTTCTGGATTGAACTTCCATTTTTAATTTTATGCAACTTTCATTTTTATTCAATTTACTTTTCTATTAAACTTCCGTTTTTATTTAATTTCCAAATAGATCGTTAAGGTATAGTTGTTTCTTGAATGAACTTCTAGTTTTAATTTTCTGCAACTTCCATTTTTATTTCTAATCAACTTCTTTTTTTATTCAAGTTTCTTTTGTATTCAACTTCCTTTTTTATTTAATTTCAAAATAGATCGTTAAGGTATAGTGGTTTCTGGATTGAACTTCAGTTTTTAATTTTATGCAACTATCACTTTTATTTTTATTGAACTTCCATTTTTATTCAATTTAGTTTTCTATTAAACTTCCTTTTTTATTTAATTTCCAAATAGATCGTTAATGTATAGTGGTTTCTTGAATGAACTTCGAATTTTCATTTTCTGGAACTTTCAATTTTATTTTTATTCAACTTCCATTTTTATTCAAGTTGTTTTTCTATTAAACTTCCTTAGTTATTTAATTTCCAATTAGATCGTTAAGGTATAGTGGTTTCTTGAATGAACTTCCATTTCTAATTTTCTGCAACTTCCATTTTAATTTTTATTCAACTTCCATTTTCATTTCAGTTATTTTTCTATTCAACTTCCTCTTTTATTTAATTTCAAAATAGATCGTTAAAGTGTAGTGGTTTCTTGAATGAACTTGCATTTTTAATTTTCTGCAACTTCCATTTTTATTTTTATTTAACTTCCTTTTTTATTTAAGTGTCTTTTCTACTCAACTTCTTTTTTTATTAAATTTCCAAATAGATTGCTAAGGTATTGTGGTTTCTAGATTGAACTTCCATTTTTAATTTTATGCAACTTTGAATTTTATTTTTATTCAACTTCCATTTTTATTCAATTTACTTTTCTATTAAATTTTCTTTTTTACTTAATTTCCAAATAGATCGTTAAGGTATAGTGGTTTCTTGAATGAACTTCCCATTTTAATTTTCTGCAACTTTCATTTTTATTTTTATTCAACTTCCATTTTTATTCCATTTACTTTTCTATTAAACTTTCTTTTTTATTTAATTTCCAATTAGGTCGTTAAGGTATAGTGGTTTCTTGAATGAACTTCCAATTTTAGTTTTTTGCAACTTCCATTTTTATTTTTATTTAACTTCTTTTTTTATTCAAGTTTCTTTTCTACTCAACTTCTTTTTTTATTAAATTTCCAAATAGTTTTTTAAGGTATTGTGGTTTCTGGATTGAACTTCCATTTTTAATTTTCTGAAACTTTAATTTTTATTTTTATTCAACTTCCATTCTTATTCAATTTACTTTTCTATTAAACTTCCATTTTTATTTAATTTCCAATTAGATCGTTAGGGTATAGTGGTTTCTTGAATGAACCTCCATTTTTAATTTTCTGCAACTTCCATTTTTATTTTTATTCGACTTCCATTTTTATTCAACTTATTTTTCTATTCAACTTCCTTTTTTATTTAATTTCCCAATAGATCGTTAAGGTATTGTGGTTTCTTGAATGAATCTCTATTTTTAATTTTCTCCATTTTTATTCAAGTCATTTTTCTATTCAACTTCCTTTTTTATTTAATTTCCAAATAGATCGTTAAGGTATATTGGTTTCTTCAATGAACTTCCAATTTTAATTTTCTGCAACTTCCAGTTTTATTTCTATTCAACTTCTTTTTTTATTCAAGTTTCTTTTCTATTCAACTTCCGTTTTTATTTAATTTCCAAATAGATCGTTAAGGTATAGTGGTTTCTGAATTGAACTTCCATTTTTGTTCAAGTTAGTTGTCTATTCAACTTCCTTTTTTTATTTAATTTCCAAATAGATTGTTAAGGTATAGTGGTTTCTGGATTGAACTTCCATTTTTAATTTTATGCAGCTTTCATTTTTATTCAATTTACTTTTCTCTTAAACTTCCCTTTTTATTTAATTTCCAAATAGATCGTTAAGGTATGATGGTTTCTTGAATGAAATTCTATTTTTCTTTTTCTGCAACTTCCATTTTTATTTTTATTCAACTTCCTCAGATATTTAATTTCCAAATAGATCGTCAAGATATATTGGTTTCTTCAATGAATTTCGATTTTTCATTTTCTGCAACTTCCATTTTTATTTTTATGCAACTTCCTTTTTTATTCCAGTTTCGTTTCTACCCAACTTCCTTTTTAATATAATTTCCGAATAGATCGTTAAGGCAAAGGGGTTTCTGGACTGAACTTCCATTTTTCATTTTATGCAACTTTCATTTTTATTTTTGTTCAACTTCCATTTTTATTCAATTTACTTTTCTACTAAACTTCCTTCTTTATTTAATTTCCAATTAGATCGTTAAGGAATAATGGTTTTTTGAATGAATTTCCATTTTTAATTTTCTGCAACTTTGATTTTTATTTTTATTCAACTTCCTTTTTCATTCTAGTTTCTTTTCTATTAAACTTCCTTTTTTATTTAATTTCCAAATAGATCGTTAAGGTACAGTGGTTTCTTGAATGAATTTCCATTTTTAATTTTATGCAACTTTAATTTTTATTTTTATTCAACTTCCATTTTTATTCAATTTACTTTTCGATTAAACTTCGTTTTTTATTTAATTTCCAAATAGATCGTTAAGGTATAGTGTTTTCTTGAATGAACTTCCATTTTTAATTTTCTACAACTTCCGTTTTTATTTTTATTCGACTTCCATTTTTATTGAAGTCATTTTTCTATTCAACTTCCTTTTTTATTTAATTTCCAAATAGATCGTTAAGTCATAGTGGCTTCTTTAATGAACTTCCAATTTTAATTTTCTGCAACTTCCATTTTTATTTCTATTCAACTTCTTTTTTTATTCAAGTTTCTTTTCTATTCAGCCTCCTTTTTTATTTAATTTCTAAATAGATCGTTAAGGTATAGTGGTTTCTGGATTGAACTTCCATTTTTAATTTTAAGCAACTTTCAATTTTATTTTTATTCAACTTCCACTTTTGTTCAATTTACTTTTCTATTAAATTTCCATTTTAGTTTAATTTCCAAATAGATAGTGAAGGTATAGTGGTTTCTTGAATGAACTTCCATTTATAATTTTCTGCAACCTCCATTTTTATTTTTATTCAACTTCCAATTTTATTCAAGTTATTTTTCTATTCAACTTCCTCTTTTATTTAATTTTCAAATAGATCGTTAAGGTATAGTGGTTTCTTGAATGAACTTCCATTTTTAATTTTCTGCAATATCCAGTTTTATTTTTATTTAACTTCATTTTTCGTTCAGGTTTTTTTTCTACTCAACTTCCTTTTTTATTTAATTTCCAAATAGGTCGTCATGGTATAGTGGTTTCTGGATTGAACTTCCATTTTTATTTTTATTCAACTTCCATCTTTATTTTTATTCAATTTACTTTTCTATTAAACACACTTTTTTATTTAATTTCCAAATAGATCGTTAAGGTTTAGTGTTTTCTGGATTGAACTTCCATTTTTAATTTTCTGGAACTTCCATTTTTATTTTTATTCGACTTCCATTTTTATTGAAGTCATTTTTCTATTCAACTTCCTTTTTTATTTAATTTCCAAATAGATCGTTAAGATATAGTGGTTTCTTTAATGAACTTCCAATTTTAATTTTCTGCAACTTCCATTTTTATTTCTATTCAACTTCTTTTTTTATTCAAGATTCTTTTCTATTCAACTTCCTTTTTTATTTAATTTCTAAATAGCTTGTTAAGGTATAGTGGTTTGTGGATTGAACTTCCATTTTTAATTTTAAGCAACTTTCACTGTTATTTTTATTCAACTTCCATTTTTGCTAAATTTACTTTTCTATTAAACTTCCATTTTTATTTAATTTCCAAATAGATCGTGAAGGTATAGTGGTTTCTTGAACGAACATCCATTTATAATTTTCTGCAACCTCCATTTTAATTTTTATTCAACTTCCAATTTTATTCAAGTTATTTTTCTATTCAACTTCCACTTTTATTTAACTTTCAAATAGATCGTTAAGGTATAGTGGTTTCTTGAATGAACTTCCATTTTTAATTTTTTGCAACTTCATTTTTATTGTTATTTAACTTCCATTTTTGTTCAGGTTTTTTTTCTACTCAACTTCCTTTTTTTATTTAATTTCCAAATAGATCGTTAATGTATAGTGGTTTCTGGATTGAACTTCCATTTTTATTTTTACTCAAGTTCCATTTTTATTCAATTTACTTTTCTATTAAACATACTTTTTTATTTAATTTCCAAATAGATCGTTAAGGTATAGTGGTTTCTTGAATGAACTTCCATTTTTAATTTTCTGCAACTTCCATTTTTATTTTTATTCGACTTCCATTTTTATTCAAGTTATTTTTCTATTCAACTTACTTTTTTTACTTAATTTCCAAACAGATCGTTAAGGTATAGTGGTTTCTTGAATGAACTTCCATTTTTATTTTTATTCAACTTCCATTTTTATTCAAGTCATTTTTCTTTTCAACTTCCTTTTTTATTTAATTTCCAAATAGATCGTTAAGGTATATTGGTCTCTTGAATGAACTTCCAATTTTAATTTTCTGCAACTTCCATTTTTATTTCTACTCAACTTCATTTTTTATTCAAGTTTCTTTACTATTAATCTTCCGTTTTTATTTAATTTCCAAATAGATTGTTAAGGTATACTGGTTTCTGGATTGAACTTCCATTTTTAATTTTATGCAACTTTCACTTTTATTTTTATTCAACTTCCATTTTTATTCAATTTACATTTCTATTAAACTCCCTTTTTCATTTAATTTCCAATTAGATCATTAAGGTATATTTGTTTCTTGAATGAATTTCCATTTTTAATTTTCTGCAACTTCCATTTTTATTTTTATTCGACTTCATTTTTATTCAATTTACTTTTTTATTTAACTTCTTCTTTTATTCAATTTCCAAATAGATCGTTAAGGTATCGTGGTTTCTGCATTAAACTTCCATTTTTAATTTTATGCAACTATCATTTTTATTTTTATTCAACTTCCATTTTTATTCAATTTACTTTTCTATTAAACTTCTTTTTTTATTTAATTTCCAAATAGATCATTAAGGTATAGTGGTTTCTTGAATGAACTTCCATTTTTAATTTTCTGCAACTTCCATTTTTATTTTTATTCGACTTCCATTTTTATTCAAGTTATTTTTCTATTCAACTTCATTTTTTTATTTAATTTCCAAACAGATCGTTAAGGTATAGTGGTTTGTTGAATGAACTTCCATTTTTAATTTTCTGCAACTTCCATTTTTGTTTTTATTCAACTTCCATTTTTATTCAAGTCATTTTTCTATTCAACTTCCTTTTTTATTTAATTTCCAAATAGATCGTTAAGGTATATTGGTTTCTTGAATGAACTTCCAATTTTAATTTTCTGCAACTTCCATTTTTATTTCTATTCAACTTCTTTTTTTATTCAAGTTTCTTTTCTATTCAACTTCCGTTTTTATTTAATTTCCAAATAGATTGTTAAGGTATAGTGGTTTCTGGATTGAACTTCCATTTTTAATTTTATGCAACTTTCACTTTTATTTTTATTCAACTTCCTTTTTTATTCAATTTACTTTTCTATTAAACTTTCTTTTTTATTTAATTTCCAAATAGATCGTTAAGGTATATTTGTTTCTTGAATGAACTTCCATTTTTAATTTTCTGCAACTTCCATTTTTATTTTTATTCGACTTCATTTTTATTCATTTTACTTTTTTATTTAACTTCCTTTTCTATTTAATTTCCAAATAGATCGTTAAGGTATAGTGGTTTCTGCATTAAACTTCCATTTTTAATTTTATGCAACTATCATTTTAATTTTTATTCAACTTCCATTTTTATTCAATTTACTTTTCTATTTAACTTCCTTTTTTATTTAATTTCCAAATAGATCGTTAAGGGATAGTGGTTTCTTGAATGAACTTCCATTTTTAATTTTCTGCAACTTCCATTTTTATTTTTATTCGACTTCCATTTTTATTCAAGTTATTTTTCTATTCAACTTCCTTTTTTATTTAATTTCCAAATAGATCGTTAAGGTATAGTGGTTTGTTGAATGAATTTCCATTTTTAATTTTCGGCAACTTCCATTTTTATTTTTATTCAACTTCCATTTTTATTCAAGTCATTTTTCTATTCAACTTCCTTTTTTATTTAATTTCCAAATAGATCGTTAAGGTATATTGGTTTCTTGAGTGAACTTCCAATTTTAATTTTCTGCAACTTCCATTTTTATTTCTATTCAACTTCATTTTTTATTCAAGTTTCTTTTCTATTCAACTTCCGTTTTTATTTAATTTCCAAATAGATTGTTAAGGTATAGTGGTTTCTGGATTGAACTTCCATTTTTAATTTTATGCAACTTTCACTTTTATTTTTATTCAACTTCCATTTTTATTCAATTTACATTTCTATTAAACTCCCTTTTTTATTTAATTTCCAAATAGATCATTAAGGTATATTTGTTTCTTGAATGAACTTCCATTTTTAATTTTCTGCAACTTCCATTTTTATTTTTATTCGACTTCATTTTTATTCAATTTACTTTTTTATTTAACTTCTTCTTTTATTTAATTTCCAAATAGATCGTTAAGGTATCTTGGTTTCTGCATTAAACTTCCATTTTTAATTTTATGCAACTATCATTTTTATTTTTATTCAACTTCCATTTTTATTCAATTTACTTTTCTATTAAATTTCCTTTTTTATTTAATTTCTAAATAGATCATTATGGTATAGTGGTTTCTTGAATGAACTTCCATTTTTAATTTTCTGCAACTTCCATTTTTATTTTTATTCGACTTCCATTTTTATTCAAGTTATTTTTCTTTTCAACTTCCTTTTTTTATTTAATTTCCAAACAGATCGTTAAGGTATAGTGGTTTGTTGAATGAACTTCCATTTTCAATTTTCTGCAACTTCCATTTTTGTTTTTATTTCACTTCCATTTTTATTCAAGTCATTTTTCTATTCAACTTCCTTTTTTATTTAATTTCCAAATAGATTGTTAAGGTATATTGGTTTCTTGAATGAACTTCCAATTTTAATTTTCTGCAACTTCCATTTTTATTTCTATTCAACTTCTTTTTTTATTCAAGTTGCTTTTCTATTCAACTTCCGTTTTTATTTAATTTCCAAATAGATTGTTAAGGTATAGTGGTTTCTGGATTGAACTTCCATTTTTAATTTTATGCAACTTTCACTTTTATTTTTATTCAACTTCCATTTTTATTCAATTTGCATTTCTATTAAACTTTCTTTTTTATTTAATTTCCAAATAGATCGTTAAGGTATATTTGTTTCTTCAATGAACTTCCATTTTTAATTTTCTGCATCTTCCATTTTTATTTTTATTCCACTTCATTTTTATTCAATTTAATTTTTTATTTAACTTCCTTTTTTATTTAATTTCCAAATAGATCGTTAAGGTATAGTGGTTTCTGCATTAAACTTCCATTTTTAATTTTATGCAACTATCATTTTTATTTTTATTCAACTTCCATTTTTATTCAATTTACTTTTGTATTAAACTTCCTTTTTTATTTAATTTCCAAATAGATAGTTAAGGGATAGTGGTTTCTTGAATGAACTTCCATTTTTAATTTTCTGCAACTTCCATTTTTATTTTTATTCGACTTCCATTTTTATTCAAGTTATTTTTCTATTCAACTTCCTTTTTTATTTAATTTCCAAATAGATCGTTAAGGTATAGTGGTTTGTTGAATGAACTTCCATTTTTAATTTTCTGCAACTTCCATTTTTATTTTTATTCAACTTCCATTTTTATTCAAGTCATTTTTCTATTCAACTTCCTTTTTTATTTAATTTCCAAATAGATCGTTAAGGTATATTGGTTTCTTGAATGAACTTCCAATTTTAATTTTCTGCAACTTCCATTTTTATTTCTATTCAACTTCTTTTTTTATTCAAGTTTCTTTTCTATTCAACTTCCGTTTTTATTTAATTTCCAAATAGATTGTTAAGGTATAGTGGTTTCTGGATTGAACTTCCATTTTTAATTTTATGCAACTTTCACTTTTATTTTTATTCAACTTCCATTTTTATTCAATTTACTTTTCTATTAAACTTCCTTTTTTATTTAATTTCCAAATAGATCGTTAAGGTATATTTGTTTCTTGAATGAACTTCCATTTTTAATTTTCTGCAACTTCCATTTTTATTTTTATTCGACATCATTTTTATTCAATTTACTTTTTTATTTAACTTCCTTTTTTATTTAATTTCCAGATAGATCGTTAAGGTATAGTGGTTTCTGCATTAAACTTCCATTTTTAATTTTATGCAACTATCATTTTTATTTTTATTCAACTTCCATTTTTATTCAATTTACTTTTCTATTAAACTTCCTTTTTTATTTAATTTCCAAATAGATCGTTAAGGTATAGTGGTTTTTTGAATGAACTTCCATTTTTAATTTTCTGCAACTTCCATTTTTATTTTTATTCGACTTCCATTTTTATTCAAGTTATTTTTCTATTCAACTTCATTTTTTATTAATTTCCAAATAGATCGTTAAGGTATAGTGGTTTCTTGAATGAACTTCCATTTTTAATTTTCTGCAACTTCCACTTTTATTTTTATTCGACTTCCATTTTTATTCAAGTCATTTTTCTATTCAACTTCCTTTTTTATTTAATTTCCATATAGATCGTTAATGTAGCAACCCACACCTTACTCTTGTCATACTTGCATACATTCATGCATGATCTTGTCTTGTTATGTTGTTTGCAAAGTTTTGCCTTGCCTTGTTTGTTTAAGTGTTGCTTGCATGATTTTGTTCCTTGCTTGGTGTGTAGCCGAGGTCATCTTGAGCTTAGTTCACCTCTGAACCTTTGTACTTAGAACTGTTTTGGAACCACTTGGCCGACCCCCATCTTCACCTCGGGCATGTTTGCCGAGATGTTTTGCACTTAGTGATCCTTGTCCTTGGGCAGGTATGGCCTAGACCGAGGTGTGGCACACCCCGGCCAAGGTGTGGCACAGCTTAGTCAAGTGTCGTCCTCCCTAGCCGATGTCTTTGTTACCCTGTTGCCAAAGCATTGACTTTGGCCGACGTCATTACTCGCCGATATGTCTTGCCTGAGCTTGCTGCATACGCTTTGTCATAGACTTGTCTTATCAATCAATCACCTTTTGAGTTGAACCAACCCGGTAGCGCCACGTGTCCGAGCTGATTGTTAAGACAGCCGGCAGACCTAGAAACAAATCATTTTGTCTCAAATCTTTGTCTTTAGAGAGAGAAGCTCTAGAGGAGGGAGTAAAATTCTTGAGTGGGAATAAATCTTCCAAGCTTGATCTTCGAGGTTTGAACCGTTGGATTCGAGCCTTGAGGGAAGAATCTTAATCTACACTGGTTGTTGTTATTGATCATCTAGCTGCATTGCATGATCGAAATTGTTTTGCATGTCATGCATCGATTTGAAGTTGGTTTTGGAAAGAGAAAATGATTTTCATGTGTTCTTGAAGAAAGTCTCGTTTTGATCCGAAAGTTTGAAACAAGAAACATGTTTTGTGTTTGTTCTTGCATGACCTTCTTGTATGGGTACCCAGGTCCATGTTTTGAACTCATGGCATGAAATCCCAGATTTTTGTAACAAGTGAAGAACTTGCATTCATCTTCCTCATGATCATGTTCATCATGCTCATCATGTTCTTCATGTTCTTCAAGGGAAACCCAGGTTTTCCCGATTTTGCTTTTGAATGAGGCCATCGGGACCACACCTCGGCAAGGAGGTGTAGGACCTCGGCAAAGACCTGGTTGGTACCCAGTGTGTTTTCATGAGACGGGAGCAGTGTTTAAACTCCCAGCATGTTTTGCTTTGTTATTGACTTGGACCTGGTGAGAATGCCGAGATCATTTGCCTGCATATAAAGCTTGTTTTGAGAATGTGATTTCCCATGTGATTGTAGGTCCTTGATCTTTGCTTTGAGCCTACACCCGAGGAGAACTATGTGAGTGGTATTTCTAGTAAAGCTATGTTATACTGTTTTGATAAATCTTGCTTTGCTTTGTTTTGACGAAAGTATTTGTTAAGCATGAATGAATAGCTCTGTTTTGATGAATCAAGTATAAGCTTTGTTTTGATGTCACCCTCGAAAAGTCCCTTGTGCTGGAGGACTCTAAACTTTCGCAGCACTAAGTATAAAAGGATACGGTCCTTTCTTGGAGAGACTATCGCGTTAAAGCGGGCTACGGGCCTAAGTAACACAAGACTATCATGTTAAAGCGGGCTACGGGCCTAAGTAACACAAGTTCCATCGTGTTAAAAAGAGCTACGGGCTTAAGTAACACAAGTCCCTTGTGCTGGAGGACTATAATCTTTCGCAGTACCTTTGACTAATCGATTACGGATCGTGTAGTCTTTGTTTTGCCACTGACGGTTTACCGTGTGGGTTTGTTTGTTCGGAAAGCTTGATTTATGTTTTGCCGATGCCAGTAAGCATCCCTTGAGACTTGTAAGACTTGATATATGAATATGGTTCATCTCTTGCTTGATAAAGTCTTGATGTGTTTTGCTCTGAAAGGATCTCGGCTAATAATCGTATGGTTTTTGGCATGTTTCGTTTTGAAAGACTTCAGCTATATTCATGCAAAACCTTTATTTCTAGTACCATTCACTGAGTATCCAATCTCACCCTCTCTATATATATGTAGGTGATGAGCAGGACGTCGACGACGCCTAGACTGTGTTTTTGAAAGCTTGTTTTAGCTCCATGATTTTGTCGGCTTTGTTTTGTATTCACGTCGGTGATGTCATTTCTTTTATGTCGGCGAATCTTGAAAATCATGCTTCTTGGCTTGTATTCACTGTATTTTGTATATGTCGGCTCGAGAAACCTTTTCATCAAGATGTAATACGTATTTTACTTTGTTGTATTCAAGTTGTAAAGATGTATGCCATTTCATTCGACTTATGCACTGCTCTTATGGACCACTTGTATTTTAGATTATTGCTTCCGCACTTGTGAGCCCCCTATACCTATACTCTTATTGTGTGTGAATTTTGGCAGTTGGCCTTCGGTAATCACGGATTACTGGCCATCACGGCACCAAACTACTAGGGGCGGTTTGGGGTCGTGACAGTTAAGGTATAGTGGTTTCTTGAATGAACTTCCAATTTTAATTTTCTGCAACTTCCATATTTATTTCTATTCAACTTCTCTTTTTATTCAAGTTTCTTTTCTATTCAACTTCCTTTTTTATTTAATTTCCAAATAGATCGCTAAGCTATAGTGGTTTCTGGATTGAACTTCAATTTTTAATTTTATGCAACTTTCACTTTTATTTTTTTTCAACTTCCATTTTTATTCAATTTAATTTTCTATTAAACTTCCTTTTTTTTTTAATTTCCAAATAGATCGTTAAGGTATAGTGGTTTCTTGAATGAACTTCCAATTTTAATTTTCGGCAACTTCCATTTTTATTTCTATTCAACTTCTTTTTTTATTCAAGTTTCTTTTCTATTCAACTTCTTTTTTTATTTAATTTTCAAATAGATTGTTATGGCATAGTGGTTTCGGAATTGAACTTTCATTTTTAATTTTATGCAACTTTCACTTTTAATTTTATTGAACTTCGATTTTTATTGACTTTACTTTTTTATTAAACTTCCTTTTTTATTTAATTTCCAAATAGATTGTTAAGGTACAGTGGTTTCTTTAATGAACTTCCATTTTTATTTTTATTCAACTTCCATTTTTATTCAAGTTATTTTTCTATTCAACTTCCTTTTTTATTTAATTTCCAAATAGATCGTTAAGGTAAAGTGGTTTCTTGAATGAACTTCCATTTTTATTTTCATTTAATTTCCTTTTTTATTCAAGTTTCTTTTCTACTCAACTTCCTTTTTTTATTTAATTTCCAAATAGATCGTTAAGGTATAGTGGTTTCTTGAATGAATTTCCATTTTTAATTTTCTGCAACTTCCATTTTTATTTTTATTTAACATCTTTTTTTTATTCAAGTTTCTTTTCTACTCAACTTCCTTTTTTTATTTAATTTCCAAACAGATCGTTAAGGTATAGTGATTTTATTTTTATTCGACTTCCATTTTTATTCAAATCATTTTTCTATTCAACTTCCTTTTTTATTTAATTTCCAAATAGATCGTTAAAGTATAGTGGTTTCTTGAATGAACTTCCATTTTTAATTTTCTGCAACTTCCACTTTTATTTTTATTGGACTTCCATTTTTATTCAAGTCATTTTTCTATTCAACTTCCTTTTTTATTTAATTTCCAAATAGATCGTTAAGGTATAGTGGTTTCTTGAATGAACTTCCAATTTTAATTTTTTGCAACTTCCCTTTTTTTTTTCTATTCAAATTCTATTTTTGTTCAAGTTTCTTTTCTATTCAACTTCCTTTTTTATTTAATTTCCAAATAGATCGTTAAGGTATGGTGGTTTCTGGATTGAACTTTCATTTTTAATTTTATGCAACTTTCACTTTTAATTTTTTTCAACTTCCATTTTTATTCAATTTACTTTTCTATTAAACTTCCTTTTTTATTTAATTTCCAAATACATCGTTAAGGTATAGTGGTTTCTTGAATGAACTTCAAATTTTAATTTTCGGCAACTTCCATTTTTATTTCTATTCAACTTCTTTTTTTATTCAAGTTTCTTTTCTATTCAACTTCTTTTTTTATTTAATTTTCAAATAGACTGTTATGGTATAGTGGTTTCGGGATTGAACTTTCATTTTTAATATTATGCAACTTTCACTTTTAATTTTATTGAACTTCGATTTTTATTGACTTTACTTTTTTATTAAACTTCCTTTTTTATTTAATTTCCAAATAGATCGTTAATGTATAATGGTTTCTTTTATGAACTTCCATTTTTAATTTTATGCAACTTTCACTTTTAATTTTATTGAACTTCCATTTTTTTTGAATTTACTTTTTTATTAAACTTCCTTTTTTTATTTAATTTCCAAATAAATCGTTAAGGTATAGTGGTTTCTTTAATGAACTTTCATTTTTAATTTTATGCAACTTCCATTTTTATTTTTATTCGACTTCCATTTTTATTCATGTTATTTTTCTATTAAACTTCCTTTTTTATTTAATTTCCAAATAGATCGTTAAGTTATAGTGGTTTCTTGAATGAACTTCCATTTTTATTTTTTTTAACTTCCTTTTTTTTTTCAAGTTTCTTTTCTACTCAACTTCCTTTTTTTATTTAATTTCCAAATAGATCGTTAAGGTATAGTGGTTTCTAGATTGAACTTCCATTTTTAATTTTCTGCAACTTCCATTTTTATTTTTTTTCAACTTCCTTTTTTATTCAATTTACTTTTCTATCAAACTTCCTTTCTTTGTTTAATTTCCAAACAGATCGTTAAGGTATAGTGGTTTCTTGAATAAACTTCCATTTTTAATTTTCTGCAACTTCCATTTTTATTTTTACTCGACTTCCATTTCTATTGAAGTCATTTTTCTATTCAACTTCCTTTTTTCATTAATTTCCAAATAGATCGTTAAGGTGTAGTGGTTTCTTGAATGAAATTTGAATTTTAATTTTCTTCAACTTCCGTTTTTATTTCTATTCAACTTCTTTTTTTATTCAAGTTTGTTTTCTGTTCAACTTCCTTTTTTATTTAATTTCCAAATAGATTGTTAAGGTATATTGGTTTCTGGATTGAACTTCCATTTTTAATTTTATGCAACTTTCACTTTTATTTTTATTCAACTTCCATTTTTATTCAATTTACTTTTCTACTAAACTTCCTTTTTTATTTAATTTCCAAATAGATCGTTAAGGTATAGTGGTTTCTTGAATGAACTTCCATTTTTAATTTTCTGCAACATCCATTTTTATTTTTATTCGAATTCCATTTTTATTCAATTTACTTTTCTATTCAACTTCCTTTTTTATTTAATTTGCAAATAGATCGTTAAGGTATAGTGGTTTCTGGATTGAACTACCATTTTTAATTTTATCCAACTTTCATTTTTATTTTTATTCAACTTCCATTTTTGTTGAATTTACTTTTCTATTAAACTTCTTTTTTTATTTAATTTCCAAATAGATCGTTAAGGTATAGTGGTTTCTTGAATGAACTTCCATTTTTAATTTTCTGCAACTTCCATTTTTATTTTTGTTCGACTTCCATTTTTATTCAAGTTATTTTTCTATTCAACTTCCTTTTTTAATTTATTTCCGTTTGCCTAATCATCATGCATTGTCTACAACAATCACGACTATCCTCCACCGATAGCCCAAAGCAGTTATTTCTATACAGAAAGTAAATGCAACAATGGATAGATAATCAACATTTCAACTAGGTGAGTGATAAATAATCCAACTACCCCCTTTAACCCCTTCCCTTTCCAATTTCCACATTCTCAATTCAATTCCTCATTCCCAACAATTAATTATACAAATTAATCAATCAATGTAATTATGGCATTTTCCATAATTAACATTACAACCCTTAGGTTCCATTTTCATTAATGTTTTAACATTAATTTCACTTTTTTCATGCCGAACATGCATCTGGGCTTTATATAGCTAAAACCCCAACTTTTGTAAATTTACACAAAAGCCCTAAACTTTCACCAAATTACCAAACCAACCCAACATCTCAAAATACTAAAATTTAAAGACAAAGCTCATAGTAAGGAGTAGGTTATCCCTACCTCAAAGTTTGAGCTCCAATGGAGATGAAGACCAAAACCAATATGCTTCAAATTCTGGAATTTTCAGATTAAAATGTAGCCCTCGACGATCAACACAACTTTCGTAAAGACCAAAAGTGAGCAAACAACTCCTACTAGATCAAATCTAAGAGAGAAGGGCCGGTTTTAGAGTGAAAAGCTCTGAAAATGGCTTTTTGGAAAAGTAAGAGAGAGAAAAGATCTTGAAAAAGTGATCCAAAGGTCGGATCTCGGATTTATATAAAAGTCACCCCGCTCGAGCGGCACTCACAGACTCCCGCTCGAGCGGCCAATCCCCCGCTCGAGCTCCGGATGCACACTCCCAGCACTTTTGCAGACAGGTCTCCCGCTCGAGCGTCCAACTCCTCGCTCGAGCGGCACTCACACAACCCCGCTCGAGCGGCCAATCCCACGCTCGAGCTTCCAACACTACACAGGAAATACTGGATGGGTGCAATTTCCGCTCGAGCGCCAAAACCCCCGCTAGAGCGGACAGGTAAAAAACTAGGCAACTAGTTTTGGTTTCTAAACTCAACCAACCTGTAACAAACCTGCCCAACACATCCTATAACTCAATTACAAAGTAAGAAAGGATGTACACCAGGTAATAATCAACTACTATAATCCACGGACACATGTCCGGATATCTGTACAACAATCGATCGTTAAGATATAGTGGTTTCTTGAATGAACTTCCAATTTTAATTTTCTACAACTTCCATTTTTATTTCAATTCAACTTCTTTTTCTATTCAAGTTTCTTATCTATTCAACTTCCTTTTTTATTTAATTTCCAAATAGATTGTTAAGGTATAGTGGTTTCTGGATTGAACTGCCATTTTTAATTTTATGCAACTTTCACTTTTATTTTTATTCGACTTCTTTTTTTATTCAAGTTTCTTTTCTATTCAACTTCCTTTTTTATTTAATTTCCAAATAGATCGTTAAGGTATAGTGGTTTCTGGATTGAAGTTCAATTTTTAATTTTATGCAACTTTCACTTTTATTTTTTTTCAACTTCCATTTTTATTCAATTTACTTTTCTATTCAACTTCCTTTTTTATTTAATTTCCAAATAGATCGTTAAGGTATAGTGGTTTCTTGAATGAACTTCCATTTTTAATTTTCTGCAACTTCCATTTTTATTTTTATTCGACTTCCATTTTTATTCAAGTTATTTTTCTATTCAACTTCCTTTTTTTTTTTAATTTCCAAATAGATCGTTAAGGTATAGTGGTTTCTTGAATGAACTTCCATTTTTATTTTTATTTAACTTCCTTTTTCATTCTAGTTTCTTTTCTACTCAACTTCCTTTTTTATTTAATTTCCAAATAGATCGTTAAGGTATAGTCGTTTTTTGAATGAACTTCCAATTTTAATTTTTTGCAACTTCCATTTTTATTTCTATTCGACTTCTTCTTTTATTCAAGTTTCTTTGCTATTCAACTTCCTTTTTTATTTAATTTCCAAATAGATCGTTAAGGTATAGTGGTTTCTGGATTGAACATCAATTTTTAATTTTATGCAACTTTCACTTTTATTTTTTTTCAACTTCCATTTTTATTCAATTTGCTTTTTTATTAAACTTCCTTTTTTCTTTAATTTCCAGATAGATCGTTAAGGTATAGTGGTTCCTTGATTGAACTTCCATTTTTAATTTTCTGCGACTTCCATTTTTATTTTTATTCGACTTCCATTTTTCTTCAAGTGATTTTTCTATTCGACTTCCTTTTTTATTTAATTTCCAAATAGATCGTTAAGGTATCGTGGTTTCTTGAATGAACTTCCATTTTTAATTTTCTGTAACTTCCATTTTTATTTTTATTTAACTTCCTTTTTTATTCTACTTTCTTTTCTACTCAACTTCCTTTATTATTTAATTTCCAAATAGATCGTTAAGGTATAGTGGGTTCTTGAATAAACTTCCAATTTTAATTTTTTGCAACTTCCATTTTTATTTCTATTCGACTTCTTTTTTTGTTCAAGTTTCTTTTCTATTCAACTTCCTTTTTTATTTAATTTCCAAATAGATCGTTAAGGTATAGTGGTTTCTTGTATGAACTTCCATTTTTAATTTTCTGCAACTTCCGTTTTTATTTTTATTCGATTTCCATTTTTATTGAAGTTATTTTTCTATTCAACTTCCTGTTTTTTTTTTTTAATTTCCAAATAGATCGTTATGGTATAGTGGTTTCTTGAATGAACTTCCAATTTTAATTTTCTTTAGCTTCCATTTTTATTTCAATTCAACTTATTTTTCTATTCAAGTTTCTTATCTATTCAACTTCCTTTTTTATTTAATTTCCAAATAGATTGTTAAGGTATAGTGGTTTCTGGATTGAACTGCCATTTTTAATTTTATGCAACTTTCACTTTCATTTTTATTCGAATTCTTTTTTATTCAAGTTTTTTTTCTATTCAACTTCCTTTTTATTTAATTTCCAAACAGATCGTTAAGGTATAGTGGTTTCTAGATTGAACTTCAATTTTTAATTTTATGTAACTTTCACTTTTATTTTATTTCTACTTCCATTTTTATTCAATTTACTTTTCTATTCAACTTCCTTTTTTATTTAATTTCTAAATAGATCGTTAAGTTATAGTGGTTTCTTGAATGAACTTCCATTTTTAATTTTCAGCAACTTCCACTTTTATTTTTATTTAACTACCTTTTTCATTCTAGTTTCTATTCTACTCAACTTCTTTTTTATTTAATTTCCAAATAGATCGTTAAGGTATAGTGGCTTCTTGAATGAACTTCCAATTTTAATTTTTTGCAATTCCATTTTTATTTCTATTCGACTTCTTTTTTTATTCAAGTTTGTTTTCTATTCAACTTCCTTTTTTATTTAATTTCCAAATAGATCGTTAAGGTATAGTGGTTTCTGGATTGAACTTAAATTTTTAATTTTATGCGACTTTCACTTTTATTTTTTTTCAACTTCCATTTTCATTCAATTTACTTTTCTATTAAACTTCCTTTTTTATTTCATTTCCAAATAGATCGTTAAGGTATAGTGGTTTCTTGAATGAACTTCCGTTTTTAATTTTCTGCAACTTCCATTTTTATTTTTATTTAACTTCCTTTTTCGTTCTAGTTTCTTTTCTACACAACTTCCTTTTTTATTTAATTTCCAAATTGATCGTTAAGGTATAGTGGTTTCTTGAATGAACTTCCAATTTTAATTTTTTGCAACTTCCATTTTTATTTCTATTCGACTTCTTTTTTTATTCAAGTTTCTTTCCTATTCAATTTCCTTTTTTTATTTAATTTCCAAACAGATCGTTAAGATATAGTGTTTCTGGATTGAACTTCAATTTTTAATTTTATGCAACTTTCACTTTTATTTTTTTTCAACTTCTATTTTTATTCAATTTACTTTTCTATTAAACTTCCTTTTTTATTTAATTTCCAAATAGATCGTTAAGGTATAGTGGTTTCTTGAATGAACTTCAATTTTTAATTTTCTGCAACTTCCATTTTTATTTTTATTTAACTTCCTTTTTCATTCTAGTTTCTTTTCTACTCAACTTCCTTTTTTATTTAATTTCCAAATAGATCGTTAAGGTATACTGGTTTCTTGAATGAACTTCCAATTTTAATTTTCTGCAACTTCCATTTTTATTTCAATTCAACTTCTTTTTCTATTCAAGTTTCTTATCTATTCAACTTCCTTTTTTATTTAATTTCCACATAGATTGTTAAGGTATAGTGGTTTCTGGATTGAATTGCCATTTTTAATTTTATGCAACTTTCACTTTTATTTTTATTCCACTTCCATTTTTATTTCAATTCAACTTCTTTTTCTATTCAAGTTTCTTTTCTATTCAGCTTCCTTTTTTATTTAATTTCCAAATAGATCGTTAAGGTATAGTGGTTTCTTGAATGAACCTCCATTTTCATTTTTCTGCAACTTCCATTTTTATTTTTATTCGACTTCCATTTTTATTCAAGTTATTTTTCTATTCAACTTCATTTTTTATTTAATTTCCAAATAGATCGTTAAGGTATAATGGTTTCTTGAGTCAACTTCCAATTTTAATTTTTTGCAACTTCCATTTTTATTTCTATTCGATTTCTTTTTTTATTCAAGTATCTTTTCTGTTCAACTTCCTTTTTTATTTAATTTCCAAATAGATCGTTAAGGTATAGTGGTTTCTGGATTGAAGTTCAATTTTTAATTTTATGCAACTTTCAGTTTTTTTTTTCAACTTCCATTTTTATTCAATTTACTTTTCTATTCAACTTTCTTTTTTATTTAATTTCCAAATAGATCGTTAAGGTATAGTGGTTTCTTGAATGAACTTCAATTTTTAATTTTCTGCAACTTTCATTTTTATTTTTATTTAACTTCCTTTTTCATTATAGTTTCTTTTCTACTAAACTTCCTTTTTTATTTAATTTCCAAATAGATCGTTATGGTATAGTGGTTTCTTGAATGAACTTCCAATTTTAATTTTTTGCTACTTCCATTTTTATTTCTATTCGACTTCTTTTTTTATTCAAGTTTCTTTTCTATTCAACTTCCTTTTTTATTTAATTTCCAAATATATCGTTAAGGTATAGTGGTTTCTGGATTGAACTTCAATTTTTAATTTTGTGCAACTTTCACTTTTATTTTTTTTCAACTTCCATTTTTATTCAATTTACTTTTCTATTCAACTTCATTTTTTATTTAATTTCGAAATAGATCGTTAAGGTATAGTGGTTTCTTGAATGAACTTCCATTTTTAATTTTCTGCAACTTCCATTTTTATTTTTATTTAACTTCCTTTTTCTTTCTAGTTTCTTTTCTACTCAACTTCCTTTTTTATTTAATTTCCAAATAGATCGTTAAGGTATAGTGGTTTCTTGAAGGAACTTCCAATTTTAATTTTTTGCAACTTCCATTTTTATTTCTATTCGACTTCTTTTTTTATTCAAGTTTCTTTTCTATTCAACTTCCTTTTTTATTTAATTTCCAAATAGATCGTTAAGGTATAGCGGTTTCTGGATTGATCTTCAATTTTTAATTTTATGCAACTTTAATTTTTATTTTTATTCAACTTTCATTTTTATTCAATTTACTTTTCTATTAAACTTTCTTTTTTATTTACTTTCTAAATAGATCGTTAAGGTATAGTGGTTTCTTGAATGAACTTCCGTTTTTGATTTTCGGCAACTTCCATTTTTATTTTTATTCAATTTTCATTTTTACTCAAGTTATTTTTCTATTCAACTTCCTTTTTTATTTAATTTCCAAATAGGTCGTTAGGTTATAGTGGTTTTTTGAATGAACTTCCATTTTTAATTTTCTGCAACTTCCATTTTTATTTTTATTGAACTTCGTTTTTCATTCTAGTTTCTTTTCTACTCAACTTCCTTTTTTATTTAATTTCCAAATAGGCCGTTAAGGTATAGTGGTTTATTGATTGAACTTCCATTTTTAATTTTATGCAACTTTAATTTTTATTTTTATTCAACTTCCATTGTTATTCAATTTACGTTTCTATTAAACTTCCTTTTTTATTTAATTTCCAAATAGATCGTTAAGGTATAGTGGTTTCTTGAATGAACTTCCATTTTTAATTTTCTACAACTTTCTCTTTTATTTTTATTCGACTTCCAATTTTATTCAAGTCATTTTTCTATTCAACTTCCTTTTTTATTTAATTTCGAAATAGATCGTTAAAGTATAGGGGTTTCTTGAATGAACTTCCATCTTTACTTTTCTGCGACTTCAATTTTTATTTCTATTCAACTTCCTTTTTTATTTAATTTTCAAATAGATCGTTAAGGTATAGTGGTTTCTGGATTGAACTTCCATTTTTAATTTTATGCAACTTTCACTTTTATTTTTTTTTCAACTTCCATTTTTATTCAATTTACTTTTCTATTAAACTTCCTTTTTATTTAATTTCCAAATAGATCGTTAAGGTATAGTGGTTTCTGTATTGAACTTCCATTTTTAATTTTATGCAACTTTCACATTTATTTTTTTTTAACTTCCATTTTTATTCAATTTACATTTCTATTAAACTTCATTTTTTATTTAATTTCCAAATAGATCGTTAAGGTATAGTGGTTTTTTGAATGAACTTCCAATTTTAATTTTCTGCAACTTCCATTTTTATTTCTATTCAACTTCTTTTTTTTTATTTAATTTCCGAATAGATTGTTATGGCATAGTGGTTTCGGGATTGAACTTTCTTTTTTAATTTTATGCAACTTTCACTTTTATTTTTTTTCAACTTCCATTTTTATTCAATTTACTTTTCTATTAAACTTCCTTTTTTATTTAATTTCCAAATAGATCGTTAAGGTATGGTGGTTTCTTGAATGAACTACCATTTTTAATTTTCTGCAACTTCCATTTTTATTTTTATTCGACTTCCATTTTTATTCAAGTTATTTTTCTATTCAACTTCCTTTTTTATTTAATTTCGAAATAGATCGTTAAGGTATAGTGGTTTCTTGAATGAACTTTCATTTTTAATTTTTTGCAACTTCCATTTTAATTTCTATTCAACTTCTTTTTTTATTCAAGTTTCTTTACTATTCAACTTCGTTTTTTATTTAATTTCCAAATAGATCCTTAAGGTACAGTGGTTTCGGGATTGAACTTCCATTTTTAATTTTATGCAACTTTCATTTTTATTTTTATTCAACTTCCATTTTTATTCATTTTACTTTTCCATTAAACTTCCTTTTTTATTTAATTTCCAAATCGATCGTTAAGGTATAGTGGTTTCTTGAATGAACTTCCATTTTTAATTTTCTGCAACTTCCATTTTTATTTTTACTCGACTTCCATTTTTACTCAAGTTATTTTTCTATTCAACTTCCTTTTTTATTTAATTCCAAATAGATGGTTAAGATATAGTGATTTCTTAAATGAACTTCCATTTTTACTTATCTGCAACTTCCATTTTTATTTTTATTTAACTTCCTTTTTTATTCAAGTTTCTTTTCTACTCAACATCTTTTTTTATTTAATTTCAAAATAGATCGTTAATGTATAGTGGTTTCTGGATTGAAATTCCATTTTTAATTTTATGCAACTTTCACTTTTATTTTTATTAAACTTCCATTTTTATTCAATTTAATTTTCTATTAAACTTCCTTTTTTATTTAATTTCCAAATAGATCGTTAAGGTATAGTGGTTTCTTGAATGAACTTCCATTTTTAATTTTCTACAACTTCCAGTTTTATTTTAATTCGACTTCCATTTTTATTCAAGTCATTTTTCTATTCGACTTCCCTTTTTATTTAATTTCCAAATAGATCGTTTAGGTATTGTGGTTTCTTGAATGAACTACCATTCTTAATTTTTTGCAACTTCCATTTTTATTTCTATTCAACTTCTTTTTTTATTCAAGTTTCTTTTCTATTAAACTTCCTTTTTTATTTAATTTCCAAATAGATCGTTAAGATATAGTGGTTTCTTGAATGAACTTAAATTTCAAATTTCTGCAACTTCCATTTTTATTTCTATTCAACTTCTTTTTTTATTCAAGTTTCTTTTCTATTCAACTTCCTTTTTTATTTAATTTCCAAATAGTTCGTTAGGGTATAGTGGTTTCTGCATTGAACTTCCATTTTAAATTTTATGCAACTTTCACTTTTATTTTTTTTCAACTTCCATTTTTATTCAATTTACTTTTCTATTAAACTTGTAACGCCCTCGAAAATAAACCCATTAAATATATATAACATCAACATGCAATGTTTAAAAAGGAAACAATTCATTATAATATTCATCAGAGTCTTACTAAACAAAAGCATTACATGTAACATCAAATTAAATGCCTTACAGGCTTACATCTTTCCAAGCCAACACTTGGACACAAAAGTATGAGTTCTAACTCAAATACAAATAAAGCCCTAGGCTTGTATGTTTACATGTACTAACTAATGAAAGCAAATAACTAAAAATAATCTTCAAAATCCAAGTCCTTCCAAGCTATGTCCTTGGAGGTAGCTTATCACCTGAACCTGAAAATGATGTTCCCATAAAGGGTGAGCCACAGCCCAGTAGAAATATACTAAACCAAATATAAGCATTGAATAAAGCATTAGTATTTAATAGGTGGTTAACCAAGATAATCAATTACATCATTATACAGTCTCACGACACTAATGTCTAAAATACGTTTTACTTTCCAACATTATCAATATGGCTCAGAACCTAGCCAAACTTACAGCAGTGAACTATATATATATATATATCATATTCACATTCCTTCAATGTCAACAAACAATTGAGACTCAGGCTCAAATCAAAACACTTCATACTTCCCGTTTGATACACATTTTAGTGCTGTATCAATAAAACACTTCTATATAAATAAGCACACATAAAAGTGATGCTAATGGAGTCCATCCCCTATCTCCTCCCAAACAAAATCCGGTTTAGAGGTCCATCCCCTATCTTCCCCTAAACCGTGGAGTACATCCCCTATCTCCTCCCACACAAAACAATGTATGTAAACACATAACATATAACACACAATTAATACACATAATGTCTGTATTAATGCAATAGTCAAAATTAATGACTTAACCAATGTGATTAGTTTCAGTTATTCCTAATCCACATGCAATGTCTACAACAAACACGACTATCCTCCACCGATAGCCCAAAACAGTTATTTCTAGACTGGAAATAAATATATCAACAATTCAATAAGCGAGTGATTTTAATTATCCAACTGCACCATTTAATCAATGAATTCCTCAATTTCATGCATTTAACCAATTTCCCCAATTTCCTTAAATTAATTATACAAATTAATTTATTAATACAACTAGGGTTTTTCCCAAAATTACCAAAGTACTCCCAACATATCAAAATACCAAAACTTAGGACAAAACTTATAGGGTGGAGTAGGAAATCCCTACCTTGAAGCGAAGAATTCGAATGGAGAAGATGACGAAAACCAAAGTGCTCCAAACCCAGGATTGTTCAGATCAAACGGAAGCTCTCGACCCACTCTATCTTTTTAACAAAGGACTTAGGGTAGAAATACACTCTAAGTAGATCAAACCTAAGAGAGAAGGTGTGTAGGGAGAGGGAGAAGACGGTTCTAGGGTTTTAAAATCAAAAAGGAGATGAAAAATGACCCAGAAAGTCGGGTCTCGGATTTTTATACCAGTTGCCCCGCTCGAGCGTGGAAACCCCCGCTCGAGCGCCACTCACAGACTCCCGCTCGAGCGGCCAAACTCCCGCTCGAGCGGCGAATGCACACTCCCAGAAGTTTTTGCAGACAGGTCCCCGCTCGAGCGCCCAAGTCCGCGCTCGAGCGTCACTCACGACTTCCCGCTCGAGCGTCCAATCCCTCGCTCGAGCGGCCAACACTACACAGGACATACTGGATGGGTGTATTCCCCGCTCGAGCGTCCAAACCCCCGCTCGAGCGGACAAGCCAAAATCTGGGCAACTAGACTTGGTTCCTAAGCTCAACCAACCTGCTCCAAATCTTCCCAACACAACCCAAGACTCAAAAAAAGATAATAATGAATGACAACAACAATTATACAATGACGGAATCTACAGAACCTAAGTCCGGATACAATAATCAAATGGGAAAAGACCGGGGTCGCTATAACCTCCCCCCCTTAAAAGAATTTCGTCCCCGAAATTAAGCATAAGTTTGTAAATAAAAACAAGTTTTTCTCAATTCTCAAAGATATTGTATAACAACAATAAACATCTTGACCCAATACTGGTCACTTCATCTCTTTATCAAGGGGTATCTCACAATATATATAAAACAACATATATTTCAACCTGTATCATTATTATGGATTATTCCTTTTAATGTTAACAATTCCCATATCATATTCAATCACATGATATAAACAACACATTCAACGATGTACTCAACAAATGCAATGTTACACTAAGCTTCTACAATGAAGCAAGTTTCAAGATACACCCATTTATCAAAACATACTCACGTTTTACAACTTAAGACATATGTAAAGCTCTTAAGTTTAACAATGTTACAAAATCTAAATACTAGATTACAAATCGACAAACATGTCCGGGTATTTTTCGCGGACTTCCAACTCACGTTCCCAAGTGGCTTCCTCCACTCCGTGATGTTTCCACAAAACTTTGACCAAAGGGATGGTTTTGCCTCGCAAAACTTGATCCCGCCTATCTAAGACCCGAACCGGTCTCTCCTCATACGAAACATCCTCATCAACCACTAAATCGGTCCAATCCACACATGTGATGGATCCGGCTCATACTTCCGAAGCATACTCACATGAAACACGTCATGTACTCTGGACAGCTGTGGCGGTAAAGCTAAACGATAAGCAGCCTCGCCAATCCTCTCAAGGATCTCAAACGGACCAATGAACCGAGGGGACAACTTCCCGCTCTTCCCAAACCTCATCAAACCCCGTCTAGGTGATATCTTCAGAAAGACATGATCACCCACCTCAAACACCAAAGGTCTCCTCCTACGGTCGGCATAAGATTTCTGACGACACTGTGCTGTAACAAGCCTCTTACGGATAAGCTCAACTTTCTCCGTCGTTTCCCTCACCAACTCCGGACCCAACAGAGGTGCATCACCCACCTCGGCCCAACAAATAGGAGATCTACACGGTCGGCCATACAAGGCCTCAAACGGTGCCATACCGATACTAGACTGGAAGCTGTTGTTGTAGGCAAACTCCACCAACGGCAAGTGCCCCTCCCACGACCCACTAAAGTCTAGAACACAACCCCGAAGCATATCCTCAAGAATCTGAATAGTACGCTCGGACTGCCCGTCAGTCTGTGGATGATAAGCCGTGCTAAAGGTCAACTTAGTGCCTAAGGCACTCTGCAAACTCTGCCACAACCTGGCAGTAAAACGAGGATCTCTATCTGAGACAATCGTCACCGGGACCCCGTGCTACCTCACTATGTCCCGAATATATAAACCGGCCAAATGGTCTACCGAATCTCTCACGCGCATAGGAATGAAGTGCGCCGACTTAGTCAACCGGTCTACAACCACCCAAATAGCATCACTACCCCGCTGAGTCCTCGGAAGACCTACAACGAAGTCCATAGTGATATGTTCCCATTTCCACTCGGCAATAGGCAAGGGTTGCAGCAAACCCGCTAACCTCTGATGCTCGGCCTTCACTTGCTGACAAGTAAGGCACTTAGACACGAAAGCTGCCACACCTCTTTTCATACCCCGCCACCAAAACTGGCGACCCAAATGCTGATACATATTAGTACCTCCCGGATGCACCGCAAGGCGTGAATGATGGAACTCTCGGAGTACCTCCTCTTGGCAAGACTCCGGCACAAACGGACGGTCTCGGTATCTCACACTCAGGTCGGAATACACCGTCAAACCCTTCTCAACCTTCCCATTGGAGATCTTTTCTTGGAGGGATTCTACCTCAAGGTCACCCCTCTGAGCCTCTAACACTCGAGTCACGAGTGTAGGCTGTGCAACAACAAAAAACAAGGCCGCAGCCTCAACGGATTCGCCCAGAAGTAAATTAAACTCCCCGAGTGCACCCAACATCTCCCATTCTCGGATGGCTATACTAGCTATGTCACCAATAGGTTTCCTGCTAAGGGCATCGGCCACCACATTGGCCTTTCCCGGATGATAATGCAACTCAAAGTCATAATCCTCTATGAACTCCATCCACCTCCTCTGCCTCAAGTTCAAGTCTTTCTGTGTAAACAAATATTTCAGACTCTTATGATCCGAGAATACCTCGAATCTCTCACCATAAAGATAATGCCTCCAAATCTTCAAGGCAAATATCACAGCTGCTAACTCTAGATCATGCGTAGGGTAATTCTGCTCGTGAATTTTCAACTGACGTGAGCCATAGGCAACTACTTTCCCTTCTTGCATTAACACACAACCCAGACCCTCTCGTGAGGCGTCACAATAGACTGTATAACCTAACCCTCTCTCTAGAATAATCAATACTGGAGCGGTGGTCAGTCTAACTTTCAACTCCTGGAACGACTTTTCACAAGTCTCACTCCATACAAATTTGACTCCCTTCCGAGTCAATCTAGTCAAAGGTGAAGCTAATCTGGAGAAATCTTTCACAAACCGACGATAATACCCAGCTAACCCCAGAAAACTGCGGATCTCAAACACACTCTTAGGCTGTGCCCAATCTTGCACCGCCTCAGTCTTGGATGTATCAACAGACACTCCTTCCCAGAAACTACATGGCCTAAGAACTTAACCTCTTCTAGCCAGAACTCACACTTCCCAAACTTAGCATAAAGCTTATGGGCTCTAAGTAACTCAAGCACCACTCTCAAGTGTTCCTTGTGCTTCTCCTCAGAAGGTGAATAGATAAGGATGTCGTCCACGAATACGACAACAAAACGATCTAAAAATTCCCGGAATATCCAGTTCATCAAATCCATAAAAACTGCCGGTGCATTGGTGAGCCCAAATGGCATCACCAGAAACTCATAGTGGCCATACCGCGTACGGAATGCCGTCTTCGGAATATCCTCCTCCCTGACTCTCAACTGATGGTAACCCGATCTCAAGTCTATCTTCGAGAAACAACGGGAACCCTTCAACTGATCGAACAGATCATCTATACGAGGCATAGGGTACTTATTCTTAACCGTAGCCCGATTCAATTTCCGGTAATCTATACAAAGTCTCAAAGCACCACCTTTCTTTTTAACAAAGAGGGCCGGTGCTCCCCACGGCGAAACACTAGGACGTATAAAACCCTTATCTAGCAACTCCTGGAGTTGGATCTTCAACTCAACTAACTCGGCTGGGGCAAAACGATAAGGTGCCATAGAAATCGGCGCCGTGCCGGGCACTAGGTCAATAGAGAACTCAATCTCCCGATGCGGTGGTAAACCAACAAGATCCCCGGGAAAAACGTCCGAGTACTCACAAACCACCCCTGGCAACACAATCTGAGTCTCATCATCCTCACTAATCGAAGGGTTAGCAAGTAGACCACTAAGCTCACTCCGTCCTCGCGAAACATACCCCGGTGGCAACACATTACCAACTCGGTCCCCCAGAAAATGAAAATACTCTCCGCTCACGGTACAACAAGTGACCCTCTGGCGGTAGCAATCAATAACTGCCTGGTATGACGATAACCAGTCCATACCCAAAATAACATCGAAACCCCTCATAGGCATAACTACAAAGGAAAATGGGATTCTATGATAATCAACCTCTATATCACAACCCCTAACACCTTGTTTCAAAATCAATTCACCCCCAAGAGGTGACACTACACAAATAGGAGATGCTAACTGTGCTAACTCCAACTCCAAAACAGATGCAAATGCAGCAGACACAAAGGAATGGGATGCACCCGTATCAATCAAAACATTAGCAACCGAGTTGCAAAACAAGAAGGTACCTCTCACAACTGATGGTGCCGGCACAAGATCCTGCGCGGTAACAGCATACACGCGCCCAGACGACCTCTGATCAACCTGCTCACCCCTAGGAGCATAAGATTGCTGTACCGACTGGGACGATGAAGCCCCCTGATTGGCCCTCGAGGCCTGACCCGACTGAGCTGGCTGCTGACCCTGAATCTGCCTCAAACCAGATGCACTAGGTGTGCCACCCAACTGCGGGCAATACCTCTTCATATGCCCTGGCTGACCACACTGATAACACGAGAGTGGCTGGCCTCTACCCTGACTCTGGCTCTGAGATCGAGCCGTAGATGATGCTGCTCTCTGCACTCCTCCCCTCTGAGGACAAACTGGAGACTTGTGGCCCAGCTGGCCACACTTGAAACAAGTAATGTCTCCCTGACTGCCTTTCCCCGAACTAGCACTCGGCACAGGAAAAGTCGATCTAGAAAAGCTACCCTGAGACTGCTGAGGATTAAAACCCTTCTGTCTCCTACCATCACTCTGACCATCCTGACTCCTCTTGAAGCCCTTCTGCCCTTCCTCCTCCTCCTGCATCATGATCTCCATGTGGGCTGCAGCATCAACCATACGCCCATAATCCCGAATCATAGTTCCCCCAACTCTCAGCTTGAGGCCACGCCTCAACTTCTTCTCAAACTCAATACAACGGCGTTCCTTAGACGCCACCAACTCAGGTGCAAACCTGGACAAGCTAGTAAATGCAGCCTCAAACTCGGCCACTGAAGAACTCGCCTGCTTAAGCTGACAAAACTGGTCTCGCAGCTTCTCCCTGACTGCTGGAGATATGAACTTCTCCTGGAAAGCATTCACAAAAGCCTCCCATGTACCTCCTATACGACCCTTAGTGAACTTCCACCACTGACTCGCATCCCCTTTCAACTGAAAAGATGCCAAGGTCACTTTCAACCCCTCGTCTTCGATGCCAAGCATCTCAAACGTCTTCGTTGTCTGTTCGAGCCATTCATCTGCCTTAAGCGGCTCTTTAAGATCACCCACAAATTCATCCGGATTAGACCGGAAGAACTCCCTCTTCAAAAAGGAAGGTCCTGCATCTGCAGCAACATCCCGAGCTTGATTCTCAGCTCTGAGAATGCCTACTGACTCCCTGAATGCCCCTGCTATCTCTCGGGCTAGAGCGCCCATAGCCTGTTGGCCTACTGGCTCGGCCACATTGGCCTGGCCAATTCCTTCCTGAACTACCGGAATCTCCTCTAGCACAGGCACCTCCTGCCTACCCGGCCTACCACGCCTACCGCGTCCTCGTCCTCGTCCTGACATCCTAATAAAGGAAACAAAGACATTAGCACATTAATAAATGTGCCGAAACTAAACACTCGCGTCCTAAAGCATTGGACAACAATAATTCATTCCACGTAAGCACATAATCACATAAGCACCTACGAATTTCATTCCTGGATAATGATAGTCCCAATGCGTTGCTATAGTTCCAGTTGGAAGCAGCAGTGATCAAGTGCCTTTCCAACAAGACTACTAGAAACTCAAGGGTCCAATCAACATCCTAGAAACTACATTCCATACCCACATAATCACATAAACATGTTATCACATAAGCATATAACATTACACTAAGTCTCTATCAAACGAGACGAACCCAATGTGATACTAATCACTTCCCACGTACCCAAAGTATTCAAACCCGGTACGCTCTGATACCAAGTTGTAACGCCCTCGAAAATAAACCCATTAAATATATATAACATCAACATGCAATGTTTAAAAAGGAAACAGTTCATTATAATATTCATCAGAGTCTTACTAAACAAAAGCATTACATGTAACATCAAATTAAATGCCTTACAGGCTTACATCTTTCCAAGCCAACACTTGGACACAAAAGTATGAGTTCTAACTCAAATACAAATAAAGCCCTAGGCTTGTATGTTTACATGTACTAACTAATGAAAGCAAATAACTAAAAATAATCTTCAAAATCCAAGTCCTTCCAAGCTATGTCCTTGGAGGTAGCTTATCATCTGAACCTGAAAATGATGTTCCCATAAAGGGTGAGCCACAGCCCAGTAGAAATATACTAAACCAAATATAAGCATTGAATAAAGCATTAGTATTTAATAGGTGGTTAACCAAGATAATCAATTACATCATTATACAGTCTCACGACACTAATGTCTAAAATACGTTTTACTTTCCAACATTATCAATATGGCTCAGAACCTGGCCAAACTTACAGCAGTGAACTATATATATATATCATATTCACATTCCTCCAATGTCAACAAACAATTGAGACTCAGGCTCAAATCAAAACACTTCATACTTCCAGCTTGATACACATTTTAGTGCTGTATCAATAAAACACTTCTATATAAATAAGCACACATAAAAGTGATGCTAATGGAGTCCATCCCCTATCTCCTCCCAAACAAAATCCGGTTTAGAGGTCCATCCCCTATCTTCCCCTAAACCGTGGAGTACATCCCCTATCTCCTCCCACACAAAACAATGTATGTAAACACATAACATATAACACACAATTAATACACATAATGTCTGTATTAATGCAATAGTCAAAATTAATGACTTAACCAATGTGATTAGTTTCAGTTATTCCTAATCCACATGCAATGTCTACAACAAACACGACTATCCTCCACCGATAGCCCAAAACAGTTATTTCTAGACTGGAAATAAATATATCAACAATTCAATAAGCAAGTGATTTTAATTATCCAACTGCACCATTTAATCAATGAATTCCTCAATTTCATGCATTTAACCAATTTCCCCAATTTCCTTAAATTAATTATACAAATTAATTTATTAATACAACTAGGGTTTTTCCCAAAATTACCAAAGTACTCCCAACATATCAAAATACCAAAACTTAGGACAAAACTTATAGGATGGAGTAGGAAATCCCTACCTTGAAGCGAAGAATTCGAATGGAGAAGATGACGAAAACCAAAGTGCTCCAAACCCAGGATTGTTCAGATCAAACGGAAGCCCTCGACCCACTCTATCTTTTTAACAAAGGACTTAGGGTAGAAATACACTCTAAGTAGATCAAACCTAAGAGAGAAGGTGTGTAGGGAGAGGGAGAAGACGGTTCTAGGGTTTTAAAATCAAAAAGGAGATGAAAAATGACCCAGAAAGTCGGGTCTCGGATTTTTATACAAGTCGCCCCGCTCGAGCGTGGAAACCCCCGCTCGAGCGCCACTCACAGACTCCCGCTCGAGCGGCCAAACTCCCGCTCGAGCGGCGAATGCACACTCCCAGAAGTTTTTGCAGACAGGTCCCCGCTCGAGCGCCCAAGTCCACGCTCGAGCGTCACTCACGACTTCCCGCTCGAGCGTCCAATCCCCCGCTCGAGCGGCCAACACTAAACAGGACATACTGGATGGGTGTATTCCCCGCTCGAGCGTCCAAACCCCCGCTCGAGCGGACAAGCCAAAATCTGGGCAACTAGACTTGGTTCCTAAGCTCAACCAACCTGCTCCAAATCTTCCCAACACAACCCAAGACTCAAAAAAAGATAATAACGAATGACAACAACAATTATACAATGACGGAATCTACGGAACCTAAGTCCGGATACAATAATCAAATGGGAAAAGACCGGGGTCACTATAAAACTTCCTTTTTATTTAATTTCCAAATAGATCGTTATTGTATAGTGGTTTCTTGAATGAACTTCCAATTTTAATTTTCTGCAACTTCCATTTTTATTTCTATTCAACTTCTTTTTTTATTCAAGTTTCTTTTCCATTCAACTTTTTTTTAATTTAATTTCCAAATAAATTGTTATGGTATAGTGGTTACGGGATTGAACTTTCATTTTTAATTTTATGCAACTTTCACTTTTATTTTTATTGAATTTAATATTTTATTAAACTTCATTTTTTATTTAATTTCCAAATCGATCGCTAAGGTATAGTGGTTTCTTTAATGAACATCTATTTTTAATTTTATGCAACTTCCATTTTTATTTTTATTCAAGTTATTTTTATATTCAACTTCCTTTTTTATTTGATTTCCAAATAGATCGTTAAGGTATAGTGGTTTCTTGAATGAACTTCCATTTTTATTTTTATGTGTTATTGATACAACATCAAAATGTGTATCCACCGTGAATTTCGAAAGTGTTCTAGTGATGAACTATAACCACATCAAATGTTTTGGCCAGAGTACTGAGCCTTGTTTTCAAACTCAAAGTTGAATAAGAAATGAAAAGTGAATTGTAACATAGACTTGGTCGTCATGGAATTGAAATAAGATGTAAATGGAGGTGTAAATATCGACCATGTTTCAGTTGCTAATCTTTTAGGCATTGTTTATAGTTGGTTTAGTATATCTCTGCTGGGCTGTGGCTCACCCTATATGGGAACATCATTTTAGGTGCAGGTAACTTGCCACCTCCAAGGACATAGCTTGGGAGGCTAGAGGCGGACAGATTTTTGTTCTCTTATTTCCTTTTGATGTATTACATGTAAATTCAATGCCAAGGGCTTAATGTGTAACCGAGTCAATACTCTCTTTTGTAACCAAGTGTTAACTTGGAAAGCTGTAAGCCCGTAGGGCATTTACTTTTATTGTTAACATGTAATACTCTTGTAATGAGGTACTCTGATGAATTGAGGAAAAGTAGATCTTTTGTATATAAATGTATGTTTATATTGATGGGTTTAATGTTATTATTTTGAGGGCGTTACAACTTGGTATCAGAGCGTACCGGGTTCGAATACTTTGGGTACGTGGGAAGTGCTTAAGATCACAATGGGTTTGTCTCGCTTGATAGAGACTTAGATGTAGTGTCATATGCTATGTGCTTAATTGATAACATGCTTATGTGACTATGTGGGTATGGGATTTAGTTTCTAGGATGTTGATTGGATCCTTGGATTTCTGGGAGTCCTGTTGGACGGGCACTTGATCAATGCTGTTTCTAACCGGAACTCTAGCAACGCCTCGGGACTATCAATATCCGGAAATGAAATTCGTAAATGCTTATGTGTTTATGTGCTTACGTGGAGTGAATTACAGTTGTCCATGTATTAAGACATGAGTGTTTAGCTTCGGCACATGTATGAGTGTGCTAACGTGTCTCTGTTACTTTTACTAGGATGCCTAGGCGAGGAAGTTGTGATTTCCCTCCTTCTGCTCGGGAAGAGTTGCGGAAACAGTTTGTGGAGTTACGCCAAGGTACTACACCTTTGGTGCGGTTCGAGAGGTGGTTTGCTAATCTGTCGAGGTTTGCTCCAGAATTGATGGAGACGGAGGACTTGCGTTGTTTCGAGTTTGAGAGTAAGCTGCGTGACGACATTCGTGTAAGGATAGCGGGGTCTTGGCTTAAAAGATATAGTGTGCTCATTGAGGCGGCTGCTCATGTTGAGGCAGCGGTGTTAGCTGTGGGACAAGATAGGGAAGAGCCCATGGTGATGGGTGTTGGCCAGGTTAGGAAGGAAGCCATTGTGGGGACTCCTACGGTTTATAGGTACTCTAGGCCCAGTAAGAGGCAGAAGGGTTTTAACCCACTACAATTTCAGAGAGCTCAGTCTGGCTCTACTCTTCTAGTACCAAGTCCAGATTCGGGAAAGCGTGAACGAAAGGTTGTTACTTGCTTCAAGTGTGACCAGTTGGGCCACAAGTCCCCAGCTTGCTTGCAGAGGAAGAAGGCAGGGTTGTTAGTCCGACCAGTAGTTGCACCACCAGAATCTTCTAGCCAGCCGGGTATTGGGCCAATCGAACGTATAGTGGGGAAGCAGTCATTGGGGCCTTCATCAGCCCAGTTTCCGAACCAGTCTCGTGCTCAGGCACCGCCTACTTGTTTGACGTGTAATCAGCCGGGTCATATTCGACGTTTTTGTACTCAGCCGGGGGCTTCTTTAGGGGTTTCGCAACCTAGCCAGGCTCAGTTTCATTCGACTGGGCAAGAACAGTATCGTTTTGAGGGACTAGCAGGCCAGATTGTGAGGGCCTCAGTAGAGTCGAGTTCCCAAGCCCTAGTTGGGGTAGTTTGTGGTTGTTCCAGGTGTGGACAGAGGGGGCACGTCAGTAGTTCTTGTCCGTGGTTAGTAAGCTCGTAGGTTGTCTTGTGTTTGGAGATGACCAGTTTTGGCGGTCCAGCGAGGGACGGCAGTGGTGGTAATACCGAGGGGTTGGTTTCGTTTTGGCTAATCCGTTTTGTAATCGGTGAATTATTGTTTTGTGATCATTGGGTTCCGTTGTGTAACCAATGTGTTTGGGAATGTTGAAACATCTAAACTGTTTGTTTATCCATATATATACATATATGCTTTGTTTGTTAATTTCCCTGGAATGGGTGAATTGGAGCATGTTGTAGCTCTGAAGTTTTATTAATGTGTAAAGTTGCTGTAAAACCAAAAAAAAAAAAAAAAAAATTTTTTTTTTTTTGGTATTAGGCGTGTGACTTGATTTGGGAAAGATGAGGGCTGAGGAGCCATGTTTTCAAAATTTGAAAGAACCACCAAGGGGTGCGTGTCCTAGCCAAGGCAATATTGGAGCGAGAATTGTTTTACTTGCTGAGTGTGTGGAATTTCATGGGTATTACCCATTTAAGATTTTGTGCGTAGTATAGATTTCGGTTTACTGTCGGGTGAACTCGAGAGGATGTGAAGGGTGCGATTAGTACTAGATGTAACACACATTTGATATGGTGTCCTACGGGGGCATAGCGTATAATTTTGTTAAGGTTAGACTTCTACCTTCGTGGTAGGTAACGTTGCCGAGATTACAGGTGTACTGATTGGTCGTTTTAAGTGAGGGGATGTTAGTCCCTATATAAGGTTGTGATTGTTGTATCGGGAGCGATGTGTTGTGGGTGGCTGGTACTATATCTCGGGCAGTAGTATAATGAGTGTTTCCCTAAGTTTCCAAATTCCTTTATTTGGGTCGAATGTGATAGGTTCGTACCTTAGCACTGACCAGGTCAGAGGATGTTATCAGAAGGGTTAATAGGGTGTACAGCCCATAGTCAGGGTGTGATCCGCGGATGGAGTCACAGTGGTATGGTGTTTGCGGATAGAGATGTGGATTAATAGTAAGGAGGGTGAGAACCTTTACTCTGCTGGATAGTTAGAAGAGTGAATCCTTGAAAGCCTTGTCGGCGACTTGTAGTGGTGTCGGGGTTTGGTTCATGGTGGTTGTCTAGCGGTAACATTGGGGGCTTGCAGAATAAGGAGGTTTTGCCTAGTACAGTTGAATGTGTTAGATGCGATGGTTTCAAGAGTTGCGTGGTGTTGGCAAGATTATGTGAGAATGTTCAAGGGAATGTGAGATTTGTATCTCGAGTTAGTGGGAATGGTACCTGTATGTTGGTTCATGTTTTGGGTCTTGCTAGTCAGTGAGTTCGTGGTGACCCCATTGGTTGTGTAGGGGTAGCGTTCGTGTTGTGATTGGTTATCAATCGTTGGGTTTGGGTTGTAAGTGGATGCTGGCAGCATTCTTTGAAGGAAGAGCAGTTCGTGTTCTATAGTAATGAGTATAGCATTGGTCAAAGTGGTCCTTCATGTTTGGGTTGTTGTGATTGAGGTTGACCATGTCGGTCTTCAGTCAAGGAAGCGAGCAGGCTTGCTAGATAGTCATGGTGGGGGTCGGTGATTTCCTTAGACTCAGTGTTGATGCGGTTCAATTTTAGGAGATCCGGTGAGATTCCAAAATTTGTGGTTTGTGTAGAGAACTCCGTGGTTGGGGTTAGTGGTTTTAGCGGCACGTCAGTGTGTGGGTTACGGAATGTAAAGTTTATTGAGTTGATTAGTCAGCTTGTCGGTATCGGGCTTTGGGTTGGCATTAGTCACCTTGAGTTTAGTCTCGTTTGTTGTAAACTTTGTATGTTGATTAGGGAAAACTGAAACTAATCGAACATGTTTTGTCGTTGAATCTGACGGTTGGAATAATACATCTAATATATGTATTGATTGGTCATTGTGAATGATTGGCTTTTTATACATTATGTATGTATGATGTTTGGTTTGATATTGATACAGCACTATAATGTGTATCATTTGTGTATTAAAGGGAGGCGGGATGAAAATTGCAAAACCATGATTTTCTTATGCCTTATGTGTTGTTAGTACTGTCGTTATTTCTATTAACCATCATTATAGAAATGTTATATTCTGTGTCGGTTGTGGCATCACTGTGTGAGTGATGGTTGTGGATAGTGCTGTTTTGGAAAGAAATGGAAAACAAAATTTTCCCAGTGTTTGGGCCATCTGAGGGCGTTGTTGAAAAGTTGACTTAAATTCAAGGATTTTAAAGAATTCTAGATTAATCTTTTTGGCAAATAAACTGTGGATGACTCTGCATTTTGGGTAACACCGTATTTGTGAAAAATCTTTACAAAGCTTTTGAGTTTTCGTATGGAAAATGCAAGATTTATTCCGGAACGTTAACGTTGAAAATTTAAACATCTTTGAGAAATGCCTCCTGAACAAGAAAATGTTTTCTTGTTATCTACTCTAAAGATTTGCTTTGGTCGTGTTGTTGAGTAGTGACTTAGCTTGGGGTGCTAGTCGGTTGTTGGTGAATTATTTCGGGGGAAGGTTTGGTTTGTTGAGGCTTGCGTACCTAAGGTGTGGTCGTTTAGAATGTGTTCCCTTGGTTAGTATCTTCCTTGGTAAGAGTGAGTCGGAGGTTTGTTGTGAAAGTAATTTCTTTCCTTGGGGCTCGGTTGTTGAATGCTCTGTGATCAATTGGCCTTGTGTTTTGGCGTACCCTTAATTTCGGGGACGAAATTCTTTAAGGGGGGAAGGTTATAGCGATCCAGGTTTTCCTTTTCGTGCTTAACTGTAATCCGGATTCGATTTCGTAAGGGTGCTGTTGTCTTATCCTCTTTCTATCCCTTTCTCTTTGTGTTCGAGCTTGGGGTTGTGTTGGGCAAGTTGGAATAAAAAGTTGGTTGCGTTTTAAAAGATAAAGTCTTTGCCCAGTTTTTGGTCTTCCCGCTCGAGCGGGGGTGTTGGCGCTCGAGCGGGGAAATCACCCATCCAGTATTTCGTCTGCAGTGGTATACGCTCGAGCAGGGGATTGGACGCTCGAGTGGGAGTACGTATCTGACGCTCGAGCGGGCATCATGTCTGTAAAAGTTCTGGGAGCGTGCATCCGCCGCTCGAGCGGGGGATTGGACGATCGAGCCGGGATCTGTGAGTGACGCTCGAGCGGGGAGTTCGACGCTCGAGCGGGGCGACTTTTATATAAAGCCGAGATCCGACCTTTTTGTTCACTTTTCAACATCCTTTCTCTCTCCTACTTTTCCAAAAAGGTATTTTGAGAGCTCCTCTCACTAAAACCCTAACTTCTCTCTTAGGACTGATCTAGTAGGAGTTATTTTCTCACCTTGGGCCTTTACAAAAGTTGTGTTGATCGTCGAGGGCTATCTTCCAATCTGAAAATTTCGGGATTTGGAGCATTTCCGTTTCTTCATCTCCTTCGTTGAGTCCCATCATTCGAGGTAGGGATAACCTACTCCATCTTATGAGCTTTGTCTTTGAATTTTAGCATTTTGATATGTTGGGGTTATTGGGTAATTTTGAGAAAGTTCAGGCCTTTGTGTAATTTTACAAAAGTCGGGGTTTTAAATATATAAACCTATATGCATGTTAGGCATAGAGAAACGAGATTAATGCTGGGACATTGATGGAAATGGAACCTTAGGGTTGTTTTGTGAATTATGGTAATTTGCCCTAATTAGTTTAATTAATTAATGCATATAATTAATTGAAGAAAGCGAGGAATTGAATTGAGAATGTTGAAATTCGGAATGTATGGGATTAAAGAGGGTAGACGAATCTTTTATTGCTCATCTAGTTGAAATGTTGATATATTATCCATTTGTGCATTTATTTCCTGCTTAGAAATAATTGCTTTGGGCTACCGGTGGAGGGTAGTGTTGATTGTTGTAGACAATGCATGATGATTAGGCAAACTAAAACTAATCAATCGGATGTGTCATAGAGTATGACGGTTGATAGAATACATTAACTGTATGTATTGAGTGATTGTGTATATGACCAATGTGTTTATATACATTATGTGTAGACGGTTGGTAGAATACATTAACTTTATGTATTGATTGATTGCGTATGTGATTCTGTGTTTACATGCGTTATATTGTGTATAGAACCTTTGTGTTTATATGCTTTGTGTAGAGGAGAAGATGGGGGATGTACTCCGCGGTTTAGGGGAAGATGGGGGATGTACCTCTAAACCGGATAGGATTGGGAGGAGATGAGGATGAACTCCATAGATACAGCTCATATGCTTGTCTAGAGAAGTGAAGATACAGCTCATATGCTTGTCTAGTGAAGTGTAGATACAGCTCATATGCTTGTCTAGTGAAGTGTAGATACAGCTCATATGCTTGTCTAGTGAAGTGTGGATACAGCTAATATGCTTATCTGTTGATGTGTAACATGCTTATCTGTTATGGTATTGATATAGCTCATATGCTTATCTATTGGGTTGTTGATATAGCTCATATGCTTATCTGTTGTGGTATTGATATAGTTCATATGCTTATCTATTGAAAAGTTTGTTTGATTTGATATAGCGCTAAAATGTATATCATCATCGTTTGTGAAGTATGGAAGTAGTTTATGTGTTATTGATACAACATCAAAATGTGTATCCACCGTGAATTTCGAAAGTGTTCTAGTGATGAACTATAACCTCATCAAATGTTTTGGCCAGAGTACTGAGCCTTGTTTTCAAACTCAAAATTGAATAAGAAATGAAAAATGACTTGTAACATAGACTTGGTCGTCATGGAATTGAAATAAGATGTAAATGGAGGTGTAAATATCGACCATCTTTCAGTTGCTAATCTTTTAGGCATTGTTTGTAGTTGGTTTAGTATATCTCTGCTGGGTTGTGGCTCACCCTATATGGGAACATCATTTCAGGTACAGGTAACTTGCCACCTCCAAGGACATAGCTTGGGAGGCTAAAGGCGGACAAACTTTTGTTCTCTTATTTCCTTTTGATGTATTACATGTAAATTCAATGCCAAGGGCTTAATGTGTAACCGAGTCAATACTCTCTTTTGTAACCAAGTGTTAACTTGGAAAGCTGTAAGCCCGTAGGGCATTTACTTTTGTTGTTAACATGTAATACTCTTGTAATGAGGTACTCTGATGAATTGAGGAAAAGTAGATCTTTTGTATATAAATGTATGTTTATATTGATGGGTTTAATGTTATTATTTTGAGGGCGTTACAGTTAAGGTATAGTGGTTTCTTGAATGAACTTCCATTTTTAATTTTCTTCAACTTCCATTTTTGTTTTTATTCGACTTTTGTTTTTATTGAAGTTACTTTTCTATTCAACTGTCTTTTTTATGTAATTTCCAAATAGATCGTTAAGGTATAGTGGTTCCTGGATTGAACTTCCATTTTTAATTTTATGCAACTTTCATTTTTACTTTTATTCAACTTCCATTTTTATTCAATTTACTTTTCTATTAAACTTCATTTTTTATTTAATTTCCAAATAGATCATTAAGGTATAGCGGTTTCTTGAATGAACTTCCATTTTTAGCTTTCTGCAACTTCCGTTTTTATTTTTATTCGACTTCCAATTTTATTCAATTTACATTTCTATTCAACTTCCTTTTTTATTTAATTTTCAAATAGATCGTTAAGGTATAGTGGTTTCAGGATTGAACTTCCATTTTTAATTTTATGCAACTTTCATTTTTATTTTTATTCCATTTCCATTTTTATTCAATTTACTTTTCTATTAAACTTTCTTTTTTCTTTAATTTCCAAATAGATTGTTAAGGTATAGTGGTTTCTTGAATGAACTTCCATTTTTAATTTTCTACAACTTTCATTTTTATTTTTATTCGACTTCCATTTTTATTCAAGTTATTTCTCTATACAACTTCCTTTTTTATTTAATTTCCAAATAGATCGTTAAGGTATAGTGGTTTCTTGAATGAACTTCCATTTTTAATTTTCTTCAACTTCCATTTTTATTTTTATTCGACTTCTGTTTTTATTGAAGTTGCTTTTCTATTCAACTGCCTTTTTTATGTAATTTCCAAATAGATCGTTAAGGTATAGTGGTTCCTGAATTGAACTTCCATTTTTAATTTTATACAACTTTCATTTTTATTTTTATTCAACTTCCATTTTTATTAAATTTACTTTTCTATTAAACTTCCTTTTTTATTTAATTTCGAAATAGATCGTTAAGGTATAGTGGTTTCTTGAATGAACTTCCATTTTTATTTTTATCTAACTTCTATTTTTATTCAATTTACTTTTCTATTCAACTTCTTTTTTATTTAATTTCCAAATTGATCGTTAAGGTATAGTGGTTTCTAGATTGAACTTCCATTTTTAATTTTATGCAACTTTCATTTTTATTTTTATTCAACTTCCATTTTTATTCAATTTACTTTTCTATTAAACTTCCATTTTTATTTAATTTCCAAATACATCGTTAAGGTATAGTGGTTTCTTGAATGAACTTCCGTTTTTAATTTTCTTCAACTTCCATTTTTATTTTTATTCGACTTCTGTTTTTATTGAAGTTACTTTTCTATTCAACTGCCTTTTTTTTGTAATTTCCAAACAGATCGTTAAGGTATAGTGGTTCCTGGATTGAACTTTCATTTTTAATTTTATGCAACTTTCATTCTTATTTTTATTCAACTTCCATTTTTATTCAGTTTACTTTTCTATTAAACTTCCTTTTTATTTAATTTCCAAATAGATCGTTAAGGTATAGTGGTTTCTTGAATGAACTTCCATTTTTAACTTTCTGCAACTTCCATTTTTATTTTTATTCGACTTCCATTTTTATTGAATTTGCATTTCTGTTCAACTTCCTTTTTTATTTAATTTCCAAATAGATCGTTAAGGTATAGTGGTTTCTGGATTGAACTTCCATTTTTAATTTTATGCAACTTTCATTTTTATTTTTATTCTACTTCCATTTTTATTCAATTTACTTTTCTATTAAACTTCCTTTTTTATTTAATTTCCAAATAGATTGTTAAGGTATAGTGGTGTAACGCCCTCAAAATAATAACATTAACCCATCAATATAGACATGCATTGATATATAAAAGTTCCACATTCTTCTATTCATCAGAGTTTCTGTAGGAACCCACATTTTATGTTCTCATCATGTTCAGGAGCATCGGTATGATTATGACTTGTTTAACTTGCATGTGTATGTTGTGATTTGTTTCGCTTGAGTTAATGAGATCCATGCCTTGTTTTGAAGCCTTGTGATTTGTCTAAGTGTGGGTACTTGTCTCGTTCTTTCCTTGATGTGAAACTTAGGTCACGCCTTACCTGAGTTATACTAGCCGATGTTATTCCAAGTCTAGGTTACGTTACGCCTAGATCATTCCGAGCCGAGGTCATCCTTAGTCTAGTAGTAGTACCTTGGAACCCCTTGTCGACCTCCGTCCCTGCCTTGATCACATTAGCCGAGATGTTACCTTGCACCCAAGCGATCTCGTCCTGGAAGTGGTATGACCTAGGCCGAGGTGTGGCGCATCTAGGCCAAGATGTGGCACAGCTTAGTCAAGTGTTGTCCTTCCTAGCCGAGGTCATTGTCACCTTAGTTGCCGAAGTCCTTTGTTAGCCGATGTCATCCCTTGCCGGAGTGCCATTCCGTATAGCGTGTTAGATATGCCTTGTTGTTAGCCGATGTCATTGCTTCGTCAGAGAGCCCATACCGCTTTGCTTGTTGAACACCCTTCCACCATGCTTTGTCTGGCCTGTCAGCCACCTTTTCAGGAAGAACCCAACCAGTCGCCGCCACGTGTCTCAGCAGAGGGTTAACCCCAGAACCGGGTATAGAAAGCTATCATTTAGTATCATAACCTTGTCTTGTAGAGAGAGAGAAACTCTAGGAGGAAGGAGTTTTAGAGTGAGGAAGTAGATCTTCAAGCTTGATTCCTAGAGATCGAACCGTTAGATCCGTATTCTAAGGTTAGATTCTTGATCTGCTCATGATGTTCTCCATGTTCATGTTATTGCATTGCATGATCGGATATGATTTGTAAGCCATGCATCGTTTTGAAGTCCGATTTTAGAAAGAGAAAATGACATTCATGTGTTCTTCAAGAAAGTCTTGTTTTGATCCGAAAGCTTGCATAAAGAATCATGTTTTTGTGTTTATTTCCGCAAGAATTCCAAGTACGGGTACCCAGGTCCATGTTTTCAAACTCATAGCACGAAAATCCCAGATTTGTGATGACAGATTATGATTGAGCATTCAATATTTTTCATGTTTTCACACTCATGTTTTTCATGTTCATCAGCAGAGGGAAACCCAGAGTTTCCCGACCTCTTTTCCTTGCATGTGGCCCTCGGGAACACACCTCAGCGAGGAGGTGTGGAACCTCGGCCTGGACCTGGTTGGTGCCCAGCATGTTTTTCGAAACCATTTGTGTACATACGAAACTTGTTGAAGGTGCATTCAATAGGCTTTGCCCTGTGTTTGTAGGACTTGGGCTTGTCTCGACCCCGACGTGTGAAGAAACTATGTGAGTGGTATTTTTAATAAAGCTATGTTACACTTGGTTTCATAAATCTCGTCTTGCCTTGTTTTGAAAAGTACTTGATCTAGCATGAATGACTATCCCTACTTGTATATTAAACACTATCTTGTTTTGATGACATTTCTTGAAAGTCCTTAGCTGCAGGGGACTATAATGCAACTGCACTCTTGTCTTGAAAGTCCTTAGCTGCAGGGGACTATAATGCAACTGCACTCTTGTCTTAAAAGTCCTTAGCTGCAGGGGACTATAATGCAACTGCACTCTTGTCTTGAAAGTCCTTAGCTGCAGGGGACTATAATGCAACTGCACTCTTGTCTTGAAAGTCCTTAGCTGCAGGGGACTATAATGCAACTGCACTCTTGTCTTGAAAGTCCTTAGTTGCAGGGGACTATAATGCAACTGCACTCTTGTCTTGGAATTGTCATCACCCCTTGTATTAAGTAGATGTAATAACATCCAAAGAACTTGAAAGGCCGGCAATGAACTTGATTTCCCTCTTGATTGTAAAGTATGCTATGTATGGTTTTGAAAAAAATCTTGGATATCAATCATGCAAAACCTTTATTTCTAATATCATTCACTGAGTATCCAAGCTCACCCTCTCTATATATATACATGTAGGTGACGAACAAGAAGGCATTGAGGCCTAGACGTGATGCCGATGTGTTTTTGGGTGCATTGCCGACATGTTTTGGATTAGCATTTTTGTACCATCTTGAAGATCATGCTTCTCGGCTTATTCTTCATTTGTACTTGTATATGTCGGCTTGAGAAGCCTTTTGGTCAAGATATGTTTTGTATTTCATTTCCTTCTTGTAATTAAGTTGTAAGACTTTATAAAAATGTATGTCATTTCATTGGACTTATGCACGGCTCTCATGGACTACTTAGATTCTGTATGTACACATATTGCTTCCGCACTTGTAAGCCCCATATTTTATACTCTGATTGTGTGTGATTCTTGTAAGTTGGCCTTCGGTAATTGCGGATTACTGGCCATCACGGCACCAAACTACTAGGGGCGGTTTGGGGGCGTGACAGAATGGTATCAGAGCACGAGATCCTTATAGTACGTTAATCACACACTTTGAGTCCTAAAGAGCATAGGATGTCCCTTAGAAGAATGTTAGGATTGCATCATGTTGCTTGCTACTTGAAAAGGTGTGCATCATCTCGGCATGAGCATTTTGTTACATCGGCATGATCATGTTCACTTGCATGCACGTCCATTTGTTCATTTTGTTCTAAGTGTCACATCCTCCACACCCCCAGCACCATGAGGAGAGGTAGACCTCCAGTTGGCCGAGATCATTCCGAGGATAGGTTGGAGAGACTGGAAAGGTTAGTCGAAGGCTTGGTTCGTGAACTGAGACAACCGAGGCCACAGGATACTGGTACCACCTCTACCCAGGCCGAGCAGACCAATGGCCGATATGCAGCTCCGCCTCCACCTCCTCCAGTACCACAAGTGCCTCCGCAGCAAGCTTTGTATGGGAACGACACAATAACCCTGATCAGAGAGTTCAAGAAAATGAAACCGCCAAGATTCCAAGGGGGCATAGAACCAATGAAAGCAGAGGCGTGGGTTTTGGAAATGGAGAAGCTGTTTGAAATTTTCCCCAGTACAGACGCTCAGAAGGTATCTCTGGCAGCGTTCACGTTAGACGACGACGCCCGCAGGTGGTGGATGATGGTTCGAGAAAGTAATCCGGGTTTGACTTGGGCCAGATTCCTGGAGTTATTCTACAACAAACATTTTCCCCTTAGCGTCCGAGACTGAAAGACCACGAAGTTCCAGAATCTGACACAGGGGAACAAGACAGTGGCAGAGTATGATCGTGCCTTTACCGAATTGGCGAGATATGCACCCCATATGGTTGACGACGAATACCGAAAAGCGAGAAAGTTCGAAAGTGGGCTACGTGGACCGATACAAGACAGGGTCAATATGCTCAATATGCCGACATACGCTGGAGTACTGGACAAGGCCATCCTGGCTGAAGCTAATTTAAACCGATACCAGAGTTCAAGTGAGGGTCAGAGGAAGAGACAGAATTCTGATAATCGCCGAGTTCCGTTCAATGCCAAGAAGAGAATGAGCACAGATAGTTCCAGCAACTCAAATCAGGAAGGTAACGCCAAGCCGATGTGCGCGAGTTGTGGAAAGCTACATTTCGGGGTTTGTCGTTGGGCAACAGGAGCTTGCTATGAGTGTGGCGAGATTGGCCATCGCGTGAAGGACTGCCCGAAAGCAAGGGCTGATGACGGAAAGAAGAATGGAAGCACCTCGGGCCTTGCACAGAACAACAACGTTGGGAGAATACAGGCAAGGCAAGGCAGAGTTTTTGCATTAGTACCAGGAGACGCCCAGAATGCCGAGGCGGTGGTGTCAGGTACCCTCTCAATTTGTTCTCGAGATGCATACGTATTGATTGATTCGGGTTCTACGCATTCATTTGTGTCTACTATATTCGCCGAGAAGTTGAGTAGAGAATTAGAACTCCTTGATTATGTACTATCTGTGTCTACTCCATCTGGGAGAAATATGATTGTTACATCCATTTATAGGGAGTGTATTGTTATGATTGAGAATGTAGAGTTGTTAGTTGATTTGATGCCATTAAGCATGACCCATTTCGATGTCATATTGGGTATGGATTGGTTAGTAACGAACCATGCATCCATTAATTGTGTTACTAAGAGCGTCACATTGAAGACCCCAAGTCAAGCCGAGGTCATTTTCCAAGGTAAAGGAGTAGTACCCCCACCTTACTTAATCTCATCCATGAAGGCCTACAAGTTGATCCAAAAAGGATGTAAGGGTTATTTATGCAGTATACTAAGTGATTTGAATGGAAATGTTGAGTTAGCCGACATACCCGTTGTTGAGGAATTCCCCGATGTCTTTCCGGATGAGTTGCCTGGCCACCTTGTCGATAGGGAAATAGAGTTTACCGTGAACATCTTGTCAGGAACACAACCCATCTCCAAAACACCCTACAGAATGGCCCCAGCCGAACTCAGAGAACTGAAATCGCAATTACAAGAATTGTTGGACAAAGGATTTGTTAGGCCGAGCACTTCACCGTGGGGAGCACCCGTTCTATTTGTTAAGAAAAAGGATGGCACACTTCATCTTTGCATTGACTACAGAGAACTTAATAAGGTGACCATCAAGAACAAGTACCCATTGCCTAGAATCGACGATTTGCTTGATCAACTACGAGGAGCACGAGTCTTTTCCAAGATTGACCTTAGGTCGGGCTATCACCAGTTGAAGGTTAAAGCCGAGGACATTGAGAAAACCGCTTTTCGGACAAGATATGGCCACTACGAATTTTTGGTAATGCCCTTCGGAGTAACCAATGCCCCAGCAGCATTCATGGACTTGATGAACAGAGTCTTTAAGCCGTACCTAGATGAGTTTGTCATTATTTTTATCGACGACATATTGATCTATTCCGGGAGTACGAGCGAGCACGAGAATCATCTGAGACTTGCCCTGCAGACCTTGAGAGATAAAAAGTTGTACGCCAAGTTAAGTAAATGCGAGTTTTGGCTTCCCAGCATTTCATTCCTAGGGCATGTGATAAATGAAGACGGTATATCAGTTGACCCCAGTAAGATCGAAGCCATTGTGAATTGGCCGACGCCGACCAACGTGTCCGAGGTTCGTAGTTTTCTGGGTTTGGCAGGTTACTACAGAAAGTTTGTGAAGGATTTCTCGAGGATTGCAGTGCCTTTGACACAACTAACTAAGAAGGGAGCAGCTTATGAATGGACCAATGAAAGAGAATCAGCCTTCCAGGAGCTGAAGACGAGGTTAGTTACAGCACCAGTTTTGGTACTACCATCGGCTAATAAGGAATTTCAGATTTACAGTGATGCTTCACATAAGGGTTTGGGTTGTGTGTTAATGCAAGAAGGTAAAGTCATAGCGTACGCGTCTCGTCAGTTGAAGCCCAATGAAAAGAATTATCCTACCCATGATTTGGAGCTAGCTACCGTGGTTTTTGCTTTGAAGATATGGCGTCATTACCTGTATGGAACATCTTGCCAAGTTTTCACCGACCACAAGAGTCTGAAGTACTTGTTCACTCAGAAAGAGTTAAATATGAGGCAGAGAAGATGGCTCGAGCTACTGAAGGATTATGACATGCAGATTCAGTACCACCCAGGTAAGGCAAATTCCGTAGCCGACACATTGAGCAGGAAGTTAGTTGGAAGTTTGGCGTGCCTGACAGCGGTTTCGGGGGAACCGACCATTATTGAGGAAGTGAAGACCAGACAGGGGGAGGATAAATTCCTCAAGAAGGTAATTGATGAATTCGTCACCAAGCCGAGGCCGGGATACACTATGGAGAATCAAGTGCTTAAGTTTGAAGGAAGATTGTGCGTGGCCGACGTACCAGAGTTAAAAAGGAAGATTTTGCAAGAGGCCCATAGTTCCAAGTTTGCCATTCATCCAGGGAGCACCAAGATGTATCAGGACGTAAAGCGGACCTTTTGGTGGCCAAACATGAAAAGAGAGATAGCCGAGTTTGTATTTCAGTGTCTGTGTTGTCAGCAAGTGAAGGCAGAACACCAGAGACCGGCAGGACTTCTTCAACCCTTGTCGATTCCTGAGTGGAAATGGGAGCACATCTCCATGGATTTTGTAGTGGGTTTGCCAAGGACGCAAAGAGGTATGGATTCCATTTGGGTTATAGTCGATAGGTTTACTAAGTCAGCTCACTTTTTGCCTGTCAAGACTACATTCAATGCCGACCGACTTGCCGAATTGTACATGAATGAGATCGTTAGGCTTCATGGTGTGCCGATGTCCATTGTGTCAGACCGAGATCCGAAGTTCGTTTCTAGATTTTGGCAGAGTCTACAAGGAGCCTTGGGAACAGAGTTGAGATTTAGCACAGCCTTTCACCCCCAGACCGACGGGCAGACAGAAAGAACGATTCAGACACTCGAAGACATGCTCAGACTGTGCGTGTTGGATTTCCAGGGAAGTTGGGAATCGCATTTGCCATTAGTAGAGTTCGCGTACAACAACAGTTACCAAGCCAGCATAGGCATGGCGCCGTATGAAGCTTTGTATGGAAGGGAGTGTAGATTGCCGATATGTTGGACTAAAGTAGGAGACAAAGCTCTAATTGGCCCCGAGTTGGTTCAGGTGACAACTGAAAAGATCAAACTCATTCAGCAGAGGATTAAAACTGCACAGAGTCGACAGAAGTGTTATGCCGACCAAAGAAGGAGGGAGTTAGAATTTGAAATTGGGGATCATGTGTTTTTGAAGGTCTCGCCGATGACAGGAGTTTCGAGATTTGGGAAGAAGGGTAAACTTGCACCTCGATATATTGGGCCGTTTGAAATTCTTGAGAAAGTTAACACCGTTGCTTACAGACTCGCTTTGCCACCAGATTTGAGCCAAGTCCACAACGTGTTCCATGTTTCAATGCTGAGAAAATATATCCGAGACCCACTGCATGTAATAGATTACTCCGGGGTTGTAGTTAATGAAGACTTGGGCTACGAAGAGAAGCCGATGGGAATTATTGACAGGCAAGTGAGACAGCTGAGAAACAAGTCGATATCAATGGTGAAAATCGAATGGGAAAAGCATTATGGCGAGGAGGCCACATGGGAAAAGGAAGAGGAGATGAAAATTCGTTACCCGGAGTTATTCGTAGGACAAGGTAACTTAAGTTTGGGGACCAAACTTCTTTAAGGAGGGTAGACTGTAGGAACCCACATTTTATGTTCTCATCATGTTCAGGAGCATCGGTATGATTATGACTTGTTTAACTTGCATGTGTATGTTGTGATTTGTTTCGCTTGAGTTAATGAGATCCATGCCTTGTTTTGAAGCCTTGTGATTTGTCTAAGTGTGGGTACTTGTCTCGTTCTTTCCTTGATGTGAAACTTAGGTCACGCCTTACCTGAGTTATACTAGCCGATGTTATTCCAAGTCTAGGTTACGTTACGCCTAGATCATTCCGAGCCGAGGTCATCCTTAGTCTAGTAGTAGTACCTTGGAACCCCTTGTCGACCTCCGTCCCTGCCTTGATCACATTAGCCGAGATGTTACCTTGCACCCAAGCGATCTCGTCCTGGAAGTGGTATGACCTAGGCCGAGGTGTGGCGCATCTAGGCCAAGATGTGGCACAGCTTAGTCAAGTGTTGTCCTTCCTAGCCGAGGTCATTGTCACCTTAGTTGCCGAAGTCCTTTGTTAGCCGATGTCATCCCTTGCCGGAGTGCCATTCCGTATAGCGTGTTAGATACGCCTTGTTGTTAGCCGATGTCATTGCTTCGTCAGAGAGCCCATACCGCTTTGCTTGTTGAACACCCTTCCACCATGCTTTGTCTGGCCTGTCAGCCACCTTTTCAGGAAGAACCCAACCAGTCGCCGCCACGTGTCTCAGCAGAGGGTTAACCCCAGAACCGGGTATAGAAAGCTATCATTTAGTATCATAACCTTGTCTTGTAGAGAGAGAGAAACTCTAGGAGGAAGAAGGAGTTTTAGAGTGAGGAAGTAGATCTTCAAGCTTGATTCCTAGAGATCGAACCGTTAGATCCGTATTCTAAGGTTAGATTCTTGATCTGCTCATGATGTTCTCCATGTTCATGTTATTGCATTGCATGATCGGATATGATTTGTAAGCCATGCATCGTTTTGAAGTCCGATTTTAGAAAGAGAAAATGACATTCATGTGTTCTTCAAGAAAGTCTTGTTTTGATCCGAAAGCTTGCATAAAGAATCATGTTTTTGTGTTTATTTCCGCAAGAATTCCAAGTACGGGTACCCAGGTCCATGTTTTCAAACTCATAGCACGAAAATCCCAGATTTGTGATGACAGATTATGATTGAGCATTCAATATTTTTCATGTTTTCACACTCATGTTTTTCATGTTCATCAGCAGAGGGAAACCCAGAGTTTCCCGACCTCTTTTCCTTGCATGTGGCCCTCGGGAACACACCTCGGCGAGGAGGTGTGGAACCTCGGCCTGGACCTGGTTGGTGCCCAGCATGTTTTCTGAAACCATTTGTGTACATACGAAACTTGTTGAAGGTGCATTCAATAGGCTTTGCCCTGTGTTTGTAGGACTTGGGCTTGTCTCGACCCCGACGTGTGAAGAAACTATGTGAGTGGTATTTTTAATAAAGCTATGTTACACTTGGTTTCATAAATCTCGTCTTGCCTTGTTTTGAAAAGTACTTGATCTAGTATGAATGACTATCCCTACTTGTATATTAAACACTATCTTGTTTTGATGACATTTCTTGAAAGTCCTTAGCTGCAGGGGACTATAATGCAACTGCACTCTTGTCTTGAAAGTCCTTAGCTGCAGGGGACTATAATGCAACTGCACTCTTGTCTTAAAAGTCCTTAGCTGCAGGGGACTATAATGCAACTGCACTCTTGTCTTGAAAGTCCTTAGCTGCAGGGGACTATAATGCAACTGCACTCTTGTCTTGAAAGTCCTTAGCTGCAGGGGACTATAATGCAACTGCACTCTTGTCTTGAAAGTCCTTAGTTGCAGGGGACTATAATGCAACTGCACTCTTGTCTTGGAATTGTCATCACCCCTTGTATTAAGTAGATGTAATAACATCCAAAGAACTTGAAAGGCCGGCAATGAACTTGATTTCCCTCTTGATTGTAAAGTATGCTATGTATGGTTTTGAAAGAAATCTTGGATATCAATCATGCAAAACCTTTATTTCTAATATCATTCACTGAGTATCCAAGCTCACCCTCTCTATATATATACATGTAGGTGACGAACAAGAAGGCATTGAGGCCTAGACGTGATGCCGATGTGTTTTTGGGTGCATTGCCGACATGTTTTGGATTAGCATTTTTGTACCATCTTGAAGATCATGCTTCTCGGCTTATTCTTCATTTGTACTTGTATATGTCGGCTTGAGAAGCCTTTTGGTCAAGATGTGTTTTGTATTTCATTTCCTTCTTGTAATTAAGTTGTAAGACTTTATAAAAATGTATGTCATTTCATTGGACTTATGCACGGCTCTCATGGACTACTTAGATTCTGTATGTACACATATTGCTTCCGCACTTGTAAGCCCCATATTTTATACTCTGATTGTGTGTGATTCTTGTAAGTTGGCCTTCGGTAATTGCGGATTACTGGCCATCACGGCACCAAACTACTAGGGGCGGTTTGGGGGCGTGACAGTTTCATTACAAAAGTATTACATGTTAACAACAAAAGCAAATGCCCTACGGGCTTGCAGCTTTCCAAGTTAACACTTGGTTACCACAAAAGAGTGCTAACTCATTTACACATTAAGCCATTGGCTTGAATATACATGCAATACATCAAAGAAATAAAACGACAAAAGTCCGCCTGCCTCTAGCCTCCCAAGCTACGTCCTTGGAGGTGGCATGCTACCTGTACCTGAAAATGATATTCCCATATAGGGTGAGCCACAGCCCAGCAGAGATATACTAAACCAACTATGAACGATGACTAAAAGATTAGCAATTGATAGATGGCCAATACCGATACATCCGCATATATCTCATCACAGTTTCATAACATACAAGTCTATGTTACTTTTCATTCTCCACCTTTATTTAGTAGATAAGCATATTAGCTATATCAACATATCAATAGATAAACATATCACACATCAACAGATAAGCATATAAGCTATATCCACACTTCACTAGAAAAGCATATGAGCTGTATCTACACTTCACAAAGACAAGCGTATGAGCTGTATCTTCACTTCTCTAGACAAGCATATGAGCTATATCTACACTTCACAAAGACAAGCATATGAGCTGTATCTTCACTTCTCTAGACAAGCATATGAGCTGTATCTACGGAGTTCATCCCCCATCTCCTCCCAATCCTATCCGGTTTAGAGGTACATCCCCCATCTTCCCCTAAACCGCGGAGTACATCCCCCATCTCCTCCTCTATATACAATGCATATAAACACAAAGGTTCTATACACAATCAATCAATACATAAAATTAATGTATTCAATCCACCGTCATACTCTATGCCACATTCAATCGATTAGTTTTAGTTTGCCTAATCATCATGCATTGTCTACAACAATCACGACTATCCTCCACCGATAGCCCAAAGCTGTTATTTCTAAACAGAAAATAAATGCACAAATGGATATTAAATCAACATTTTAATTCGGTGAGTGATAAATAATCCAACTACACCCTTTAACCCCTTCCCCTTTCAATTCCCACATTCTCAATTCAATTCCTCATTCCCAACAATTAATTATACAAATTAATCAATCAATGTAATTAGGGCATTTTCCATAATTAACATTACAACCCTTAGGTTCCATTTTCATTAATGTTTTAACATTAATTTCACTTTTTCCATGCCGAACATGCATCTAGGCTTTATATAGCTAAAACCCCAACTTTTGTAAATTTTCACAAAGGCCCCAAACTTTCACGAAATTACCAAACCAACCCCAACATCTCAAAATACTAAAATTTAAAGACAAAACTCATAGAGAGGAGTAGGATATCCCTACCTCAAAGTTTGAGCTCCAATGGAGATGAAGACCAAAACCAAAATGCTTCAAATTCCGAAATTTTCAGATTAAAATGTAGCCCTCGACGATCAACACAACTTTCGTAAAGACCAAAAGTGAGCAAACAACTCCTACTAGATCAAATCTAAGAGAGAAGGGCCGGTTTTAGAGTGAGAAGCTCTGAAAATGGCTTTTTGGAAAAGTAAGAGAGAGAAAAGATCTTGAAAAAGTGATCCAAAAGTCGGATCTCGGATTTATATAAAAGTCGCCCCGCTCGAGCGGCACTCACAGACTCCCGCTCGAGCAGCCAATCCCCCGCTCGAGCTCCGGATGCACACTCCCAGCACTTTAGCAGATAGGTCTCCCGCTCGAGCTTCCAACTCCCCGCTCGAGCGGCAATCACACAACCCCGCTCGAGCGGCCAATCCCACGCTCGAGCGTCAAACACTGCACAGGAAATACTAGATGGGTGAAACTCCCGCTCGAGCGCCAAAATCCCCGCTCGAGCGGACAGGTCAAAATCTGGGCAACTAGTTTTGGTTTCTAATCTAAACCAACCTGTAACAAACCTGCCCAACACATCCTATAACTCAAATACAAAGTAAGAAAGGATGTACACCAGGTAATAAACAACTACTATCATCCACGGACACATGTCCGAATCACTGTACAACAAGGGTAAACCTGGGATCGCTATAAGTGGTTTCTTGAATGAACTTCCATTTTTAATTTTCTACAACTTTCATTTTTATTTTTATTCGACTTCCATTTTTATTCAAGTTATTTTTCTATACAACTTCCTTTTTTATTTAATTTCCAAATAGATCGTTAAGGTATAGTGGTTTCTTGAATGAACTTCCATTTTTAATTTTCTTCAACTTCCATTTTTATTTTTATTCGACTTCTGTTTTTATTGAAGTTACTTTTCTATTCAACTGCCTTTTTTATGTAATTTCCAAATAGATCGTTAAGGTATAGTGGTTCTTGGATTGAACTTCCATTTTTAATTTTATGCAACTTTCATTTTTATTTTTATTAGACTTCCATTTTTATTAAATTTACTTTTCTATTAAACTTCCTTTTTTATTTAATTTCGAAATAGATCGTTAGGTATAATGGTTTCTTGAATGAACTTCCATTTTTATTTTTATTTGACTTCTATTTTTATTCAATTTACTTTTCTATTCAACTTCATTTTTTATTTAATTTCCAAATAGATCGTTAAGGTATAGCGGTTTCTGGATTGAACTTCCATTTTTAATATTATGCAACTTTCATTTTTATTTATATTCAACTTCCATTTTTATTCAATTTACTTATCTATTAAACTTCCATTTTTATTTAATTTCCAAATACGTCGTTAAGATATAGTGGTTTCTTGAATAAACTTCCATTTTTAATTTTCTTCAACTTCCATTTTTATTTTTATTCGACTTCTGTTTTTATTGAAATTACTTTTCTATTCAACTGCCTTTTTTATGTAATTTCCAAATAGATCGTTAAGGTATAGTGGTTCCTGGATTGAACTTCCATTTTTAATTTTATGCAACTTTCATTTTTATTTTTGTCCAACTTCCATTTTTATTAAATTTACTTTCCTATTAAACTTCCTTTTTTATTTAATTTCCAAATAGATCGTTAAGGTGTAGTGGTTTCTTGAATGAACTTCCATTTTTAACTTTCTGCAACTTCCATTTTTATTTTTATTCGACTTCCATTTTTATTCAATTTACATTTCTATTCAACTCCCTTTTTTATTTAATTTCCAAATAGATCGTTAAGGTATAGTGGTTTCTGGATTGAACTTCCATTTTTAATTTTATGCAACTTTCATTTTTATTTTTATTCCACTTCCATTTTTATTCAATTTACTTTTCTATTAAACTTTCTTTTTTATTTAATTTCCAAATAGATTGTTAAGGTATAGTGGTTTCTTGAATGAACTTCCATTTTTAATTTTCTACAACTTTCATTTTTATTTTTATTCGACTTCTATTTTTATTCAAGTTATTTTTCTATACAACTTCCTTTTTTATTTAATTTCCAAATAGATCGTTAAGCTATAGTGGTTTCTTGAATGAACTTCCATTTTTAATTTTCTTCAACTTCCATTTTTATTTTTATTCGACTTCTGTTTTTATTGAAGTTACTTTTCTATTCAACTGCCTTTTTTATGTAATTTCCAAATAGATCGTTAAGGTATAGTGGTTCCTGGATTGAACTTCCATTTTTAATTTTATACAACTTTCATTTTTATTTTTATTCAACTTCCATTTTTATTAAATTTACTTTTCTTTTAAACTTCTTTTTTTATTTAATTTCGAAATAGATCGTTAAGATATAGTGGTTTTTTGAATGAACTTCCATTTTTATTTTTATTTGAGTTCTATTTTTCTTCAATTTACTTTTCTATTCAACTTCCTTTTCTATTTAATTTCCAAATAGATCGTTAAGGTATAGTGGTTTCTGGATTGAACTTCCATTTTTAATTTTATGCAACTTTCATTTTTATTTTTATTCAACTTCCATTTTTACTCAATTTACTTTTCTATTAAATTTCCATTTTTATTTAATTTCCAAATACATCGTTAAGGTATAGTGGTTTCTTGAATGAACTTCCATTTTTAATTGTCGGCAACTTCCGTTTTTATTTTTATTCGACTTCCTTTTTTATTCAAGTTATTTTTCTATTCAACTTCCTTTTTTATTTAATTTCCAAATAGATCGTTAAGGTATAGTGGTTTCTCGAATGAACTTCCATTTTTAATTTTCTGCAACTTCCATTTTTATTTTTATTCGACTTCCATTTTTATTCAATTTACATTTCTATTCAACTTCCTTGTTTATTTAATTTTCAAATAGATCATTAAGGTATCGTGGTTTCTGGATTGAACTTCCATTTTTAATTTTATGCAACTTTCATTTTTACTTTTATTCAACTTCCATTTTTATTCAATTTACTTTTCTATTAAACTTCCTTTTTTATTTAATTTCCAAATAGATCGTTAAGGTATAGTGGTTTCTTGAATGAACTTTCATTTTTAATTTTCTGCAAATTCCATTTTTATTTTTATTTAACTTCCTTTTTCAATGAAAGTTCCTTTCTACTCAACTTCCTTTTTCATTTAATTTCCAAATAGATCGTTACGGTATAGTGGTTTCTTTAATGAACTTCCATTTTTAATTTTCTGCAACTTCCATTTTTATTTTTATTCGACTTCCATTTTTATTCAATTTGTTTTTCTATTAAACTTCCTTTTTTATTTAATTTTCAAATAGATCGTTAAGGTATAGTGGTTTCTTGAATGAACTTCCAATTTTAATTTTCTGCAACTTCCATTTTTATTTCTAATCAACTTCTTTTTTTATTCAAGTTTTTTTCAATTCAACTACCTTTTTTTATTTCATTTCTAAACAGATCGTTAAGGTATAGTGGTTTCTTGAATGAACTTCCAATTTTAATTTTCTGCAACTTCCATTTTTATTTCTAATCAACTTCTTTTTTTATTCAAGTTTTTTTCAATTCAACTACCTTTTTTATTTCATTTCTAAACAGATCGTTAAGGTATAGTGGTTTCTGGATTGAACTTCCACTTTTAATTATATGCAACTTTCACTTTTATTTTTATTCAACTTCCATTTTTATTCAATTTACTTTTTCTATTAAACTTCCTTTTTTATTTAATTTCCAAATAGATCGTTAAGGTATAGTGGTTTCTTGAATGAACTACCATTCTTAATTTTTTGCAACTTTCATTTTTATTTTTATTTAACTTCCTTTTTTGTTCAGGTTTCTTTTCTACTCAACTTCATTTTTTATTTAATTTCCAAATAGATCGTTAAGGTATAGAGGTTTCTTGAATGAACTTCCAATTTTAATTTTCTGCAACCTCCATTTTTATTCCTATTCAACATCTTTTTTTAATCGATTTTGTTTTCTATTCAACTACTTTTTTTATTTAATTTCTAAACTGATCGTTAAGGTATAGTGGTTTCTGGATTGAACTTGCATTTTTAATTTTATGCAACTTTCACTTTTATTTTTATTCAACTTCCATTTTTATTCAATTTGCATCTCTATTAAACTTCCTTTTTTATTTAATTTCCAAATAGATCGTTAAGGTATAGTGGTTTCTTGAATGAACTTCCATTTTTAATTTTCTGCAACTTCCATTTTTATTTTTATTCGACTTTCATTTTTGTTCTGGTCATTTTTCTATTCAACTTCCTTTTTTATTTAATTTCCAAATTGATCATTAAGGTATAGTGGTTTCTTGAATGAACTTCCAATTTTAATTTTCTTCAACTTCCATTTTTATTTCTGTTCAACTTCTTTTTTTATTCAAGTTTCTTTTCTATTCAACTAACTTTTTTATTTAATTTCTAAATAGATCGTTAAGGTATAATGGTTTCTGGATTGGATTTCCATTTTTAAATTTAGGCAACTTTCACTTTTATTTTTATTCAACTTCCATTTTTATTCATTTTACTTTTCTATTAAACTTCCTTTTTTATTTAATTCCCAAATAGATCGTTACGGTATGGTGGTTTCTTTAATCAACTTCCATTTTTAATTTTCTGCAACTTCCATTTTTATTTTTATTCGACTTTCATTTTTATTCAATTTACTTTTCTATTAAACTTCCTTTTTTATTTCATTTCCAAATAGATCGTTAAGGTATAGTGGTTTCTTGAATGAACTTCCATTTTTAATTTTCTGCAACTTCTATTTTTATTTCTATTCAACTTCCATTTTTATTCAATTTACTTTGCTATTCGACTTCCTTTTTTATTAAATTTCCAAATAGATCGTTAAGGTATAGTGGTTTCTGTATTGAACTTCCATTTTTAATTTTATACAACTTTCTTTTTCATTTTTATTCAACTTCCATTTTTATTCAATTTACTTTTCTTTTACACTTCCTTTTTTATTTAATTTCCAAATAGATCGTTAAGGTATAATGGTTTCTTGAATGAACTTCAATTTTTAATTTTTTGCAACTTCCATTTTTATTTTTATTCGACTTCCACTTTTATTCATGTCATTTTTCTATTCAACTTCTTTTTTATTAAATTTCCAAATATATCGTTAAGCTATAGTGGTTTCTTAAATGAACTTCCAATTTTAATTTTCTGCAACTTTCATTTTTATTTCTATACAACTTCTTTTTTTCTTCATGTGTTTTTCTATTCAACTTCCTTTTTTATTTAATTTCTAAACAGATCGTTAAGGTATAGTGGTTGCTGGATTGAACTTCCATTTTTAATTTTATGCAACTTTCACTTTTATTTTTATTCAACTGCCATTTTTATTCGATTTACTTTTCTATTAAACTTCCTTTTTTGTTTAATTTCCAAATAGATCGTTAAGGTATAGTGGTTTCTTGAATGAATTTCCTTTTTTAATTTTCTGCAACTTCCATTTTTATATTTATTCGACTTCCATTTTTATTCAAGTCATTTTTCTATTCAACTTCCTTTTTTATTTAATTTCCAAATAGATCGTTAAGGTATAGTGGTTTCTTGAATGAACTACCATTCTTAAATTTCTGCAACTTCCATTTTTATTTTTATTTGACTTCCTTTTTTGTTCAGGTTTCTTTTCAACTCAACTTCCTTTTTTATTTAATTTCCAAATAGATCGATAAGGTATAGTGGTTTCTGGATTGAACTTTCATTTTTAATTTTCTGCAATATCTACTTTTATTTTTATTCAGCATCCATTTTTATTCAATTTACTTTTCTTTTACACTTCCTTTTTTATTTAATTTCCAAATAGATCGTTAAGACATAGTGGTTTCTTTAATGAACTTCCATTTTTATTTTTATTCGACTTCCAATTTTATTCAAGTCATTTTTCTATTCAACTTCCTTTTTTTTTAATTTCCAAATACATCGTTAAGGTATAGTGGTTTCTTAAATGAACTTCCAATTTTAATTTTCTGCAACTTCCATTTTTATTTCTATACAACTTCTTTTTTTCTTCACGTTTTTTTTCTATTCAACTTCCATTTTTATTTAATTTCTAAATAGATCGTTAAGGTATAGTGGTTTCTGGATTGAACTTCCATTTTTAATTTTATGCAACTTTCATTTTTATTTTTATTCAACTTCCATTTTTATTCAATCTACTTTTCTATTAAACTTCCTTTTTTATTTAATTTCCAAATAGACCGTTAAGGTATAGTGGTTTCTTGATTGAACTTCCATTTTTAATTTTCTGCAACTTACATTTTTATTTTTATTTAACTTCCTTTTTCATTCAAGTTTCTTTTCTACTCAACTTCTTTTTTTATTTAGTTTCCAAATAGACCGTTAAGGTATAGTGGTTTCTTGAATGAACTTCCATTTTTCATTTTCTGCAACTTCCATTTTTATTTTTATTCGACTTCCGTTTTAATTCAATTTACTTTTCGATTAAACTTCCTCTTTTTTTTTAATTTCCAAATAGATCGTTAAGGTATAGTGATTTCTAGAATGAACTTCCATTTTTATTTTTATTTATCTGCTTTTTTCATTCAAGTTTCTTTTCTACTCAACTTCCTTTTTTATTTAATTTCCAAATAGATCGTTAAGGTATACTGGTTTCTGGATTGAACTTCCATTTTTAATTTTTTGCAACTTTCATTATTATTTTTATTCAACTTCCATTTTTATTCAATTTACTTTTCTATTAAACTTCCTTTTTTATTTAATTTCCAAATAGATCGTAAAGGTATAGTGGTTTCTTGAATGAATTTCCATTTTTAATTTCCTGCAACTTCCATTTTTATTTTTATTCGACTTCCATTTTTATTCAGGTTATTTTTCTATTCAATTTCCTTTGTTATTTAATTTCCAAATAGATCGTTAAGGTATAGTGGTTTCTTGAATGAACTACCATTCTTAAATTTCTGCAACTTCCATTTTTATTTTTATTTGACTTCCTTTTTTGTTCAGGTTTCTTTTCAACTCAACTTCCTTTTTTATTTAATTTCCAAATAGATCGATAAGGTATAGTGGTTTCTGGATTGAACTTTCATTTTTAATTTTCTGCAATATCCACTTTTATTTTTATTCAGCATCCATTTTTATTCAATTTACTTTTCTTTTACACTTCCTTTTTTATTTAATTTCCAAATAGATCGTTAAGACATAGTGGTTTCTTTAATGAACTTCCATTTTTATTTTTATTCGACTTCCAATTTTATTCAAGTCATTTTTCTATTCAACTTCCTTTTTTTTTAATTTCCAAATACATCGTTAAGGTATAGTGGTTTCTTAAATGAACTTCCAATTTTAATTTTCTGCAACTTCCATTTTTATTTCTATACAACTTCTTTTTTTCTTCACGTTTTTTTTCTATTCAACTTCCATTTTTATTTAATTTCCAAATAGACCGTTAAGGTATAGTGGTTTCTTGATTGAACTTCCATTTTTAATTTTCTGCAACTTACATTTTTATTTTTATTTAAATTCCTTTTTCATTCAAGTTTCTTTTCTACTCAACTTCTTTTTTTATTTAGTTTCCAAATAGACCGTTAAGGTATAGTGGTTTCTTGAATGAACTTCCATTTTTCATTTTCTGCAACTTCCATTTTTATTTTTATTCGACTTCCGTTTTAATTCAATTTACTTTTCGATTAAACTTCCTCTTTTTTTTTAATTTCCAAATAGATCGTTAAGGTATAGTGATTTCTAGAATGAACTTCCATTTTTATTTTTATTTATCTGCTTTTTTCATTCAAGTTTCTTTTCTACTCAACTTCCTTTTTTATTTAATTTCCAAATAGATCGTTAAGGTATACTGGTTTCTGGATTGAACTTCCATTTTTAATTTTTTGCAACTTTCATTATTATTTTTATTCAACTTCCATTTTTATTCAATTTACTTTTCTATTAAACTTCCTTTTTTATTTAATTTCCAAATAGATCGTTAAGGTATAGTGGTTTCTTGAATGAATTTCCATTTTTAATTTTCTGCAACTTCCATTTTTATTTTTATTCGACTTCCATTTTTATTCAGGTTATTTTTCTATTCAATTTCCTTTGTTATTTAATTTCCAAATAGATCGTTAAGGTATAGTGGTTTTTTGAATGAACTACCATTCTTAATTTTTTGCAACTTCCATTTTTATTTTTATTTAACTTCCTTTTTTGTTCAGGTTTCTTTTCTACTCAACTTCCGTTTTTATTTTTATTCAACTTCCATTTTTATTAAATTTACTTTTTTTGAATGAACTTCCATTTTTAATTTTCTGCAACTTCCATTTTTATTTTTATTCGACTTCCATTTTTCTTCAAGTTATTTTTCTATACAACTACCTTTTTAATTTAATTTTCAAATAGATCGTTAAGGTATAGTGGTTTCCTGAATGAACTTTTATTTTTAATTTTATTCAACTTCCATTTTTATTTTTATTCGACTTCTGTTTTTATTGAAGTTACTTTTCTATTCAACTGCCTTTTTTATGTAATTTCCAAATATATCGTTAAGGTATAGTGGTTCCTGGATTGAACTTCCATTTTTAATTTTATGCAACTTTCATTTTTATTTTTATTCAACTTCCATTTTTATTAAATTTACTTTTCTATTAAACTTCCTTTTTTATTTAATTTCGAAATAGATCGTTAAGGTATAGTGGTTTCTTGAATGAATTTTCATTTTTAATTTTCTGCAACTTCCATTTTTACTCAGGTCATTTTTCAATTCAAGTTCCTTTTTTATTTAATTTCCAAATAGATCGTTAAGGTATAGTTGTTTTTTGAATGAACTACCATTCTTAATTTTTTGCAACTTCCATTTTTATTTTTATTTAACTTCCTTTTTTGTTCAGGTTTCTTTTCTACTCAACTTCCATTTTTATTTTTATTCAACTTCCATTTTTATTCAATTCACTTTTCTATTAAACTTCCTTTTTTATTTAATTTCCATATAGATCGTTAAGGTATAGTGGTTTCTTGAATGAACATCCATTTTTAATTTTCTTCAACTTCCATTTTTATTTTTATTCGACTTCTGTTTCTATTGAAGTAACTTTTCTATTCAACTGCCTTTTTTTTGAAATTTCCAAATAGATCGTTAAGGTATAGTGGTTCCTGGATTGAACTTCCATTTTTAATTTTATGCAACTTTCATTTTTAATTTTATTCAACTTCCATTTTTATTAAATTTACTTTTCTATTAAACTTCCTTTTTTATTTAATTTCGAAATAGATCGTTAAGGTATAGTGGTTTTCTGAATGAACTTCCATTTTTATTTTTATTTGACTTCTATTTTTATTCAATTTATTTTTCTATTCAACTTCCTTTTTTATTTAATTTCCAAATAGATTGTTAGATATAGTGGTTTCTGGATTGAACTTCCATTTCTAATTTTATGCAACTTTCATTTTTATTTTTATTCAACTTCCATTTTTATTCAATTTACTTTTCTATTAAACTTCCTTTTTTATTTAATTTCCAAATAGATCGTTAAGGTATAGTGGTTTCTTAAATGAACTTCCATTTTTAACTTTCTGCAACTTCCATTTTTATTTTTATTCGACTTCCATTTTTATTCGATTTACATTTCTATTCAACTTCCTTTTTTATTTAATTTCCAAATAGATCGTTAAGGTATTGTGGTTCCTGGATTGAGCTTCCAATTTTAATTTTATGTAACTTTCATTTTTATTTTTATTCAACTTCCATTTGTATTAAATTTACTTTTTTATTAAACTTCATTTTTTATTTAAGTTCGAATTAGATCGTTAAGGTATAGTGGTTTCTTGAATGAACTTCCATTTTTATTTTTATTCGACTTCCTTTTTTATTCAAGTCATTTTTCGATTCAACTTCCTTTTTTATTTAATTTCCAAATAGATCGTTAAGGTATAGTGGTTTTTTGAATGAACTTCCAATTTTAATTTTCTGCAATTTCCATTTTTATTTCAATTCAAGTTTTTTTTTATTCAAGTTTCTTTTCTATTCAACTTCCTTTTTTTTTTAATTTCTAAATAGGTCGTTAAGGTATAGTGGTTTCTAAATTGAACTTCCATTTTTAATTTTATGCAACTTTCACTTTTATTTTTATTCAACTTTCATTTTTATACAATTTACTTTTCTATTAAACTTCCTTTTTTATTTAATTTCCAAATAGATCGTTAAGGTATAGTGGCTTCTTTAATGAACTTCCATTTTTAATTTTACGGAACTTCCACTTTTATTTTTATTCAGCTTCCATTTTTATTCAAGTAATTTTTCTATGCAACTTCCATTTTTATTTAATTTCCAAATAGATCGTTAAGGTATAGTGGTTTCTTGAAGGAACTTCTATTTTTAATTTTCTGCAACTTTCATTTTTATTTTTGTTTAACATCCTTTTTTATTCAAGTTTCTTGTCGACTCCACTTCATTTTTTATTTAATTTCCAAATAGATTGTTAAGCTATAGTGGTTTCCCGAATGAACTTTCATTTTTAATTTCTCCAACTTTTATTTGTATTTTTATTTAATTTCCATTTTTATTCAATTTACTTTTCTGTTCGACTTCCTTTTTTATTTTATTTCCAAATATATCGTTAAGGTATAGTGGTTTCTTTAAAGAATTTCCATTTTTAATTTTCTGCAACTTCCATTTTTATTTTTAAGTAATTTCCATTTTTATTCAAGTTACTTTTCCATTCAACTTCCTTTTTTATTTAATTTCCAAATAGATTGTTAACGTATAATGCTTTCTGGATTGAACTTCCGTTGTTAATTTTATGCAACTTTCATTTTTATTTTTATTCAAGTTCCACTTTTATTAAATTTACTTATCTATTAAACTTCATTTTTTATTTAATTTCCAAATAGATTGTTCAGGTATAGTGGTTTCTTGGATGAACTTCCATTTTTAATTTTCTGCAACTTCCATTTTTATTTTTATTCGACCTCCATTTTTATTCAATTTACTTTTCTATTAAGCTTCCTTTTTATTTAATTTCCAAATAGATCGTTAAGGTATAGTGGTTTCTTGATCGAAATTCCATTTTTAATTTTCCGCAACTTCCATTTTTATTTTTATTTGACTTCTATTTTTATTCAATTTACTTTTCTATTCAACTTCCTTTTTTATTTAATTTCCTAATGGATCGTTAAGGTATAGTGGTTTCTGGATTGAACTTCCATTTTTAATTTCATACAACTTTCTTTTTAATTTTTATTCAACTTCCATTTTTATTCAATTTACTTTTCAATTGAACTTCCTTTTTTATTTAATTTCCAAATAGATCGCTAAGGTATAGTGGTTTCTGGATTGAACTTCCATTTTTAATTTTATGCCACTTTCATTTTTATTTTTATTCAACTTCCATTTTTATTCAATTTACTTTTCTATTAAACTTCGTTTTTTATTTAATTTCCAAATAGATCGTTAAGGTACAGTGGTTTCTTGAATGAACTTCCATTTTTAATTTTCTGCAACTTCCATTTTTATTTTTATTCGACTTCCATTTTTATTCAAGTTATTTTTCCATACAACTTCCATTTTTATTTAATTTCGAAATAGATCGTTAAGGTATAGTGGTTTCTTGAATGAACTTCAATTTTTAATTTTCGGCAACTTTCATTTTTATTTTTATTCAACTTTCATTTTTATTAAATTTACTTTTCTATTAAACTTCATTTTTTGTTTCATTTCGAAATAGATCGTTAAGGTATAGTGGTTTCCTGAATGAACTACCATTTTTAATTTTCTGCAACTTCCATTTTTATTTTTATTCGACTTCCGTTTTTATTCAATTTATTTTTCTGTTGAACTTCCTTTTTTATTTAATTTCCAAATAGATCGTTAAGGCATAGTGGTTTCTTGAATGAACTTCCATTTTTAATTTTCTACAACTTCCATTTTTATTTTTATTTGGCTTCTATTTTTATTCAGTTTACTTTTCTATTCAACTTCCTTCTTTATTTAATTTCCAAATAGATCGTTAAGGTATAGTGGTTTCTGGATTGAACTTCCATTTTTAATTTTATGCAACTTTCATTTTTATTTTTATTCAACTTCCATTTTTATTCAATTTACTTTTCTATTAAACTTCTTTTTTTATATAATTTCCAAATTGATCGTTAAGGTATAGTGGTTTCTTGAATGAACTTCCATATTTAATTTTCTGCAACTTCCATTTTTATTTTTATTCGACTTCCATTTTTATTCACTTTCGTTGTCTACTCAACATCATTTTTTATTTAATTTCAAAATAGATCGTTAAGGTATTGTGGTTTCTTTAATGAACTTCCATTTTTAATTTTCTGCAACTTCCATTTTTATTTTTATTCGACTTCCATTTTTATTCAAGTTATTTTCCTATACAACTTCCTTTTTTATTTAATTTCCAAATAGATCATTAAGGTATAGTGGTTTCTTGAATGAACTTCCATTTTTAATTTTCTGCAACTTCCATTTTTATTTTTATTTAACTTCCTTTTTCATTCTAATTCCTTTTCTACTCAACTTCCTTTTTTATTTAATTTCCAAATAGATCGTTAAGGTATAGTAGTTCCTGGATTGAACTTCCATTTTTAATTTTACGCAAGTTTCATTTTTCTTTTTATTCAACTTCCATTTTTATTAAATTTACTTTTCTATTAAACTTCCTTTTTTATTTAAATTTGAAATAGATCGTTAAGGTATAGTGGTTTCTTTAATGAACTTTCATTTTTACTTTTCTATTAAACTTCCATTGATTGAACTTTCATTTTTACTTTTCTATTAAACTTCCAATTTTAATTTTCTGCAATTTCTATTTTTATTTCTATTCAACTTCTTTTTTTATTCAAGTTTCTTTTCTATTCAACTTCCTTTTTTATTTAATTTCTAAGTAGAACGTTAAGGTATAGTGGTTTCTGGATTAAACTTCCATTTTTAATTTTATGAAACTTTCACTTTTATTTTTGTTCAACATCCATTTTTATTCAATTTACTTTTCTATTAAACTTCATTTTTTATTTAATTTCCAAATAGATCGTTAAGGTATAGTGGTTTCTTTAATGAACTTTCATTTTTAATTTTGTGGAACTTCCATTTTTATTTTTATTCAACTTCCATTTTTATTCAAGTTATTTTTTTATTTAACTTCCTATTTTATTTAATTTCCAAATAGATCGTTATGGTATAGTGGTTTCTTGAATGAACTTCCATTTTTAATTTTCTGCAACTTCCATTTTTATTTTTATTTAACTTCTTTTTTTATTGAAGTTTCTTTTCTACACAACTTCCTTTTTTCTTTAATTTCCAAATAGATCGTTAAGGTATAGTGGTTTCTGGATTGAACTTCCATTGTTAATTTTATGCAACTTTTATTTTTATTTTTATTTTTATTCAATTTACTTTTCTATTAAACTTCCTTTTTTATTTAATTTCCAAGTAGATCGTTAAGGTATAGTGGTTTCTCGAATGAACTTCCGTTTTTAATTTTCTGCAACTTTTATTTTTATTTTTATTTAACTTCCGTTTTTATTCTATTTACTTTTCTGTTCGACTTCGTTTTTTATTTTATTTCCAAATATATTGTTAAGGTATAGTGGATTCTTGAATGAATTTCCATTTTTAATTTTCTGCAACTTCCATTTTTATTTTTAAGTAACTTCCATTTTTATTAAATTTACTTTTCTTATCAACTTCCTTTTTTATTTAATTTCCAAATAGATCGTTAACATATAACGGTTTCTGGATTGAAATTCCATTTTTAATTTTATGCAACTTTCATTTCTATTTTTAATCAACTTCCATTTTTATTAAATTCACTATTCTATTAAACTTCATTTTTTATTTAATTTCCAAATAGATCGTTAAGGTATAGTGGTTTCTTGAATGAACTTCCTTTTTTAATTTTCTGCAACTTCCATTTTTATTTTCAGTCGACTTCGATTTTTTTTCAAGTTATTTTTCTATACAACTTCCTTTTTTTATTTAATTTGCAAATAGATCGTTAAGGTACAGTGGTTTTTTGAATGAACTTCCATTTTTAATTTTCTGCAACTTCCATTTTTATTTTTTTTTAACTTCCTTTTTCATTCTAGTTCCTTTCTACTCAACTTCCTTTTTTATTTAATTTCCAAATAGATCGTTAAGGTACAATGGTTTCTTGAATGCACTTCCATTTTTAATTTCTGCAACTTCCATTTTTATTTTTTTTTAACTTCCTTTTTCATTCTAGTTCCTTTCTACTCAACTTCCTTTTTATTTAATTTCCGAATAGATCGTTAAGGTATCGTGGTTCCTGGATTGAACTTCCATTTTTAATTTTCTGCAACTTTCTTTTTTATTTTTAAGTAACTTCCATTTTTATTCAAGTTACTTTTCTATTCAACTTACATTTTTATTTAATTTCCAAATAGATCGTTAACGTATAATCGTTTCTGGATTGAACTTCCATTTTCAATTTTATGCAACTTTCATTTTTATTTTCATTCAACTTCCATTTTTATTAAATTTACTTTTCTGTTCAACTTCATTTTTTTATTTAATTTCCAAATAGATCGTTAAGGTATAGTGGTTTCCTGAATGAACTTCCATTTTTAATTTTCTGAACTTCCATTTTTATTTTTATTCGACTTCCATTTTTATTCAAGTTATTTTTATTCAACTTCCATTTTTATTAAATTTACTTTTCTATTAAACTTCCTTTTTTATTTAATTTCGAAATAGATCGTTAAGGTATAGTGGTTTCTTGAATGAATTTCCATTTTTAATTTTCTGCAACTTTCATTTTTACTCAGGTCATTTTTCAATTCAAGTTCCTTTTTTATTTAATTTCCAAATAGATCGTTAAGGTATAATGGTTTTTTGAATGAACTACCATTCTTAATTTTTTGCAACTTCCATTTTTATTTTTATTTAACTTCCTTTTTTGTTCAGGTTTCTTTTCTACTCAACTTCCATTTTTATTTTTATTCAACTTCCATTTTTATTCAATTCACTTTTCTATTAAACTTCCTTTTTTATTTAATTTCCAAATAGATCTTTAAGGTATAGTAGTTTCTTTAATGAACTTTCATTTTTACTTTTCTATTAAACTTCCATTGATTGAACTTTCATTTTTACTTTTCTATTAAACTTCCAATTTTAATTTTCTGCAATTTCCATTTTTATTTCTATTCAACTTCTTTTTTTTATTCAAGTTTCTTTTCTATTCAACTTCCTTTTTTATTTAATTTCTAAATAGATCGTTAAGGTATAGTGGTTTCTTTAATGAAATTTCATTTTTACTTTTCTATTAAACTTCCATTGATTGAACTTTCATTTTTACTTTTCTATTAAACTTCCAATTTTAATTTTCTGCAATTTCCATTTTTATTTCTATTCAACTTCTTTTTTTATTCAACTTTCTTTTCTATTCAACTTCCTTTTTTATTTAATTTCTAAATAGATCGTTAAGGTATAGTGGTTTCTGGATTCAACTTCCATTTTTAATTTTATGCAACTTTCACTTTTATTTTTATTCAACATCCATTTTTATTCAATTTACTTTTCTATTAAACTTCATTTTTTATTTAATTTCCGAATAGATCGTTAAGGTATAGCGGTTTCTTTAATGAACTTTCATTTTTAATTTTGTGGAACTTCCATTTTTATTTTTATTCAACTTCCATTTTTATTCAAGTTATTTTTTTATTTAACTTCCTATTTTATTTAATTTCCAAATAGATCGTTATGGTATAGTGGTTTCTTGAATGAACTTCCATTTTTAATTTTCTGCAACTTCCATTTTTATTTTTATTTAACTTCTTTTTTTATTCAAGTTTCTTTTCTACACAACTTCCTTTTTTTTTTAATTTCCAAATAGATCGTTAAGGTATAGTGGTTGCTGGATTGAACTTCCATTGTTAATTTTATGCAACTTTTATTTTTATTTTTATTTTTATTCAATTTACTTTTCTATTAAACTTCCTTTTTTATTTAATTTCCAAGTAGATCGTTAAGGTATAGTGGTTTCTCGAATGAACTTCCATTTTTAATTTTCTGAAACTTTTATTTTTATTTTTATTTAACTTCCGTTTTTATTCTATTTACTTTTCTGTTCGACTTCGTTTTTTATTTTATTTCCAAATAAATTGTTAAGGTATAGTGGATTCTTGAATGAATTTCCATTTTTAATTTTCTGCAACTTCCATTTTTATTTTTAAGTAACTTCCATTTTTATTAAATTTACTTTTCTTATCAACTTCCTTTTTTATTTAATTTCCAAATAGATCGTTAACATATAATGGTTTCTGGATTGAACTTCCATTTTTAATTTTATGCAACTTTCATTTCTATTTTTAATCAAATTCCATTTTTATTAAATTCACTATTCTATTAAACTTCATTTTTTATTTAATTTCCAAATAGATCGTTAAGGTATAGTGGTTTCCTGAATGAACTTCCATTTTTAATTTTCTGAACTTCCATTTTTATTTTTATTCGACTTCCATTTTTATTCAAGTTACTTTTATTCAACTTCCATTTTTATTAAATTTACTTTTCTATTAAACTTCCTTTTTTATTTAATTTCGAAATAGATCGTTAAGGTATAGTGGTTTCTTGAATGAATTTCCATTTTTAATTTTCTCCAACTTTCATTTTTACTCAGGTCATTTTTCAATTCAAGTTCCTTTTTTATTTAATTTCCAAATAGATCGTTAAGGTATAGTGGTTTTTTGAATGAACTACCATTCTTAATTTTTTGCAACTTCCATTTTTATTTTTATTTAACTTCCTTTTTTGTTCAGGTTTCTTTTCTACTCAACTTCCATTTTTATTTTTATTCAACTTCCATTTTTATTCAATTCACTTTTCTATTAAACTTCCTTTTTTATTTAATTTCCAAATAGATCGTTAAGGTATAGTAGTTTCTTTAATGAACTTTCATTTTTACTTTTCTATTAAACTTCCATTGATTGAACTTTCATTTTTACTTTTCTATTAAACTTCCAATTTTAATTTTCTGCAATTTCCATTTTTATTTCTATTCAACTTCTTTTTTTATTCAAGTTTCTTTTCTATTCAACTTCCTTTTTTATTTAATTTCTAAATAGATCGTTAAGGTATAGTGGTTTCTTTAATGAAATTTCATTTTTACTTTTCTATTAAACTTCCATTGATTGAACTTTCATTTTTACTTTTCTATTAAACTTCCAATTTTAATTTTCTGCAATTTCCATTTTTATTTCTATTCAACTTCTTTTTTTATTTAACTTTCTTTTCTATTCAACTTCCTTTTTTATTTAATTTCTAAATAGATCGTTAAGGTATAGTGGTTTCTGGATTCAACTTCCATTTTTAATTTTATGCAACTTTCACTTTTATTTTTATTCAACATCCATTTTTATTCAATTTACTTTTCTATTAAACTTCATTTTTTATTTAATTTCCGAATAGATCGTTAAGGTATAGCGGTTTCTTTAATGAACTTTCATTTTTAATTTTGTGGAACTTCCATTTTTATTTTTATTCAACTTCCATTTTTATTCAAGTTATTTTTTTATTTAACTTCCTATTTTATTTAATTTCCAAATAGATCGTTATGGTATAGTGGTTTCTTGAATGAACTTCCATTTTTAATTTTCTGCAACTTCCATTTTTATTTTTATTTAACTTCTTTTTTTATTCAAGTTTCTTTTCTACACAACTTCCTTTTTTTTTAATTTCCAAATAGATCGTTAAGGTATAGTGGTTGCTGGATTGAACTTCCATTGTTAATTTTATGCAACTTTTATTTTTATTTTTATTTTTATTCAATTTACTTTTCTATTAAACTTCCTTTTTTATTTAATTTCCAAGTAGATCGTTAAGGTATAGTGGTTTCTCGAATGAACTTCCATTTTTAATTTTCTGAAACTTTTATTTTTATTTTTATTTAACTTCCGTTTTTATTCTATTTACTTTTCTGTTCGACTTCGTTTTTTATTTTATTTCCAAATAGATTGTTAAGGTATAGTGGATTCTTGAATGAATTTCCATTTTTAATTTTCTGCAACTTCCATTTTTATTTTTAAGTAACTTCCATTTTTATTAAATTTACTTTTCTTATCAACTTCCTTTTTTATTTAATTTCCAAATAGATCGTTAACATATAATGGTTTCTGGATTGAACTTCCATTTTTAATTTTATGCAACTTTCATTTCTATTTTTAATCAAATTCCATTTTTATTAAATTCACTATTCTATTAAACTTCATTTTTTATTTAATTTCCAAATAGATCGTTAAGGTATAGTGGTTTCCTGAATGAACTTCCATTTTTAATTTTCTGAACTTCCATTTTTATTTTTATTCGACTTCCATTTTTATTCAAGTTATTTTTATTCAACTTCCATTTTTATTAAATTTACTTTTCTATTAAACTTCCTTTTTTATTTAATTTCGAAATAGATCGTTAAGGTATAGTGGTTTCTTGAATGAATTTCCATTTTTAATTTTCTGCAACTTCCATTTTTACTCAGGTCATTTTTCAATTCAAGTTCCTTTTTTATTTAATTTCCAAATAGATCGTTAAGGTATAGTGGTTTTTTGAATGAACTACCATTCTTAATTTTTTGCAACTTCCATTTTTATTTTTATTTAACTTCCTTTTTTGTTCAGGTTTCTTTTCTACTCAACTTCCATTTTTATTTTTATTCAACTTCCATTTTTATTCAATTCACTTTTCTATTAAACTTCCTTTTTTATTTAATTTCCATATAGATCGTTAAGGTATAGTGGTTTCTTGAATGAACTTCCATTTTTAATTTTCTTCAACTTCCATTTTTATTTTTATTCGACTTCTGTTTCTATTGAAGTTACTTTTCTATTCAACTGCCTTTTTTTTGAAATTTTCAAATAAATCGTTAAGGTATAGTGGTTCCTGGATTGAACTTCCATTTTTAATTTTATGCAACTTTCATTTTTATTTTTATTCAACTTCCATTTTTATTAAATTTACTTTTCTATTAAACTTCCTTTTTTATTTCATTTCGAAATATATTGTCAAGGTATAGTGGTTTCTTGAATGAACTTCCATTTTTATTTTTATTCGACTTCCTTTTTTATTCAAGTCATTTTTCTATTCAACTTCCTTTTTATTTAATTTCCAAATAGATCGTTAAGGTATAGTGGTTTCTTGAATGAACTTCCAATTTTAAATTTCTGCAATTTCCAATTTTATTTCTATTCAACTTCTTTTTTTATTCAAGTTTCTTTTCTATTCAACTTCCTTTTTAATTTAATTTCTAAATAGATCGTTAAGGTATAATGGTTTCTGGATTGAACTTCCATTTTTAATTTTATGCAACTTTCACTTTTATTTTTATTCAACTTCCTTTTTTATTCAATTTACTTTTCTATTAAACTTCCTTTTTTATTTAATTTCCAAATAGATCGTTAAGGTATAGTGGTTTCTTGAATGAACTTCCATTTTTATTTGTATTCAGCTTCCATTTTTATTCAAGTTATTTTTCTATTCAACTTTCTTTTTTATTTAATTTCCAAATACATCGTTAAGGTATAGTGGTTTCTTGAATGAACTTCCATTTTTAATTTTATGCAACTTTCATTTTTATTTTTATTCAACTTCCATTTTTATTCAATTTACTTTTCTACTAAACTTCCTTTTTCATTTAATTTCCAAATAGATCGTTAAGGTATAGTGGTTTCTTTAATGAACTTCCATTTTTAATTTTCTGCAACTTCCATTTTTATTTTTATTCGACTTCCATTTTTATTCAAGTTATTTTTCTATTCAACTTCCTTTTTTATTTAATTTCCAAATACATCGTTAAGGTATAGTGGTTTCTTGAATGAACTTCCATTTTTAATTTTATGCAACTTTCATTTTTATTTTTATTCAACTTCCATTTTTATTCAATTTACTTTTCTACTAAACTTCCTTTTTCATTTAATTTCCAAATAGATCGTTAAGGTATAGTGGTTTCTTTAATGAACTTCCATTTTTAATTTTCTGCAACTTCCATTTTTATTTTTATTCGACTTCCATTTTTATTCAAGTTATTTTTCTATTCAACTTCCTTTTTTATTTAATTTCCAAATACATCGTTAAGGTATAGTGGTTTCTTGAATGAACTTCCATTTTTAATTTTCTACAATTTCCATTTTTATTTTTTTTTAACTTCCTTTTTCATTCTAGTTCCTTTTCTACTCAACTTCCTTTTTTATTTAATTTCCAAATGGATCGTTAAGTTATAGTGGTTCCTGGATTGAACTTCCATTTTTAATGTTATGCAACTTTCTTTTTTATTTTTATTCAATTTCCATTTTTATTAAATTTACTTTTCTATAAGACTTCCTTTTTTATTAAATTTCCAAATAGATCGTTAACATGTAATGGTTTCTGGATTGAACTTCCATTTTTAATTTTATGCAACTTTCGTTTTTATTTTTAATCAACTTCCATTTTTGTTAAATGTACTTTTCTATTAAACTTCATTTTTTATTTAATTTCCAAATAGATCATTAAGGTATAGTGGTTTCTTGAATGAACTTCCTTTTTTAATTTTCTGCAACTTCCATTTTTATTTTTAGTCGACTTCGATTTTTATTCAAGTTATTTTTCTATACAACTTCCTTTTTTTATTTAATTTGCAAATAGATCGTTAAGGTACAGTGGTTTCTTGAATGAACTTCCATTTTTAATTTTCTGCAACTTCCATTTTTATTTTTTTTTAACTTCCTTTTTCATTCTAGTTCCTTTCTACTCAACTTCCTTTTTTATTTAATTTCCAAATAGATCGTTAAGGTATAGTGGTTCCTGGATTGAACTTCTATTTTTAATTTCCGGCAACTTTCATTTTTATTTTTAAGTAACTTCCATTTTTATTCAAGTTACTTTTGTATTCAACTTACTTTTTTATTTAATTTCCAAATAGATCGTTAACGTATAATGGTTTCTGGATTGAACTTCCATTTTTAATTTTATGCAACTTTCATTTTTATTTTTATTCAACTTCCATTTTTATTAAATTTACTTTTCTATTCAACATCATTTTTTATTTAATTTCCAAATAGATCGTTAAGGTATAGTGGTTTCCTGACTGAACTTCCATTTTTAATTTTCTGCAACTTCCATTTTTATTTTATTCGATTTCCATTTTTATTCAAGTTATTTTTCTATACAACTTCCTTTTTTATTAAATTTCCAAATAGATCGTTAAGGTATAGTGGTTTCCTGAATGAACTTCCAATTTTCATTTTCTGCAACTTCCATTTTTATTTTGTTGAACTTCCTTTTTTATTTAATTTCCAAAAAGATTGTTAAGATATAGTGGTTTTTGGATTGAACTGCCATTTTTAATTTTATGCAACTTTCACTTTTATTTTCATTGAACTTCCATTTTTATTCAATTTACTTTTCTATTAAACTTCATTTTTTATTTAATTTCCAAATAGATCGTTAACGTATAGTGGTTTCTTGAATGAACTTCTATTTTTAATTTTCTGCAACTTCCATTTTTATTTTTATTCGACTTCCATTTTTATTCAATTTACTTTTCTATTCAACTTCCTTTTTTATTTAATTTTCAAATAGATCGTTAAGGTATAGTGGTTTCTGGATTGAACTTCCATTTTTAATTTTATGCAACTATCATTTTTATTTTTATTCAACTTCCATTTTTATTCAATTTACTTTTTATTAAACTACCTTTTTAATTTAAATTCCAAATAGATCGTTAAGGTATAGTGGTTTCTTGTATGAACTTCCATTTTTAATTTTTTGCAACTTCCATTTTTATTTTTCTTCGACTTCCATTTTTATTCAAGTTATTTTTCTATTAAACTTCATTTTTTATTTAATTTCCAAGTAGATCGTTAAGGTATAGTGGGGTCTTGAATGAACTTCCATTTTTAACTTTCTGCAACTTTAATTTTTATTTTTATTCAACTTCCGTTTTTATTCAATTTACTTTTCAATGAAACTTCCTTTTTTATTTAATTTCCAAATAGATCGTTAAGGTATAGTGGTTTATGGATTGAACTTCCATTTTTAATTTTATGCAACTTTAATTTTTATTTTTCTTCAACTTCTATTTTTATTCAATTTACTTTTCTATTGAACTTCCTTTTTCATTTAATTTCCAAATAGATCATTAAGGTATAGTGGTTTCTGGATTGAACTTCCATTTTTAATTTTATGCAACTATCATTCTTATTTTTATTCAACATCCATTTTTATTTAATTTCCAAATAGATCGTTAAGGTATAGTGGTTTCTTGAACGAACTTCCATTTTTAATTTTCTGCAACTTCCATTTTTATTTTTATTCGACTTCCATTTTTATTCAAGTTATTTTTCAATTAAACTTTCTTTTTTATTTAATTTCCAAGTAGATCATTAAGGTATAGTGGTTTTTTGAATGAACTTCCATTTTTAATTTTCTGCAACTTTCATTTTTATTTTTATTTAACTTCCTTTTTCACTCTAGTTTCTTTTCTACTCAACTTCCTTTTTTATTTAATTTACAAATAGATCGTTAAGGTATAGTGGTTTATGGATTGAACTTCTATTTTTAATTTTATGCAACTTTCACTTTATTTTTTTTTCAACTTCCATTTTTATTCAATTTACTTTTCTATTAAACTTCCTTTTTTATTTAATTTCCAAATAGATCGTTAAGGTATAGTGGTTTCTTGAATGAACTTTCAATTTTAATTTTCTGCAACTTCTATTTATATTTCCATTCAACTTCTTTTTTTATTCAAGTTTCTTTTCTATTCAACTTCTTTTTTTATTTAATTTTCAAATAGATTGTTATGATATAGTGGTTTCGCGATTGAACTTTCATTTTCAATTTTATGTAAATTTCACTTTTAATTTTATTGAACTTCCATTTTTATTGACTTTACTTTTTTATTAAACTTCCTTTTTTATTTAATTTCCAAATAGATCGTTAAGGTATAGTGATTTCTTTAATGAACTTCCATTTTTAATTTTATGCAACTTCCATTTTTGTTTTTTTTCAACTTCAATTTTTATTCAAGTTATTTTTCTATTCAACATCCATTTTTATTTAATTTCCAGATAGATCGTTAAGGTATAGTGGTTTCTTGAATGAACTTCCATTTTTATTTTTATTTAACTTGCTTTTTTATTCAAGTTTCGTTTCTACTCAACTTCCTTTTTTTTATTTAATTTCCAAATAGGTCGTTAAGGTATAGTGGTTTCTTGAATGAACTTCCATTTTTAATTTTCTGCAACTTCCATTTTTATTTTTATTTAACTTCTTTTTTTTTCAAGTTTCTTTTCTACTCAACTTCCATTTTTTTTTACTTTCCAAATAGATCGTTATGGTATAGTGGTTTTTGGATTGAACTTCAATTTTTAATTTTCTGCAACTTCTATTTTTATTTTTATTTAACTTCTATTTTTATTCAATTTACTTTTCTATTAAACTTCCTTTTTTTATTTAATTTCCAAACAAATCGGTAAGGTATAGTGGTTTCTTGAATAAACTTCCATTTTTAATTTTCTGCAACTTCCATTTTTACTTTTATTCGACTTCCATTTTTATTCAAGTCATTTTTCTATTCAACCTCCTTTTTTATTTAATTTCCAAATAGATCGTTAAGGTATAGTGGTTTCTTGAATGAACTTCCATTTTTATTTCTATTCAACTTCTTTTTTTTATTCAAGTTTCTTTTCTATTCAACTTCCTTTTTTATTTAATTTCCAAATAGATTGTTAAGGTATAGTGGTTTCTGGATTGAACTTCCATTTTGAATTTTATTCAACTTTCAATTTTATTTTTATTCAACTTCCATTTTTATTCAATTTACTTTTATATTAAACTTCCTATTTTATTTAATTTCCAAATAGATCGTTAAGGTATAGTGGTTTCGTGAATGAACTTCCATTTTTAATTTTCTGCCGCTTCCATTTTTATTTTTATTCGACTTCCATTTTTATTCGATTTATTTTTCTATTCAACTTCCTTTTTTTTTTTTTTAATTTCCAAATACATCGTTAAGGTATAGTGGTTTCTAGATTGAACATCCATTTTTAATTTTATGCAACTTTCATTTTTATTTTTATTCAAGTTCCATTTTTATTCAATTTACTTTTCTATTAAACTTTCTTTTTTATTTAATTTCCAAATAGATCGTTAAGGTATAGTGGTTTTTTGAATGAACTTCCATTTTTAATTTTCTGTAACTTCCATTTTTATTTTTATTCGACTTCCATTTTTATTCAAGTTATTTTTCTATTCATCTTCCTTTTCTATGTAATTTCCAAATAGGTTAAGGTATAGTGTTTTCTTGAATGAACTTCCATTTTTAATTTTCTGCAACTTCCATTTTTATTTTTATTTAACTTCCTTTTTCATTCTAGTTTCTTTTCTACTGAACTTCCTTTTTTATTTAATTTCCAAATAGATCGTTAAGGTATAGTGGATTCTGGATTGAACTTCCATTTTTATTTCTATGCAACTTTCACTTTTATTTGTATTCAACTTCCATTTTTGTTCAATTTACTTTTCTATTAGACCTTCATTTTTATTTAATTTCCAAATAGATCGTTAAGGTATAGTGGTTTCTTGAATGAACTTCCATTTATAATTTTCTGCAACTTCCATTTTTATTTTTATTCGACTTCCATTTTTATTCAATTTACTTTTCTATTAAACTTCCTTTTTTATTTTATTTCCAAATAGATCGTTAAGGTATAGTGGTTTCTTGAATGAACTTCCATTTCTATTTTTATTTGACTTCTATTTTTATTCAATTTACTTTTCTATTCAACTTCCTTTTTTATTTAATTTCTAAATAGATCGTTAAAGTATAGTGGTTTCTGGATTGAACTTCCATTTTTAATTTTCTGCAACTTCCATTTTTATTTTTATTTGACTTCTATTTTTATTAAATTTACTTTTCTATTCAACTTCTTTTTTTATTTAATTTTCAAATAAATCATTAAGGTATAGTGGTTTCTTGAATGAACATCCATTTTTAATTTAATGCAACTTTCATTTTTATTTTTATTCAACTTCCATTTTTATTCAATTTACTTTTCTATTAAAATTCCTTTTCTATTTAATTTCTAAATAGATCGTTAAGGTATAGTGGTTTCTGGATTGAACTTCCATTTTCAATTTTATGCAACTTTCATTTTTATTTTTATTCATCTTCCATTATTATTCAATTTGCTTTTCTATTAAACTTCTTTTTTTTATTTAATTTCCAAATAGATCGTTAAGGTATAGTGGTTCCTTGAATGAACTTCCATATTTAATTTTATGTAACTTTCATTTTTATTTTTATTCAACTTCCATTTTTATTCAATTTACTTTTCGATTAAACTTGCTTTTTTATTTAATTTCCAAATAGATCGCTAAGGTATAGTGGTTTCTTGAATGAACTTCCATTTTTATTTTTATTTAACTTCCTTTTTCAATCAAGTTTCTTTTCAACTCAACTTCCTTTTTTATTTAATTTCCAAATAGATCGTTAAGGTATAGTGGTTTCTGGATTGAACTTCCATTTTTAATTTTATGCAACTTTCATTTTTATTTTTATTCAACTTCCATTTTATTCAATTTAATTTTCTATTAAACTTCTTTTTTTATTTAATTTCCTAATAGATCGTTAAGGTATAGTGGTTTCTGGATTGAACTCCCATTTTCAATTTTAGGCAACTTTCATTTTTATTTTTATTCATCTTCCATTATTATTCAATTTGCTTTTCTATTAAACTTCCTTTTTTATTTAATTTCCAAATAGATCGTTAAGGTATAGCAGTTTCTTGAATGAACTTCCATTTTTAATTTTATGTAACTTTCTTTTTTATTTTTATTAAACTTCCATTTTTATTCAATTACTTTTCTATTAATCAGGTAACCTTTCAGAAATGGTATATTAAAATCTCTTTTATGATTAAGCCGGATTTTATCATTAAGGGTGCTATTGCCCTAGTTGATAGCGGAGCAGATATGAACTGTATCCAAGAAGGTATAGTTCCAACCAGATATTTTGCAAAGACTACCCAGAGTCTTACCAGCGCAAGTGGAAATTCTCTCCAGATCAGGTATAAAATTCCAGAAGCTTCTATTTGTAATGAAGGTCTCTGTCTTCCAACCTCCTTTGTTTTAGTCAGAAATCTTGCTACAAATATTATCTTAGGCACACCTTTCCTTTGTCTTTTGATGCCTATCCAGAAAATTGACACAACAGGAATTTACTCCCAATTACAGGGAAAAACAGTTATTTTTGAATTTATTACTCAACCGTATACTAAAGAATTAGATCAAATTCGTGATCTAATTTCTGTTAAACAAAACCAGATAAATTTGATTCAAAAAGAAGTTTCTTTCTTAACAACAGAACAAAGATTACAACAATCGTCCTTTCAACAGAAAATCAAGTTACTTGAAAAAGAATTTCAAACAGAAGTTTGTGGTACTGTTCCTAATGCTTTTTGGAATCGCAAAAAGTATACTGTAACATTACCATATGAACCAGATTTTGATGAAAAATATATTCCAACTAGAGCTCGCCCTAGTCAGATGAAAAAGGAATATATGGAATTATGCAAAACAGAAATCCAAAGTCTTCTTGAAAAGAAACTAATCCGTTCTAGTCACTCCCCGTGGAGTTGTACCGCTTTTTATGTCAATAAAAATGCAGAGTTAGAACGAGGAATACCCCGCCTTGTGATTAACTACAAACCGTTGAATGACAAACTCAAATGGATTAGATATCCTATTCTGAATAAAAAAGATCTTTTAGACCGTCTCCAGGATGCAATCATTTTTTCTAAATTTGATCTTAAATCAGGATATTGGCAAATTGAAATTGCCGAACAGGATCGCTATAAAACAGCTTTTACAGTACCCTTTGGGCATTATGAATGGAATGTTATGCCATTTGGTTTAAAAAATGCCCCATCAGAATTTCAACATATCATGAATGATATTTTTAATCCCTTTACAGAATTTACTCTGTCTTATATTGATGATGTTTTAATTTTCTCCTCATCAATTGACCAGCATGTTAAACATCTTAATATTTTTAAGAATGTGATTAGCAGAAATGGTTTAGTTCTTTCTGCACCAAAAATGCAATTATTCCAAACTACCATCAGATACTTAGGACATAATATTTCAAATGGAAGTATTATCCCTATTAACAGAAGCATGGAGTTTGCATCTAAATTTCCTGATGAAATCAAAGATAAAACTCAATTACAGAGATTTTTAGGAAGTCTTAACTATGTTAGAGACTATTATCATAATTTATCTGCCGATGCTAACATCTTATATACCAGGTTATGGAAGAATCCTCCACCATGGTCACCAGAACATACTTTAGCAGTTCAAAAAATTAAAGCTAAATTTAAACAGTTACCTTTTCTTCATTTACCTAATCCTGAATGGAAGAAGATTGTTGAAACAGATGCTTCCAATGAAGGGTTCGGTGGTATTTTAAAATGATTGAAACTGGCGCCGCTAAAATCAAGCATACGCTGCATGATGTCAACAAGGCGGCCAGCCCAATCCAATTCAGTAAAATTGTCATCCGCAATATCATGCCCATTTCTACTTGGGGCATTCATCCGCACACCACCCGGGATCTAAACCCTACGCGACTTGGGTGACGTCCCACTATCCCTAACCATTTAATTAACCTTACAAAAGCACAAACCCAAGAATTAATACACACATAATAACAATATAAATAGAACAAATTAGGCCATATATGATTTCATATTACCTTACTGTTGTGGTGGCGGAGGCCTTCTGGCCGCCCACGCCACTAGCTGTTCGTTGATCAGCTCCTGAAGTTCCTGTAGATACCTTTCACAGTTGGCTAACCTTTCTGAAATGTACTGTTGAGTATAACGATCAGGTGGGAGACTAAGATAATACTGTTTCTGATTAAGCCAGAATTGTTGTGTTGATAAATACAATTCTAGTAAATCAACAGAGGACATACATCGTTAAACACGAATAGTACTTTTTATTGAAGAAGTACAAATATTTTACAAGAGGGGGTTGGAGAGTGATTACAAAGGATTACAAGAGAGAGAGAACGAAAACTGGAAAATTTCTAAGTGCCTCAACAAGGGTGAAGCCATCCCTTAAATAGAGTTACCAGAAAGATAAGAAATTATTACATAAAGACAGGTGGCAACCTTCTATTGTGCCGGCAGTTTACACCTATCTTCTTATCTTCAACTTTGGCTGGATGGGGAACAGCTTTTTCCCTGATACTGATGGAGCATCTGCTTTATCTGGAAAGTTGCATGTCCTGTTGTGCCGACACTCTAAAGCTCTGGGCCCTTACCTTTATTACTTCTGTCCTGGGCCATCTTTTCCGCAATTACAGCTGTGAAGGAATCCCAAAAGTCACCAAGAGTGGGTTCCACGTCATCTTCGGATTGAGACTCGCCTGCTAACACGTGGTCGGTTGGATCGGCCTCAGATTCGGATTGGGTATGACTGGTGCCTGACTTCATGGAGACGTCATCATCAGCATTAACTGATTGAAGGAATTGTTCCTTAAGATAATCCATACATTTTAGGATTAACTCATGTTCTGATAGATTAGGGTATTTCTGTTTTAACTCCTTTTGTATCTGGATAAAAGGATTGGATACTGAAGAAAAGGAAGGTGCTGGTAAGGCTGGTTGCTTGACAGAATCCCAGCAAGCCTTTGTATGCTGTTGGATTTTCGGAATGAGATCCTTGAGATCCATTTTATCCCACCATTTGACAAAAAAGATTTTTTTCAAACGGGGAACCTTATTCTGATAATCACAAGCAAAGTCCCATTTCCATATCCAAGGAATACTGAAGCGGATAAAAAAATGGACAACTGATTTACTGATAGATAATTCTCGGTTTTTATTCAAAAATGAATAAGCACGGGAATAAGCCACATGCCAGAGGTTATATTCTGCTCTGATGGATTCTGGTAAAATATCAAGAGAAAGTCCGAATTTATCCCACCAAATGAGGAACCAGTTAGGTACATCATTTTTGAGAACATCGGACGTAATGCGGATAAACCAAGAGTGATTCTTGATAGGGTTCTGGTAGTAAAAAATCTGGGTAAAGGCATCAATATAATCCCAGTAAGAGTATTTTGTCTGTTTATTCCGGAGATCAAGATCCCGGGTGGTGTGCGGATGAATGCCCCAAGTAGAAATGGGCATGATATTGCGGATGACAATTTTACTGAATTGGATTGGGCTGGCCGCCTTGTTGACATCATGCAGCGTATGCTTGATTTCAGCAGCGCCAGTTTCAATCATGATCTGTTCATAAATATACCTGTATTGATCAAAATGAGGGGGTGACTGTTGAGTGGTGAGATAACGGCGTTTAATCTCCCACGGATCTGTCATCCACTGTTCATCTGATGGTTCGATCCAAAGGACCGTTTCCTCAGAAATACTGTTTGGAGTATACGGATCTTCAGGCCTAAGGAGAATATCCTTAGCCGTAGGATTACTGGTTTGACCTCCTCCACGAGAGAGGGGTGGATATTCTGATGGATCATAGCGAGGGTTGGAACCCCTGCCACGACCACGGCCTCTATGGCCCCGACTGGTCATTTGCTGATTTCTGCAAATATTCATGGGTCAAAAAGTCAGGCAAAGAATTAGTCTCTCCTTTAATATATTCAATATCAAAATCGAAATTAGATAAATAACTTTGCCAGCTTACAAATATCTGTTTAGAAACAAGATTTTTAACATCTTGCTTAAATATCTGTCTAGCAGCAGAGCAATCAACTCTGATGAGAAAATGCTGGTTTAAAAGATCATCTTGGAATTTATGAACACATTTTACTATAGCTAAACATTCCTGTTTGATGGTCGGATAATTTAAAGCAGCTTGATTCCAATTTCCATAATGAAAACGTAAAAGTTCTTCTTTCTGAGTTTTGGAACCATCCAAAGGACCGTTTCCTCAGAAATACTGTTTGGAGTATACGGATCTTCAGGCCTAAGGAGAATATCCTTAGCCGTAGGATTACTGGTTTGACCTCCTCCATGAGAGAGGGGTGGATATTCTGATGGATCATAGCGAGGGTTGGAACCCCTGCCACGACCACGACCTCTATGGCCCCGACTGGTCATTTGCTGATTTCTGCAAATATTCACGGGTCAAAAAGTTAGGCAAAGAATTAGTTTCTCCTTTAATATATTCAATATCAAAATCGAAATTAGATAAATAACTTTGCCAGCTTACAAATATCTGTTTAGAAACAAGATTTTTAACATCTTGCTTAAATATTTGTCCAGTTTATTTTGATATTTATCCAAATCTTAGTGTTGCCCTGTGTGACACTAATCTTTCCGAAACTCTTGAACTTCGCGTTCTTACTCATGGTTATGAGTATAAACCAGGAACACCTCCCTTTTCAGTTCATTCCAGAATTTGTATTAAGGCTTTAACAACTTTAAATCCTTATGTCAAAAAGAAAACTGAAACAGGAAATACAGTATTGATTGAAACAAATCTTTACAGCAGTCAAGTAGCTGTTCCCAAGTTAATCCCTTGGAAGGATATAACTTTTCCTGACAAATGGGAAATACCTAATGCTGTCCCCCCAAAACCACTTATCCAGCATAACATAGATGATGTTATCCAAACCGATAGAGGTAATGTTTATCTCCGCTTTCAGAAACCATTACTTATCAGAAGTAATTCTTCTAATGCCAGTTTTCGGACTGCCCCCAGAAGTCTCTCCAACAACAGTTTTAGATCTGTTCCACCATACCAAGTGGACCATCCAGAATCAAGCCGTCAGTCTATAGATAATCTACCTTCCAGAAGACAAATTGAAAATATTCTTCAGCAGATACCTTCCAGACCTCCTAGCAGACCACCAAGTGATCCACAGGAAGATCCGATGACTTCAGAAATCCAGGGAATTCCTCATGGTGATGCGTTGACCGTGTGATGCCCGTAAGTCGTTGACAGACGTGCTAGCTCTGATTGTTAGTGAGCACCTTTCATGGTATCAGAGCCAAGTTTTAGTTATCACATAATAAAAATATAAATTACATAAATTAGACATATATGATCACAACACAACCATGTCAAAACAACAAGTAAATACCGAAGCCATACCAGAATCAGGATCAGTAACATCTGTAGGAAATACAATTTCGTCATTAGCCGAAGCCGCGGAATTAGTCGCATATCAGGATGTAAAGGAAGCCCTAGATAGATGGACTATCCCAACAGTAGATCCAACAACCATTTACAAGAAATGAACTTTTAACTTTCTTAGTAAAAAGATAATTAAGACATTTGAACATGCATCTTGTATTCAGAACAATGATGAAATAATTCATTTAATTCATATAAATGATTTTATTCCATTTGTTAAACAGTATAAGTACATCCATATAGGATTAGTACAGATAGCCTTCAAACCTTTGACCCTCCTTGGGCAAAACACCAGTATCCAGTGCACCCTACGAGATGGTCGATGCCTTAATTGGCGGGCATCTCTTGTGGGAGCTATTGAGACCAGTTTGTCTCAAAGAGGCTTCTTCATACAGTATATCTGGTGGTGTAGGCTTCCTCATGGTGTTTATACAGCCCCAACACCATCACCAGACAGCCCAACGGCCAGTGATATGAATTTTGAAATTTAATGGATTTCACACCAGGAAGTGAAAATAGAAAAATAATTAACCAGGAATTTAATCAGAATAAATATAAAGAATTTAGAAAATGGTATTTAATATCCTAATCAAACCAGGAAGATCTCCCATAGAAAATCTGCTAAATCTTCCAGAAAACAGTCTTACTCAAAGACTAGCCATCCGAAACCTATCAAGAAGTTTTACCCTAAGAAATCCACCAGTAAACAAAAGGGAAAATCTAAATCCGAAGTAAAATGTTACAAATGTGGCCAAACAGGACATTATGCCAATAGATGTAAATCTAAAGCTAAAGCCAAAATCAATGAGTTAAATCTTGATCCAGAAATCAAAGAGCAGTTAATTCAAGCTTTAGAAGCAGAAGAAATCTCAACAGACGATGAGATCCCTTCTGATGATGAGCTTAATCAGTTATACTCTACGTCCTCAGAAGAAGATGAACCAGAAGAATCTTGCCCATGTAGCACTAATCAGGAGCAAATCTCAGAAATTAACTACTGGAAATCTATTGTAGAAATGAATGGATTACATGTAGGTGAACCCAGTAGTATTAATGTTTTAACCGATACTCAAAAGGATATGCTAGCTGTCGCCGATCAAATCCAGGATCCAGAAATAAAAATAAAATATTTAAAAATGTGTTATGAACACCAGCAGACAATAACCGAATCCCCTCCTATACCAGATTATTCTTATAATCTTCAAACAGTTATAAACAGAATTCAGACGAAATCTGTAGTAGAACAACCAACTACTCTTCAATATTTAAAAATAGAAATTAATATCCTCAAAACAGAAGTCAAACACTTGCAAACTGCCAGTGAAGCTGCAATCAAAGATATTAAGTATCTTAAGTATCTTCATACCCAAAGTCCTAAACAGAAAGAAAAAGAAACTGAACAAAAACTTGATCTCAACAAGGAAGAACCAGAAGCTTCAACTCCTTACCTATTACTTGTTAATCAGGTAACCTTTCAGAAATGGTATATTAAAATCTCTTTTATGATTAAACCGGATTTTATCATTAAGGATGCTATTGCCCTAGTTGATAGTGGAGCAGATATGAACTGTATCCAAGAAGGTATAGTTCCAACCAGATATTTTGCAAAGACTACCCAGAGTCTTACCAGCGCAAGTGGAAATTCTCTCCAGATCAGGTATAAAATTCCAGAAGCTTATATTTGTAATGAAGATCTCTGTCTTCCAACCTCCTTTGTTTTAGTCAGAAATCTTGCTACAAATATTATCTTAGGCACACCTTTCCTTTGTCTTTTGATGCCTATCCAGAAAATTGACTCAACAGGAATTTACTCCCAATTACAGGGAAAAACAGTTATTTTTGAATTTATTACTCAACCGTATACTAAAGAATTAGATCAAATTCGTGATCTAATTTCTGTTAAACAAAACCAGATAAATTTGATTCAAAAAGAAGTTTCTTTCTTAACAACAGAACAAAGATTACAACAATCTTCCTTTCAACAGAAAATCAAGTTACTTGAAAAAGAATTTCAAGCAGAAGTTTGTGGTACTGTTCCTAATGCTTTTTGGAATCGCAAAAAGTATACTGTAACATTACCATATGAACCAGATTTTGATGAAAAATATATTCCAACTAGAGCTCGCCCTAGTCAGATGAAAAAGGAATATATGGAATTATGCAAAACAGAAATCCAAAGTCTTCTTGAAAAGAAACTAATCCGTTCTAGTCACTCCCCGTGGAGTTGTACCGCTTTTTATGTCAATAAAAATGCAGAGTTAGAACGAGGAATACCCCGCCTTGTGATTAACTACAAACCGTTGAATGACAAACTCAAATGGATTAGATATCCTATTCCGAATAAAAAAGATCTTTTAGACCGTCTCCAGGATGCAATCATTTTTTCTAAATTTGATCTTAAATCAGGATATTGGCAAATTGAAATTGCTGAACAGGATCGCTATAAAACAACTTTTACAGTACCCTTTGGGCATTATGAATGGAATGTTATGCCATTTGGTTTAAAAAATGCCCCATCAGAATTTCAACATATCATAAATGATATTTTTAATCCCTTTACAGAATTTACTCTGTCTTATATTGATGATGTTTTAATTTTCTCCTCATCAATTGACCAGCATGTTAAACATCTTAATATTTTTAAGAATGTGATTAGCAGAAATGGTTTAGTTCTTTCTGCACCAAAAATGCAATTATTCCAAACTACCATCAGATACTTAGGACATAATATTTCAAATGGAAGTATTATCCCTATTAACAGAAGCATGGAGTTTGCATCTAAATTTCCTGATGAAATCAAAGATAAAACTCAATTACAGAGATTTTTAGGAAGTCTTAACTATGTTAGAGACTATTATCATAATTTATCTGCCGATGCTAACATCTTATATACCAGGTTACGGAAGAATCCTCCACCATGGTCACCAGAACATACTTTAGCAGTTCAAAAAATTAAAGCTAAAGTTAAACAGTTACCTTTTCTTCATTTACCTAATCCTGAATGGAAGAAGATTGTTGAAACAGATGCTTCCAATGAAGGGTTCGGTGGTATTTTAAAACAGTTTAATCCCAAAACTCAGAAAGAAGAACTTTTACGTTTTCATTCTGGAAATTGGAATCAAGCTGCTTTAAATTATTCGACCATCAAACAGGAATGTTTAGCTATAGTAAAATGTGTTCATAAATTCCAGGATGATCTTTTAAACCAGGATTTTCTCATCAGAGTTGATTGCTCTGCTGCTAGATAGATATTTAAGCAAGATGTTAAAAATCTTGTTTCTAAACAGATATTTGTAAGCTGGCAAAGTTATTTATCTAATTTCGATTTTGATATTGAATATATTAAAGGAGAAACTAATTCTTTGCCTGACTTTTTGACCCGTGAATATTTGCAGAAATCAGCAAATGACCAGTCGGGGCCATAGAGGCCGTGGTCGTGGCAGGGGTTCCAACCCTCGCTATGATCCATCAGAATATCCACCCCTCTCTCGTGGAGGAGGTCAAACCAGTAATCCTACGGCTAAGGATATTCTCCTTAGGCCTGAAGATCTGTATTCTCCAAACAGTATTTATGAGGAAACGGTCCTTTGGATCGAACCATCAGATGAACAGTGGATGACAGATCCGTGGGAGATTAAACGCCGTTATCTCACCACTCAACAGTCACCCCCTCATTTTGATCAATACAGGTATATTTATGAACAGATCATGATTAAAACTGGCGCCGCTGAAATCAAGCATATGCCGCATGATGTCAACAAGGCGGCCAGCCCAATCCAATTCAGTAAAATTGTCATCCGCAATATCATGCCCATTTCTACTTGGGGCATTCATCCGCACACCACCCGGGATCTTGATCTCCGGAATAAACAGACAAAATACTCTTACTGGGATTATATTGATGCCTTTACCCAGATTTTTTACTACCAGAACCCTATCAAGAATCACTCTTGGTTTATCCACATTACGTCCGATGTTCTCAAAAATGATGTACCTAACTGGTTCCTCATTTGGTGGGATAAATTCGGACTTTCTCTTGATATTTTACCAAAATCCGTCAGAACAGAATATAACCTCTGGCATGTGGCTTATTCCCGTGCTTATTCATTTTTGAATAAATTCGGACTTTCTCTTGATATTTTACCAGAATCCGTCAGAACAAAATATAACCTTTGGCACGTGGCTTATTCCCGTGCTTATTCATTTTTGAATAAAAACCGAGAATTATCTATCAGTAAATCAGTTGTCCATTTTTCTATCCGCTTCAGTATTCCTTGGATATGGAAATGGGACTTTGCTTGTGATTATCAGAATAAGGTTCCCCGTTTGAAAAGAATCTTTTTTGTCAAATGGTGGGATAAAATGGATCTCAAGGATCTCATTCCCAAAATCCAACAGCATACAAAGGCTTGCTGGGATTCTGTCAAGCAACCAGCCTTACCAGCACCTTCCTCTTCTTCAGTATCCAATCCTTTTATCCAGATGCAAAAGGAGTTAAAACAGAAATACCCTAATCTATCAGAACATGAGTTAATCCTAAAAAGTATGGATTATCTTAAGGAACAATTCCTTCAATCAGTCAATCCTGATGATGACGTCTCCATGAAGTCAGGCACCAGTCATACCCAATCCGAATCTGAGGCCGATCCAACCGACCACGTGTTAGCAGGCGAGTCTCAATCCGAAGATGACGTGGAACCCACTCTTGGTGACTTTTGGGATTCCTTCACAGCTGTAATTGCGGAAAAGATGGCCCAGGACAAAAGTAATAAAGGTAAGGGCCTAGAGCTTTAGAGTGTCGGCACAACAGGACAAGCAACTTTCCAGATAAAGTAGATGCTCCATCAGTATCAGGGAAAAAGCTGTTCCCCATCCAGCCAAAGTTGAAGATAAGAAGATAGGTGTAAACTGTCGGCACAATAGAAGGTTGCCACCTGTCTTTATGTAATAATTTCTTATCTTTCTGGTAACTCTATTTAAGGGAAGGCTTCACCCTTGTTGAGGCACTTAGAAATTTTCCAGTTTTCTTTCTCTCTCTCTTGTAATCCTTTGTAATCACTCTCCAACCCCCACTTGTAAAATATTTGTACTTCTTCAATAAAAAGTACTATTCGTGTTTAACGATGTATGTCCTCTGTTGATTTACTAGAATTGTATTTATCAACACAATAATTCTGGCTTAATCAGAAACAGTATTATCTTAGTCTCCCACCTGATCGTTATACTCAACAGTACATTTCAAAAAGGTTAGCCAACTGTGAAAGGTATCTACAGGAACTTCAGGTGCTGATCAACGAACAGCTAGTGGCGTGGGCGGCCAGAAGGCCTCCGCCACCACAACAGTAAGGTAATATGAGATCATATATGGCCTAATTTGTTCTATTTATATTGTTATTATGTGTGTATTAATTCTTGGGTTTGTGCTTTTGTAAGGTTAATTAAATGGTCAGGGATAGTGGGACGTCACCCAAGTCGCGTAGGGTTTAGGTCTTGTTGCAGAGAGTGCGTTGACCGTGTGATGCCCGTAAGTCGTTGACAGATGTGCTAGCTCTGACTGTTAGTGAGCATCAATATAATCCCAGTAAGAGTATTTTCTCCTTTAATATATTCAATATCAAAATCGAAATTAGATAAATAACTTTGCCAGCTTACAAATATCTGTTTAGAAACAAGATTTTTAACATCTTGCTTAAATATCTGTCTAGCAGCAGAGCAATCAACTCTGATGAGAAAATGCTGGTTTAAAAGATCATCCTGGAATTTATGAACACATTGTACTATAGCTAAACATTCCTGTTTGATGGTCGGATAATTTAAAGTAGCTTGATTCCAATTTCCAGAATGAAAACGTAAAAGTTCTTCTCTCTGAGTTTTGGGGTTAAACTGTTTTAAAATACCACCGAACCCTTCATTGGAAGCATCTGTTTCAACAATCTTCTTCCATTCAGGATTAGGTAAATGAAGAAAAGGTAACTTTTTAACTTTAGCTTTAATTTTCTAAACTGCTAAAGTATGTTCTGGTGACCATGGTGGAGGATTCTTCCGTAACCTGGTATATAAGATGTTAGCATCGGCAGATAAATTATGATAATAGTCTCTAACATAGTTAAGACTTCCTAAAAATCTCTGTAATTGAGTTTTATCTTTGATTTCATCAAGAAATTTAGATGCAAACTCCATGCTTCTGTTAATAGGGATAATATTTCCATTTGAAATATTATGTCCTAAGTATCTGATGGTAGTTTGGAATAATTGCATTTTTGGTGCAGAAAGAACTAAACCATTTCTGCTAATCACATTCTTAAAAATATTAAGATGTTTAACATGCTGGTCAATTGATGAGGAGAAAATTAAAACATCATCAATATAAGACAGAGTAAATTCTGTAAAGGGATTAAAAATATCATTCATGATATGTTGAAATTCTGATGGGGCATTTTTTAAACCAAATGGCATAACATTCCATTCATAATGCCCAAAGGGTACTGTAAAAGCTGTTTTATAGCGATCCTGTTCAGCAATTTCAATTTGCCAATATCCTGATTTAAGATCAAATTTAGAAAAAATGATTGCATCCTGGAGACGGTCTAAAAGATCTTTTTATTCGGAATAGGATATCTAATCCATTTGATTTTGTCATTCAACGGTTTGTAGTTAATCACAAGGTGGGGTATTCCTCGTTCTAGCTCTGCATTTTTATTGACATAAAAAGCGGTACAACTCCACGGGGAGTGACTAGAACGGATTAGTTTCTTTTCAAGAAGACTTTGGATTTCTGTTTTGCATAATTCCATATATTCCTTTTTCATCTGACTAGGGCGAGCTCTAGTTGGAATATATTTTTCATCAAAATCTGGTTCATATGGTAATGTTACAGTATACTTTTTGCGATTCCAAAAAGCATTAGGAACAGTACCACAAACTTCTGTTTGAAATTCTTTTTCAAGTAACTTGATTTTCTGTTGAAAGGAAGATTGTTGTAATCTTTGTTCTGTTGTTAAGAAAGAAACTTTTTTTGAATCAAATTTATCTGGTTTTGTTTAACAGAAATTATATCACGAATTTGATCTAATTCTTTAGTATACGGTTAAGTAATAAATTCAAAAATAACTGTTTTTCCCTGTAATTGGGAGTAAATTCCTGTTGAGTCAATTTTCTGGATAGGCATCAAAAGACAAAGGAAAGGTGTGCCTAAGATAATATTTGTAGCAAGATTTCTGACTAAAACAAAGGAGGTTGGAAGACAGAGATCTTCATTACAAATATAAGCTTCTGGAATTTTATACCTGATCTGGAGAGAATTTCCACTTGCGCTGGTAAGACTCTGGGTAGTCTTTGCAAAATATCTGGTTGGAACTATACCTTCTTGGATACAGTTCATATCTGCTCCACTATCAACTAGGGCAATAGCATCCTTAATGATAAAATCCGGTTTAATCATAAAAGAGATTTTAATATACCATTTCTGAAAGGTTACCTGATTAACAAGTAATAGGTAAGGAGTTGAAGCTTCTGGTTCTTCCTTGTTGAGATCAAGTTTTTGTTCAGTTTCTTTTTCTTTCTGTTTAGGACTTTGGGTATGAAGATACTTAAGATACTTAATATCTTTGATTGCAGCTTCACTGGCAGTTTGCAAGTGTTTGACTTCTGTTTTGAGGATATTAATTTCCATTTTTAAATCTTGAAGAGTAGTTGGTTGTTCTACTACAGATTTCGTCTGAATTCTGTTTATAACTATTTGAAGATTATAAGAATAATCTGGTATAGGAGGGGATTCGGTTATTGTCTGCTGGTGTTCATAACACATTTTTAAATATTTTATTTTTATTTCTGGATCCTGGATTTGATCGGCGACAGCTAGCATATCCTTTTGAGTATCGGTTAAAACATTAATACTACTGGGTTCACCTACATGTAATCCATTCATTTCTACAATAGATTTCTAGTAGTTAATTTCTGAGATTTGCTCCTGATTAGTGCTACATGGGCAAGATTCTTCTGGTTCATCTTCTTCTGAGGACGTAGAGTATAACTGATTAAGCTCATCATCAGAAGGGATCTCATCGTCTGTTGAGATTTCTTCTGCTTCTAAAGCTTGAATTAACTGCTCTTTGATTTCTGGATCAAGATTTAACTCATTGATTTTGGCTTTAGCTTTAGATTTACATCTATTGGCATAATGTCCTGTTTGGCCACATTTGTAACATTTTACTTCGGATTTAGATTTTCCCTTTTGTTTACTGGTGGATTTCTTAGGGTAAAACTTCTTGATAGGTTTCGGATGGCTAGTCTTTGAGTAAGACTGTTTTTTGGAAGATTTAGCAGATTTTCTATGGGAGATCTTCCTGGTTTGATTAGGATATTTAATACCTGGTTCATAAGCGAATTGTTCACAAAATTCGCCTAATTCTTTTCGGCCTGTTAAATTCTGATGTTTCATTTGGTAGTGAAGTTTAAGATCATTAGATAGTGAAAGTCCTTCGTCTGTAATAACGGAACAGAGTTGTCCATAGGTATACTGTTCGTACGGAATAGACATCCGGTCATGGCGGTCCCGAAGTTTTTTCCTAACGCGCTCGGCAAAAATGGTAGGAAGGCCATCAATAAATTTGGCTTTCCAGTGAGTACTGTTAGCATCCGGGCGTTGGGTGACCTTAAGAAGGAAAACATCCTTATACCAACGAAAATGGGTTAAGGATGGGCAATGCAAATTCTGGAGAAGCTCGCGACCACGGTCTTGAGTAGATGTACTGGTACCAATAAAGTGGTAAATAATGGTTTGAATAAGGGTATAAACAGCATCAGACTGTTGAACCTGCTGGTTGGTAGTCGGATCAAGCTCAAGCTTGATGGCTGTGAGAATTTCAGTTTGTTGGAGAGGAGTTATGATATTATCCCACCAACCTTTGAGAACACCGGTAAAGCCATTAATAATAAACTTAGCAATGGCTTGATCATTATTACTGTATTGGTGGCAAACAGTGGCATACATCATCATTTGGTGTAGCTTTTTGTAAATGCCAAATTCTGATTCACCATCAATATTCCATTCGTAAATGGTTTTTCCATGGTAACTATTCTGTTCATTCAGAGAGGCTTCTTCATACAATATATCTGGTGGAGTAGGTCTGGAATAATAATTTCTGGTATGAGGTAAAAATCCTGGTTTAGCTGAACTATAATAATTCAGCTTATTAATGGAAGAAGGTTCTTGGAAATTCGATTGAATTTCCTGAATTTGGGCTGGTGATAAAGTGTCCTGTTCAGGGCTAGACTCAGCTCTAAGCATGTGGATTGACCCACTACTAGATTGTCCTGCTGGTTTAGGAGGTTCTGGAGGGCGGACATGAAGAGTCTGCATTTTCTATAAAAGAGTATCCATAAACTCAGTATTAGACGATTTTAACTTAAAGTTAGTGATGTCTAATGATGGTTTAATAGATACGGGATGGAGAGTCGAAACTCCAGTTACTGGTGGAGCTAAGGTCCTATCCTTACAGGTAGAAACAACTTCTTCAATTCGGATTAATTGTTTGCTCATAGTTTGGCAAATTAAATTAGTATAATTATTCTGTTTTACCAAAGAGGCTTCGGAACGGGAAAGTTTTGATGACTGGGCATCAATATAAGCAGAGGCTACTAATGGCAAAGTAGTAAGTTCTCCATTAGGGGCTAGCTCTAAAGCTTGTGCAGGTGGATGAACAGAATGGATGATTTTTCCCTCGGTGGTAGTCCAGGTCTTATACTGGTCTTCGATGGCTGTTATTTGTAATTGGGTAACAGAGTTATACCATTCTACAAAAGGTATGATTTTCTGATGTAACTCAAGGTGTTGATAAAATTGAGTTTTGTATTCTGTTAATTGTTCAAAAGTATGGTTATTAAAATACCATTTTCTAAATTCTTTATATTTATTCTGATTAAATTCCTGGTTAATTATTTTTCTATTTTCACTTCCTGGTGTGAAATCCATTAAATTTCAAAATTCATATCACTGGCCGTTGGGCTGTCTGGTGATGGTGTTGGGGCTGTATAAACACCATGAGGAATTCAATTTTGGGAAAGACGAATTCCCTGGATTTCTAAAGTCATCAGATCTTCCTGTGGATCACTTGGTGGTCTGCTAGGAGGTCTGGAAGGTATCTGCTGAAGAATATTTTCAATTTGTCTTCTGGAAGGTAGATTATCTACAGACTGACGGCTTGATTCTGGATAGTCCACTTGGTATGGTGGAACAGATCTAAAACTGTTGTTGGAGAGACTTCTAGGGGCAGTCCGAAAACTGGCATTAGAAGAATTACTTCTGATAAGTAATGGTTTCTGAAAGCGGAGATAAACATTACCTCTATCGGTTTGGATAACATCATCTATGTTATGCTGGATAAGTGGTTTTGGGGGGACAGCATTAGGTATTTCCCATTTGTCAGGAAAAGTTATATCCTTCCAAGGGATTAACTTGGGAACAGCTACTTGACTGCTGTAAAGATTTGTTTCAATCAATACTGTATTTCCTGTTTCAGTTTTCTTTTTGACATAAGGATTTAAAGTTGTTAAAGCCTTAATACAAATTCTGGAATGAACTGAAAAGGGAGGTGTTCCTGGTTTATACTCATAACCATGAGTAAGAACGCGAAGTTCAAGAGTTTCGGAAAGATTAGTGTCACACAGGGCAACACTAAGATTTGGATAAATATCAAAATAAACTGGTCCATGAGACAAACTGGTCTCAATAGCTCCATAAGAGATGCCCGCCAATTGAGGCATCGACCATCTCGTAGGGTGCACTGGATACTGGTGTTTTGCCCAAGGAGGGTCAAAGGTTTGAAGGCTATCTGTACTAATCCTATATGGATGTACTTATACTGTTTAACAAATGGAATAAAATCATTTATATGAATTAAATGAATTATTTCATCATTGTTCTGAATACAAGATGCATGTTCAAATGTCTTAATTATCTTTTTACTAAGAAAGTTAAAAGTTCCTTTCTTGTAAATGGTTGCTGGATCTACTGTTAGGATAGTCCATCTATCTAGGGCTTCCTTTACATCCTGATATGCGACTAATTCCGCGGCTTCGGCTAATGAGGAAATTGTATTTCCTACAGATGTTACTGATCCTGATTCTGGTATGGCTTCGGTATTTACTTGTTGTTCTGACATGGTTGTGTTGTGATCATATATGTCTAATTTATGTAATTTATATTTTTATTATGTGATAACTAAAACTTGGCTCTGATACCATGAAAGGTGCTCACTAACAGTCAGAGTTAGCACGTCTGTCAACGACTTACGGGCATCACACGGTCAACGAAGTCTCTGCAACAAGACCTAAACCCTACGCGACTTGGGTGACGTCCCACTATCCCTAACCATTTAATTAACCTTACAAAAGCACAAACCCAAGAATTAATACACACATAATAACAATATAAATAGAACAAATTAGGCCATATATGATCTCATATTATCTTACTGTTGTGGTGGCGGAGGCCTTCTGGCCGCCCACGCCACTAGCTGTTCGTTGATCAGCTCCTGAAGTTCCTGTAGATACCTTTCACAGTTGGCTAACCTTTCTGAAATGTACTGTTGAGTATAACGATCAGGTGGGAGACTAAGATAATATTGTTTCTGATTAAGCCAGAATTGTTTTGTTGATAAATACAATTCTAGTAAATCAACAGAGGACATACATCGTTAAACACGAATAGTACTTTTTATTGAAGAAGTACAAATATTTTACAAGAGGGGGTTGGAGAGTGATTACAAAGGATTACAAGAGAGAGAGAAAGAAAACTGGAAAATTTCTAAGTGCCTCAACAAGGGTGAAGCCTTCCCTTAAATAGAGTTACCAGAAAGATAAGAAATTATTACATAAAGACAGGTGGCAACCTTCTATTGTGCCGACAATTTACACCAATCTTCTTATCTTCAACTTTGGCTGGATGGGGAACAGCTTTTTCCCTGATACTGATGGAGCATCTGCTTTATCTGGAAAGTTGCTTCTCCTGTTGTGCTGACACTCTAAAGCTCTGGGCCCTTACCTTTATTACTTTTGTCCTGGACCATCTTTTCCGCAATTACAGCTGTGAAGGAATCCCAAAAGTCACCAAGAGTGGGTTCCACGTCATCTTCGGATTGAGACTCGCCTGCTAACACGTGGTCGGTTGGATCTGCCTCAGATTCAGATTGGGTATGACTGGTGCCTGACTTCATGGAGACGTCATCATCAGGATTAACTGATTGAAGGAATTGTTCCTTAAGATAATCCATACTTTTTAGGATTAACTCATGTTCTGATAGATTAGGGTATTTCTGTTTTAACTCCTTTTGCATCTGGATAAAAGGATTGGATACTGAAGAAGAGAAAGGTGCTGGTAAGGCTGGTTGCTTGACAGAATCCCAGCAAGCCTTTGTATGCTGTTGGATTTTCGGAATGAGATCCTTGAGATCCATTTTATCCCACCATTTGACAAAAAAGATTCTTTTCAAACGGGGAACCTTATTCTGATAATCACAAGCAAAGTCCCATTTCCATATCCAAGGAATACTGAAGCGGATAGAAAAATGGACAACTGATTTACTGATAGATAATTCTCGGTTTTTATTCAAAAATGAATAAGCACGGGAATAAGCCACATGCCAGAGGTTATATTCTGTTCTGACGGATTCTGGTAAAATATCAAGAGAAAGTCCGAATTTATCCCACCAAATGAGGAACCAGTTAGGTACATCATTTTTGAGAACATCGGACGTAATGCGGATAAACCAAGAGTGATTCTTGATAGGGTTCTGGTAGTAAAAAATCTGGGTAAAGGCATCAATATAATCCCAGTAAGAGTATTTTGTCTGTTTATTCCGGAGATCAAGATCCCGGGTGGTGTGCGGATGAATGCCCCAAGTAGAAATGGGCATGATATTGCGGATGACAATTTTACTGAATTGGATTGGGCTGGCCGCCTTGGTGACATCATGTAGCGTATGCTTGATTTCAGCGGCGCCAGTTTCAATCATGATCTGTTCATAAATATACCTGTATTGATCAAAATGAGGGGGTGACTATTGAGTGGTGAGATAACGGCGTTTAATCTCCCACGGATCTGTCATCCACTGTTCATCTGATGGTTCGATCCAAAGGGCCGTTTCCTCAGAAATACTGTTTGGAGTATACGGATCTTCAGGCCTAAGGAGAATATCCTTAGCCGTAGGATTACTGGTTTGACCTCCTCCACGAGAGAGGGGTGGATATTCTGATGGATCATAGCGAGGGTTGGAACCCCTGCCACGACCACGGCCTCTATGGCCCCGACTGGTCATTTGCTGATTTCTGCAAATATTCACGGGTCAAAAAGTCAGGCAAAGAATTAGTTTCTCCTTTAATATATTCAATATCAAAATCGAAATTAGATAAATAACTTTGCCAGCTTACAAATATCTATTTAGAAACAAGATTTTTAACATCTTGCTTAAATATCTGTCTAGCAGCAAAGCAATCAACTCTGATGAGAAAATGCTGGTTTAAAAGATCATCCTGGAATTTATGAACACATTTTACTATAGCTAAACATTCCTGTTTGATGGTCGGATAATTTAAAGCAGCTTGATTCCAATTTCCAGAATGAAAACGTAAGAGTTCTTCTTTCTGAGTTTTGGGGTTAAACTGTTTTTAAAATACCACCGAACCCTTCATTGGAAGCATCTGTTTCAACAATCTTCTTCCATTCAGGATTAGGTAAATGAAGAAAAGGTAACTGTTTAACTTTAGCTTTAATTTTCTGAACTGCTAAAGTATGTTTTGGTGACCATGGTGGAGGATTCTTCCGTAACCAGGTATATAAGATGTTAGCATCGGCAGATAAATTATGATAATAGTCTCTAACATAGTTAAGACTTCCTAAAAATCTCTGTAATTGAGTTTTATCTTTGATTTCATCAGGAAATTTAGATGCAAACTTCATGCTTCTGTTAATAGGGATAATACTTCCATTTGAAATATTATGTCCTAAGTATCTGATGGTAGTTTGGAATAATTGCATTTTTGGTGCAGAAAGAACTAAACCATTTCTGCTAATCACATTCTTAAAAATATTAAGATGTTTAACATGCTGGTCAATTGATGAGGAGAAAATTAAAACATCATCAATATAAGACAGAGTAAATTCTGTAAAGGGATTAAAAATATCATTCATGATATGTTGAAATTCTGATGGGGCATTTTTTAAACCAAATGACATAACATTCCATTCATAATGCCCAAAGGGTACTGTAAAAGTTGTTTTATAGCGATCCTGTTCAGCAATTTCAATTTGCCAATATCCTGATTTAAGATCAAATTTAGAAAAAATGATTGCATCCTGGAGACGGTCTAAAAGATCTTTTTTATTCGGAATAGGATATCTAATCCATTTGAGTTTGTCATTCAACGGTTTGTAGTTAATCACAAGGCGGGGTATTCCTTGTTCTAACTCTGCATTTTTATTGACATAAAAAGCGGTACAACTCCACGGGGAGTGACTAGAACGGATTAGTTTCTTTTCAAGAAGACTTTGGATTTTTGTTTTGCATAATTCCATATATTCCTTTTTCATCTGACTAGGGCGAGCTCTAGTTGGAATATATTTTTCATCAAAATCTGGTTCATATGGTAATGTTACAGTATACTTTTTGCGATTCCAAAAAAGCATTAGGAACAGTACCACAAACTTTTGCTTGAAATTCTTTTTCAAGTAACTTGATTTTCTGTTGAAAGGAAGATTGTTGTAATCTTTGTTCTATTGTTAAGAAAGAAACTTCTTTTTGAATCAAATTTATCTGGTTTTGTTTAACAGAAATTAGATCACGAATTTGATCTAATTCTTTAGTATACGGTTGAGTAATAAATTCAAAAATAGCTGTTTTTCCCTGTAATTGGGAGTAAATTCCTGTTGAGTCAATTTTCTGGATAGGCATCAAAATACAAAGGAAAGGTGTGCCTAAGATAATATTTGTAGCAAGATTTCTGACTAAAACAAAGGAGGTTGGAAGACAGAGATCTTCATTACAAATATAAGCTTCTGGAATTTTATACCTGATCTAGAGAGAATTTCCACTTGCGCTGGTAAGACTCTGGGTAGTCTTTGCAAAATATCTGGTTGGAACTATACCTTCTTGGATACAGTTCATATCTGCTCCACTATCAACTAGGGCAATAGCATCCTTAATGATAAAATCCGGTTTAATCATAAAAGAGATTTTAATATACCATTTCTGAAAGGTTACCTGATTAACAAGTAATAGGTAAGGAGTTGAAGCTTCTGGTTCTTCCTTGTTGAGATCAAGTTTTTGTTCAGTTTCTTTTTCTTTCTGTTTAGGACTTTGGGTATGAAGATACTTAAGATACTTAATATCTTTGATTGCAGCTTCACTGGCAGTTTGCAAGTATTTGACTTCTGTTTTGAGGATATTAATTTCCATTTTTAAATCTTGAAGAGTAGTTGGTTGTTCTACCACAGATTTCGTCTGAATTCTGTTTATAACTGTTTGAAGATTATAAGAATAATCTGGTATAGGAGGGGATTCGGTTATTGTCTGCTGGTGTTCATAACACATTTTTAAATATTTTATTTTTATTTCTGGATCCTGGATTTGATCGGCGACAGCTAGCATATCCTTTTGAGTATCGGTTAAAACATTAATACTACTGGGTTCACCTACATGTAATCCATTCATTTCTACAATAGATTTCCAGTAGTTAATTTCTGAGATTTGCTCCTGATTAGTGCTACATGGGCAAGATTCTTCTGGTTCATCTTCTTCTGAGGACGTAGAGTATAACTGATTAAGCTCATCATCAGAAGGGATCTCATCGTCTGTTGAGATTTCTTCTGCTTCTAAAGCTTGAATTAACTGCTCTTTGATTTCTGGATCAAGATTTAACTCATTGATTTTGGCTTTAGCTTTAGATTTACATCTATTAGCATAATGTCCTGTTTGGCCACATTTGTAACATTTTACTTCGGATTTAGATTTTCCCTTTTGTTTACTGGTGGATTTCTTAGGGTAAAACTTCTTGATAGGTTTCGGATGGCTAGTCTTTGAGTAAGACTGTTTTCTGGAAGATTTAGCAAATTTTCTATGGGAGATCTTCCTGGTTTGATTAGGACATTTAATACCTGGTTCATAAGCGAATTGTTCACAAAATTCGCTTAATTCTTTTCGGCCTGTTAAATTCTGATGTTTCATTTGGTAGTGAAGTTTAAGATCATTACATAGTGAAAGTCCTTCGTCTGTAATAACGGAACAGAGTTGTCCATAGGTATACTGTTCGTAAGGAATAGACATCCGGTCATGGCGGTCCCGAAGTTTTTTCCTAACGCCATCGGCAAAAAGGGTAGGAAGGCCATCAATAAATTTGGCTTTCCAGTGAGTACTGTTAGCATCCGGGCGTTGGGTGACCTTAAGAAGGAAAACATCCTTATACCAACGAAAATGGGTTAAGGATGGGCAACGCAAATTCTGGAGAAGCTCGCGACCACGGTCTTGAGTAGATGTACTGGTACCAATAAAGTGGTAAATAATGGTTTGAATAAGGGTATAAACAGCATCAGACTGTTGAACCTGCTGGTTGGTAGTCGGATCAAGTTCAAGCTTGATGGCTGTGAGAATTTCAGTTTGTTGGAGAGAAGTTATGATATTATCCCACCAACCTTTGAGAACACCGGTAAAGCCATTAATAATAAACTTAGCAATGGCTTGATCATTATTACTGTATTGGCGGCAAACAGTGGCATACATCATCATCTGGTGTAGCTTTTTGTAAATGCCAAATTCTGATTCACCATCAATATTCCATTCGTAAATGGTTTTTCCATGGTAACTATTCTGTTCATTCAGAGAGGCTTCTTCATACAGTATATCTGGTGGAGTAGGTCTAGAATAATAATTTCTGGTATGAGGTAAAAATCCTGGTTTAGCTGAACTATAATAATTCAGCTTATTAATGGAAGAAGGTTCTTGGAAATTCGATTGAATTTCCTGAATTTGGGCTGGTGATAAAGTGTCCTGTTCAGGGCTAGACTCAGCTCTAAGCATGTGGATTGACCCACTACTAGATTGTCCTGCTGGTTTAGGAGGTTCTGGAGGGCGGACATGAAGAGTCTGCATTTTCTATAAAAGAGTATCCATAAACTCAGTATTAGACGATTTTAACTTAAAGTTAGTGATGTCTAATGATGGTTTAATAGATACGGGATGGAGAGTCGAAACTCCAGTTACTGGTGGAGCTAAGGTCCTATCCTTAAAGGTAGAAACAGCTTCTTCAATTCGGATTAATTGTTTGCTCATAGTTTGGCAAATTAAATTAGTATAATTATTCTGTTTTACCAAAGAGGCTTCGGAACGGGAAAGTTTTGATGACTGGGCATCAATATAAGCAGAGGCTACTAATGGCAAAGTAGTAAGTTCTCCATTAGGGGCTAGCTCTAAAGCTTGTGCAGGTGGATGAACAGAATGGATGATTTTTCCCTCGGTGGTAGTCCAGGTCTTATACTGGTCTTCGATGGCTGTTATTTGTAATTGGGTAACAGAGTTATACCATTGTACAAAAGGTATGATTTTCTGATGTAACTCAAGGTGTTGATAAAATTGAGTTTTGTATTCTGTTAATTGTTCAAAAGTATGGTTATTAAAATACCATTTTCTAAATTCTTTATATTTATTCTGATTAAATTCCTGGTTAATTATTTTTCTATTTTCACTTCCTGGTGTGAAATCCATTAAATTTCAAAATTCATATCACTGGCCGTTGGGCTGTCTGGTGATGGTGTTGGGGCTGTATAAACACCATGAGGAATTCGATTTTGGGAAAGACGAATTCCCTGGATTTCTAAAGTCATCGGATCTTCCTGTGGATCACTTGATGGTCTGCTAGGAGGTCTGGAAGGTATCTACTGAAGAATATTTTCAATTTGTCTTCTGGAAGGTAGATTATCTACAGACTGACGGCTTGATTCTGGATAGTCCACTTGGTATGGTGGAACAGATCTAAAACTGTTGTTGGAGAGACTTCTAGGGTCAGTCCGAAAACTGGCATTAGAAGAATTACTTCTGATAAGTAATGGTTTCTGAAAGCGGAGATAAACATTACCTCTATCGGTTTGGATAACATCATCTATGTTATGCTGGATAAGTGGTTTTGGGGGGACAGCATTAGGTATTTCCCATTTGTCAGGAAAAGTTATATCCTTCCAAGGGATTAACTTGGGAACAGCTACTTGACTGCTGTAAAGATTTGTTTCAATCAATACTGTATTTCCTGTTTCAGTTTTCTTTTTGACATAAGGATTTAAAGTTGTTAAAGCCTTAATACAAATTCTGGAATGAACTGAAAAGGGAGGTGTTCCTGGTTTATACTCATAACCATGAGTAAGAACGCGAAGTTCAAGAGTTTCGGAAAGATTAGTGTCACACAGGGCAACACTAAGATTTGGATAAATATCAAAATAAACTGGTCCATGAGACAAACTGGTCTCAATAGCTCCCATAAGAGATGCTCGCCAATTGAGGCATCGACCATCTCGTAGGGTGCACTGGATACTGGTGTTTTGCCCAAGGAGGGTCAAAGGTTTGAAGGCTATCTGTACTAATCCTATATGGATGTACTTATATTGTTTAACAAATGGAATAAAATCATTTATATGAATTAAATGAATTATTTCATCATTGTTCTGAATACAAGATGCATGTTCAAATGTCTTAATTATCTTTTTACTAAGAAAGTTAAAAGTTCCTTTCTTGTAAATGGTTGCTGGATCTACTGTTAGGATAGTCCATCTATCTAGGGCTTCCTTTACATCCTGATATGCGACTAATTCCGCGGCTTCGGCTAATGAGGAAATTGTATTTCCTACAGATGTTACTGATCCTGATTCTGGTATGGCTTCGGTATTTACTTGTTGTTCTGACATGGTTGTGTTGTGATCATATATGTCTAATTTATGTAATTTATATTTTTATTATGTGATAACTAAAACTTGGCTCTGATACCATGAAAGGTGCTCACTAACAGTCAGAGTTAGCACGTCTGTCAACGACTTACGGGCATCACACGGTCAACACACTCTCTGCAACAAGACCTAAACCCTACGCGACTTGGGTGACATCCCACTATCCCTAACCGTTTAATTAACCTTACAAAAGCACAAACCCAAGAATTAATACACACATAATAACAATATAAATAGAACAAATTAGGCCATATATGATCTCATATTACCTTACTGTTGTGGTGGCGGAGGCCTTCTGGCCGCCCACGCCACTAGCTGTTCGTTGATCAACTCCTGAAGTTCCTGTAGATACCTTTCACAGTTGGCTAACCTTTCTGAAATGTACTGTTGAGTATAACGATCAGGTGGGAGACTAAGATAATACTGTTTCTGATTAAGCCAGAATTGTTGTGTTGATAAATACAATTCTAGTAAATCAACAGAGGACATACATCGTTAAACACGAATAGTACTTTTTATTGAAGAAGTACAAATATTTTACAAGAGGGGGTTGGAGAGTGATTACAAAGGATTACAAGAGAGAGAGAGAGAGAAAACTGGAAAATTTCTAAGTGCCTCAACAAGGGTGAAGCCTTCCCTTAAATAGAGTTACCAGAAAGATAAGAAATTATTACATAAAGACAGGTGGCAACCTTCTATTGTGCCGACAGTTTACACCTATCTTCTTATCTTCAACTTTGGCTGGATGGGGAACAGCTTTTTCCCTGATACTGATGGAGCATCTGCTTTATCTGGAAAGTTGCTTGTCCTGTTATGCCGACACTCTAAAGCTCTGGGCCCTTACCTTTATTACTTTTGTCCTGGGCCATCTTTTCCGCAATTACAGCTGTGAAGGAATCCCAAAAGTCACCAAGAGTGGGTTCCACGTCATCTTCGGATTGAGACTCGCCTGCTAACACGTGGTCGGTTGGATCGGCCTTAGATTCGGATTGGGTATGACTGGTGCCTGACTTCATGGAGACGTCATCATCAGGATTAACTGATTGAAGGAATTGTTCCTTAAGATAATCCATACTTTTTAGGATTAACTCATGTTCTGATAGATTAGGGTATTTCTGTTTTAACTCCTTTTGCATCTGGATAAAAGGATTGGATACTGAAGAAGAGGAAGGTGCTGGTAAGGCTGGTTGCTTGACAGAATCCCAGCAAGCCTTTGTATGCTGTTGGATTTTCGGAATGAGATCCTTCAGATCCATTTTATCCCACCATTTGACAAAAAAGATTCTTTTCAAACGGGGAACCTTATTCTGATAATCACAAGCAAAGTCCCATTTCCATATCCAAGGAATACTGAAGCAGATAGAAAAATGGACAACTGATTTACTGATAGATAATTCTCGGTTTTTATTCAAAAATGAATAAACACGGGAATAAGCCACATGCCAGAGGTTATATTCTGTTCTGATGGATTCTAGTAAAATATCAAGAGAAAGTCCGAATTTATCCCACCAAATGAGGAACCAGTTAGGTACATCATTTTTGAGAACATCGGACGTAATGCGGATAAACCAAGAGTGATTCTTGATAGGGTTCTGGTAGTAAAAAATCTGGGTAAAGGCATCAATATAATCCCAGTAAGAGTATTTTGTCTGTTTATTCCGGAGATCAAGATCCCGGGTGGTGTGCGGATGAATGCCCCAAGTAGAAATGGGCATGATATTGCGGATGACAATTTTACTGAATTGGATTGGGTATGACTGGTGACTGACTTCATGGAGACGTCATCATCAGGATTAACTGATTGAAGGAATTGTTCCTTAAGATAATCCATACTTTTTAGGATTAACTCATGTTCTGATAGATTAGGGTATTTCTGTTTTAACTCCTTTTGCATCTGGATAAAAGGATTGGATACTGAAGAAGAGGAAGGTGCTGGTAAGGCTGGTTGCTTGACAGAATCCCAGCAAGCCTTTGTATGCTGTTGGATTTTCGGAATGAGATCCTTGAGATCCATTTTATCCCACCATTTGACAAAAAAGATTCTTTTCAAACGGGGAACCTTATTCTGATAATCACAAGCAAAGTCCCATTTCCATATCCAAGGAATACTGAAGCGGATAGAAAAATGGACAACTGATTTACTGATAGATAATTCTCGATTTTTATTCAAAAATGAATAAGCACGGGAATAAGCCACATGCCAGAGGTTATATTCTGTTCTGACGGAGTCTGGTAAAATATCAAGAGAAAGTCCGAATTTATCCCACCAAATCAGGAACCAGTTAGGTACATCATTTTTGAGAACATCGGACGTAATGCGGATAAACCAAGAGTGATTCTTGATAGGGTTCTGGTAGTAAAAAATCTGGGTAAAGGCATCAATATAATCCCAGTAAGAGTATTTTGTCTGTTTATTCCGGAGATCAAGATCCCGGGTGGTGTGCGGATGAATGCCCCAAGTAGAAATGGGCATGATATTGTGGATGACAATTTTACTGAAGATCCGATGACTTCAGAAATCCAGGGAATTCTTCTTTCCCAAAATCGAATTCCTCATGGTGTTTATACAGCCCCAACACCATCACCAGACAGCCCAACGGCCAGTGATATGAAAATTTAATCGAATTCCTCATGGTGTTTATTCATTCTAGTTTCTTTTCTACTCAACTTCCTTTTTTATTTAATTTCCAAATAGATCGTTAAGGTATAGTGGTTTCTGGATTGAACTTCCATTTTTAATTCTATGCAACTTTCACTTTTATTTGTATTCAACTTCCATTTTTGTTCAATTTACTTTACTATTAGACCTTCATTTTTATTTAATTTCCAAATAGATCGTTAAGGTATAGTGGTTTCTTGAATGAACTTCCATTTATAATTTTCTGCAACTTCCATTTTTATTTTTACTCAACTTACATTTTAATTCAGGTTATTTTTCTATTCAACTTCCTATTTTATTTAATTTCCAAATCGATCGTTAAGGTATAGTGATTCCTGGATTGAGCTTCCATTTTTTATTTTATGCAACTTTCATTTTTATTTTTATTCAACTTCCATTTTTATTAAATTTACTTTTCTATTAAACTTCATTTTTTATTTAATTTCCAAATAGATCGTTAAGGTATAGTGGTTTCTTGAATGAACTTCCATTTTTAATTTTCTGCAACTTCCATTTTTATTTTTATTCGACTTCCATTTTTATTCAATTTACTTTTCTATTAAACTTCCTTTTTTATTTTATTTCCAAATAGATCGTTAAGGTATAGTGGTTTCTTAAATGAACTTCCATTTCTATTTTTATTTGACTTCTATTTTTATTCAATTTACTTTTCTATTCAACTTCCTTTATTATTTAATTTCCAAATAGATCGTTAAAGTATAGTGGTTTCTGTATTGAACTTCCATTTTTAATTTTCTGCAACTTCCATTTTTATTTTTATTTGACTTCTATTTTTATTAAATTTACTTTTCTATTCAACTTCCTTTTTTATTTAATATTCAAATAGATCATTAAGGTATAGTGGTTTCTTGAATGAACATCCATTTTTAATTTCATGCAACTTTCATTTTTATTTTTATTGAACTTCCATTTTTATTCAATTTACTTTCCTATTAAACTTCATTTTCTATTTAATTTCTAAATAGATCGTTAAGGTATAGTGGTTTCTGGATTGAACTTCCATTTTCAATTTTATGCAACTTTCATTTTTATTTTTATTCATCTTCCATTATTATTCAATTTGCTTTTCTATTAAACTTCTTTTTTTATTTAATTTCCAAATAGATCGTTAAGGTATAGTGGTTCCTTGAATGAACTTCCATATTTAATTTTATGTAACTTTCATTTTTATTTTTATTCAACTTTCATTTTTATTCAATTTACTTTTCGATTAAACTTGCTTTTTTATTTAATTTCCAAATAGATCGTTAAGGTATAGTGGTTTCTTGAATGAACTTCCATTTTTAATTTTCTGCAACTTCCATTTTTATTTTTATTTAACTTCCTTTTTCAATCAAGTTTCTTTTCAACTCAACTTCCTTTTTTATTTAATTTCCAAATAGATCGTTAAGGTATAGTGGTTTCTGGATTGAGCTTCCATTTTTAATTTTATGCAACTTTCATTTTTATTTATATTCAACTTCCATTTTTATTCAATTTAATTTTCTATTAAACTTCTTTTTTTATTTAATTTCCTAATAGATCGTTAAGGTATAGTGGTTTCTGGATTGAACTCCCATTTTCAATTTTAGGCAACTTTCATTTTTATTTTTATTCATCTTCCATTATTATTCAATTTGCTTTTCTATTAAACTTCCTTTTTTATTTAATTTCCAAATAGATCGTTAAGGTATAGCGGTTTCTTGAATGAACTTCCATTTTTAATTTTACGCAACTTTCTTTTTTATTTTTATTCAACTTCCATTTTTATTCAATTTACTTTTCTATTAAACTTCCTTTTTTATTTAATTCCAAATAGATCGTTAAGGTATAGTGGTTTCTTGAATGAACTTCCATTCTTAATTTTCTGCAACTTTCATTTTTATTTTTATTTAACTTCCTTGTACAATCAAGTTTCTTTTCTACTCAACTTCCTTTTTTATTTAATTTCCAAATAGATCGTTAAGGTATAGTGGTTTCTGGATTGAGCTACCATTTTTAATTTTATGGAATTTTCATTTTTATTTTTTTTCAACTTCTATTTTTATTCAATTTACTTCTCTATTAAACTTTCTTTTTTATTTGATTTTCAAATAGGTCGTTAAGGTATAGTAGTTTCTTGAATGAACTTCCATTTTTAATTTTCTGCAACTTCCATTTTTATTTTTATTTGACTTCCGTTTTTATTCAATTTACTTTTCTATTCAACTTCCTTTTTTAGGTAATTTCCAAATAGATCGATAAGGTATAGTGGTTTCTGGATTGAACTTCCATTTTTAATTTTCTGCAACTTCCATTTTTATTTTTATTTAACTTTCTTTTTCAATCAAGTACCTTTTCTACTCAACTTCCTTTTTTATTTAATTTCCAAAAAAATCGTTAAGGTATAGTGGTTTCTTGAATGAACTTCCATTTTTAATTTTTTGCAACTTCCATTTTTATTTTTATTCGACTTCTATTTTTAATAAAGTCATTTTTCTATTCAACTTCCTTTTTTATTTAATTTCCAAATAGATCGTTCAGGTATAGTGGTTTCTTGAATGAACTTTCATTTTTAATTTTCTGCAACTTCCATTTTTATTTATATTCGACTTCCATTTTTGTTCAAGTTGTTTTTCTATTCAACTTCTTTTTTTATTTAATTTCCAAATAGATCGTTAAGGTATAGTGGTTTCTTGAATCAACTTCTAATTTTAATTTTCTACCACTTCCATTTTTATTTCTATTCAACTTCTTTTTTTATTCAAGTTTCTTTTCTGTTCAACTTCCTTTTTTATTTAATTTCCAAATAGATCGTTAAGGAATTCTGGTTTTAGGATTGAACTTCCATTTTTAATTTTATGCAACTTTCACTTTTATTTTTACTCAACTTCCATTTTTATTCAATTTACATTTCTATTAAACTTCCTTTTTTATTTAATTTCCAAGTAGATCGTTAAGGTATAGTGGTTTCTTTAATGAACTTTCATTTTTAACTTTATGGAACTTCCATTTTTATTTTTATTCAAGTTATTTTTCTGTTCAACTTCCTTTTTTATTTAATTTTCGAATAGATCGTTAAGGCATAGTGGTTTCTTGAATGAACTTCCATTTTTAATTTTCTGCAACATCCATTTTTATTTTTATTTAACTTCCTTTTTTATTCAAGTTCCTTTTCTGCCCAACTTCTTTTTTGATTTAATTTCCAAATAGCTCGTTAAGGTATAGTGGTTTTGGATTGAACTTCCATTGTTAATTTTATGCAAATTTCATTTTTATTTTTATTCGTTTTCCATTTTTATTCAATTTACTGCTCTATTAAACTTCCTTTTTTATTTAATTCCCAAATAGATCGTTAAGGTATAGTGGTTTTTTGAATGAATTTCAATTTTTAATTTTCTGCAACTTCCATTTTTATTTTTAAGTAACATCAATTTTTATTCAAGTTACTTTTCTATTCAACTTCATTTTTTATTTAATTTCCAAATAGATTGTTAACGTATAGTGGTTTCGGGATTGAACTTCCATGGTTAATTTTATGCAACTTTCATTTTTAGTTTTATTCGACTTCCATTTTTATTAAATTGACATTTCTATTAAACTTCATTTTTTATTTAATTTCCAAATAGATAATTAAGGTATTGTGGTTTCTTGAATGGACTTCCATTTTTAATTTTCTGCAACTTCCATTTTCATTTTTATTCGACTTCTATTTTTATTCAAGTCATTTTTCTATTCAACTTCCTTTTTTGTTTAATTTCCAAATAGATCGTTCTGGTATGGTGGTTTCTTGAATGAACTTCCATTTTTAATTTTCTGCACCTTCCATTTTTATTGTTGTTTGACTTCCATTTTTATTCAAGTAATTTTTCTATTCAACTTCCGTTTTTATTTAATTTCCAAATAGATCGTTCAGGTATAGTGGTTTCTTGAACGAACTTCCATTTTTAATTTTATGCAACTTTCATTTTTATTTTATTCAACTACCATTTTTATTCAAATTACTTTTCTATTAAACTTCCATTTTATTTAATTTGCAAATAGATCGGTAACGTATAGTGGTTTCTAGAATGAACTTCCATTTTTAATTTTCTGCAACTTCAATTTTTATTTTTATTTGACTTCCATTTTTATTCAATTTACTTTTCTATTGAACTTCCTTTTTTATTTAATTTCCAAATAGATTGTTAAGGTATAGTGGCTTCTTCAATGAATTTCTATTTTTAATTTTCTGCAACTTCCATTTTTATTTTTAAGTAACTTCAATTTTTATTCAAGTTACTTATCTATTCAACTTCCTTTTTATTTAATTTCCAAATAGATCGTTAACGCATAGTGGTTTCTGGATTGAACTTCCATTTTTAATTTTATGCAACTTTCATTTTTATTTTTATTCATCTTTCATTTTTATTCAATTTTCTTTTCTGTTAAACTTCCTTTTTTATTTAATTTCCAAATAGATCGTTAAGGTATAGTGGTTTCTTAAAGAACTTTCATTTTTAATTTTATGCAACTTTCATTTTTGTTTTTATTCAACTTCCATTTTTATTCAATTTACTTTTCTATTAAACTTTCTTTTTTATTTAATTTCCAAATAGATCGTTAAGGTATAGTGGTTTCTTGAATGAACTTCCATTTTTAATTTTATGCAACTTTCATTTTTATTTTTATTCAAGTTCCATTTTTATTCAATTTACTTTTCTATTAAACTTCTTTTTTTATTTAATTTCCAAATAGATCGTTAAGGTATAGTGGTTTCTTGAATGAACTTTCATTTTTAATTTTCTGCAACTTCCATTTTTATTTTTATTTAACTTCCTTTTTCTATCAAATTTCTTTTCTACTAAACTTCCTTTTTTATTTAATTTCCAAATAGATCGTTAAGGTATAGTGGTTTCTGGATTGAACTTCCATTTTTAATTTTATGATACTTTCATTTTAATTTTTATTCAACTTCCATTTTTATTCAACTCACTTTTCTATTAAACTTCCTTTTTTATTTAATTTCCAAATAGATCGTTAAGGTATAGAGGTTTCTGGATTGAACTTTCACTTTCAATTTTATGCAACTTTCACTTTTATTTTTATTCAACTTCCATTTTTATTCAATTTACTTTTTTATTAAACTTCGTTTTTTTTTTTAAATTGCAAATAGATCGTTAAGGTATAGTGGTTTCTTGAATGAAATTCCATTTTTAATTTTCTGCAACTTTCATTTTTATTTTTATTTAACTTCCTTTTTCAATCAAGTTCCTTTTCTACTCAACTTCCTTTTTTATTTAATTTCTAAATAGATCGTTAGGGTATAGTGGTTTCTGGATTGAACTTCCATTTTAAATTTTATGCAACTTTCATTTTTATTTTTACTCATCTTCCATTTTTATTCAATTTGTTTTTCTATTAAACTTCCTTTTTTATTTAATTTTCAAATAAATCATTAAGGGATAGTGGTTTCTTGAATGAACTTCCATTTTTAATTTTCTGCAACTTCCATTTTTATTTATATTCGACTTCCATTTTTGTTCAAGTTGTTTTTCTATTCAACTTCCTTTTTTATTTAATTTCCAAATAGACCGTTAAGGTATAGTGGTTTCCGGATTGAACGTCAATTTTTAATTTTATGCAACTTTCACTTTTATTTTTTTTCAACTTCCATTTTTATTCAATTTACTTTTCTATTAAACTTCTTTTTTATTTAATTTCCAAATAGATCATTAAGGTATAGTGGTTTCTGGAATGAACTTCCATTTTTAATTTCATGAAACTTTCACTTTTATTTTTATTCAACTTCCTTTTTTATTTAATTTCCAAATAGATCGTTAAGGTATAGTGGTTTCCTGAATGAACTTCCAATTTTAATTTTCCGCAACTTCCATTTTTATTTCTATTCAACTTCTTTTTTTATTCAAGTTTCTTTTCTATTCAACTTCCTTTTTTATTTAATTTCCAAATAGATTGTTAAGGTATAGTGGTTTTTGGATTGAACTGCCATTTTTAATTTTATGCAACTTTCACTTTTATTTTTATTGAACTTCCATTTTTATTCAATTTACTTTTCTATTAAACTTCCTTTTTTATTTAATTTCCAAATAGATCGTTAAGGTATAGTGGTTTCTTGAATAAACTTCCATTTTTAATTTTCTGCAACTTCCATTTTTATTCAATTTACTTTTCTATTAAACTTCCTTTTATATTTAATTTCCAAATAGATCGTTAAGGTATAGTGGTTTCTCGAATGAACTTCCATTTTTAATTTTCTGCAACTTCCATTTTTATTTTTATTCGACTTCCATTTTTATTCAAGTTATTTTTCTATTTCGCTTCCTTTTTAATTTAATTTCCAAATAGATCGTTATGGTATAATGGTTTCTTGAATGAACTTCCATTTTTAATTTTCTGCAACTTCCAGTTTTATTTTTATTTAACTTCCATTTTCATTCTAGTTTCTTTTCTACTCAACTTCCTTTTTTATTTAATTTCCAAATACATCGTTAAGGTATAGTGGTTTCTTGAATGAACTTCCATTTTTATTTCTATTCAAATTCTATTTTTATTCTAGTTTCTTTTCTATTTCGCTTCCATTTTTATTTAATTTCCAAATAGATCGTAAGGGTATAGTGGTTTCTGGATTGAACTTCAATTTTTAATTTTATGCAACTTTCATTTTTATTTTTTTTCAACTTCCATTTTTATTCAATTTAGTTTTCTATTAAACTTCCTTTTTTATTTAATTTCCAAATAGATCGTTAAGGTATAGTGGTTTCTTGAATGAACTTCCAATTTTAGTTTTCTGCAACATCGATTTTTATTTTTATTTAACTTCCTTTTTCTCTCAAATTTCTTTTCTATTCAACATCGATTAAGGTATAGTGGTTTCTGGATTGAACTTCCATTTTTAATTTTATGCAACTATCATTCTTATTTTTATTCAACTTCTGTATTTATTTAATTTTCAAATAGATTGTTATGGTATGGTGGTTTCGGGATTGAACTTTCATTTTTAATTTTATGCAACTTTCACTTTTAATTTTAGTGAACTTCGATTTTTATTGACTTTACTTTTTTATTAAACTTCATTTTTTATTTAATTTCCAAATAGATCGTTCAGGTAGAGTGGTTTCTTTAATGAACTTCCATTTTTAATTTTTTGCAACTTCCATTTTTATTTTTATTTAGCTTCCTTTTTCATTCTAGTTTCTTTTCTACTCAACTTCTTTTTTTATTTGATTTCCAAATAGATCGTTAAGGTATAGTGGTTTATGGATTGAACTTCCATTTCTATTTTTATTCAACTTCCTTTTTTATTTAATTTCCAAATAGATCGTTAAGGTATATTGGCTTTTTGAATGAACTTCCATTTTTAATTTTCTGCAACTTCCACTTTTATTTTTATTCGACTTCCATTTTTATTCAAGTCATTTTTATATTCAACTTCCTTTTTTATTCAATTTCTAAATAGATCGTTAAGGTATAGTGGTTTCTTGAATGAACTTTCAATTTTCATTTTCTGCAACTTCCATTTTTATTTTATTCAACTTCCTTTTTTATTTAATTTCCAAAAAGATTGTTAAGGTATAGTGGTTTTTGGATTGAACTGCCATTCTTAATTTTATGCAACTTTCACTTTTATTTTTATTGAACTTCCATTTTTATTCAATTTACTTTTCTATTAAACTTCCTTTTTTATTTAATTTCCAAATAGATCGTTAAGGTATAGTGGTTTCTTGAATGAACTTCCATTTTTAATTTTCTGCAACTTCCATTTTTATTTTTATTTAACTTCCTTTTTCTATCAAATTTCTTTTCTATTCAACTTTCTTTTTTATTTAATTTCCAAATAGATCGTTAAGGTATAGTGGTTTCTGGATTGAACTTCCATTTTTAATTTTATGCAACTATCATTCTTATTTTTATTCAACTTCCATTTTTATTCAATTTACTTTTTATTAAACTACCTTTTTAATTTAATTTCCAAATAGATCGTTAAGGTATAGTGGTTATTTGAATGAACTTCCATTTTTTAATTTTTTGCAACTTCCATTTTTATTTTTCTTCGACTTCGATTTTTATTGAAGTTATTTTTCTATGAAACTTCATTTTTTATTTAATTTCCAAGTAGATCGTTAAGGTATAGTGGTTTCTTGAATGAAATTCCATTTTTAATTTTCTGCAACTTTAATTTTTATTTTTATTCAACTTCCATTTTTATACAATTTACTTTTCAATGAAACTTCCTTTTTTATTTAATTTCCAAATAGATCGTTAAGGTATAGTGGTTTATGGATTGAACTTCCATTTTTAATTTTATGCAACTTTAATTTTTATTTTTCTTCAACTTCTATTTATATTCAATTTACTTTTCTATTGAACTTCCTTTTTCATTTAATTTCCAAATAGATCGTTAAGGTATAGTGGTTTCGGGATTGAACTTCCATTTTTAATTTTATGCAACTATCATTCTTATTTTTATTCAACTTCCATTTTTATTTAATTTCTAAATAGATCGTTAAGGTATAGTGGTTTCTTGAATGAATTTCCATTTTTAATTTTCTGCAACTTCCATTTTTATTTTTATTCGACTTCTATTTTTATTCAAGTTATTTTTCAATTAAACTTCCTTTTTTATTTAATTTCCAAGTAGATCATTAAGGTGTAGTGCTTTTTTGAATGAACTTCCATTTTCAATTTTCTGCAACTTTCATTTTAATTTTTATTTAACTTCCTTTTTCATTCTAGTTTCTTTTCTACTCAACTTCCTTTTTTATTTAATTTCCAAATAGATCGTTAGGGTATAGTGGTTTATGGATTGAACTTCAATTTTTAATTTTATGCAACTTTCACTTTTATTTTTTTTCAACTTCCATTTTTATTCAATTTACTTTTCTATTAAACTTCCTTTTTTATTTAATTTCCAAATAGATCGTTAAGGTATAGTGGTTTCTTGAATGAACTTTCAATATTAATTTTCTGCAACTTCCATTTATATTTCCATTCAACTTCTTTTTTTATTCAAGTTTCTTTTCTATTCAACTTCTTTTTTTATTTATTTTTCAAATTGATTGTTATGATATAGTGGTCTCGCGATTGAACTTTCATTTTCAATTTTATGTAAATTTCACTTTTAATTTTATTGAACTTCCATTTTTATTGACTTTACTTTTTTATTAAACTTCATTTTTTATTTAATTTCCAAATAGATCGTTAAGGTATAGTGGTTTCTTTAATGAACGTCCATTTATAATTTTATGCAACTTCCATTTTTATTTTTATTCAACTTCAATTTTTATTCAAGTTATTTTTCTATTCAACATCCATTTTTATTTAATTTCCAAATAGATCGTTAAGGTATAGTGGTTTCTTGAATGAATTTCCATTTTTATTTTTATTTAACTTGCTTTTTTGTTCAAGTTTCGTTTCTACTCAACTTCTTTTTTTATTTAATTTCCAAATAGGTCGTTAAGGTATAGTGGTTTCTTGAATGAACTTCAATTTTTATTTCTATTCAACTTCTTTTTTTTTTCCAGTTTCTTTTCTATTCAACTTCCTTTTTTATTTAATTTCCAAATAGATTGTTAAGGTATAGTGGTTTCTGGATTGAACTTCCATTTTGAATTTTATGCAACTTTCAATTTTATTTTTATTTAACTTCTATTTCTATTAAAATTACTTTTCTATTAAACTTCCTTTTTTATATAATTTCCGAATAGATCGTTATGTGTATTGGTTTCTTGAATAAACTTCCATTTTTAATTTTCTGCCGCTTCCATTTTTATTTTTATTCGACTTCCATTTTTATTCGATTCACTTTTCTATTCAACTTCCTTTTTTATTTAATTTCCAAATACATCGTTAAGGTATAGCGGTTTCTAGATTGAACTTCCATTTTTAATTTTATGCAACTTTCATTTTTATTTTTACTCAACTTCCATTTTTATTCAATTTACTTTTCTATTAAACTTCCTTTTATATTTAATTTCCAAATAGATCGTTAAGGTATAGTGGTTTCTTGAATGAACTTCCATTTTTAATTTTCTGCAACTTCCATTTTTATTTTTATTCGACTTCCATTTTTATTCAAGTTATTTTTCTATTCAACTTCCTTTTTTATGTAATTTCCAAATAGGTTAAGGTATAGTGGTTTCTTGAATGAATTTTCATTTTTAATTTTCTGCAACATCCATTTTTATTTTTATTCGACTTCCTTTTTTATTTAATTTCCAAATAGATCGTTAAGGTATAGTGGTTTCTTGAATTAACTTCCAATTTTAATTTTCTGCAACTTCCATTTTTATTTCTATTCAACTTTTTTTTTATTCAACTTTCTTTTCTATTCAACTTCTTTTTTTTTTTTAATTTCCAAATTGATTTTTATGGTATAGTGGTTTCTGGATTGAACTTTCATTTTTAATTTTATGCAACTTTCACTTTTATTTTTGTTGAACTTCCATTTTTATTGAATTTGCTTTTCTATTAAACTTCCTATTTTATTTAATTTCCAAATAGATCGTTAAAGTATAGTGGTTTCTTTAATGAACTTCCATTTTTAATTTTATGCAACTTCCATTTTTATTTTTTTTTTCAACTTCCATTTTTATTCATGTTATTTTTCTATTCAACTTCCTTTTTTATTTAATTTCCAAATAGATCGTTAAGATATAGTGGTATCTTGAATGAACTTCCATTTTTAATTTTCCGCAACTTCCACTTTTATTCTTATTCGACTTCCATTTTTATTCAAGTCATTTTTCTATTCAACTTCTTTTTTTATTTAATTTCCCAATAGATCGTTAAGGTATAGTGGTTTCTTGAATTAACTTCCAATTTTAATTTTCTGCAACTTTCATTTTTCTTTCTATTCAACTTCGTTTTTTATTCAAGTTTCTTTTCTATTCAACTTCTTTTTTTATTTAATTTCCAAATAGATGGTTAAGGTGTAGTGGTTTATGGATTGAACTTCAATTTTTAATTTTATGCAACTTTCACTTTTATTTTTGTTGAACTTCCATTTTTATTGAATTTACTTTTCTATTAAACATCTTTTTTAATTTAATTTCTAAATAGATCGTTAAGGTATAGTGGTTTCTTTAATGAACTTCCATTTTTAATTTTCTGCAACTTCCATTTTTATTTTTATTCAACTTCCTTTTTTATTTAATTTCGAAATAGATCGTTAAGGTATAGTGGTATCTTGAATGAACTTCCATTTTTAATTTTATGCAACTTCCACTTTTATTCTTATTCGACTTCCATTTTTATTCAAGTCATTTTTCTATTCAACTTCCTTTTTTATTTAATTTCCCAATAGATCGTTAAGGTATAGTGGTTTCTTGAATTAACTTCCAATTTTTATTTTTCTGCAACTTTCATTTTTATTTCAATTCAACTTCTTTTTTTATTCAAGTTTCTTTTCTATTCAACTTCCTTTTTTATTTAATTTCCAAATAGATGGTTAAGGTATAGTGGTTTATGGATTGAACTTCAATTTTTAATTTTATGCAACTTTCACTTTTATTTTTTTTCAACTTCCATTTTTATTCAATTTGCTTTTCTATTAAACTTCCTTTTCTATTTAATTTGCAAAAAGCTCGTTAAGGTATAGTGGTTTCTTGAATGAACTTTCAATTTTAATTTTCTGCAACTTCCATTTATATTTCCATTCAACTTCTTTTTTTATTCAAGTTTCTTTTCTATTCAACTTCTTTTTTTATTTAATTTTCAAATAGATTGTTATGATATAGTGGTTTCGGGATTGAACTTTCATTTTCAATTTTATGCAAATTTCACTTTTAATTTAATTGAACTTCCATTTTTATTGACTTTACTTTTTTTATTAAACTTCCCTTTTTATTTAATTTCCAAATAGATCGTTAAGGTATAGTGGTTTCTTTAATGAATTTTTATTTTTAATTTTATGCAACTTCCATTTTTATTTTTATTCAACTTCAATTTTTATTCAAGTTATTTTTCTATTCAACATCCATTTTTATTTAATTTCCAAATAGATCGTTAAGGTATAGTGGTTTCTTGATTTAACTTCCATTTTTATTTTTATTTAACTTGCTTTTTTATTCAAGTTTCGTTTCTACTAAACTTCCTTTTTTTTATTTAATTTCCAAATAGGTCGTTAAGGTATAGTGGTTTCTTGAATGAACTTCCATTTTTAATTTTCTGCAACTTCCATTTTTATTTTTATTTAACTTCTTTTTTTTATTCAAGTTTCTTTTCTACTCAACTTCCTTTTTTTTTTTACTTTCCAAATAGATCGTTAAGGTATAGTGGTTTTTGGGTTGAACTTCAATTTTTAATTTTCTGCAACTTCTATTTTTGTTTTTATTCAACTTCTATTTTTATTCAATTTACATTTCTATTAAACTTCCATTTTTTATTTAATTTCCAAACAGATCGTTAAGGTATAGTGGTTTCTTGAATAAACGTCCATTTTTAATTTTCTGGAACTTCCATTTTTATTTTTATTCGACTTCCATTTTTATTCAAGTCATTTTTCTATTCAACTTCCTTTTTTATTTAATTTCCAAATAGATCGTTAAGGTATAGTGGTTTCTTGAATGAACTTCCATTTTTATTTCTATTCAACTTCGTTTTTTTATTCAAGTTTCTTTTCTATTCGACTTCCTTTTTTATTTAATTTCTAAATAGATCGTTAAGGTATAGTGGTTTCTTGAATGAACTTCCATTTTTAACTTTTTGCAACTTCCATTTTTATTTTTATTCGACTTCCATTTTTATTCAAGTTATTTTTGTATTCAACTTCCTTTTTTATTTAATTTCCAAATAGATCGTTAAGGTATAGTGGTTTCTTCAATGAACTTCCATTTTTAATTTTCTGCAACTTTATTTTTATTTCTATTCAACTCCTTTTTTTTATGCAAGTTTCTTTTCTATTCAACTTCATTTTTTATTTAATTTCCAAATAGATTGTTAAGGTATAGTGGTTTCTGGATTGAACTTCCGTTTTGAATTTTTTGCAACTTTCACTTTTATTTTTATTCAACCTCTATTTTTATTCAATTTACTTTTCTATTAAACTTCCTTTTTTTATTTAATTTCCAAACAGATCGTTAAGGTATAGTGGTTTCTTGAATAAACGTCCATTTTTAATTTTCTGCAACTTCCATTTTTATTTTTATTCGACTTCCATTTTTATTCAAGTCATTTTTTGTAGCGCCCTCAAAATAACAACATTAAACCCATCAAATAAGACATTCATTGACATATGAAATAACCGCAGTTCTTCTATTCAACAGAGTTTGATTACAAAAGTATTACATGTTAACAACAAAAGCAAAATGCCCTACGGGCTTACAGTTTTCCAAGTTAACACTTGGTTGCAACAAAAGAGTGCTAACTCATTTACACCTTAAGCCCTTGGCTTGAAGTTACATGTAATACATCAAAAGTAAAATGACAAAGTATGTCCGCCTCTAGCCTCCCAAGCTATGTCCTTGGAGGTGGCATGCTACCTGTACCTGAAAATGATATTCCCATATAGGGTGAGCCACAGCCCAGTAGAAATACACTAAACCAACCATGAACACTGACTAAAAGATTAGCAATTAATAGATGGCCAACACTGATACATTCACATAAATCTCATATTTATGTCATCCGACTTATGAGTCCAAGTTACTTTTCATTTTCCCTTTTTCAACAGACAGACATATAAGCTCTATCCACATTCTCAACAGATACATATAATAACTATATCCCACATTCACAGATATGCATATAAGCTATATCCACATTCTCAACAGATATGTATAACAACAATATCCCATACTTACAGATAAGCATATGAGCTATATCCACACTTCACAAAGATAAGCATATAAGCTCTATCTTCACTTCTCTAGACAAGCATATGAGCTGTATCTACGGAGTTCATCCCCTATCTTCTCCCAACACTATCCGGTTTAGAGGTACATCCCCTATCTTCTCCTAAACCGCGGAGTACATCCCCCATCTCCTCCTCTACACATAACGTATACAAACACATTGGTTCTATATACAATCACTCAATACATATAGTTAATGTATTCTATCAATCGTCAAATTCCATGACACATTCCATTGATTAGTTTCCGTTTGCCTAATCATCATGCATTGTCTACAACAATCATGACTATCCTTCACCGATAGCCCAAAGCAGTTATTTCTAAACAGAAAATAAATGCACAATGGATATTCAATCAACATTTCATTTCCTCATTTTTCACAATTAATTATCCCAATTAATCAACAATGTAATTAGGTCATTACCCATAATTAACATTTCAACCCTTAGGTCCCATTTTCATCAATGACTCAACATTTATTTCATTTCTCTATGCCAAACATGCATCTAGGTTTATTATGAATAAAACCCCAACTTTTGTAAAATAGCACAAAAGCCCCGAACTTTCACCAAATTACCAAACCAACCCCAACATCTCAAAATACTAAAATTTAAAGACAAAATCCATAGAGAGGAGTAGGATATCCCTACCTCGAAGTTTGAGCCAAAAAGGAGATGAAGACTCGAAGATCAACGTGCTCCTAATCCAAACTTTTCCAGATTAAATCGAAGCTCTCAACGCCCTCTATCTTTTTAACAAAGGCTCTAGGCTAGATTCACACCCTAGGGGGATCAAATCTTAGAGAGAGTGTAAGTTTAGAGGGAGAGAGTCTCGGATCTAGGGTTTGATAAAAAAAAAAAAGAAGTGAAAAACTCAAGTTCAAAATCGCTACTGTCCGCTAATATAAAACACCCTCGCTCGAGCTAAGACTTTGTCGCTCGAGCGACCAGACACGGAAAACACTCGCTCGAGCCAAGAAGTTCTCGCTCGAACCAAAAACTCAGAAGTGCGCTCGAGCGAAAGAATGCTCGCTCGAGCCAACAACTCAAACCCTTAGGTCTGCAACCAGAAGCACGCTCGAGCGACCTACTTCTGGCTCGAGCGAAGAACAAACCAGACCGCTCGAGCGAAGAAAGCTCGCTCGAGCCAAGAAATGCAACTCTCAGGTCCAGAACCAGACGCAATCGCTCGCTCGAGCGAAGCCACTCTGGCTCGACCAACTCCTCGCTCGAGCGAAGGTCCAAAAATCTGGGCAGCAACACTAGGCTCCCAAACACAACCAACCTGTAACAGACCTGCCCAACACATCCTATAACTCAATTATGAAGTAAAGAGAGTGCAAACAAGATAATAAACAACTACCAACATCCACGGACACATGTCCGGAACACTGTACAACAAGGGTAAAACCGGGATCGCTATATTTTTCTATTCAACTTCCTTTTTTATTTAATTTCCAAATAGATCGTTAAGGTATAGCGGTTTCTTGAATGAACTTCCATTTTTATTTCTATTCAACTTCGTTTTTTTATTCAAGTTTCTTTTCTATTCAACTTCCTTTTTTATTTAATTTCCAAATAGATTGTTAAGGTATAGTGGTTTCTGGATTAAACTTCCATTTTGAATTTTATGCAACTTTAAATTTTATTTTTATTCAACTTCCATTTTTATTCAATTTACTTTTCTATTAAACTTCCTGTTTTATTTAATTTCGAAATAGATCGTTAAGGTATAGTGGTTTCTTGAATTAACTTCCATTTTTAATTTTCTGCCGCTTCCATTTTTATTTTTATTCAACTTCCATTTTTATTCGATTTACTTTTTTATTCAACTTCCTTTTTTTTTTTTTTTAATTTCCAAATACATCGTAAAGGTATAGTGGTTTCTAGATTGAACTTCCATTTTTAATTTTATGCAACTTTCATTTTTATTTTTATTCAACTTCCATTTTTATTCAATTTACTTTTCTATTAAACTTTCTTTTTTATTTAATTTCGAAATAGATCATTAAGGTATAATGGTTTCTTGAATGAACTTCCATTTTTAACTTTTTGCAACTTCCATTTTTATTTTTATTCGACTTCCATTTTTATTCAAGTTATTTTTCTATTCAACTTCCTTTTTTATTTAATTTCCAAATAGATCGTTAAGGTATAGTGGTTTCTTCAATGAACTTCCATTTTTTGTAACGCCCTCAAAAAAAATAACATTAATCCCTTCAAATAAGACATGCGTTGATATGTAAAAGTTCCACATTCTTCCATTTATCAGAATTTCATTACATAAGTATTACACGTTAACAACAAAAGTAAATGCCCTACGGGCTTACAGCTTTCCAAGTTATCACTTGGTTACAAAGGAGAGTATTAACTCGGTTACACATTAAGCCCTTGGCTAGATTCACACTCTAGGGAGATCAATTCTTAGAGAGAGTGTAAGTTTAGAGAGAGAGAGTCTCGGATCTAGGGTTTGATCAAAACAAAGAAAGTGAAAAAGTGATGTTCAAAAACGCTACTGTCCACTGATATAAAACACTCTCGCTCGAGCGAAGACTTTGTCGCTCGAGCGACCAGACACAGAGAACTCTCGCTCGAGCCAAGAAGTTCTCGCTTGAGCCAAAAACTCAGAAGTGCGCTCGAGTGAAAGAATGCTCGCTCGAGCCAACAACTCAAACCCTCAGGTCTGCAACCAGAAGCACGCTCGAGCGACATACCTCTCGCTCGAGCGAAGAACAAACCAGACCGTTCGAGCCAAGAAAAACTCGCTCGAGCCAAGAAATGCAACTCTCAGGTCCAGAACCAGACGCAATCGCTCTCTCGAGCGAAGCCACTCTGGCTCGATCCACCAGACACAAACTCAACTCTCGCTCGAGCGACCAACGCCTCGCTCGAGCGAAGGTCCAAAAATCTGGGCAGCAGCACAAGGCTCCCAAACGCAACCAACCTGTAACACACCTGCCCAACACATCCTATAACTCAATATTCAAAGTAGTAACAGATGTAAACAAGACAATAATCAATTACTAACATCCACGGACACATGTCCAGATCACTGTTCAACAAGGGTAAACCCAGGATCGCTATATTTTTAATTTTCTGCAACTTCATTTTTATTTCTATTCAACTCCTTTTTTTTATGCAAGTTTCTTTTCTATTCAACATCCTTTTTTATTTAATTTCCAAATAGATTGTTAAGGTATAGTGGTTTCTGGATTGAACTTCCGTTTTGAATTTTTTGCAACTTTCACTTTTACTTTTATTCAACCTCTATTTTTATTCAATTTACTTTTCTATTACACTTCCTTTTTTATTTAATTTCCAAATAGATCGTTAAGGTATAGTGGTTTCTTGAATGAACTTCCATTTTAAATTTTCTGCAACTTCCATTTTTATTTTTATTTGACTTCCATTTTTATTCAAGTCATTTTTCTATTCAACTTCTTTTTTTATTTAATTTCCAAATAGATCGTTAAGGTATAGTGGTTTCTTGAATGAACTTCCATTTTTATTTATATTCAACTTCTTTTTTTTATTCAAGTTTCTTTTCTATTTAACTTCCTTTTTTATTTAATTTCCAAATAGATTGTTAAGGTATAATGGTTTTTGTATTGAACTTCCAGTTTGAATTTTATGCAACTTTCACTTTTATTTTTATTCAACTTCCATTTTTATTGAATTTACTTTTCCATTGAACATCCTTTTTTATTTAATTTCCAAATAGATCGTTAAGGTATAGTGGTTTCTTGAATGAACTTCCATTTTTAATTTTCTGTCGCTTCCATTTTTATTTTTATTCGACTTCCATTTTTATTCAAGTTTCTTTTCTATTCAACTTCCTTTTTTATTTAATTTCCAAATAGATTGTTAAGGTATAGTGGTTTCTGGATTGAACTTCCATTTTGAATTTTTTGCAACTTTCACTTTTATTTTTATTCAACTTCTATTTTTATTCAATTTACTTTTCTATTAAACTTCATTTTTTATTTAATTTCCAAATAGATCGTTAAGGTATAGTGGTTTCTTGAATGAACTTCCATTTTTAAGTTCTTGCAACTTGCATTTTTATTTTTAATCGACTTCCATTTTTATTCAAGTTATTTTTCTATTCAACTTCCTTTTTTATTTAATTTCCAAATAGATCGTTAAGGTATAGTGGTTTCTTGAATGAACTTCCTTTTTTA